>NC_087548.1:15462457-16766507 GCF_963921805.1 Phalacrocorax carbo | reverse complement strand
GGAAGGTCAGTTTGTGATTTTAGCCAAAAGAATATAGTGAAAAAGGTGGAGGTCTTGCCTACACAACTAAGGGGTCTGTTCTGATAACAGATACATTGGTTTGCTGATTTCAGGTTTGATCTTTGCATAACTGCTAAAACATTGTCTTTCAGAACCTCCTACCAGCTGACCCTCTCTTCCTCTCCTTCTTCCACACCATGTAAGTCCAGTGGTTAAAGCAGCACTCAGGGTATAGAATAACAGATTCACATCTCCTCTGTCCATCTTGGAGAAGGTTTTGATTTCTTGCTTTTCAGGTGAGCAACCTAAATTTTACACTGTGCAGTATGGAGATGCTACCTCAGTCTCTTCCATTGAAGGGACAGCAAAATAAGAGATTAAAGCATCAAGGGAGAAATTCAGAAGAGGTATGAGAGAGGAAAATTGAAATGCCAGCCTGAAAAACACAGATTCCCCAGCTCTGTTGGGAGGCTTCATTGTCATCAGCACATGGTAACAATTGATGCCATGGTAACATATAGACGCCCGTGCACTCAAACACACAACTGAAGAGCTGGCCCAGTGGGCATAAGGAGGAAGAGATTAACATAGGGAAAGAACAGTGTGTAGACCACAGATCAACCATCTTCATTCCTTCTTTTCAGCATCTGGATCTAGTCTTTAAGTTCAGTAGTGCCTCTGTCTTTGCCTCTGACCTTTGAGACTCAAACCACAGTTGCTTAAGTGCAGGAAAGAGAAAATCATTAAGGCAAAATATTTTTAGCAGTGAACAGAGGAACACAACACCACATTGAGGAAGGATTTCTCTGAAGATAAAATAATCAAGCATCCTAGAATAACTTCCAGACTGTTTCATTTTACAAATGAGGACTACTGGCACAATGTCTGTATATCGATGCATATTGTCTATTACACACAACTAAGTAAACATTGATAACCTCTAGCCTGATCAGAACATGAATAGGAAAGCCTATGCCGCAACACTAATATGATATATTGTTCTATATTTTGTTTTCTGCAGGTGTTATTGGCAGCTTCACCAATTCTAAGAGGAAAATTTCCAAAAAGTCACTCTTTCCCTGTCAGAACAGTGTTTGTATTCATGCTACAACTTGTTGGCATATAATACTGAGTACTATGAATGATTATGCACTAGTGCATTTTTCCTCAATGAATGGGGCACATTCACAGAGGACAAATACTGGCCTTTAATTCTTGTCCAAAAGTTATTTTAAATTTTATTTCTGCAAAATCTAGGAAATTCTGTTCTAACTATGAGAAGAGAAGGCTAAGGGGGTATCTCATCAATGCTTATAAATACCTAAAGGGTGGGTGTCAAGAGGATGGGGCCAGGCTCTTTTCATTGGTGCCCAGCAACAGGACCAGGGGCAATGGGCACAAGTTGGAACACAGGAAGTTCCAGCTAAACATGAGAAAAAACTCCTTTCCTGTGCGGGTGCCAGAGCAAGGGCACAGGCTGCCCAGGGAGGCTGTGGAGTCCCTTCCCTGGAGACATTCAAAACCCACCTGGACACGTTCCTGTGCCCCCTGCTCTGGGTGTGGCTGCTCAAGCAGTGGGGTTGTTCGAGATGATCTCCAGAGGTCCCTTCCAACCCCCGCCATTCTGTGAGTCTGTGTTTCTCTCATTCTGTGATTCTACTTACTTAACATTAGCCATATAAAATTAGAACTTTAGGATAAATTATTTATATAGCTTCCCTTTTATAATCAGTGATCTATCCATCTAAAAAGGCATGTAAGGTGAATTTTCTTCCAACAGCTTCTGTACCTTTACAGTGTTAGTAAAGGAAACAACTAATTCTGAGTACCTGCTCTAAACTGCTAAAGCTAGATGAGTTAGATCCCAGCTAGGTAACAGAATCACAGAATTCCCCTTGGCGAATCCATGTTTACTAATTTTGATAACCTTCTTTCCTCTAACATGCCTGGAGATGACCTCCAGATAGAACTGCTCCACTACCTTTCCGGGCATGGAGGGAGGCTGAATGGCCTATAGATTCCCAGGTCTTCCTTCTTACCCTTTTTGAAGACTGGAGTGACATTTGCTTTCCTCCAGTCCTCGTGCACCTCTCAGGTCCTCCATGACTGTAATGGCTGAGCATTATATACCAAGAGAAAACTGTAACAACATAAAAATTATATTCATTACCCTGGGTAAGACTAATTTTCTCTCTTGAGGATCAATGTTTATCCAGTAAATTCCCACTGAATATGACCAGAAATTGAATGAGAAAGAACCTTATCTGAGTTCATGGAGCAGATCATCCCAAATTCAGCTGTTCTTTCAGCAGACATAAACAGCAACAGCCAGCAGAATCACTTCTCCTGAACTACAACCACCAAAATACTAGCATTATATAGACTGAAGTAGCCTCTGCAGTGTTTCAGCACTTAGCAACAAATATAGTATTTCCTTGACCCAGTTTGCAGAATATCAATACATTATCATAGAAAACACATTTCTAGTTTGGATTCTTTAGCTCCATAAATTACATGAGAGCAATGGGCAACACTGTTTGTCTAATTCCTTACTGACAGTTCCCCTCAAGAAGTGATACTGCATGAGAAAGCAGGGTATTTGTGTAATAACATGTATGCATGCACACATGCAAAGAAAGTAGCCAGTGGTGTCCACCCTGTGCACTCCCCATTTAGCTATCTGAATGGTGACAGAGTTGAAAAGGGCATTTGGATATGAAAATATAAATATATAGAACCAATTGCCACTTTTCATGTCCGCACATAGTTGCACTAAGCCACAGTGTATTTTTCTGACAGCTCAGAGCCGGTTCTGCTGTCATACACTGTTCCTTTACAACCTGATAAAAGCTGATGACATAAACATATCCTTTTCCCAAACGCTTGGGTTGTATGTGATTTAACCTTTAACTCCTGCTTGTTGTTATAGGTGAGATGTCAAATATTTCTTGTGAGCCTTTGGCGAGGGTTTGAATATGTTTTCATCACTCTTCCCCTAAGTAATGTAGGCTGCAGTTAGAGAAGCATTGCAGGGAAATCTCCCTTCCCCCATCCCTCTGGCCACTTCCTCCAAGCTCAAACAGGAAAGCAGGGACAATGCAGAGGGACCAGTCATGGGCTCACAGTAAATCTGTAATTACTTGAAATGCCACTTCCTGTTTTTGAAGCCTACAGAAGAATAAATACCCTTCTGGGCCACTCTGCAAAGCTGAGGGGCCCTGGCATGTGCATTCCCAGCACTGCTGGGGCTGGGGGTGAGAGGAACACAGAGCTGTGCTGCTCAGCCAACACCCTGACACTTACAGGGGTGACAATCAATCTTCCTCCAGGGACATATAAATGTTATTTGAAATGTGTAAAAGGGATTATATCCCCACTAACGCTGCTACTTCTGCCTTAGAAAACTGGGCTTTGATGGTGGAATAGTTTATAATCATATTAGAGGCCAATATTCACTGCCAATCTGTATGGAGTTTAATTTATCAGAAGTCTTGGGCCACGGCAGTCCCTGCCACTTTGTCCCTTACAAACATCTGTGTAACTTTTTTCTGTAGATCCTGCTGAAAAATATGCCCACACACAGTGTTCCCCCTAATGTGTGGGGCAAATTTTTTCCAGCTGTATGAGGTCTTGAGTGCAGTTTATCACAATGACAGTCCAAAGTGGGCTTAAGCATAGGCTGTGTAAGGGGCAGGAATGGGTTAAGTCAACACTAGCTTAGCAGAAAGCTACTTATAGAACTGTGGTGTTAGTGTAAAGGACATTTTGACTCTGTAAGCAATGTCCAAGGTGTTGAATAAGAATTTACAGTAAGTTTTGGCATCACATGAACACTTTCCTAACCACATGTGTTTGTAGACCAAATTCTGTGTTTTGGAGAATGCAGAAGAAAGCTCTGTGGAATACTTCTCCATGCCTCTAAGCAATACGTCAAGGTGCAGTTCCACCTGTAGCTGATCATGCCTTGCCAGGTTCAAATATACTTAATTCACAAAACAATACACATGCATGTTTAATTTCAAGCCATGATCTGAGAACATCAGATCAGGCATAAGGGGGAAGCCAGTGGTCCTGGTTTTGAAAGGCTGACAGTGGATGTTTCCAAAGTGAGCAGATACTGAGTAAATTCAGGAACTGTTCTGTAGAGTAAGCATGTGTCACTCACCACATAAATTGTTTTCAGAGAAATCCTACTTCAAGAAAATTGCTTAAAGTTCTCCAGAAGTATTTAAAAATACTTTCTGGAAGTTGTTCCTGGAGAACCCTAATGAACCTAGAAATTCACTAGACTTTTTCATTTGTTGCTGTTTTCCTTATTTGTATTTACCATTTGTTCCTGCTGCTTTTATTTAAATGTCATTAAAGAAGGAAAACAAATACAGGGATGATACGAAAAATCTTAATGATTTTTTTTTTGTTAGAACACAATTGTTTTTCTGATATCAAAATGACATGCACAGGACAACCAGGTGATCAGGCCCAAACAACATGGATTTATGAAAGGCAAGTCCTGTTTGACTAACTTCATCTCCTTCTATGACAAGCTGACCTGCTTAGTGGATGAGGGGTAGGCTGTGGATTTTTTTTTACCTGGACTTTAGTAAAGCCTTGGACACTGTCTCCCACAGCATTCTCCTGGAGAAACTGGCTGCTCATGGCTTGGATGGGTGTACTCTTCACTCAGTAAAGAACTGGCTGGATGGTTGAGCCCAGAGAGTTGTGGTGAATGGAGCTAAATCCAGCTGGTAACCAGTCACGAGTGGTGTTCCCCAGGGCTCAGTTTTGGGGCCAGTTCTGTTTAATATCTTTATCAATGATCTAGACAAGGGGATTGAGTGCACCCTTTCACGGTCCATTCACATCTCTCAAACTTACAGGACAATATACTCCATGTTTTAAACTTTATTTAATGAGCTCATTAAGAAATATGATTTTAAAAATATGACAAAGAGGGGCTCAATCCCCTTTTACCCAGACTAGTGTATCAGGTTAATTCACTTATTCACCATTCAAGTAATAAGATTTCATAACTTATAACCTGTAACTTCTAATATCATATAGAATCATTAGGGTCGGAAAAGACCCTTAAGATCATCGAGTCCAACCACTAACCTATCACTGCCAAGTCCACCACTAAACCATATCCTCAAGCATCACGTCTACCCTTCTTTTAAATACCTCCAGGAATGGAGACTCCACCACCTCCCTGGGCAGCCCATTCCAATGCCTGACAACCCTTTCGGTGAAGAAGTTTTTCCTAATGTCCAACCTAAACTTCCCCTGGCGCAGTTTGAGGCCATTTCCTCTCATCCTATCGCTTGTTACTAGGGAGAAGAGACCGACCCCCACCTCACTACAACCTCCTTTCAGGTGGTGGTAGAGAGCGACCAGGTCTCCCCTCAGCCTCCTCTTCTCTTTGTACGGCACCTAAAAGCAAAAGAAAAGCATTAGTTACCTAGCTGACAGTGAGAGTGCTCATCCTTCCTACTCTGTCATGGTGCAGGCATCCCCTGTAGCATACTGGGAAGTACGAAAGCCTCAGCAGTTCAGCTGCAGTTGGATCCACTTACAAAACTTTTTGGGTAAGCTGATGTTTTATACCCTCCAGCTTGGAGGTTTGGACTATACCATTTCCATAAGTTAGTGGATTCTGAGGAAACTGCCAGACAAAAATAATGGCTGCCCAGAGACAGCAGTCTGTAGGTGATTATGGCTGCATAATGGCCTTTTAGCTCTTACTGACCACCTCTCCTGCCTAGGTATTGCTCTTGCTTTGACCTAAAGGTGCTGCTCCTACACCAGGCCTTAGCATGAGCTGGGTTAGCCAAAATCTAAGGAGGAGTTGAGTGAACAGTCACACACTGCTGGAGGGTAGAAAGGCTCTGCAGAGGGATCTGGACAGGCTGGATCAATGGGCTGAGGTCAATTGTATGAGATTCAACAAGGCCAAGTGCTGGTACTGCACTTGGGTCACAACAACCCCATGCAATGCTACAGGCCTGGGGAGGAGTGGCTGGAAAGCTGCCCCACAGAAAAGGACCTGGGGGTGTAGGTTGACAGCCGGCTGAATATGAGCCAGCAGTGTGCTCAGGTGGCCAAGAAGGCCAAGAGCATCCTGGCCCGTATCAGAAAAAAATGTGGGCAGCAGGACCAGGGAAGCAATTGTTCCCTGTACTTGGCACTGGTGAGGCTGCACTTCAGATACTGTGTTCAGTTTTGGGCCCCTCACTACAATAAAGTCATTGAGGTGTTGCTGCACCTCCAAAGAAGGGCAATGAAGCTGGTGAAGGTTCTGGAACACAGGTATTATGAAAAAAAGCAGAGGGAACTGGGGTTGTTTAGCCTGGAGAAAAGGAGGCTGAGGGGAGCCCTTATCACTCTCTACAACTACCTGAAAGGACTTGATATTTCTTGCAAGTAACAAGCAATAAAACAAGAGGAAATGACCTCAAGTTCTGCCAGGGGAGGTTTAGATTGGATGGTGGGAAAAAATTCTTCACTGAAAGGGTTTACACAGAATCACAGAATGGCAGAGGTTGGAAGGGAACTCTGGAGATCGTCTCATACAACTCCCTTGCTTGAGCATGGACACTTAGAGCAGGGGGCACAGGACTGCATCCAGGTGGGTTTTGAATGTCCCCAGGGAAGGAGACTCCACAACCTCCCTGGGCAGCCTGTGCCACTGCTCTGTCACCCTCAAAGGGAAGAAGTTTTTCCTCATATTCAGGTGGAACTTCCTTTGTTCCCATTTGTGCCCACTGCCCCTTGTCCTGTTGTTGGGCACCACTGAAAAGAGTCCAGTCCAATCTTCTTGCACACCCACCCTTCAGATAGTTATAAGCACTGATGAGATCCTCCCTCAGTCTTCTCTTCCCCAGACTGAACAAAACCAGGTCTTTCAGCCTTTCCTCATAAGGGAGGTGCTCCGCTCCCCTGATCATCTTGGCAGCTCTCCGCTGGACTTGCTCAAGCAGTTCCCTGTCCTTCTTAAACTGGGGAGTCCAGAAGTGGACACAGTACTCTGAATTTGGCCTCACCAGGGCAGAGTAGAGAGGAAGGATAACCTCCCTCAACCTGCTCCACCAGCCTCTGGGTGAACAACCTTTTCCCAATATCCAACCTAACCCTCCCCTGACACAACTTCCTGCCATTCCCTTGAGTCCTGTCATTGGTCACCAGAGAGGAGATATCAGCACCTGCCCTTCCTCCTCCCCTTGTGAGGAAGCTGCAGACCATGATGAGGTCTGCCCTCAGTCTCCTCTTCTCCAGGGTAAAAAACCAAGTGACTTCACCCTCTCTAAACCCTTCACCAACACCATGGCCCTTCTCTGGACACCCTTTAGTAGCTTTATATCTTCTATGTACTGTGGCACCCAAAACTGCACCCCGTACCCAAGGTGAGGCCACACCAGCCCATAGCAGAGCGGGACAATCCCTTCCCTCGACCTGCTGGCTGCACTCCTTTTAATGCACCCCAGGACACCATTGGCCTTCTTGGCCACAAGGGCATGGTGCTGGCTCATTGTCAACTTGCTGTCCACCAGCACTCCCAGGTCCTTCTCAGCAGACCCACTTTCCAGCAGGTCAACTCCCAACCTGCACCAGTGCATGGCGTTGTTCCTCCCCAGGTGCAGGACCTTGCACTTGCTCTCGTTGAATTTCAAGAGGTTCCCCTCGGCCCAGCTCTCCAGCCTGTCCAGGTCTCATTGGGTGGCAGCACAGCCTTCTGGTGTATCAGCCACTCCTCCCAGCTTGGTATCATCAGCGAACTTGCTGAGGTTACACTCTAACCCATCATCCAGGTCATTGATGAATATGTTGAACAGGACTGGACCCAGCACAGACCCCTGGGGAACACCACTAGTTACAGGCCTCCAAACAAACTCTGCCCAGTTGATCACAACCCTCTGAGCTCTGTTGTTCAGCCAGTTCTCTATCGACCTCGCTGTCCACTCATCTAACCCACACTTCCTAAGCTTACCTATGAGGATGCTATGGGAGACAGTGTCGAATGCCTTACTGAAGTCCAGGTAAAGGACATCCCCTGCCCTCCCTTCCTCTAGCCAGCCAGTCACACCATCACAGAAGGCTATCAGGTTGGTCAAGCATGATCTTCCCTTGGTGAATCCATGTTGACTACCTCTGATAACCTTCTTGTCCTCTACATGCCTGGAGATGATCTCTATAGAGAACTGCTCCATCACCTTTCTGGGGATGGAGGTGAGGCTGAATGGCCTAGAGTTATCAGGCATTGAAACAGGCTGCCCAGGGAAGTGATTGAGTCACTGTCCCTGGGGGTATTTAAAAGATGTGTAGATGTGGTGCTTAGCAACATGGCTTAGAGATAGACTTTGTAGTGTTAGGTTAATGGTTGGATTTTATGATCTTAAGGGTCTTTACCAACCTAAATGATTCTATTTTTCTATGATTCTATAAAACATACCACAAAAACAGTTTGGTTCCTGTTCCAAGGGAACCCAAACAGTAACCTAGAGATTCCTTCCCTAGTGGCAGACACTAGCACATGCCCGACTACTAGCTCATCTGCCTGCTCCACAAACACCCAGAGAGGCACTTGCCAGGGTCTCAGAGCTTCCAAATTCCCCCCAAAAAAGTTTCTTGACTCTCTGGGAGCCACCTGGACAGACTGCTTGGTGAGAGAGGGCAAGCTGGGAGATGAGGGAACGGTGAGGCAGGCAGGACCATGGCCTTGCAAAAACAGCCCCATCCCACAGTGAACAAACAAGGTGAACAGTGAAAAGATCTGTGCATTTAGGGAACTGAGGCCTTTAAACACAGATGTCTTTCCATAACATTGTTTTCCCCAGCAGCCTCTTTTGCAGATCACCAAGGCAAGTGATTGAGGCTTCCAGTGTCCTCACCACTGTGACAGCCGGGTGGGACTGTCACAGAAGCCTAAGGCCCTTTCCTCTTCACTGGCATTTTCAGCATTTTGGGGTTTCTTCCCATCTTAAATGAAACCAAATTCAGAATACTAAGTCCTCCACATCACAAGTACCATTACAGAAAACTACTGCAGAAACACAGTTGAGACAGCTTGGAAATGGAGTCACACACCATGTGCATTTCATATTTTTTACCCTAAATCATGTTTTATTCCACTTTTTTAGACATAGTTCTACCAGTACTCCTTTGATACTATTAGGACTAAGACTTCTTCCTGTGGGATAGATTTTCATGTCTCAGATATATCCCTACTGAGGATTTAGGGTTAATAAAGCCCTATTTATATCCCTGCTCAGCTTATGAACACAGCCATAATAATGAGAGCAGAGGTGTCTCCATCAGAAAATCCTTGATATTATGTGCTTTTGCAATTCAAAGCAATCATTTAGGAATACAAATGGAAGTCTTGGAGACATACTATTGATTTTTTTTTTTCAAAAATGTCATAATTTTTCAGGAACCACTATTCCTGCCAAAAATATTAGAAGGGGGTTTTTGGAAGCATGTGTTGTTTCCTGCCTGCTCACCTCCTGGCTCTGGAGGCTCTGTGCTCTGAGACAAATTCATCACCAAGATCACATTAAAGTTAGGGATGCCAAGATTTCCGTATTTCCCATTAGGGAGCTGGGAAGCACAGTTCTACTGAGGGCTCTCAGGGTCCATGCTTGGCTGTAGAACTCCTATAAAATAGTTTGAAATAAGGATCCTAGGATTTTGAGAGTTTCCACAACTTAGCTGCTAACCCACAAAACTCTAAGGTTCCCAACTTAAATCTGAACCTTCATCATGTTAGAAATTTCTACTTCCCGTTGCAGGACCCTTCAGCTCTGCCTTAATTAGCCAGGACTCCAAAGCAGTGGGATACCTGAGGGAAACTAATTGTTCCTGCTTTCTTTAAGAAAAAAATTTAAAACCACAAAAGTTTACATTTTTGCATAATTATAAAACTCAGAAATCTCCTTTCTGAAGAGAACATCACAATTTCCAATGAATATGGAGTATTTTAGTAACTATAATTTCCTAAGGACAAGAAAGGTGAATTGACCTCTTCATTGCTTATACACTTTGGACTTCAGGAAAATCTGAAGGCTATTTCTTGTTGCTGAGTAAAAATGAATAGAAAAAAAACAAAAGCTACAGAAGCAGATGCATTGATATTTAGGTACCCAATATGGACCTGGTAAGATCCTGTGGGTTCCACCTTTTTAAGCTGGAATCACCCATGTTGTTCCACAACAATAACAGCTGAAAATCAGAGAAACAACTAAAATTAAAGACCGCAAAACACCTGGGAGACATCCTTTGGTTAAGCAAAAATTATTTCCTTCAGAGAAGGGCATGGATTTTTAAGAAATTAGATTGGCTAAAAACAAGGTATAAGAAGGTAGGTAGAAAAGCAAGGTAGTATATTTTCCCTCTAATTCACTACTTTTAACACAGGTGTACAAATACCTGGTACTTTATGGAGATCATCCTTACCTACAGTGATAACAAAGAGGACTGGGCCTAATTCCAAGTTTCTATTGCCACCACTGTGGAGCACAGGAATAATAGTTATGAACTGCAGTGTTCTATAGATATACACAAATTGGGGCTAACTGAATCCTGTCTCAATGTTACTTCAGCACCTACACAGTTACGATGATGATGTTTCTTTGGTTTTGTATGCACATTTCTTTGCTGATGCTTTGATAGTAAAAAATACATTCAGGAAGAAAGGGGTCATATAAGGCTAACTTTGAAGTTGGATGTGTCCTACACAGAAACAAATACGTCTGTCACCATGTTACAGCAACACATAGTATAAGCAGGTATCAGAAGCATTTATATAGGTTTTTAAAAGAGCTTCATCTGCTCTGTGCTGCCTAACACTTCTTCTTGAAAATCTATATTGTTTTAACCAGGTATGAAACATCTTGATTTAAAAAACAAAACAAAACAAAACAAAACAAAACAAAACAAAACAACGTGAAATTATCATCCTTTGCTGTGACATTTCCTTGCTGTTTTTCAGCTGGTTGTCACAGCTTGATCCAGTCGCCATGTAAGCAGAGGTAAAACTGGTGCTCTGCATTGCACAGCAACTGCAATATTATGTGATTGATAGAATAGTACCTAGTGTGCCTGTAGAGCCTAAGACAAGATCTGAATTCTTCATACCCTTCCCTCTAAGAACAAACCCCATATCTGACCTCTACACTGAGCATACAGGGAGCTTCCGAAGACTCTGAAAATAAGAATTCAAGTGTACCTGTCTGATACAGATTACAATCCTTTGAACAAGTGACTTTGAAAGGCTTTTTATTTCTTATTTCATTGTTCATGTCTGGCTTTTTAAGACTCAGTAAGCTACTGCATAGGTATTTATAATGGGGAGGAAATGCAGAGATTTATATTTAGCCAGCCATTCATTTCTGGTGATTTGGTCAAACTGGAGTTCATACTTTCAAACATTCCCTTAAGACTATAATATGATCACCCTTCAAAATCAGAGGATTTAAGAGACTTGGTGATTCAAGAGGCTTACTGCTAATCTATAGGAATACTACTAGCATCTTCAAGGAATGCAAATTTTACTGCAGTGCTCCCATGTAAAGAATCTGTAAGAACAAATTCACTGTAATTATCACTATATTTTTCACGTTAGTTCTAACTAATGGATTTAAAACTGTTCCTTTCTAATACACTGATTTAAGTGCTGTCTGAATCATCAGTGAGTTTCAGTACTGTCTCATGGCAATTCCATGGTTTAGTAGTGTTCGGTTAGGTTTTGATTTAGACAAATATATATATTTAGGAAGTCATTGACATGATTAACTTTATTTATAAGTACTCACCTAGACAAAGGTCTCAAGTCCTGCTGTAAGCTGATCCATACCAAAACCAGCCATAATTAAATTCAGCATTTAATCATCAGCTTTTATTGATTTAGCCTGGAAAGTCTGTACAGTTAATCAGATGTAAATAAACTCCTTTGTTCCTCAATTCTCTGACTACATTAGACTTTCCTATTATTATTATTATCATCATATAAGACCATAGTTTGTTAGCCAATATCTCCCAGTTAGCAGGTACCCCTACCTTGATATTAAGTACATTTTATTTTTTTTATAGAGGCACAAATGTTAGCAATATTTTTTGTACTGTTCTCAAATGGAATTGGGGTGGCTTCTCAGATTTCAATATATTCTGGAGAATATCCAAGGCCAGTCATAAACTAGCAGATTATATGAATTCCATAAATCATTAAGGGTCATCATTAGCCAACCTTTCTCCTCATTTCCATTTCCTTTTGACAGGAATAAGGACTTTGTTATTAAAAACTTTCAGAAACATAGGAATCTGAAAAATAGGCAGCCCAAATCTCTTTAATAAACTAGTCATAAAGTCCAGCTACAATGTAGTTTATGGGACTGACTGAATATTAACTAATAAGCACGTTTATAAACAACAGTTCAGTGTAGGAAACAACGTAACTTCTGGAAACTGCAATTTTTTTATCATTAGTTTGTATTAGCATTAAACACAAAGTACCTTGAAACTGTAAAAGTTATTTGAAATGATACCTGCAGTAGTATGACCAAACTTCTGCCAGCTGAAGTTGGCTTTCTGGGAGTATGACTTGTCTATTTTGCATTACCTTTCACACAAAGAAAATCAAATGCACACTCCAACCAAAACACTCTATAAAAAGTAAATTACCTTACTACTTTATTTGGGCTGCTAGCTAGGTGATCCAGTAGTCCTTACTTCACTTGACAACTTCTGTAGACAAAGCAGTCACTAAAACAGGAATTATCAGCCAAGACAAAAGTTTGAAAAGCTCTTGACGAGACAGAGTAGGAGGAAGCCCTCATGTGATGTAACTCAACACAGCTCAGTTGCAATCACCAGCTGAGAACCTTTAAAGCCTGGTGGCGAAGATTTAAAACAAATGTCTCAGAACATACACAGCCTTTATGCATACTCTAATAACGTAAACTTTCCTTCAGTTTAAACCCTAATATGGGTTTGTATTAAACTGCTTATCTCATATTAATGGATTTGCATGTTTCTTCCAGGCATGACAAAGAACTGCTGCTCTTTCATGGTCACTTGAAAGCTCTGAAACTTCACCCAGTCTAACTATGAAGTTGCTGTTGTTAGTTTATGCCTATATCTTTCAACGGAGGCAAATTACAGGCTTTGCCATTGTATTAATTCAGTCCTGTCTCAACAGATTTAATTTCAGCAACCATGTAGGTTGCAGTGGCTTGCAGTCCACTGCTACCAATGTTTATGAAAATGCATGTGAAATGAACGGGGTTTCTGGGGCTTGCCATTGCTTTGAAGGGATGGTCAGACCAGAATGGAGAGGTGGCCTACTGTAAAAGGGAAAAAGTTTTAAAAATACATTTCTATTTATTGTAGATTTTATTTCCTTAGTTCTGGCATTGGTAATATTCTTCAGGAAACTAAATGATGTCATTTCCTTTCTACAAGCAAGTTACATAAATTCTGGAATACAGCCACTTCAAACAGCCTTCAAACAGATGGCCATGTGTATAAATGCCAGAAAGTTAGAGCAGCCACTTGCAGTAAAAAATGTTACCCCACACATGGTATAATGTTTATTTTATAACCTCTCTCATGGACTTATATGGCTCATTCTTCTAATTTTCCAGGCACAAATCCCTTAGGAAGCGGCTGTAGAATAGAAAGTAAAAGAGATTAAAATTATATAAATAAAATAACTTAAGCAGAACAAATCTTAATGTCTCAATAGGTATCAGCCATAACAGAAAGCATAATACAGACAGATCTCAATATCAAATATTTCATTTCTTTAGTTACTCCAGGAGTGAACCTTGAGTAGTAAACCAGTAAGACTTAAGAAAATTCAATTAAGATTAAAGTCTACTACATGACTAACCTTCCTGGAAAAATCTCATGCACAGGACCATGAGCAGCTGGGAACTACAGTGGTGCACACAGAAAAGAGAAGGAAGACAGCACAAAGGATGGGACCATCCCACAGGACGCACAGTGATACATCCAGTAGGCCTACAGCCAGAGTAGCTGCTGGAGGTAATGCTGCTCCTGACTTTCTTTCACATGTTCCTCCTCACATTTTGCCACGGAGGGATGAGAAGCAGGCAATACCAGAGGGTCAGCTGCAGCACTACTCTTATGGTGTCAGGAAGAGACTCAGGAACACCTTGAAGAGATAGGGCTAACATGAAGCAATCAAGGAGTCTGCCTCTGGGTTTTACAAAATCTCACAACACTTTCCAGCATCAAAATCTTCTGGCTTGATAAAACCATGCACTGAAAATAGCAGGTGGGCTTTTTTTAAAAGGATTTCAACATAGTTCTGACTCTGTTAAAATATAACACAATGGGAGAAGTCCCTGACTTCAAAAGGAGTGGCAGAAGGCCAAAGCACAGCACTTCTGAACTTTCTATCCAGGCAGTTCTGAGATTTTCTTTCTTGCTGCATTACAGGCAAAAATATTGCCCTGGGTCCAGAACCATGCTTCTGGTGTAATGCCTCTGCCATGTGAAAATTCAGCTTTTGAATGTGGCAGGCTGGTTAGCCTCAGGTGGGAAAATCGGTGACAAAGGGGTCTGGGAATATATCTGCAGTTTAACTTGATTTACGCATTCACTGCAGCCCGGTAATAGAGGCAACCACAAACCCATTACAGACAATTTCCTTTTTCAAAAGCTTCCACTCATACAGTAGTGTCCAATTCCCAGGAAGTTTTTCTGTCTCAGGAGTCTCTTCCAAATACAGAGAATAAAGTAAAAAGGAAAGTTTCTGATGGATGCCACAGCTTATTTTAAGGACCTTTGCATAGAAAACAATACAGCATTTATTCAGAGTAGATAGGGGCACTGCTATGTGAATTCCTGGTAGTAATGATAACAAATAAAGTCTCCTGGTATTGCCAAGTGTCATATTAAACTTGTTGCACAAGGGTCAGTGAGGTTTCCAGGGGGCTGTGATTGAAGGCAGAGATGTTTCTTTCTCCCTCCTTGCTCTCTTCCCCAGCCATTATAATGTCTAAGGGCTGAGACCTATTTTCTGGGATGCTTTACTCTATTGTAGGGGTTGAAAAAAATCAGCGCAGCATTGATAATGCCAAGTTCCTTCCACACAGATCCTTGGGGGCGTCACATGGGCAGCAGCTTACCTGGCTGCAATGGAATGGAAGTCACATTGCCTGCTAGAGCACATCAAGTGAGAGAGCAGCCCTTCTCCAGCCCTTTCCCTCTCCATATGCCCCAAGAAGAAAGGCTGTGCACTCAGCAGCATCCTGCCCTAGAGGAAGCAACACAGGAGACTGAAAACAGGGGCACAGCAGGGACAGGCAGTGTAAATCAGAACTGGATTAAGACAAGAAATGAGAGATGAGGCATATGACTGACATTGCAGGTATCCTGACTATATCTATGACAAATAACTTCAGCATCACTTGATAGCAGAACACTTCTATGCCATGGGATTATTGTCCATCACCCCTGCAAAGGTTACAAACTTGCTTGCCTGCTAAGAACAATAGTTGTGAGATTCTGTGTAACAGCACCACACTGCCAAAACCTGCTATGTAATCCAGTTCTTGATTCAAACACTAGGATAACAGTGACTGCTCTACAGTATAGAGGCAGAGGGCACCAACCTTACTTTAAAAGGTAACAATATACTTTTCATATGTCAGTATCTTGTGTTGCCTCCTTGCACTACAGCCACACAAAAAGAAAGCTATCCTTGAGTACAGATACATCAACAAAATAAAGTCCCAAACCTTAGCTTTCAGTGTTTTTATGGGACAGAAGAATTTGGTCAGAAGTCCATAAATACTACATTGACCTGGAGCATCCAATTGTATGAAAGGGGCTATCAAAGAATGGGGTGTTCTTTTAATTCTTTGCAGTAGTGACCAAAACTAGCAGTGTGGCTTAAAGACCCTGCACAGGCCACAGTTTCATGGTCAGAGGAATGCCAGAGTAGATGAGAGGAAGGGAGAGAGTATAGGGATAGCACAGATTCCTCCACCCTCTTCTAATTCAGTCCCCAAAGAAGGACTCTGTGTAACAGTCTGCTCTAGAGCCACCCCTAGAGCAGCAAAACACAGTGCTATCTCTTGTCCTGGGTGCCAAAGCCAAAATTTAGTCTGAGTCATTTGTGCAGTTTGCCTTATCATTCAACACTGCAAGGGGATGATCTACTCACTCTGGGGTCATTCTGTGCTCACTGGGCAACAGGGATGGGAAGTCACTTGGAAGAAGGTACAAGCAGGTGCTGGAAAATGGCAGCTCATTTGTTTCTTTTTTCTGCAGCACTGTCTTTTTTTCATCTCCAAGATGACTGATTGATCCTCACTGCCAATGCATCAGAGACACAGAAATCCACTACAGTGAAACCATGAGTCAGAACTCCTCGATAGAACTTGAACTGTTAAGAGCCAAAAATCAATACACTCTACTGAGGAAACAGAACCAAACTTACCAGCAATTGCTGCAATCAAACCACTACTTTTTTACTACTATTACAGTTTCTTTACTTAAGGTCTTGTGACTGTTTGGAAAGTCAAATGACTCCATTCAGGATGTTTCTTGCCTGTATTTTGTATGTACTTGATTGCAACAGAACAGTTTAGAGATCCTATTACCTTAAGGTAGAATTGTGTCCTCAAATGTTTTTATGCTTCTCTTGGGCTCTGCTGCCTGAACTCCACCAAACAGTCTAATAAGTTCCATATGCCCATTTTTTGAAGACCTCATTTTCAAAGCAGCAAATGTTTTGACGGATTGGCTCACGGAGAGCCTGAATGCTGTTATACACATCGTTTAGCATTCCACAAGGCCCCCACTGTTAAATTCTGGGAATGTGGCCAGAGAGACCTACCTAATACTGCACTAACTGGCCTTAAAAACAAAACCAAAAAAAAAAAAAAAAAAAAAAAAAGACAGAGAAGAAATTCTTAACCATTGTGCTGCACTAAAGCATATTTGGAATTTTAACATGTATTTGTTTCCCTGGTGATTTGTGTTTGAGGTGTATGGGAATTAGGCTGACACGTAACCGGACTCACAGAAAGAATGTTTTGCCTAAAACTAAAAATATATTTTAAAAGTAGCTCACACACTTCATCTAAAGCAGAAACAGGGGCCCCCATCTTGCAAGAAGTTAAACACCACCTGAGAAGTTGAGCCTCCCACACACATTGAGTTCAGGCAAACACGAGCATGTCCAACACTATCTAAAGAACAAACCAATTCATTATGGAGTTTGACACTTCATTCAAAGCATAGTGGAAATATTTAAGAGAACGCAGCAAATACATATGCCTGTAATTTAACTATATATTATGAGTACATCCAGGATTGGGAAAAAAATTATTACACATTTATTTGGTTAAGGAAATGTTCTAATATATTTTTTAAAGATTCAAACCCAGCTTTGATTTTTCCTTCTCCTTTTTCTAGTAGCAATTTGTTTTCTCTCTTCACATACTACTCTCAGGTCAAAATATTCTTGAAAGCATGTGTGTTTCTGCTAATTTCTTTACATGTTGAAGACAAGAGACTTGAGCAAGCTGAGAAGCAAATGGTCATTTTAATACTGCAGCCTCTGATCTCCCATGCTGAAACCAAATGAAGCTTATTTTTTCTCCTGACAGAAAGAAATAAAGAAAGGAATTAGAATGCATTTATTTGTTTGGAAGGGGAAACTTCCTGACCTAGCATACTCATTCTATGTAGATAATTCACATAAAACTTAATATGTAATATTAAGCCAAAGAGAGATGAGAGAAAAGCAGTGAGGAGGATATGTGGGTGCTAGGATATTGTGTGTCTCTGCACATATGATGAAAGGCAAGGCAGGGTTAATGACTCAGGAAGGATCAGCAAGATCTATGTTTGGGAGTGGCAGTTATTAGACATGTTCTGTACCTGCTGTGGAAGTCACTTACCTAGTTACCGTAAGCCATATATGGCATAATTTCTTTCACCCAAGCTAATTGGACTGCAAATACTGAAAGAACAAACTATGTGCATCTGTTTGTGTGCATGCATGTGTGTAAAAGCAGCTGTTTAATGCAGGAATACATGTACCTGCAATAGCAAGCTACATTTTCAAATATGTACTGCTGTCACACCACTGTATTCATATCACACCTCTAGGCTTATTTATTGAAGACAGTTTTCACTGAAGTAATGCTTGGTCCAACAAGATGTGTTTTAGTGAGGAAATAATACCTTGTAGACTGAATAGCTTACACAAAATCTGGGGATATTTTATGATCTATTCCTAATACCAGTTCTACTTCAAATGCAGGCTACAGGTTTCTGTTGTCACCAGCGTCTGTGCTGAACTGTTACCCCAGAGGCTTGAATGCTGATGGCTGTGCCTGTCACCAAGATGCTGGAGGAATGGAAAAAAATGAGACTTTGCAAGTTCTCAACACAGTCTATAATGACAAATAAAACATGTCTGGGACATGCTGTCAAGAATAAGACATCAGCTCTGGACAAAGATCAGTGGGGGATGTAAATACTTGTGCTAAAGTACAAAGGTATAAATGTGATGTTGAAACCATGTATTTGAATATACACAACAGGAAAAAAGTGAGGAAGACAGAATAAGGAAAACCAGTAAATTTACTGTCCTATAGCTTTTGTTTGTTAGATCTTCTTTACATTCTGCATGCTACCTTGCAGTGGCTTATACAATTTCCTGTGTGGCTATAGAGGTTAAAGTCAAAGTTTTATCTGATAAAAGACAAAGTCTTTGGCATCAATGCCAACTTAAGGCACTCTTGTCCTTCCTACCCGTTATTCATTCCTGCCGTGTGTCACTCTCCTCAGTTGTGCTGGCACAGCTCTTTGTGCAGCAATGCTGTAAGACACCATGAATCAGCTTATAAACAGATTCCATTTTTAGCAGCACTCCCAAAAAACTGTTTTCTGAAGTTGATGATCTCCTCAGTCTGATTCATGAACAGCTGCACAAACTGTTGTGTTGGAACATCTGAAGGGCTGATGCATTAACTGGTATAATTAAACTAGTAGACTTGCCAAAGACTTCATCTTCTGAAATCACAGCCTGCTTTCTATGCTTGTTCTGCTAAGAAACTGACTAGTATTTCCCCTTTAAGAACTGTCTGGGAATTAATAAGCCCACATACAGAGGTTTTACATATATACAACACCCTCAGGTTTTACTGCCATGTGGTGTTTTCTAAAAAGTCCTGAGAAGACACATTTACAGCTCCTGTTGCAGCAGAAATCTAGGGCTTAGAATGAATACCTTTTCTGTACCACCGATCCCCAACAGCTGCAATGTAGAACAACTTTTGCAAAATCAAGAAAAACAAATGCAGGGAGCATTCAGGAATTAAATTCAGGGACAAAACAATGGTACCTGATTTTTCTGACCTCATTAATCCAAACAAATGAGCATAACAATTATTTGTAGTTGGTTCTTCTGCTCCTGCTGCCATCACACTTCAGAACTACTTTGCTTAGAAAAGTTTAAGGAATAACCTTGAAATTATTATCTGTTCTGTACTCTGTCAGAATACTTGTTTTCAGAAGATAAAGAAATCCTTAATATTATATTTGAAAAATCCACATTTCACTAGCAAACATTGCACAAGAAACCTTTCATTTATCCAAATGGTGATGCAGTCCCAAATTGTCTGTATTTATAATGTTCTAGTGATAGGCATAGAGGAGAGAAGGTTAATCACATGGTTTTTTAGCTCAGCTGTCTACTGACCCATATACAGCAATAAGCATCTTTCAGGTCGTCCTTTAACAGGCAGTTTTCTGTGAAGAGAAGATCAGAATAAAGTTATTCTCATGTAACTACAGAAATGACAGAACATTTCTTTTGTGCACACAGAGTGCATGCACAAAGCTCTGTATTTCAGATTTCTGGATGTGGTTTTAGCTGGCCTTTTACTTTAGAACGCTTATTTATTTGAAGTCTTGCATGCTATTCTTTGAAAGAATAGGTCAGGTTTTTTCATTGTATTTTGTCTGATAAGAAAGTCAGTAACCAGGATCTCCCAAACCACTGGGAAGTCATGAAGAGTCACAGATCACGGCCTGTGACAGTTCTGGGTTTCAAGGACTGCCTCAAGATGAAAACCTACAGGGTATCACGCTGTCCCAGCTCTTAGTGGGGTTTGGGATTTTCCCTGTGGCATCCTCTAAAGCCATGGCCAAAGCCAAAGTCTTTCCCCATACCAAGACAAGGCAAGAAAAAATGAGGGGAGTTCCCCATCACTGCTCCAGAGTGAATGTCACATAACATAATTTATGGAGCAGTGTGACGTCACCTGCCATGGGGTCCTACATCCCATGTCAGAACCTTCAACATGGAAGATATTTTCCCTAAGTCCAGTTCTGGTATGTTTGCTAAATACATTATTCTGTACTTCTTGTCCCTCAGGGCTCTGTTAGTAAATGCGCAGCTGAGACCTACAGGTAGTTCAGCTCTGCTCTAGGTTGTTACTGGGTTTCGGAATTCAAGCTGTTCCATGGCCATCTGGTTGGCACTGACTCTTTTATGGTCCATGCTCTCAGTTTTGCTCAACAGAGGTGAAAATGTAGGTCTGTGCTGAAACTTTAGTAACAATCCTTGAAGGAGTGAAAGGTGAAATATTATTTTTTAAAAAACTAAGTATACATATGATGCAAAAATATAATTAAGGTACATTTGAGTATTAGCACAGGACACATATGGGGCAACTGTCTGTGCAGAGAGAAGAGCTTGACAAGGCATTTAACTGCAAAATCCGCAAGGCTTAATTTTGTCGCAGCAATGCCCCTTATTCCTTCAGCAAATGCTGTTACCATTCTAGGAAGCCCACATCACCTTTGCTGTTGCTACTTGTAGTTTTTTTGAATAAGCCATAGCAGTTATTAATAGCCAATGGGCTACTAAGAAGTAGCACTTAAATCTCCACCATCTCATCTGTCTCATACTAAATATTTCCTCTTAAAAGAATGGCAGACTTTCATTTGAACTTGTCTGCATGTTTAAAAAGTAATTTACATAGAAAGAATGGTACATTTACAAATGTTCTTTACAAAAAAGCAGAGAAAAAGCAAGAAAAAGCAAGGAGGATCTGTGTCCTCTGTGACCTGGTTTATCAGGGCGTTCACTTGGTCAAAATTTAACGTAAATAATGGTGGCTTCCTCTCAATGACAGTCTGAGTACTTTTGCTTGATCAGCACTAATAGGGAAAAGGGTAAGAGAGAGATTAAATGATCCAGCTGCAAAGGAAAACTATGTGTAATACTGCAGAGCAGCAAGAACCTATCAGGGGTTATATTTGCTTGTTTCTTGATCCTATTTAGCACTGCTGTGATCTCAGAAACCAAAGCACATGGAGTTACGTACACACAATTCAGCTACCAGTATGTTAGATTGCCATGTGATGATTCAAAGTGGCAGATCATTTTGAAGTGCAGGGAACCAGGATAAAGTCAGAACCACATTAACAAGCCTTGCTGGAGGGTCTCAGGGCAGGGGGACCTGTGACTGAAGGGGCCCAGATAGCCGGTCAAGCTGGATGACACAGGAGGGGAAGCTGATGGTTGGTTGTACGTCTTCCTGGAGACCCAGAACTTCACAGGGCAACACCAAGCACAGCGATGTCCAGTGTGTCCCCTGCGCACTGGACTGGAATCATACCTGCAGATGAGGCAGGTTAGAAAGGCTCACTCACATGCAGTCATGCAAACTCCACCCGGGAGGCTTTGATTTCCACAGGATGCAGTCACTGGACGCAAACCAGTCTCAAGCACAGCGTCATACTTCCTCGGGCTGCTTAGATGTGACAGTCAATCACCATGCTCAAATTTGAGCAAGCCTGAACTACCCACAATTTGTCTTTATACCAGTGGTGACAGTGTTTAATTTTGCTGCAGCAGCAAGAGACATACAGGTGGCAAGGGAGAGTGGGCATGGAGGGACAGGAGGTTTGTGGGGAGTTCAGATGAGAAAAGGGGTCTAGAAGGGTCCAATATTATTGCAGATGCTTTCAAAACCTGAAGCTCCTTCCCCTGCCCATGACTTCCTTCTGCCTGAACGCTAGTGCTTTTAAATGATGAAGTATACTAAGATAATAAAAGGAAACCAGGACATGGAGGAAAGTGTTTTCCCAGCCATAGGAGAAGTACTACACCTATCCAAAAAGATCAGTTCAGGTCTACCTAAATAAATCCAAATGTGTTGAGTTTCAGCTGTTAAATACTTCTTTGTAGGGACTTTGCAGACCAAGGCAAGAAGTGTATCAAGGCACAAGGGTCAAGACATAATTACCTTATGACAGGGGCCAAGAAAAGCCTGTGCACCAGAAACACATCCCCAGAGCCCAGGTGGCCTGAGAGTACTAACAACACAGGAGCATATCCAGCCAAGAAAAGCTTTGCACAGAGGAGACCAGGACAGAGGAGAATGGAACAGGCTGTTGCCTGCTTATGCAGGGAATGCAGTGAGAGAGGACAGGACTGTGATGCTTCTTTCAGAGCTCAAGCTCCCTTGCAGCTCCTTTCCCCAGGGCAGCCCACTTTCCTGCTGCCGGGCTCTTGCCAATTGCTGGGCACTTACTTCTTCCAGCCACCACCACTGTGGGCCTGGTAAGCCTTCACTTTGGATGGTGTCAGTGGAAATAGGCAGAGTTCAGATATATCTTCTGATATTCAGTACCTCCTTCCCTTACAGCACAGCTATTTTGGATGAACCTGAACACTGAGCATCGAATGATAGGGCCACCACTTTCTCATTCTTTTCTCCTTCTTTGTCTTTCTTTTACTGAGGACACCACAGCCAGTTCTGGTTCCAGCCCACAATACATGCCCTATCTGTCAGAGAGTCTCATGGTGAGAAAAAATATGCTAATTGATATATTTTTAGTATTTCACTTACATTTCCCAGCTGGTCATCCAGCAACCATATGCCCTGATCCTAATAATCAAACCCCTGTAGTCAATTACAGCCCACCAGCAAAAGACATGGGACCTGAATAACAGAGCCAGCTACACCATTTTAGCAAAACTTGGCAGGATTATTCAACTGGTTCTCTTTCTTGTCCTCTCCTCCTCCACTTCCCTGGCCTGACTCCTTTTTTGTTAGTTTTGGATACACTCATTGACATATGTGAACACGCCACAGAAATCAATACTGAAATTCCACAGGGTTCTGGAGGAGCTGGAAAGAACTCGTAATGGTGCTAGGATGGGCAATGTTGTCCAATTCCACCCCCCTGGCACTAATTACAGCAAAATAAAATTTCAGCTCCATCCCAGGGATGGTGCTTGAGCCACAGCTATCATTTTCATTCCTCACCATTTCCACTGTCCAATCCACCCCTGACTCTGAGTCACCAGAATTGCCTTTAGCCTTCTTCAGTACTGCCAAGTGGACCAGATTTAGGCAGGCACCAAGGCAGCAACACCAGGATGTTGCAACACTTCCAGGTCTTGGCACTTCAGTCATCCAATCAGCACAGAATATGAGGAAAGAAGAGGCAACCAAGTTTCACTTTTGGCACTATTGAATATTGTGACCTTGTCATTTGTAATGGCACCAGATACTGGTAATACCCAGTACTGACAAAGATTTTGTGATTACTACAGCAACCTAGAACATTTTTCAGTAGGAGGAAGAGTAACTGGTCAAGATAACAAAACAGAAGTGCAGGAAGTAAGTCACTGACCCAAACGTCCTCTCAGTTAAGTCAATGAAAGGTTTCCACCGTTTTCAGCAAAAGGAGTTTTATTACAACAGGTCTTATATGTCTAAAAACTCCGTAGATCTCATAAAGCAAAGAAGGAGACTTCACCATTACTGATAAGCCAGAATAAATCCTGAATCATGGCACAGTGAGAGCAGCAAGGGTAAGGTATTTCCATTCTGTGCCTGCAAAACAAAGAGTGAATGCAGCCCAGGATCTAGCAGAGCTCCCTGCTGTGATGGCAATGGGGTGAGAGAGATCTGATGAGCCTGGCAACACCTGGCCAGCTCTTCAGCCAGCACATTGCACCCTCCTAGCACCCTGCAAGACATACAGGGATTGCAAGTGCTTTGCTCCTGTTCCTTCCTGGCAAGGACAGGGCACAGACATTACCCCAAGAGATGTCTCTCACAGCAGCATGAGGTCCTGGTTTAGCATGGTACTGAGGCGATGAAGGTAACCAAGAGGTAAAGCTGTAATGCTGGCTGGATGCTCTAAAATCAGGAATAAGTCCATATATGTCCAAAAGGAATGTCTTTGTTTAATTATGCATTGATGTTAGAAGACCCAGGCTTCAAAAGTTCCCAGGATTTTCTTTTGTTGACCTGTAGTAGTATAACTTAACAGTACAGCCACTGAAAGACTTAAACAGATATTTCAATAAGGAAGATACTGTTAGCACTTTTTCCTAACATTAAAAAAAAATAAATTACATTGACATCTGCAGTCATTTCCTCTCAAAATGGCAGTTTACACCTTGTTATTTTGCTGCTTTTTTTTCTGTTTGCAGATTCTGAAAAAAAGTTCTGGAATTTTTTGTACAGAATCCTTAAGAATTAATAAATGGCTACCATAAGAAGCAACTACTGGAAGAAGAAATAGTCACCTGCTTCATATATTATTTTAAAAGAAGAAAAAGAATTTTATAAAATGCTTTTGCTGCCATGAAAAGGATCATGTGACTCAGCCAAAGGCATGCAGGACAGTGATATTTATCTTATTTCATTTAATGTTATTCAACCACATCATTATGCTGGCTGCTGAAAAATCACAAGGAATGTCTTAGAAGAGCTGGCACAACATGTCGTGTAGGCAGTGTTCTTCATTCTGTCTACTGGAAAGAATCCCTGTTTAAACATCTAGAAAAACAAGTCTTGTATTATATTTAGCACCTGTACTTATGCTAGTCTCAAGAGACAAAGAGAAAAAAAGAGAAAGGGGGAGAGAGACAGACAAAGGAAAAAAAATACTTTAAAAATATAATTAAGAAAGGGAGAATAAAAAAGACGCTAAAGTGAAAAGAAGATCAAGGTTGTTTTTCAGATTACCCAAACACATGGTATTTGCTTCACATTTTACAGTGCTTCTCACCGACTTGATGTGAAACAGACACCTTTTGTCACCTTTATGACACAAATCCCTCACAACTGAGTAGTGATTTAAAAAAAGGAGAGAAACTCATTGAAGACCTGAGAAAAACAAGGCTGGTGTCTCAAACAGCAAGATGGTTAACAGTAATGTTCTGTGACTATGCCAGGCTTTGGGCAGGAAATGCTCTCAGTGATGTGCTGTGAGACTTTGGGTAATCTAATTGATCTCCGTTTTCCCATCTGCAAAATGGAAATAATTATACTTGTCTTCTTTGAAATATGATTTGGCATTTGAAAGATGAAGACTTTCTGCTTGATTCCAAGGGGACCATGGCTATTTCTATTCAGCCTGAATAAAAATACCATTTTCAGAAGGGCAGATTTTGAAGATTTGACTGAAGTCAGTGGCTGAATGAAATGGAGCTGATTCACACTGCAAGTGTGTCCCCAAAAGTTTCCATTTGTACTGTCAGGTAATAAACCAATTCCAGTCTTATTTGTGGTTGAACAAGAATTCGTTATATCTATGGATACAATACATTGCATTAAAATACATTTTATGTTGACAGCTTTTTATTCACATCCATAAAATACCAAATGGAAGTCTCCTATATAAAATGTGAAATGGTACAGCATTGAGTTAGCTTTTTTTTTGTCTGTTCTTAGGAGAATGGTAAGCAAATCCCAAAGGAGATAAAGCGTTAAAGCAGAATGGACTCTAATGGTTTGTGTATGTTTACATTTCTGTGCAACTCTCCAACCAGTTTTCTTTCATATTTACATTCCTATAAATGCCCCATTTCCTGTTGTATTTACCCGTTATGCCCAGGTGTTAACCTAAATTGTGACTTCCCTGGATAGGAGCAGCCTTCTTTGTTCTTTTTTCCTTTAAAATTTTTTTTTACTGCATATGGTAAAGGGCAACCTCACTGATGGCTGAATGCTCCTGCTTACATGAGTGATGCAAGTACATGAATGTTTTGCAGGCTTGGGCCCTAATTTAGTTCATGGGGGTGCCAGAATTTATATCCATGGTGGACTGGGGTGTCTGCAAGGAGGGAGTGTTTGCAAAGGCTAAGAATAGCCTGCCATACTGAGCTACCATAGTGGCCTCAGTACTAACACAGGAGAGCGAAGCTGACATGGTTACATCTGAGCTGCTCAGTAGCTGTCCAGCTTTCTGTTTAAGGGACCTTGGCCTCCACGGACTTTACAGAAAGCTTATGGAGGCTACAGGTGCTAAGCTGAGTTTAGCTTTAGCAAATGCCCCTCAGGCAGCCACCTGGAGCTGTCGAACCTGGCCATCCCTATACCACAGCAAGAGTCCTCCATATGTATCTTTACATCATGTTCCATCAATTCTAGAAAAATAAAGCTGGCAGAGTAATAATAATATTACTAACGAAGCCTGCTTATAAAGCTGTAGCATGCACTGGACAGCAGTTGTAAATAAGCTCTCCAATATTTCTTAACATCACAGAAAGACACCTTACCAGAGCATTTCAATAAAAAGGAGATTTTCAATTTACTCTTGGCAGTAATGGTATGTAGTATGAGATACTAAACAGACATTGATTTTAACAGGAGTGATTAAACATGAAGGTTTATTGATTTACAAAGTAAATATTGGTACAGGATGAAGGCAGGGTTAGTATTTGTCTCAAGGGACAATGAATTTTGGTGATCAACAAAACTTCAAATTAGCCAAGGCCTCTAACACCCTCCAGGTTAGAGTGATGTTAATTAAGAACAAGGTTATTGAAGTAAATGAAGTTGTAGCAGTTTGAAAAGAAGACTGGAGTTAGGCTTAACGTGTTTTCTCTTTTTCTTCAAAATGATAGCCTGCTATCACAGGTATAATTCTGCAAGAATCTTTTAAAAACATTAGTCCTCTAGTAGTTACCATTAAATAGAAAGAGAAAATGTAAAAGTACATTGTGACAGTACAGTGTGACATGACTGAAGAATCAATGCAAAGAAAAATAATTTTAATTTCTGAGATGGCAGCCAAAATGAAATAAACTAATTTGTAACCCAAACTAATTAAACAGTTAAATAGTTTGAATAGGTATCAGTTGTAATGGTCACAGTTTTATAAATCAATAGCTAGCTTCTGATGAGATTAAAACCAAGAAAATTTCCATTTAATTTGGTACACCTGAATCTGCCTTGAGAATAATCCCACCAAACTCACTTAAAACCCTGTTGAATTCTAAATTTAAAGAGTTTCCCATCTGGCCTTTTCCATCTCATTACTAGTGATAATTTTACTTACATATAATATAAATCTAGGTCATTTAAGATTACTCAATCTGATTAGCTATTTTGTTACTTGAATGTCATATGGATGATTTCAACAGGATTAAACCAGCAAAACAATGGAAAAATGCCATTGCAAATGAGGTACGCTCATCTCTTGTCTGAAGACTGCCTTTTCTGCCAGAGGTGTTCCACAGGTCATATGACCTGATCTCTAATATCACCAAAAAAATCCAACCCAAACACTTATATGTCCTTTCAAGACTTTCTCAGAAGCAAGGATTTCCCATCATCAATAATACATCACGTTCTTGTGCAAAGGGCAGCCACGGAGGATTCTTGCAACATCAAAAACAAATCCATCCTTGAGGGATCTTTAAAGCATATTTCAAAATATCTTCTAACCAAAACAAGCAGCACACACATGGCAGAAACATTTTATTGTCGCTTCTCAGCCATTAGCCACTTCTGTGTGTAAATGATTTCTTACACTGTTATTCTACTGCCTGAAAGTTATGGTGTTCTCCTCAGTTCCTGAAAAGACAAACCCTCTTTTGAGGGTTTATTATGTCCCTTTCTTTACATGGGAGACTGATAATTTGATAAAGGTTTTGCAATCATTTTTTCCAAGGACAAACAAGGAGGAAAAAACATCCAAATTCATATCACCACCATGTATGGAGGACTTTGATACCAAGCTGGTTTGCACCATGTAACCTCAAAAGGCACAGTGTAAGAGTAAGAAAAACAGCTCTGAAGGTATATGATGATGGTGTTGGCAATGGGTACTGCTGAACTGCAGAGAAACACAGTATGCTTCTGCTGTTTCCCTTTTGCAGAATACACTGAACTGTCTGGTGTAAAAGGGTTGTTTGGTAGTCTGATCAATTGTTACAAATATTTTATTTTTACTGAATCAGAAATAATTGTACCTGTCAAGGGCATATTTAAAGTTGCATGCAATGGTGAAAGAGGTTTTCTTTCAATCATGAAAGTCAAAGTAGTGTGCATCATACACAGAGATTCAGGCAGTTTGGCACATGCATCCATGTAACTTTAAATTAATGTTTATTTATCCTAACAGACAACAGAGCTGAAATATTCCAAGCTGAGTTCAGAATTGAAGCATTTACTTTCAAGGGGAATCTGCTTAGTCCAAAATCACAGAATTTATTCCAAAATCATAAATGAAATTTTTCGAACGACATTCTTAACTGGAAGGAATGAGCAACATCTTATTATGTTCTAATTCTTGGGGTTTTTTAGTAGTTCAAATCTTACAACCAGTCTTAAAATATCTCAGTAGCATATTTCTCCATGGAATAACTTGAATGGGAAATGGTGTGGAACGGTGCACTGAAATGAACTCAAGCCTCGCCAAAGACAAGATTGTTAGTTCATGACAACTGCAAACATTTGTAGCTTTGTAGTACCTTTGTTCCAAAGTGAACTTCAACTGTCTTAATTATCTCTACAGCTGGAGGATTGATTGGGCAGAATTTCAGATTACTTATATTGCCT
Organism: Phalacrocorax carbo; assembly: GCF_963921805.1. Classification (NCBI taxonomy): domain Eukaryota; kingdom Metazoa; phylum Chordata; class Aves; order Suliformes; family Phalacrocoracidae; genus Phalacrocorax; species Phalacrocorax carbo. The sequence goes on along the minus strand of NC_087548.1, from coordinate 16,737,651 downwards.
CAGCTATCTGACATGTAAGACCTGGATGAATGTACACAGCTTGAGCAGATCAACTAGGCTGCAAACAAGCAGCACATCTGACATCTCATATGCGAGCAATTACCTGCATACAAGCCTGTCTTCCAGGAGGTACCAGACCTTCTGTGTACTCTCCAGACCACTGACACAAGCCCGATCTCCCAAGACAAGGGCAGCAATAAGAGGAGTTTGGCAGGAATCAGTCATACTTGCCAACAACTGTAAAAAGGCCCACCTCACCTTACCTTTTCTGTAGCTTTGCAAGACTCTTCACAAAAGGTGGGACTTGTTGAGCACATTCTGCTGTGCAATCTGTTTGGGAAACCCCAGAGAGACTGTGGCTGCCCTCTATATTGATTGAGGCAGCTTACTGTGTGCTGGCTATATCTGTCTGGGAAGTCAGAGCAGAGTCATTAGCTAGTGTGCAAGAAATCTGCTTTGCACTATCTTCTCTGCAGAGAGAAGCTCCAGTGCCAAAACCAATTTCCTCAAAATCCATACTTTGTTACTGCCAAATGAAGAACCACTTAAAATTTGTAATAGATCTATTTTTAATGCTGATGCACTCCAGGCAATTAAAGTTCTGCTTTTCAGCATGCCTAGAAACATTTATCTCAACCAGTCTGATTCATTCAGCATTTATCTTCCCTTTGAGCATAGATTTCTTTCATGCACTGACCCTAACCTAGGCATGATCTGAACACAGCAGAAAATCAGATTCTGCATAAAACATGGCCAGAAAGAGATGGGGCAGAGATTCATTTTCAGCCAAAGGCTCTGTGGTTAGAGCACTTAGGTAGGAGCCTGGCCCCATATTTCTTCTCTGAATCTGGGAAATCGAAATATAAAACCCACATTTTCCACAGTAGATAGATACCCTTTCTGCCAACCCAGAGACTCAAGTGATCCCACTGGTCCCTGGAATTTCATTTTTCCATGGCAAGTGGAAGATCTCCATTGGAAGAGATTAAACCTGATCTCTTCTTTTCTCTCCACTAAACAGTCCCTTGTCTTCTACGCAGAACACATCCCTGCAACAAGAGAGGTGCCTCTGATGCCTGTCAATCAGAGGAGCTAGTACTTAGATGTCTAGCACCTGGCTGAAAGCCCTGCCTAGTTACAGGGGGAATGGCTAATGTTACCTCCTCTCCTGGAGGTTTTTATTACAATAAAAAAACAAACAAACAAACAAACAAACAAACAAACAAAAAACCCAAAACAAAACAACAAAAAAAAACCAAAAAACCAGAAGAGCTGCCTGCCCTTTCGGAAGAAAGGGTGAAAGGGTGTAGGCATCTAATGTGGGGGGTGGGAATCCCAAGGCATTTCCAAGTGAAGGGAGGCTCTTTGCTGCAACCCAGCACAAGTTAACTATGCCTTGAAGAAAAGTGGCATTCCATTCTTGTAGAGGATTTTAGCCCCAGGTCATTTATTCTAAAAGCACTTCACATGTTTTAACTATGTTAGAGATATTCAGGCCACTTCCAGGGGAAGAAATGATTTTACACAGAAGAGCATTGGGGAGACAAATTCTTCAGGATTCTGAAGGAGTCCAGAAGCACCAGGGCTTTCAGACCAATTCACCTTGTCTGAATATCATCCTGTGACCACTATTCTGTCCCTGACTGAGGACTACTGTTACTCAGGAACTGTTACAGGAGCCTCAGGGCTGTCCTGTACTGTGGGTGGATGTGCCCTAATTCAGACAATGGATCTTTTGCATAACATGAACTGCAAACACAAATTTGACTTTTGTCTACCCACCATACTTGTCAATGGAAATATGACATCAATTTCATTTGGTCTTTTACATTCTAAGTCTGAATGATCTCTAGACAGAGGGATATGCTTCAAACAGAAATTGAATGTTACAAACAGCTTCAGTTTAGTGAAATGAGAACTATAGAACAAACACACAAGAATAAATTATTTTAGACAACTTAATTGCTCTTCAGTCAGGCAGCCCAGTGTTATATTTCCACACAAAGGACTAAAATATTGTAATAAACTGATGTATAAATTATTTTAGAAAAAATTTTACGCAACACCTGCATGTAGACCTCATATAAGACCTTTTCACATCATGCAGTCTGTAAACTGAAAATAAGCAAATGTTAATTTTCATAACATAAATTACAATCTAAAAGGTGTAAATCTGCTTTGATGTAAATAAGTTTAGCCAGAACCTATTTTCTCTTTTTTATATTTAACCAAAAGAAAGTATACATATTAAAAAAAAAAAAAAAAAAAAAAAAAACCAAAAAAAAAACCAAACAACCATAATTTAGGACACTTCTTATGGCTTTCTTTTTTGTTTGTTAAAGAGTTTTGTCGCACAACTTTTGATAAATAATACCCATATACTGGGAGCATGATGAATAAAAATTAAAGAGACAATGTCCTTCAGATTCACCATTCTTTATTATGAGATAATAGACTCCTGCTGCTGTATGAATGGGATTGGGCAAAGCTGAGGCTTTTATGGAAAATAAATACTGAAACAAAGATTACAAATTCATTTCTAAAACTGGAGATGCTTTCCTTTACTATATGTTATTTGCTATGTTATCCATGTGACATAATTCTTTATAATTTTATTTTATCAAAGCTGGCTCTGTAGAAAAAGCATTTACTATTTCCACACCACTAAAGCCCATAAGTCAGTTTCGTATGCATAAGAAGTTCTATAGGAAGATGGCGAGGCATGTACTATCCAGAGGGTTCCTGCAAAGCATCACAGATAACCTTTTGATGCAGGTGGTGGAAAAGCCGACAAGGCAAGATGAGCTGCTCTACCACATACTAAAGAACAAGGAAGGGCTGGTTGAGGATGTGAGAGCTGGGGGTAGACTTGGCTGCAGGTACCATGGGGTGCTGGAGTTCAGGATCCTGCGTGGTAGAAACAGGGCAACAAGTAGGATTACAACCCTGGACCTCAAAAGAGCTAACTTTGGCCTCTTCAAAGACCTGCTTGGAGGAATCCCATGGGCTAGGCCTCTAGAAGGCAGGGGGGTCCAAGAAAGCTGGTCAGTATTCATGGACCACTTCTTCTGAGCTCAAGATCGGTGCATCCCTAGAAGGAAGAAGTCAAGCAGAGGAGGCAGGAGACCTGCATGGATGAGCAAAGTGCTTCTAAACTCAAATGGAAGAGGGAGGTTCAGAGTATGTGGGAAAAGGAACTAGCCATTTGGGAGGAATATAGAACGTAGTCAGGGTATGCAGAGATGCAATGAGGAAGGCCAAGGCCCACTTGGAACTAAACCTGGGAAAGGATTTCAAGGATAACAAGAAGGGCTTCTTCAGATACATCAGCAGATACAGGAAGGCTGGGGATACACTGGGCTCACTGCTGAGCAAGGAAGGGGCTCTGCTGACACAGGATGCAGAGAAGGCAGAGTTACCGAATGCCTTCTTTGCTTCACTCTTCACTGCTAAGGCTGGCCCTCAGGCATCCCAGTCCCCAGACAGGAGAGAGAAAATCTGGCGAAAGGAGGACTTTGCCTTGGTTGAGGAGGATTGGGTCAGAGATCACCTAGGCAAACTGGAGCCTCACAAATCCATGGGCCCTGATGGCATGCACCCACAAGAGCTGAGGGAGCTGGCAGCAGCTGCTGCTGAGCCACTCTCCATCATCTTTGGAAGGTCATGGAGGGCAGGAGAGGTGCTCAAGGAGTGGAGGAAAGCAAATGTCACTCCAATCTTCAAAGAGGGCAAGAAAGAGGACCTGGGAACTCTAGGCCATTCAGCCTCACCTCCATCCCCAGAAAGGTGATGGAGCAGTTCTCTGGATCATCTCTACATCCCTGGATCATCTCCAGGCATGTAGAGGACAAGAAGGTTATCAGAAGTAGTCAACATGGATTCACCAAGGGAAGATCATGCTTGACCAACCTGATAGCCTTCTGTGATGGTGTGACTGGCTGGCTAGAGGAAGGGAGAGCAGGGGATGTCCTTTACCTGGACTTCAGTAAGGCATTTGACACTGTCTCCTATAACATCCTCATAGGTAAGCTTAGGAAGTGTGGGTTAGATGAGTGGACAGCGAGGTCGATAGAGAACTGGCTGAACAACAGAGCTCAGAGGGTTGTGATCAACTGGGCAGAGTTTGTTTGGAGGCCCGTAACTAGTGGTGTTCCCCAGGGGTCTGTGCTGGGTCCAGTCCTGTTCAACATATTCATCAATGACCTGGATGATGGGTTAGAGTGTAACCTCAGCAAGTTCGCTGATGATACCAAGCTGGGAGGAGTGGCTGATACACCAGAAGGCTGTGCTGCCACCCAATGAGACCTGGACAGGCTGGAGAGCTGGGCCGAGGGGAACCTCTTGAAATTCAACGAGAGCAAGTGCAAGGTCCTGCACCTGGGGAGGAACAACGCCATGCACTGGTGCAGGTTGGGAGTTGACCTGCTGGAAAGTGGGTCTGCTGAGAAGGACCTGGGAGTGCTGGTGGACAGCAAGTTGACAATGAGCCAGCACCATGCCCTTGTGGCCAAGAAGGCCAATGGTGTCCTGGGGTGCATTAAAAGGAGTGCAGCCAGCAGGTCGAGAGAGGTTATCCTACCTCTCTACTCTGCCCTGGTGAGGCCACATTCAGAGTACTGTGTCCACTTCTGGACTCCCCAGTTTAAGAAGGACAGGGAACTGCTTGAGCAAGTCCAGCGGAGAGCTGCCAAGATGATCAGGGGAGCGGAGCACCTCCCTTATGAGGAAAGGCTGAAAGACCTGGTTTTGTTCAGTCTGGGGAAGAGAAGACTGAGGGAGGATCTCATCAGTGCTTATAACTGTCTGAAGGGTGGGTGTCAAGAAGATTGGACTGGACTCTTTTCAGTGGTGCCCAACAACAGGACAAGGGGCAGTGGGCACAAATGGGAACAAAGGAAGTTCCACCTGAATATGAGGAAAAACTTCTTCCCTTTGAGGGTGACAGAGCAGTGGCACAGGCTGCCCAGGGAGGTTGTGGAGTCTCCTTCCCTGGGGACATTCAAAACCCACCTGGATGCAGTCCTGTGCCCCCTGCTCTAAGTGTCCATGCTCAAGCAAGGGAGTTGTATGAGACGATCTCCAGAGTTCCCTTCCAACCTCTGCCATCCTGTGATTCTGTGATTCTGTGATTGCTGTCAAATACGCAGGCTCCACAGACTCATTTCACTAGGTCACCTCATTCTCCCCATTTTATAGGCTGAAAGTCTGATCTTTCATGACTTGTCTTTGGGGTACTGAGCTTTAACAGGCCAAGATGATTTCTGTTTCATCTGAAATGTTTTCATTTTAGACACCTGAGGTCTTGGGGCTTTGGCTCTCATTTTGAGGCTTTGACCATGTCAGTTTGCCTTTGTTTTACTCAGACTGAAAGGGAAGTTGAGGCAAAGCCATTTCCCCACCTCAAACTAAATAAAGTTTGGTAGGGTGCTTGTACGATCAGCATCAGGATATGACTCTTTACTTCATAGAATCATAGAATGTCATGAGCCGGAAGGGACCCACAAGGATCAACCAATCCAACTCCTGTCCCTGCAGAGGACAACCCCAAATTCACACCATGTTTCTGAGGGCATTGTCCAAGTGCTTCTTGAATATTGTCAGGCTTGGTGCCATGACTACCTCCCTGGGGAGCCTGTTCCAGCTGAATAGAAAGGGACTGTGACATCAGGCAGATATAGGAAGTAGATTTTCTATAAATATAGTTAGATATATATTGTGTATACAACCTGTTTTGTCACATAACATCATATAACGAAACCCTGAAAGGCATCCCTTCTTGTCTTACCATCCTCAGGTATTTTTGCTTATCATTACATTAATGTTTGTAAGACAATACAGAGGTCTTCCTTTCTGATCACCATTTAATGGTGAACACACATGAGCTGAAGCACAAAATCATCAGTATCTACATACAGCTGTTGCATTATGTGATTATATGTTTGGTAGCTTTTAGTCCCATTATTTCTGGGATATAGTGGACAAACATTTTGTGTTGTGTGACTCACCGTAATGTAAAGACCTAGGATTCATGAAAAAGATGAGGTTTTGAGATATGTTTGAAGGTTTGGGGGTTTTTATCTCCAGTGAAATAAAACCTAGTCTTGAAAAATGACTATGGGATAGCTGGGAAAGAAAAAGTCTGCAAGACATCTGTGCCTAGAGTTGAGAAATTTTCTAGCCCAGCTGTACAAGGAGGTTTGGGAGAAGAAAGAGGAATCACCATGAGGCTGCTTTATTTATTCTATTTCCTATTCCCTCCTCTGTCTGCATTTTGCAATCTACTGTCCCTAGTGGCGCTGTCATTTGTGGTCTATCAGACCCTTGTGCCTAGCATGGCTTAATCAGTAGTCTGTTACTCTTTTACTGTAGCACTGAAAGAAAAGCAAATAGTTAAAAAGTGACTAGGAGTCTTTATAATTGCTGACCTTCAATAGTCTATATAATGTGACTTTAGGCCACTGAGTAATAAATAGACTGGTGTAATATTTACAGACATGTCTGGAATGCAGTGAGTTCCTCTCTTCTCTTTCACAAAGTCATCAATGGCTCTGTGAGGAATCAGACTACTGCTGTTCATGTTCCCCCAAAACACTTTTATCTCTTGACAGTTTATGCTGACCTTTCTATTTTGTTTTGATTTGTTGTTCCCTGATCCATTTTCCAAATCCTGGGTTTTACAAACTTTTGTACGGGGTTAAACATTTTCAGCAAATCGTTTTGTGAACTAAGTCCTAACCATGGATTCCCCAGCCCAGTGATCTGAAGACCTCTTAGAGACAGTGTTTCTCAATCAGTTCCTTTCAGGTGGAAAGGACCATGTTGTTTGTATGAATAGAAATTTTCCTACTGAAAGTACACAACTCTCCCTCTTTCCCACTCCAGCAGCCAGTTTCCACTGCTTTGAAATTCTGAACACTGAGGCAAATGGGGAAAAGTAGTAAATGTGTTTTGGAGAGCAGAAATGAAACCATATGGGGAAACAGTTTCTTGCTTTCCATCTTTCTTTGCCTCTAAGACAAAATCTGAATGTAACGGTTGCTTCTGAAAACCCCAGTGTTGCAGAAAGGTCTTTGAGCTGTATTGGGTACACAGGATTTACTTAAAAGAAGGAGGAAGGGGTTATTTCCAAAGAATAAAAATCAGCACTTTTGAAGAAGCAGAGCAAATTCATAACATTGTAGACTTCCATTAAAAAGCTTAGTAATTGTTTGCAGCTGCCCATTATAAGTATTGCCTTTAAATCCCATGGCACTGAAGGCAGAAAGAAAGAGTCTTTATGCCAATTTCTATGCATCATAATGTTGGATATACACCCCTCTACTGTGGTCCCAAACCATTTTTGGTTTGTTTCTAGTTCATTCCCAACACAGACAATACACACAGCAACTTAACATTCCAAACCAAAAATAAAATAATGACAAATTAAAAGAATTTAGAAAAAAATATGTTAAAATCTTTACAAAATAAAAAAGAAGTACTGTTGAAAGTGCTGAATACTGGACAGTCCATTAAATACTGAATCTCTATCTGCATCAGGTCATGCCTACTTTATAAAAGTAGAATTAAGCTTGGGTAGACTCCCTGTCATATAATACCACAGTCTAAGTAAAATCTGAGATTTAGTATGCACGGAAATTTTAATTCTAGCTTGTAATTTGCTTTGATTTTAAATATATGGCAGTTGCACTGTGACTCAGCAATTAATTTGCCCATAGGTATATTAAAGAAATGTTGCCCTCAGCTAAACTCATTTACTTTGTAATATTTACATTGTGGAGCTAAATCTGGCTTTCAATAGAATAGTTTTACCTTCCACGTACCTATTCCATGGCTTAATTACCCTGAGGGACCTCACTTCCTTGGAAAAAAACAGCATTAATTAAATAAAGCCTAAGGCATTTTGAACACAACCCAGAGATGCTGGATCCAAACAATATCTGTTTTCTAAGCACTATGTGGAATGGAGAGTGAATTGAAATTTTTTTTAAGGAATTTCTCTGTGAGGTCAGTACAAAGGCGATTATCACACTTGGTTATTTTTGCACAATAGCAAATAAGGAAATGTGAGAAATCTGTCTCACGTTATCATCTTCCTCTGATATTGGACAAGCTATTCTTGGATTAGTTTGACAATTTCTTTCCCTTCCATTACCACCCCCTCCATTTCTGCACATGTGCAATAAACATCTGTGTTAAGGCAGTGACACATTTCTCACTTCGGACCCATTCCTTTCCTTTTTTAGGGAGAGCTGCTCTCTAGAGGACTCAACCAGTGGCAGCATGTTAGTATTTATTTGCACTTATTATAGAAAAGACAATTTTTCAGCACTACAAGATCACTGCTTGGATGAGCGTATGAGACACAGAGAGGACTCAGACTGCAGTTAAAGGTCATTTTAATCCTGCCTAAATGGAAACCACTTTGCCAAATGTTTCTGTCTGACAGAACCACTGCAAGTGATACACAGTAAGGAGGAAAAGAGCAAACAGATGTATCTTATGCAAAGACATCTTCAGCAAAGGAAGGGAAAGAGTTGGAGTCTTCTCAAAACCACTCTGCTTTTGTTGAACTAGTCAATGCACTTTGAGAAGATTTTTCTGATGCAGTGATTGGGATGACTGCAGAGACTCAGTTAAATACATTTTTCACAGGCAAAATTTAACATTACATCCCACAGAATCTGTGCAATACATCTGGTTTGGTAACTGCTCCAATACCAGTCATGCCTGGCAAGTAGTAATACTTCCATTTTAGGTTATCCTACATGCTCTTATTACCCTGTTACTTTTTACTGGAATATCCCAATAAAAAATTTATCAGCACAGGCATTTGTAAAAAAGAAGCACATACAATCTAGCTTCTGTCTCCCTTAGACAGAGATGACTTTTGCTATACTGCTTTGTGTTTGTCCATGAAATATTTTTACTTCCTTTACTACAAATACTACTATAAAAATAAAAGTTACTCTCTTTAAATGTACAGGAAAGAAAATGAGTAGTGCACAAAGTAAGTGCTTGCACAACCTGAAGAGACAGCACATGAGACAGAAAAGCTGTGTAAACAATGTAAGTAGAGGAGTAAGAGAAGAATGATGGGAAACTGTGACAAAAGGAGAAGCAAAATGTAAGCCAAGGCTTACATGGTTTCCAATGCATTTATACTTTGCAAAAATGTATTTGCTTCTCCTTTCATCTACTTCATTTCCCACTAGGCTTTTGTTTGCTACTCTCTTACTCTTTAGAAAGAAAGACAAAACAGCTCTGCTACAGCCTGTGTCCTTTCTTTGTGGCACATAACTGCTTAGATGCTGAAAGTATCCTTGTCACGTGGACAGATGGTTAGTGCTGCACCCAATTTCACTGTGATAATCTTACAACAGCTGATTTCTCCTTTGCAACCCAGAAGGTTTTTTGTTGATTTGCTCTGTTTTGCGTATCCTCCTTCCAGCTGCATCATCTACAGCAGTGCAAAGGCTTTCTCCCTGAGCTGAGTCACTGGAACCTCATTCTGTTCACCTTCAACTCTGACTATTATTTTCTGCATGATGCCTGGCTTTGAATATTTTTCTTCATTAAGTCTTGGCTGCCTTTTAGTCTTCCTCTTTGAACTACAGTAGCTTAACACTTGATGTTTCCTAGAAAACACACAAGTGCACCCGAAATCAACAGATGACTGTCCTTACTGAAGTCCAGACCTTTCATATCCTGTCAATCCAGTTTTCAGATGACAAATTGGGATACTTTGAGATTAATTTAAGAAGCCTGGCTTGAAGAGTTTGTACTAGTTAGCTGTTCACAGTGATGGACTGGGAATGTCTGTATTCCTTAGTTTGCTCTCCTTATTTCTTGCTTAATTTTTTAAAATATCTTAAATGTAAAATTCTGTCTTCAGTTGGTTCTCCTACATTTTCTACCAACTTGCTGTTTGGAAAGGGTTTTTGAACACTCTCACTAAAAATCCTTCCTCTTTCACTTGTCTGATGTAGGAGACACCAAAGCTGCACCAGTTCTGCAGTCTGCTATCAGTCACTTCTAGAGACACCACTGCATTTTTCATGTTCATAGATTTCAAAACAAACCAAATGCCCTAAAGTTTCAAACCATCACCATAAATCCTGCAAGAATGCACTCTACATCTGCCTCCTCAAAAAAAAAAAAAAAAAACAAAAAAAAAAAACCAAAAAAAACCCCTTTCTTCTTTCCTTCCAATGGTTTAAAAAAAAAAAAGTCAGACTTTTACATTTACTTACATTTTACAAGTAGAGGAAAAATGATGATTCATTATATTTTTATTTCTATTGTATGGTGCTCTAAACGACATACCAGGCTCCAAGAATTTTTTACCATTATATTGGCCACTCCACAGAGCAAATCACTGTCATCATCATCAGAAGAACTGCAGTTCTGAATGAGATCAAAGGTCTCATTAGCCTATCTCCAACCATAAGTGGATAGCTAAGGAAGAGTATAAAAGAAAGGCAAGTGTACAGTATTTCCCATTACTACTCTCCTAGCTTCCCATACTTTTCACCTCAGGATCTTGCTGAGCTGGATGCGTTTTCCACATACGTAATAATGCTTACTGGATTCTTTGACCCTGAATTTTTCCAGTCATCACCTGACCCCAGGCAAGCTCCTGCCTACCATACCATCCTTTGGCAAGGAGCTCTCTGATCTAAAGAACCACCTCCTCTTGTCTGAGCCTACTTCCTGCCAACCTCATTTGAAATCCTCTGGTTCTTGTAGTGAAAGAAAGTGAGCCCTTTCCACCCTTCCCATGCCTTTCATGATTTCAGACCACTAGCATATCTCCTCAGCCATCTTTTTGACACCTAAGAATGGTGGGTTACAAAGAAATTCCCATGTTTTTGTGACAAGAGATGCACACTTTATATTTTGAGTAGCCTACATATCTGGGAATGGAGTTTGCTAATGAATGTAAAAGCTCCTCAGCTACCTGTGGAAGTTCATCAGTTTTGCCCTCTGTCTCCACCACATTTATATTCAACTTCCTTGATCCAATGTACATACTAGAGTTGGTCTTTAAGTATCCATGTTTTCTTCTAAAGCCTTACTGTATAACAAATATACCTACAGTTTTCTAGCAGGCAAATAGAAGCTCTATTCTGTGGTTTCAGTGTGAATTAATTTCATTTACATTAATTTCATTTTATTTAAGGATTAAAAGGAAAATAACCCACCAACACTTTCCAAGATGACACATGGTATCTCTCATGATCCACATGAATTCACAGTTAGCAGTTTCTCGTACACACAGGCAGATTAATTTGACACAACATTGAAAACTAATATTCAAACAATTACATTATTACAACCTCACAAATAATGTTTTGACTGCAGACAAAATTTCTGCCCCGGACAAGAGGTGGATGTTCTGGTTGAAGTCAAGGAGAGCTACACCCAAATATAGAAGGGCTGAATTTGACTCTTCCTGCCCACAGCGGGCAAACTGGACTCCACGCTACTCCTTCAGCTGCACTTGCCAACACCTCCTCAGGAAAAAAGATTTTTAGCATCAATAAATATTGAGTTGCAAAACTGAGTCTTACTGTATTGTCTTTTAGTAAGCCAAGTAATTGCATGAGTAGCCTGATTAACCAGAATCATGGCAAGCACAGAATTATCTGTTCCATTTGTACACTACACCACAGATGACACATTTTATCTAACTGTGGAGACATAACTGAAAGCTTTGGAATAATCCCAAGTATTATCTGACCCACCCAGTTGTATTCATCATGATTTATTTCCACGCTTACCGCACAAAGACTTTAATCTATTTTTGAACACCATTCAGCTGATGACTGGCACAATCCTGGCTGCATGACACTTGCAGATCAACATTTGATAGTACACATTTGATGCCCACAAGGACATTGCAACCTGTGCCATGTGATACCTGCCTCATTATACAGTAGAAATAATGACAGTCTTAAAAATACTGATTAATGTCTTTTTCACCATAGGGCTGACATCAACAGAGACATGTAGGATGGGGTGCAGCTGCAGGTATCCACTGTGCTGCTGTTACAGGAGACTTTTTCCTACCCGTCATTGCCCACAGAGGGGTGCTACATGAGCATGGACACTTGTAACTGTACACTAGCCACAGAGTTCCCTGCCACAGGGATTTTAAGCCTGAATTTTGCAAACTGAAGCCCATGAGGCAGCAATATCCTTACAGCTCTGCTGCCCAAGACAGAGGCCATTTATGTTGTATCCACAGAGCTCCCTCTGCAAAAGCAGGTGGATTTGCTGCAGTATCTAGTCTAATCAGTTGCATTTATCATCCTATACAGAGAGAAACAAGGAAGTCTCCAAAAGATCTCCAACTTTCCAAGAAAACCCAAAGATTTGCAGCCTTCTTATCATACCAACATCTACTGCAAAGTTTCACAAACTGTGCAGAAGGCTCCAGCAGCTCCCACAGGCACGCTCAGCCCAACACTAGCCACAGGTATGTAGGTAATGTGCTTGTGATGGATAAACCAGTCCACTCTTACTCCAGGGAATACAGCTTATTTAGGCACACTCTCCATCTGAGTCAGGCCTGCCACAGAATGCAACAGGTCCCTCTCTTCTTCCCAGGCTGCAGATGGTTTAACCTTTCCTTTACCAATATATGTGCCAATTTTTCTTTGATCTTCAATTGCAAAGATTTTGCAGGAAGACACTTCAACAATTACACCCTGACTCTGAACAGAAGCTGTAGATGCAGGACTCTGTAAGTATAACTTGTGCTTAACATTGAGTGTCACCAGCATGCTGGCAAAGAAGTAGAGATTATTTTTTTGTCCTGACAACTACTATAGTTAGACACAAATAGATAACCACATCTGTCCAAACCCCATTCACTTTTAATCTATAGGGGTTTTTCACTTTGATGCCGTAGCATACACTGCTTCATTTTTATTAGGTCCATTTATGCAACTTCTGTATTTTTTTCCAATTACATCAGATTACAGTAGGATTTCCTCTCAGTATGTCAATTACAACTCTGCGTGTATTATTAACTGAATGCAGATTAGATCTTCATTGCCATACAAACAAGAGATCACCCTGATAGGTAATGCGTAGGATGAATAACACAGTTTAAATATTAGCATAAAATACCAAATTAGAAGTCATAACTACAGGTACTGATGCAATTAAATGAAACACTCTGATTATAATTTATCTTGGTTTACCAAAACGTTAATCTACTTCTTATTAGCCATTGAATTTCAGTCACTAATCATATACATCAGAATTGCTTTCCTATTATGCAAATGCAAGTGTGTATTTGAGATCATTGATTCTTATTTAAATTCTACTGACTATCAAATACACCTTTCTTGTATATCTAGTCTAATTTGTCTTCACCATCTGTGCAGGTACACTATAGTTCTCTGCATACACATGAACACATGCATACCTGCACTTAACTGCGTCACTTCAAGTAACAAAAGTTTCCAAGCATATGTTACATTCTTTGGGCCCTTTTTTCCTGTTAGGAATGCACCTTTTGACAAACAGGAAAGCAGCAGAAACAGGAGTTGCAACACACTGAAAATAGCCAGTCTACAATCAATACTGTCTAAGTCAATTCTCCTAGAAAGTAAGATATACATGAGCTAGATGATTCAGAAATTCAGACAACCCAGTTCCCCATATTGCCACAGCTGTAATGCTGAACTGTTAATGAACAGATATCCCTGTGTCATAGTTATCTTACTCAATTTTCACTTCTCCATGAACCAGCTTTAGTCTCAGTCCTAGAAGTGGTGCATGAGTCACTCTGCACTTCCCAGGGCTAGTCACATTCATAAAGCTGCACATATAAGAGTGGGATCTAACTAGCTTGGACAAAATTCTGAGGTCTGTCGTCACAGGGGCAGGGAAACATTCAAGGGGGACCTTGAATATGGCTCCTCCACTCTAGCAATGTGGTGGGAAAGGTCTAGTAGGAGGTAACACATATCCATTACCTTAATTGGTGGAGGTCCTCCAGCTCCCCAACAGAGAAATTCTGCCATGCACATACCATCCATAGCCCCCAGAAGAAGGGGTAGGACAGGAAGGAAGATATGCTAAGGAGGTCTGGGTGGGGGTCCCAGAAACCAGAGAAACAGATAGCGGAGTTCCACAGAACAAATTCTGGTCCGACAACAAACTCAGATGACTTGAGAACATGGAAATAATGTGGAATAAGTGAAATAATGGGAAAAAAAAAATTCCTTGCCCCTACCCACAGCCTCCCCTCACCCTAATTATAGCTGGTTTAATGGTTTCACAATACTTTGATGTATTGCAATACTTTTTTGGTGTTGGTTTTGAAAATAACTCAAGTATATCACTCATCATGACTATGTACTGATTTAGCAGAAAATCAACGTACAGAATCTTACTTAACTTTCACTTCTCCCTGCAGACAAGCCATGGGGCCCCAATTTGTCTTGTACCCTTGGTGGAATTAATTATTAGAACTTGGACAGCAGTGGAGGAGTGGAAAGGTTTCTCTCAAGCTAGCACACTGGAAAGAAATAGGTAGAGGGAGTAAATGGAAGGCCACTTCCATCTTACTCATTCCCCATTCCTCTTTTCCCTTTGCTTCTGACGTAGGCTAAAGCAGCTGTGAAATCACCTCCCCATGTAGTGAAGGACCTTGTTCTTCCACAGGGATGCAGGGATGCAAGAGACAGGCTGCTCCTGAGGCAGTTCTACTGCATAAAATTGCAATCTAGATGACAGACTTTCCTTGCTTAGTCTTTATACTTCTAGACATCGTGCTGTATATATAAAACAGAGGAGTCCCAGTTCCCTGTTTCAGCTGCAAAATACTGGTTTTGGATGTTGGTAGTTGGGTTCCAGGATATTTTTACTGTACTGAACTTGGATGTTCTTTTCAGAAAGCTGTAAGGGAACTTGTGTGGTTTTGTCACCTTATGCAAGAAGGCAACAAATAAAATGAAGTTTACCAATACTTTTTGAAATACAATTTTTTTTTTTAAATTCATGCTTCTGTAAGTGCCAGGATGATAACAGCAAACAGCGATGAATGTGTTATCTAAGGAGCAGATACATTTAGCCCTTTTAACACAACCTGTAAATGAACATCACCTCTTGCCAGGGATAGCTATGCTGTCATCATGTCAACACTGTCCAGTAGTGTTGTCTCTTCTGGAACTACAGCTCACTAGTACTACTAGTATTTACCAGAATTAGACTAAGACCAGTCACAGTATTTGACATACAGACTCCGCAACCAACAACAGGAATGGCAGCTTTCAAGAAGGATCTTTCACCAGCTGAGACGGTGTGCTGGCCCAGCACACCTGCAGCGTGGCTCAGGTTCAGTGTTTAGTTTGCCCCAGTATCCTTAGTCACCACAGACTTTCCAGATGGAAATATGCATGCAAGCTGCAAATTTTGCTGTATTTGGATGTCAGGAAAATCCAATTGCATGTCCGTTTTGAGCTCATGTATCTATCTGATGAGATGGATGTATTATATCTCTCTTTAGTTTGGAAGGGGATGATTAGGTTACTGTACCACTCAGCAGCTCTGACAACCCATGTCTTGTCCTCTTTCATCACATTCCCATGGCTTTTCAAATGTCATTGTAAGTATTGTGGAGTTCAGCCTTCTCTGTGCCTCCTAACTGTTTTAATTTTCCCTCTGCTGTTGGCCTTATACTGAATGAAAGTTTTCTTTCCTATCTGAACAACATTCATATACCATTTTTCTTGTCCATCATTTGTACCATGTATTCTGCCTGGTTGTGTATTATTCAGTTTTGCATACTGAGATGTTGGGACTCCTACTCTTGGATTTGCTCGTACTTAGCTGTATTGTTTAGGACCTGTTGTCAGAAAGGGCAAGCAGGTAGCCAAGGGAATGGCAAAGTGGTCAGGAGCATGGCCTCATGACAGGGGCCTATTTCCACAGCACCAATGAACAGAGTAGGTCCAGTGGTAGCAGCCAGGGTCAGCCACAGCCCACTGACGACTGGACGCGACTGTAGGAATGAGGTAGGTCTGAGGTCAAGCCAAAAAAATTGGACTGGCGAGGCAAGGTGAGGATAAGGAGAGCATGAGAGCTGGCCCAGCACTTCTGCATTGTAGCTCAGGCAAGGATCTACAGCAAGGGCCTGATCCTGAACACAGCTCCCAGGCCAAAAGCTGTCCCAGACCAGACTTCTACCAACTGTTTCCATAGCGCTCAATCCAAAGTTACACAGCTGTGCCGTTATCAAAGTTGGCCTTGAACACAGCTTCCTAGGGTGGGAGAAAAAATTTACAGCACCAGTTGGTGCTCTCAGTGCCCAGCAGCATTCTGGCGGCTATTGCTAAGGGTTTTATATTTTTTCATTATTGGTCCCTGCACTCTGCAGCTGGCCTGGGCCGTGCAGGGTGATACCAATGGGCGAACAGAGCTAGACACTGGGGTTCTGCCAGGCTGCAATAGTTTTGCAGTTGTTTGATGTCACAGAAGTTTTGAACCGCAACATCACCAGCACAGCACCTGCACTGGTAAATAGGTGGAAACGTGAATAGTTACAGAGGCTATTTCCATGCAATATCCGCACTGAATCCCAAACTATATCTGCAATATGCTGAAAATCTAGAAAAAAATATCTAACACACCAATACGCAACTGCTGGGTGTTGACAGTTCTTTCAGAGAGTACTCTGTTCCTAGAATGAAGTGGAGGTACATATTCCCCATAATTTGCATCACTAGTTTACTGTTCTCTGGCTACTTTTTTCCCATAAAAGCTACATTCACTTTCCAGACAACAACAGAAGAGCTCTCAACCAGGACAAAAAATTAAAAAGATAGCAATATTTTTTAAATTGTGTTTCAAAACACCTTTTTCTACTGATGCTTTTTTGTTAAGAATAATACACAAAGCCTGTGACAGAAAGGAGCATGGAAGCTGACATAGAAGGTGTTTTCTAAGCTCAAAACAGACCATGTGGTCAGTATAGCTTCTAAAGATTTAAGTGGCAAGTTAAAAACAATATAACTTTTCAGAGTTAGCTCTGTCCTATGTGCAGATTATTTGAATGTATTGTGAACCATTTAAGGACGTACTTAAAGAAGGTTGGAAAGAGAAGGTAAAAAAATAGGAGAGGTGAAAACAGGGCACTATGGTATAAAATTGCTGCCTCCTTTGGAGCAGTATACAACAAGGTGTGTATGGGCAATGGGGGAAGAGCTCCCTCCAGCAAAGGGTGTGTAGGTACAAAATGGGGACTAATAGGATCAGCTGAAGACATAGCTTATATCAGTCAGGTAACAGTCATTCCTACAGTGGCCCTTCTAACAACCATTAGGGACATTAATGTGCATTATCACCCCTCTGTCAGCCCACATACTTAAACTATGTTCCTTATATGAGCTGTATCAGTAGACTCCAAGTTAGCTTCCTGAAAGTTTTCAAATTCTGATTATCAGGTTTCACCAAATTATGGAGAAACTCCATCTTTGTGGAAGATGTGCATGCTTAAAAATGTCTGTCCTGTCACTAAAACAAGGTGTGTTCTGTGTGGGACACTTTCGCAGCAGACTATCTGTGCCCACTGTGAACTCCCAAGCTCTGATTCATGAGGCTACTGGCTTTGTGAGATCTTGAGAAGAGAAGCTATGGCTATTTGTACTTGGCTCAGATGGCCTAATGTCAGATGACAGCTCAATGTAAGAATTCAGTGGAAAATAAACATTTATTTGTTGTTTACAAAATTTTTATATTTTTTTACTTTTGGAATTTGAATTTTTAATATTATGGGTTTGTCCCTGAAAAGGGGTTAAAAGTAGAGTTATTTAACATCTAAATTGTCCAATTTTTTAGCCAATAACCAAGGCTAAACAATGTGTATCTTTCAGATTTGGGGAATCTTGATGGCTGAAGTAGCGCAGCGCCTATGTGGAGTCTTGTGAAAGGGCAGTGCAACACCAGAAAAAGTCAGAAAATTAATGGCTGCTTACAATAGGCCACACATAGCAGTCTCAGCAGGGGAACAAAATCCACCCTTGAGATCAACTCTGTCGTAAATAAAAACAAAGTTTCTGGAATCACAATGCTGGAGAGAACCATAGGTCCAGACTCCTACAGTCACAGACAAAATGTAAAAGAGTTCTTTAGTCCAGAAGGGTCCCCACAAAACACAAAATACTTCCCAACACCCTGTAACAAGCCTACAACCTATGGTGTGAAAGACCAAAAGCTTCAAAGTCTCCACTGTGCCACAGGAAGAGAGCAGGAAAGATCCACCACCTTTGGCCTCTGCAGAAACAATGCTCCTGGGAGATGAATATTTTCTGAATTTGTCTTGCATTGTGCCTTTTTGATTTGGCAATTGTTAAATACCTTTCCACTTGTGCCAGATACATAAAATAAGCTGTAAAATAAGCCCAAATATTATATTTCATTAGGAAGAGAAAATTAGTCACGAGTCTCTAAAACTCTTTGCCTTTTGTCTCAGCTTTAACTACTACTCTGTGGCTTCCCAAAGGAGCTGTGCATTAGCAAACACCAAATACAGATACAAGTATTGATATTATTCTGAAATGTCCTTCCCTCTAAATAGCAACCGAAGACAGCATTCTTCAGCCTACCTTACAAACTGTATTTGTGCAATTTAAAATCAATCAGAAAATGTGTTTGAGGCACAAACCTGTGATTTTCCTTTCCTATTTTAAAGCTCCCAAATTTGGAGTGAAGCCCAAATTTGGATTTTGCCCTTTCAAAATATCCCATGAGCATCAGGTTAGGTTGGTATTGGTCTGTTTCTGTGCTTCCTACATGGTAAATGATATCTGTGGTCACATGCAACCTAGCACATACTTTTATTGCATTTGCAAAAGAAAGGCAACAACAACAATAGCAACAAAAGTTTAATTCCAGAGAGCTGTAGAGCCAGTTTGTACTTGGCAGGCAAATGTTGCTTTAAAACTGGCCTGACAGACCTCCCAAAATATAACAAATATGGCATCAGAATATGCTGAAATGGGAATTTTGGTTTGTTGCAAAATTAGAGCATATTATTTTCCCTTCATTACAGTTTTGCCGTCTAGTATATGGACTATCTTCTTAAAAAACTCTGAATCCTGCTGTTCTCAGTAGGAGCTGCATATTATGACACTGCTGTTGGAAGCCTTACTTAGAATGACTGAAATGTTTTTGCAGGGTGTCAACTTCCAAGTCATCATTAATGTTTACAGTCTCAACAGCAGCTTGCATTGCTATAGTAACCCTTAAAGGAACATTCCTAACAGAAAACTAAAATGAAAGGAAGCCACATTTTAACCAAACACTCATAACACAGGGATTGTTCCTGGGCTATTTCAGTAATTTGTATTTTAAATAAAGGCGACCTAAAGAAAAAGAGGGCCTCTTATACTAGCAAGTCAGTTTTATATACCGCTGAATGACGGGATGTGACACAACTTGGATATATGCCCCCTCTTGAAAAATATAACTTCTCTCAGCTCTGATTGAAGCAAGTATGGAGAGGGGGTTAAGGAAAGTAAGGCTTCTTGCCAGAAAACTTTTTTGCAGGGAATTCTGTCACTATTAGTACAGAAAATAAGTCTACCGTGATCTTTGTATTTACTTCTAGGCCAAGTAATAGAAAACAAAGCTGACTTATGAGTATTTAGTGCTATGCGCTGTAGAGAGATCACTGATATAGTAATTTATGGTCTGTAGCATCACTTCTTCATCATGAGCTACAGTATATGCAGTAATCTTTTTCCCAAGCAGAAGCAAATTGTATTAAACCTTAAACATTTTTATAGTCAGATTTATGTAGATTAATTTCTTCCATGTTTCTCTAATATTCTACACTGTTTATGGAAAATCCAAATTTATTTCATAAAGCAGTAGTCTAGTAACTTGCATTTACTAGGGAAATCCTGAATCCATTTTACAAACCGTTCTTTTCCTAATAACAACAATCTGTTATCTTCCAGTCTGCTTGGAATGCTGCAGCTGGGGAAAGGCGATCAAATTTGAGTGTTCTCAGATTTGTCAAATCATAATCATTTTATGACATTGCAAATGTCTTTTAATAGTGTTTTACATCAGTTATGACAAAGGGAAGCATGAAGTCTAATTTGACTTGTAAAAATATCAAGCTCTGAAAAGCAGCAAGAGGAAGCTTTTTATGAAAAAACCGTTAGCGAACAGGAAATCTAGAGGAATGAGCGAAGGCTGGATTACCACACAGCTGGGACAAACAGGTCCAGAAGGTTCCTAAACTATCTGGATGACAACTTCTTGGTACAGATACTAAGGAAACCAACCAGGAAAGGTGCCTTGCTTTCTTTGACTTGCTGCTTACTAACAGAGAGGGCCTCCTTGGTGAAGAGGAGATCAAGGGCCACCTTGGCCACAGAGATCATGAAGCAGTCATGTTTAAAACCTATGGTGACAGGAAGAAAACTGCCAGCAAGAACTCAACTCTGGGTATGAGGAGAGCAGACTTCAGGTTGCTCAAGGAACTACTTAGTAAGGTCCCCTGGCAAAAAGCTTTTGAAGGTGCTGGGGTCCATCCATGCTGGTCGCTTTTTAAGTACCACCTCCTAAAAGAAAGGAGCGGGCAATTCCAAAGTGTAGGAAGTCAAGCAAGCGAGGCAAAAGGCCAGCTTGGCTGACCAGGGATATTCTTCTTGAAATAAGGAGAAAAAAGAAAATATAAGGCCAGTGGAAGCAATGTCAGACAACATGGGAGGACTACAGGAATGCTGCTCACCGCTGCAGGAAGGAAAACGTGCAGCCAAAGCTCAATTAGAATGGAAGCTGGCCAGTACTGTGAAGGACAATAAGAAGGGCTTTTAAAAATACATGAATGGCAAAAGGCAGGCCAGAAATAACATTGGCCTATTGCCTGATGAGCATGGTCACCTCAGAAGAAGGGAGAGAGATAAGGCAGAGAAGTTTAATGATTTCTTCACCTCAGTCTTCAACACTGATGGTAGGCTCAGGGACCCACAGTGCTCTGGGCTAGTGAACCATGACTGTGGGAATGATAAATGACCAATCAACACTGAACTTGTGCAGGACTTGCTGCTCCAGATGGATCCCTATAAGTTGATGGGATCTGATGAGATTCATCTGAGGGTACTTAAAGAGCTGGCTGATGTCATAGCGAGACCTCTCTCAATGATTTTTCAAAGCTTTTGGGAATCTGGAGAGATCCCTGTTGACTGGAAGCTGGCAAACATCATCCCAGTCTTCAGGAAGGGCAACAGGGATGACCCTGGTAACTACAGGCCTGTCACTCTCACTTCTGTGCCTGGTAAAAGTATGGAGAAGATTATTCTGGGGGATATTGAAAAACACCTGAAAGACAATGCAGTCATTGGTTCCAGCCAACACAGGTTCACAAGAAGAAAGCCTGCCTAACAAATTCGACTTCCTTCTATGACAAGGTTACCCACCTAGTTGACCAAGGAAAGCCAGTCAATGTGATATTTTTGGATTTCAGTAAAGCTTTCAATACAGTTTTTCACAGTATCCTCCTGGACAAAATTCCAGCATACAGCTGGATAAACACATAATGAAGTGGGTGAGCAATTGGCTGGTGGGTCGGCCTCAAAGGGTCAGAGTAAATGGGGTTACATCGGGCTGGTGGCCAGTCACTAGTGGGGTTCCACAGGGGCAGGTACTCTTTAATCTATTGGTTAATGAATTGGATGCAGGACTTGAGGGAATAGTAATTAAGTATGCCAATGACATAAAATTGAGAGGACCTGTTGACTCCAGGCCCTGCAGAGGGATATGGACAGACTGGAGAGCTGGAGTGGGAGTCCACTTCTGGACTCCCCAGTTTAAGAAGGACAGGGAACTGCTTGAGCAAGTCCAGCGGAGAGCTGCCAAGATGATCAGGGGAGCGGAGCACCTCCCTTATGAGGAAAGGCTGAAAGACCTGGTTTTGTTCAGTCTGGGGAAGAGAAGACTGAGGGAGGATCTCATCAGTGCTTATAACTGTCTGAAGGGTGGGTGTCAAGAAGATTGGACTGGACTCTTTTCAGTGGTGCCCAACAACAGGACAAGGGGCAGTGGGCACAAATGGGAACAAAGGAAGTTCCACCTGAATATGAGGAAAAACTTCTTCCCTTTGAGGGTGACAGAGCAGTGGCACAGGCTGCCCAGGGAGGTTGTGGAGTCTCCTTCCCTGGGGACATTCAAAACCCACCTGGATGCAGTCCTGTGCCCCCTGCTCTAAGTGTCCATGCTCAAGCAAGGGAGTTGTATGAGACGATCTCCAGAGTTCCCTTCCAACCTCTGCCATCCTGTGATTCTGTGATTCTGTGATTGCTGTCAAATACGCAGGCTCCACAGCCTCATTTCACTAGGTCACCTCATTCTCCCCATTTTATAGGCTGAAAGTCTGATCTTTCATGACTTGTCTTTGGGGTACTGAGCTTTAACAGGCCAAGATGATTTCTGTTTCATCTGAAATGTTTTCATTTTAGACACCTGAGGTCTTGGGGCTTTGGCTCTCATTTTGAGGCTTTGACCATGTCAGTTTGCCTTTGTTTTACTCAGACTGAAAGGGAAGTTGAGGCAAAGCCATTTCCCCACCTCAAACTAAATAAAGTTTGGTAGGGTGCTTGTACGATCAGCATCAGGATATGACTTTTACTTCATAGAATCATAGAATGTCATGAGCCGGAAGGGACCCACAAGGATCAACCAATCCAACTCCTGTCCCTGCAGAGGACAACCCCAAATTCACACCATGTTTCTGAGGGCATTGTCCAAGTGCTTCTTGAATATTGTCAGGCTTGGTGCCATGACTACCTCCCTGGGGAGCCTGTTCCAGCGCTCCACCAGCCTCTGGGTGAAGAACCTTTTCCCAATATCCAACCTAACCCTCCCCTGACACAATTTCCTGCTATTCCCTTGAGTCCTGTCATTGGTCACCAGAGAGGAGATATCAGCACCTGCCCCTCCTCCTCCCCTTGTGAGGAAGCTGCAGACCATGATGAGGTCTGCCCTCAGTCTCCTCTTCTCCAGGGTAAAAAACCAAGTGACTTCACCCTCTCTAAACCCTTCACCAACACCATGGCCCTTCTCTGGACACCCTTTAGTAGCTTTATATCTTCTATGTACTGTGGCACCCAAAACTGCACCCCGTACCCAAGGTGAGGCCACACCAGCCCATAGCAGAGCGGGACAATCCCTTCCCTCGACCTGCTGGCTGCACTCCTTTTAATGCACCCCAGGACACCATTGGCCTTCTTGGCCACAAGGGCATGGTGCTGGCTCATTGTCAACTTGCTGTCCACCAGCACTCCCAGGTCCTTCTCAGCAGACCCACTTTCCAGCAGGTCAACTCCCAACCTGCACCAGTGCATGGCGTTGTTCCTCCCCAGGTGCAGGACCTTGCACTTGCTCTCGTTGAATTTCAAGAGGTTCCCCTCGGCCCAGCTCTCCAGCCTGTCCAGGTCTCATTGGGTGGCAGCACAGCCTTCTGGTGTATCAGCCACTCCTCCCAGCTTGGTATCATCAGCGAACTTGCTGAGGTTACACTCTAACCCATCATCCAGGTCATTGATGAATATGTTGAACAGGACTGGACCCAGCACAGACCCCTGGGGAACACCACTAGTTACAGGCCTCCAAACAAACTCTGCCCAGTTGATCACAACCCTCTGAGCTCTGTTGTTCAGCCAGTTCTCTATCGACCTCGCTGTCCACTCATCTAACCCACACTTCCTAAGCTTACCTATGAGGATGCTATGGGAGGCAGTGTCAAATGCCTTACTGAAGTCCAGGTAAAGGACATCCCCTGCTCTCCCTTCCTCTAGCCAGCCAGTCACACCATCACAGAAGGCTATCAGGTTGGTCAAGCATGATCTTCCCTTGGTGAATCCATGTTGACTACTTCTGATAACCTTCTTGTCCTCTACATGCCTGGAGATGATCTCTATAGAGAACTGCTCCATCACCTTTCTGGGGATGGAGGTGAGGCTGAATGGCCTAGAGTTCCCAGGTCCTCTTTCTTGCCCTCTTTGAAAATTGGAGTGACATTTGCTTTCCTCCACTCCTTGAGCACCTCTCCTGCCCTCCATGACCTTCCAAAGATGATGGAGAGTGGCTCAGCAGCAGCTGCTGCCAGCTCCCTCAGCTCTTGTGGGTGCATGCCATCAGGGCCCATGGATTTGTGAGGCTCCAGTTTGCCTAGGTGATCTCTGACCCAATCCTCCTCAACCAAGGCAAAGTCCTCCTTTCGCCAGATTTTCTCTCTCCTGTCTGGGGACTGGGATGCCTGAGGGCCAGCCTTAGCAGTGAAGAGTGAAGCAAAGAAGGCATTCGGTAACTCTGCCTTCTCTGCATCCTGTGTCAGCAGAGCCCCTTCCTTGCTCAGCAGTGAGCCCAGTGTATCCCCAGCCTTCCTGTATCTGCTGATGTATCTGAAGAAGCCCTTCTTGTTATCCTTGAAATCCTTTCCCAGGTTTAGTTCCAAGTGGGCCTTGGCCTTCCTCATTGCATCTCTGCATACCCTGACTACGTTCTATATTCCTCCCAAATGGCTAGTTCCTTTTCCCACATACTCTGAACCTCCCTCTTCCATTTGAGTTTAGAAGCACTTTGCTCATCCATGCAGGTCTCCTGCCTCCTCTGCTTGACTTCTTCCTTCTAGGGATGCACCGATCTTGAGCTCAGAAGAAGTGGTCCATGAATACTGACCAGCTTTCTTGGACCCCCCTGCCTTCTAGAGGCCTAGCCCATGGGATTCCTCCAAGCAGGTCTTTGAAGAGGCCAAAGTTAGCTCTTTTGAGGTCCAGGGTTGTAATCCTACTTGTTGCCCTGTTTCTACCACGCAGGATCCTGAACTCCACCAACAGATTGTTCAATCCTATTGAACCATTCTATTTCATATCTTCTGTACCCAGTATTGTTAAGCCTTGATCTTTGGGCTTAGATGGTGTTCCATAAAATTAATATCAATTAAAAGTAAAGCAAACATAAATTAAACCTGTTTCCCTCATAAGCAAAGCACTAGTAATCTAAGCCTACATTTTCTGGTGTACACCAGGAACCTGGAACAGGAGTTTGCATAATGATCCTCTATGCTCCTTTCTGGAAACTAAAACCAAAGATATTATTTCAGGGTGAAATATGAAAATTTTTAGACGGCAGTAGGGATTGTCACCTTGAATGAAATATTCTTAGCCAAATTTTTAAAATTTTAGAATAAATGAAATTACACATGGGAAGTTACAGGTCACTGCAAATGGTCTCTGAATATGTACCTGTTATTGATGTGGAGATGTGTCTTCTCCTGAAGCTCACATTTGATGAGCTGATACCAGAGACCCATAAACTAAAGAAGAGTAAAAATGGAAGAGGCAACAATTTCACTGAATTCCTCATCATGTGCTACTCACAAGGTAGAAAAGGAAGAAGCAAAAATAGGAGTTGCCAACAAGGCAGCAAGGGTACCAAGAAGGCAAGGAACTCCTACAAGGAGAAGTTATTCTAGAAAATTTGGATGGAGGACAACTACACAATCCTAGCTGGAGAGGTAGTTCCAGAGAATTAGGGAAAAGAGAACCAGACAACAAGAAAGGTAGTATATGCTGTCTTATGTGAAAAGAGCATGAATAGTTCTAAGAAATGCTGAGAAATAACCAAAGTGAGAATAAAAGCATAATGAAAGGTATGTGGCATAAAGAGAATGGATTCTTCTCCCTAGAGTGTGTATGATATGACCAACATCTAAATACCATAAATGTATTACCAGTTTTCCACAAGTTATCACCTCTGTTACCTCGAGAGTGTTAATGAGGTTAAGAGTATGGAAGAATAAAATTTAGCCAGGGCACTGTTAGCAATCAAGTAAAAGCCTGTGCACAAGCAGATTAATTTCAGTATGTGCAGTGGAGACCTGAGCTCTAAGCCCACTTACAATGTGAAGTTACTCTGTAGCATAAACTACACCTCTGAACCTCGCTCTATCTAAAGTTCACACAATAAAAACAATTTAATTATGAAGGGCTCCGTGAATCAAAGTACAAATATTATGTTCAGATGAAATTGGAGCTCCACAGAAAATACCCAGAATACATTCCACTATGTTATGTGTGTTTCTAACTTAGAAGAACAAGGTACATTGGCTAAGAGCAAGAAGATGAGCACATAAGCTGTTTAAATCAAGACTCTCCACAGGACTGAATTGCATATTTTCATTCAAAACTGTTTTCTGAAAGTGTTTATACCCCCTTTTGAGTACTGTTACATAAATATCCTAGGGCTGGCCTTTCAGAGCAATATACTACTCTAGGATGCACTAACTGAACTGGGATGACTTAACCTACACAGTAAACAGCATTTGAGGAAGATTTCTGAAAGTACATGAACACAGAAAGGCTGTAACCAAAGCAGCTTCTTTTCAGACAACAGAAGAAAGAACTCTGTGTGTTTCTTCTTCTGGATGTCTGATTCCAACAGTGTTGCTCCCTGGCTTTGACTATTTCTGAGATAAACACAGAGCTAGTATCACAGTCTCACACAGATGTAGCTGACAACTTTCAGGCACTAGTTTATGCTTGTTTGGGCTCCTTAGTTACTTACTCATTTACTTGGCCAAATTCAAAGGTAAGGCTTAATTCTTAGAACTTCAGATGAAGTTATATTATCTCAGATTCCCTTCTGCTCAATCTATATACTTTATAACTACAGAGACAATCTTTTAAAATGCAATAGAACCCATATTGGTAAGGAGGTCTACACCTGACTATGTTACATCAAATCAGATTCTGTGGGTTTTACTACATTCTTCTGGATTTGCTCAGATCTAAATTGTGTACCATGTGTATTTATGCAACTTCACTTTACATATCACAAGGGTTAAGGACAAGCTTTTTTGTTGACAGATATAGACAGGGAATTGTGCATCTTGCCAAAGACAGGTTTCAGTTAACTGGAAGAAGTAAGACTAGGTTTATAACACTATTTATACACCTAAAAATCAAGGCATTTGTAGCAGATTTTGCAAACACAGCTAAGCAGGTCAGTTGTCTAACTCCAGTTAACAACCTGTACAGGTTAGGAATGATGGGCCAGACCCCAGAAGAGGCTCATATGTTTGGATGCTAAATATTATGAAGCCCAAAAGTCAGGCGCCAGCTGTGGACTCAAAAACCCAGAGCCAGGTTATATAACACACACAAACAGAAGGAGCTATAGCCAGCCAACATGAAACACTGCCAAGAGGGATGGGTCTGAAACTCTCCCTCTCTTCTGGTCATAACACCTCTCCAGGGAAGAAGCACACAGTGGCCAGAATCCTTTCCTGTATGCAGCAATGTATGTACACATACACTATCATGCAGGCCACAGACACCGGCCACCCTTCCTTCAAGTCAGAAAGTGGTCACCTCCCACTATTTACAGAGTAACCTCACAGTCAGAGAACGTGGCTTGGTTATTGGCCTTTCTTCATCTTGATGGCCGCCAAACAAAATACTGTGTTTACTTATTTAACATGAGTGGGGGCAGTGTACTCTTTCAAACGAGATTATATTGCCTACCAGTGTATTTTTTTCTCAGAATAATTTGTGGTTGTGCTTGACCATACTAGTGACCAAGCACTGGGTTTCAGTGATGGAAGTGTCACTTCAGCGTCAACTGAAATCTGCTGGCCATTGAGCCAAGAACAGCCATGCTAGGAACAGAGGCAGTACATATGCTGCACACTGTGATCATATTGTGTGCCATAAAAGCGTGCCTACCCTCCATGCCAGCACAGATCCATAGACAGGCCTGAGGCAAACTATGGCTTCAGATGAGAGGAGATACGAAAAACTGCTGAACAACTCTACAATGTGTCTCTTGTTTGTGAAAGTGGTGACCACATCGGACAGGTAGGACCTCAGGGCTGGAAAGCCACAGCACAATGGCACTGCATGGGCTTCCAGCCTTAAAATTCACTATGTCCTCCTGAAGCATCCCTGCCTGAAGCATGGCAAAGTGTAAAGTACTATGGGAAGTCATCCTTTCTCAGCCATATATTAGCAGTCACCAGCTAAGAGGTTGGTTTTAATTGCTAGCAAATATCACTGAAGGCAACCTAAAATAATTGGGTTTACCCTGCATAGCAGCTGGTTAAGGTATAGACCAAG
Organism: Phalacrocorax carbo; assembly: GCF_963921805.1. Lineage (NCBI taxonomy): Eukaryota > Metazoa > Chordata > Aves > Suliformes > Phalacrocoracidae > Phalacrocorax > Phalacrocorax carbo. Next base: position 16,709,509 of record NC_087548.1, on the reverse strand, counting down.
AGAGCTGTTGTACCTCAGCTGAGGGGCAATAACTCTTATACTTCTCCTACTCAATCACTTCTGAATGGCTGAACATATTAACTATTTAAATTCCCATGGCAGTCTAAGCCTGAGATGCCCAAACTTGGGCTTCAACAAACAAGTCTTCAGTTAAATAATTATTCAAGTATATTCTTGATTCCAGAAGAAACTCTTTCCAAGACAAGTTTGAGGTCTGTTGATGATCCACCATTTGGTTACGGAGGCTGTTAACATGTGGACTGCATTTCCCAGAGATATGCCTAGAGCTATACTAAAATGAACTACAGATTGTTATTTAAGATTTTAAAATAGCAAGGATGATTTTTGCTTCAGATATTCTGTAGACTTTATCTTTAACTGAATTTATAGGAATAAGTGGTCAGCAAGTCCAAGTCACATGAAAAACTTGGCTGAGAAGTCCAAAGGCTGAAGTACAAATTCTTCCTTCATGTTTCCTTTGACATACTTTGCCTTCTCCAGTTGACAGCAGTGAAGCTTTACTGAAAATGTACTTTCTAGGCCAGTATTCCATTAATTTTTATTCCCATGTATTCCAAAGTGAGAACTGTCTGGGGACAACCTGAGCATCTGAACAAGTATTTCATTCCTGTCAGCCTTTTTTTAACACTAAGACACAAGTCTGCAACTCCTTTTACATTCAGTCATTTATTGTGTGTCTGCAACATCTGTAGCAACACAGGGAAGGGTACAAGAGCAGACAGTTTACCTTATGGCAAATTCCAAGGCAGTATTTAAAGTTCAAATTAAATTCCAGCATTCAAATTAGGAGGTTTAAGGAAAAAAAAGGCCCAGGTCTGTCAGTGAAAAGTTTAATTATGGACAAGAAGACACACAGACATAGTAAAGCCCACAAAAGCAGCGACACCACTGGGGGAACACATTCCAATAAAATCTTAAAAGATTACTTTAATAATAAACTATGCATTCCTGAGCAAGCCGTTGCAAGATTAGTTACCACATTGCTGTGCTGCAAGCGTATTTTTCACAAACTGTTATTGATACTGTTTTCAAGGCATTCATGAATGTTGATGTCTTCCGAAGGTCTCTGCACTTTGCTGTTTTTATTTCATGCTGTTATCCCAGTTTCCACCCAGACTAGAATCCCATTGATCCTAATGACAGAGTGCGGTTTGGGCAGAGTTAACGTCCAGAAAGCAATAGAAAAACTCACTGAGGTGAAGGTTTCCAGCCGCAGCTTCAAGATAATTTTAGACCTGCTGAAAAATAGCTTGTGTTTGGAAAGTGCTGAGGCTGATAGTGTTCTGTACAAGATGGGTTTAACTTAAAACAAAAAAACCTTGGATAGGGACTGAATCTATGCCATCAATAGAAAGATCAGACACAACAATATGCGAAAAAGAAGTCATCATCCTGGAAAACAGCACTCTCTAATCTCTTAATAGTCAGGCTTAAAGTCATAGCAGCCATTGTCCATTTGATTCGGGTTTTACTGTAGAGAAATAAAAATCCTTTTATTTTTCATAAAGTGTAAAGCATGCCCTTTAGATACTGCAGCACAGTATAGATGAAATAACTTAATTCCACTGCGGCCTTCTGCCTGGATTCCTCCTACTTTCAGAAGGCAATCCTATTACATATGTTTAATGTAACAGTTATGAATTTTAGTATTTAGCTCAACAATGTGGGACATCAGAGGAACTGTTCTAAGTTAATTACAAAATAGCGTGGTCCTTCAAGGGTTGAGACCTTTTTTATTCTCTAGGAAACTGTAATTCTTTTCCAGTTAGCTATTAACCGTTTATCAGTAAAAAAGTTTTTCCGTGAGATTATTAGTGAAGTCGCAACTGCTGGTAGATAGTGAAGGACCTCTTGGCATTTCTCTAGTAGATGTAATTTCATTACACCTCAAAAGGGCTTTTAAACTGCTCTCTGTTGGCAAACAGAAAGCATTTTTAACTCCTCTAAATTCAGCAACAGAGAGTGTAAACCATATTTGTAACCATTCGTGCAGCCAGTAGAGGTATATTAGTCAATTGTACCTGAGTTTTCCGTGGGCAAAACACAAATGATAATCCGGCTTATGCCAGGACCAGGCTGGGCTGCTTTACAGAGGTTGCTTTGTTACTGCCCCATGTTTAAACTAGGCACAATGTCATCCTTCGTGTTAGGCAGTCTGTGTAATTCCCACAAATGATGGTGACCAAAGTATTATTCTTTAAAATACATACTGCCCCAGGATCAAGAAGCTCCATTCCTGCTGGTAGGCGTCTAGCGCAAGGTGTTCAAAACAATGTACAGTGCAGCACAGTGCAAGCTGTACAAAACCAACATTGTTAAACATGAATACAACGCTATCCCAAGGAATTCAGATCTAATCCTGCAAATACTGACATGTGCATAGCCAGCAACCTGCTAATTGTAGCAAATGCCTCCTTACTTACGTAGCATGTGTTTCCTACCATGAATACTAGGTTAGTGTATAAAAATACATCTCTCGTCCTTTTTGGTTAAAATTGGCACTTCTGAAATGAAAGATACACTTAAGAGGGACGCAACTATCAGCTTTTAGTCATCTCAGGCAAAGAGCTCCTACCACTTTTGCTGTTCATAAAAAGAGTACCACACCGTATGGAGGAAAGTATCATATCATTCAGTAGCTTTGGATGTGGATGATGACCAAACGTATCCACCAGTTTTGAACCCTGAATTCCCTGGTGGTAAGACAATTTTGTATTAAATATTTCCCTCTTCCAAAACATTTAGAAATATTTGCCAAATGTATTAAAACGGCAGGAAAAGTGTTGTTCTTCTGTTTTTTTCCTAAACTGGATATTGCTATAGAGGGCAATATCACTGTTTTGAACACAAATATTCTGCACTGTTTTGAGAAAATAAATGTTAGGCTAAGTTTGCAGCCTTGAGAAACAAAACATAAGTTCTGCTACAAGGACAAAAATGTGATTTTTTATCAGAAGGTCTTTCACACAAGCTGGAAAACAGCTCTCCTGCCCTGGGAAACAAAACATGATAGCTGTTTGAATAAAGATGAGTGGGAAGTGTTAAGGTCAGGTCTGGATGCACCCCCGAAACAGAATTGCACTTACCTAATGTTTTGGTTCAGCTAGTCACAGATTTGCGGGTTCGGGGTTGGTGGGGTGGTATTTTGGTTTTTGTGGTTTTGGGGGAAAGAAAAATGAGGGGACCCATTTTCTAGGAAAGCGTTACAGGCCCGTTTCCCCCGCCCCCCGCAGCAGGGGCCAGAGCGGCGGCTCGCAACGGGTTAAGCTTGTGAGCACGGACACGTTGAGGGGGAGTAGCCAAGACCAAGGAGCAAAAACATCATAGCACATTCCTGAGTAGTCCTCAGCTGCCAGCATCTGATTAAAACCATATCTCTCGCTGTGAGTGGCTAACTAATCTGAAGGCGAGAGCGCGACAGAATATTTAACCGCGCCGCCGGTCCCAGCCAGGTTACTGGCTGTGGTCATCGGATCATGCACGGAGAGGTTCGTACCCAACCCGTAAGTAGCTTTGCGAACGGGACTCCGCGCGGCTCTCGGAGAGCCAAAGGCGGGGAACGGGCTCGGCCGGGAGGTAGGTTTCTTTCTTTTCTCTTTCTTTCGTTTTTCTTTTTTCTTTTTCTTTCTTTCTTTTTCCTTCTCTTTCTTTTCTTCTTCATTTTGTTTTTCTTTTATCGTTTTTCCCCCCGAGGACTGTCGGTGCTTAACAAAGTGGGGCAGCGCGGAGGGAGCGCCGCGGCGGCGGCGGCGGCCAGGCCGGGCTGAGCCGGGCTCGGCCGCTCGCACCATCTCCCCGCAGCCCCGGGAAGGAGGCGCCGGCCGGGCTGCGCTTCGCCGCTGAAAGCCGGCGAGGTGGCGGCGCCGGCCCCGCTCGGGGGTGCCGCCGGCCCCGCTCGGGGGTGCCGCCGGCCCCGCTCGGGGGTGCCGCCGGCCCCGCTCGGGGGTGCCGCCGGCCCCGCTCGGGGGTGCCGCCGGTCCCGCTCGGGGGTGCCGCCGGTCCCGCTCGGGGGTGCCGCCGGTCCCGCTCGGGGGTGCCGCCGGTCCCGCTCGGGGGTGCCGCCGGTCCCGCTCGGGGGTGCCGCCGGCCCCGCTCGGGGGTGCCGCCGGCCCCGCTCGGGGGTGCCGCCGGCCCCGCTCGGGGGTGCCGCCGGCCCCGCTCGGGGGTGCCGCCGGCCCCGCTCGGGGGTGCCGCCGGCCCCGCTCGGGGGTGCCGCCGGCCCCGCTCGGGGGTGCCGCCGGCCCCGCTCGGGGGTGCCGCCGGCCCCGCTCGGGGGTGCCGCCGGCCCCGCTCGGGGGTGCCGCCGGTCCCGCTCGGGGGTGCCGCCGGTCCCGCTCGGGGGTGCCGCCGGTCCCGCTCGGGGGTGCCGCCGGTCCCGCTCGGGGGTGCCGCCGGTCCCGCTCGGGGGTGCCGCCGGTCCCGCTCGGGGGTGCCGCCGGTCCCGCTCGGGGGTGCCGCGGTCCCGCTCGGGGGTGCCGCGGTCCCGCTCGGGGCCGGTGCCGGGCTCTCGGGGCTGCCCGATCCCGGCTGCGGGGAAGCGCGTCCCGGCAGAGGCGGCTGGGAGCCTCCTGCCCCGGGCGCTGAGGCGGCCGGCGGCCTGAGCAGGCTTCGGCGCGACGCAAAATAAATGTGCGTTCTCATTTTTGTGTGTGGAGAGGGAGGGATTTAAGCGGGGAAAAAGTATAGAAACACTAAATTTCACATAAATAGCTGATACAAAATAATCTCTCTAGTAGCAGAGAGGAGGAAAGGGTTAAGATGCTGTGAAGCAGGGTTGGATTTTCGGTTTTGTTTTGGATGGAGCACCCTTGCTGGGCACCGCTGTTTGCTGGTGAATCTCATGATAATACTTGTGTCTGTGGTAAATGGGTGTAGTTAAAGATGTTCAGGATTAACCAGAATGGGTCTTCTACCTTTCAGAGAAACAGACTTCTCGGCTGGTAAGACTTAAAGTCTAATGATCATCACATGATGACACTTATGTCGGGATAGTGCCTGTGCTCTGAGCAGTAAGATGAATACTGTGGGACTTCTCTGTAGCACAGCGTCTATCCCTCATATAAGCTGAGACTGGTTACCTGAGTATATGCCAGGGAAGCATGCAAATCCACTGGTAAATTAGGGTTAACTTGATTTTATTGGCGGGGGGGGGGGGGGGGGTGGGGGGATTTTTTAATCTTAATAAAGGTAGTTCACCCTAAAATACTACATTTTTGCCTCAAGTCTTCTGTAACTCCCATAAACAAGGCTGCCCCAAACTGACCAAATCTGAGAGCATGTAAGCCTAGATTTGCCCATTGTATGCTTAGGGATGAGAACACCTGCATAGACAAGCAAAACAGAGATGCAGATTCAATTAGAGAAAAGTGATTACGAAGGTAAGTCTTCACAGCCAGCTAGAATACATACCAGGCACTGGTAAATTGAAAATATGTCCTTGTGTCTGATAGTGACCTGTTAAGCAGTTATAATGCTAGCGGAGCTGCTTTATTAGGACTTCCAGGAGGTGGGTGAGGCAGTGGATGGCTAATTAGAGGGGTGAATCCAAATCCAAAGAAAACCTTTTCAGCTGAGAAGGGGATTGTCTGAGGACTCATCCATCATGTCTGTTCAAAGAATCACTGCAGTTGCCCGCAACACAATGGTTCTTAAGGCAAAATCAGGTTTCCAAAATTGTCGGAATGGTCTAAGGATGTGGTCAAGCCTAAAGCAGAAATTTCTATTAATAGTACTTCACTACAGTTTGCACTGGGAGGGGGAGAACTAAGTGTTAGAAATAGTAAAGAGGATGTGAGTGCTAAATGAATGTCAGGTGAACCATCAGAACAGAAGCTTAACTAGTAAACCTCATGATTTGGAATATAGGAAGGCTCAGGGTGAATGCCAGGTGCTCCAAGTCTTAAATGAAGAGATGGCTCTGCTGAGAGGAATCTAACAGGGTCTTGTGTGCTCGTCACTGTAGACAGGAGACTGGGAGAAAAATGAGCACTACTCTGATAGTCCTGTGAGTTATGGTACTTCTGTCTTGCGCTCTTACTTCAAACAGAGCTATTGGCTGAGCACCAGAGGTTGGAAAGATGGGCCAAATGCCAAAAATCTGGCGTCAGTTTCCTTTTGTGAAGGTAGAGATGTTTATCCATTCTAACATATGCATTCTGCTACACTTCTAAGTATCTCTGTATGTCTGTAGTACACAACCCACTTTCTCACTGAGAAGGGTATTACGTGTCAAAGTGCCTTCGTAACCCTATTATCAGATGTTGCAGACCAGTAGCTGCTATGGATATACTTCTCGCTTAAGGCCTTTGTCACAAGCAGATACAGAAAGAAGTACTCTTAACAGGTGAATATATGCAAAGTGTGGCAAAAAGACCTCTTAGATTTTTTTCTCTATGGGAAAGCAGATAAAGGCACTTAGTGTCAAGGAAAGGGGAATCAAGGGCTGGTGTCTGGACAGGATATTTAGGCTAAAACCATAGCCTGAGATATGAAATAAATGAAAGAGCATAATATGCTGTAGTTACTGAGCATTGTTCTCAAACCTACAAAATTTTCTCTGCTATTGATGCTCTTCTGTCCTGATGAACTTTACACTGCTAGGATGTTTGTGTGACCTGCTGTGTTAACCTAGTTCTTGGTGGACTTTATTCAGCAAGGCTAGCAATATGTGAGTACTACAGAAGCATGAATTTTCTTGGACAATGAAGCAATAAATTCCATATCCAGAGAAAGCTAGCTTGTTCTAGAAACAGAACTTGTGGTACAGATCCTGCTTGCTGGCTAAATTCTGTCAAAAGAAATGATGAAGGGATAGCATGAAGATAACTTGTAATATGTAAGGATTTTGGAGACAATCCCAAATCTTGCATATAGACTAAGGGATTATTAGTAGAATCAAGAATCTACCTCAGGCTGGGGTGGGTGGGAGTGGTGGAAGCAGGGAGCGGGTGGTGTGTGTGGAATGCTAGGAGGTTTTAATGAGCTGCTGCTGTTAAACACAACCAAGCATAAGCCACTATTCCTCTCTCTAAGCACGGACTCCACAGAAATACAACTTGAGGTTGTGTTAGAAGGATCAAATAAAATAAGGTGTCCAAGTAGCATTAACTAACAAAAACAAGCTGACTTTAGAAACCTAGTTTTGAGGCTATATCTGGGTTCAAGGGTCCCAGGGTTATAAAGAAGCTGGATGAAGCATAGTGGAAGGCCTAGTCAATAAACAAGAGGTACCAGTTTCAACAAGATTAACTTGTTTATACAAGCTGGGCAGCTGAGTGCTGAACAAAGCATCTTCTTCCATCTAACTCTTGTCAGCCCTGGTTGATGGGTGCATAGACCATTCCGGTTTCCCTCTTCTAAAAGGATGTACTTTGCATGTGCTATGGAGTGCTTGAGGATGAAGTGTCTCAGCTGAAATGCCCTGAAGACCTTCAGTCCCAACTATCTGTGGGATTTTATTTTTTTTTAAAAAGCTGCTTAGAAAGCTTCATAGCTGACATGTCATCTTAGATCCCAAAGCTCAGACATCACAGGGCCAGTTAAGGACAGACTATTGGCCTTAGAGCTAAATTTCGTGCTCGTCTGTCAGCTTATGCTGCATCCTTAACCAAAGAAGCTGAGAAGTGAAATACTTGATGAAGATTATCTCTTGAACAGAACAAGATGGCCTAAGAGACAGTATAACAGACCTTTTACATTGGCAGTCAGGAGGCTTCATGCTAATGTTAACTAGGAACTAGCTTCTCCAGAAAAAGTGTACTCAACTCTTAATGCTGATGTGTCACACAACAGCAAGTCTCCTCCTATGACAACTCTCATCCACCTGCCCTATGGCTAAAATGTCTGTGGATGAGACTTCCTAGGAAGGGACAAGACAAGTGGGGAACACAAAGGAGGTAGCGTTAATATTGCAGCCTATGTTTCTACCTTACAGACATCATCTGTGCTCTCTCAGAACATGGTTATTTGTGCTTTAAGGGAGGGCACAAAGTTCACTATATGAGTAGAACTAGTTTTCTAACAGCTTGAATAGCAGATCTATCTGCAAACAGCTGCTAGCCTGACTGATGGAAGGTAAATTCTAGAGCAGGGTGGTAGGCTGACACTTGTCCTTGCATGCTTCTGATGGATGGGGTCATCCCCATAATATGATACCAAGACTATCATAAAGATGGAAAATTAGAGAGAACCTGGTCAGGGTTACTTCAGAGTCTGAATTTAGAAGCAATAATGTAAACTTCTTCTAATGTATATAAAAAGTGTGTAACTACAGTTAGCAAGAATGAAACTTGACTACCTGTTTAGTAGGACAGCTACTGAAAGAGCTGCAGTGGAGCTCTGAAAATCCTGGTAACCTGGTTAACCCTTTTTTACCTCTGGTATAGGTCTTTCTGTACCAGCTTTTTAGATTTGTCTTGTTTAGTTATTCATTGCCTTTCTTGCTGCATATACAAGGGAGAGCTGGGGCCCTTGGTAATGACTAATCTTGAAGGCAAGAGTAGCCCTTGTATTAAGCATACTGCTTAATAATACCTAACTGAGGACTGAAACTCTTGTTGAAGAACAAGCCCGCATAAGGTGCAAACAGAATTGTCCTTCTAATAGCAAATCACGAACATAACTTGCATCTGTTACATGAGACAGTATGGAGTGACTCTTGTGATGACTACTGCAACAGTTTATGTAACGAGAGGCACAGTAGCTGGGGGCTAGGTGGAGGATTCTTCAAATATGCTGAAAGGGGTGTTTAAGGATAGGTTTTTAGCTGCTCATGGGATTATCAGGCTGCATAAGCAAACTGCAGTACTTTACACTGTGGTCATGAATATATAGTTTCACGTTGGGTGAAAGCAAGAATAATACAGCAAAATCTAGTTGCTCATTCAGATATATTTGTCAACAGGTAGAGAACACAAGTTCAGCAATGGCTGTGCAGAACATATGCAATCTCTCTCAATACAATTTGCACATACCCAAACTGTAAAAAGGGATAACTGCCAGCACTGGACAGTTAACAGCATGCAGCTGAAATAACCTATGCTAACAGCTTCAGTATGTGTCAAGTTCCTGCTCTGAGGAAGGGGGTGAAATGCATGGTTATTGGCAAGAGTCCTTTCTCTACTAATTAGCGAAAAGATCAGAAACCGTCCTTCTATGCAGGAGGGAGTTAGGAGTACAGTTGGAAATTGTTTAAGCTGTTGTGTAGTTCAAACTAGCTTGCATTTGAGTAAACACTAGCTGCCTTGACTAAAACCTGCTTTGCTTCCAGGTTGTTTAGTGTATTCAGTGAGTCTCAACAAGCAGTATTGACAGAAGACTGAATGATATACACTGCAAGCATATGGCCTGAGATTACTCATCCTGTGAGTAGGCAGATAATGCTCTCCTGTGCAAATGCTAGAACAGACAACTGAACTCTGCCTCGGGAGCCACTGATCTGTGAGGCTTCAGCACTGGGACCTGGAGAGAGCGGTAGAGAGGAGTGGCCCCTTAACAAGCTGCAAAGCACACTTTTTTTAAGACTGGTATGAAGAAGCTTCTTGTGGATAACATAAGTATATAATCTAACAATAAGCCTGTGTTACCAACTGAATAGCTCTCTATCAAGAAGGAGCATGCTGGGATATGTCAATCTTCTAAAAGAAGAATCAGAGTTCAGGTGCTAGTATTGCCAGTACTAAGAGTGAAGGGGGTGTTTAGACTAAGAAATGAACTGATAGACTGGAATGCTAAATGTTGAACAGAGGTTGGAAAGGCTGCTACCAGGGCTTGTTGCAATATGCTGCATTATTCCTGGAACAACTCAATGTGAGGTGGACTCGCTAGGTGTCTGAATACTACCTGCGGGCACTGGAATTCCTGGCTGAAGAATAAGTCTATCAAACAGGCTGGCAGTGCTGGTTCCCTTCAGCTTGAGATGAAGTCTTCAGGGAACCCGATACCACTAGCTCATTAAAAGCATTTCACCTTCTTCCCTTAAAGAAAGCAGAGGGCAATAGTTTCTAATTTGTATCTTTCCAAGTTGTTAGATACATCTTGTTTAGCTGGTCATGACCTTTGAGCCCTCTGTTCTAATATTCCTGCAACAGCTTTATTCTCATGACAAGGGGATAAAAATTCAGAATAGAGCTACTGTGGTAGCTGGGTTGAGAAGTAACTGATTATCTCATCAGGAATTGTGCTCAAAAGCATAGTGTAATGGCAAAAGGTACTTGTCAAGTTGCACCACTTGAACTGAGCAACCTGTTTAGCTCTAGCTGCAGACTTAGTGATGCTTACCTGGCTGTGATTCCAGTGAGCAAAAAAACCACTTTTGGAAACTTAGTTTGAATTTCTATGTTATTACTAAAAATGAAACAGCTCAGAGGAGACTGATGCACTGATATGATGAGAACAGATTGTTCTGTTCAACTGATGAAATAGTAGTTGGCAAATTGACTGAAATAGTAAGATGCCTGGGCATTTTCACAGGCATGATCCTGCACCAGCAATGATACATGTCAACATCTGTAGCTGACATGACTAATTAGAGTACTAAGCCCTTTGCCTACTTAGCAATTGGTACTGGGGAAAGAGGAGGTACTCCCTGATGCATCCATTACCATACTTCTATTCTACTAAGTAGATGAACGTCACCATTCCCTGTTTCTCACTACTGGTTGTGTACAATCAGGGCAGCTGAACTACATGTTGTATATGGCGATATGTAAGTAAAGCTGAGCTTATTCCAAAAGGATATTCCTGTTGGCAGAGGAAGTCCTTGGCATAAGGTTGCCTTAATACCTCAGCAAAGTATTGATCCATTCGCTAGGTGAAATAACAGAATATCAAACAAGGCTTAAATCAAGTTGTATGAAAAAATAAATCTCTAAAGTAATATCCTGTTAATCTGGAAATATTCTGGCCAACAGGCCCAAGTGCCTGTCTTAACTGAGGCCATGATACCAGGCAAATGATCTCTTAACCACAAATCATATTTCTAATTACCTCTGGCCTAAACAGGACAGTTAAACAGGCTTTTCGAACTTAGGCTGAAAATGCTGGTCTTTCCTTGCTATCAAAGGATCACAAGAGAAACTGGGCCGGGGGCGGGGGGGGGGGAGGCATCACTAATCTAGGCCTTACTGGTTGAGGGAATGACAGATAGCTTCACTTGTCAGGCAAGGTAGGTCATAATCCTTTTCAGTTGCCTCTCTTACAAGACTAACCACATGGGCTTAGGTTAGATTTATATAAAAGCCTGTATTCAGTCATCTTTCTGGCAAGTGTTGTTGCCCTGGCATTCCAGACATGGCATGAACTGGAGAGGAATAGTTCCCAAGCTGTCTATGAACTCAATTCCAACAATTGTGTTCAAGCAGGTACGTATGAACAATACATATCAGGTATAACCTACTTGTGGGTAAGGCTAGTATCTTTCATGTATATAAGTCACTGGCTATTCTAGTAGAGGAAACAAACTAATGATAGTGCTTCCATCAGAACGTGAAGCTGGAATTTTCCATCTAAATCATAGTAATTTTATGATGTTGCAGAAAGGCTTGTTTGATTTGAACTCTTAGACACTGTCAGATGTTAGAGTAATGGGTGTTCCAGTACTGAAACAAAACACTTATGACATTTTATTTGACTCCGGAGCACGAATGACCCTCTTTAGAAGGCAAAAGTCTGAATAGCACATTAATGTCTCTGACTTATTAATGCATGCCTAGTGCTTCTCACGTTTACTTGAGGTACTACTGTTGCAGCAGGAATGAGGCAGAAAATGTGATAGTCAGTTATGCACATAGGGATTTGTTAGATGCAAATATAAGTCAGTCGTGCAGAGGCTCACACAAATGCACTATTTTACTTCTACTGTGGGTAGAATGCTGCTAGTCAAGAAAGTCCATTATTAGTAAATGTACCAGGCTTTACAGCTTTGACTTTTGCTAGCCATTGTATGTATTGTTGTTTAGCCTTTAGCCTGCAAAACTGAAGTCTTGAATTCACTAAAGTGACAGCTTGTTTACCAGCCTCCTCAAAACAGCTCTTCTGTCAAGAGCTTGATGGCTAGAGATATTTCTAAGGATACGTTGTGCAGGTCCTGATACAACCTTCTAACCAGAAGAACTTGACTAACTGTTAAAAGGGTTGGGGGGACAACCTGCCCTGGAAGCATGTTCAGCACTTGAACTATTGCTGTGCTTCCGGTTACTAGTTCATCCTAACAGCCTATATTGCACTTGGCAGTAAAAGCTTCCCTTGTCCTCTCCTGGCCTCTCATATTCTAATTTGAGGTTAATATTTACATGCAATAACTCTTTAAGCTGAAACATGTACTTGCAATATCAAGGGACAAAAAAGGAGCACAGGCTGTAAAAAGGACAAAGTATTAGACTCCTGAGCAGATTTTAGTTTATCTGCCTTGCCTTTGACTTTCAGTGTCCCTAACCTTCTCAGACAAGCCTTCATCAACACTGAGGCAATTACCTTTGTCTGCTGAGGAGGAAAAAGTCTGTCTGTTGGGTGAGAATTGTTGTCCAGTCTTAAAAACCCATGACAGACTACAGCCATAATGAAAATTCTCAATCCCCTCTGCACAGAACAAAAATATAATCATTGGGGGTAGCTACCACATTGCCACCCCTTGCTCAAATAAGGGATAACTATGAAAGCATCTTTTCAGGGAAACTAAATATTGCTCAACAAAATTGTTTGGCATGTGTTCCAAGTTTTGGTAGGAAACAGTATTTCAAGGATGAATTGTCACTACCAACAGCATTCCTTGTAGGGTGTTCAGAAGACACCAAAAGCATAGGATGTCCAAGGTCTCAAGAGTGACTTTCCCAGGGTAGGTGGGTAGAAATTAAGTATGATGCTTAAATGGAGAGTTGCCTAACTTGACACAGCTCATACTTCAAGGCCTGTGTGTTCAGGACTTGAAATCACCTTTCCCTAATGAGTGATTAGTGCTTGCTCTTCAGAGGATAGTCCCTATAGGAAAGGAGGAAGGTACTATTAGTGGTCTCTTAACATGCCTTTTCCAGAGTAAACCAAAAAGTGGGTAAGTCAAATGTGGTGCATATCTACTGATGCAGGCAAGAGTTTGGGGCACTTCTCCCAGGCTAGCAACATCCATAAATCTGTAGTCCAAGACTTGAAATAGTGTGTTTAGCATAGTAGCTAAAATGGGCTATACAACTGCATAGCAAGTAATTAAGCTGTGATAAAAGCAGTGGACTTATCTACATGGAGAAAATTCAAAAGGCATCACTTAACAGTCTGACGTAGTTGCTGTGGGAATGATCTTTGGTTTTTTTTATGCCAGTATAATTGACAGCATGACTGCCCTTGCATAAAAACACATGCATCTCTAACCCTGCCATACTGCTGGCTGGCTCTTTTCAGATTAACTCAGAATTCAAGTGTAATAGAACAGTTCTATTCTCTTGTTGCCTTACTCTTGCAGTCTGGGTAAAGGAATACTAAGGGACTAAGTACTATTAAAGGAAGCAAGAGCAAGAACTACAAACAAAAGATTAACTTCATTTTAGTCACTTCCATGTAAAGCACACCAGCACTTTCCATTAACATAAGCCAAACTTAAGTGTGTGCACAGCTTTAACTTGGGTCTAAAGCATAGAATACAAATTTAGTTGTGGCTGAGACCCTTGTACCCCAAGCAGACTAGTTAACTGCTAGCTCAAGCTACATAATGTTACTCCCTACCCCAGTGGAATTAAGGTAAAGCCTAAGGCATTTTTTGCTAGTCTTGTAGCTTAACTAAGACGTCAAGGAGTAGTTATTAAAATATGAACATGTATTAAGGTGGTCTTTGTCTATTGTTTCATTCTTAGTTTTGCTAATTCTGTTGTTCCAGAGATACGATTCTCAAAGATATTGAGTTCTCCAAAGGTATGATAATAACTGTCATGTACTGTGAACTCTCAGCAGGTGATATGATATGGGTATAGAAGTTCTTCAGAATTCTACAATGAGGCCCTTTATTTGCTATGTGTTAATCAATGCTTCAGCTATATAGGAAGAAAACATGAGTGCAGAATTTTTTTAATGGATCTTCTACTTCAGAGGCAAAAGGGTCTCATGGCATACAGTTAATTTGTATTAGTCCATAGTTTCTGTTAACTTTCAGGTTTTTTGGTTTGTTTGGTTTTTAAAAAAAACAACCCTAAGGTTACTTGATTACTGTTAAGACAAGAGTGTGGATTTCTGGGTTTTGTTGCTGGATTGTTTTTTGTTCCTGGAACAGTCTGTCTGCAGCCTAAGAAATTTATTTGCTTTTACCTATTGGGAGGTATAACCTCAGGCATCCACAACTTATAAAGATACGAATAAGATCCAATGGCTTCTTTTGCGTGTTCTGGTGTCACCTTCATGAGTGTTTGGAACAGATACTAGCAAATGTTTCTTGCATTCTCTCCTATCCTACTACAGAGATGCAGCTGGCAGTGCTGAAGGGGAATACAGCAAAATATCTGAGGTTCTATAAATAGCTTCAAAGAGTAAAAAGCTAAAGGTTTACAGATTAAAGCAGAGTGATGCAAGTAGGGCCTGTGGATGTAGGTCAGTGTGATCTACTGATTAGGTGTTACTGAGGTGAAGGTTCATCACCTACTGGCCATAACTTCATGCTTTCTGTAGGCTGAGATGAACAGACAGTGAGTCAGACTTTCTATATGATCACTACTAAAACTTTGAGGAACTAGTAGGCTTCAGTGTTCAGCAGAACAAAACTGGCCTAACAGGTCTGATAAGAATATTTCTTCTTCAAGGTAAAATATTATGTCTGTTTACTGATTGTTATTTGGATTTTTTTAAAACTACAGCAAGCATAGCTGACAACCATCTCATCATGTCTACTGAAACTGAAACTACAACTATCAACAGCCAGTCTGAGCAACAGACTCCATCAAAAGCTCAAACTTCAAAGAAAGAAAAAAAGAAAGGTAAGAAATGCTTACCTCTTGAACACCTCCTCTGGTCAGTGCCCATAGCATTTTGTGCTTGCCTAGAACTATGATCCCTGCTCTCACAGCATAGTTAAAAACTCCAAGGTTTCAAGCTGACTGGAAGAGTGAGTAAATAAGCTAGCAAAATAAATCTAACCCAAAGGTAGGCTTTTAGCTTGAAAGGTTTTTTCTAGCTTTAAGTTCTAAACCTCTCTGTTCCACTTGTTAAATTACTCATTTGCTGAGCCTGACAAGTTGCCAAAAGCCAGAAAAGTGAAAGCCTCGTGAGGAGGTGACCAGACTCAGGACTATCCAGGTAGCTGTCAGTCTGAACGTGAACTCAATTCCTCCCCTACCTCCAGAGAGGGAGTGATGTGCTGGACACAGATATGTATTCTAGTCTATAGAAGCTAGAAATCTCATTTCATGAGAATTATTATAGATCACAGACTTTTTGATAGATTAAGTCATGTAAATATAATTACCCCATACAGAACTACATGGCTAGGTATACACTCAGAGTATATTAAGTACACAGAGAAGAAAACCAAGCAGTTCTGAGAAGTAGCAGGAACAGCAGAAATAGCAAATATAGCTAAAATCACAAGTGATTACAGGGGTGGGGGTACCAGGACTTGTAGAAATGGTGTTCCTGATAGGAAGTTCTAGCACAGGAACTAGAATATTCTTGCACACCAAGAAGAGATCTGACTACACCAGAACTAGGGGCTAATATCTGAAAGGCTTAGTGAACATTCTGTATGGCCATGGGAAGTACCATTTCTGCTTGGTGTTTTTGCTTAGCACTTTTATCTACTTGGCTGTTGCCTATAAATGTTTCGGTCTTTTATGTGGCAAACAATTTTTCTGAAATCCCCAAATATTAAGCACAGGGCTCCAATCTTTGAACTGTGGCCAGGTTCTGCAAGAGCGCTGTGACCTTAAAGGAGTAACTGTCTTGCAGTGCACACAGTACTGGAAGTACTAGGAGTTGTTAGTCAGCTATACTCAAGGAACAGTTTTAATATATGTTCGTATGGTGTTGTGGTTTAACCCTAGCTGGCAACTAAGCACGGCACAGCTGCTTGCTCAATTTGCCCCAGTGGGACGGGGGAGAGAATTGGAAGAGTAAAAATGAGGAAACTCATGCGTTGACATAAAGACAGTTCAATAGGTAAAGCAAAAGCTGTGCACACAAGCAAAGCAAAACAAGGAATCCATTCACTCCTTCCCATGGGCAGGCAGGTGTTCACCCATCTCCAGGAGATCAGGGCTCCATCACGTGTAACGGTTACTTGGGAAGACAAAATGCCATCACTCTGACCATCCCTCCCTTCCCTCTTCCCCCAGTTTTATATGCTGAGCATGACATGACATGGAATCTCCCTTTGGTCAGTTGGGGTCAGCTGTCCCAGCTGTGTCCCCTCCCAGCTCCTTGTGCACCCCCAGCTGCTCACTGGTGGGGTGGGGTGAGAGGCAGAAAAGGCCTTGACTCTGTGTAAGCCCTGCCCTGCAATGGCTAAAACATCCCTGTATCATCAACACTGTCTTCAGCACAAATCTAAAACATTGCCCCATGGAAATAATTACCTTTGTCCCAGCCTATGAAGAAAATAGCTCCATCCCAGCCAAAACCAGCACATATGTTATATTTTTAAAAATATCTCAAAGCCACAACACAGGCATTTCTCTTACAAAAAAGCCCTAATATTTTCTCTATCTCCAGGGCCAGAAAAAACAGATGAATCTCTCTTGGCTAGATTCAAAGGTGATGGTGTAAGATACAAAGCTAAACTGATTGGCATTGATGATGTTCCAGAGGCAAGAGGAGACAAAATGAGTCAGGATTCAATGATGAAGCTGAAGGTAAGGGCTTGAGCTGGCATGTAAGGAACAACTTCTGGGTAGCCTTCAGAAAGCAGATCAAATGGTCACTTTGGCACAACTTCAAATATGGCTCAATGGTAACATAGTAAAAACAGCACCATCCTAGATGGATATTACTTCTAAAGCTGTAACCCCTTGCCCAAAGCAGTGTTTCTCTAATAGCCTGGGAACACTACTTTGGATCTCTTGTAGGCATCCAGTATGGATGCTAATAGTATGAACTTGATCACAAATAGTGAGCTTGGGTTTTGGATGGGGAGGAGTGACTGTGCAATTTAACACTGAACTCAAAGCATAAGTTGGCATCCTGTGGCACACTCACACAGCTTCAGTCAGGCCAGGAAAGCTGGTAAAGACCCTGCTACTGCAGCAGTTTTGTGAACTAAGAAGTTCTAAAGCTCCAAAATATTTACAGAGGAAACACAATCTAGTTCTGAGGCATCACTTCACACTTATTCAGGCATATGTGGCAAGATGGATGCTGCTCTAACTGTACGGTTGCACAGGAATAAACAGATGAGCTCTAGTACAGTCACAGCCATGGGCTCATGAAGAATGTAAGGAAGCAAGTTAAAGTTCAGTCTAACACAAGTATTATCAATACTTTCAACCTCTTCAGGGAATGGCAGTGGCAGCCCGTTCCCAGGGTCAACACAAACAGAAGATCTGGGTGAACATCTCCCTCTCTGGTATCAAGATAATAGATGAGAAAACTGGGGTAAGATACAACGTACTCTCTTAATGTGATTCTTAAATCAAATGAGGCACTTGGAAGTTAGACCAATCTGAACTAGATTCCTTAATGTTATTGTGCTCCTCTTCCACATATAAAAATTGGCTTGTGAAATGGGTTGTAATGCTGAAGCCTCCTGCCAGAGAGATAGCCATATCCTATTGCAGTTAGTCAAAGGCTGATAAATCTGAGTCTCAAACTGAAGCCTTCTACCAGTCTCAGACATTCTAACTACAGAGAATAGCAGCTATTATAACTCCAGCACTTTAAACCAATAGTTAATTTTTCCCAATTCTAGGTCATAGAGCATGAGCATCCAGTAAACAAGATCTCTTTTATTGCCCGGGATGTAACAGACAATCGTGCCTTTGGCTATATTTGTGGAGGAGAAGGCCAGCACCAATTTTTTGCCATAAAAACAGCACAACAGGTATGGATCAGACACCCTTTGCCATTTGCTATGAGAAATGCTATTATGTAAACACTTAACTTGCGGTAAGGGTCTAATGTTTTGCTGGTAGTCCTTATGAAGTATAGGGGAAATCACACAGATAGATACGCTGTTCTCCTGGAGCAGGGCAGTAGGAATTGACTGTATCACCAATGGCTTTTATCTTGTTCAGCTTCTGTGTAGTCCAGAGTAAAAAGACTCAAGAAGCCTTGCTTACTGTGACTACCCCTGCTTAACCTCTCCACGCACCATGGAAGTCATTAGTGAGATGAATGAAGCCATTATCATGGACTTTCCTGTACTGTGGCCTGTTACTGTCAGTGAGAATACTAATTCTTGAGTCAAATAGCCAGAGCTTCACTTGTACTTAACAGGAATGCTGTTAGACCTCCACTAGTGTAATTCTGATGATGCCTTGTCTTGTGAAGCAGTGAAAACAGACCTACTCAATTGCAATAGTGTTTCTGGGGCCAGTGAATGGCAGGTCCAGCCCTGCTAGAGTTAATTCTGGGAGGAATTCTGGTCATTCTGTGATATTCTTTCCCTTGCAGAAATCTTGTATGCAGGGTTTTTCTCTCTGAAAAGAATCTGTGTATAAGCAGTATTGTAAACAAGCTACTTGGAATTACTGCTGAGTATTATGCAGCTTCCTAAAGGACCTGAACTTAAGTTAGATATTTATCATTTATTAGCTTGTCTTTATAACAGTCACTATAACAACTTGAGGAGCCCTGCCTGCCCTCCTGAAGAACCTGTTGGCAGCTTCAGACCTGCTACAGGTGGGACTGAGGGGCTCCTTGTTGGAGCATGTTACTACTTTACTAATACCTGTAACACCCTCTACTAAGCCTGTTTTAATAGTTCATTGGAATCCTGTGTTGTATGGACTTCACTAGAATTGTAGATTAAGTACAAATTCCTTCTGTGTGTGCTCTGGAGTGGAGTCTGTTCTCCCAGGGCTTTTTGTCATGGGGTGCTGCTTGCCAACCTATAAGCTCAGCCAAGATGTAGGCAGATCTTGACTTGCTGCTAGTTGTTTCTAACACAAACTTGTCTAGCTGAGAAGTAAGGAATTCTAGTGCTCTAGACTGCTGCAGCTGTGCTGTTTGTCAAAGTTGATAACTCTTGAAATAGCTGTCCCTGCAGTTGCATGTCTAAAACCTTGGATTAAGAGAGTATGATGCTTAGACATAAACAGCAGGACCTGTTCAACACATTCTCTGGTTGAGCCAAAGGTAGTGGTGAAACAAGGGGACTTGTTCTACTCTAGACACTGACACAGCTGCTATATGCCTCAAGCAAAAGTTCCAGATCAGTATAGCTGAACTTTCCATCATCTCAGCAACCACTCAAAACGTTCTCATTAATGGGTGTGCAGGGAATGCAGTGCCTTTCTAATTCACACTAAATCTTCATCCTTGTAAGATACCACTTGAAGCTGGTGTCTGCTCTACACGTTTGAGGTGACGATAGTCTTACCTTATGCTTGCCTCACTTATTTAGTATTTGCATCCTGTTTAAAATAAATTTAGTATTAGCTATAGAAGCTTTCTCCAGGTTCAGTGTTGGAGTTGGTAAAAAACAGATAGATGCAAAATGGTTTCCTCTCATGAGACTAGAGAGAGCTTGGATAAGCTTTTGAGGAAATATGATTAGGACTTGCCATGCACTTACAAAATCTTGCACTACAAGCATTTAGGAAAAACATAGCAGGCTTAGCACAAATACGACCACTTTCCTGTGGAGTTAACAATAGTTCTAAGCTGGTTGTACCCCATGACTCTTGGATTCTGTGTGAGCTTTCTTGTGTGGAGAATAGATAGTCCTTTAAACTCATGTTTTTCCTGTTATCTCAACCTTACTGTTGCACCATTTAGTAAATTTTGGCTTGCTGCTCCCTGGACTTCTACTGAAACAAGCTGTGAAGTAGTACATGGCCTAAAACCTACAATCTTTTTCAGGCTGAGCCTCTAGTTGTTGATCTTAAGGACCTCTTCCAACTAATATATAATATGAAGAAGAAGGAAGAAGATGACAAGAAAAAGGTGAGTAAAATTATAGAAACTGCATTAGTCTGCATAGAAATAAAGTTTGCTTCAGCATTGGCTTGCCTACTAAGTCCTGTAAGGTTTGACACTGAAGTCTGTCTAAATCCAGGATCACTTGAAGGTATTGGTTGATAGTTGTACCAACAGTCTGATCACCTCCTAGATATGGTACGCTTACCAAAGTGAGAGGTTTTGGATACTCTACATGATGTCTAGGTACTAAAAGCTGCCTTTTATTCTTTAGAGTGAAGAAGAAAGGACTGAGGTAAGTCACTCCAACTTAGCCTCATTTGATTAGGTGTGTTGCTGCAACACAACTAGCTTTGACATTTTTACACTGCCAGCATTATGGAGGCAATGTCAGATGCCCAATTACATTGAAATGGGAGTAAAAGGGGGCCTACAGAACTAATACTTGGTAGTCATCTCCCTCATACTTCCTCTTTCCATCACTTGCTCTTCGAAGCCTGCAAGTCCCTTGCTTAAGGCAAGTTTTAATATTCCAATTATTGCTGACACTGTTATCCATCCATTATGGAATGGTAGTGAAGCACCTGCTGCTGATCAGGCTGACAAAACGAAACTAGTATCTTACATTTTAGAACTTTATACTGTTGCCATTAAGGAGTTCATAACTGACCACCTCCACATTGTGTGGGAAACACAATATTTATAAATGTGTTTACAGTAGAATTGTGTAATTCTTGATTCTTGCTCTTGAAAGACCTCTAACAGAGACCAATTCTTTCAATATTTCTGGCTTCAAGGGAGATGACCAGATGGACTTGTTTGGGGATATGTCAACACCGCCTTATATGACCATTTCCACAGTAAGTAGAATCTGGCTTAGCTGTCTTGGTTCTTGCTTTGAGAGCAAACTTAGTCCTGGTATTAAGGTCTGTTTTAACTTTGTTAGTTCTGGTTTCACTGAGACATCTGTCTAGCCATTATCAGTGTACTAGTGTCTTAGGGCTATAATAGTATCTACTTACTAGCTAGAGTATCTAATGTCATTCTTATCCAGCAGAGTTCACTTGACACTGCATGACAGAGATAATCCTGTATTGTTAGTCATAGAATGGGTTTGGGTTGGGAGGGACCTTTAGAGATCACCTAGGCTAACCCCCCTGCCATGGGCAGGGACACCTTCCACTAGACCAGGTTGCTCAAAGCCCCATCCAACCTGGCCTTTGAACACTTCCAGGGATGGGGCATCCACAACTTCTCTGGGCAGCCTGTTCCAGTGTTTCGCCACCATCATAGTAAAGAATTTCTTCCTATTATCTAATCTAAATCTACCCTCTTTCGGTTTAAAAACAATACCCCTTGTCCTATCATTACAGTCCCATAGAGTCCTTCCCCATCTTCCCTGTAGGCCCCCTTCAAGTACTGAAGGCTGCTATAAGGTCTTCCCAGAGCCTTTTCTTCTCTTTATGCTAAACTCTCTTAGGCTGTCCTCAGAGGGGAGGTGGTCCAACCCCCTGATTATCTTTGTGCCTTCTTCTGGACCACCTCAAGCAGGTCCATGTCTGTCTTATGCTGGAGACCCCACAGCTGAATGCAGTACTCCAGGTACGCTCTTATGAGAGCAGAGGGGGAGAATTGCCTCCCTTGACTTCTGGCCACATTTCTTTTGATGCAGCTCAAGATGTAATTGGCTTTCTGGGTTGTGAGCACATATTACTGGCTCATTCAGTTTTCTGTCCACCAATACTCCCAGGTGTTTATCCACAGGGCTGCTCTCAATCCACTCATCACCCAGCTAGTATCCATGTTTGGGATTACCCTGATCCAGGTGCAGGACCTTGCACTTGGCCTTGTTGAACTTCATGAGGTTTGCATGGGCCCACCCCTATAGTCAGGTGTCTTAGAAGTATGTACTGGCAGCACATGCCTCTGCTGCTATGAGAGCTATTACAGAAACTCTGCTAAAGACCTTTAAAGCTGAAGCTAATTTATGGACAGATGAATCCTTAAGTAAGTCCCTCAGAGTGGACTCCTGACCATTCTAGATGAGTAGCCCTAGCTCAAGATGTGACCTAATTCCACAAAATTATGCATAAACCTTGTCATAGCTTTATATGACCCCCAAAATCCTACCAGTTTGTTCTGGCACTGTAAGCTACTGTGAGCCATGGTGCAATTGGTGCTGTCAGTCCGACTAGTGACCAAGTCTTACCCTTCTACAGCCTGTCTGGTGGAGAGATGGCACACTAACATCCTCCACTGGCAAATAGCTCTCTAATCTTACTCCAAAGATGAGACTGAAATTTTGAAGTCACACTAAGGCAGTCTGATTTCACAATTTGTCAGAACAAAAGACTAGAACTCAAATGAGTTCTTGACTCAAGTGAAAGTCTGGGTGTAATTAGTGTTTGACTCTACAGTCTCTAGGCTGTAGAACAAGCATCTGGTGTTTAACTAAGGGATTTTAAAACAGGTGCTTTTAACATTGAGTTTCTGAAACTAAGTAGCTGTGCTTTGACCACACCAGTAGCTTGCCTTAATGACTTAAGATGAAGCTTTAGTATTCAATGTCACAATAAATTTGTGCTTATTAGTATAATATACTGGATACTAGGATCTCTCCTTTTGCAGCTGTTTTCCTTGAGCTTGTGTACTATGCAGCATGTCTTACATAAAACTAACTTTATTTTTCTTTCTGAACAAATAGGAAGCTAAAGACATTCTGTTAGTGGATCTAAATTCTGAAATTGAGACCAGAGAGACTTTTACAAGAGAGGATTTCTTCTTGAATGGCATCAGTTGTCTGCCACAGCCACCCTTCTTGCCTGAGAGTTCTTTGTGTACCAGTCTTAGCTTCTTTCCCACACCTAATCCAGACCCTTTCAGTGATGATCCTTTCGCACAGCCAGACCAATCTGCACTGCCTTCATTTGAATCTCTAAAATCTACTGATCAGAAGATGGAAAGTCTGGGTACCTTGACACTGGTGGGTAATGGTACTTCAAATAGTGATATTGACTACTTTGGTAAACAGTTTGACAAGATTTCTAATAGAACTGGCAAACAAAAAGCACTAGCAAGCCAGTGGCTACCTGAGAGTAAGTCACCTGAAGCAAGAACTCCAAATGGGGTACCAGAGGGAGAACAGAATGGCTTTCTTAAAGCCCCATCAAACCTGTTTGTGAAAGGTCCTTCCAAAGGAGTATCTCTGCAGAATGGAGTAAAGCTGGATTCTGAAAGCAATATCCAGCTCATGTCACATGAGTCTATAACAATTAGCCCACCACCACAAAGTACCAAGCCAGGAAGAGGAAGGAGGTCTGTCAAGGTGAACAATATTCAAATAATTAATGGCGATATGCATGCTCTTACTTAGAGAAGCTAGGTGAAGGAAGCTTTTCTTTCTTCATATTGTGTAGCTAGCTAAACAGCTTCACAACATCTTTTCTACCTGTCATGCTTACTCTAACCTTCTGCAGCCGTGGTATGTTAGAATCTAACATTCATGAATGCTTCATAGTAGCTATGGTCACTAAATTATATACTCTCTTCCTTAATGCTGCCACACTTCTGTAAAGGTCTGGTAAGTATGCTGCTATAATACTGATACTTGATACAGTGCCAGAACCTGATATGACAGCTGTATGCCCATCAGCCTGTGGTTTTATAACAATGGGGTACTAGTACTAGCTTACAGAAACCTATGTAGTTTCTCAGTATCTGCCTACTGAGGGCAATCTTAATGACACTCCTGACCAGACACAGGGTGGTTCTGGGTCAGCTGCATTTGTCTTGCACTCAAATAATGCAAAACTCTCTTGCTGACCTTGCCACAACTGCAGGGGTCACTGCAGACTGAGCAGGAATGCTTAGAGGGGTGAGGGGCAGAGTGAAGCTTATTACCATAGCAAATAATTCTGTCACTTTAAGACTTATTCTTCCGCTGTTGACTTGCGACTACTATACATTATACCTACTTAATGCCATGCATCTCAGAAAGCATGAACAAAATGGTGACGTTTGAATCTCTTATACTTTTTCTCTAAAGGACATATCAAAGCTCCCTGCTCTGCTCTAGCTGAAATAAAAGCTTGTAGCTCTGGACTAGGAAGTCTTGATCATGCTTGCATGTGTTCTGCCATCCCATCTCACAATGCTTTTTTCTTTCTTTCTAGATGGCATCAAAAGACTTCTTGAGCTCAGACATCTTTGACCCAGTTACAGACATCCTTAACCTGACCTCAGTGGCACAAACAGAACCTGTGTCAACTTGTCCACTGGACATCTTCCAAACAAGTGCTACCACAGCATCTTCATTGGCTGGTCTAGGTTAGTTCACAAAATGAAGGTCTTGCTCCAGTCTAAGATATCTGTTAACACCAAAATTGTGTTCTAGTCTTCCTTTACCTCATGTGTAGTGCCATGCCTCTTAATCCATGTGCTGTCTGCCCTGAACTATTAAGTTTTGTGAATAGAGGCCTAAATTCTGCATTTTTAACTGGAACAGGGTTTTTTTGCTTAAACTTTCACAGCAGATTGCTGTTTCAGGTACATAGGCTCAAGTGAGCCAAGTACAACTTGGGATGTTAGAGTTAACACTGCTGCAGATCACTAACTATAATTTACACAGCAGTAACTATGTGGCAGCAGTTCTGTTATATCAACCTCAGTTCTGTTCTTCCAGGACTGAAATAGAGCAAAGTAAAAAAAAAAATAAACCCCTTATCCCCTCCCCCCAAATGACTTGATTTTTAAGTGTAAATGAACAGATTTTTTGCAAACAGCACACGAAAAAAATGTTTTGCTGATACCTTCAGTGGAATTGATACACTCCTGCTTGAGATCTTCAGATCACTGACATGCTGTGTAACAACAATCTTCCCACAGGTGGCTTGCCAATAAGTTCATCACCATGGAGTGCACAGACACCTGCCTTCCCTCAGGGTGCATCAGTCTTTCCTGGGTCTATGATGCCTGCTCAACCTACAGGATTTACTCAACCACTTGGCTTTGGCACTCCAGCAGTACCAAGCTGGAACCAGCCTGCACCTTTTGGTACAGCAGCCCCTCAGTCCGCTGGTATCTGGGCACAGGCACCACAAATTCCATCTAGTCCATGGGCGCAGCCATCCAGTGCTGCAAACCCGTTCCATATGAGTGTGTTCTCATCTTCAACACTACCTGCTCAGATGCCATCTGTACTGTCCTCCATGTCAACAACAACTAACCCACCTCAGCCACCACCTAGAACTGCACCTCAGAAGGAGCTGTCTAGGAAAGAGAATGATGCTTTTCTTGATCTGGATCCACTTGGTGATAAAGAGATGAAGGATATTAAGGAAATGTTCAAAGACTTCCATCTGACAAAGCCACCTGCAGTACCAGCAAGGAGAGGAGAGCAGCAAACCCTTTCAGGTGCTTCTGGAGTTTTCAGCAATTACTTAATAGTAAAGTAGGTATTCCTCAAGATAGTACAGACCATGATGACATGGAAGCTAGCAAGCTGTCTGCCAAAATGACTGGTGAAATCCTGTTTCTTCTGCTTGGATAGATGCTAGGGGACTGGGGTGGCTAATCACTAGTCTTTTCTGATAGAACTAAAAATTTAATTTAATGGTTACTGAAGGAAGGTTGAAGGACTGTCTCCTGTAATAACATTACAGAATTGCTCAATGTCAGTGGCTGAACACTGACATCTAGTGCCTAAACTACTTGACTAGAATGAGAGAAACGAGGCCTGTACAATGTTAGAAGTTCCACTAGCTTAAGTGTAGCAAGGGACAAGCAGGAGATAAAACTGTGAGGTCCCTCAAAACAACTTCCATGTGGCTTTTTTTTGTGTATCTAATTAGATGAACTTTAGTGCTGCTATACAGGCAGAGCTGAGTACTTTGTTAAACCTGTTAAGTGATTATAGCAGTATGTCTATTTTCCTTAGAACCACCAAAGACTGTTCCCCAACAAAGTATACTGCCTGCTGATGACCTGTTTGAAAGTCAAGCTATAACAGATATTTTCAGTGCACCACATGTAAGTAATATTAAAAAACAATCTGGCTTTAAAGGCAGCAGAATGAAACTTCTTGAATGTCTGAGGGTAGTATTTAATCTAACAGAGGGCATTTGTTGCAAGAAGGCTAACAAAGTAAGAGTCCATTTGGCTTGGGTCCATAACCAGTTCCCGAGGCTGCAAGCCCTAGCAAGAAGTTCTTCAGTAGTGGAAGCTCCTACAAAAGACTGAAATAATGTAGCTGCAGAAGTCTTCCGCTTCAGTTATACTTCAGTTATACTCTCTATGGAGTAGACTGAGCAGTGTGGGCTGAGCAGCTCTCCTGCTGAACAAATGGAAGGCTCCCGTGTTCAGTATGCCCTGGGGGCAGAAGTGGCTTAACAAAATCACTCCATCTGGGACACAACACTTGAAGCCCTTGGTGGAAACTCTGGAGCAATTCCAGAATGCTGACTTAAGACATCTAGCATTTGGCTAAAACAGATCTCATCATGACTACATTGGCTTAGCTCCAAATGAGTGCTCAGTAAGCACACATGAGTGTTCCAAAAGATACCTGCCTCAGACTAGGAAAACTGCTAACATGGCTTTAGAGTCCTTTTCTCTTGTTGAAGCAGTAGTTACTGTGTATTTTGCAGGATCGCTGCAGTATTCTTTCCAGAAGGTGTTTGGAAGAGGGGCTAGCTGAAACTGCCATGCAGAGTAAACCTTGTGAAACCTGGAAACCCACTAACAACCTATGATCTCTCTTTCCTTAGATGGAATCTCAGAAACCACCTTCTGGTCCTTTTGGTGATCCTTTTGGCAACCCATTTGCATAGATCAGGTGAGTCTTGCACTAATAAGACAACCTACTTATTTCTCTGAAATTGATTCAAAAAACCTTTGTTAAAGAGCTGGCTAAAAACTAAACTAGCTTAACTAAAATGCTCCTCTGAAGTATGGCAAACAGTCCCTAGAACACTCCTGCTAGAGTACCCCTACTCAGACTTGTATATAGGTGCATTCCAGTGAAGCTCAATCAGCTTCACTTTATCAGAAATAAAGATTTTATTCTTCCATGGTCTCAAGGTGACAATAGATATAGATTTCCTTTCCTTGAGGAAAATTAGTGAGTAAATATGTGGTGGAAATCTTGGAAGGGCTGACTAAATTCCTTCAGATATCTCTTTAGGACAGTGTTAGCACACAGTGCCCCATATATCTTTCTGAAGTTTAATCCCCTAAATAATTGTGGGTTTGTACTCTGGGTGAACTGAAGTAAAAACAGAATAAGGGCTGTTATGAGAACTTCTGCCAATAGAAATTAATGTAACTGAAACTTTTGTTTCAGACTAGAGAACACGAACTGTCAAACTAGCAAATCTATTCCTCTGTCACATCTGTCTTCCCCTGATATACTGCCTGGCCTATAACGGAAGACAAATGTTGCTATTTATTACTTTAATTTTGTTCTCAACAGTATAAGCTAGTTTAAACAATAAAAGTATAACTTACAGCAATCCTAACCCTAAGTGCTTTTCATCATACTAGGCAAGACCAGGAACGGACAAATGGAATAACTGGACCTCTTCTCAACAGGAGTTTTCTACTTGTTTCACTTTGCTGTCTCCCACAATTGCTGCCATTCCATGTCCAGCTGGATTGAAACACGAACCCTCAAGGAACACGCTGTGAAGATGATAATTCAGGGCAAAGCAAATGAAAAGTTGGACTGATACTGGAGACCCCAATTCACATTGGTGGATGTTAACTTTACATTAGTTTTTTTGCCATCTTCCATAGAACAGCTTAGATACACTAAGTCATGTGTCTTGTGAACATCGTCACCATAATTCCTCTTTGTAGAGCACTTACTGTCCTAAAATACAGGAACTGAATGTACCTGGGGAAGAAGTGTTGCCTTCACATAAGGAAATTGAATTGGTAGCTGAAACTCCACAGCTTAAACAACTAGGTCAGTTGCTTGTTATGAAAACAGCAGCCAGTTGTAAAGTTAAGTGGACACTACTCAGTTCTAATTGGTGACTAGACGTATGACTTGGTCTCTGAGCCACAGAGATATAGGGGGAAAAAGTCCAATAGTTCCCTGTTTAACTAATGGTAATAGTATCATTCTGCCATAAATGTGTAACAAAGACATTAATTGTAGTGTCTGTAACAGAACTGCTGGGGTCCTGAGCACCAGAGGTCTCCACTGTAGGGTCAGATAAGCTGAAACAAATCTTGCAGAATACTGAGATACGAACTGTTGTCTTGGTGCTAATATGACTTTTTTTCAGGGAGGGAAAGCTACTAGGATTACTTTTGTTAAGGTGGCTTGGCAGACAAGTGGAACAAGCAGATAAGCTTCTTGTGTATATCTCAGTGAACGTCCCTGTTGTTGCTCAGTTTGAGTTGTCACATGGTGTAGTGTGGCATATTTCCAATATAGAAAGCAAAAAGACAATTATGGCTTCACTCCATGCCTAGACTCCTTGTGAGCAGGTGCACCACCTCTGTGTCATTAATGTGGGGTAGTTCTCAATTTCTTGAAAACTGTGCCTTTTCTAAAGAACCTCTTTACTGACAGATCTCTAAATCAGTTGGTTTTAACTGACTGTAACTGTTACATTCTTGGCCAGTGGTGATGGTTGATGCATCAGAGGTTTTCCTGTTAATGCTAAGTATAAACTTGAAATAGCATTGTTAATTCAAATGCCACAGTAGCTGCTGAACTGGAGAGCTAAGAAAGTCAACTTGAATACAGCATTAATACCCGATTCAACCAGTCATGCAATTAGTCTTGTATTTAAATGTCTTTTGCACTTTGTAATGCAAAAAAAAAAAAAAAAAAAAAACAAAAAAAAACCTATGAATTTAAGTATTTGTCCCAAACTGGAAATGTAGAAATTTGGATGTTTCACTGTGGTATAAAAATGTTATATCCCAAGTAATGTTACCTAATGGCAATAAAAAGAAGTAACTCTTCACAGCAAATGCACATCTGTGTGGCTGTTGATTCTGTTCTCCATAACTCAATCTTGTGGTCAAGCAGACACTAGGAGTTCAGAGCCTACTAAGAAATGTTTCTTACAGGTTCTTACAATAGCAGTCTGAGAGCAAGGTCTTAAGTCTTTCTGTGGCTTATTGCATCAGGCCTGTTCAACAAATGCTGTCCCACAGTAAAAAATAAAATCACCTGCTGACTTGTTGCTAGAAGCTCATCCCATTAGTAGTAGCAAACTCAGGCTAGGCAGCTAAAGATGCTTTCTTGCTCCCTTCTGCAGGACCATGGAAGCTGGGTACTTAAATTGCATTACATTCAGAAGTTTCCTTAATTCAACTTGCCTATTCCAGCTTTTCAGGAGGTCTAAACTGGTGCTGGGAAAACTAAATTAGAACATTATCTCATGTTCAGAACACATTTTATAATGCCTTTAATGTAGATGGCTGAAAAGAATAAATCCATTAGAAAGCTACTGTTTTAGACTAGCCTTTAGTACTGGAGACATAAGTGTAACTGTCAGCCTAATCTATCACTGAATAAATAGAGTGGGTGCTTGCTTGCTTACTTTAAATACCATTTGATTGGTATGGTTAGGGGATTGAAAACAACCCATTGAAAGGGAGTTGGTATCCAGCTTGAAATACAGATATTATGGTGCTCACAGAGAATCACTGGGAGGGGTTGACTTTTTTTTTTTGCTGCATGGCAACACGTAATTTAGTACTCAAAGATACCATCAGAACTAAAAAACCAGTTGACTGTCTTGGTGCTTGAGTGAAGGAATATGTTTATCAGCATCTGAGTTAAGCATCTAAATGACCATTTGCTGGTCAAACTAAAATTAACAGTCCTACTATGCTGGAGTCTTAAATACTTAAATAGGATGATTACTAAGATCTGGTTAGCAGGATCTCTTACAGGCTGGCCAAAGATGCTTGCTAGTCTGCTAGCTTAGTTTAAATAGCTGTTTACTCTAACTTAGTGTCTGTCTTAAAGAACCATGACCTGTAGAGGTGTATATAGCATCAACTGAAGCAGGTATGATGAAACAATACAATATTACAACTGCCTGTGTCTTGCATTCTTGCTCAACAAATAAGTTCAGTACAGTTGGACTCATTGAGCTGGACTAAGCATGCATCAGAATTAAGTTCCTGTAAATGAAATTATCCCAAATTAAGGATTGAATAGGGAAAAAAACTTGTCTGTCCTATTCCATACCCTCCCCTCTCCCTGCCACAAAAAGGGAGGAACAGACAAAACTAAAAGCTGAGTTTTTTACTTACCCATGGTAATTTGGAATATACTTATACTAGATGATTACCTTATGTTTGCATCCAGATACTTAATTCTTCACTGCTAAACAGCCGGTTATTTGTGTTACTTCTGTCTTGTGACTCTGTCCAACACATGATGCCTTAAATTTGGATTACAGCAAGCTACCAAGTAGGAATGCCCTTCTAAAGAGCTAGCTTTTGGTTTGGGGTTTTGGTGACAGAGTGAAGGCTACAAGAGTTTTAGGCTCCTTCAGAACCAGAAAAAATGGCGTGTTGCTCTTTTATATTGGCTGGGGGAGGAAGAAAAAGGAATCTTGGGACTTTATTCCTTCAATACTCCAAATGAAGATTCCAAAGATGTTAGATGCTGAACTTGCTCTTTTAAACAGCTGTGCTTTAGGAACTATTTGTTCCTTACAAAACTCACTGTTTTGACAGCTTTTTACTAGGCAATTAACTGCTCTCTAATTAAATAGAAAATGTCTCTCCCGTCCTTTGTTTACTGGTACTTTTTAAAATGGTTTTATTTTAATCTTGAAACTACTTTACACTATTTCCCAGTCTCCATGCAGGAAAAAGTAGAATATTCTGAAAAGTGGACTTTAGAGCACTTACCGTAAGTCAGTTTTGGCTAGTAACAGGCATTCTTCAGTAAGCACTGCTTTTTGTTTGTTCTCTCGGTAATAAATAACAAAAGGGACAAATAAAGAAATTACAAATTCAGTCATGGAAATTCTTATCTATTGAGCTACAAAATGAGAAGCATGCATGTTACGCTGCAGCTTATATCCATACTTTGCAGTTTCGATGTGGCTGCCTCACTTTTGGGGGGAAGCAGAAGGTAGGTGTCTTTGGTTTTCTGCAGATGTCAATACTGCTTTGTCTCTCCAACACAGAGCATAACCCTCCAGTTTCTAATAGTAGATTGTGCAGATACCCAACGAAAAAGGAAACTACTTCTTGCTGTATTTCAAGGAGTCAAATAGAAATGGTTTGACCATTTATTTTGCATGTATGTGCCACAATGAAGGTGACTGACAGCTATTAAAGCCAGGTTCTTGCAGGGAGTTAGATATCAGGCAACTGTTTTCTGTTGCATGCTGAGTCTGAAAATATAATCTAATCTTAATCTGTTTCTTTCTGAAGGACAATTTTGTGCTTACAGTACTTCTATTTCTATTCAAAGTCTCCTAGATCACCTATTTCTAATTCATTCGAAACATAGCTTTTGTGGTTTTTTCACTGTAAGTATCACTAGAAGGAGAACTAAAGGCTTAGGCCCTACAAAAATACCATGTGAAAACAACTGAAGAGATACACTACCAGAAATTTATGACAATGGTCAGTACTAACTGGTGAAAGAATGTGAGTCTCATAATGGACAGATATACATTAAGAATAAATTGGGATCCATCTGCTTTAAGACTTACATTGCACTATGTGAAGCATTCTGTGATGGCATGTGAATACTATCTGAAAAACCAAGTATTGCCTCTCGCACACATGTCTAGGCCTGAGGGTGGCTGCTCCTAGTATGGCTTGAACTACCTGAACAGACTTTGAAGAGCAGCCTTCAAAACTATGAGGACTGCTGCTTCCCTTACAAACAGTCCATCCAGAAACATGATTATTACAGAGGCTTCACAGAAGGCAGTGTGGGCCAGCAGCTTGATTTCACATTGTACTAAAGACTGCAGCTTCATGATGGTGCTAGCAACTACAGCTGGCAAAATTGTGTCCTCATGTGACACTATCATGTCTCCAAATTAGACCACTGTGCCTTCTCTCTCCATCAGTGCTAACTGTCAAACCAAAACTTTTTCCTGAATCATCAGCTTTGTAACTGATGAACTGAACAGCTCTGTATTTTGAAGTATGGATCAACAACAAATCACCAAAGCTGTGCAGCCTGAGGGTTGTCACGATCCACTCTTGGGTTGGACAGTTTGGCAGAGGTTAAACCCCCTTGCTTTCCTTGCTGTTGAGGGAGGCTGAGCTTAATTTCTGATTAACTCAAACGTGTTATTGTGGCTAGGTTTCTTTTACATTCTCGGAAACAGAATTAAGACTCAAAAAAAATCAAGTGCCACGTCTCTTTATTTGGCCAGAAATAGATACAGGAGAGAAAATCAAAGTAAAAGAAAAGAAAGGGGAAAAGGGGAACAAGAGGGAGGGAGAGAGTGGGACTGTTGTGACAGCTACCACCACATATCTGCGGCAGTCCGTCCGGTCTGGGCAGGGGTCCAGGCTTCCGATGCATCTTTGAAGCCGGTGGAGAGGGAGATGTTCCAGAAATCACCCCCCATCATCTCTGCTGGTTTCTCCTTTTATAAGGCTGCTCTTTTGCATAGTCAGTAACTGTTCTGCATACCCCTGCCTCCCACTCCGCAGTGGGACGCATGCCCAGTACTGTTGCGAGAAGGTGCTTGAAAGTTCTGGAGGGTCCGAGCCCCCCCCATAGGTTGCCAGTCGGCCTTGGGCCTTGGGCCCGAGCGTATGCGCGGAGGACGAGTACTCTGAGATAATGGGGCGCACATTCCTGCTGGGTCGACCTTGGTGATTAAACTGTTCCGTTCAGCTGCCGTAGTGATCAGGCTTTAGCAGTGAAACTTGCCTGCCAACAACTTGAGACAAGTTTCTAGTCCCTGACAAGGGTGCACAGAGTGTATTGTGCAATCCAAGACAAAGTACGAGCAATTTTGTGTAATGATTGTGAAACAGCTTTTCCTTTCCAAAGAGCACTCTTCTGTCCCTCAGACCTCCCCAATAAGGGATACCAGAGAAGGTATTTCAATTTCCCTGCTTGTCTCTGAAGTTCTTGCTCCCAACTGCCACCTTCAGTGACATTCTTCAGTAGTTAACTACTTTTATCTCCTTTTATATTTAAATTGTATAACTTAAACCATGACGAAACAGGACATATTTTCAGTAACCCTTTCTCCCTGGGTTTAACATGGACACGACAAACCTGCCCAATTACTAATACCTTTGTTTTTTCTAAATAATGTAATGCATTGTTGGTGTTTCAGAGTTCAGGAGACTCATCTACAATGAACTTTTTCTGATTTTTTTTTTCCTTCTCTAACCTCAAGTAAATCCAAAACATTAAAGATGGATCTGCAGCAAATCATGTGAACCTTGTACACTAATGGTGTGTACACTGTGTAACAGGAGGCCCAGGGTTGTATGTCACTCAATGAATATTATTGCAAAAGCTGCTCAGTTGGGACTATGTGAAAACCTGTGCCACCTGAAAGTCACCTTAAAGACTACCATCAACTCTGGGTTGCAGACAGTTGATGACAAGACTTCTATTCACATTGAGAAGTTGAACTCAGCCTTTCCTGCCTGGGATTTTTATTTTAGACTCAAAATAATGACTTTTAGGAACTTTTTGGCAGATTCTTTCGAAGCTGTATTAGTTTGAGTCTGATTGCTCCTTTAAGCACTCCTCCTAGACACTGCTCTTCATGGTTCATTCTTATTGCCTGCAAGGGTGTTTGGCTGCATTTTTGAGGTTTTAATTTAAAAGTTCAGAAATTAATTTCAATGTAAACTTCTATAGTACTTAAAATCCTGGTAATTGCTAGGAAGAAGATATCCATTTGCCTTTAGAAATCCTGTTAAGGTGCCTCAATATATCTTTAAGGTCTAAGGGTTCCCACTTTTACTATCTTCAAGGACAACCCATCAGTCTTCAACTCAAGATGCCAGAATAGATGTTGTTACTCAGAGGTTTACAGTCCTACCTGCATCAGTAAGGAGATAGAAAGGTTATATATGCGGCCAGTTTTGCAGATACAGGAAGGAACAAGCTGATTCTCATCCATTTCGCAGGCCAATAGATTTTAATTTCTTTGCTCTGTTGATGTTACTGTCATGCTGAGTGGTGGAAAAATATTTCATAGATTACTGTACAGCAACTTTTCAAAGCATTGCCTGCTTATTATAAAGGTACAGTAAATTTTAGTATTGCCGAAGTATTTGCAAGATGAGCCAATTACAGATGAAGGAACCAGTTTTTGAAGAGGCTGGAGGACTACATCAAACTTCAAATACAGGACACCTTTCTGGAATTTCATAGAACTGTAGAATACTTTGAAAAGTCTAGGTTGGAAGGGACCTCTAGAGAACTTGTACAACATTCTATTCAAAGCAGAGCCTCAGATTAGTTTATCCAGGGTATTCTGTCAGGCAGTCTTGAATATTTCAGTGAGGGACATTCTACCATTCCCTGAGTAACCTATTTCAATGTTTAATTGTTCTCATGGTAAAGTTGTTGTGTTCATCTGGGTGTTTTTTTTAAATTCAGATGTCATTTTCCCTGAATCAACTTCTGCATGATGCCTTCATCTTCTATGTAACCACCTTCTGAAACAGCCTTTTCAGTAGAAGTTTCTAAGAGTTGCAGTATACCTCATTCTTCTTCTTTCTTATGATTTACAGATCTTAATATAACGCAGGGTATGACTGCAGTGTAACTTCAGATGGAATTATAATTTCAAAAATCTATCCCTTCCCAGGCTGAAGTATCATTCTGCTGTATATAAGCAAGCATGCTTAGTTAATATTTGAAATCTTGCAGAGTGTTTTGGGATCTGTAAACCTCAACAGCACTGGAGAAAGCTGGCTTCTAACTGGCATTTGAAAGTAGAAGAAAAGGCTCAGGTTAGCAGTACCATGATTAATCTAATCGAAGACTTTCTGGGTGAGAGCAAAGAGACAGCTGATCCATCACTAAAGGATGCTCAGGGACAAGTGCAAGAAGGCAGATATTCAATGCCATTTCCCAAGTTCCCAGCACTTTCAGCTGCCAACCAGTGGGTTATTGATTTAGATGCTCAGAGCCCACCAGAGAATTTTTGAAAGGGAATTCTGTGTAAAATGGGGTTTTCACAAGGTTGGATCAGCATTCTCTATCAGGTACCCCAATTCCTGGTGCCAGGTACACAGCAAAGCTTCACACTTCCCTACCAGCTAAGAGTTTGGGAGGAAGAGTTTGTCTCCAATCATATGGAAGGAGTTCTTAATTTTTAATCTAATTTCTGCTGCCCATAGACATTGGGCATATTTGTGCTTTTTGCTGTTTCCTTTTTTTCTGAATCCCACCTGTTAAAAGCAACATTCTCAGCCAAGGATTCATTTACTTCCTTAGCTTGAGGTCAGGAGAATTCTGGGAATAGAGTTGTTTAGGAGCAGCAGCCAAGACAGTGGGAGTGCATGGTACAGATACTTCCAGGAGCAGCTGTGGTGCCTGTTAACTGCTGGTGTGTGCGACGGTGGAAAGCCTGAGGCATCAGAGCCAGTCAGGGTCAGCTGAGTGTATAAAAGGTTGCACAACAACCCTGTGATCCCTGAGCTGTTTGAGATTCAATAGCTGGAAAGAGACATAGGCTCATTTAGAGTCTCAATAACAAGTTAATATGTGTGTAACCTGAACATACAATAAATGGCACCAGAAAGCTGAAGCAACTGGTATATCTTCCTTGTCCAAACTGCAGATTTCTCAATCTTGTGGAATCAGGTTACATTTGTTTGGACTCCTGATAGATTTGTATGAGGGAAGGGGGTCAAAGAGTGGAGGGCAAGGCCCTGCCTTCAACGAAAGGCCATATATCACACTTCAGGAGCTGCAGATCTGCCAACCAGCTGGGCATGTCAAAGAAGGTCCAATTTTAGAACAGAGGCAACACCATTAACCTGGAGAGGTGCAAAGTGAGAATTTATTTTCAGTGGATGAATACTTAGCCTGTAAGCCCAAATCAGAATAAATTACAGAGAGCCAACTGGCAAATTAAGACTTCAATGCTCCGCCATTCCTCTCCTTTCCAGCATTGTTACCTGGCAAGATAAGATAACCAGTGGTTTTTAAAATTAAAAAGACATCCTACCATTCATCGGTTTTTAATGTCTAACTGTGGGTGCTCTAAAGAAACTATATATCTATGAAATGGTGGCCTTTCACTTACTGAGCCAGGAGTTTCATGGTATTTAAAACTGGCACCGAAATGAAGAGTCACTCCAGAAAATATGGCCCTAACTGGCAAAGTATTCAACTTGGCAAGCTGAGGAATACCTAGGTAGCTAAACACTTGTCTGTATTTTCCAATTATATGTTAGACTGTTAGAAAATAATACCTTTATTTATGAGCCTTCTTTCAACTCCAGAAAGCATTTAGACTTTTACCTAGGTTTAAGGGCAACCCCATTAAAGTTAATAAGCTAAAAAAATCACAAAGACATGTATCAAAGTGCTACATCTATTTGAGATGTTCTTTTGTGCCTTTGTCTTCAGCTTTATGAGGAACACAGCCACTGTCTGAATAGGGGAACTGCAGATGTTCTCTGTGTATTGTTTGATTTTCTTCAATAACATGACCCACCAGAAAAGCATGAGTATGCACAAAGATCTAAAAAAGAGAAAAAGAGCTGGCTTACTAAGTCTTCAAAGTTTTTCTAATGTAATTTTAAACCACCAAAGAATTTAAGATTAGGCAGCTGTTTATGCACATATGTACCAAGTACTGCTATCGAAGTGAAGCAGAAAACAGCTTGAAGAGGCTTCCAGAATACTGGTCTATGGTTTAAATAAAAATTCACATGTGATTTTAGTGTATTGCCTAGGACTGTACTGGATTGTTTTGTCTGACAGCTCTTCAGAAAAAGCCTTCCACAGGGGAACAAGAGAACTGAATGCCCCATCTCCAATAGATTGTAAGCTGAGCAGCTGGAGCGTATGGGGGCCCTGCGACCCATGCACCCATCAAAGGGTAAGCTGTAGTTGGAAATCTTTGTTCCGAAGCCACAACCAAAGGGACATTATCTGTCTGCCTTTTGGTTATGGTGAAATATCAGATTGCAACTCTTATTATTGTACATTCATGATTTCATGAAGCCCGTAATAATTTCAGATCTGAAGCAATAAGAGTAAGAGAAGACTACATCCAGAGATGTAGAGAAGACAAAACTGGTCAAGTGTTCTCATTCAAAATGTTCTGTTGATAGAAATTATCTATTCTAGCCATGTGGATGTTTCTGCTAAGAACGTTACTTTTCAATACATTTTCCCTTTTTAAAGCGATTTTTTGTCAAGAGCAGATTTTTATTCTCTTAGGGGAGTTCTTATAAGAATTCAAAAAAATGAAAGACTTGAAAGACCACAAAATATGTATGCTGTGTTTCCTCCCTGGAATGAAGATAATGAAAACAGTGAAATAAACTAAATAGTGAAAAATATGCATCTCTACATACTTGCTAAGACATTATTATTAATGCAACAATTAAAGTTCCTATACGCTTCTTTTTACACCATAAGCTGTGTGGATTTTCAAGAAAAAATTTCACCAGAGATGTTTCATTTTGAAAAGTTCTAAGTTCAGCTGGAAATCTCTTAGTTCTGGTAGTACTTTTCTTTCTTTTACTCCTCTTCTTTCTCTTACTTTTACCCTTCAAGTTTCGCTCCAGACGTGTTGAAAGATTCGGACAGTTTGGTGGAACACCATGCCTGGAGACCTTAGGAGATACACAAAGCTGTAAAACTAGCCAAGTTTGTCCTGAAGAACCAGAACCAGACTGTGGTACTGACTTTCAATGCAATTCTGGTAGGTTTTGTTTTCACGCCATAGCATGTTATGCAATAACTCAGGAAGCCACTTTTTACATAGTACTGTGAAGTCAGTTAAATTATTTTCCATTGAAGACAAAATACATACACAAAATGAGAGATATGCTTCAGTGTTTTTTTAGTTTAGGGTGGTTTCCTGAAGCAGTGTCTTATTGCTACATTTTAAAGAAAGTCCCCAGTGTATAGACAGGTGGGTTGCAAAGCCACAACACCAAAACCACAGCATGAACCATGCTTGAGAAGGGGTACGTTCTTCTCATTTCCCATCATAATTTGTGTCTAGTTTAAATTCTTCTGCTTTAATTTCTACTCCATGGTTAAAAGCTGACCATACTATGAGTGTCCTTTTTTCTAGGATAACTGCTCCACCTGCTACATGATCAGAATATTTTCTGAAAAATCACTGGGAAAAACTAGGACTGAAGAAATTTTAACAAAATGGATAGGGAGGCTTACTGACCGAAGCATTATGATAGATGCTAATTAGAGACCAAAATGTCTCTAGATCCAAAGATGTAAATTTGTAAGGTGGTAAATGCATGGCATATGAATGAATGCAATGTTCAAGATTCAGTATAAATCAA
Organism: Phalacrocorax carbo; assembly: GCF_963921805.1. Classification (NCBI taxonomy): domain Eukaryota; kingdom Metazoa; phylum Chordata; class Aves; order Suliformes; family Phalacrocoracidae; genus Phalacrocorax; species Phalacrocorax carbo. Next base: position 16,670,968 of record NC_087548.1, on the reverse strand, counting down.
AATAAAATAGGAAAAGTTAATGGTAATAAAACTAGTAAAAACAGAAAAGGAAAGATGGTAAGTGAATTTTGAGTCCCAAGATGCTGTCAGTATTGTCTTTATCTAAAATACCATGAAGTGCAAGTAGAGGAAAAAAATTACAAAATATGTGTTTAACTACTACTTTACAGCCACTGTGTGGCACTTAGAGGTGAGGTAGTTGATATCAAGAAGTGTTGTTTTATTATCCTAGGGCTAAATTTACCCCAAATCTGTAAATCCTGCAGAAAAGAAAAAGAAAAAAGATCAGTCTTTGTAAAACCTGTGATATGTAACCTCAGCAGAATTACTACTTCACTGTTGTGTTAGACACAAATCACTATAGTTTGGGACACTGCAGTGTCCAAATACTATAGTGCAAATAGCAACAGTTTAAACAATTTAGAAATAGTTCATTGTTGATATCTAATTAATAATTTCCTGTATTCTCTTAATATAATTTTTTAAAAGCCTAATAATCAAAGATTAATATAGAAAAAATCACAGGAGGTAACAACTTTCTGCAAATGACAGCAGTTCTCCTGTCACTTAATTTTCTTAGCCATCCTAGTAAACCCATAAGTAAATATAGTAATCTGGCTTTGGTTGGCTTTTTTTTTCATTTGAAGAAGGCAGGGTGTAGGACTCGAATTCCTCATGACAGTAATAGAAATATATGAACAGAAAATCTCAATACAGAGTAGCTGGGGTTGTCATTTAAAGACCATCTTGGCAAAAAAATTCATTCATTCAATGTTTTTTTCTTTGATTAGGTCGGTGTATAAAACAACGGCTTGTGTGCAATGTAGATAATGACTGTGGAGACTTTTCTGATGAAGATGACTGTAAATCTGATGCACAATCACCATGCCGTAACCATGATGTTGATGTGTCTGAAGTTGGCAGGACTGCAGGGCAAGGGTATGTAATGAAGGAAAAAGTATTTGGCCTTGTGAAGTGTCTAGGACAGTCTCCAAAGTGAGCTGAAAACACTGGGGCACACTAACATTACCAAAAGTGGAATCTGAATTGTGTCCGCATTTGTATTCAGAAATGCTACATAGCTTTTGGAAGAACAATTAACTACTGTTTTATTTTGTATACTTGGGAAGGATAAAATATTTATATAGACAGCTTATATCAATCATTATGTTAATTCACAGAATTATATCTGGAAGTTACATGAATATACTTACAATACTTATTATTTAAATGTAAAGCTTACAGTTATATAGATATGTTTCAAGTGATATTTCATAACGAATCAGTCATTCCCTATTACTTTACTAACATGCATGTCTAAAAGGGAGAAAATGTATCTTGATTATTTATACAATGTGATGCCTCACAGCAACAACACTCTGCCTGCAGCTTTTTTCCAGTTTCGCATTCTCCACTTCCCCGATCTCGTTGCTTACAGGAGTTTTCCTCATTAGTCTAAGTCGAAAATTAATCTTTCTATTCTCAGACCCTGCTGGATTTCTTTCTTTTCAAACAAAAAGAAAGTCTGACATATTGTTTAGCTACAAACCGAGTTAGAAGGCAGCGATCCAAACTGGAACAAATGAAAATAAAACTATACTACAACTCCACCTGGTGTTTAAATGAAAACGGTGCATCTTTTCGTTTTATTTTTATAATGGTATTACTGCACCGGAGTAAAAATGCTGCCCTTGTAGCATGGGGAAGTAAGACAGGTACTTAAGCATTTTTAGAAGTATCTTCTTTATTATTTCTATTATAATCCATCACTAAAATAGTCCCTGATAAAATGTTGTATAGCTGTGCAGCAGTGACGCTGGCGGTTTTGAAGAATTGATAACCACGTTCTACATTCAGATAAGTATACGGACATGTATCACACAATCATATTAGAATTACTAAAAAGATTCAAATTATGAAACAGACATAGAAAGGCAAAAAACTTATACAGACTCCTCCAAGGAGCAGTTATTTTTGGAAGTATATCTTCTACATTGGTATGTAGATGCACATTGCTATACAGCCAATATGTCTGTTTCTCTGGGTTTGTAGCGGTTCAGATTTCATCTCCTCCGGTCCGGAGAATTCTATTGCTCCACCAGGTGACACCCTGGGAGAAAAGGCAATGCTGGAAGTAGCTGTATATTCCTCTACAGATTTGATGGATCTTTTACACCGTTTATACCAAAGTTCCTACCAGAAAAGAAATTACTATAAGATATGAATAAAATAGGTTAAAAGTAGCTGTTGAGGTGTTTAAAATGGTTTAAACCTATAAGGAATGCTTCCTCACAAATATATTGGTCAAGAAGAAACGTTTTTTACCCCCTTCCATTCCTAAGACTCTCACTGTGTTTCATGTTCAGTATATATATTTTACTTGTTTCTTTCTCATAAAAAGCCTTAAAGTGCCTTATAAAAGATATGTTGTTATCTCTGTTATGCAGACGAGAGGACCACGAGAGATGAGGCAAGCTGCTGTGGATAAAGCAAGATTCAGTTCCACAGCTATAGTCTCCATCTCTTACAGAATCTGACTTTTCCAGTCATAATATCTTTGTCTACAAGCTATGGGTGCTGACACGTCCTTTTTTGAAGAATAACCTCTCCTGTATTTCTCTTGTAGAATCAATGTTTTAGGAATGCATCCAATGGCCAGCCCATTTGACAATGACTTTTTTAATGGTTTGTGTGAAAGGGTGCGTGATGGAAACACACGGACATACTACCGCAAGCCATGGAATGTGGGTGTTCTCACTTACGATGTAAGTGTCTAGACTGTACACAGTCTAGGCTGTGCTCTTCCTAGAAAGGTTGGACTAGATAATTCCTGAGGTCCCTTCCAACCTGTGATTCTGATTCTGTGTAAGTCTAAGTCCTTCTGTGCAAACATAAAGAATCCTGACATCCACTTGGACGACTTAACATATCTCTTGAGTCAGGTGGCAGCAGCTTTTTAGCATCAAGCTTTTGATAAAGTCCAGACGGAAACAGGTTATATTATCTTTTGCTTTAGCAGTTAAGCTCAGTTGCACCAAATTCCCACATGTTCATTACTGTACCTGTGCCTAGTAAATTAAACTATCTTTCTGGAATGTTTATAATATGAGTGGATGAGAGGAACTGGAGATGTACAGAAAGGAATATGATACCTAAATTTTACTGGACAGAGCAGCAATCAAGCTACTTTTTCAAGGACACACAAAAGACACTGACAAAAAGGCAAGAATAATGTTATGATACTCTGGTCCTGCTTGGGTTCTCTAATCAGTGATGACTTTCTCTGTCCCACTGAAAAAAAAAAAAGTAACGGGCTTTTGAAATTCAGACTATGACTTCCAGTGTGGTTTGAATATCAAAAATATTGATGATCTTAGGAACATCAATATCAGATGCCTTTCAGGAATCAAAGGAGTATTTTGCTTACCAAATGGTTTACCTATCACTGTAAGCAGGAGCTTCACACACAATGACAATTTATACCAGATCCTGCCCAAAATTAGTAAATCTGACCCAGAGATCATTGCCCATATTTGATTTTGTTGCATAACAATTTTCAGTTACTAAAACTCTATGTTATGCTGAAGTATACAAAAATAAACAACACTGAAATAGGTATTCTGAATTAGTTATTGTCTGCTGTAAGAAAAGAAAGCAAAATCATAATTCTGATTCACTTCAGATGTCAAGACCTATTAGCAAATCTTGCCTGCATTCTAGGAAGGAGGTCAAGACTACTACTCCTTATATGTAAAGGAACTGTTGACACACAGAAATTACTTTGATAGTGTTACATGCTGAGATTTAACACTCACTGAAATATTGTCACTGTAGTTTTCTGTTTAGTTTTGAACAACTAAGCTTATCCAGATGAGGTGGTTTGTGGAGGGGTGATATTTTAATTTGTTTTCTTTTAAAATAAAAAAGAGCTGTACGAAAATGTATTGCTAAGCTATGTAAAACATACATCTTTTAAGTGCTACATAGATTTTTCTATTACTGCCTGTTTTCTTTTTTTCATACAACATTTTCTTTATCTTTTCTAAGACAAAAGCAGACAAAACCTTCACATCTGTGTTCTACCATGATCGTGTAAAAATGTTACGAGAGGTTTACATAGAAAAACAAAAATACTTTAGTGCTGACCTGTCTCTGAAGTACACACCTACTGACGGAAATAACAATACTGGTGCATATGGAAATTTCAAATATCATTATACCAAGAATTCAAGTTTAAGTTCTTTCCTGAAAAGCTTCACAGAAAGGGTAAGTTTAATCAAGCTAAAGGGTTTAATGTAACTATTTTACAAACAATAAAATTTACACAGTGTTAGAATAATGACATATTAATCTTTCTAAGTATTCTAGTTGCCTGCTGCTTTTCTGTCATTAATTCACAAAAATTAAATACTGGCAATACTAAGGTTAAGATTTCAGGTGTGGCCAAAGGGTAACCACATGTAGCTTCATTTTCCCACTGTTTACCCTTAACTAGCAACCACACTCATCTTCAACAGGGGCGTCATGTTAGAAAGGGCCAAAGATCTCTGATTACATCTTGATTAGAGAGCAGCTCTGATATAGTGCAGCGTGGGTAAATTAGGTCAAGTCCTGGGATAAAAACTGCTATTGAGTAGGCCTACACTAGGTGTAAACACAAAATAGGTAGAATAATAACTGAAATGACAGATCTCAGTTATTCAGGTATGTCTGCACTAATAAACTAGCCTGGGCCAAGAGGCACAGCCATAGCACTGGCACACAGTAATCCATAGTTTTACTAGCACACTGCCACAATTTTGGTCTGTGCCACCTTTCATGCTCTCATAAGCAATGCCCACCCTGTGGTCCTCTGCTGCATGTTTGAAGGGAATGTTCTCAGGAAATGTTTGAAGGAAATGATTTCTGCCAATCCAAAGCAGCATCCAAGTCAGCAGTTCAAGATGCTTTAAACAGTGCTAGCTAATGTGATGGTCCCTTTTACATACCTCGTGTTAGTCATTACTGTTAAGGGAGTCACATAAGTAGTGCAGAAAACAATGGGATTTGGAAAGCATGTGTTCGCTTAGAGTCTAAAATGCAACAGTTTCGCAAGATGCAATGTGTCATGGGCAGCAGCTAAGTCCGAGTTTAGATTATCATATAAAACCATCTGCAGTGTAATTTACAAAAATATCAGTCATTAAACCTAGAGTTAGAATGTGTCTATGGATCAAATACCTCAATGAGATTTTTTCCTAATTGATTTTCATTTTATTATGGTTTTTTTTGTTGTTTCGTTTTTAATTGGAGCTTTGCCCTTCTGACAGTCTGAGAATAACAAAGTGATCCAAATAAAAAAGAGAGAACTTAGTTCTGCTCTGACTACAAACAAAGACAAAACTCCAGCTGTCCTAGGTGGGCAGCTCCTGTTTTCTGGCATGCCATATGGAATTACTTTTCAAAGTTGTGAAACTCAGAAAGGCTCCTTTGGTAGATATTGTACTTAGAGAAGACCTTGTTCTTAAATAGATCACAAAGTGCTTGCTGAAATTAGCAAAGGGCGAGTTCTGCAAAACTGGAATGATCCGAATCTGTCGCTGCTTCCTCAGTTTAAATTGGAGAACTTTTAATTTTATTTAAGCAAGTTTGTCCCTGTTCCAAAATGGTAGATTGAATACCATATTTAAAAGTGCTGCAGTTTCTTTATAAGTAAAATAGAACAGATTTTCCTGCCGTGCTGCATACCAGAATGGTGCTGTCATCAGCTTTCTTCTCCCTGCATTCAGAACCAAACTTTTCTGCATATAAAAGGAAAGATTCAGCTGGGAAGGTTCCAAATGCGGAGTCGTGATGTCCGTCTCACAGATAGTTTCCTTGATAATCTAAACTTTCTGCCTGCTGAATATGATAAAGGAGAATATTTTAAATTCCTAGAAGATTATGGAACTCACTATGCGGTCTCTGGAACTGTAGGAGGAAAATATGAACTTGTGTACGTGCTGGATAATTACGCTATGTCTCAAATAGGTATGCATTCTGTTAGTGTGGTATGCAGATTATCACCAAGCCTTCAGTCATGCAAAGAGATGTATGAGGATAGATTTGTGGATACAGAGCACTACTGAGAACAGCACAGTTCAGTGTGTGCTGCTTGTGGCACACCAGTGACATTACAGAATTACATGAGTTCAACAGAGATGAGAGTCAGTCTTTGTAACTTCCAGAATTATTTGAAGTCTGTATTTTAAGTCTGTAACTAAGGAAAAAAAAAAACCAACTTAAAGAAACCTCTTCAAAATCTTGGCAATACTAATTTGTGTGACCTGATTCACAAGAGATTCCTGATGTCTAGAATATCTGCCTAAACCTTAAATCCAATTTGCTAGACAGTGCCTTCTTGTGGTACAATCACTCTAAGAGTATGGTGGTGCCAAAAAATAAGGAATAAATTTAAAATGTCCTAGAAAACATATGGTGTACTTGACCGTGTTGAAACTGTTTTTATAGACTAACATTCACACTGGAACTTTCCTTGCCATGGTTAAGAAAAGCAGTAATTTAATCCTCCCTCGTGTGCAGTTCAGATATATGTGGGTTTGTGATGGATTAAAGCATTCTGGAATAAAAATTAGAAAAGGAAATTCCCATGCTGATTTTGGAGGTCGGAAATAAGTACCTGCTGCATGCAGCATCAACAGCAATACTACCGTCAGATGTTCAGACTATGCAAAGGGACATGGGGCAAAGTTGTCACTCACTTTTCCCAGTATTACCCTGTTCAGCAATCTTAAGCAAAATTCTTTCTGAACACAAAAGTTCCAGACGATATGTCTGAATCATAAAGGAGGTGTTGGAGGCAGTAGAGGATAGAGCAGGATTGGAATTTATCGGAATAGAGTACTTCTAACAGATTAGTGGCATTAATTAACTTTGTGAGGAAAAAGAGTAGAGAAATATGTTTGAGGCTGTGGGAGAGAGACTGGGAGGACTGAATAGTTTAGCACGTAGAAAGAGCAAATTACAAGCAGCTGAGAAAGACAAAATTCCAATAGAATATGTGGAAAGAGTGGTCCCTTGAGGGACATCTGCTGTTTTCCTAATCACTGTAGATCTCACCTGCCTCTGCGTAGACCCTTCAAATACAATTATCCTCACATTCATTTCATGGAAGAGGAAAAGCAGAAGACAAATGGGAAGAAGGAAGCCATAAACATTTCCAATAGTCCTGAGATTTATTCTCCAAGAATAATAATATCACATTATTTATGGTCATTCAGTCCCTCTAATCACCTAATTATTTCCACTTTAAGGTGTCACTGTAGAAGATGTGAAAAGATGCCTTGGCTATCACTTAGATGCCAATATTGCATATAAAGGCTTACATGTTAATGGTAGTATTGGTGGTGGTAAATGTGAAAAGATTAACGTGAAGGAAAACTGTAAGTATATCTTTATTTTAAAGTATATCTTTTGCATAAAGAAAGATTATACCAATTGCTTCCCCTTTTATAATCAAAATAGGTATTGCTGTTAGGGAAAGAGCAAATCCGGTAGACCAGTTGAAGTGAGGCTACATACTTATGTATGTACATGTACATATCTACATGCTTCCAGGTCAAGCCAGGCTGAGCAAGTGCTCCCAGTCGGCACACATGCAGACACACTTATTTAGCATACATACATACACACATTGCTGGCCACACAGGTCAATATAGACAGAAGCACAGCACACAGACAAACACAAACAGCACAATGGTTTTCATCCTGTTCTCCTCTGCATTTGATCAGGGTGAAAGTCTGTCAGTGAGAAATATCACAGGATGGTTGAGGTTGGAAGGGTCCTCTGGAGACCATCTTGTCCAAATCCCCTGCTCAAGCAGGGTCATCTAGAGCAGATATTCTCCCCAGGCAACATGACTCTCAGGTATTTCACTCTCTCCTCTATATACATATATAGCCAATATAGATCCCTCCAGCAGCTGAACTTAGACATTCAACTGGATCCCTAGTCTCCCCTGTTGCTGTCATCCAGGTATACAACACCCGAAGGCCCACAGCTCCACTTGTGTTGCTGGTACAGACCCCCTGATGTACCTCGACACATACATCCACACACACACTATGGATGCATCTAGTAACTGGCCTTAGGTGCTCAGTTTACCCAACAATTTGTCCTTGGATCGTCTTGTTCCAGTTGCCTTACAGATACACATTCACATGCAAACAGGTTTCAGTCAACCCCTGGACCTTAGGGTCTCTCCAGTATTTGGCATAGAACCTCTGGTCACTCCGGTAGCCAGGTCCCCCAGTTGTCTCACTTTAGAGACACGTACATATCTAGACCAGACTAACAGCCACTATAATACTTTGTTCCCAAGCCACTTACCCTAGTCACCTGCTAGGCTAGCTTGATATTTCCTAGTGATCACACTTACTGATCAGCCACCTTTGCCATCTGTCCCCTTTTATGCCTTTATCCTATTTTTCCATGCGAGTTCCTCCCAAAGCCACCTTGATCCCCCCTTACCTCTTCAGTGGCAAACCCCTAAACATGCCCTTTTTTCCATCCAGAAAGCCTTTCCATTGTCTCATCTTGCTGTTGACTCATCCTCAGCTCCATCCTGTGGGGCTAATGGCTCTGCTGGGACAGGCCTGGGAGGAGTCAAGGCAGGGGCTCCCTTTCTCTGATTAGGCTATTTGTGTTCCCCTGCCTGTCATTGTTCCTCTCTGCTCTTTGTGTGTTTGGAGATGAGTCTTTTATCACATGGCCTAAAAATTGCAAAGGCAGGGAGATTTACTACTGAGTACAGAAGAGGCAATTAGTTTCAGTGCCCTGTTCTTGTGGTTTAATTATGAAGCAGAAGCTCTTGCTATTCCAGTTCCTGTCCTTTTCTGGTTCAGCTCAGATGATATGATACCATTACTCAGATTATCTTTGCCTTGTTATCAAATTTTGCTCTACGCCCTCTCTTCCTTTCAGATACAGGGTTTTCTAATTCAATTGCAAAATAGAAGATTTCCTTCCACATAAGTAAAGGGTGTAGAGAACAATTCTTATGAGGAGCAACTGTGGGAGCTGGGGTTGTTTAGTCTGGAGGAGACTGAGAGGAGACCTTATTGCTCTCTATAACTACCTGGAAGGAGGTTGTAGTGAGGTGGGTGTAGGTCTCTTCTCCCTAGTAACAAGTGATAGGATGACTGGAAATGGCCTCAAGCTGCTCCAGGGGAGGTTTAGACTGGATGTTAGGAAACATTACTTCGCCAAAAAGGTTCTCAGGCATTGGAACAGGCTGCCCAGGGAAGTGGTTGAGTCACCATCCCTGGAGGTATTTAAAAGACCTGTAGATGTGGTGCTTTGGAAGATGGTTTAGTGGTGAACCAGCAGTGCTAGGTTTATAGTGGGACTTCATGATCTCAAAGGTCTTTTCCAACCTACACAATTCTGTGTATTCTGTATATGAGAAGTATGAGCAAAGATTGAATTCCATCACAATCGGTGAGTGAAGGGTTGTTCTCTTTATGCTCATTTTATAGAGATGGACTGGTTGTGCTAAAAGGACCACTGTTCCTCAAGACGCATGGGCGTTACACTTTCTTCTTCATCCTTTCCTCTTTCTTTCTTTCTTTCTGCAGCAGAACTTAAGGATGATGCTGTCATTGATGATGTGATTTCCTTAGTTGATGGAGGGAAGATTGACTTTTCAGTTAAAATAGAAGAAATGCTACTGCGAGGATCCAAAATAGTTGATGTAGAGGATTACATAGAGTGGGCTAAGTCTTTGGTTGATGCTCCAGTAGTGATACAGCAGCGGGTGAGTACAACTTCTTCAAAGCTGTGGTTCTTACAGTTTGAAAGCTTTTTTTCTAAGATGGGGGTGAGACTCTGAGTTTATCATGACCTTGAAGATATTTTCTTCATCTTGACAGTTTCTTCAGATGCTTACTCTGGTGAGGGGGATATCAAAAGGATTCAGAACTTCAGAAAAGTCTGTTATGCATAGGCTTTTTTCTTCTACAGCCTTCTCCAATACATACGCTTGTTCCAGTTAAGATGAGAAATGCATATTTAAAGAAACAAAATTTGGAAAGAGCAATTGAAGACTACATTACCGAATACAGTGTGTGCAAATGTGAACCCTGCAAAAATGGAGGCACACTTGTGCTGGTAGATGGAGCCTGTACCTGCATGTGCTCAAGCTACTTTAAGGGGATTACTTGTCAGATTCCCAAATCTACATTAATTAAAGGTTGGTAAATGCTCCAGACAGACCTCCTACTGTCAAATCTCATGGGTGTATGGTGTAGTAGTGTAAATTACTGGGTTCTTTCCATAAAGATGGGCACTTGAAATTAGAGTTCATTGTTCCACATATATTTTTGTGTTTGGAATTATACCCCAAGTTCATTTAAGTAAACAGGAGCATTACTGAAGAATGGTGCAGTAATGGTAAGCTGATTTCAAGCAAAAGCCATCTCACCACATCATAAGGTATTTTGTCTTTACTTTTCTGCAAAAACATTGTGTTTGCTAACACATGATCACATTCCATAGTTACTGTGCTAGCTGAATATTAGATTGGTCCACAGAGGGGAGGAGGGAGATGAATGCAGTTCCACAACTGATGATGCAAAAAATTTATTGTGGAGCAAATTAATTCCCTGTGGCCAACTTTTTAAAGCACCGGTGCCCAAATTGGGCCTTAGAGTGTGATATTCAGGCAGCTTCCTAGGGTGACAAAAATGTTGAAACCTCTGGGTTCTTAAGCAGTGGCACTGACAAGGGTGTTTTCAAAAGCCAGATCTGTGCAATGGAATGTATGCTGGAGGGTGCAATGATCTGCAGAGTCATTGTAACTGAGAATGTAACCTTGTCCACCCTCAAAAGTGCCAAGTAAAAAGCTCCTTCTGTCACTGTACAGAAGACAGAGAGATGCTGGACTAATCCTAGTGTGGTGTCTTAATGCCAGTTGTCACCGATGGAGGCTGGAGCTGTTGGAGTGCCTGGTCCCCCTGCACCTATGGACAAAGCACTCGAACTCGCCAGTGTAATAATCCTACACCAGAACCTGGTGGCAGACCATGCCAAGGAGACAGCATTGAAACACGGCCCTGTGGAGATGCAAAATAGTTATGCTGATCAAAAACAGGTAAGCAGCCTCTGCAATTACAAATATGTTACTGCTGTTTAGAATAAATGGTCAGCCAATATTGGGGGCATTTCAGTGACACAGCTGAAGGAGTGAAAGGTAAGTCCTCTTACATGTTCCATTTATACAGCTTTTAAAATCAGCCACCTTGCAGCTCAAATCTGTGAATGTTTAGGATAGTATTTGAATATCTTGACAACTAATGTTACATCACAGAACTTCAAGAGTAAAATGGAGTTCTGCATAAGAACAGATTAAAAATCCAGCTTTTAAAATACAGATTTCACCTCCAATCAGACTTGTCATCAGAAACTTAAGTCTTAAGGTAATGGAAAAAGACCTGTTTTCCAGAAGTAAAGTATAAAGACAGTTTGAGAGTCTGAATTCTATTACTTGGTAAGTGGAATGCTTAAATCCAACACAGCTGCTGTTATAGCAGTTTTGAAACTTTTCTCTTGGAAAAAAATAGTTTAAGAAAATGTTTAGCTACATGGTTTTGTCAGGTTTGGGTTTTTTTTTTTTTATTTTTAATATAATATTGCAAAGCAAAACAAAAAAAATAAGCAGGATTTTGAGGATGGATGCTCCGGACCAAAAAATGGCAAGGTGGTCTCAACTTTTTTCACCTGCTGAGAAGAAGCAGCTTGCATGCCACTTGGATGCCACAGTAAGTTTTTAGGCCCAGGAGGAAGTGTTTGGGTTTATGTTTAAGATGTTACCACAAGTTCCTTCTCTTCTGGGTGGCCACAAGAAGAAAAGAGGTGGCAAGACAGAGAAAGGACTTCGAATGTTTCCCCACTGAAGCACCCTTATGGTAAGTCTCATGACATGACCCTACCTGCACCAAAAATATGTATCAGAAGATTTCTTCTATGCGTGACCTCTCTCAGCTTCAGTAGAGTTCAACTACACATAATATTCTGCTTGTGAAGCACCCTGAAGAAAGCACGGCCAGCAGGTTATAACAGCACTCATGGACCATCTAGCCCTACATCAAAGAATTACAAACTACTCCCTACAGCACCGCATCTCCAGGCTATCAAAGCTACTTATTCCATAAGTTATTCCACAATGGAAAAAAGAAATTGAGAGAAGAATATAACAGAGCTTGAAAATTGAGAGTAATATGAGGAAGACAAGTATAAGAAGTAGGGGAATAGCAAGCGGCACATTCAAAGGAGTCTGAAGACTGGTGCTTCACACAGTGGCATATGGAAAGTAAATATGCATTTTAAAAGCCTCAACATAAACTACTGGAAGGTTCTTAAACATGTAGACAGTCATGCTCACTCAAGAAGTCTCTGAAGTATCAATTTTGGCAGGACAAGAAAGTATTCTGTGGAAGTATTTCTATGTGTTTCCCTACTCCTGGCCATTCCCTAGGGCAGTGTTATTGCCCTTTTGTTAAAAACAGGGTATCAAGTTAGCCTTTACTTGATCCAGTGACTTTGGACTTTTTAAAAAAAAATCTCATAAGCAGTTTAATTTTATTCCCGCACTGTATCATTCAGACATGACAGCAAATAGCATGATGATTATTCATGTTATATACATATTTCTCTGTTTCCTCTGGTATGGAACAGTAAAAGCTTTTTTAAAAAATTAATCTAACTTTGGCTCCTGACGTGACTGTCGGCTCCTAACCAGACATGTTATGTACTCACTCTTTCAGCAGAAGTCAGATACTTAAGTCTCCTGAAAATCACAGTATGTGTTTTAATTCATTCTTCATTAGAATTATTTTACATTAAAGCCACACTTGAGATACAGTGTGACGTGGCGAGCCATGGGGGTACTATTTCACTTAAAGTTTGACCAATATACATGTTTTAGCTACTATCTTCTATCACTTCTTTACCATTTTTTCTCCTTTTTTAGAAACCAATAATGGATTCCAAACCAATTCCACAAATCACAGCTTCTTCTGGCCAGCTAGCTAACCAAGAGCGATGGAATGCCATGATTTAAAACCACCTGCAGCTTAAATGATTGCTAATGAAAACAAAGTAATACACCAATAAAATTCTTAACAGAGATAAGCTGATGCAGTGGGTGTGGTCCATCTTTTATTTGTCTGTGGCCATCATTAGGGCATGAATTATCTATCCTTGTTAGTCAATGGCATAATGGTGTCCCTCGTCAATGTTTTTTTCATAATTATTTATGGTGTGTTTTCAAACTGACTTTCAAGAATTCAAATCCAGTATGAGTATCAGAATAAGGTACATAACATTAGCTGATTGATGGTATACTGTTAGTAAAGAACCTGGGAGAGTCATTATCTTCAGCAAAATGCCTTTGTGGATTTATTTCAAACCCCACGTCTTACATCTAATTCATGCCCTGAATCACCGGTATGTTTATGAAGACGTGCAGCTTTACCAGAGTTATTACTCTTGCTCCTCCAAACACTTGCTGAATAGACTGACATTGTGTTAGAGATTTTTATATTAAATCAGAGGCACATTACAAAGGGATAGCAGAGTTGTTATATTAGCATCCACATTTTTAGCAAAACTTCCAAAGGAAAGAAGGCCAAGGCAATTGTACTGTCATTGCACCTATCTGTCAGTCTTCCTCAGTGACTTTTGAACCTAGCAGACAATTACTGGAAAATTCATTTGTGCTGGGAAGGAAGGGTAGTACTTAGAGAAGTTTTATGAAAAACCTGGAGATAACAAAAAAAATTAGTGTCACTGTTGAGGAACAGGTATTAATGTTAACATAGCTATTCTACTAGACACCAGAAGTTCTACATGGAAGCAAGATACAACAAAACAGATTTCTTTTAAAAAGTTGAGAACAAAGGGACTTGAGGGCTGGGCACTTTGGAAATACAGGAACGGTAAAAGCCATCAGATCAGTCCCTTGCATACTTGCAGTCCAGGTCTGGAAGAGTCCCCTGGAACCTTCTTTACCTGTCTCCTGCCCACCACAAGTGACACTGAAGGCTTTTAGTATCAGAGATCAAACCTCAGAAAAGAAAGCAGGGGAGAGAACTGTTTCCCAGTCCCTGTGATAGGAGAGCATTCGAAAAGTCAAAGTGTACTAATGACCAAAGAAAGCGAATCATACCCCGTGCTAAAAAGGCAGACCAAAAAAGGCCTTTCACTGGTTCCTGCCACCATGTACAGTTCCCTTCACACCAGAGAAGTGGAGATAGGCTTCCATTAATTACTGTTCCCAAGCATAAACAAAGGATTTTCTCAATGGACCTAACATATGCATGTAGCATCCCTGCAGTCTTCCTGGCACATTTCTGAAAGGCTCAAACCTAACGTTTACATAGTTTGCTGCACTGTGCAGCTGGAATAAGGCTGCTTTTGATGGAAGACCTGGTATTACTGCCTCACTGTGGGAACAGCAGAAATCTTCATCAGGAGCAAAGCTATGAGTTACCAGGAAATCCCTAGCAGAAAGAGCAGTTTCTCAAGAGCTGCACATGCAATTATTCCTCGTTAAAAAAAAAAAAAATAAAGGATAGGCCTAGGAAAACCTACCATAGCATGAGATTTAACCCTCAATGTGACCAGACATGTTGACCAAGCATCTTTCCAGTACAGTTGGTATTCTCATTCTGACAAACAGATTTCTTTTCCTACTTTCAGAATCCTCCCTGTCCTGTCATCAAGTCTCTTTCATAAATTGTTTGTGTAGCATATAGAAGCCTTACTCCTTTCTCCTCTACCGTCTTTAGAAGTTCATTATTGAATATAAATGAATATAAATGCATACATAATTTTGTCTCATTCCCACTATAAATGTACACACAAACTATTTATACCCATTTTATTTCAATCCTTTCTTTTTTAGTATTAAAAAAATCATTCTTCCTTGATACTTACAGACCTTGTCATAACCTCTTTCATCTCCACTGTCTTAAGTTAGACAAGGCAAGCTCTTTTAGTGTCCTTTCAGAAACCAGGCAGTCCTTCTACTCATACTAGAATACTTCACCTGTACCTGTGTCAGTTTATATTCACGGGTACTCAACATAGTTAACTAGAACTCCACACAATACTCTGTATGAGCTCTCATCAGTGCTCTGCACAAATTCTTTTCATGTATCTCCTAAAAATCATATGCTTACTGTGCACTTGAATCATATGTGCTTTTCACACGTGAATATCACGTTAGTGACTCATAATTACCATCTCCTGGGCTCAAAGCAAAAATTCTTGTTCTTAGCCCTAAGTATGTGACTCTTCTGTTAAATGTTTGTTGACTTCTATCACTCCGCTACACAGTGTTCTCATTATTTCTGTGTAATGACCTGATTCCCCCCAGTATTAGTAGAATCATTCAGTTTAGTACCTCTTTAGCTAACATCAGTATAGAATCACAGAATCATGGAATCATTAAGGTTGCAAAAGACCTCTCAGATCATCAAGTCCAACCGTCAACACAACACCACCATGCCTCCTAATCCATGTCCCAAAACGCCACGTCTACACATTTTTTTTAACACCTCCAGGGATAGCAATTCCGCCAATATAGGCCCAGATCTTGAACCAGACTCCTGACCCAAGCAATGAGCAGGATCAGTCCTGTGACCTATGCCTGCAAATCACTGCTAGTAATCCCAGTTAAACTCGAATTCCCCTTCAACTTCTAAACTGATGTTCTTTAGCCACCTCCTTACCTACCTTGCAGTCTTTCTGACAGGTCACATCCTTTCCCAATTCTCATCACGTAAAATTCAACAAAGAGCATTACATAAAATACCCTGCTTAAATCTAGACAGATCAAGTTAATTGTATTACCTTTGCCTAAAATGAAAGTTAAACTTAGTAAAACAGATATAAAGTTATTAATGCTTAACTTATCTTTAATACCTAGTATCTTCTCTTCCAAATTGTTTTTTGAAATCTGTTCTTAAATTTTCATAGTGCTGTACTCAAGCAAATAAGCCTGAAGCGGCACATGGTAATTTTCTGCTTTTTAGAAAATACATAATCTGTTTGCTAATTGCCACTATAGGCACCTGTAGTGGTATTTGCTATTATCTATATAATGGATAATAATGATATATTGCATTGAAAGTTTAATGAAAAACCAGTGATTTGGGACCTAGGGCAATACAGCAAATCTTTCAGTGTTCTAGTACTGAGATACGGGGAAATCCTGATTTCATTGCAGAACACAGTTTAAATCTTGCTTGTGACACAGATATATTTTCTGTTACTTTACCATCATTTTTATTTGTCCCCCACTACTTCATACAGAGAAGATTGATTACTGAAAACTCAACTGATTTTTTCTTTAGTAGTTGGACATCACGCAAAATACATCAGTGCCTCCCCTCCCCTGCATTTAGCATGTACTTCACTCTTCTTCCTTCCTTCATCTCTTTTCATTAAGCCCTCTGTTTTAGCTTTCTTTGCTAGATCCTGCTCCATGGGGTTTATGGTCATATATTCTTTCTTCCTTCAATTTTTGTGTGTAGGAAGTCTGCAGCAGCACAGAACTTCAACATCCTGTTGGACAAGGATAACCCTATTTTTCTTACAATATCAGCTATGAAGAGCTGAATAGTCAAAGGTTAATTGTCAGAAACATAGTTCAGCATATTAGAGGAAGAAAATTACTTCAGATTTTAAATATCCATAAAAATCTGAACCAGGAGGAGATGTGTCTGGGGTTGGTAGTGAAGCCTAAATACAAGAAAATTCAGGAACCTCAAGTATGAAAGACAAAACCAAAATATATAGGCTGTTTTAATTCAGTCAAAGATTAGTGAAAACATAACTATATAATTTTCTCATCAGCATAGAGCTGTTTTTCATTATAAACTTGGAGGTCATAAAATTAATGAATGTTCATTCCCTGTTATTCATCCTTTTCAGTGGTGCAGTGTATCCCAAACAAATTCTGTTTAAAATTCTGTTAGGTCTCTGATAATATGCAAAACAAGGATTTTGCTGATATCTTTTCCTGTGAAGGCTGGATAGACCACATATACTTTCAAAAAAGGAAGTGCACAGTGAAGGACAAAGAACATTTTTGACTCTCTCTAGTACAGTACATAGTCTTTAGCAGACTTGTGGAGACAGAGAGCCTGAAACTATGGTAAGTACAGAGCTCTATTCATTTACTTTTTATTACATGGATGCATAAGATTTAGTACTAAAACTGCAGTCGATGTGACTGTAAAACTTTAAACATATTTCTAATAGTTTTCAATTCAGTTCCTTGCCACTGACTTCCTGCTTCTGAGGCCATGAAAAAAATTTTTAGTTTTGTTAGCTCCTTTATCATGTGAACTGGTTTGTATGTGCCTTACTGATTCTGGCATTCAAAATTAAGGAAGAGAAAACAGCTTCGTTCAAGGCTAAGCTGACAAATTCATTTGTGTATCCAGAGGAATTTCACAGTCAAGTGTCAATGTGACACCAAGCAAGAAATGGGAATGGGTGAAGCCTTTTAATTAGATCTCCAGAAAGCAATTGCACTACCTTATTTTGATTCAGAAGTACTTTGTAAGTAAAAAAAAAAAAAAAAGAGAGAGAGAGAAGAAAAAACCCACTCAAGATTTATGCATCTATGTGTAAACCTTCAGTATTGTTGGGGTTTTTTTACTAGTCTGTAGAATTCGTTTCCTTAAAAAGACAGTTTCTTTAGAATTCCAAACCCTATATATGTGTCTGTTTTTATAAGTACTGTATTAATAAGCTGAATCACGAATTTCAAGACGAGTGGTTTTACAGATAAATGTTGGAAATTGTGAAGCCTGAATAGCTTTTCAGACCATCTTTGCTCTGAGAAATAGTTTAGAAGTCCTAGAGTAGCTTGTATACTTTTATCATGGTTTATATGCCCAAATACAGTAATCTTTCCCTGAAGGTACTATTACTAAAGAGTTATTCTTCACTTGAATCTGTCAATCTTGTTTCAAGAGAAAAAAGGTATTTAATGAAACTGAGAGAGGAACCCAAGCTGTTGAATTCAGTATCTTCATGGGGAAAAAGGTCTAACTTTGCCCATTGCAACTAGTACCTGAAAAATGGCAATGTGAAATAGGTCTGAACACAGAATACAGTTCACATTTAACAATGCTTCACAAACTTTGGAGGGTTTTCACAGAATCACAGAATGGCAGGGGTTAGAAGAGACCTCCTCAGATCATTTCGTCCAACCCCCCTGCTTGAGCAGGCACACCCAGAGCAGGGGGCACAGGAACGCATCCAGGCAGGGTTTGAATGTCTCCAGGGAAGGGACTCCACAGCCTCCCTGGGCAGCCTGTGCCACTGCTCTGGCACCCTCGTTTTGGTTTAGTTTGCCTCTGTTTTACACAGTGATCAAATTCTTCCTGAATCTGAAGCAATGGCCTCAAAGGTTTGACATAAGCAATATTTTTTATGCTTAAAATATAAAACAGATATTTCTTATTCTGTTTATTTCTGTTGTAACGAATCCCACTGTGTAGAATCAAGTGTTAAAGGGCAAAATACTACGTGCGTTTGCACCAATAATTTAACTGAAGTCACTTGACTTACTCTGGATTTACATATGAATAAATGGGATCTGACTAGTGCCAACATTGTACCAAACTAGCACCTTGCTGTGCTGTTGCTTGCTGATTTCTGGTTGTTACAGAACTTGAGCTAGTAATTCAGGACTCCAAATATACATGGAGCCTATGGATCTGCAAAACCCTACATTACAATTTGCAAGCCAAAGACAGAGTTACTCTTCTAGCATGATTCAAATGTCTAGCTGCTTTCACAAAAAGGTTTGTTTGGAAACAGTACATAAATACACAGATATGTTGAACACATTCTGCTGTTGCCAAATGCAGTTTGAACATAAGTAACAATTAACAGTTTCACTTTTTTGTTTAAGTCTTTTCTAAGCTCCAGGTTGTCTTCTCTGAATCCAAATATGAATGACAATTCAAAGTAATGCAGACCATAAGTTCATACGCTTACTATATTTCCTTGACAGTGTTATATAGCACTATAGGGAAAGAAGTGTTTTCATCTTTGCATCACAGGCAACCCAGAAGCATCACCAGGGAAGCAAATCACATTCTTTGCTCTTTGTTTTGAAGCTGTATGGGTAGAAATTAATATTATAGCAATATGAGAAGACAGAAAAAAAAATTAGGAGGAGAGCAGCAAGTAACTGAAGAAGTTAGAGTGAGGAGAAATGTAAGGAAGTTTGTTTTCTGGCAGTTTTACATTAGACAGAGGTTGAAGCAGTTGGGAAGACAAATTTATTCCTACAAAAAAGGCCAATGAACCTTTTGAACCTGAGATAGGGTATAATCTGTCTGAAGCTGGCTTTGTACTTACTGCATACAGGAAGAAATGGAAGGAGCAGAGCTAGGCCTGCAGAACCCTGAGATCTAAATGAGGACCAAACCAGAGAGCTCACTATTTCATTTCTGACCATCATAATAGAGCCAAGTTTAAACCAAAACACTTAGATGTAGTATCACATGTCTAGATAGAACTACTACTAGAACTACAGCAATAGCTGCTGGCAGGTGTAGCTTCATGTGAGATTGAAGCTGATGAACACAAAGGACGGTTACATTTTCCTTTGACTTCAAACCAAAACAAGCCATGTTGATTTCTGACCTACAGGAATAGCCCTTAACATACGTGTCTTCTTGCAGTGATACTGGTAATTCTCAGATACACTACAAGAAGCAAAAGAACTTTTGAGACTTGATAAGTCAGATAAATCTTCTGATGCAGATATGGCCAACCAAGGAATTTGGTTGATCCAGTTCATTCTACCAATTGATTAAAAAAAAAAAAAAAAAAAAAAGATGACAAGAAAACAAAAAAAGAAAAGACCTTAAAGAAAATCCAGAAAACTGGGATCTATTTAGTCATAACATCCAGATGGAACTAGAACAGCAGTTAAAAACTGAGGTACAGTCCATTTTCCAGGTATCTCAGTTTGGAGGACATTCACGTTGCCTCATCAGTGTTACTAACTTCACATTTAAGTTGTGGCAGACTACCATTCACTTCATATGACTATAGACAAAAAGTCTCCAAACAGCCAATTCCTGGAGAACAGCTATTGTACCATAACTTGCCCTGAAATAACTCAGCCAGGGCTCAGTGCAGTAGGTCGGTAGCATTCATCTTGGAAAGGGTTTTGTCTTCTTCCAGGATACTCAAAATACATTAATCCTTTGGGACCAAATTTTTGTCACAGTACACACAGCCAGAAGTGGAATAAGGCATTTATCCTTAGACAAGAATCAGGCATATAAAGTGACAGAAAGGAGTGAGAAATATATTAAGGGCTAGGGATGTTTGTTTCTTGACATGTTTCCTAAGACTGTCAACTGTAATATTTTTGTGTACAATTTAACTATTAACATTTTAAATGTTTTCCTTGTCAAGCAAGTCTGTTAATCTAATGCTGAAAGGTGTCTCCTTCAGCATCTGTGGCCATCATTTAGGCACCTAGGTCAACTGTTTAGGAAGAATTTTCAAAGTTGATACTCATCTGCCACCTAACTCTGCATGCCTTAAGGGAATGTCCACACTGTACAATGCAAAGCTACTCAGAGGTACCCGAGGAGATATATCAGATCAAAATCTCCCTAAACTGGAGATATAACATTGACCAGGACTTGTGCCAACATCTTCACAGAACATAAGGAATGGAGAAATTCCTCCAAAGAGGAGAGGTTTCTACATCTAGCACAGGGTGGAAGAGCACATCAGCCTTCAGTCAGTTGAACTTGCTTTTCCTTATAAACTTTCCCAGTGATAACTCACTTCCCCCAAGTTAGGTGGCCCAGCTGAGATGCTGATTTCTAAGAATCAGTCTTTGCCTTTCTCCTTGTATTGTAGGGAAGGCCTCGACTGGAAAAAAAATCCATTATAAAATAGACAGCCAGGGGTTTGGATACCTCCATGAGGAGCAGTATAAAATTTTGTGTGTTTAAGAATGCAGTGTCTACTGCAGCCCACGTTCTGCAATTATCCTAATCAGATTTTAAAATTGTAGCATTCCATCAGTAAGCCATTCCCCATTTAAGAGGGCTTCTGCCTCATTCCCTCAGGTTCACAAATGAGGTAATCTCCACCTCATCAGATTTAGCAGGACCATTTGGAAAAGACTGCCACATCACCTTCATACCAATGGTTCAATGGTTCAGTGAGCAAAGCAGACATGATGGAAGAAGGTACCTCTGGTCATGTCATAAAACACCTAAGCAGCGTTTGGAGCAGTGCATTGAAACTAGGTCTACCTCACTTCTGAGTGAGTGCTGTAATTACTAGGCTAGAGAGATGCTTTACCCTTCTCTGAACTGAAGAATCCTCACACTCTTCACACAAAGCAAATCACCACCAAAACAGAGATGGAAAGTTCAACCACCACCATTATATTATTGCAATGTGTTAACGAGAGCCCCGTGACATTATTAAGGAAAACTATTGGCAAGCCAGGACTTTCTACATCCAGTCATGTCTGTGCTCAGCCCATTCACACAGAAATCAGGCAACATCTTGGCCTATTTTTAAGATGAGCAGAATGAATTCTGAACTTTCCCTCCCCTGTACTTTGCAATTTGGACAAAACACAGCCTTGCAGAGACCCCTAAAATTCAGAACTACAATACCTTTGCTGAACCTTCATACAACCCTTGTGTTTTTCCTATTCCTGGGGGAGAGGTGGGGAAGCTAAGATAGGAAAATGTGTTAGGTATGTAAATTAGATAAAGGTAAATCACAGTCATAAACAAATGTAAATGTGAAGCTGATACAGAACATACCATGTTAATCTATTTCACTCTAAGATACAAAATTACCCCAATGTTTCTCTTTGCCACCTGAACTATAACATGAAAAATGTTGGATTTGATGTGTCAGCTTCTCCTACTCTAACAAAGAATAAGTTACACAAGTTAATGCAGGACTCCCAGCTCGCTTTCTCCAGCATTGCCAAGCTATCTCCTTTTTTAAAGCACCCAAGGTGTTAGAAGGAATTGGGGGGAGGAAAAAAAAATAAAAACCACAAACCACAAAAACACACCCACCAAAAAACCCCACACCATTTTGCTTTCAAGAAAAATCTTCCACACCTTGGTTCCTTGGTTCCTTCCTTGAAACTGTGTTTGGTCACCATTTATTAAAGCTACTGCCTTCCTCTACAGTCACACTTAAATGTGGGAATTAGCAACATTTGCCCCAATATCCTTTTTCTTTTGATAACAGACTCTCATTTGAATATTTATATTGATATGAGACCTTATTGTAGTCATTTATTCCAGACCTGTCTCATGTAAGTATATAGGGAATGTCTCCTCATAGTTTTAGACAGATAACACAAGGATATCTAAAGGTGTACTTTTATTTTTGTAAGTTGTAAATGCAAAGCTTTAATACTTATTAGTAAGTCATCTATACCTCATTCAACAGTCTGGGATCAAAAACCTGATGGGATTTGTGGGTTTGTTTCAACAAAAAGTCACATTTTTTAGCTCTTTTTTCTTATGAAGAGAACATTCATACTGTTTTGTATTTGAATTAAGAGAATCCAACAAACTAAAAAAGAATAAAAGTAATTCTCCATCAGAGTTCAGGACTCTTAACAGCAGAATTCTGAAATGAAATAGCAGCTGCTGAAAAGTTGTAGTACATAGAAAAATAGGAATAGAAAAATCACACAGAAGTATAAGAAAAAGTCTCACGCATGTTCTCTCACTGAAGTTGTGAACAATGGCCCCCAACTTGTAATGTCATCACTGCAAGGTGTGGAAAACTCATAAGAACAACTTATTACACATGCTTAAAAATGAGGCATGCAAGGAGTTTGTCAAATTCAATCCACAAATATTGGCAAAGTGTTTTTTAATCATTTGGGGGGGCTTATATATTCACAGAATGAAATGGGGGTCAGAGGATCTTGTGCAACTTCTGTCAACAGCTGTGGCTGGTGGCTCCTTTCACTTCTGCTGACACATCTCTAACTGCTTTTCTTCCCATTAGTCACTTGTGCAACAAACTTTTGGAGAAGTGTCACCACCTCTCTAATACCATGACCCTTCTCTAAACCTCTGAGGGCATCTGCATTTTCAATCTGAATATGAGTCATAGGGATATTTTCTTATTCTCCTCAGAGAAGAAGAATATTTGGAAATCATGTCCATGGCTCTCACTTACTTCTGTACAAAGCCACTCAAAACAAAAATTTAGCCAGAACCATTGATCTGCTCCATCTCCTAGAGATTTTTTTAAACTATTTTCCAAATCCTTTTGACAATCCCTTTTATCTCTCTGAGTGTTTACAGGCCCTGCAGTTTATCCCCCAATGGTCCTCCCTCAACGACTGGTCCCACCTTATCCTTTTTTGGACCTCAGTCTATAATTCATTGATTATTCCACCACTAGGTTTCCCTTGATCTGAATGTCTTCCTTACATGACATGAGTTTTCCATCAAATCTATTTTCCTCAGCCTCTATGAGCAGTTGATAGGGCTCAAATTTATGCACTAGCCCACAAGATTGAAGAGTTCAACATATGGACCTCCCTTAGCCACCCACTGGTGCCTTTCTGCTTCCTGCTGCTCTTCTCTGCACCACAGTCAGTAGCTGTCCTATCCTCCACAATAAAAGTAAAAGTATCCTGTGTAATTGGTAATCTACTCAATGGCCCATCCTTTAGTGGATGTCCAGCAGACTGGCCTTACCTTTCTGTCTAGCAAGACAACAAACTTGGCAGTATGATCCTGCACAACAACAGAACAGAAAATTTGATTTTCCCTGTACATATTAGCCCTTGGAAGAGAAAGGCTGGTACATGCTGCCTCCTTATTTTATTTGTCATGTACTGTAGCCTCTGTGAAGAGCCAGCAAAACTGAAAAAGACCCTGCTGAATTTCCCTTCTTATTCCGACATACCCTGTAAACAGCAGATTGAAGTGCCTGCAAACAGTAGATTTGGTAAGCAACTAAATTTTCATTATTAAAGTTAAGAAAGCAGGCATAACCTCTCTGACTCTGAGGCAAGGCAGCAGGCAGGCACTGAGAAGACATAACAGTAACAACCCAATTCATTGTGCTCACAGTACGTGATCCGGGAACTAGGACACATGACAGACAAGAGGTTGAGAGAACTGGGCCTGTTCAGCCTGGAGATAAGAAGGCAGAGCAGAGACTTTATCACTGTCTTCAAATACCTAATGGGAAGGTGTCAGACTCATCTCAGAGATGCAGAGGGATCGGATGAGAAACAATGTAAACAAGTTGCAAAACAGGAAAATCCCAATTAGTTTCCTTTTTTTGTTTATATTTTCACAGTGAAGGAAATAAAATACTGGAACATCTAGAAGAGCTGCAGATTCTCCGTCCTTTCATTTAGTAAAAATCCAACTGAAGAATGCTCTGAGCAATCTAGGGACGTTGGCCCTGCTCTGAGTAGACAGACAAGATGACTTTCAGAGGTCCCTAAATTATGCTGAGGTTATGATTTGTAACAGGTGCGGTTCTTCCATTAGAGGTCGCTATTTTGCAAGCACCCGGCAATTACACTACAGAAACAATACACACACAGTAATTGTACAGAGAAAGTGCTGCATGAATTAGGGTTCCTTTGAGCTCAGTAGCTAAAAAGTGGCCAAAAATCTGGCTGCAGGGCGGGTGTATGATGGAAGAGGGGACACATGGCCCTGTTACCTCTCATTTCCCAGGTAGCACATTCCAAGTAAGGGGTAAAAAGGGGAAAAGTGAGCTTAGCAGAAGAGAGGGGAGTCTCGGAAAAAGACAGGAGATTAGGACAGGAAGGAAGAAATATTCATTTTGAAAGAAGAAACTCTGAGTGTACCAGAAAGGCTTCAGAATATGGGGTTTGTGCACAGCCTTTGCCTAAGCTGACTTTACCAAAAGGACCCTCAGCAGATGCAAAACCGATCCTGATTTTCTGCTGTGATTGTCAGAGGCACAGATTAATGCATTCTTTTTTAACCTAACTTTCCATTTCTTTTGTTTATGGGTTTATATCACAGGTTAACCAGTCACTTTAAAGCCAGCAGGCTTTGTGACCAACCTGATATCACTTGCTAAGGATTAGGGATCAGAATTCATTGAGATTCAAAATAAACTTTTACAGAAGTCCAAAGGATAGGGCCATAGAAAGGATGTTAGGCATTACGCAAATCCTAGGCAGAAAAGTTTAGGAAATTTTTTGTCAAAACATTAATTTTAAATATATTTGGATTAAACTGGGTTTTCATTTCCAAACTTTATTGTCTTTGATTAAAACATGAGTACATTTCTGAAGTTATTTTGTGTTTTGAAATGTTTGTGCTGTGGGAGGATGCTCTTTGTTGTTCTTCTTTTAGGCCACATCATTGTCTTTGTTACTGATGTCGGAAATTGTACTAAGCTAAGAAATCAGATACAGGGCTGCATTTCTTTTTAATTAAACTTTAACATTCTGGATTGAACATTTTTCCAGATGCTTGATTTTACGTCTGACAATCCTTGGAAATATGTTGTTCACATGAGAAAATTCACATTAGCGAATGTGAGATTGCTTATATGAAAGCCACTCCAAGGTTTGACCAGTTCTGTGACTGGTCAGATGGTCCAGAAAGAAAAGTATAAAAAAGAAAAAAAGGCTTATACGGGAGACCTTGCACTACAGCACTGCTAGGAGATGAGACCAAGAAGGATTCTGCTCACGTGTAGCACAGAAGTAATGCTATGTTTGTATTTTGTTTGTTTCTCTCTAACCAAAACTAGCTGTCCTGAAGCTATGTTTGAAGAGTATGTTCCTACCTTCCTTCTCCTCCACTGCAACAGTGGTTTAGGGACTCCTCATCCAAGCACTCCTCTCATGCAGTTACTCTAATCTTGTGTTTCTTTGTGTTCGTGGTACAAATGCTGTGTCCTGTAACCTCAACCAGTGAAATGATCTGGATTGAAAAGCACCTCCTATGACACAGTCCCTTTCCTTTTCTCTCATTTTCTTTCCTCTCCTTGAATATTTTTAATCTGTACTATTTCAGTGACACATATAGAACAGCCTTCAACTTCCACAGCAGCAGACCTGAGGGGAGATAGGTGAGGCACCTTTACAAACTGCAGTGAAATATAGTAGAGGTCATTACACAGGCTTCTAGCCATTTGGGGAAACGTTTTAAAAGTGTAATTGTTAGGTGTCCCATGCTCCACATCAACACTGAGAATGTATTACTTCCTCAGAAGGTACAGCAAGTCAAGGTGACTGAACACCATGACAGCATAGGCTCATTTTTTCTATTGTGAATTTTCCACTGATGTGGTTAAACTGTTGACTTGCAGGAGGAGTTGCAGAAACAGTGCATAGCATATGTGGCAAACAGATAAACGATGATTTATAACTAAGTAGAATGGGTCTTCAGCAAGAAAGAATGCATGCCAGGCCTATACAGGGGATTCCTAAACTCTGTTTGCACAGTGACAGTAGCTGGACATGAAATGTGTTGTCTTCCTTCCCCTACTTTTCTATCATACATCTTCCCTTTCACAGCTCAGGACCTTATGCACACTGCCTGTGTGAAGGCTCTCTTCAGCCACGTGATAAGCAGGCTAATTATCTGCATGGAGGCACTTTATCCCACAGTTCAGGTGGGGACAAGGTAGTATTTCAACAGAACCAACTGCAAGCAAAACTGAGAGTCACTGCTATCACAGAATCACAGAACAGCCCAAGTTGGAAGGAACCTTGAAAGACCGTCTGGTCTAACCCTTAGTGCCACATCTCATTTTGAAGTAGTTTACAAACTCTTGATAGTACACATCACTTATCACCAACTGCTTTCTATGGGTTTGCACTGCTTATGAACTCTGAGAGCAGAGAATCTATAGAGAGGTCATTAAGTGCTACTGAAAGACAAAATCTGTGAAAGTGCTTAGCACCTTTCCCTTTCTGGCCTTAGTAAATGAGATGGATCTACTAGAATCAGCAACATTTTTCAAGCGATTTCTCAATGCATAGGATTAGAAACTGAAAAAAAAATTCATAAGAGGTAGACAGAAATATCTGATGCTCGATTAACTGTACTTGAAAGTGTGAAGCCTTGGTAAAATTTATTCCTGTTGTGTGCATTCCTCATCTGTTGAGAAGTTTGCTATTAAAAGATGAAGGATGTAATAGAGATTTTTGTAAATACTCCCCAGTGCAAAGTACTACACTAGTTACAAAAAAGAGACATTCCAGAATGATATCAGAGATCAGTGTTATACCATATCACACCCAGGTGAATATGGCATTTGGTGAGCTCTACAGCTCCTTGTTGGACTCTTCTTGTGTTATTCCTGGTGCAAGAGCAGAAGAAAAAGGGTTCCAGCCTGGAAAGAAGAGTTTTCCTTCCTTATCCAGCTCTTCAGGGAGCCAACAGGACTTGCATGAGAAAGTAACAATCTATTTTCTGAAACCTGTTAATGATACACAGCAAAAATACACACTCTTTAGCTGTGTGACTGCCTGGGAAAACTGACCTGACAAAATAAGCCAGGAAGGTTTCACTGCAACATAGATAAAATCTTTGCTATATAAAACAGATTAAACGGCAAAGTACTGATTTTTTTAACTTGATCTTTCCCTCATCATGTTTTAGAACATAAAAATACTTATAATACAGCAGACATGGTAACTAAAAAGTTAAAATCCAAGATCATGAGAAGAGACTCTAAAGTTATTAGCATTATTTGGTATAACTGCAGGTAATTGTCACAGAAGCACCGCAAAGGGGTGCAGAAGCAGAATGGTGAAAGATTCAAGGCAACTGAGAATTTAACTTAAGCCTTCATTTTCTCTGTTTCAGATGGTTTCAAATTTGGCCTTACTTGTGACAGGTACTTGAGAGCACATAAAGTACAGAAGGGTGTCAATTGCACTCCATTAAAAAACATTTTTTCCTAACTTTATCAGGAATTGCTTGACTTATGAAAGGTGAAAATGGAAATCTGTTTTGGAATATTTTTTTTAAGCAAACATTTCTTTAAAGCAAAAGCAGCCTTACCACCTCTGATATGATTTGGGCAATAGTTACCAAGAGTAGGGGTGATCTTCCACTTTTTAAAAGGAAAAGGCTGCAGAGCTGATGGCAAGAAATCATATGACATTAACAGAGTCTAATTTGCTCTCATCTGAAACATTTTATTCAGAGGTTTAAGGAGATTTTTAAGGATAAAGGCCCTTTGCCAGCTACTTCCCAGAGAAAGTTCATGATAACTGAGCTAGGTGGTACCAGAAGAAGACCAGACATCAGCTGTGAGACCTCTGTGCCCCCACAAGCTTGTGCATAAGGGCAAACAGTGAGAGCTGGACCTTGCCTACAGCTGGGATGCTTTTTAGGAAACATGAGTTTCTTTTGCCTCTCTGCTCTAAAAGCAGATGAGACTTGAAGACCTGGTGAGGGTTTAATGTACAAGAGGGCAGGAAAGGAGGGCGATAAGTTTGAGTGTGAAGGCAGGGGTATCCACAGCGATCCCTCTCTCTCTCCCCCACAGGGTTTGCACAACTCCTGGCAAGGTATTTGCATGTTCTTGCATATTTGGTGCCTTCCAGGCAGTGGCAGGGAAGGACGTGTTGAGGAGAAAGAGAAGTCAGGGGTGTTTTGCTAAAGCAGTCTGTTCCTCTTGCTTTTCTACTTCCTCTTCCTTGTGGTATCAGCAGCTGGGCGGGGATGCCAAGGGGGAAGTCGGGCAAGGGGATAATTCCCTGCCCAACCATTTACATAAGGGTATACAGGGAGGAAACTGAAGCAACTTCTTCCTTGAGAAAGTTGTTTCCTCCCTCTCTTCCCACACAACCTCCCCTTGCCCCCCCAGCGGGCTCCCTTACTTCTCCTCTCCCTGGGTGCCAGGACACTGCTGACAGCAGCTGCTAAGAGGGCTACCTCCAGGCTTGTCCTGGCTCCAGCCAGCCCTGAATCCCTCCATGACAGGCTGAGCCCCATCATAAGAAAAGGCTTCGTGAGCTGACGGCTGGGGAAGGCAGGGCACAGACGTGGATATTGCTGAGAGACACAGGCAAGGAGGGCTGAGGGAGCATGCTATTATAAAGGCAGGCAAAAGGCTGCCCACCCCCCCCCAGCTGCCAGAGCTCCTTTCCCCACATGAACTGCTCATGCCCAGCTCCTGTTAGCCCTGCCACGCTCCTCCACCCTCCCTCTCACTCCAGTCTCTACTGATTTCCCCTCATACACAGCTTCTAGCAACTTCCCAGCCAGCCAGCTTACAAGCTTGCTTGCTTGCTTACTTTACCGAGATGGCCACCAGGCCAACCAACACATCCTTTCCACATCTCCCTTACCTCAGGCCAGGTGTTGGTTGATGCAAACTCAGTCATCAAATGTACATGCACATCGCCTGCAATTTAGCTCATTAAATCATCTAATCAAGCTACCACTGGTGATCAGCTGTGACAATGAGGCACAAGCTGTGGGCTGTGAGGCAAGCTCTGTGAGTCCGCCCAGCCTGTGCTTCACAGCGCCATGTTTATATGTATCAGGGATCTTGACCATCATGGTGAACTCTGCACTTCTAAGAAGTTTTTATGGTGCCTGTGGAGGGTTTAGTGAAGACCTGATGTTCCCGTTAGGTCTGAAGTGTTTTCTGCTGCTGCACTGCTTTCAGTTCCCCCTGAACTCCTGCTGCTGAACACAGGCAGACAGAATACAGGAGCACTGACACCGGCAAAACCCGCACTCCTTGCAGGCCAAAAGAGCCTAAATCAAAACCTATTTAACTTGAGCCCCTGTATGAGTGAGCTTTGCAGCAAAAGGGGCAGGGAATTGCCTGTGATATGGCAGGGGGCACTGAGGGACAGCAAAGAGGCAGAACATAGAGGGGGGAGTGCAGGCCAGTGAAAGTGAGTAATTTGATGGAATGTGACAGTCAATACCTGCATACAAGCTTTGTATTCAGAGAAGAATTGCTTAAGGCTTGAGCCAACAGAGATCTTCTAAGGTCAAGTCACAGAAAGAAAGACTTTTGGCTTTTTGCATGTAAGATTGTTTTGTATGGCAGGTGCTTTGCATCAGCTTTAGATGTCCACAGGAAGGACTGTGCTCTGGAAGAACTGATTTATTACTGCACATACACCCAAGCAGAAAACCAGGAGCTTAACGTGTACCTGACTGTGACACTTTGGAGCACACTGGGCTTTCCTTCCTGACAGAAATACGTCCTTCACAGAGCATAGTCGCGGTAAGGAGACTCTGCCAGCGTTGTTTGCCTTCTCGAATTTGCCAATTCTACCTTTCTTTAGTATAGAAAAATACAAATAGTGGAAATGCATTTCTAAACTTCAGCTGTCCACAAACAGTATCTGGGAGCCCAATTTTTCCCTTAAGTGTGACAGTGCATTTAGACACAAGAGAATACTGCTAATTTGCTCATGACCACTTCAAACTTCTGTCAGAAATAAGAAAACCACCTCTAAATGGCAACCCAATGGAAATGCAACTGCACATTTTTCAGGAAGCCTAGCCCTCCTGCAGACACAAAGATAACGTAGACTGATGCTACAAGAAACATTTGTTTTCATAGCATGCTGTAGCAATTGCAGGCAGAAGCTCCTGCTAGTGTTCAGGAATACCAAGTTTTTACTGAAAATCGGGTACTTTCCAAAGTAATGTTGTAACATGATCACTGCTGTGGTGGGGTGGCACTTTAACCCAGAACTCCTGACTCTGGGGAGTGGCACAGCATTGTCAGACAGGACTGCTAACTCTTTGCCTTGCTTCCTGATGAGGTTCATATACTTGAAATGTTATGTCCCAGGAGCAGCATGAAACAAGGTAGTCTGTAACTTTATCAGTACAAGAATGTAGAAACTGATTATCGATGGAGAAATTTAATTTCTGCTGCTACTCCTAGTCCACCACTAGGAGGCAAAAGACACACGACAGTGAGGAGGAGGAGGAGGAAGGAAGAGGAGTTTCAGTGAAAAATCTGCTAACGTTGACTTACTTTCTTTTGCTGACGACTCCACGTATTTGCATGTGTTGTATACTACAGATATGCAGAGCAACACTGTTCTGACTTAGGAAGGAGATTGTCAGACTTGCTTTAATGATATCAATGCCTGTCCACAGGTGCTCTCCCATGTACTTTTTTTTTTTCCTATATATAAGTCGTTTATGTATTAACTGCCTCAGCCAATCTTTTCTTCTTTTCTTCTCCCACCCTCACTAGCTACTAATTCTATTATGCTGTCTCACCTATATTGGGATCATGTAATAAACTAAGATCAATAAAATGAAGCAGATTAAGAACAACATGGGAAAAAAAATATTTTTTTTTTCTATCATATCACTTCAGTTCATGCCACCTCCAACAATGGTATTGACACAGCTGTGGAGGTAAGAATTTCCTGACTATGGTATCATCCTTTGTGACCACTGAATTGGAAAGCCAGAGGTGTTCAGATGGGAGTGCCTGACCTTTCAAAGCTTTCAGAGTACAGGATAACATCAGTAGAAGGCAGATACTTTAGAAAGATGGACTAGCACTTACGGCAGATAAACTCAGTGAAGCTCTTTTTCTCCCCCCCCCCTTTTATTTTTTGTTCTATTTTTGACAAATTTAAGTCCTAAGCAGCCACTTTTCCTGAAGGTACATGGAAACACAAAGTTGAACAAATGCTCTGGTAATAAATAAACTACTTAAGTCTGCAGTCATAAAAGTTGCTTATGGGACAGAAACACACTATTGCTATGCTGGGATTTAGATGCTGGTTTTGGCCTACACAGAGGCTGGAATGGCATGCTTATACATGATTATTGATATTCTTGTCTTTCTTGAGCATAATCTTGTGATTTTGTTGTTGCTGCTGTTTTTTTGTGAAAAATAAAAAAGGCAAAATATCTATAAACTGCTTTCAGGCTTGCAGGTCCTGTTCCTTAAAATACTAATTCCTTCAGATTCTTTCTTCACCTAGAAATAGCTAATTCCTGCAAATCTCTCACAAACATCATTCACGGAAATCAGTGATAAAAGCAGAGAGGATCCAGGAAGTTGTTGCACCTGCAAGTGTAAAATGAAGCATATGGTAGACATTGCAGGTGGACAATTTTCACCGATTCCACAGCATAAATTATTATTTTCATTTTGTTTGTTGCAATTTATATTCTCAGCATTCTATCAGTTAGGCATATATTTATTTCTGTGTATTGGATGAAAAAGAAGACGACCGGAACAGTCTAATATTCAGAGTTGCAAAGATAAGTTCATTCTTTGATCATTGCATGATTTGTGTAGTGCTGATACTATGTGCGAACCCTTGCAGCAGTGTTTACCCATGCAAAATGGCTATATTGCTACCGTTAGCACCTTAAAACAATCGTGAAGACTGCCAGGGAGAATAGCAACAGTCACAAAGTCTAATCTGCCTTAATAATAAATGCTTCATCATCAGTGATGGTCTTTTTTTTTCACAGATATATGATTTTATAAAGACAATACAGTATTTAGCAGAATGAATAGCATAAAGAGCTGCATTTCTCCCACTGAAAAAAAAATATTGCATTATGTAAGAGAAATAGTTCTCATTGGCAAGTGGCAAATATAAAGCATGTAGCAGTGTTTTTAACTCAATAAGCTCCATCCAGTGCTCTAAAAAGCTTCTGAACTAGCTAAGGCAGATATTTTTTGTAAAATTAAGCCAGAAATATCAATGTTTTAATTTCAGTGCTTTATATTGACACCCAAAAATGTTTCAAAATATGCAAAGAAAGTTGTACAGAAGGAGAAATGATAGACAGTGAGGAAAAGTCAAACAACTTTTTATGAAGCTCAAAGACACATTTTTTCTTCTGCAATCTCATCCCCATGAAGAGCTCCAGAAACTTCATTCAACTGTATTTAGTAGTGGGTTCCATCTTCATGGTTTGGGTTTAGAATTTCTTGTGAAGCTTGTTTTCTCAATATCAGTTTTCCTGTCCTATACCATCCATCAAAGTCTTTGATTTGTGTAATGAACTCACAAAGAGAAGTGCAGAAGAAATGTATGATCATAGTTTTAAAACAAAGTCTCCACATAGCAAAAGCTTTACAAAACTGGCCAGCAGAATCTCTTGAGATCCTACTTGCGAAGGAGGGAGCAAGCAAACACGTTAGCTGCCACCTGATGAGTGGGAATGTATGCAGTGATTCTCAAAGGTAGCAGGGGACTTGGTTTGATGAACTAAGAGATCAATCCACTCCTGCCTTTACAGTTGCAACTACCACACACATTTCATTAGCCATTATTGTGTAAAGGCTCAAGCTTGTATGCACTAATATAGCTTCACAGGCCTCTGCAATATGGGGTAAATGCAATACTTCTAGATAGGCCATGGTGAATACTGCTGATGGCAGCAGCAAGCCTGAACACATTTTAGTTCCCTTTTCCCCCACCACTTCTTGCCTAATATCCTGAGGAGAGCAGTTTTCTCTACTGATCATGATAATGAAACCCACAAGCAGCATTCTTATGCAAACGCTCACTGAGAAGCAGAACTCCTCTTAGCAAACAGACCAGGCTGTTAAGGTGATACACCCGTGGATTTTCTCATTGAGGGACACAGTTTTTCTGCCTGTATCAAAATATTGGAAAGCTTTGAGGAATCCAGGTAAATTGCTGTACATGTTTGTCTTAGAAATAAACATGCAAAGTTCCAGGAGAAATAGAATCTGTACAAGGTATCACATATAACATCATATAACTGGACATTTTAATTGTAGATTTTACTTTCAATTAGCTGTATAGCTGAAAAGATGCCAAGCTGATTAAATGGATTTTTCTCTCTCAAAGTTTTCTGTTTAGTTTCCTGAAATTTTACTAAAAGCTGTCCTAATATAAGTGACCTTTGCATTTTGAATAACAGAAATGGTATCACTTAAAGGCAATTATTTTCTGGTAATTCCTTTTGCATTATTTGTGGCTTGTTGGTTTGTGGGTGGGGTATTTTTTAATATACCATACTCTGGATTGAGATATCAGTGTATGTATTTTGTTTCTAGTGGGCCATGGCAGATATTTTTCTTTCCAGTGGTGAGTCAGAATGACACGCAATGACTTAAAACTGCACAAAATTTCCTTTAAAATCATACGGGATCTTGAAATTCTAGACATAATAGTAGGAACTTTTCAGTGGCAGGAACTCAAGTTTTTCTTCCCTGAGACTTGGAGATGTTATATTAGCTTTAGTGGAATAACCAGAGTCAAATCAAAGATGTTCAGAAGGCAGCCACTGTATACACTATATATGAATGTGGTTCTGAGTGAAGAGGGATCTGTCTGCTTCGTTTATCAGCAGACTTGCTAGAAAATTTACATTATTCTAAAACCTGTTGATTAGCATAAGAGAAAAAAAATTTTAAGACCCCAAATTATTATCATTAAACCCTGTGCTTATATAAAGCCATGTTAAAAAAAAAAATCATAGCCCTTTTTCAGAAAAGGATATTAATTAGTCTGGTTTTATTGAAAAGTTCTTGGTGGAAAAGTAAACCTGCCAGACTTCTGTTGTTGAAAGTAGAGTAGCCAATGTTTGGTAGTTTTTCTGATTTTGATGTAAACAGGTACCAAAAAGAAGCAAGAAAATAAAAGTGAAACTTTCTGTTGAACGTATCAGGACGTAGGATGAAGAGATGACCATGCATGGATAGATGCTTTGGCCTCATGCATAGCCTGTGACACCAATAGTTTGGGACCAAGCTGGGATGTCATCTGGCTGTTCTGGTAAAGCTCTATGCCTTCACTTGTCTTGGTCTCAAACTGACCTGGAGTGGATGAAATATATTGTCCTCTCATGTTCCTCCACTATGATGTAGCTGGTCTTATGATTAGGTAAAAGATGAGAAAAAGTGACAAGACAGGGACAACAAAGGTGTAGAGGAATGCACGACAGAAAAGATACAGAATACAGTGTGATCAGGCTGGAACATTGTCTTGTCTAATTTTGACAACTGCATGTCCTCATAAGCATGCTGGTTTTGTCTGTCTGGTGTTAGAGGGATGTTTGAAATTATGCTCTCACGATAACACGGAGGCTATCAGCCTCTCACCATGGAATCCCTTAGATTTCAATCTATTCTCCCCATCCTAGAGGTCTGCCTTCAAAAAAAAATACAAACAAACAGCAGAATAGCCTGCCTCTTCATTATTTAGTATCTGATGAGGACTTTTTTCTCTTGTATACCAACCATTGTATTAGCAAGTCTTTTTATTTGGGCAGATGCTGTCTTTCTGCGTTCTTTTCATACTTCCAGTACTTACATCCATAGGTGCAGAGTATTGCAACATCTTAACTCCACTTTCCAAATGCTTCACTCACTATTAGACAAACTCTTCTTTAACTAGAAATTATAACTAGAATCAAGGTAAAGAAAGCAACTTGGAAATTATTTCTTTCTTCCAGAAACAACAAAGTTGCATAATGATGATTCTGAAGTCTCTCTGTCTAGAAAAGGAAATAGTCAAGCAACAATTAATTACTAATTCAGAATGGCACTAGCATCTTCGGCAAGCAGCTAAACTCCCTCAAGTCCATTAACTTCAGTAGAAGTTAAATCAGGCTGTTATAATGTTGCCAAATTATTTTCAGATCTGTATTTTTCTATAACTTTCATATGTCATTTTCCTTGCATTTTCTGTCCAGTTCCTTATTCCTTATATTCTATTCATGGGTTAGAGCTCAATTCTCTTAGTGGTTACCACCTTTTCTGGCTATTTCACTGCAGAACTCATAAGTATAGTAAATTTTCTTCTTAAAGGGATAGCTTTATAATCACTATTTCATTACTTTCTAGCAAACTCATCAAGATCTTATTCTATTAAAAGATTATGAGTTTTTAAAAGGCCTGTTTAGAACCGAGCACTTGGGAATAGAAAGGAAAAAGTTACAGGCAAGAAGTGAAAAGATAGATTTTTTCCTTTCTAAATCAGATCTGCAGGTTTTTTGAAGAGCTGCACAATTCCTTTTACAGTCAACAGTTACATATATTTCATTTGCTTAATTAATGATCATATGCACACACATCTGCTATTCCTTTCATTGATCCAGCGTTGCTGTTTGAAGAAAGAGCAACCACAAGTGGAAGCTGAAGTGAAATGATCTTTTGGCGTCACCAAGACTGGAAAGTAAATAATTAGTGTATATTTATGCCAAAACAAAACAAGTGTTTATTGATCAGGCTGCTAGCCTGAGACTGGAACATTCACAGTAAATTCAGGAGTAATACAGTTGGAACCTTTATATTTCTTCTGTTCTCATCTTGTACATCTGTACAGAAATGTACAGTTATGTTGTAAAAAATGGAGAACTGCATTTGTTTACACTGAGGTGTAATCAAGATCTAGTTGTGGAAGAATTCTGTGCAAGTGTATCTTGGCATCTGTATGAGTCTCTGTTGGAGGCAGCGGGAGGCTGGGAAAGCACTGTATATACAAATCTCCGTGATGAATCTATGGTATGGGAACTAAAGCCTGGGTATTGTTCTATATTTGAGCAAACACACTTGAATAATGAAACCATCTTGTATCAAAGCAAATGTTACCATGCACCTCATGTGCTGCTTCCAGTTTAGATCAGAAGCTGAAAAGCCAAAATATTTTGCACTGAGTTTCCCAATAGAGCTCAAAGAGAAAGTCCAGAAAATAAGCCAAGTACATCTTGCATGAGACTTTTCTGTCCCACAGGCACTTTGCACTTTAGAGGGCAAGGGTAGGGTGAACTTAATCTCACTTCAGAATCTTTTCAAGTTCCCATTTCATGATTTACAATCTATTGTATGTGATAAAGAAATAGGTAACTGCTGTTGCTTCTGGGCAGGGGAACACAGAAGCTGCGGGGATTACTCTATGAGCAGGACCATAGATAAAAGATTTTCTTTTTCCCAGTTCCCCATCTGTCTACCTGGTCAGTCAGGTTGTGCATTAGAATTCACAACATGGCTTCTAGTATAAGGAGCTTATGAAAGCAGGAATTGGTGACGCACACAAAAGAGAAGCAGAAATATTTCACCGAGTTTCTTTCTCTCTTCTGATCCTTGGTGTTACCTTTACCAGTTACTACTCAATCTAAGTAAATGAGACAGGCTACATTACTGATTTTAAACCCTTCCGCATGCCCAGGAGCTTTTTACTCATTAAGAGCTTGTAAATCTGCATGACCAGTGCAAGGTTTGTTCACAGTACTAGGAAGAAATTTATTAAAATAAATCCATTGGCAGTCCTAACATGGCAATAGTGAATGGTTCAGTACCTTTGAAAGCACATATGAATGTAATTGATCTTGCTATTGCAAAGATGCAGAAAACTTCTCAGAAACCGTGTAGCATAACGAGAAAAGTTTCTTCAAAGCCACATTTCCAGCTTCCAAAAGGTCTACATGCTGAACATCTCTTGTCCAGAACACTCACATTGCTGTAGTTTGGCACAGTATGTTTTCTTAAATTTCCAATGGAAGAGGTAGCAGAGGTAGAATCAATATATTGCTATAACTTTCAAAAGAAATGAGCTGCTGAGTTGGCCAAGCAGCTAGTCAGATTGTAATTTATAACTTCTGAAGACTGCAGACACTGATGTAAAGTTGTAGTATTTCTGATGGTTTAGATTTTGTTACAGAAGTTTTAAAAAAAGCATGCAGTAGTACAAAGTCTAAAGAGATCAGATGCAAAAGGCCTTGCTTTTCTCCCCAGCACTGCAATTAGCTTAACTTTCTGTTTACGTGGGTAAAATCAGTGCTTTGTGAGGTATTGTGGGAGAAATCTTGAATGATTAGTGATATGTATATACGTATCTCTGCTGTGTAATTTTGTGTGTTATTGAGTGCATATGCGTCAACCAGCAGTAGATCGTTTAAACCTGATAATCTCCATAGTAATTGTGTACTTCCTCCCTTCCCTATGTGTGCAAAAGAGATAACAATATGGTACTCTGGGGATAAGTTTCATATATGTCAATCTTGTTTTGGCTGCAGTTATTGTAAGTAACTTTGCACTATAATACAAACAGTTTGGAAAGACTGAATTTCTTGGTGATACTGAAAGACTGGGAAAGTTACCTTTAAGTTGCAGAAGTCACAGGTAAAACTACTCCAACATAACAGGCAATTCATGTAATGTGATACAATCAAATGGAAGGCAAAAGGAGCAAAACCCCAATTTAGAAGCTCTTGTTAATGAAGTAAAAGAAATTACTGAACACCCACTGAACTGTACTGAGGGAAGACACAGTTCATTCTTCAACCTCTTTCTAAAAATTTTTTCACCCCCTTATTTACTGTGCTTTGTAGTGATATTCCTTTTTTTTCCAAACAAATGATTCAGAGCCCTCCCTAGTTATAACATCCCTGCTTTATACCATTAGTTTTACATTTTAACTTCCACACACATAAACAGATCCCATTTAAATAAGTTGTGAATCAGATAGACCAGCATATCTGCTGCAGCTGCACTCATGCTGCTGGCTAGGAAAAGAGTCTCTGCTGCAGAGGGTCTCTGGAACCCAGCACAGTGGGACCAGCTCACTCCATTTTTCCCCCATCCTTCAGTGCACTGCTTTAATTTTACTGAACTCAAATGGATTGAGCTTTTTCTTTCAGTTCATATTAAAGACTTGTCCTGAAAGCTAATGAATATATTTCAATTAAAATGTTTCAATTAAAACATTTTTTAAGGACCTGGGTTTTATCCACTTGGAATTGTTCAACTTCCCCCCCTCCCATGCCCCAGATTTGACAATATCTGGGTGTATTGATTGTAATTTCTTCCTATTTTACTCTACATGTTTTCATTTGCATCCATGTACACACAGTTTTTCAGATACAAAATGGAGAAGAGAAACAAGGACAAAGCAAGGGTGGGGGGAGCAGCAGGGAAGAAAATTGCTGAGAAAGGAAAGAAAAACTAACACACACACTCCAAACCAGAAGAATCTCTGTTTTCACAAAGGAACTTGCAGTTCTCCAAAGAGCTGGCAGGAATAAAGCTAGTCTTGTACATAATCCAAATTCTAGTACATTCTTTCTCACTACAGGACACTCATACTTTTAGGGATACATTAATTTTATAGCATGTATTTTCTTATATTTATTAGTTCGGTTCCCAATTCCAGAAATAAACAGAAATTATAGTATGCCCAAAAGGAACTGTATGATCACTCTCTAAAGGCAGTACCTGCACTAAGAATTTTAAAAAATTGTGTAACTACAGCAAGGATATAACAAAATGCTCAGCTTCTCTAACCGTACAGGAAGATGTGCTACAATATCTCTACAGCCAATCAGCAGTACTACAAGCCTCAGACCAGGAAACCCTTTAAAGTACAGTATGTGTGAACATTGCAGCGGGGACTTTCTCATTGCTGCTCTTTCTTTTTCTCTTCTTTATGCTTATAGGATGGCAAGGCAGATGTGAAGTCACTCATGGCGAAATTTAACACAGGTAACAGCCCCACAGAGGATGTTTCTGGTAACAGTCGACCCTTCAAAGGCCCAGGACAACCTATCCATATGGGATTACAGACGAGGAAAGCGGCACTTGAGAAATTTGCAAATCAAGGGAACACAAGTTCTCCTTCAGGACCCACTCCCTTTCACAAACCTGTTCATCCTAAGCCTCCTCTGGGGGTCAAGCCTTCAACTGATGATAAAACAGAAAAGGATCCAAAGCCTCCATATTTGAAACCAGTGGCACAAAGATTTGGGGTTCAGCTTCAGGCAACTAACAGAGAAAATGATGGAAAAGCTGGAATCACTAAACTGTCCACCAAAACCAGTGACCTGGCAAAAGAAGAACCAAAGCCTCTGTATCCAAAATCTGCTGTGAACAAGTTCCTTAACTCTGTTCCTCATGAGAACGAAAAAAATCCTCTGGGAACAAAAACAAATTCAAATTTGGCACCACAGGAGAGTGAGGCAAAACCGGCATTTTCAAAAGTAGCTGGAGTTAAGGAAAAGTTCATGTCTGCAACGCAAGAAAATGAGCCCAAGCCTCCTTTCTCTAAACCACCTCTTGCACAGAAGCCTTCCGTAACCCATGAGATTTCCCACAATGAAGACACTTCTAATAAAAACGTTTTTCTGCAAAAGGGACTATCAGGCCCTAAAACAAATATACACTCATTTAAAGCAGCAAAGGAAATGGATGAAAATAGTAGCTGCGCTACAGAAGCTGCAGGCAGTCATTTTTCTAACATGGTTCTTAAGCCTACTGGCCACTGGTCCAGCTCACCTCAAGGCACCCCAAAAACTGTGGAGGAAAAGACTGAAGAAAAGGGAATGAGTGCTGCCAAGAACATCTTCCTCAACAAAATAATCCAGGAAGAATCAGGTTCTTCAACTAAGTTCCATAAGACAAACACAGTGCTTGCTGCAGGAAGGCCATCAGGTGGATCACAAGAGAAAGAGGATGGGGACAGGAACTCAGGAACCCCCAAGCGGAAAACCTTGCCCCCGCTGTTCAAGCTGGGCCAGCCCCCGCAGAAGCCCAGCAGACCCCCCAGCGTGGACCTGGAAAGGTTCCGGAAGGGCAGCCCAAAAGACAGTGAGTCCTTTCTGTTCTTGCATTCTTAGGTATTAGCTTTTTATGCCTTTAGTACCCAATTAATTTCAGGTGGAATCTCCTCTTCTATTCAGAAATAACACGAGACCTGTGTATCAGACAGCCCCTTAAAGCTTTAACCTATGCTGGTGTCTCCTCCATACAAGGCAGAAATTAAAATTATGTTCTTCCTCCCTTAGTGATAAAATGTAGGATAAATGCTTTCTTTCTTGGGTTTATTTGTTTTCCAAAAATACTTAGATGTAGTTATAACTGGTGTCAGCAAGTTTAAGTATTATTCTCAATAGACATTTAAGTCCTGACTTCCTATAAATAAGGTGTTGATGTGTGTTCTTGACAGTAACTTCCTGGGCACGGCTTGAGGGCCAGCAAAATGAAATACAACCTGTAGTAACCACAATTGGGGTTGGTTTTTTTTTTTGTTTGGTTGGGTTTTTTGCCTTTCACAATGATTAATCACAGCACGACCCTAAAGTCGCTGTATTTGAAAGATTATTTAGAAAGTTGAACTATGCAAAATTACAGAATCAATTGTTCCCATGTGGTGCTGCATCAATTTTATACACAGATCTGAACCCAGACTCCAAAAGCATCTCCTGGATTTGGCGTTTTCTGTAGGTTTGCATGACTTCAGTAGTGTGGCAGTTAGTAGCACCTGAGGCTCTGCCTCACTCTTTTTGTGAAGCACCAAGCCTCTGAACTTTCTAATGAACATAATCCAGGCATGAATATTAAGGCTTGTCACTAGGTTTCTGTAAAATTTGAGACGGTCTTGTGTGTGATGAGAACTTCTGTAAATATATATCAAATATCTGGGAGGACACAAATCCCCATGAATAAAAGAAATTACTGTGACTCCACTCCCACAAAGAGTTCTGCTTCAACAGGTTCTTTTCACCGTGTGAGACAAGTTGCAACATCAAAGTATGCCCTTGAAACTTTCCTATAA
Organism: Phalacrocorax carbo; assembly: GCF_963921805.1. Classification (NCBI taxonomy): domain Eukaryota; kingdom Metazoa; phylum Chordata; class Aves; order Suliformes; family Phalacrocoracidae; genus Phalacrocorax; species Phalacrocorax carbo. The sequence continues at coordinate 16,629,374 of NC_087548.1, read as the reverse complement.
AAATGTAGTTCCTAAAGTTAGACCCACATATCCACTGTCACCTCCTTGAAGGAGAGATCAGTTTTGAGAAGGTTCTGAATGTCCTTAATTCTCCCTTAAATCACCTGTATTTCAAACTTTTGGGTTAAGGTTTTTCTCCAAAGCTTTTAGGCACTCTTTGACAATTCTAAAAAGTTAAAATTAGCCACTCTAGTTGCAATGGGTGATGCCAACTGACATATTTATAATACAAGTTTTATAGTAGCTGAAGGAGGCTTTCTCCTTTTTTCTTAAAGCACCAGGTGCTAGGTACTATGACTGCAGAAGAAATTCTGATCACATATTAAAATCAAAGTTCTAGATTGTATAGGTCCAGATGAAAGCTGTTTCTGTCATTGCATGACAGAAACAAGGACAGAAATAAAAAAATTTATTCTTGTGTTAAATTTTTGTATTTGGGTCAGGTTTTTCCTTTTTTGTTGTTTTTTGTTTTTATTAATGCACTGCTGTCTGCATTGAACTCAGGAAGCAAAGAATATATTCAATCTTTACATATTTTTTTAGCTGAAGTAATTTTAACCAGTTATGTTCTGCAACTAATTGTGTCAGGTGATACACACAACTAAGTAATTTCTGATAATGAGGGGCATTTCACCTGCATTGGTCTGCCTTAACCATCTCTCTTATATTTAATTAAACAGATTAAACTTAGAGTCTTAAATTTTCAGTGTAGTCAGTGGGAAAAGGAGATGCCCAATGGTGTGATTCAGAGCATTAAAGTTAGATGCCTAATGTAGCTGAAGGTAGATGCTCTGACTAACTCCACACTGTGCCTGTGCAGAACATCAGGTACATTCATGTAATTTAATTGCTACAAAATTTGTTGTTGTGCCTTCCATATTTAGAATGCAGTATGGCTCACAATTCAGCAGTTTTGAACGCACATAAGACTGGTCTGCCTGAGACAGAAGATATTCAGTGGGGTAATGACCAGGTGAAAAAGCTCAGAGCTGACTTTCTCTAAAGACAAAAAGCCACACCAAAAACAGAGAGTGTGCATGAAACTATATATGTTTATTATTAATTCCACTCAAAAATTATGAGTGTATCAGTAACATAAAAAGTACTTTCTTGTCAGCTGCTACATTCTGATTTTCCTATGGTTAGGGAAGTGTTCTCATAAATGCACAATCAGGACCAGATCCTCAAATGGTATAAATCTGTGTATCTCTTTAAAAGAAATATGCCAATACACAAGAGTCAGTGCAGCTGCCTCTTCTCCATAAAGCACTGTTCGGCATGACTGGCTTTACTCAAGTGCCCAGAGCAGTCTCAAAATGGAAAGACAGCATATTCAGCAAATGACACCAGCAAATCTTTTTATTAAACAAAAACAATAAAAACTTTGCTACCTAGAACTTCGAGAAGCCCTGCCATTATTTTTAAAAAAATAAATATTTTGGTTTATTTCTAAATAATTAGTGGAGGAATGATTTTGTTTGTTTGTTATTCAATTATTTAAACTTTTTTCTGGTTCCCATGCAGTTATAGACACGAAGCATTTTTTCATCCTCTTTTTAAAACTTGAGGGTTAGAAATATTTACCCTATGCATTTAAAATTAATATTGTGAACAGAGCTATAGGGAAAATACCATAATTTTTGCTAGAAGGAGGATCTCCTGTTATCACCAAACAGCACTAGTTCAGCCACTGGCCTGAATGAGAACATAAGCACTGGGAACATGAGAGATGGGGCTGCCCAGTATGGTGGCACAAGCGGTTCTCCAAACATGTTGCAAAATACACACCCAACTAAGTAGAACTGAGGGAGCAGACATGATCTTCTCTAGTTCACAGTCTTTGGGTCAGGGCAAGACTGAGAGATTTAGAAACCACATCAATACGAAGCTGTTGATAGTGGGCCAGAACTTCAGCTTTGCTCTGTAGAGCTGGCATATAGACCCTGATGTTCTGCTTGGCTTTACTTAATGCAGCTCATTTCTTTGTGGCCAGAACTCTTCATAGAACAGTTCTGGTGGAGAGACCAGGTGTTCTATACTGAATCCTGAACAAATTCATTTTCAGCTCAACAAAGTTATTTACTGCTGCTGGATTTCATGGAATATTAAACTTGAATGACAAAATCTACCTGCTTTGGAAAGGCAGTTAAACCAAATTTTTTCCTTTTTTTTTTTTTTCTTTTTAACTGTCATTTCAAGAGTCAAAGTCATGTCAGGAAGATGCCACCCCCACAGCACAAATTCTATGTGGTCATTACTTTGTCCTTTCAAACAGCAGCTTGCCATTGTTGTTTAATTTCCTGCTGTGATTCAGGTGCTGAGTAAAAAGAAGAAAAAGCAAATGGAAATGGTTTTCCCATCCAACCAAGATTTCTGAGATCTAACCTTCAGGGGTTTTCATCTGTACTAGGGCAAATGTTAGGCTATGTGTTTTCCTTTGAGAAGAGAAAAGCTCCACACATGTCAGTTTTGTACTTGTCTTAGAGGTATGTGTCTGGGATGCAGAAAACTTCGTACCACCTGATTTAAACCATGAGTTTGAACTTGGCTTTCTCAGGAGTATCAATTCACCCCTTTTTCTTTGGTTGTTATCCTTTCTTATGAAAGTTACTTTACTGTTTTTTCGTAACCAAGTATTCACTGGGCATGAAACAACTTTAAATGCTAGAGGCTGACAGACTTACCTTAGATGCAGCAGTCCTAATCATGTGTGGGAGAAGGATTTAAACTGTCCACCATGCCTGCATGAATGCTAAGGGGTACTGGTTTGGTGCTGGCCTTGCTTCAGATTAGAAATTTTCACCTGGTCCTGAAAAACTTTTAGTGATAAAACCTCTGCAGATAAAGTGTCTTGCTGAGGAAGGTTTGACTATTGCTGCACTACTAATTTCCAGTGAAGGCAGGCTGTAAGAAATTCCTGTCTGGGCCTGTGAATACATGGCACTCTGGTAAATTTCTATGTTACTTCCCATTATGGAAATTTTCCCTGAGAGTAGATCATATTTACATCAGCTTATAATCAATGAGATGCATGTGCTTTCTAGATTAAGAAAATAATACTAATGATACTGTTTCGTAATAAATTCCCGAAGTGCAAACAGAGCTTTGTTAGAAAAAAAGAAGAGAAGCAAAATAATTTTACTGACAGTTTTCCATATGGGTCCACAACCATACTGTTGCTTTCAGAGGAGAACTGCACCTGGACTGACCCCAGTGGTATCGTGCGTGTACAGATGGCCACCCACAGAAAGTGAGTTGAAGGCCTGGAGTTCCTAGCACTCTAAACACCTCTGAACATCTCATGAATGATCAACAATAGGGCTTCAGCTAGGGAGAATATTCTGAGATGTACTGGGAGAAGCAAAAGGAAACTACTGAATCTAGGAGAAAAGAAGATAGTAAGAAAATTCTCATGATTTATAATTTGGGTTATGGTTATGTCTGCAGTCCTTGTTGAGGTTCTGTTCTGTGATGGATTGTATACGCACACAGTGACTTGGCTTTCTGAGCTGGGTAAGACAACCAGAGAGAAAGGAGGAACTGAAAATTGAGGTGCATTGTCAAAGTTATCACAACACTCTGTTGGCAAAGTAATTATCAATCACCACTCCTGAGGGCAGTAAATGTTTTAAATGTCTTTGCCAAGCCCCTTAAAACCAGTCAGTTGTTGCTCTTACTTGATGGCAAGATGAACAAGCAGCTTCCAAAGTTAAAAAGAACAGGAAGAACAGGGGATTTTTTTTTATCACAGGATGTCATGGCTGTTCACTGCAGAATCTGGACTTAAAAGGTCAGTGTAGGTTTTCTTTATTTGCCCTCAGTGCTTGATTCAATAAAGTTATGCAACAGCTCAGTATTAAGGTGTAAGGGGATAAAAAGAATTGTAACTTCAGCCAAATCTGTTTCTAAGACAGATGAAACTAAATGTAGCTTATGATATCAAACAACATTGTTCAGGGTGGGGTGGGGGTAGCTGTGTGTAATGATGTGATGCCCCTGTTTGCACAGGTGAACCACAGCATGCCATAAAACCCTGTGCAGCTCAAGAAAGTGTCAAAATGATAGTTTCAGAATAGCATGATAATTATGTTCAACATAAAGCACGGACTTTGCTCCATATAGCTAAACGGCTGAATTTTAAGCAAGATCAAAAAATGTACTGAAGTGAGACTGTGGGACTTTGAAGACCATCAAGGCTTTTTACCTAGTATTTTATTAGATTTCATGGTATTGATGTCCATTATTAATGGTCCCCTATCCATTTACCTGAAAACTATGGAACTGAAATTGAAATTATGGTCACATATATCTGCCAAGAGCTTAACTTTGCTGGAGCTGCTTGAAAGCAACTGCAAAATCTGAACAAGTAGTTGTATGTAGTTTTTAGTGGAAACAAATGTAAAAGCTCTTCAGCTTCCTTTAAAGATGTTTCTTTCTCTCCTCCTCTGAAAATGAGACAACCCAAACAATTCTTTATTCAGCAGCATTATACTGAAATATTTTACACCTCGGAGAAACTGGAGAATCAATTTTTGAAGTTCCTAGAACTGAAGAATGATGCTCAGATGAAATATAGTCAAAGTGTGCATTTATCGTGAACATCAAACCACACCATATGAAAACTTACACAATGTATATAGTCTGGTGCAAGTGCAATGACATCACCTGTGTGGGTCTGACCCAAACGAGTTGCATGGGATTGGTATAAAGTCAGTTTCAGAAAAGAGGTTTGAATTCCTTTCTAATTTCAATATTATTTCTTTGGCCATTTTTAAAATAGTTAAACCTGTAAGTTCCAAAAGACCAGTTGAATTAAATTTCCCTTAGTCTTTTTGCTCACCTCTTCATTCTCCAGCTATAATTACATGCACCATAATTACAGAATATGCATGTAAGACTGAATTTTTCAATAAGCAGAGTGAACACAAGCTTTCAGTCTGCTTCTGCCACAGAGAAAAAATGTTCAGATTTTTTAAGAGCCTCCACAGCAAAGAATATTAATACTATGGAGGAAACCCTGCCTCAATTAAGTTTTTGAAGCATTACCTTTAATTGATCGAGGATTCGCCATATAATTCTGCTAAAATGTGTGGACAAGACTACAAATAAAAATGCTAGTATGGCTTACAGCACTGAAAAAGATAAATCACTACAATTTAAAAATGAATGTAACCATCCTGTTAGAAATATGAATGAGACCAGTTATCTGCCTAAAGAAAAAGATAAAATTAATCCAAGTTGTAGGGAAGGTCTGTCCAAGTCTTGAGGGAAATCAACATTTATTATTACCCTGCAGAAGCCTGTTCTGGGTACAACTTGTTGTTGTTGTGCATTAGGAAGCAAAAGTACACAAAAAACCTCTTGCAAATTAGTATTAATTCATCACCCTTCATTGTTTCCTTAGCTACAGCAGTTTGCAATATCTTTCAGATAACTTAATGTATATTTTCAGTTGTAAAGCAACAAAGTGTATGCATTAATAAAGCACCAGAGGACAGTTCTCAGTTGTGAACTGTCATAGCTTCTGCAGTTAGCACATTCATAGATCTTCTCCTAAAAGTCTCCATCTTTGTTTGTCAGACCCTATGCGGCACACTTGTTCCCTTCCAGATGGTCTGATTCTAGTAAAATTAACAGTAAGATATGAGTTGTTTCTGCCATAGTATGGTGGCACAGAAATATATTTTTCTCACATATACACTTGTTATATTCTGTGTATGAGTTCTAGTCATTCCTGTACTAGACAACACTAAACCCCATTGAGTCACCTATAATCATTCCTGAGTGGAGACTTCAGAATCTAAGATGCAGATATCTGAAGATAAACCATGCGAATGCCCTTGTAAATTCTGTTGACTAAGCATAAACGACCACTTGCTATAAATTCCAAATACACATTGACGTGCGGTTTGAATTGTTTTGAGGCCACTTCTGATTTGAATCAAAGTATATGCCTGACATATTCACTCAATAGGTCTGGACTTCTGCAAAGGACTGAATGAAACTCATGACGTGTTACACTGTATTGGAAACCAGTGCCCACACCAGCAGGGTCAGTGCTGGGTGGGTTTAACACAATGTCTTTGGGATTATACCATATACAAAAGGATTCTTTGTGAAAGAGTGTTGAGAACATTAGTTAGAAAGGATAATTTATAAGGAGGGCCAAAAAAGACAGCTATGACTTTATCATGGAAGGTGACAGAAAGGAAACTGCTAGAAAGAAAACAGTAAAACTGATGGAACTGAGTAACTCTGCTGTTTCCTTGTTTTAGTTTTTGAAATCTTGTTATTTTCTACACCTATTTAGATTCACATGAAGAAGACGTTTTGATGAACCTTCAGCATTTGGTTGCATGACATGGGTCACAGTATACAAATAGCTCAGCTGTACCAAAGCTGCAAGTATACTGAAACCTGTCCATATCCCAGAAAATAATGTGAATACAAATTATATTAATAATTTTAATTTAGAGCTTGATAAGGACAATATGAACTGGGTGAAAGTTACCCATTCTTTACATTGGTACATATTTTGCTGAAAATCTACTTTGCAACTAATTGCAGCAAAGAATTGTGTCCAGCATATCATATTACTTTATAGACAGCTTTATGGTAAAGCTAGAAAAAATCCACCTTTTTTCCCAGATATGCAAAATTATTGTTGTGACAAAGTTGTGGACATGTTGCTGGTACCATTAGTGGAGAAGACATCTCGAACCCTAAAAGTTTTGTGTTTCACTAGCTCAAAAAATGCTTTGTAGTCTGTTTACTCATAATTACAAGGATGTTTGGCATATACTTCTCATACATTTAAAGTCTGATACTTTCTGAAATTTCTCTTTGAGGTGGGAATTCTTAAATTCTCTGTTTAAATAATATTTCCCTAGTGGCTCACAGGTATAAAACCTATGCAGCACACAAATTATTTGACTTTGAGACAGTATATAAATCCTGGGCCAAGTATTTCCATCTTTTTATTTCCTAGTCCTACTTTGGTTCACAGGAAGAAATACTTAATGAATTTTCATCACTTGGGTAACAACCCATTACATGGGTAACAACACACAAGTTAGTTAGTTGACTAATTAAGTTAGTCATCCAAATCGTTCATTATAGGAAACAGCCAATCATTCCTGAAAGCTTTGATCTCGATTATTAAATACTAAGGTAAATATTCAATACTAATAGTGACAAAAAATATTAAGCATTTCATAGTAAAGATCTTAGGAAGCTTTTGAAACAGTATACTACCAATTAATTTTATCCTAAAAGGTTCATTTTATTAATTAACATTTCTAAGGTCATCACTTTCCACTCAAAACTGAACCCTCCTAAAATGTGTGCATTTGGAACAACAGTGTTCCTTGTTTGCAGGTCCTGAAGAGAAAATGTACAAACCCTACTATTTGAATGCATGACATTGTTGCATGGGAATTTTTTATGCAGCTGATGTTTTATATATCAGTGTTTACACTCCCATGATTAATTTTTAACTAAAATTGCATGCTATGTATGAAGTAATTATTTTTCATATTGAACAATAGGTTTAAGAAATAATCAACCCCTTCATCAATTTGTTGGTTGGGGAAATTAATAGTAATATTTTAAGTAAATTTGTTCCAGTCCATTTTCTTTTGCTTGCCTTTGCATCATTGTACACATTTTCTTTTGCCCTCTCTTTTAAATATAAATGATTTACCAAAAATCTATTTTAATCTATTGCTATCTTACTTATCCTCCATCTCTGAATACTTCCAATTGCTGTTCTTTTTTCTTGCCTATTAAATGATACCATGCTATATAAAATTAACTGGCTCAGTTTTATAAATATTTTTTCTTAAAAAAGAAGTAATCATTAAGGCTTTTCATCAGACAATGAAAAGTTTCACCTACAGTTCAACTGGGAATTAATTTTGTGTTCCTCTTTAGATAAGGATAGGCTTCTGCATATGATTACACATTTGTAGTTTGAAATCACTTTCTTTATGCCAGTCAGCACTGCCCAGACAAAACATTCCGAATATCTAACCTCACATTTAGTCACTGCAAGACTCAGTCATGCAAGCTTTTACATACCAAAGTACTTTGGATGAAACATGTGCTTTTTTCTTTTGGGAGTACGATTGCATACATGCTTAATATTTTTCAGTTGCAACCTTAAATGTAGATTTAGATGCTTACTTTCAGGTGTTGTTTATCCTTCATCTGTTTGTCTCTACGTTCTCCCATCGAATGGGAAAAACCCTCTACCAGATATGTGGCCTGGGAATTAATATGTCTCATCTATGTCATTTTGAGACTATAAGGTATTATATAGGTGTTACGTTACATTAAATACCCTTGAGGTAGTCTGTGTATCTGCTCTGGAAACAAGTTTTTCCAGTTGAGATCAATGAGAAGTTCTGCTTAAAACCGGACAAATTCTCCATCTGCTCTGATTATGTTTTATATGTTATATGAGCAACAATCAGCAAAGGTCTTAAAATGGAATTTTCCCCTTTTCCCTTCCTCCAAAACACCCTCATTTTTTTGGAGGTTATTTCCTTCATACAAGGCTGAAAAGCAGCTTTACCATCTAACTGGAAGTAGAATCAGAAGCGATGAGGAGAATAAAAGAAAAGAAAATTAAGAAAAAGACTGTACCTGGGTATTTCTTAAAGTGGGCTCTGGACTCAAGGAAGGTAATAATAAAAAACTTTCTGTGGTCTTTTTTTCAAGGTCTGAGCAGTGTCTCCAATAATCTTTGTGTCTCTGTTGTTACGGTACATCTGACAACAGAATAATCAAAAGCATTGAGCTTCAGTAATGTTGTAAGTTTACCTGCTTACTTTGAGCAGCTCCAAAGCAGCATAATTGTGAAATCTGAAACCATGGCTTGTATCTAAATGAACATGTGGGTTAGGGAAGTGTTGCAGAGAACGGCGCTCTGCACATCATGAATAAAGTAGGAAGTGGGTGATCAGCTGCTGCAGACGTTGTTGCAGGTTCTTAGCAAACCCTCTGTAAAACCCAAAAAGCTTCCCAGATCTTGCATGTAGAAACGGTGGTATGTTTTGCAGTAAAACTGAAAACAGGTGTTGCATTTGCAGAGTAGGTCAAAAGCATTTTGTTTTATAAAAGGATGTTTCTTTCAAAACGCAAAACTTTTGACTATGTAACTGCTTGAAAAATCCTGAAGTCCTTTTTTATAAAAAATGAAGAAATTAATTAAGAAATTTAAAGTTCCAGGCATTTTTTCCTACAGAACATTTGGAATCTTCTTGCAGTAGCTGATCATTGTCAGGTTTTCTTTACATTAACAAAAGCAGAAGAGGTCAACACCTCATCAGTAGCTCACTGCATCAGGGTCAAAGGGAATAAGGTCTTGCCAAAGGCCATACTCTAGGCCAAAAAAGGGGGCATGGTCTGTTTTTTAGGATATGAAGGGAAGAAATAGTTTTTCCCCTGTATGTGCAAGAGACTGCCTTGTTACGGAAAGAAGTTTCTTACATGTCTATTGCTATGTATTTCTGGTGAAGTAGGTGCGATCAGAGTGAACTTGAAATAGAAGGCAGTGTGGTATGCATTGCTGTTCAGTTTCAGTTTTGTTTAGTACACAATCTTGGACTAGAAATTTCTTGGTCAAGGGAATGGATGGCTTAGATGCTACAGCCTGATACCTTAAACAAAAGTCTTTGCAGTTAAGTCTGGACTGTGTAGCGACTGGAGGCCAGGCTCATGTGTTTGCAAAAGATTTTGTTGTTGATAAGATGCAATACAACTGTCTGAGCTAACTGGAATTTTTTAAGCACTGTTGACTTTGAGAGCAAGAATACATTACTGCAGCAGTCCAGCCAAGGTGTGAGAAAAATATGAATAGCTGAAGCCAGACCACCCTCTGCCAGGATGGGATAGTTCCTACTTCAAGGGACATTATCAAAATTATTATTAGTCATTGTTGCCAGTTAAAAGCTTTGTGCCAGGTAATCACATTCTATTGCAGTACAGGTTGAATTGATCATCTGGGTTTGTATCTGCATCCAGTGGATGTTGAACTGCAGGTATGAGTGCCAAAAAATATTATTTTTTTTTCTTTGACTGCTTCTGATCTGCTCTCATTGATAATTACATACTGTTCTTCATCTATGTGCCAATGTCTCATCCAAGTAGTGACATACCCTGGTATTTAGGGATGGGATGAACAGAGACATGTTACTTCAGTTTTGTCAGTACTGGAGCCCATATCACCCTTGCACAGGAGTCCAATTTATTTTATGATTTTGGAAAGGACTGGGGAGAACTGACCCCAGCCAAAGTAGTGGTTTCCGTAAGATTCCTATCCCACCAAGTATTTGTTGCATGTGTTACTCCAACAAGGACAGCAGGCACTGCTGGGATTTCCCTTCAGTTTGCCACATATTTCTGGTATTAGCGTCTTAGGACAGAGTAATACAGCACCTCAGGACAGCACTAAATATTTAGCAAGGTGAGAACTGATACCTTTTCCTCATCCTGCCTTGTTTTTAACTACACAGAGTACATGGGTTCCAAAAATCTGGACTTATTTTGGGCTTTTTACTGGTTTATCTTTGAGTTCACACAGGAGACGCATGGAAATTAAAGAGTACTGTTATACACAGGTTGATTTCTCCTGAGGCTGTTGAACACAGAATATCTGGACATGAAGGGAAGATGGGATCTTTCTCTAGATGTTACGTTAGCTACCAGAGAGGTATCAGTATTTCTCTTTCGCAAGCCAGGAATAGAAAGGGTCAAACACACAAGTTTTACAACACAACAATTTCAATGTCTTGAACTTCCTGATAAATCAACATTCTCCAAGAATGTAGGTGGTCTTTTGGTCACTGCACCTATGGCAGTTGTTTGAGAAGGTTCCCCAAGAACATAAGAGAAAGGTTTGCAGTGTTCTATGCACAGATCTGCTCTAAGTGCTGCAGCTCTGGGCATGATTAAAATAGTTTAATGCCACGAGCAGCAGTAAAATGGAATATTTGGTACTTTCTATAGACAGTCTCTATGGCAAGTTTCTCTTAGCTGCTATACAGCTGCACAGGATTTGAGGAACTTGTTCCTTTTCAACTGTTCTTTCATTTCTTTATTAAAAGCTTCAGTTTCTGCATCTGTTTCTTCAGTGTGCACAGAACGTGAAAAAGCTGAGAGTCCCAAGAAGATCCAAGAGGCTATTTGGAAACTGAGGTGTAAGTGGTCAAAGCTACCACACAGTGATGGTCCTTAATGCTGTTTCCTGTGATGAGAGTGATTTGGGTGCATGTGAAGCCAGGATGTAGTTTCAGTTTGATTTCTTGTTCTGGGTGTCTGGAGGTGACTTCAGTTCCACTACCAGCACAGAGCCTTTCCATGTCCTCAGAGTACTAGTGTCTCAGAGACACAAAAAGATGGAACTGGCGTAAAAATGCAATGCTCCATTAAAACAGGAAACGAACCAGTACTGAAATATTATAAGAGCTGTGGCTCTGTGGGCCTGATTATAATAGCATTTCATACTGAATGTTACCTTCCTACCTAACTCATCCCATTATTTTCAGCATTAGAATTAAAGCAGTTTACACCCACATCAGTCTCAGCCAGTGTAAGTGTAGGTAATTACAGTTCTTAAAGCAGGGAAGAGTCAGTTTTAATAGATAGAAAATAATTTTTAAAATGTTTCCAGTAATATGATGATCATTTAGTTATTGTTAGATTCCAGCAATGTACATACATTAAAAGGGACAGGTTGTTCAGCCTTTATGCTTAAAAAAAAGAACTTAATCTAAAATACATGTGGTATCCTTTCCTGGCTCAGTTTCCTATTGCCTGGATTCAGCTCTCAAGAGACATCATGTGTAAGAAGTATTATGCACAGAGATTTGGGCAGAATTGTCACCTTAGTCCTACAAACACAATGACGTAATGCTGTATGATGACATAATGAACGTGTGCATGTTCTGCATAAACACAACAGTGTATTAGGGCAACAAAAATTACAGAACCCCAGGTTGGAAGGGACCTCAGGGATCATCTACTCCAACCTTTCTAGGAAGAGCACAGTCTAGACAAGATGGCCCAGCACCCTGTCCAGACGACTCTTGAAGGTGTCCAACGTGGCCGAGGCAACCACTTCCCTGGGGAGATTGTTCCAATGCTTGACTGTCCTCACTGTGAAAAATTTCTCTTGTGTCCAATCGGAATCTCCCCAGGAGCAACTTGTGTCCATTCCCCCTTGTCCTCTCCATGTGACTCCGTGTAAAAAGGGAGTCTCCATCTTCTTTGTAGCTACCCCTTAAGTACTGGTACACAGGGATGAGATCCCCTCTGAGCCTCCTTTTCTCAAGGCTGAACAAACCCAGTTCTCCCAGCCTATTAATCCACAGAAAAACTGATGCAGGATTCCCTGTTAAAACACAAAAATTTGAGAGTATAATTAATACTAATTAACATGGCTTCTATGAAAAAAACTCTTCCTGGCTTCTTTATTTGGTTAGAATCTGCTTAAAAGAATTCAACTGCAGATACATGCTTAGATTGTCAGTGCTACTGATCTTTATCAGGGATTTTTGAACAATATGAGATTATAGCTGACAAAGACTGTGGATTATAAAGACTGTGAAGAGTTAAATACAAACACACAGTCCTCCAAGACTCAGATACAACAAGAGCAAAATCCTGTGTAATCTTGGCTCATTTTAACTACGTTTGTCTTTACTCAAATGCAAATATACGTGTAGAATGAAGATATGTAAGCCATACCTGCGAAATGAGGTAGTGTAATGCTTTCAGAAAAAAATCTAGACATCATAAACAACTCTGCAGTTAGGTGAGGACAATGATGTACAGAAAAGTCTAATGCATAATGGTTGTCAGCCGGTAGCCCTAAGTTCTTGGAGTTTTACCCTTAAGGAATCTTCATATACTTCCAAAGTTTTTGAATAGAAGTTTTTTGCTAATGGGCCTTAGTTTGATATTCAGGTGTCTGCACTTCCAAAACAAGAGGAGGGATGACAATTGGAGAAAATGCTAAAACCCCTGGATGCAATCAGTAGAGCTATGGCCAGATGAGAAACAACTAGTAATTTTCATCACTGCATGTGGCAAACAAGTGTGTGCTCTGTAGAATTCCAGTGCCAGATTTTTTACAATGCTGGAAAAGTTGGAGAGATTACAGAAATGGCTACAAATTAACTGCTAGATGGGAAAAAAAAAATGCCTTGAAATTAGATTAAAAAGGTGGGGTCTTTAAAGTTAGCAAAAATGAATCTGAGAAATTGGTTAAGTTCAGTGGTATGAATGCCTTACAGGTAGAAAACAGTGGTTATAAAAAGTCTTTTGATCTAGAAAGCAAAAGTAGAAATAGAACCTGAAGTCTGATGAACTTAGAAAACAATAAGATGCGGATTGTAACAGTGAGTGAACTTAACCACACAGACTTTGCAGCGGTACATTCTTTCTCTCGTCTTCAAATAAGTGGCACATCTTTCTGGAAGACAAGTCTTAGCCAAAATCATATTTCAGTAGATCTCTAACTGTTGGGCTCAATATAGGGGCAAGTATTTTAAATGTGATGTCTTGTAAAATATAGGACAACAAACAGAGGATGTCATCATTGAACTGGAAGGGACATAAAGAAGTTGTTTGGTCCATCCCTATATGTAGGGTAAGAGCAACTGTACTAGAACTTATTTGTGCCGTAAGTTTATCCTCCTTCAACATGGACCTCAGGCCACTGCAATTCCACCTTCACTATTAGAAAGTGCCTCCTAACAAATGTTGCCAGCCCTAAAACACATTTCTTCTTGCCTTCTCCACCATGGAAATGCAGAAAAAAAAATCCCTTTCTTATTTCCCAGAGCCTTAGGTATTCATTTTGTTCTCCCTCAATCTTATAATATTTCCCTAAACAACCACGATTTGTTCAATATCTCCAGGAATTCACGTTTTCTAGACCTCTAATCATTCTCTCTTCTCATTTGGGCTCCCTCCAGCTAGCACACATTAACCCTGCTGTAGCCTCCTCAGTACTAAGTGAGAGGATTATTTTAATTGACTCTTGGGCTATACTTTTGAATAAAATGATAAAAAGATATATGAATAAAAAGATATGTGATACTGTACAACTCTTACTTGGTATATCTTAAATTGTAAGGGTCGGCTTCTGCTAGATGAATGTTCCTTAACAAAAACACCACAGAATTCACCTGTGTAATCAGCAGTGTTGGGACTTTTAGTACTTTGCTGTTTAAATAATGGAGGTACTTCACAGGTTTCAAATGCACTATTGTTGACACATATGGTGACAAGTTTCTCCAAGCAGCTTTGAAGCCCGATTTATCCAGAAATTTTTTAGTTCTTTGTTAGTAAGCAGAAAAACTGTCAAGGCTTGGTAATTTCACTTTGATTTCCACGTGACACATGAGAGATCCTTCTAATACTTGTTGATTCCCCTTCTCCTGTCTATCCCAAGGACAGAATTTCAGATTGCCAAGAAGCTAAAGAAAGCTCTTTTAGTAGTTTTTTAACTTTCAGTCCTGGTATTAAGTGTTACTAAATATTTGTCGTTGCTTTGTGTTTAAACCACTTTTTTCCAGTGTGGTGAAAGTTTCTTTTTCTTGACAAGATTCTAATCTCCACTATACAGCTGTGAACTTGGAAAAGATCTCCAGAAGAAAAGGGGGTTCTTTTCGATTGTAGTCAGTTTTAACTGAAGTGTGAATTTGCTTTTTCCTTCTGCTCTCCTCTTTCTTAGATTTTGTTAGACTTCTCTCCATACAGCCAGGACAATTCTTTCTGGGTAGCTTTTAATGATACCTGAAACAAAATCCTGTGTTTAACATCATGGCATCCAAACAGTGATTTCATTTCACTGTGTTGAATAACTTCTCCCTCACGTGAACTCTCAAAGCAATGGTTACTCTGGTTTGGTTGTGGCTTGTACAAGGAGCACAAATTCAGTGCAGCACACATGCAATACAGCCCGCTCATGCAATTATGGCTTCCGTGCCTGGTGCACTGCATCATCTTGTTTTTAAGACTGCACCTGTTTGTTGAGGGTGTAGCTTCTCAAACTGCAACTTTTCTAGTATGGACTTGCTAGAAAATTAAGTCCGGCCTTTTATAACTTACATTACAAGCATATTTGAAGATATGCAGAGACCTATACACCTCTTAATCAATGTCGAAGTATCTTTTCATCTCTCATCCCTTCTCTTGAAACTGTCTCTGAGCGAGTAAAGCTCCAGAAAGACCACACTAGTGCTTGTGAAACTCTGCAGCTGGTCTTTTCAAGCAAATTGCAAAATTAAATTATAATTGAGTTGTAAAGCACAAAAGCTTGGATAAAGTGATGGTTTTGTGACTTGCTCATGTCTTGACAAAACATTTTCAAGGCTTTCTATAGGCAGTATGTTCTAGGAAGAGCCTCTGGTAAGAAAAGGCACCAAGTGTATCTAAGAAGCAGGTGCAATAGAACATATTTGCTCTGGGGTGTGTGCAGTACTGATATTTTATCCTAATACCTCATGTAAACAGTAAGGTTCCTTCCTCAGCTGTTCTGCTTTTTTTTTTTTCCAGGCAATAAAAATGAAGGTTTGAAACAGATGGCACCTTCCTCAGCAGCACTCTCCCCACCTGTACCTCAACCACACTCTGCTATGCAGTTGCCACCTCCTCCACCAGCTTCTCACCCCTCTCTGCAGCCCCCAGCAGCTCCCAGCCTACCTCCCAGAAACATCAAGCCCAGCTCTGAAACCATGTAAGTGAACATAAACTCCAAAGTCTTTATATTCTCACCTTTTTCTGCCGATTACATTGCTCATGCAGCAGCAGATTAAAGATGCAGGTGTCCCACATTTCCAGGGGAGTGAGGTCCCAAGCCATTTTTCTTGTCCTACCTTTTCATTGGCCTGTTTGGAATTAGTTTTTATTAGCTTGAACCCTCTGTCTAGTCAGCTGTTTCCCTAAATTGTCTTACAACACTTCTTACGGCCCTGTTGTTAAGGGGAGGGAACAGCGTCCCACTGGGTTTCTTAGTCCAGAAGGGTTCAAAGAATTCACGCACTGGTAGAAAAACAGTTGTGTCAATAACTGAAGCTTTTCCCTGCATTTTCCTGGGGGAAGAGGGCCAGGAGAGACAGGCCTATCAGTTGATACCCCAGGAAGCAGCTTTGCAAGCCGGAGGTACTGAGCTCGATGCTGGTTGTCAAACTGCACAGCGAGCCGCGTCATGACCTGTTGTGATAACACTGGGAAGTTTCTGTTGCATATGGGGCTCCTTTCTTTATCCTTCTCCGAAGAGCTGCAAACAAAAGGGGAAGTTCCCAGCGACAAAGAGTTAAAATCACTTTGGCCGAGTGTCAAAACTGACCGGAAACAAGCTGAGCCTGAATAATGAGCTGCTGTCTGGCCAGCAGTTGCTGAAAACAGCAACAAGCGGCAGACATGCAGCATACATCGGGCATTAGAGAGGTATATTTCAGCAGCATACTGTATTTCGGTTCGGATGGTGTGACAACATCAGCCTAGCGGTGCTGGCGCCGCTGTGCAGTGGGAAGGGAAAGGTCCCCCCCGCCGCGCCAGGGGCGGCCACCGGCAGCCGCCACCACCGCCCCATCTAGCGGCCGGCCCGCAGAGCCCCCTGGGTACCCTTCTTGCCAAATCCTCGGCAGGCAGGCGCGTCCTCTTTGTGTTCAGGGACCTAAGAAATTTACCTCCAGGTTGTCCTGCTCTCCCGTTCCTGCGTGTCCTCCGGACTCTCCCCTCTGCTGAAAATGTGTGCCTGGGTACTGACATGTTTTCTTTCACCCTGTCTCGGTGCTTTCTCCATCAAGCCAATTTTAAAATACCACTTTCTGCTTTTAAGCCCTTTCTTTGATTACACCTCTTTGATGATGACTCTCAGCCCTAATTTTCTTTCAGTTATTAGAAGGTATTATAAAGTTAAAAGTCCCCGATGTTATTATTAGTTACATTCTCAATTTCTTGCTTCTTTCATTTTTACCGCACTTTTACATCTAACACC
The DNA here is from genome assembly GCF_963921805.1 of Phalacrocorax carbo. Taxonomy (NCBI): domain Eukaryota; kingdom Metazoa; phylum Chordata; class Aves; order Suliformes; family Phalacrocoracidae; genus Phalacrocorax; species Phalacrocorax carbo. The sequence goes on along the minus strand of NC_087548.1, from coordinate 16,612,360 downwards.
ACCAAAGACCTTTTACCTGATCTAACCTTATATCACTGTTTCTCTTGTCTCTTGTTTATACTTTAAGCTCTACAAGTCAAGGAGCAAATCTTAGAGCTATATTTAACATTGTGCAAAAGTCTGGCGTTCTGCTTGTACATTGTGTAAGAAGCCTGCACCTGCTAAGATGGTTAAAAAGCCCAACAGATTCTTTCCATTCAGTCAGCCCATCTGCCTATTACATTTTTCATGCCACACTCATCTCCATGGTACCTGAGTGCCTTCTTCCTTTTATACTCCGGATCAAGGTGTCCCTGTGTGAAGAACCAAGTCACAGTCAGGAATAACAATTCAGGGAGTCTCGTGGGTACTTCACTACTACATACAAGCTGCCCAGCAATTGTACAAAATAGCTGAAAAAAGCACCAGAACAGTGGTGAATGAAAATGCAATCATAAAACCACCTTCATGGGTTTCACATGTCCACTTTTTTGTATTTACAGAAGTCCAGACCATGAAGAAAATTATGATGATGTTGAATTTGTTTCACAGGGTAAGATGCATGTATTTTAGTTAATGGCAGTTATACCAAGCTGTAAACATATTGTGTTTATAGGATTAGCAAAAGCATATTGTATTCATGAGGGACTTGTGTAAATAATTATGCTGGTTCTGCAGTTTTATGGATGAAGATGGTTGTCTCATAACACTAACAGTTCCCTAATTAATACGACAGACTCTCAGGAACTGCTTTAAATATCTCCCCTCTCCCTGCCTTTTTTTGGTTAGAAATATGCTGGGACTGTAAACTACCAGATTTTCAAATCTGAACCAAAATGAATGCTGCTCTTTCAGAGTTGAAGTTGGGTGCTCTTGTGAAGCAGTCGTTGTTTTATACTTGATTAAAAAAAATTGTTGACTGTGCTTTTAATGTTGCTTTGTGGTCTGCCTTCAATAAGAGACAGTGAGCTGCTATGTTGTACCAGGAGCAGCCAGAGAAGCAGATTGTGGCACAAAGAATCTGCCCTCTGATCTCTCCTTGAGACGACTTGGTCTGTGCCAGGCACAGTATGCATCTTTTAGTGCGCTAGCCATCCCTGCTTACAGCAATGTGGGCTGTGGAGCTGAAACTGAGCCCAACCTTTTCTTACCTAATTACCTGCAGAGTAAGGAGGAAGCAGGAGATTCACAATTTCTTTTCCTGCAGCCCAGGGTACAGGCTGGCTTAGAAAAAGAGCCTTTGGCCTTCTTACACAGCTATTGGTCTTGTGCAAGCAAGTTTTTTGAGGTCTGTTCGGATTTATTAGGTTTTTAACAATTACTTTCCTGTATAAGTAGGCATTTTTGTAAACAAATACCATAGGTAAGTTCATCAATGTCACAAAAGAATCTTTAAAAGAAATTTTCCACTTTTAAAAATATGTAGTGAAATATGCTATTTTGTAGATATTTCTAGTTTACAGCATACTACAAAAGCAGCCTGAAAAAACTCTGATTTTTTAATTCATACCCTAATTAAAAGCCAGGAGCCTGCACATATTTCTAGTTAATATCACTAGTATTATTAGCAGTTTGTAAATAGTTACACTATTAAGTGAACATACATACTAAATATTTAATTAATAGTTTTCTGTACAGCAGAAAATAAATACCCTGTTTTTATTTTTTGTCATATAGGTCATGGAAATACAGAGGGGGTAAGTGTTATCCTCCATTATAAGCCTATCCTTCTAGCACAAATTTACAAATTATTAAAATCCCTTCAACACATTAGAAAATTAATTGCAGAATGAATCCAGTATATTGACAGTAAATTGTAGAAGCACTTACTTGTTATGAAGGACAGAAATAAAACTGGGTAAGCAGAGCAAACTGGAACTAATTATCAAAGCTGGCTAGACACCAAAAATTGATTTTAAAAAGCGCAAAACCACCTTCTATTTCCACTGACGTTTCATTTCACTGAAATTTTCCAGAAGAAAGGGCCTTGTTCTATTCTAGTAATAAACTACTTGTTTTAGTTAAGTACAGTTTTATATCATGTCTTTAAGTACCTGGCTTATTAGGACTAAAACAGTCTCTGGGACCCTAATGTGAGTCCCATTTAGATCCCCAGCATTCCAGTTTAACTACTGCTAACCCTGGCACCTTCATCATGGCAGTGCAATCATCAACACAGATAAAGGCTTTCCAGGACTAACACTGCAGTTAAAAAATCCACTTGGGACTAAGCAATGTGCTAGTATGATTGTAACAATCCAGGACTTAATAGTTGTGGTATTGTAAAATCAAAGTTAGAAAAAAAAAAATAGTGGGTTTGAATAATGTAATAACTTGGTTTGGGATGATTAAATTAATTTGGTATTTTCATTTTGTTGTAAATGTTTTTATATAGTTTGTATGAAGCTTACATAGCAGGCCCGGTTTCTTCGTGTTTTTCCAAATGTATGTAGGCCATTGAAAACCAAATTTTTCTTATAGGGCCAAGAAAGTGATGGAGAAATGTATGAAGATATAAATGATATCAGGTAGTAATTTTAAACTCTATAACCTATTGCATCTGTACTACTAAAAGCTTGCTAACAAAGATACTGCACGTGGCACAAAAGTGTGATTCCACTGCAGTCCCTGCCAGGCATTACTGTGTTCATTCACTTCACCTAGAGAACATCAGGTTGTTCACAGGTTCTTTCCTACTTAGATCTGCTATGCCCTGGGCTAGGAAAACTCCTTAATAAAACCATGTGGATATTGTGATCTAGGTAACAGAAGTCTGATTTCTGATCTAAGGAACTTGTCTGAATCATTGTTTGGAACTACAGCCCAGGAGGAAAACTAAGCTCAATCCCTAGGTACTAGGGACCCAGATAGACCTTTTGTTGTTCTTGCTTTCTAGATAGATGTATTTAGAACTCCTACAAGAGGCTGGATTTACAGTTCTCATGGCCTGAGTCCTCTGGCAGAGCTACAGAGCCAGAATACAAGGTCTGGTCATTCTTCTGCCATTTAGCCCTTTATTTTGAGGAGTCTCTTGCCCTGCTAATGTCTAAATATATGGGATGCACTGTATGACAATAGCCAAAGAAAAGCTCTAATTCCCTTGGAATAAGTAACAATCTAAAGTTGCTACACAAAAATACCTTATTCCAGATGTAATGACTTTCAGTAAAATATTATTTTTTAATTCCCTTTGCAAATAGAGAATTTTAAAACTATATAACCAAAACAAGTGATCCTCAGTCTTTTTTTTTTAACATGATTTGAGCATATCAGTTTAGCACAAGTATAAGAAAATGAAGAGGAGAGAGCTTCACTCAATCAGTCCTATAGGGTTTGTAAAGCATAGCTCTTCCAGCCAAACAGTTGGCAGCTAACAGCAGAATTGTAGCTACAGTCCTTATTACATCCCAGGTCCCAGAACCCAGTACCATCTAGTGTATGAGCACAGCAGGAAGTGTACCCTGTCATGATAGTCACATTTATGACACAGTGCAGAAAATGGACTGTCATTTGTGTAGACTGCTGGAATAGGTTGTAATTAAGTTTAAAACCACAGTCCAGTGGTAGCTCAGGCTTCAGTTTAGGCTGCATCAACCACTGATGGCCTGAGTAAATATTTAACAGCTGCAGCCAGTGCCACAACACCTAGACTGCAACCAGTTTCTAAGCTTGCTTGACAAAATAAGCTCAGAGATGTTTGGATATGCACATGCTGAGCCAGCCTCTTACCTCCAAATAACCTTTTCTGGTGTACTGTCTTCTTCAGGACACTTTAAATTATATATGTAATAAAAGGGAAAGGGCTGTTTACTCTATCTGTTGCAGCCACACATAGGTTTAGAATCTGTACCTTTGATTTCGCTGGGAGAAGTCTTCTTCCACCACACGCAGTTCTTTGTTAACCTTGGATAAGAAAGCTCTAGCGAGATTTGCTTCACTGCTACATTCAGTCTTGGCAATGCACTTTCAGATCATCAAGGGGAAAAGAGAAGAAGCGGGACAAGGAAGAAAAGAGAAGAATGGACCAAGAGAAGAAAGAACAAAAGGAAAAAGAGAAGAAAGAGCAGGAAATAAGGAAGAAGTTCAAGGTAAGCTTTTTGTTTTGTAATCTGGCCAAAGACATGTTAGAAGCATTATTTAGCGTTGTTGAGTTCAAAATACACTTTTCAGCTGGCTACAAAGCTATTTGTTATGGTAAGTAGTTCAAGCACCTGGATAAATTCTGAATAAAGGTTTAAGCTACCCCTTTATATTTTGGCATATGCTTGACTTCAGGCTCTGTACTGAGGGCAAAAACATTTTTTCAGTGTTTATATAATTTTTGTTAAATTCCCTTCATGTTTTTTCTATTAAAAAAAGCCTTACAAACATTTCCTTTCACTTTTCTGTTTAAAAAGCATTTATTTCACTAGAAGAGCATCAAAAGACCTTACTAAAACTAGGAATTGGATTCCATATACTTAGTGGTTTTGCTTCACTGGAGTCAGAAAAAACAGTACCCAGCCCTTAAGAGTTTTCAACATTATATTGCAACACATTGCCCTTGTTTTGGTCTGAAGAGACCTAAAGGGAATTCTAGCCTAAACAGGGAGGAAGGGAATAGGGCATGTGTAGGGGAGCTACAGCCACTGTCAAAGCCTAGGGGCTAAATGATGAGACAGTTCTTTCTGGTTTATATAATTTTTATATAGCTGGTGGTCAGCATGCTCCCCCAGTTTACAAACCTGCCATTTTCTGTTAACTAATGCCTGTTCACAATGCTCCACTGTGCTTCTTTCAGTGTCATTGTACATAGTGGGCAGCTTTGTTCTCCTTCCTCTTATGCTCTGTACGCAGTAAAGCCGCAGTGATTCTCTCACACCATGGCCTTGGTCTGCTGTGGAGAGACTGACATGAGTTGAGGAACAAATATTAAAGGAAAATACTAATAGCTAATAGTAGTGGGTTAGCTGACCCTTGTCAGGCTCCAGGTCTATTTTTCAGACCACTCCTGTGAATTGTAGGCATTAGTGCACTGAATGCTTTCAGACTGCAGACTGCTGTCTCACAGCCATTAAAGTATGTTATTATTCTTACATGCAAACAAACATATTTTACTGCATTTTTTCCCCCATTTCTTTACCACCTATACAGGACAGATATTCCTGAGCTAGCCTATAATTGTCAACAGCCACATGCCTCTGCAAGATCACAGATATCTTTAAAGCCACAGATACTAAAATCCAAAGTGGTTTCTCCAAAATATATACTAAAGATCTCACAAAGAAAATCCTGAATTCCAATAATCAGTGTGATCATCTCTTGTGATTACTTGTAGGACCATTTATAGATTAGAATTGTAAACACAGAACATTATGTGGTGGACTTATTTACATTAATTAACATACTCATATGAGTAGTTCTGCTGGAACATGGAGCTGCCCACTGGAATTAAATACGTGCCTGTTTTGTGAACCTGTGAAAGGATCCATAGGTTAACCTGTTGCTTTTAGTCTTTGCATTTCTGTCATTTTGCCAGTCACTTCTTCAGCTGCTCTACTATTATGCTGTTGCTCTCTATTTTCATTCCTGATTGTTAATTTAAATCGGGTAGTTGGGGACAGGAGTGATGCTTTTCTGTTTATTTGCCTAGAGTATTCTAAATGTCAATGAAATGAATAATCATCATTGCAGTTATTTTCTCTTTTGTCTGAATGTTTGGGAAAGAACTCCATTTTTCCACAGCTGTGATTTCTTTTGTTGCTTCTTCTCTGCAGTTAATGGGACCCATCCAAGTCCTTCATCAAGCACGAGCTTGTGTTGACCACAAGGGAGGGAAGAATGAGCTTACTGTCAAACAGGGGGATGAGATTGAAATCATACGCCTCACAGACAATCCAGAAGGAAAGTGGCTGGGCAGGATAAAAGGATGTTGTGAGTTCTGTTTCTTCACTGTGTTCCTGAATGTTTTCACTGTATGACAGCAAACATGTGAGCATTACACCAAGGAGTAGCTTTACCAAGGTTGAGTCACTGGCCACCAAAGTAAATAATTATCACAACTCAGCCTTCTGTCCTTAGCTGGCATGTGAGGCTTAGCTCACATAGGAAGTTATTGTACAACCTAATGTAATATCTACAGGCACCAGAATAAGTTAAGAACAATATGTTGGGATCTTCATGGTCCTGTTGAAACATAATTCCATGTCAGCCTTCAAATAGCATCAGAACTTGGCTACATGCAAGTAACAAGGATTGCATTTTTTCACATCTTTGTAATAAAAATAATATGGGTGTTCCTAAAATAGAAGCAGAGAATATAAGGTCCTGTTTTAAGTGTTTGTCTTGTTCCTATTCCTATGGAAAGTTTCTAACTGATTTCTAGATTTTATTTTGTCTGAAATCCAAGATGTTTCTCTAACTGCATAAATATCATCAGTGGATCTATGAGCACAATAAGTGGTTGATGATCTGGCTCCTGGGTTATAGCAAAGACGTGAAAAGATGGATCAATAAAATCAACGAAAATTACTAAAAGTACTTACTTGATTTTTAAGGAGACTAAAACGACGGTAAGTTCAGTAAGACAGTTCACACATGTAGAACTGGGCAATACCAGCTGAGCACTTTGCAGCACTGGATGTAAAAAGACATTAAGGAACCGGAACATGTCCCATACAAAGAGACGCTTAAAGAGCTGGATCTCTTCAGCCTGGTGAAAGGAGGGCTCGGGGGGATCTTATAATTGTTCATAAATATATGATGGAAGGGTGTAAAGAATATGGAGCCAGGCTCTTTCCAGTGCTGCCCAGTGACAGTGTGAGAGGCAACGGGCACAGACTGAAACACATGAAATTCTGTCTGAGCATCAGGAAACATTTTTTTACTGTGAGGATGACTGGGCAAGGGAACAGGTTGCCAAAAGAGATGGTGGAGTCTCCTTCCATGGAGATCTTCAAAACCTGACAGGACATGGTCCTGCGCAACCTGGTCTATTAGATCCTGCTTGGGCAGGGGGACTGGCCAAGATGATCTCAAGAGGTAGGTTCCAATATCAAATTTTCTGTGATACTTTGAAGTTTCTAAATAAACCTTTTGCATGGATCATTTTGTACATAGGAAAACAAATCTTAGTGAGGACTGAGAGAAGGTTATTTTCTTGAGCATGTGCAGTCAATTAATTAATTTACATTTAATTAATTTACTTTTCATAAACTGATTCTTGCCTCAGCAAAACTGCAAGCCGTACAAGGCTTCTCACTGACAAGCGTCAACAGTTCAGCCTAATTTGTTTCACCAGTGCTTCAGCCCTCAGTGTTCACATGTTCACAGGCCAGTAACAGTCTGTGAAGAAGACCAAACACCAGAAGAAAATCAGTTCTGATTATTTCAATAAAAGAAATAAATCAGTGTATTAGAGATTTGAGGTGAAGCACACTAAAAACTGGATTAACTCAGAAGTAGCAGAGTCAGAGATTTTCCATTTCCAAGAAATCCATGTGCATTTTTCACCTTTGAGAAAATCCTTTCTTGTTTTCTTCTGTATAGGCAGTATGCCTGTCTAAAATTCCCCTCAGCAGAGACAGAGTTCCCGATCTCAGGCCAACTGCTCTGCTGCAGGTTTCTCCTGAGCCATTGCACCCAGGGGTATAACCGGATCTTTTTAGCGAAGATCCACAGACAAGAGGATAGCAATGCAGCTGCAGCATGTCTACCATCTGAAGCAAAATCAATGCAAACAAAATGTTTCTCCCTCCTAATGACGTGTCAGAAACTTCATGCAATGGACTGCCCTAAAATATGCCATGAGACTGTAGTGATCCCAAGGTTAGCTGAAAAAGGGAGCTTGCCCCATGATTCATGGAGTCTGCACAGCAAATTCTTCTGCCGTAGCTGAGAAGCAAGTAAAGGTGAAGTTAACTTGCCACCAGCTGAGGAAGGTTTGGGGGGGAGATCTGAGACAGATCTGAGATTTGTGTAGACTCAGGCTGAGGCTGCTTGGAATGAGACATTTCTCTGAAAGTTTTCAAAGATCAAACAAAACAATTCAATCACTGATTCTGAAACTTCTGTTAAACTCATGCCTTTACCATAAGCTTTAAAACTATCTCTGCCTAATCACATGGTTTCGTTCATTTAGATGGATACATTAAAACAACTATTGTGGAGATTGATTATGATTCTTTAAGAAGAAAACAACAACCATCTACCAGACCTACTGTGAAAAATCTAGAGAGTGACCAAGAAGTGTATGATGATGTTGGAGAGCAGGACAGCATTAGCAGGTATGTATAAAGAATACATGAAAAGCAACGGATGATTCACCCCAGTCAGCTTAGTTAGGGGAAGTTTTACAACAACAAAGCAGACTCTTGTCACAGAAGAACAGCCATTTATACCAGAAACATGTAACTAAGCTATTCAAACTAAAGTAGTCAGAGAAACAAGAATGGATTCTGGAATCCAGCATCTATAGGCATTCATACTCAGGAGGAATCCATACTATGGGAAGAGGAACTACAGCACTGCAGTCCAAAAGAGAACAAAATGCAAAACATCACCTGCAGGAAGTGCAATTCTCTTCCCTCCCTCTCTTTTCTTCTTCTGCCTTTTGAAGTCACATATTGCCTTTTCTAACATGCAAGAATAAAAGACTCTAAAAGCAATGTAAACACTCACTGCACTGGGGAACTCCTGATCACACTCATTGCTCTTAAACTATGAGTCTTACTACCTCTTTCCTTTTGAAAAGAAGGGAACTCTGGAAGCATGGCTAGGATGGTCCTTCAGAAGACAGTGTGGCTAATGTGTTTAGTCCTGAAAATCAGGCCTATAAAATCCCATGAGAAGTATATGAGCTATACTTTTTTCACTTTATCAGAAGCTTCTCCTTGATGTCACAGTCTCACATGTATTTGCAATGCAGTGCTACATTGCTGACTCTCTACTTCAATATGCCATATTTTTCATGTCAAATAGATCTGCAGCTGAGGAAGTGCCATCTCCAGCAGCATATCAGACTTGCTGGCAAGAAAGCATCCTCGTGATCTTGTGACAAAAGTCAAGGCTATCACATGGCCCAACATGATGGTGGTACCCCTGTTACCTGACCTCACATAAAAGTCTGCTTCTGTCATGTGATAAAACAAACCAGTGCTCACTCCCCATTACACGTCCTGATGTGAGAAACACATATCCCAGCATTCAGATAAGAGATTGGCATATGGGTGTAGTGAATTTCAATGTGAAGGACAATCATCTTGAAACACTTTGCCATTACACCTTATTTTACTGCTTCCCAGTACCTTAACTTAGAGGCTGGAAAAAAGGGAACACAGCTGGCTGGCCACTGCATGCAGTTGATCCTCAGCTGCTAGAACATCCAGATAAGCTCCAGAAACATCACTTGGAAAGATCTGCCTTCAGGCTGGCATTCTTTAAGCAACCAATATAGTTTTGCATCTGATCTTTTCCCAGATTGCTCAATACCATTTTTCCTCCTTGCACATTTGTCTCAGCATCGTAACCTAGCCAGAAGAGTCGCTTTATTTGTTCTAGGTTTCAGGTTATCTGAGCATTAGGTACTTCATTGCAGAAGAATCTTTGGGCAACCCTCTTTGCTATGGCAAGCATTACAATTAACCACCTCAATGCAAAGAATTTAGAAAATTTATTGCATTCAGAAGCAAACAAGAATACTTAAACTGTTGCATATTAAAACAACAGTGTAAGGAACTAGGAAGGATGAATGAATGGCTCCGATTTGTTAAATCCTTTAAGCTGTATTTTGACATTTTCATCTTCTGCGGTGATTAATAGCATTCACTTCAGTTCATGAGCATGAATTGCTGGAAGGTCTGACATACACCAACATGTTTTGAAACCACTGTAAGAATGTCATACTAAAAAAAACCTCTTGACCAAATAGTATTATCTCATTATCAGTACTATTGTTAATATTCCAAAATTAATAAGTGACTTGGGCTGTTGTGTTTCAGGATTTCTTGGCACAAGAGTTTAACAAGTATCTTGTTTTGATGTATAAGTTTAAGTCAGGCTCTGACCTGGAAATAATCTCAGCTACTGTGAACCTATCAGGTTTTTTCCAATTACTGTTAGAACACTGGGATAATATAGAATCCTTGAAATGTTAGAAAGATGCATTTAGAGGTTTAAAGCATCACACAATGATTTATTTTGCTAGTTCAGCAATAAATTCATTTGTTTACCATTTCATTTCAAGCAAATCCCCTCATAAGAGATGAATCTAAAGGGTGTGGATGCACTGTCTAGAGTTCAGTCAGATTATATTTTAATTCTCATCAAGTTTGACTACATGACCTCCTCAGATCCCTTCCAACATGAATTATCCCATGATCCTAAGTCATATTTTCTACTTTAGTTTAAGGATATCAACAGGAATATGAAATATACTCTAAATATAGTAAATTGTCATAGCTGTAGATATCAGTTTGCATTTCCTTGAAAATGACACTTTATTGGAAATTGTTAACAGCTGCTAACAATTACTGAAATTAGGACCAAATGTTCTGCTTGTATGAAAATGTGCACCTTCATTGGCCTAAAATATCTGCATTGATTTATGCAAATAGAGAATTTGCTTCACAGTTTTACTTATAAAATACTACCCTTTTTTTTTTTACATTAACTAAAGACAGTATTGATAACTGTCTCTCTTATAACACTTTGAATTACTGTGAATGATATTTTAAAATACTCTTTTCTGATTTGTAATGAATTATTTCAAAAGAAAAAAAAAAGAGTATTTTTTCCTGCTTTACCTGAATCTACTAAAAGTTAATCTTTCCTTATCTAAGAGTTAGTTCACTTACGGATTAGGTTACATGTTTTCTTTAGAGAATGCAATTACTATTTGACTGTAGAAATCAGTGTGTGTGTGGTGAAAAGAAAGAGGAAAAAGAACTGGCACATTTAGCTGTTGCCCCGATAGAACACACAAGCAAGTGCCTGAACTTCCGGTGAAGAGTTTGTAGTGCTCAGCTGGCAATGTAGATGACTGACAAAGCCAAAAAGTTTAGAACTAACAACAGCAAAAGTGATGGGTGATCATGGTGTTTTCTTTTTCCAAAGAATGACTGTTTTTCTCTAATATGTCTCTCACTTGCTTTTGCAGTCAGAGTGGTGGTCAAAGTGGAGATGGAAGTAAGTTTTACGTCTACTTTCTGGGGAGACTTGTTTCCATGTACTGCTTGCCTTCAAATCCAGACCTCTGCAGCTTCCAAATAATGCAGTAATTATCCATAAGCATGCTAAATATTAGCTAACAGATAACAGACAAGGAGGGATAGTGGCCAAATTAACTTTCTTTCCACCTATGAGAAGGTGGGTAAGAAAGTTTTGTCTTCAATACTGTGATTCAGAAGCATGCCAGAAGATGGAAAACTTTTTTGTGTATGTGTGTGAAGGTAAATCACCCCACAAAACAGCACAGCTATCATAGAATCATAGAATTGTTAAGGTTGGAAAAGACCCTTAAGATCATCAAGTCCAACCGCTAACCTATCACTGCTGAGTCCATCACTAAACCATATCCTCAAGCACCACACCTACCCTTCTTTTAAATACCTCCAGGGATGGAGACTCCACCACCTCCCTGGGCAGCCAGTTCCAATGCCTGACAACCCTTTTGGTGAAGAAGTTGATCCTAATATCCAACCTAAACTTCCCCTGGCGCAGCTTGAGGCCATTTCCTCTCATCCTATTGTTTGTTACTAGGGAGAAGAGTCCAACCCCCACCTCGCTACAACCTCCTTTCAGGTAGTTGTAGAGAGCGATAAGGTCTCCCCTCAGCCTCCTCTTCTCCAGGCTAAACAACCCCGGCTCCTTCAGCCGCTCCTCATAAGACTTGTTCTCTAGACCCTTCACCACCTTGGTTGCCCTTCTCTGGACATGCTCCAGCACCTCAGTGACCTTCTTGTACTGAGGGGCCCAAAACTGAACACAGCATTCATGGTGCGGCCTCACCAGTGCCGAGTACAGGGGCACGAAAACCTCCCTGCTCCTGCTGGCCGCACTATTCCTCATACAAGCCAGGATGCCATTGGCCTCTTGGCTGCCTGAGCACACTGTCGGCTTGTGTTCAGCCAGCTGTCAACCAAAATATAATTGGCAAAATATTAATATGACCAGGAGGTTTTGTGCAGGAGAAATCCAGTTCTGAAATAGCCACTAATACTACCAGCTAAAGCTGAATTCTGCTGACAGAGTTAAGGGGAACTTCAGTTTCAGTGATTCTCTGGAGTCCTAGCCAGTATGACTGCAGTGGTTTCACACTGTAAAGAACACACATTCAAACTCAGTTTCCCCTTTGGTAGCACATATATTTACATAGCATTCTCTGTTGATCACAAGAGCACAGCTCATCTTCTCAGCTTAGAGTTTAGATAATAGTCATGGCAGAAGCATCCCCTGGCAGTGCTGAATGAAGCTGCTGCCAGCTAAGCACAGATTTCAGTGATTACTCTGACCAGTGGCTAGAATTGGACATGGAAACTGAGCTAACTCTGCACTGGTGGAGGTGGGGCTCAAAGGTCAGAACTGATACCAAAATGGGGAGCTTACATTGCAGTTGCCTTTGGCTTCTGCGGATGAACACAAGATGTCACTTGCTGAGAGTGTTTGTCTGACATCTTCAATCATCACTCAAGTCACACACAAAACCTTAGAACTCATCAGCCATCATAATGACTGGGCCAAAATCAGCCATTTAGAATTTCGTCAAATACAGTTTAAATATATTTGTTTTCAGTATTCATGCTCTTGTGGTCGGCAGTGCCACATTTAAATGCTGTCAATGGCATTCCCAACTGGGATAAGTCTAAATCACTGTTTTAATAAATAGGCTGTGCCGGTTTACAGAAAGATTCCATTTGCAAGGATATTGTAAAACCTGCGCACACACACCTTACATACTTAAGAGACCAGTAATGAATACCCTATTCAGCAGCATTAAATATAAACAAATTAATTCACTGTTTGATCTGTTAAAGAGATGTTCCCACCACCTCCTTCTGATCAAGAAATTTATGATGGGATTGATGATGAAGATGCTGCAACTAGGTACGTATATAATTTTTAAAATTTGCTTCTTTACCAGCGTTTTCGTCTCCGTTTTTTTGTATTTTCGAATTAGGCATAATGATTAACAAGTATTAGGATGATCAGCAAGTGGATATACATCAGGATCAGGATGGATTCGTGAAGCTAAAAAAAAGGTTCTTTGGTCTTTTGGAGAAGTTTTGTTCTGTGATTAATTCTGGTATGTCAGCAATAGCAGCTGCAATCATGAAAATCCCCAAATCCCCAACTAGACAGAATAGCTCTGTAATGAAAATAACAAACTAAAATGTTAGCTTGCTGAGTAACCACATGAAAACAGTAAGATACTAGATTAATATCTATACCTACAGATATATATATCAATATCTACAAATGACCTAACATGCATATTTCTAGTTTAGCATTTTAGTGTTTAGCATTTAGGTAAGTGTCCTTACTTTGTGGTATATATATTGTTGGCATTAAGGAGAGTTATGTACATCAATGGAGAACTTCAGCTGGAGCTTTTAAAAAGAATGTTATATTTTACATTATGATAATTGCATGCATACTCCAAAGGTCTGTATCACAGGATGAAGATAAGAATGGTATCTGGTCCTGGGGAATCTTGAAGAGGCTAAAGGTCAAAGATGACAAAAAGAAAAGTGTACGAGAAAAAACAACCAAAGTCAATGGGGCAGAAGATAATGGAGATTTGTTGTAAGAGTCTGCCAGGAAATCACAGCGCACATTAACTAATTCTAATAAAGCATTAATCACATGCTACTAACTTTCTCACAGCAGCCTAATGAATCATGCATCGAATTGCAGCTCAGGATGATACTTTTCTGCAAAAACACTGACCTCCTTTCTTTCACCTGCATAAATACAATTTCTCTCCTAACAAGCTGTATTTGTTGCATAAGTCTGGTAATTAAAATATACCAAAAAAATTTTTATGAAGAGCATCAAAATAATCCATCATCTTTGTGCCACTCTGGTGATGTAAGTTTGCTCTATCCTCAGTAAAATGTACTTTGCTTATCAGTACATCTAGCTGAGATGTACATGTACATGTAGCTGAGATGAACTGGTAAATCTAGCCCCATCAATCCAAATTTTAGGAATAATATACCAAACAGAAAAATGCAAAGATTATCTTCTACCCACCTTCCCTAGAGGTTAGATCAGCAGCTGGTGTTTTTACCACCATCTTCTCTCATTCAGTTCTGAACCAGTTTACTTTGATTCAGTGGTAAAAAGACATTTAGTCCATGGGTATTGCTGGTGTCAATGGAGCTTCAAAATGTCTGGAGATTACTTGGATCCCTTGTGTTGCAAATTTCTTACATGATTTAAATGATGCAAAGGCCTATTAATGTGACATAAATACTTAATGAGCATCTTTTTTCCCCAGCATGTCTCCTTCAACAAAGCAGTTTGGAAAAGGTAATTAATAGCATATTGTTCAATCTCCATATTGATTCCTGATCCTTTTTCTATATCATGTATTACTCTGTATCATGCTAGGCACAAAAATAGATCCCAGGAAGGAAACAGGATTTCATGTTTCTTACCCAGGTCCAGCAAAACAATTTCAAATATTGTGACTGATTTGGCTACAGACAAGGAGATACAAATACATTAAAAGCTCTCTAGAAAACAATTTAATGTATTTCTTAAGAAGTCATGATTTTTCTGTGTAAGATTTCCACTAGTTCATTTTATATGACATTAAGTATGAACGGATACACCTGGAAAGAAACATTTAATGCAAGACTTCAAAAATAAAGAGAGATGCTTGTTGTTATTTTTATCACTTGCAGTGTCTTTGTAAGATAATATATGCTCATAAATATCAGCTCAGCCATTGAATAAAAAGCAAGTTCTAGCAATTTTTAAGGCTGTTGCCTGAATTGAGTTCTAAACCTTTTATTTCCTACTGTGGTTTTTCTAGCCATTGATTTGATGAGTTCAGCAATTGCTTCCTCTCTACCAATATGCTGAATGTGATTCAAAGTATATTATTGGGGTAAGAATTCTTTTCACGGCTTTGGCATTGCAAGATGGCCTAAAAACCTGCATACGTGTGATTCATATCCACTTCTAAGCAATGTTGCATTGACCAGAATGCTACAGAATTGCCCAAGTGTACCTTAACATCAAACCCCCAAAAAATACTTTGATGCAACACAGTGGGAAATGGACTAATTAAAATGAAGATTAAAGGCTATTGCATTAGCCAACATGTGCTAAAACTTGCTTCAGCTTAAGAAGATTAAAATATCAGTGAATACCTATTTTTATTAATAAAGAGTCTTATTCTGAAAAGGTTGGCTGGTGTTTGTTTTGCACAGTACAATGTGCAAAACTGAGAACCCAGAGTTACTATAGACAATAAACGGCTACAGTACTTGCCGCAATTTCTTTTCAGTTTAGCTACACTACCATAGATTGTAACACAATGTATTCACTACTCAAAGATCGCATAATAATTTTCCATCCTTTTAAACACTATTGTTTCAGATTATGGAGACAATGATGTCTATGATGATGTAGATTCTTCAGATTTCCCTCCTCCACCATCTGACCTCAAGCAAGTGAAAATGGGAATTACCCCCCTGATTAGAAATCTGTAATACATTGTGAAACATTTTCAAAGTATTTACTAGAGGCATATTGCTACTAATATATGCTTTATTTGCTAGTGTCAGGGTTTGTAATTCTCCTAACCCTACTGTTGACAATGGTAGTTGAATGCTTCCTGCGTCCATTTCAGATTGAAATAATTATTAGACCATGGAATAAATAAGCACCCTTTGAATTTCAGCAAATTCAGTCCCTGATGGACAATATGTAGAAATAAATGCACAGCCTAAACATACTTCATTGTAGATTGATTCTCTGCATGCAGTCCGCTTCCTATCAAAATCTGGGGACTGTTAGGACAAGTACTAGATCCCAGCTGCTGTAGTATTTTAAAAGGAGATAGTGCCCTGTGTTTATAAGTATAAAACACATCTGGAGGTGTAAAGTTCAACTTGGAAAACTTTCATCCCTGTACCAGGAAGTTATGGCCATCTCTGGAGCACAGATGTGTTATGAGCACAGATGTGTTATGAGCACAGATGCATCTGTGAAGATGACTGCAATATGTCACATTCTGTTGTCACTAACTCCACTCAGGTGGAGCTACAAAGTGCACTACAATAAAGTAGTCCGGAGACAGTAAAACAGGGAGAGATCTTTGAACTTTATAACCAAAGGAAAAGTCGTGGCCCTCCTAACCAAATCTAGGTTAGTTCACACACACACATTCATCATCAGTGAGACTGTCATCCGCAGATCCTGCAGAGATCAGGAAGGATCAAAAAGTCAAGTCAGACGTTAAATTGCCAGGTATAGCATCAGGAAGGGCAGTTAGGGCATGAAACTCTTACATGCTCATTGGCACAAGTCAACAATATTAGGGATGTGGGAAAAAAACCCAGAACTTGAAATGGGTCATGTAATGCAGATTCCCTGGTGTAGCAAGGTCTTCTATGGCAATATGGGAGTAACACAACTGCTGTACAAAAGGCTAAGATGTTCCAGCTGCCTCTGCAGCGAGACATGTTATTCAACCTGTTGCCCAAAGATCCATAGACTTCACAAAAATTGCTCCTTGCCTGGAGATTCTAAAGTGATGCGTATCATTTACCTAAATTATTTTCAGTAGATGTAAAGTTTTCATTGCTGTAGCAGCCAGACACTTCAAATAATTTTCCATATTCACTTACATGATAGATATATTAACATCAGAACTCATTAAAAGAGAATAGGAAAGACAACTCCAACTTTTTATTTCTTTTTAAATCAAATCTGTATTTTATTATTCACATTAGTTTTGTAGAGCAACAAAACCATACTGAAGACACATGAAGAAAATGCATTTACACTAAAATCTCACTAAAATTATCAGAAGCATTGTCAACACCTCAGACGTGTTGCTAATTTCATGTTTTTTTCCTGTAACCTCTTGGTTTAGTTCATCAAAATCAGCAAGCCTTGGAAAACATAAACCGGATGAAAAAGATGTACAAAAGCTTAAGAAGAGGGAAAAAGAAGAGAAAGAGTTCAGGAAAAAGTTCAAAGTAAGTTTTGTTCATATAAAATCGAAAGATGATAATACCTTTATCATGTCCTCTAATTTGTAACCCCGAATTTGCATCCCCGAATTTGCAAATAATCCATTATTTTGCCTTTGAAAGGTAAAGTATTACCACTTGTAAAAATTGCAGTCTGAGCATTTTGTAAGTCCAAATTGCAAGCATGGGCACATACTACATTGCATTAAAAATTACTTGCCTAATTTTCAAAAATGTAGTAATAAATGGGAATATAGTGGTCTAAAAAATGCATGATGATAAGCTTTATGTTGATGGTTTTTAACCAGCATCTCTTTATTTTATTTTTGCAGTTTGAAGGTGAAATTAAAGTTCTTTACTCTACCACCACCGTCCAGGATTTGCCCCAGAAAAGATGGGGACCTAAAGACTTACAGGTTAAACCAGGGGAGACTCTTGAAATTATAGAAAGTACAGATGATACCAAGGTCCTGTGCAGGAATGAAGACGGAAGATGTAAGTTCTATTAAAAAGCTGTAGTACAAATCAAATTGTCAGAGAATAATTGAGTCAGGACATGTAAAAAACCCTCTTTCTTGTCATATTAAAACAGAGCCTAACCCTTGCCTTTTTCCTTGGCTGGTGGTTGACAAGACGTAGATTGTTTTTATTTTATTATTGTGTTTTATGAGTGCCTTAAAAAAACTAAAAGTCCAATAGACAAGAGATAACAAATGTGAGAAAAAGGACATCTTAGTTATGTAAAACTTGTTTTGCATCAACTAAGATTAGCAGATGTTTTTGTTGCTTCTGTCTCCCTCTATTTGCCAAAAAGAGCATAGCTATGATGCCCTACAGAATCTAGTAAAAGTAAAATCCTTGCTGTACCTCTGGGAAGCACTTGTCCGTTGATCACAGCCAAGGGAAAATCAATAGCAATATTCTTACTTTGGACTGCCAGAGATGGAG
This sequence comes from Phalacrocorax carbo, assembly GCF_963921805.1. Taxonomy (NCBI): domain Eukaryota; kingdom Metazoa; phylum Chordata; class Aves; order Suliformes; family Phalacrocoracidae; genus Phalacrocorax; species Phalacrocorax carbo. The sequence goes on along the minus strand of NC_087548.1, from coordinate 16,594,247 downwards.
TCTAATCTTTTCAACAGGGAGGAGGGAGGAAACTGCTTAGGAGTCTTCCCCCCAGCCCCTAGCTGATCCAAGGCATATGTCCTCATTGGCATGCCTGCCTGTTTTGGGAACTGCGCAAGGCCTTTCAGTGCTTCTTTGAAACCCTTGGCTAGGATGCGCATTGGCAGAAGATTTTGCGTTTTTGAAGAAGTCTGGAGCATCTACTGTTGGTTTTGATTTCTTAATGTGCTTCTGTTACAACACTTTTAAAAACTCCTAATGGAAAGTCACTTTGTGTAGGAACAGACTACAATCAAAGTAGCAGCATCCTTCCACCCACCTTTACTTTTTACCTCTGACCTATGTAGGAGACAGTCCAATACAATAAACCTCTTAAGGGGATTCAGTCACTTCTTTTTTTTCCCTCTGTACTCAACGGTTAAGAGTCTGGAGTATAGCCTTCTTCCTGGCAGGCCTGCAGGGTGAGGAAGAATTTGTTGCATAACAACACATATGTTTTTCAAAATATGGATTGCACTAGTGTAGCCACTTTCCAAAGAGCAGCTTTCAATGCTGCATTTCTTTGAATCAAGCTAGTAACAAAGTAGAAAGTAGTTCATGTTGGCTGTTTTCCTCACATAGTCTTCAAAGCCTTTCAAATACTGACAGGAGCAACTGCTTTGCAATGCATAAACGAGCAAAACAAAAATATCCTCCCTGAAAACATCTGAATAGATCTCTCTCAGTTTTCACATTAATTAGTGTAGTTTGAATCCTACTTCAGTGAAGTGCACGACAGTTTTGGTTATTTGCTCTAGTTGCTCTAACTCCTCATAACCTGAATCCATGATTTTACCTTTTGAAAGCCAGGTAGACTGAAAATGAATCATTAAAGATGTTTTTCTTATTTTCTTGCACATTAATTCTTCTATTTGATTGATAACTTATGAAGCACTTCCATAGCTTCATGCCTCTACCAGCCGTTAAACAAAATAAAAAATAATATTACAGTGTCTTCTCACCCCTTTAAGTAAGGGCTGCTGATATTAGGAATGTATTCTGCTATCACTTATTTTAATTGTCATGAAATGATTTGAAATTTCAAAAGTGAAACAAGGAACAGATTCTCTACCTTCTCAAATTCCTTCTTACTATTGCCTTGTGACCCACATACCTTTTGAAATACACAAAACTCTTCAATTCACGTTCATACATTTTGCTTAAACATGTGGATATAAACGGACTTGAGTGCCTAAAAATGCGACTTGTGTCCCCTCCAAGCTTCCTTTACACTGTCAGAGAGCAGCTGGCCTGATGTATCCTAGCTTTCAGTGGTGCTAAGTAATCAAGACGGATTGTGCTGGCCTGTTGCCTTGTTCCCTATTACTGAAGCCACAGAAATATGAATAAATTATTTAGAAACTGAAACTTTGGATGTGTAATTTTGGATAAGTAATTTTGAAAAAGTGTGAGATTAGCAGGGGCTGTATCTCCCACATATTTAGGGGCTAGGGACTGTCAGAAGAACCTGGATTATGCTTTGCAGCAGTAGAAGGACAGGCACATGCACATCTGGCTTGCAAGCACACTGTGTTTGTACACTATGACTATAAACGAAGAAATTTTGCTTCCATGTATTTCATGTGAGAAAATTAAAAGAATAAACAGAGAAGATTAGATTAGCCAAATTATTTTAAATGATTCCCAGTGAGACTTAAGGAGTCCTGGAAATTATTGGACTCTACTTAAAGAGATTTTTAAAAATATAAAGAAAAAAATCTATCTCCATGCCTTTATCCCAGATAATAAATTCTGAGGGAAGACAACCTGGCTAAGAATATCCTGAATAAACAGAGCTTTCCCTACATGTACTGACTTGCAATCAGCCTCAGAGAATAAGCAGGTGACTGAAACTCAGTAGCACTGGGTTCTTTGACTATTGAAGATTACCTGCAGTTTAACATTTTTAGTAAGCAAGAGTTATAACAGAATTTTTGTAACTATCAAATCTTCATGACCCTGAAGATATAAATACAGGCAAATGAAGCAAATTTCATCTCACATAGCTGCAATCAAATATTGAATGCGTTGAACAATTTTTTAATTCATGCAACAGTTAAGTCTTAAACAGAAGCTAAAGCAGATTAGTGTCACATAAAATATTATCACATGAAATTAATGCCTTCTTAGGCAACCTTCAGCTCTAGCACAAGACAGAAGTTTTCTCAAAAAATGCAGCATTTTTAACGTATTATGTCCTTCGCAGAGCAAATCACTAATCTGCTTTTAATATAGCAATTAATAAAGCATATTCTGGAAAAAAAAATTATTTACATTTGAGATTTATAGCAATATCTGATAGCTACCTATTTTAAGACGGAAATATGCCATCTTAAAATTAATTACACAAACTTTTTTTATTAAGAAAAGCTGTATATAAGAATTAGCTACTTATTACTATTTGCAGGCCTATTTGGGATATTATTCTTGTCAGATAGCTTTCCCAGTATACCATATAGGAATCACAGGACATTTTTATATATCAAAACATTGGCCAGTTGAAGACTGTGATAATTCAGCAGCTTTTGGGAACAGTACTAGCTCATTGTGTCTGTCTGATGCCAGTTTACAAGGGAACATTTCCCCTACCTGTAAAGTTACAGATTTTAAAAAGGGCCATTTCAGTTAGAATAAAATTAGGGCTTGGATGTAAAAAAAGCTTAGCACAAAATATGAGGTTCTTTAGCTGGACATTACTGTGCGGTAAAAAAAAAAAAAAAAGAAGATGCTTTCACATCTTGTTTATCAGAAAAGAAAAATTCATGTGAAGGAGGAAATAATTCCTTAAGGTAAAACAGTAACATCTGGGGATTCATCTAGACTGACCTGAAGGATCATCACCAGAAAGACTAGCAGAAAATTTATACTTTCTGTACTATATAATGGTTCCTCTCTGTACATGGAGTAGTAACAGCTCCAATAACTCAAGAAACTTTACCAATCAAGCTAACAAATTTATTCTAAAACCTATGAATTTTGAATGAATTACTAATGAACTATCATTTTAGTGTGACCATTTAAGCCTCCTAACGAATAAAAGAAGGAAACACACAGTAATTTCAAATATAACACAATATCCTGTTTCTCCTTCACAACCATCCTAATTTTGTACCAACATACTAATTTTTACCTACAAATATGTAATTATTTTTATGGTTTTCTCTTTGCTTGCATATGTTATACCGATTGACAAGTATTTCAGTAGATTACTTTTACCAAAGACAGCAAGTATTTTTTTCAAGAGATTAAGTAAGTTGAAGAAGAATATGTGTAGTTTTATCTGATTTTATTAGCAGTGCAACAGAGTAATAGAATAATTCATTAGTCAGTAGCTTTTCTAAGGTACTTCCATTATCTATGTAAAGAGTTGTTATTAATATGATACAGTTAAAAATTTTTAAACAGCTACAGTTAATGATAACTAATTGGTGCATACATCTCAAAAGACATTTTTTCCCCTGTAGGAAACTATACATATTTCTGTTATTTATTATTATAAATGTTACTATGTGGTTATTATTGTACAACATTTTTGTGCTATAGTTTGTGAACTGTACTATATTTTGTGTTAATACCTATTGTTTCACACCCCTCTCATGCGACCAGGAAACTAAAATATAAGATGAAAACCTAATCTTCTATGACCTGTATCACTATTTTCTCCTTTCAGCACTGTTTTTGTACACAATGGAAACTTGCAACAAAACAAGAGAAATTTCATTTTATGAATACATAAAGTACATGGCGCAGTAGACATCTAACTATTCTTGGAGCTACTGTAGCATTCTGATTCCCTATCTGAGGCATCATATTATACTAAATAAGTAGATAAGAATAACTAAAAATAAAATTGGACATAGCAAATTTTCCTTGAGTACCTAGGCGTCGTACATTGTTATCCATCTATTATGTCTTTCCACCTGAAATATCTGAAAAGAAAAACTGCATTTCACTAGAGCTAGCAAGAGAAGAAATAACATGAATATTTAAATTTAACTTGAATACTTTTCTATTTTCATTTTACAGATGGCTACGTTCTGAGAAGCAATTTAGTTGAGAAGTAAGTACAAAGTGATGTTTTTGAAAAATCTGTTATAACACTCGATTTTGCTTTAAACTGTTTGCTAAATAGAAGTGAAATGTAATTATTTTAATATGTCATTCTAGTCCTGCAAATGGAGTGATTTTTATAGAGTTTAGATTTCTCAATAATTAGTCACATATATCCATGCTGAAAATTTCCTCATTGCTTAACCATAAACTCTGGTTGAAACCATGAAAAATTATATAAATTACACATTATTGGTACTACAATCTATTACTGAACTGCACATTAATGTGATTAACTGTATTGATGCCTTTTCCAAATGGTTAACTAAAATAGACCAATTTTTCTTTAGGTTTATTTTTATTTCAGTCTTATTGGGATTGAGCAGATTTGGCTCAGCCTTGCCCTGTATAATTGCGTGGAGTTTAGCATTTAGGTTCTAATCCAAAACTCTTGTCAGACAAATCCTTTCCATTTCCTTCAGTGGGCTTTATGTTTATGAAATCAGATGTCACTTTTAGAACTGAGGCCTGCAAACATTTATACACGTTTAAGTTACATATATAAATAGCCTTATTGGCTTCCCTGGGCCTGTTCATGTATCCAAGTGACATATTTTGAAAATTCCTATTCATGGAGGGTGTATTATTTATAGACATTACCTAAATTCACAGAATCACAGAATGGCAGGGGTTGGAAGCGACCTCTGGAGATCATCTTGTCCAACCCCCGTCCTTGAGCAGGCACACCCAGAGCAGGGGGCACAGGAACGTCTCCAGGCAGGGTTTGAATGTCTCCAGGGAAGGGACTCCACAGCCTCCCTGGGCAGCCTGTGCCACTGCTCTGGCACCCTCACAGGAAAGGGGTTTTTGCTCATATTGCGATGGAACTTCCTTTGTTCCACCTTGTGCCCATTGCCCCTTGTCCTGTCGTTGGGCACCACTGAAAAGACTCCGGTCCCATCCTCCTGACACCCCACCTTCAGCTATTTATAGGTATTTATGAGATCCTCCCTCAGCCTTCTCTTCCCCAGGCTGAACAAACCCAGGTGTCTCAGCCTTTCCTCATAAGGGAGATGCTCCAGCCCACTGATCATCTTGGTAGCTCCCCACTGGACTTGCTCAAGCAGTTGTCTAAAAAGCTGCTTTTCCAAAGCCATTATGGCATTGCCAAGTACAAAAACAAATAAGAATTTCAAGGGCATACTGATTTTTTTTACTCATCTTTTCTGGTTTTCATTTAAAAAAAATCAGTAAGTATTTTGTGGAAATGTTTCTAAGTTATTTCAAATAGCTACTTTAAAGATTAGTTTAAAAAACCAACCTTTTAATAAAGCAAGCCTTTCACATTAGAAAGAAATATATCCAGCTCTACCCTTCACTGAAAATCCTTTGACCTGACCACCTTGCTCAACACTGTTTTGTTACCACAAAGGTTGCGCTTTTCTAATTAGCAAATTACTGGATAGCATCTCTGCACCATACTGCTACACTATTTTGTATCTGCATGCAAATACTAATATATATTTGATGTCTCAATATTTAATACATATTTTTTTTAATTTACAGTGATGGAGAGATTTATGATGATATTGGTGATGGTATGTTGAACATTTCAAACAATACAATAACTATATTCAATTACACCAAATAACTTTATCCTTGAGTCGAAGTACCACACAATACTAATATTTTTGCATTTTATTTCCATTTCAGATTGCATCTATGATAATGACTGATGTAGAATTCTATGCAAATAAGAGCTTCATGGAAGATCAAAATCTATTTCAGACTTCCTAATTAATTGTGAAAGCAAGAGAAGTCACTAAAGCTGATTACAAGTTAATCAGTTACACTCTTCTAAATGTATAATTAACCTTTTTTAGGATTTCAGGGTTTTGTCATCCATTGATTTGTACAACTTTCATATTGTCATTTATCTGAACAACTAAAATTCAGCGAATATGAACTGAGGTTAAGGTTACAATTTTCCACAGTGACAGTCCATGTAAAAAGTTTTTCAATTAGCTATACCCAAAGAGGCCAGCTCAGGTTTATGAAGGATACAGAGGAAAACAAACCCTGGCAACAGGTTTTGCTCTGGCTCTGGTCTATGAAACAGCAGAGGCTGCCACTCCGGGGAGGGCAGCATCCTGAAAAGAAAGGCTTCCTTTGGTGATAACATCCTGTTGTGAAAACAGGAAATCAAAAGTGGGCATCAGAGAAGACAACATGTTGCTGACCTGCCATTCTACCTGCAATAGCGCTAGCTACACTGACATGTACAGCCACATACCATTATTGCTGAAGTTTCTTCTACATTGTACTAATTATAGAATCCCATTTTCTAAAATTTATTTGACCATTTTCTAAGTACTTTAGACTAATAGTAATAGTAAAATAGTAAGGATGTTATATTACATAAAGCACTGAGATATAAACCATAGAAGAGTCTACTTCATAGTATAGCGTTGCTCAAAATATATTCAGAACATTTAGGTTAAGATTTAATTTCTGTTTAGTTTGAAAGTATGTTGTTATTGTCACTATAGTAATTTAGGCATTAAAATGCACCTATAAACTTACAATAAACTGGTTGGAAATAACTTCTAGATTAAATACATATTTGTATTCATCACACTATTTTGATAATATCTTTTTCTTCTAAGTACTATATTATGCACTAGTCTTGGCTAAATAACAGTATAGAAATTAAACATTTCCATGCTTATCCATTGTAGAAACATTTATTCCTAAAGATCATTGGTGATGCTGTCATCTGAATGAGCAAGTAGCAAATGAAAGTAAAATGAACGGATTAGTCATAATAATAAATATCACTTTGCACTTATATATCAGAATTCACTGGAAATCAAAAGTTGTTCACATTGAACTCCCAATAAAGCGGGTAAGCATGTGCAGAAAATAGAACATGTATTTGTAATGTGTGATGCTTTTGCTGTAGTGCAAGATAATCAAAAACCTGTAACAACCAATGTGGCTGGATCAGTGCAAGGAACTCCCCTTGATCATCAAGTCTTCTGTAATCCTCAAGGGAAGTAAGGTACACTGTGCAAACCAGTGCAATGTAGCAAGCTAGCCGGTTTAGCTTATAAACATAGAAAATTTGGCTCTGTTGAAGTCAGTAAGTTTTGGTCTTACCTTCAATGGAGCTGAGATTTGATCTTACACAAGTGGCTTTTACTGATAGTTCAAAACACAGTAAGTCTCTGAGGAGGTATAATGCTATGGGGATATCAAACATAAAATTTACTGTAGAGATAATAGCCTATAAGCTATTTTATACTGTATTTAAAATCACTGATAATACACTGAAAAGCTATATGCAAACTTGAGTTTCCTGTTCTGTATTTTCTATTCAACCAGCATCCGGGCATACAAATACCAATTTTATGTGTAAACGTCAGCACCAGCACCCAAACTTAAAACATGGCCATGTATATTAAGTACAATCAATGTGCCTGGCCATTTGGCTATAGCTGCTGGTGGTTTACTTATTTTTCAGGGGCATTCAAATTAGCCTAATTTGCATCAAATTAATGATATGCCAAAGAGCTGAGAGGGGATACAGACATTTAGAAATACACAACCACTTGTCAGTTAACAATATGATAGTTTTATACTTTACAGTTAATTATCTCAAAAAGAGTTTGTGCTGAATTCTAACATATATGTCCAATCTCATCTTAGTTTTGACTGATAGTAGAACCTCACGTGTTGCAGTAAGACCGACAAAGGAACTTTCCTTTTGAATATAGTTTATCTTGTGTTAAAGGATTTCAGTAGAACACAAACCTCTTTTGAACCCCTGAAAAAGAAGTGAATTTTACTATTTGTAAGATCTTTTGGTCATGTATTTAAAATAGCTTTTCCATGTTCTTAGCCTTGATGTGTTGTAGGTACTGTGTTTCCTTACTGATTATACTGACTGAATTGGTCTTATGATACATTAAATCATCAAAAGAAATAATCATAAGATACTTTAAGCTAAAACTCTGTGCATTGTTTGCACAGGTCAAATATAATGTGATTGTTACAGGGTGTTGAAATGTATTTATAAGGTACTACTCTGAAAAATTGCTGGTATTGTGTATCTTTTAATTATTTTACCAATGTCATTCACTGGATGCATTTTTTCTTTCTTCTGAATAAAAGCATGCTTTCTGACAAGAAATGTGGGTACACCATCTTCTGCCAAACTAGAACAACAGTAGCTGAAAAATAACTTCTGAAAATTATCACTGAGCGGCTGACAGAGTGAAAACCAACTTTATTATTGCTGCAAATGCAGCACAGCTACAATGTGGCATTTGTTTGTCAGTAATTACTATCCAGAGAGTGAGATGTAAGCAGAAAATCTAGATGGGAAAATCTATAGTTTAATAAAGACTGTATTTAAAGGGTTTCTCACCTGTAATTCGTTCTATTATCTTTTAAAAGAAAGAAAAGGAAAGCTGTTCCCTCTCTTGATTTTTTTCCCTCTCCAAACTCAGTCTATAATCCAGGAGTATTTGGCTGTGCCTGCTAAAACATTCAACAGTGAAAACATCAAAATATTGACATAAAAATTAGACTTCAGCATGAATACCCCAGTTAAGGTAAATAGAGCTGGTTTCCATCTGTGTTGTACCTTTACACTGTCCCAGTAAACAGGCTAAGCAAAACACAAACTGGGAGGGCAAAAAAGACTTCTCTAATTCAAGAGCTTTAGAGCATTTCTCTGCTGTTACCACAGGCTCTGGACTGCAGGAATGCAGCTGATCTCCTGTGCATTCCTGTGTAAGAGGTTTATATTCTCGATCCACATAATTGCAGATCCCTTGGCTACTCCTCCCACGGTGGTAACAAAACCCCCCTCTATGTGCAATCTGCTTGCATAATCCACCTCAACTGTGAAGATCAGTGCGTTAGTAAGGGGAAGGAAATTCAGTGGAGGAACCTAGATTCACTGTGGGCACTAGATTTGCCCTTACCACTACATTACTTTATGACAGATACAGGTGTTAGCATGGGTGTGTGTATGCATGCGAGTGTCTCTGTGTGTGTGTATCTTATGCCAAACAAGACAACTTCTGAGGAAACTAATGGACCTGTAAAAGGATACCCTTATGACTTCTGCATAGCAGCCCCAGACCATCCTGCATGGAAAGTCTTTTACATGCAGCTTCACTACAGAGTGAAGCACTTAAATGCTAGGAGGTGCAAGAAGTGAGTTTGTATTTGCACAGCCACAGTTCTGCTTCCTTTTGTGGATGTGTCTTTAACTGTGCGTGCAGTCTATAATTACATGATGGCTCAGTACTTTTTTCCACAGGATCCCCGCCTCATTTAGCGCATGGGCTGGATGAGAGTTAACAGAAAAGGCAGTTGTTCGGCCCTGCTCATTCAGTTTGTGGCCACTCCTTTATTTAGTGCAAATCTTCCCAAGCCTATGCTGCACCCAGAACTATTAGTTTCTCGTGGCATTCATCACAATGATATCTCAGATGCCCATGAATAGTAATTAATTTATCTTGTGAGACAGGAAAATATTTTTCCCCATTTTTAATGTATGAAAGGAAAGCACAAACAGAGGACAATTTGTGGCACATATCCATCAATCCTGGATATAAAACCAAACTGCTAAAGCTAAATTAATTATGGCTGTAGCACTTTCCTAGATTAGGGCTCTCACTATTTTCCATTCCTCTTCTTTGCCTCTACTTGTGTTTAAACATAAAAAGAAAATAGAAAACCTCTTGTGTTTAAAAAGTATTAGCATCCAAAATGTTTATTTTAAATATACCATGTTTACAGTAATAAAAAGGGGGCAGATAGGGATACTGCTTAAAATCTCATTTAAACCAGCTAGACTATATTCTGAAACTTAATAAAAACTGGGGACAAATCTAGAAATGAATGGTCTACATTATTATCTCCACTTCTATTATTTGCTGTCTCCCAAATCCCACGTTGACAGCAAGTTTGGTGGCATGGGTTTGAGTCAGGTCTACGGCTTTTGCCAGAATTAAACTCCTAAGTGTATATGGTCTGGGGATATGCAGGCTGGGACACCCAAACTCAGTTGTTTGTTCTTCAATTTCAGAAAAAACTTCAGAATTCAGAAACTTCAGAATTCAGTCAATTCTGAATTAACTTATTTATGAGAAGCCACTAACCCAGGAAAATGGCATAGCCCTCCAAGCCCTCCACCTTGGCCACTCAGCCTGGCTAATAAACAGGTTACTAGTGCAGCTGAAGTCATCCTAAGCAGTTTCCAGGATCCCAACCAGCTGGAATATATCTCTGTGCCACTCACGTTAGCCACAATACTGCAGAATGCCTCCACAGCACGTCTTCGCCTCATGCAGAGCAGCAGCGTGGTTAGCCCCAGGTCCCCTTCTTTGCTCGGGTGGAGCAAAATTACAATGATGTCACAAAGCCTTTCTCCCCTGTGTTTCACTCTGGCTACCTGTTTCCTGAACATTTGTAGAATATTAAATTATCTCTGTTTGCCTCCGTCCAAAACACTTTGAGAGACAGCGTTAAGATGTTATTAAATATACAAAGTTTCTTGCTCAAGGCTTTTTATATTGTGGGTCTTGATGAAAAGAATAGGGAAAGCTGTATGTTTATTTTCTTTCTTAACACATAGACACATAAATACTGCTTAATCTTAAAATGTTCAGTGTTAGGCAGAAAGGAAGTATGCAAAATGTCACCACGAATTTGAATGAAATGTGAATTAGATGGATACCAAGGGTTTTAAGAACCATTATGCAATTTGCATTTCTTCAGTAATATCACCAAATCCTACAGCTCAAGCATCATGAGACAGACAAAGAAAAGAAAAATCAGCACTGGCTTTTTTTCCTGCCTTTTAATTCTTTTTTTGGCCTGATTCCTGATTTTCAAGTTCTTAGCAGGAAAAGCTGCCTGCTCCTTCATTTGCGTGTGGGTGCACTTCACTTGGAAAATGTACACAAAACACAAACACAGAATCCAGGGCTCCCATCCCATTTTCCTTCTGACAGAAGGGACTCCCTACCAAGCTCCCTTCCCCTCTCCTGCATCTCAGCTTCTTTCATGTCCTCCTGCCCTGGACGATGCTGTCACACACCTTCCAGCCCACACAGGTAAGCCTAGTTTCTTTTTCTGTATTGATCCAAAGAAATCCTTATTTTTTGGCTGTCAGTGCCTCCTTTCACTGCCTGAGATGTTCTCTGTACTGCTACTTGCTTTCTCGATTACCTTCTCTTCCCTACAATTATTCCTGTTTTCCTTGATCCTCTGGCCATGGAGTTCTGGTCTTTGCTATTCTGCTTCCTTTTTCCTTTCTCTTTCCATCCTTTTACACTGCTCCCCTACTTCTGCATTCCTGCCCCTGGCACTTTCATTTTTATCCCATGTTTAAAAGCTGCTCTGTTTAAATGCTCATTTTTTGTTCAAGATTTCTAACTCTGTGGGTGACACCAGCAGAGGTTTTATCACTCACCAACCACTGAGAAGACTTACAATTCTTTTATTTTGAGTTCTACGCTGTTTATCCCGTAGCATTTAAAATCAGGCCGAACATACCTTCTTTCTGCCCTCAGTATTTGTGGGAGTTTTTTTAAGTACTTAACTTGGGGTTCCATATATAAGTAACTTTTACTACCACCTGCTCAAATTAAACAAATAAATACAAAACTATCTTTTCTATCCCATCCCTTTTTCTGCTCCTTTTCACACTGCGAGGAATGTTCACAGCAAGCTGCTTGCTATCAGCTGCATAAGAGACTGAAGCCTGTTTTAATGACATCCACTGACTGCTGAGCATCTTGGATATCCAGATATTTCAGTATGGATACCATGATGCGTAACACCATTGCTATTAAAATGTTAGCCAGCCTTTGTCAGCTAGTGCCCAAAGAAAACATTAATGGGCTTCTTCAGCTTTAAAAAAGCAGACAATGAAGACTTAAAAAAAATAGTTTCTGCTGCCACGCAGATTTTGACTCAGATGATGATAAATTACCCTTACACACAGCTTCAGGCCTATTACTGGAGTTTATTTAGACTGAAGCCTTAACAGCTGCGTTTTAAAGTTTTTTCCTCAGGTCTAATTAATATTAATATAATAAACTCAGCACCTGTTGCTTTTCACAGCTTCAATAGGATTATGCAGTGCAGAACGCTGTGAAAAATCTTACATGAACAGGTGCCTAAATGTGAGGTTGCGCTAATTAACAATCTAGTTAGCAACCTGCCCAGTTAATCAGGAGGACTTGTTGCATCACTTGACACCCTGTTATTTTGCAGCTGGTTGTTGTTGCTTTAGTATGCTACTTATTGCTACCCTTGCATAATTTTCTGCTATGCACTCTGTGTTCATTTTATAATTTCTTCCATTTCTGGATACTGAAGAAATACTAACATTTTACCCAGTTGTAATCAATTCAGATTTTTATTAACAGTCTTTATTTCTAGCTGGCTTTAAGGGTATGATATCAATTAATTAACTTAGATTCCAAAATCAGAGCAATTCCAGAAAAAAAGTATTTACTGAGCTGAAAATTTTGTTAGGAATCATTTTCCTTTAGCCAAATCACGTTGCTTTTGTAAACTGTATTACTGATACTTATAGGATTATCTATAGACCTCCTTTTCCATAACAATATATGTAGAAATAAACCTACTGGATTGTATTTGAAAAGGCTAGCATAGAAATATATCAGGATTATATCACATCAGCCAGGATCATACCCCAAAAGTCAAATCTGGTGGAAACAGCCTCCCTGGGGAGCAAACTGCCAATTGCCCCTTGCTTTTTCCCCAAACTGCTTGGGGAACACAAGACCAAAAGCGATGAATCAAAAAACTAACACATGGCTCAAAAGTTCAACTAAAAATATTCAGCATCCACCTAAACCTAGTGGTTACACGCTAGGGTCCTCTTTGCTTGACTTATCCCCTGTGCTGTCCCAGACTGAGCAGTTAGGCAACGCAGCTCTTGCGTCCTTGCCTATAATCAAGTGGAGCCCAGGCACTCGAGCTGCATCTGCGCCAGTCACTTAATGCAGTGCCAGGGAACCAACATCACGGGGCATTGGACCCTGATGGTCTTTGCTGTCACGCTGGTCAAACCAGATGGGTTTGGCTCAGGACTGGTGCAAGGCTGTCCAAAGCTGGACCAGCATGTTCTTACAGTATCTGCTTGTCACCAGTGCCCTCCCCATGTGACTCCAGGAGCCAGCTGAATACCCAAGGGAGCAGATGTGTGTAAAACACAATACCCATGCTTTCACAATGCACTTGTGTTTCAAGACTTCTGTCCTTCCTGATATCCCGAATTCTCTAGGTTTTCAACCAAGCTCTGGCCACATTCACATTATCCCAGATCCTCTGGCAGGGTCCAGGGCAAAGAGACACTGTTCCCAGGAGGCAACTGATCTTATATGCAGGAGGAAGGACCTTTCCTATTTCTCTCATTGCTGCATTATAGAGACACTGAACACAAATCTCAGGAATGGTGCGTTAATGGACTTTGATTCATGTAGATTAAGCTGCAGCTGGCAGGGTCGCCTTTTTCCCCTTGTTTCCTTTCCCACGTCCTCTAAAGACTCAGTCATTTTAATCTTGCAGCAAAACCCTCTCCCCAGCAGATCCTAGCGCCTTCCATTGCACAACAGGCACACAAGCCCTGGGCTGCACATGCATCCTCCCACAGATTGCTGTGTATCATCGGATGGAGATGCGGCATGCAGGCTCTTACTGCTTTACGCCCATTGTGTAGCGCTTGGAGGTCTGAGAATACCCGTGCGCGGCTGCCCATAGGCCAGGCATTGTGCAGGTCTGCTCTAGTACCCGTGCGTTCCTTCAGTGACCACTGGTAGTACAGAGCTGCCAATAATGCAATTTGATATTATGCATTTGTCCAGCTGCTAAAAATGTGCTGATGAGATGGATTTCATTGCCTCAAACTGTAGAACTTCTAAACCAAATACCCACCAGCACCTGTTCTTGACCTGAATCTGAGACGCTGCTACGCTAGACATGTTTACAGTCTGAGATTTTTTGACCTAAAAACCCAGATCAAGTGATTCCTGCAATATCAAATGGACAAACCAACATCTGGTAATCTGTGGCGCAGACCTGTTCATCTATTGTATTTGGCCACTGATCAACTTCTGAGATACTACATTCAATCAGTGATGTTTTCTTTATATGTTCCTTTTTTATATCTCCTTTGCCAATATTTCTTGGCTGCAGAAAATAGAGCTTATGTCTTACCCTTTCCCAAGCAGTTTGATGGGCTTCATGTGAAGAAAAAGATTAAACAAATAGAGAGATTACAAAAGTTCTTGCTAACAATATAGAGAGAGCAAAAGAAGCAATGATTTTTTTTTAACCTTTTCATCTCATTCACTAGATTTTCTCCTCTTCCTGTTTGTCCCACCATCATTCAGGATTTATCATCTATTTAAAGATTATTTTATGATATTGTAAATTAAGGAAGAGTGTTTCAAATACCTTTGGATAAAATAGAATGCTCAACAACTACAAAATTGCTGGAGCTCAGTTGAATTCAATAGATTAATTTCTCATCTGCATAGCTTGATTCAAGTTTATATTTTCTCTCCTTCTACATGAATATAAAGGGCAGGCTGCAGCTGGTGTAAATTGCACATCCATATCCATTTCCACAGAGTTTAAACAATTTAAGTCAGTTAACGCCCTGCCCCTAGCCTGTCCCTCATACCCAATATTTCTTCATTTGACTCCCCAAAAGTGGAAAGCTCTTCTCTTTGATCTTCATATTAGATGTTAAATCTTGGACATTTTTAGTTCACATAGTAATATTCTCTACAAAATATTGCAAAACCCTATTTGGCGTATAAAGAGGTGGCCACTGGCAAAATCCCATGTCTGAGGAGGAAAAAGGGACTGTCTTCTAACTGGAAAAGGATGGAACAAAGCAGCTTCTTCATGCAGAAACATTTTAACACGGTTTCAAAATTAACCTGCCTCTGCACACCTCCAGGTGACACTCGAGTTTTGTAGCTACGTGCTCATACATTGTGCTGTGCAGTTGGGAAAGGAAGTGTGCAAGCAGCTCACATTGGAAACTCTGCTTTCACACTGCGTCCCCTGCTTTAGGAGACACACTCACCTATACAGAGAAGCTATATTCCCATGAAATTATAAATTAAGAAGTAAAACTGAACTTGTCTGATTCTCCATGTGGCCATTACAATACCTTTTCTTTAATTTGATATATAGTGATTTAGACACTGAATGACAAAAACAATAAATCAAAGAGGCTGCCTTACACTGGATCAACTGTAATCGGTGACACAGACAAGCCATCAGACCAGTGAAGAAACTAATTTTCCCTCCGGTATTAATTTCCCCCCTCCAAACGGACAAAATAGCTTTTATTTTTCCCCTCCATGTTTCTCGCCTCCTGCATACTCAGGAGCAACAGTGGCTGACGAAAATATGTAGAAAATTAGGTAGGTAAGGAACCTTTATTTTTTTAAATTAAACTTTTGTGATTCTTTCTCCACAGTAATGGGAGAACAGAACATGGGAAAAACTCCAAAAATAGATCTCAAAACATATTCTACTCTCACAGGGTGAGGACTCCTAATACCAGCGTTGACCACGACATTTTAAGGGCCAGACTCAATTTGCAGCATGCATTTATTGGTTTTCTTTTGTGGGGAGCTCCCATGTATCTAACTGGTAGTTAAGACTACCAGTTGCTTAAGACTAATGCATACTTGCTATTTTCCATTTCACCATAACAAAAACTTTAAAATGTAATGTTGGGCTTTTTTTCCCAGTTGTGGCAAATATTACTTATACCTCAAATTGCCTTCAATGGAGCCCTGTGGATTACAACTTATAACTGATATTATGGCATTATTTTGTGTGTCATTATCAGAGACAACCTCAATTTTGTCTGTGTAATTCAAATATAACTAAGGGAAAGAAAAAAAAGAAAGAAAGAGAAAAGTGGAGCCCAGTGAGTTAAGTGAAATATTTTTATTATTAAAAGGCATCTGCAGAAACATAGCTGCAAAAGAGTACTCCAGAGTTTAAACATTACTCCTTTCTTCTTCTCTCTTGCTGGAAGATGATGTTCTGGTTCTTTTAAATATATCATGTCTCTCTGACTTTGTATCTGTAAGGGAAAAAATAAGTGCTATATGGCACCAGCATTTAACATGAGAGTCCAACGCATTTCACATGCATATTACAAATTCTAATCCAATTCACAAGTTAAATAGTGGACCAAAACTTAGTGGTCCTTCAATGCTTATGTGAAATTAATTAGTCCCAGCAGAATTCGTAGTAAGAAGGATACAACATTACTACCACAAGCACTAGTTAATTTGGCATTTTTAGGAAGTCAAGGGTACCCTGGACATGAAATTTTAAAGGGCAGCCCAGAGGCATATTGATGAAACTATTTAAGGAAGTTTGATACCTTTGGTCCTCTGTTATGGACAGATGCGATTTTGTTGTTTAGACCTTTAAGTTTGAGAATGTGGGGTTCTTCAAGAACATCAGCTCTATATTTAATAAGGAAAAATCAAAATAGGAAAGTTGTTGAAAATTGTATTTTAAAATAAATATACTTGATACAATCCTAGTCAAACAAGATTTTTATACGTGTGTCATGAACTGATATGCCAGAAAGTTCTTCTACTCTGGCTTTACAAATAATTATTTTTAATCTCCCAAATTAGTATTAATGTTTTAGAAGTGCACCAATCACTGCACTGTAAAAACTAATTTACAATTTTTGAGATGAAACTGAATGTTCATGAATACTTCATAAAACCAGATTTTTATGAGTAATGCGGGAGCTTAATTGAAAGACCTCGAGAGGAGGGAAAACTCAGAGTGGAATATTATTTACTACAAAACAGGAAAACTATTACCTGAGCTTGTGAAGGTATTTTTATACACCTGGCAACTTCTACACTTCAATTTGATTATGATTAGCTGGCTCTGCTCCTGAGAATTTTCAAAGTCTGGGTACAAGCCCTTGCCTTGGCTACAGCTACGGCTGTCTCACGTGTCAGAACACAATGGAAGGTGTACCTGCTTATTTAAACTTTTGCCTAAAAAGGACAAGAGCAAGTAAATATGTGTCCTGTTTCTTGTAGTGAGACTTCAAGGTTGGGTGTTTATATATATATACACACTTATTAGCCAAGTTTAACAAATATCAAGGTAAAAAATAGCTCAGAAACTGGGACTGCGGAGAGACTCACTCAGTAAATATTTTTTCCTGTTTTTAATTACTTCACATATTAAAAAGCGGAGTGCAGAAAACATCCGGTGTACAAAGCCAACGATCATGCCGCATCCACGTGAATTACCATCTTATCACAAGGCAAGTGCAGCTTTAAAAAGGAAAACTAAGTGGGAAACCTCATAAAAACAAAACCAAAAGAAAAAAAAAAATTCACTTGACAGACCAAAACCTTCAGATGTGGCGAGAGACCAGTTATGCAGGAAGCCAGTTCCCGGCAGAGCAAGCTTTTCAGAAGGAGGCACTTCGCCCCTCAGGGGGAAGCCCCGTCAGGGGCCCCTTCGTTCCCGCCACCCTCCTGTCCCCTCAGCGCTGGCCTCTCGGGGCTGAGCTGCCCGAGGAGAGGCGCCGCAGGCGAACCCCCGCCTGCGGAGCCGGCCCTTGAAAACGGCCTTAGGTCCTGAGCAGACTGGTGCTTCTCCCTCGGTCAGGCTTGCAGCGGCTCGGGGCGGCGGGTGGGCGCCCAAGCGGCTGGAAGAGTGACCCAGGCGTGCGCCCAGGCAGGCGGAGCCGTCCGCCACCTTCCCGGGGAAGCTGAGGAGGGCCAGCTGCCACCCGCCCTCTAGCACTTAAACACCCGCCTCGGAACCCCCAACCACCGCCCGACCCGGGACGCTGACGGTGGCTAAGCTGCAGCCGCCCCGCCTCAGCCGCCCCCGCGCTCCTCCCGGCGGTGGGGCGGAGGAAGGGAAGGGGCTGCCGGCCACGGCAGCCGCTCCGCCGGCTTCTCCTCGCGAGAACGGGCGAGGTTTCCGGTGTTGTGACTGCGGGCTGTAAAGATGGCGGTGAGCCTCCGCGCCCGCTCGCTGAGGCACCTCCGCATCCGAGGTAAGGGGTTGCCGGGTAGGCCGCCGCGCCGGCTGTCCCACCCGCCGGCTCCCGCTCCGCGCCGGTGCCCAGCCGCCCCCTCCGTTCCCCTCCTTCCTCTCTCCTCCTTCCTTCCTCCTCCTCCGGCTCCTTCCTCCCCGCCAGCCTAACGCGCTACTCTTCCCTCGTCCCCGCAGGTCGGAACGACAGCGGCGAGGAGAACGTCCCCCTCGATCTCAGCCGAGGTACGGACCGGGGGTCGCCGCCCGCTCCGCGCCGCGGCGTAGCGAGACTGGGCGGGGGGGGGGGGGGGGGACGAGCCGGGGGAAGCCGGCAGCAGAGAGCGGCCTGGTGCTCCGGGGCGGCCGCGGTGGCTCGGCGGGTGGAGGCCAGGAGGCAGCGAGGTGCCGGTGGCCGCCGCCGGTGGGCTGCCCGGCCACCTGCAGTGAGCGGAGCCGCCCGTAGGTGGAAGCCTCTCCTCAGCCCCCGCCGGCTGCGGGGCAGCAGGGGGCACCCGGGGCAGCGCGGGACCGCCCCCCCCCCCCCCCCCCGGCCACAGGCGAGGGAAGCCCCTGCGTGCGGGCAGAGGCTCCTCGGCCCCTGCCGCGGTTGTTTGCGGAGGAGGCGGCCGCTTACAGGCGAGGCTGTTTACAGCGTCCGTCATGCAGCGGGGTCGCCGGCGCCGCGCCCCCTCGGCCTCGCTGCCGGGGCCGCCTCCGGCCGCCGCTCCACTCGGGGGTCGGGCTCTGCGGCTCTGGAGAGCGCTGAGGCGGTGGCTGCTCCAGCCTTCACCCCTGCTCGTACATCCCGGCCTGTGCCGGGCAGGCTGGCCTTGAGCCGCTTGCTGTGAGACCGGAGGGCTCTCATCTCCCGTTTACTTGTTAAATTGCCCCAAATATCCTGCACTGCTCTTAGGTGGGGGGTGGGGGAATGAGAGGAAGGAAGCGACAGTAACATCGGCCAAATATGTAGTTCATTTTGCCTTGCTGAGGGCTAAGGCACGAGTCAGGCTCTTCCAAATATCTGAATGAAATGCAGAAAACAAGCTGGCCTGCTAGAAGCAATGATCTTCCCCGGGGGCAGAAGATCTTGGTCTAGGGGAAGGAGTAAAGTTGGTGCTTGTAGTATAACTGTTCTGCTTCAGGAGATCCAGGACTGCTGCTATTCTGAATAGATCCATTTTATGAGGAAGTAGGCAGGGAAATGACAGAACCAATGAGGTAAAAGTGGACTGTGAAGTGTAAAGGAAGTACAAATATTAGCAGCATCAGTAAAGCTTTCAGCTTAGTAAGAGGCTGTAACAACAACTGCACCTCTAATTCTTCTTCTCAGTATGATCTGTGTTTAGATTTTTTTTTATTAGGCAATTTTACCATGGGCTGAAAGTTATCTCTGTGTATACATATCATATTGACAAGTTCCTGGGAAGACCGCTGAGGTTTTTTTCAGTTTAAAGGAACAGGCTTTTATGTCTCCTCCCACCCTATATCCAAATGGACATGATTGCTTTAGCGAGACATTGTCTTCAAAATTAAAACAAGTGAAACTTTCATCAACAAAATGTGGGACAAAGGCCTTAACAGTTCAGACACATGTCGCAATTATTACTGCAAGCAGAGTTATCTGTTTATGAAATACACAGAATCAGGATTTTAATGAATGGCTTTAGTAACTTGTTTATGTTGCGTAGCATACGGAAGTGTTGTGATGTGAAAGAACAATATACAAAATTCAAATGCTGGAGTAGTAATTCTAGATATGGCCTGTTTTAAATCTTTTACTCAATTCGATAGGTGACTGTCATTATGATATTGATTTTGCCATGAGGTATTTTCAGCCACCTCCTGATTCTACAAGATCTGTACTAGTGGCGGTATAGTTACTTTATGTGTATTGTGTTGTAAAAGAGGCTCTTGGGTGTAAGATGCAAAATACATTTTTAGTACTATGGAAAAAAAGGTGTGTTGCACTGTGACTGGATATAGCCCCTGTTTAAAAAAAAAAAGTTATTGTTGTGGTGGTTGCAGTTGAATAAGAAGCCGCTTTAAATTTAGTTGTGAAGCCCTTGTCAAAAAGTGGGGGGTTGTTTTTTGTCAGAGAAACTAGAGCTGACTGACGTAATTGTATAGCTGTATAGCTATCCATTGTAGGTATTAACTTCATTTTAAAGAGAAAACAAAGTAATAAGTTAAAAAGGGTTCAGCAGGACATTAACTAAGCTAGATGATAATTTCTACCCTGTACACAAAGAATGTTTGTTTTTCCAGCTGTTACAATAGTTATATAAGCAATTAGTTTATTTTAGATTGCTACCCTAATTCTGTATTAATAATACACTGTTTTCATTCACTGTGAGTAGATAATGTAGTTTTCCACAGGCCTCACGTTTTCATTGAGTTAAAAGAATATTCTAATGTGTTGGGTTTTTTTTTACCCTGTCAACTGAACTTTGGGTTGATTAATGTGAAATATCTGATTTGGGCAAAGTAGAGAATCACCATAAACAGCGCCTCAGCCGTAGGCTTCTAGTTACAGTGGCCTCTTTATTACAAACATACGAAATTGTATTGGTATTGCCTAGTTTTAAACAGGTTCCTATTAGTGATGGCATGACGAACATGACTTAGCATACATGTCAGAAGTTCACTAGTCCGTACCCGTGGACTATATACTAACTGTGTTCTTTCCATGCAGCAGGCCAGTGCTGTTACTAAGTATTTCAGAACTAAGAGAGTGCTAGCCCTGTTCTGCTGCTTGAGTCCTACTTCTTTGTGGCTTTTTGTGCAGCAAGGCTGGGGGAGTGCATCGCTGCTTGTAGAGGTGATCTACCTTTCTCCACGCTGTTTGCTCTTTTCTCTGTAGCTGTAATTTGAGGGTTGCCAGTGTTTTCTGGGAAAACACCATGTTGTTCTCTTACATATTTTTACCGTGGCTGGTATAGTAGGGTTTTAGTCTTTGGAGCTTCTTGGTGCTCTGCCTTTTTGAATTACATATAATAATGTTTATGAAAGGGGTTTTATATGGTGATGCATTGTGTGTGTGAATTCTCTGCTTACAAAATTAGCCTGGATAAAGATATTAAAGTCTCTGGTTTGCTATTTCTAGTTTTGGGGGTTTTGTTTGGTTTGGTTTGGTTTTTAAACTTCTGGGCAACTCGACCCTGGCTGTACCCCATCTTTTAAGAGGATTCTGATAAATCTTTGTTTGAGACAATAACTTCCTTAAGAAAACAACATTGGAAAAATTGTTCCCAGAGCAAATATTGTTGTGTATAATGTTGGTATAGTAAGATAAAACGTTCAGATACAGATTAGACTCATTGTTTTGTCGCCTTAGGGTCACATGTTGTGTCTTCTATTGACTACAAAATTGCGATTACTAATTGGAATTCGGCATACTCAGGTTTTAGCCTTGTGTTCTATCACCTGCTCAGAATAGAACAGACAAGGAAAAGGAGGACAGACTTACCACCAGTGCGACTCCCACTGCAGTCATCTGGAAGGAATTAGCAATGAGATGAGGCAGATTGTTTTAATTAGACTACTGAAATCAAGCTTGTAACTTGTTAAGGCCAGAAAGGACAATTGGAGTTACCAGCCAGGTTAGTGCATTTGGTAGGAATTCTTGCATTGAGTCCAGCCATGGTTGTGCACGTAGCTGTGATATAGTATTATATGCTTTTACCATAATTGTTTCTGACTGTTCTACAGGTATTCCAAGCTGAATTACAGAAGCTTATATACCTCCCAAAGCTCTGGGCACTGTAAAAGGCTTGTATAGTCCACACTTTGTTTGCTGCTACATTCTTTGCTCCTGTCTAACTGAATTGCCTTACCCTATTGGGTGACCAACACCTTCCTTTGTTGGAGTTTCAGCTGTTGCTTTTGGGTTGTGAAGGCCAAAGTAGTTTAGAACTTGTGTAGTTGAGAGCTGTGTCTTACAGGGCCTTATCTGTAGTCAGGCTCTTTTACATGCCCATCCTTTAGGGGATTCCTGTAGCTCTGAGCCTGCAGTGGCTGTTAGGAACTTTTCAGAGCTTGTTCGCTCACTGAAGCTTTGGAGCGATACAAGGGTGTCAGCTGCTGATGGTCAAGTGCTGTTCATGTCTCTGTCTTCATTTTTTCCTTTTTGAGGGTGTCATAAATTGAGACCACAATGGATCATAATCCAATTAGAATTTTATTAATTGTAGCAAGTAGAATATGAGCAAATACAGCGCTGGACGGCAGGGGAGTCTGCGCTCCGCCAACTGCCGTACTGAGCAGTTCAAACAGTCTCTCTTTATACATCTTTACTTCCATGTTCAATGAGATAGTGGAGGTACTTTTCGCATGCTTCAGTTGTTGTTAGGGGGTCGTTTCCTGCTTCCTGGTGATAAGGGGTTGCTTGTCTTATCTCTGTCGATAAGTTTGGACATCTGATGGTTATCTTGCATAAGCACGCCTGGGAGGTATTCTTCGCATGCTTTACATTGAGCTTAACATAAGTCTTAATAAACAATACCTTAGTTCAGTTTCTCACAATCCCCCCTTTTTCTTTTTATCCTATTATTGTTTATTAGACACTACTTTCATTTTCGGCACTGCAGGCAAATCTTCTTCCACAATTCCGACATTTATCATAACACTCACAAGGTAATATCTCACAATTACAATCATAGTTCTTATGTGGCATAATGCATTCACAACAATCGTCATCTTCATTAATAGATACACTCTTATATTTTGCTTCAGACCTTGTAGTCAAAATAAGCAATTTAGCTGGGTCAAACCGTTCTTTAATAAAATGTAAAATACAGCGTAATATACAAGGTCCAAATATAAGTCCCAGAATCAACATAATAAGCGGTCCTGCTAAAGCAGACAACAAAGTGGTTAGCCAAGGTGAAACATTAAACCAGCTTTTATACCATAACTTGCCCGCTTCACGATCTTTTTTACGTTGATCTAACCTTTTCCGGAGTTTGGGCTATTATCGATAATAAAACTAACGATATACCAGGAAAAAGGGTGTCTGTCAATTTTTCCAATTTAAGTACACTTTTACCAGTCTTGGGGAAGTTCGACCATAGCTGCTTTTGCGTCTCATTGTTCTGGTTCTTTTCTCCACAGTTTGTTCCTCCTCTGCCTCGCCCGTCGACTCGGTTGCTTCGAGCCACGGGGTGTACCATCTTCTCGGCAGCAAGGGAAATCTTCAGGAGAACAGCTGTTTCGGGCTTTCTGCCTGTTTATATAGGCCTCCCACTTTGCAGCTTTAACTAATGGGACTAAGCAAGACACAGCTAGTACTTCCCTTCTGCACTTTGTAGCCAAAATTTCAACCACAAAGGGGATTGATTCGTTGGAATGGTAACAATAATACTAAGGGTTTATTCCTTTGGCAAAACTTTCCACCATTCGTGGGATCCTCGAATAATTTCTTGTTCCGACTCTAATTGTTTTTAATTTCCACTCAGTGAGAGTTCTTTGGGTTTTCCAACACTGTGTGCAAACTCCTATCGGAGGGTATCCATATTCACAGTGTGTCCACCATTTATCCTGGCATACCTTACACTTGCAACGAGCAAATGGATAACAATCGCAGTTCAAATGATTGCATCTAATTTGTATATCTAAAGTGCTTATTAGCTTTTCCTCTATATTCAATATTGTGTTACTACATAAGTTTAGCAATTTCCTTCAACACACTTTGTACGCTTCCATATATAATAGATTAAAAAAAGATAATTATAGCAAATATAAACAGCAATATACACTTTATACCAAAAGGTAATGCGGCAAAATAATCAACTAAAGTTCTTATCATTACGTTATCTTTTCAGAGTTATCTTGGTGTCACCTGGAGTACTGATTACTTTCCAGTGGGGTCTCGTCACTGGGCCTTTAATGCGACTAGCATGAGTCCATCCACACTCAGCAGTCCGGACAGCTGTTTCATCTTGTTCCTTAGCTCCCATTTGTTCTAGTTTTTCCTTTTCTGCAGACTCAAAACTCAAATTATTACTAACAGGTACTTGTTGCATAGTCAAAATCGTACTATAATTGCCTGCTACTCGTTTTGCTTCTGTATCAGCTGCATTATTTCCTCTAACTTGATAACTCGTGCCTCGCTGGTGTCCCTTTATATGTACAACTGCTATTTTATTTGGTATTTTCAATGCCCCCAGAACTCGCCGAATTAATTCTGGGTGTATCAGTTCTTTTCCCTGTGAGTTAACAAATCCTCTCTCCTCCCATATTTTCCCAAAGGTATGTACTACTCCGAACGCATAGCGTGAGTCTGTATATATAGTTCCATCCTTTCCCTTCAGTGACACTAAGGCTTTCCACAATGTGTACAGCTCACAGGCTTGAGCCGACCAGCTGGCACTCAGGGGGCCCGATTCTATTGTCTTAAATTCTCCTTTTGCCCCAATTACTTGTACTTTTTCAGGGGAAACTTTACATCCCTCAGGTATTTGCCTAATAGTCGATTTCTCAGCCCCAGTGTCTACTAAAAAGGTGAACTCTTGTTTATGGGGACCTATTTTTAATTTTATCAAGGGCTCATGATGACTCCGGTCCCCTAAGATATAGAGCCCCTGACTCTCCTATTCCGTTTTTAATATTTCCTCATCCCTGATCCTTTCTCTGCAATTCGTCTTTATATGTCCCTTCTTTCCACAGTAAAAACAACATCTCTGTTCCTTCTTTACTACCACGTTCCCTTGTTTCGTTCCAGCAGATCTGTGTTCACCAGTCCGCCCTTTGCGATCCTCTCTGACTGCTGCTACCATCATTTTTACTTGTCGCTTGCTGCTCTCTTCTTCCCGCTTTACGTAGACTTTCTGAGCTTCCCTCAATAATTCATCCAACCCTCTATTCTGCCAGTCCTCTAACTTTTCAATCTTCTTTCTGATATCTTCCCATGATTTTGCCACAAACTGAGTTTTGAGGAGCGCTTGCCCTAAAGGGTCGTCTGGATTTACCCCAGAATACAGCTGAAGGGCTTTCCTCAGTCGTTCCAGCCACTCAGTAGGGCTCTCATCTTTCTTTTGTATTTCATTAAATGCTTTATTGATATTCTGGCCACGGGGTACTGCTTCTCTAATCCCTTGAATTACTATAGTTCTCAGGTCCTGCATATGAGTTCTATGCACCGGATCCTGATTATCCCAATTAGGTCTTTGGAGTGGCCATTTAATATCTGCTTGGGGTCTCTGGGCATGCTGAGCATCCCACAGTCTCATTCCTGCTCGTCTAATCATATCTCTTTCCTCGGTAGTAAATAATTGACCAAGGATAGATTGCATCTCATCTCAAGTATAAAGGTTTGGTCCCAAAAATTGATCTAATCTTTCTGCCACTCCGAGTGGGTCTTCAATTAGGTTTCCCATCTCGGTTCTTTTAAAATCTCGTAGGTCAGCCGAACTTAGGGGCACAAAAATATATCCAATCACAGGTTGGGGTCCCCCCATGGGCATTTCCCTTAAAGGATACATCTGAGCTGCCCCTTTTTGACTCCTAGTTACGCGTCTAGGAGGAGGGGGAGACCCTTGTTCCGATTCTGGTGGGGGAGTGGGCACTCTGGGGACCTCTGAAGGGGCTGCGGGAGCAGGAGGAGAAATATAAGGAGGGGGGGGTTAGAAGGGTTTCGTCTAACTCTTCCTTCTTTTTCTTTTGTTCAGTTTTTACTTCATTCAGTGGATAAAGTCTAGCTCTCGGTCTTTCTAGCCACACTTCCGCATACTGACTCTCTTCTGGGTTAAGGGTTTTTTTTATTGTTAACCCAGAGGTTTAATTGTTGTCTGACCCAATCCTCTTCTGACCCATAGACTGGCCAAACGACATCTTTAGAAATCTTCTTCCCTCCCCATATCCTAGTACAATATTTTATCATTTTCTGTTTATCTTTCCCTAGGGTTCCAGGGAAATATCTCCAATTGTCTAGGATATATGCCAGAGGGGTATTCTTAGGTACAGTGGGTACCTTTCCCATGGGAGTCGAAGGCTTGCTGCCCTTCGCCCCCATCTTCTGGAATATCCACAAGCGTGCACTCACTCGTTCCCCTTGTTCCTGGCCCAGTCCCTCGCGGGAGATGGGAAACGCAGTACTTAAGGGTCCGCACTCGCCTGGTTCAATATAGCGAACCTCTCACTCGTTATATTCCAGGAAACCCAATCCCGCCCGAACGGTAAACCCGCGAACAAATTCGCCATATACTTACGCGCCCTGCGTCTTCGTCCGGACTCCCGTGCACAGAATTTTTATGGGATTTTACCGGTTTCTCCTTTGCTCATCATTCTAGAATTTAGGTTCGTCGGTAAGGTTGAGGTAAGCTGTCGGTCGCGGGGCCGCGGATTGCCGCGGGGCGCCTCCCCGGAGGACAGAAGCTCACCGTTCCTTATCCGAGTCACGGCACCAAATTGTCATAAATTGAGACCACAATGGATCATAATCCAATTAGAATTTTATTAATTGTAGCAAGTAGAATATGAGCAAATACAGCGCTGGACGGCAGGGGAGTCTGCGCTCCGCCAACTGCCGTACTGAGCAGTTCAAACAGTCTCTCTTTATACATCTTTACTTCCATGTTCAATGAGATAGTGGAGGTACTTTTCGCATGCTTCAGTTGTTGTTAGGGGGTCGTTTCCTGCTTCCTGGTGATAAGGGGTTGCTTGTCTTATCTCTGTCGATAAGTTTGGACATCTGATGGTTATCTTGCATAAGCACGCCTGGGAGGTATTCTTCGCATGCTTTACATTGAGCTTAACATAAGTCTTAATAAACAATACCTTAGTTCAGTTTCTCACAAGGGTAACAGTCTTTACTTTCTGATACTGTACTCTTTAACTGAAATGTACCTATCTCCAACATCAGTACTTCCATTTATTATTCATAAACATTCATTACGAGATAGTGCTTTGATTTAGCAGCTTTTCTTGTACAGCCAATTCTCTGTACTTTGTAAATGTTGAGTCCTCTAGCTACAACATGAGACAGATACGAATGAAGTAGCAGAGAATACTGGCTTTATTTCTCTCCCTGAGAGAGGGTTTCACAAAATTGGCTAGTGTTGTCTGAAAAAATACCTTCTCCTTTTTTGCCTTCATTCTCCATCACTTCCTTCTATCATGTAGGTAAAAATAAAAGATAAAGAAGTTCCATTGAACCTCAAGAGTTCTGAACTGTATTACTTTTCTTACTGTGCTTGCATCACTGTAAACCGTGTTGTATTTGGTTCCGTGTGCCCTCATGGCAAATGGTAATGCATTGCATGCAGGGCAAACATCTCAAGATGCTGTTTGCTGTTTACAGCCCACAAAAATGTCAGGCATTTTTAAGGGTTATTTGCAGGATAGTCAAGTAAGGCTGGATGAAATCTGTTTCCAAATGCAGCCTGAGATGTGATGACCGTGCTGTTTCCAGCTTCCTTCATCAGTATGGAAGAAGCAGGGAGGGATGTGGCACACCTGTCTGATACTGAGAGCTCAAGTAATGGGGGAGGGAAAAAAACCCTTTTGGAGTGCTTGCAGTGAGGTAGTGGGGAACCTGTGCAGAGATGGTAGCTGGTTTATACTTGGTGACTCAAAGGCAGTTCTTCCACATGGCAAGACCATTACAGAAAGCCTTTTAAGTTCTTTGCGTACCCTTGTGATACATGATCTGGCTTGAAAACAGGGAGAAGTGGGGTTCCACCGCATAGTAGAAACAGTATTTTAAAAATACCTAAATAAATAAAATGCATGGGGTCCTTTCACCCTTGCTCCACAGTGTGCCATCATCGCAGTGGATAACTATAGCAGGATGCTTGTGTTAGAGCAGGTCACACAGAGCAATAGCTGGTTTTTTGCTCCCTTCTTTGTGACTCTGTTACAGAAGCCTTAATAGGAGGGAGAAGGTAATTAGTAACATTTGTTTTCAGTTCTTCTGAGATATAAAGGAGCAACTTTAAAAACAACTGGAGAAAGCTCTTGTCTTGCTGTAGAACATTTCTCAGACTGCTTTGTTCTTGTATGTGGGGGTGTTTTTTATATAGGGACACTAAAGGAGGAGTGATCAAAGATGGTAGCCTGCTAACTTCTTGGGCAACATGTAACCTTTTAGTAGGTTTTAAAAGTAAGAGGGTTAGAGGTGCTGAGTATATGTGCTCCAAAATTAAGGCATATGATCAGCTTTCCTGTCTGCGCTTGTGCTTTAGTTGACTGTTGTTTTGGAGTTGTATAGTGCACTGGCCTGGTTTGATTAATAACACTTTGGTGTTTGGCTTTGCTTCCTAAGGTATTACTGCTTTTACAATCTTAAGTCTTGTCAGAACTATGAAAATGGTGTGCGCATACAATATTTCTTGAAAACAGGAGCAGCATTTTTAATGAAGGAAAAAATATTAATAAAGGCAACTTTAAAACCTTACGACGCGCTTACCTAGTGTTAAGGTATCGATCTGTAGGAGCTGGGCACTACCATGTCAAGATCTGTATTCATAACTGTCTTTAAAGTTTTTGTGTACAGCATCTCTAAATTTGTTTTTATGGGTTGTTTTTTTGTTTTTGCTACAGTGGTTCAGATTGGTCAACAAATGTCAGCACTTCTGAAGGGCAGAGAATAAAATGACTGTTCTAATATCTTGTGGTTTCTATTTATATTTGACAGAAGAGATTGTTCTGCGATTTGGATTGGTATAAATAGCTTCTTAGGTGTTTAAGCAGTGCTATGTTTCCACAACATTATAGTATTCTGCTTCCCCCCCTTGTCATTTGAATCTTAGAGATTTTTGTACTGCAGCAGTTTCTAGTTTCTGCCGCCTTCTTGATGTAAATGTTTTAGTCTTTGTCATAAATGTTCTTCAGGTTTTTTCTCCCTTTCATCCCCTCCCCTCCCTTTGAGATTAATGCAATGATTAGTTTCAGGATTTTTTTTGTCAGAGACTATCCAGTATAGATCCTGTCTAAAGAAATGCACCCCTCATCATAATTACAGTAAATAAGGAAGCTATGTCAACAATAGCCTTCCCAGAAAGAAATACATCACTTATTTGCCCAGTTTCATGATCTTCATGCATACTTTACCAATTAACTAGCAATCTCCCTTTTCTCTAATAATGTAGAAGAGATGCTCAACATCAGATAAAGTTTCTCTCTTTAAAGTGGGAAGAAGTGAAATATCCAGTTAGAGTGAAAAACTGCTGTTTTCTAACCATTTATATCCACAGAAACCCAAATGCTGCAGAGAAGATCAGTGTTCGAGAGGGTTACAGGACAGCTTGAGAATTGATGTTGAAACGATGGCTGACTAGTTTGGGGGAATGTACTGAAAAATCAGATAAGCTTTTTCATACTAATTGAGGCTCCTGCCTGAGACATTTTGAATAATGAATGGCATGAGTCATCTACCTTAAAACCAGCTAGCTTCTTACAACTAAGACATAAGAATGTGACTTGAGGCTTTGATAAGTACACAAGAGACTAGATAAAATAAGGGGTTTGCTCTTCACTGGAAGTGTTTTTTAACTGCATGCAGGTAGGCAGATGCTTATACCATAGTGCAGGTGAATGCACACACTGAGCAGCACTCCTGTGCTCCTGAGATAAGTTCTGACACAGAAGGAAAGGTGCCATAACACTGCTACACAAGTGCTGGCTGATATCTGACAAATTGCTTTACTGGAGCACTCATAACTTTTGCGCTCACAACAAAATGTATTTTGCTTTATTCTGGTTTAAAAATCTGTATTATTAGCACATTCATGTATACAGCAGACGTGTGTTTTTTTTTTTTTTTTCATTTGCCAACCGTCTGTTGAGGTGATGGCAAATTTGGGTAGAATGCATCAGGAAAACAGTAGGAGTTAACAAAACTTCAGAGCGTGATTAGTGAATAGTGTATTCACCAAATCCTTGCATCTGGTGAAGAGAAGAAATGCTGGTAAAGATGTACAAGTGACAAAATGTAGTTTAAAAAAAGACACAAAACCCAGTAAAAAAAAACCCAATGCCAAAGAACAAAAAAAAATTCTCCTTACAGTTGTATTTTCTTTGTGATGTGACTGAATTTACTTCTAGTACATACCTGAAAGCTCTGTAGAACTCATGTCCTTACTCTAGTATAGCAAGCTGCATCTCAACGGTGGCCTGAATAGGTTTGGGTAACTAAATATTGTGAGGAAGTGTCTTCTCCCAAATTCTGCCTGAACAGCAATATCCTTGGAGTCAACATTTTTCATTAATAAGTTTGTCTAAGTGATAGAACCTTTATGAAAGTCTTCCTAAAAGGGGAGAATTTATTTCTAAATTTACTGGTTTTGTTTTTCACTATCTAGACTTCTCTAAGCTCCTTTTAGTCCAAGTGCTACTTATTGCAACAGTTTTGGCTACATCTGGCCACTTATTCAGGTAGCTGCTCTGGAAACACTTCAGAAAGCTACTTTTAAAAACTCGTATTTTTTTATTTATTTCTGTAGGAATTAAATATGCTGAATTGTTTTAGACATAGAATGAAAAGCACAAAGGTTCTGAACTCCCTTTCAATTGGAGTAATGGGTAGTTAAGGAAATGTCATGCTGTTTATTAGTGATCCTTTGAATAATGTTGTGAGTCTAAGACCAAATGGGCAGGAAAGTGCTAAAGATGAGCTAGGACAGTTAGTCACCTATATTTGAAATTGCTACTGTCAGTTAGCACTTGTTTAGTTAAAATGAAAGAGGTACATCTCTATACGCCATTTGCATAAGTTACATTTGTTGCAAAATGAACTACAGCTGTTGATTAAGACTGCAGAATGGTTAGTAGGAGATACTTCTGCATAGAGGGAAGGTATTTAAAACAAAACAATACGGCCTTGATTTATGGAAAAATATGATTACAAAGAGTAACTTCGTTAATCTCTTTATATGAGATGTATGGTGAACAATACAGGGATTTTATTCAGTTTCTTCCCCTGCATAAAAGATTGGCTTCCTGCTTGAAGCGTACACAGACTATAAATAAAACAATATATATATTTAAAAGTAATTAATGCATAAAAATAGAGGACTATCAAGAACAGCTGTTGCCTGAAAAATTAAATCTGTAAGTAGTCTTTTTCCTTGGTTACCTTCTTGACTATCAGTGAAGTCAGAATTCAGCTTTAGCAATCTCATATCTGGAGAATTTAGAATGTGTTCATCCCCTTCTTTATGCAAACCATATGTGATTCTCATGGATAGACTTACTGTTTTTTTTATGACATACCAAAAAAAGCGGAAAAAATTTTGATGTTTCCCTAAACATTGTGTTTCCAGCTCAGTATTTTAGGTTAGCCTGTTATTTCAGAGGGATAGATTCGTTCAAGTTGAAATTGACCAATGACTTAGGTGATTTCTGAGTTTAAAGAATTGTACTTAGGTCTTGTTGTGAAACTTATAAATATGGTGCTTCCCATCTCTTCTCTGAAAATGACCTTTTCAAGAGAAGAAGTAAGTCTTGAACAGTCATAGCTACAGATGGATGAGATCTGTCTTGTCCCTAGTACAAGGGACTGGAGATCCCAAGCATCATCAACGCATGTGCTATTTTGAAATCTTCTGGTTATATCATGTTAAGGGGGGTAGTTACCACATTGCACATTTGCCACAGTTTAGAGATTTCCTGCTGCAGTTTTTTGCTGTTTGTGAATTACTTGTAGTTTATAGTTGTGTACCTTTATTAATACTTGAATTTGAGGACATTATTACTTTGCTCTTCCTGTGTCTTGCCAAACTACCCTTCATCTCTTCATTGGCAAACTGGGTGGTCCTCCATCTGCTAATGTTGCTAGGCTTTTTCTTCTTAGATGACACTCCATGTAACAGGGAATTTCTGGGGACGGTGGCTACCTCCTGACAGCTTGGAGTTTATCAGTAGGGGCCATTTCACTGGACAACTTTAATGTTTTTGGGTTCTTGAATGAATTAAAATGATGCAGAGAAGAATCAGAATGTTAATTGGGAAAATAGAGAGGATGACACTTCTCCCTTTCATAAATTATCTTCTGATGTCAATGATATTATTAACTTGCCTGTCAGTTCAATAATACTCAGATAAATACATGATCAGAACTCTTTTGGGTTGTTTTGAAAGGAGATTTGTCTGATAACACTCATCAAATGGTAGTTGCATGATGTGAAGCAGTCACAGTATATCTTTTATAAGAGCATCTAAGATTGTGACTGTCCTGAGTTTTCTGTTTCTAGAATTGGTGGCAGAAAAGAAGAAATGGGTTTGAGGAATTGAAGGTAATTTTCTAAAAAATTACAATAATACTTTCCAGAACATCAACTGTGAATAAGGGTTTAATTTGATTTGTATAACAACATAACGAACATTGAGAATCTGGGAAAGGCTTATCCTTCAGCCTTTTATTGGCTTTTGAGCATAAGAACAGGTGTATAGGGTCACTCCAGCCTTGTGTCCTGTCTTTGACAGTAGCTGATAATTTGTGCAGAGGAGAGAGTAAAATACAGGGCAAACAAACATGTCATGCTGCTATGGAGCGTTCCCCAGCCTCCAGTGTTTTGAGTCTCCGTTCTTTTTGTCATCTTTTTTTCTTTCCCTTTTTCTTTTAAACATCTAAACTTTTGAAAGTTTTAGAGCAAGTTCTTCTAGAGTTTTAACTGTGTACTCTGCAATAATTTATATTTCTGTTTTACTATGAAGTGGTAATGAGAGAAATTTTATTAGGAGACTATAACCTCAGCTTGCTTTTAGTCATCCTAGTGTGCAGTGGTTATAGTTGTGTAATGTTGTAGAAAGATGGCATTATGTTTTTCTTGGGCAGGGGGTAGGGGAATAATTATGTAGTACATAAAGACTGTGTATACCGAGAATGATTGCTAAGATTCTTGGCATTAGCATAATGTCTTCCTGAGAGTTGATGACCTAGCTGTAAATCTAAATGGAGGACTAAATCAAACATTTGTTCTGTATGAATAGACAAGTTATCCTTTGGAATGGTCCTTCAGTTTTCTCCTTCTGTGTTCGAAGTTTAAAGGTGTTTTGAGTTGGTCTCTCACAATCCAAAATAATTTATGTGTCCAATCTTCAGCTTTGTTCTGTGCTTTTGTTTATATAGTATTACTACAGTTTTTAGATGCTAGGGAAGCTGTTAACGTTTCAAATACAAAACATGTTTTTCAGATGTTTTAGCAGTAAAGCAACTCTTGTCTACAAATTTCTATGCAAGATCACACGCTGGGAATAATTAATATAATTCCAAGAGTGAGGATTTAAGGATGGCCTTTATACATGTATAATCTCAGTGTCTTGGTTAGAAATAATGTTGTAAAACAGTAATTTGGAAAGTGGTCCTTTTTTTAACTGTGGTCAGTGCTTCAAGCTGTCTGCAACAGCAGAAGGTGTATTTCCTGCCACCTTTATCCATACTGAGGAATATTTTTTAAATTATCCTTTAATTTACCATATTTTATGCACATCTGCAGAAGATAAATCTATACAGTCACAGTAGGTATTTAAATTTTTGTTTTCTGTTTACTTACAGAAGGATGTGTGTATAAGTCTAGATGTACAGAACTAAAATAGGAAGGATTAGACTCCTAAGTGTAATCCTGATACCAGACTATCTTCTCTTCTTAGGTTCCAGTGATTCCTGGATCCTACCTTGCATACGCTGTCTTTTTCACTGCTTTCTAGTTAATAGACATTTTTGTAACTGTGAAGGTTAATATCTACTTGATTGATGTAGGAAGAAGAACAGTTCTTTTACTTTCTTTGCTGAGTGTCATAAAAGAGAGGAGGTGTTATTTTTAAAATATTATTGATCCACTTTCATCTATTTATAGCTTTCTCAAGCAGCAAGAGTGAAAAAAATTTGAGTTCTCAGCTTTTATTTTCTTTCTGTTTTCATGGAACTTCTGAAACTTACTGAAACTTCTCTGTTGTATTCAAAAAGAAATGCTTTATATATGGTTTGCCAATGGAAGCTATAGGAATCAAACTAAATAAATCTGTAGGTACATTCTGCAGAAATCACTGGTTTTGGTCACCTGTACTTTTCAAGGGGATGCTCTCAACTTTTAAGGTTTTTATACACTGTGGGTTTTTTAAATCTAAAATTTATGATGATTATTTGGCAAAACTTATACATCACACTATATCAGTGCAAAGTATTTTGCACCTTACTGATTCAAGTGTGATAACAGAATTTTAAAAATTATTATAGATCATGTGTATCTGTCTTAGTATATAACACATTTTTCAACCTAATAGTAAGTACCTAAACGTGGTATTATAAACAATTATTTATATTTTTTTACCTTATAAATTGAGACATACCTTCAGTCTAATCAGGTATTACTGTGTTTTTAAAAATTATAGGCTGAATGTAAAGTGTTCATGCGCTGATTTCTTTGAATCTGGTGGAGTGGAGTTGATGTGTCAATACAAATAATTCAGGAGTGATCTCTGCTGTGCAGTTTGCTTTTTTACGTAGCTTTCTCTTCTTCCGTTGTTCTCAGAACCTGGGTGGTGTTCTTCTGTGCAATTTCCACATTTTTGAATTAGATGTAAATTACGAATACTTAATGTTATGAGAGATTACATAATTATCCTGATTTTTTTTTTAGCAAGTTGATAATGGCAGGATATGCCTTCTCATTGGTGTTTCATTTCATTATTAAAGGTGTTGATTAAAAGTGTTTTAGCAGACTGATTACCTGTCATCTAGGCTTACACAGACACCTAAGTAACTGATTTTTGATGTTTCATTGCTTTTAATAACCAGTAACTCATTACTGTTTAAGTGGAAACGGAGAACAGTGCATTAATGTTTCTAATTGGTGTGTGTTTCACTCAACTTCCTTCGTTTTGGCAGCAGGTAGTTTAACAAGCCACTAAGAGCAGCTTTGCAATACACAGTTGCATAGCACTTAAGACTTTAAAAAACCCTAATAAATGTGGAGGTGTATAGTAAGTTTACCAGGATCATCCATCTATATTGTGATTCTTTCCTTCAGTAACAGGAAGGTATGTCTTGTGTTCTTAGTCAGTGATGAAATGCTTAGCTGTAGTGAAGTACAATTTCCCCCTTAAAGAGACGTCTTTAGGTGTATTTAGGCTCTTACTTCACTTTTTGGCACTGTGATTCTAACAGGTGTGATAGCAGCTGCTAGAGCAGTCTCTCACTTGAGAGTTTACTTACTGTATGTACATTGGTTACTGTGTACAGCTACTGTCCTAGCATCTACCAAGTGATGCATACAAAATATACACTCCTCAGTTTAACTCATTATGCCTCACTTCTGAGTTACTGAATTATTTGTGTGCTAAAGCCTACCATTCTTTGTGTTTGCTTTTTATTCACATGTGCGTAACAGAATAGCGAACTGGCATGCTGCTAGCGTACTGAATGTGGTCAAACAATGCTGCTAAATCTGTCAGGACCAGCAATAGCTATATTAGCACGAGTGACAACTCCTTTCCTGTTTCATTCCTGCATTAGATGGAGCACTAGCTGTTTTGTGTAGCTGGAGCTCTGTGGTGTTCTTTCTCTCTGGAGAATGGGATCTGTCAGAATGCATCATGATTCTCACTGGGTAAAAACAATGTCACAGTCCTGAAGGAGTGAAAAAAGTGAGTCAAGCTGTAAAAGGTCATGAGAGTTTAAAAGCAAACAACACAACTTTGAAGGTTTTTGATATACATGCATCTATTAATTACTTCAAGACATAGAGAATCACAGAATTCTTAAGGCTAGGGATTTAAAAACAGCAATTTCACGCTGTGCTAAAGATTATCATTATATGTACTGTGTGTTATTCACTACAAACAGTTGTGGGTGAGAAACTGGTGTAACAGAAGTACACAAAACAAAGATATCTGATACTTCAAAGTGCTTGCTGTCGAAATAAAGAAGACAGATACACAGAAAATGAGATGGTAATATCAGCAAGTTAAGCTGTTGTTGCAGAACGTAAGTGTGCTGGCTTGAAATTTTTGTATGTATCAACAAGTTTTTAGATGAGATTTGAGGCAAAGTGGCTTTGTGTACATTAATGGGGACAATTTTCCTCATGTAAAATTGTAGGTTAAAAAAAAAGTCTTGACTCTAATGAGTTTCTTCTGGAAGGGGTACATCCTTCTTCCACCACTCTACTTGTGAATGGCTCAGTGGCACAGCCACTTTTGCGTGGATTTTTGTAAGACCTTAATATTGAGTTTGACTAGGTAACACAGCAGAAAACTAACATAGCCAAAAGAATGAGAAGGATTCTGACTCAGTTAATGGAATTATTTCAATGTGAAACTGATGGGTGCTGGAGTAGTGTAAAGGGTAGGGTGTATCATATAGAGGGACAGGGATAAGGGAAGGGGTTGTGCACCTTTTGGCAGAAGAAAGCCGTAAGATCAGCTCAGTCATTTTGCACAACTCCACGTCCAAAGCACCATGGGAAAGAACATGAAGATATTTGGTTATCACTGTGGGCCAGCTCAAGATGAGTCAGCATCTCAGTAATGAATGAGGTAAGTCAGGAAAGAATAGACTTTTGAGGGGTCTTAAAATTATAACAAGTAACTTGTCTTTTTTTCAGATAGAAAAGCAGGAAAAGCTAAAGAGTAAGGGTTAGTCAGAGTTAAGAAATCTCTGCAGCAGTGGTCTGAACTGGGGTCCTTAAAAGACAGACAAACTACCCTCACACACCTCTCCCCCCCAAAAAAACCCCAATCAACCTACCCCCCCCCCCCCAAAAAAAAAACCAAACAACCAAACACCCCACCCTCCCACAATCAAAACCCCAGCAAAACCTAAAAAAATGCCAAAAGTGCTTGTCAACACCAACATGAGCTGTTCAGCTTGACAATGAAATGTAAGGCCATGATATTTCTTGTTTTGGGAGACCAGTCTCTGATTTTGTGTCATATTTCTCTATTTCTGCATTAATCCATGTTCTTCAATGCTGTTGCATGAGATTGTGTGGCAGGAAGATATGCAGTGCTGGGTCTGATATTTGATTACAGGAAAGCTTAGCTGGTAGAATCCAGAATGCATTTAGTGTATTTTCAAGCCCATTTTAATGTAAGGGACAGACTAGCAAGATACTGTATCTCCATTTGTGAAGTCACGTTACACATTACCGTGTTTAAACTCTCTTATATCTGCCACATGAAGTTCTGTTAGGGCTTACTGTGTTCTCTACTCAGCTTATTTGTAATAACAATGAGTCATGTTTGAGTAGCTAAGTAAATTTTCTACTTCTTTCTAGTATATGGTCCTTTCCCAGAAGAGGAAAAACAGGATAGCCAGTCTTTCCTTGAAGTTAATATGTCACAATTCTTTTGTTAACTTTTTTGGAAGAGATTTTTTGTAAGAAGGTTGTTCTGAAGTTTAAGCAAGGCTTGAACTGACAAGGTTTGACTGAAAAGGCTTCTGTAATCTTAGTTCTTTTCTGAGGTAGTGTACTATTAGAGGGTATTTATTTCTTTACTATATTGTTTTTTCTACAGCAGTAGCGTTGTTGATATAATGGAAGTGTGAGTCATCTAACTTGCTGTATTCGTATTATCGTTGGATAGTGGTAATGTCTGTTCTTAATTTTTTCAGTGTTGTAGATCTTAAACTGGAGTCCACACTTCGCTTCAAATCACTTAGCTGCTAGTGAAGCTTCTGGGAAATACCTGGCTGCTCTGCTAAGCGCTACAAAGATGGCTTTCCTCGAACTTTTCTGTCTCTTTAGAAATGAGAGTGTTCCTCAGCAGGAGGAGGGCATGTGAGGAGAAGTTGCTTTAACTGCAACTTTTCATACACATGTAAAATGTTTTCAGTGCACACTTTTATTAAGCAGCCTTGTTATAAAGGTCTGCCATTGCTACAAAATTGTTAACATGGGAAGCGGTAGCACAGTCATGTTCTGGTTTCTTCACACCTAAGTTGGCAGCCTTTCTGCACAGCACACCTTGGTCACATCTGAGTTAGTGCCTACTCTATCAGGTAGCTGAAGAGAAATAGTCATCACCAGTGACATACAAGAGGTTTCCTGGGCTCTCTTGCGATCTTTCCTGTCCATATAGTGAGCTTAGTTTTGGTAGAGGTTAACTTTGAGCCATCTGCACTTTCAAACTTAAATCTTACGACCATATTTCCGGTCTTTTTTGAAACTTATTGTTGCTGCTTGTTCTCCAGGGAATTGAAGTAGGACAGTCTGGAGAGCTCTAAGGCTGCTCACCTGGGATCTTTCTTGTGTACAGTAACGGGTCCAGAAGTGGTGTGAGCCCGGGAAATTCTGACCCATTACCCAAGGCAGGCCAAAGCATAGAAATCAGCCAAACTCTATTTTTCAGTGAAACCAAATTATGAGGAAGTTACTTTCCTCTCCTGTTATGTTCCCTTGAAATTACATGCTGTGGTGTAAACTATTTGTAGTGCCATAACTATCCCAGCCTACTTGTCTTCATTGTTTCTATGGCTTGTTCTGTTGCAAACTTCTCAAACTGAGTTAAGCCCTGGAAAGGTAAACTATGCAAGGGAATCCTAAATTTGGGATGGATCTAATAAGAGTTTTTCCTGTCTCTGATTTCTGTCATTATATCAAAGATTCCCCCCCGCCCCCCGCTGGGTTGGGGAGGTTCAAAGAGCCGCATGCATATGTTCCAACTTAAATTCAAAGTTATTGGATGTTTGGTTTCACTGTGCATACTGTTCTGCAATGCAAGGTAGCTCTGTCTGTACTTGTGGCTGTGTATCTGACAGCTGACTTTGCTTAATGCTGTGACTTAGGTTTGTGAAATAGGATACTGTACATCAAGCTGGTGATGGCTGAGATTGATGCCCATGTTTAGGAGACTGCTTTGTCTTCCCAAAAATCTCTGTTTTGTCTGAAAACACAATTATGTGGTGTGGCAGTAGCATGTCTGTACATGTGCAGGAGTTTCATTGTAAGCAGCATAGTCAATACAATTGATCCAGTTTACCCTTCAGTAGGCATCTTGCAACTAGTCAGGGTAATTGTTTTCCACTTAATTGGCTGATAGAAGAGATCTCCATTGACTACAATGGATTTCTAGGTTTACACACCTTAATTCAGGCACCTTCCTGTAGGTGTCTTAATCTTTAAATGCTGTCTTGTATTCATGATGGTAGCATGTTGTGGTTTAGTCCCAGCCAGCAAACCAGGACATAGTGCAAGTACAGGGTTGTGTCTTTGCAAATATGGTCTGAATATATCCTGATAAGATTACTAGTTATGTCTGCTTTTTCAAATCTGTTGCTTTTTAAAGTTTTTAAACTACACAAGTTGATTAAAAGAAAAACCTCAGCTTGGTTTGTAGCGAGGTGGTGAAAAGGTGTGTTTTTTACATCTCTGACACCTGATTTCCTTTGTATAATGAAAAAATATACAAATATCCTTTCAGGATGAACAGAGAAGTAAGACTATGTGTACACCACAAATTCAGCTGTAGCTGTTCATACTGCAGAAGGAAGCAAGTTTCATTCACTGAAGTTAGTGTGGGGCACCACACACACAACCCGTCTTTTGCTTTTCAGTTGTCTGGTGTTTGGACTCTGCAGGCATGTTCTAAAGACTTCATTTTATGTAATGCGATTTTTTTCTTTGGTGATGTAATGATTTCTAGCAGCTCAAATCTCCAGCTCCCTGTTGGTATTTAATTTATTTCAAACCACACTGCAGTTGATAGTGTTGTTATAGTGCCTATCACGCAACGTTTAATCCAAAACTGCATGAGAACTCTGCAGTCAAGCCTCTCTCCCTTTGAAAAATGTACTGCTGAAACACCGGCACGTACAGGGCTTACTGCAGTTTCTGTTACCGCAGCTCTGTGTGCAGCATTGTGCCCAGCCCCACTCTGTGTTGTTTGTCCCACTCTGCCTCAAGTCCCAACGTTACTCTGAAACGCAGGGTAATACTGTCTCTTCTCAGCATGTTTGGTAGTCCTTTCCCATTTCCTAGCAGAATGCAGGGTGGGTCATCAATCGGTATCTGAATCCTGATTTGT
This sequence comes from Phalacrocorax carbo, assembly GCF_963921805.1. NCBI lineage: Eukaryota > Metazoa > Chordata > Aves > Suliformes > Phalacrocoracidae > Phalacrocorax > Phalacrocorax carbo. Next base: position 16,554,083 of record NC_087548.1, on the reverse strand, counting down.
AGGTTTTTATGTTGGGATGGTGAACCCTTGAGAAGACATTCCTAGTTCCCCTATTTACCTTGTCGGTCACTGTCCATCTCGCTGGAAAGTCCTAATCCTCTAGTAAGTTTAGGGTGATTGTGAACAGACATTAATATGGAGAGCAGAAAAGAGTCCTGCCTTCCCAAAATCCCACCAACCCTTTGTCTGGAAAGAAAAAAGTAGTCATGTGGTATGGGAGTAACATGCTGTCTTTTTACTCTGTCTTTAAGTTTTCTACTTGTCTTTAAATTACAAAGGGATTAAGGATAAAGCTGTTCAGTTACGAGGTGTTAGGAGTTTCAGGCACTAAATGGATTCCTTTGTCAACTGTAAGTGTAAGTTGTTGATTAAAATCTGCTTTAAAATAGGAGTGTCTCTCCTCCATGGTCTTCAGCATTTATTCTAGAGAACTGAGATATGCTTGGTATTGGTTCTAAGCATAAATCAGATTGATATTTGGTGAGAAAAAATGATCTGTGTCCTTAATTAAGACCAGGAGAATATGTGTTATATTTAGGACACTGCATGTGGAATGCTTGTTTCGACTTTTTTCAACTGTATCTGCTAATAACCTGTTTTCTTTTTCAGAGCCCTGTGATAATATGAGAGAGATTCTTCAAAATGTGGCCAAATTACAAGGCGTCTCAAATATGAGGAAACTAGGTCACTTGAATAATTTTACTAAGGTAAGAGCTCAAATGGTGTCAAAGAACAAGTGATGATGCAGGCAAAATGTTTTATATGTGCTCTGTCAAACACTGGCTGGGAGATTAATGAAACAGCTTAATATCATAGAACAGTACTTGAAATCTACATACTATGGGAGAGGAAAGGAGCAAATAAGGACAAGCAAATATGGGAATGCAGGGTTATGCTGAAGTTTGTCTAGATGTCCTGCTGGCTACACTTTTGTAGTATTTTAGTGCTTAGAAGTCTGAAATATCTCCCAATTGATGGGTTAAGTTGTACAAATAGAGCTAAAGATTGGTTCCTGCTCCATGGAATTGAATCAAAAATGTGAAATGCCCAACTCTGGATATAAACTGGTAAAGTGTGGTGAGGGGGAGAACTGTATCAGTAAGAGTGATATGCAATGGTTTGCACACTAAGCGAATAGCAACTGTCAACATTCACTGTAGTTTTCATAGTGAAAAAGATTTAAGGGGTGATTTCTAGAAATGGTCTGTATTGCTTATCTTTGAGGTGCTTTTTCCAAATATGTGCTCACAAATCATGGGAATGTGACAGGTGCTTGCCTGGAAGTATGATAGATGTGTTGGAAGCCGTCATTGTGAGGTGGCAGGAGGAGAGAATTAAAAACTTACTGAGGATGAGTCTGTAGGCAGAAGAAAGAGGGTATGAAAGGCCTTCAGAAGGAGAGCAAGTACCACTTTTTGGGTAGATGAGGAACCTGTGGAGAGGAGCAGAGAGGACAGGTGGGCAGGGAGTTAGGAAAGGGGTGTGTGTTTGTAGCATACTGAATGGTTGTGGTTGGACCAGCTTCCCATTTGTCAAGGCAAGGGAAAATGCATTTCAGTCAGTGAACTGGCTCAGAACACATGTAGGTGCATAGCAATCACTGGGGAACTGAATTTATTTACACTGAAACCTTTTCTTTGGGTCATTGCCTCATTGGGTCTGTCAGCTTGTCAGAGATCCACCATTGACAAAATGCTGCTGGTTTTACTGAGATTCCAGTTGTGTTGCAAGAAAGCCCTTTATTCTGCTAGAAAATGCCCATGCATAGCTGTGTTTCCTTTTTGTGCTGATCTGGAAACATTTAAATTTGAGTGCTTCCAAATTCTCTAGTTGCCTTAGAATTAAAGAACTGGATTAGGTTTGCAGATGCATGATTCCTAATGAAAAGTCAATATTTGAATTTATGGATATTAAAACAGTGTTGATTTTACTATTGAAAATCAGATGTTAAACACCTATAAATGTGTTAAATTAGTAAGTATGCATATTGAAATTGGATGAGCCAAAAAATCTTTTTAAAAGATAGTTTTGAAAAATTGAATAATTCTGTAATCCCATATTTGACGAATTTGTTCTTTATACTTACTTGGTGTTAAAATTGGAAAATACTTACAAAAATACAAGTAAAGCTTTCATAAATTAGACTTAAGACTGGCAAGAAATGATGAATTTGTGAAAAGCAACTTGCTAAAATTAAATATGACCTTTGAAGACAGACTGTAGTTCATAACCCGGTTTTGATCCTGAATCAGACTGACTGTATATAAGGGAATTTCCTACTTTATTTAATATTTAGCACTTGCTCTTATGCATGTATAAAGCAGATATTCCAGGGAGGTTAATATAACTTGTACATTTGATTTTGAAAACTCTTCCTGTTTTTGTTTGAACTGTAAATGCAGCTATGGAAAGAGAATAGAAGATGCAAATTGTATTGCCTGTCTTGTGGCTGGAACAGGTCTGTGTGTCTCATTCCAGCAGTTAAGGGTGAAAGCCTGGAGCTTGGGGGAGATGGTTTTATTTCTGTTTTGCACTCTGGTCATCTACAGTGAGTTAATGTAGTCTTGGTTTTCCCCTTTGTGAGGTAGGTGTGTGGGGAAGATAGATGTACTAAGAGCTGAGGATGTTTGTATCCTGTCTTGGAAATATATTGAAGATGAACTTGACTTGTTTATAAATGTTTGCATTTTATGATTCATTTTTGAAAGGCTACTAGTTATCTGGGTAATTTGTCCTATGGACAGGAAAAGGACCTTTTGAAATTTTTTTAATAGCATATTTCTGAAAAATAATACAGAAAAATCTGTAAAAAAATTTAACTTGCCTGCTAGGAATATTATACTTCAAAGAAAATGTCGGCACCAGTTTAAGCAGTTGCTCCTTACTGCCCCAGATTTTTCCTTCAAAGACTGGGCAAATCTTGCATTTGGAAGAAATACTGTTCCACTTCTTTGGTCAGGGAAAGCAAAATGTTTGTATTCATGTGGAAACAAGCAATGTAAGTTAACATAGACTTTCCTGACAGAAATAATGGTAGGCATTGAGTTTTGAATTAACTTCAAATATCTGAGGTATGTTAGGTTCAGATTTCTTTCCTTGAAAAAGCACTGGGTTTTTAAGATGGGATTTGTTCCCCCAACCCCCTTTTATTTAAGGAGAAGGAAAGGATTCACCCTTTAAAAAGTACTGAACTAGTACTGAGCTAGACTCCAGGATTTTATGCAGAAACTAAATACTTTTATTTGAAGTATTAAAATAATGGTGGTCAGCAGACACAGGATTTGTTACTTCATCTGCAAGCACAATACCATAAAGCAGGTGTGTGGGGGTTTTATTTTTGAGGCTTGCATGCCTAAGATGTAACTCCCTTTTCATTTGTCTTTTCCTTCAAGAGTAATATTAACTAATATCATTCCAGTCCCCACAGCATCCATACTTATGGTGCGAAGTATGCTGTGATATTTTCCAAAAGCTTGCATTTCATTCATCAAATTTTAGCTAGTACATCTTCATAGTAAAAACCTTCAATATTCATGTTATTGGCTCTTTGGCTGAAGAACGTGGGTTGTTCTTGCCCAAGAGGTGCTGTAATTTTCTGCTCCAAGAAATTAGCATTCCCAGTCTGGTGGTACTCAGGCTATTGAAAGGTATGTTTGTTCTGAGCTGCAGCAGTGGCAGACTTAGAAATTCTTCTCCTCACCTTCTGCTCATCACCTAGTAAGTGAAGCTGTCTGAAGATGGCAGAAATGTTTATGATGTACTGCCTAATCTGTATTAGACAAAAATAATCTTCCTTTCAAACCATCTGTATCACTATTTAAGCTAACCTGAATTTTGACCTGCAAAATGTTTGAGGATTTGACCTCTAGTACATAGTGACACTTTCAGTTGTCACAGCAGTTCACAAGCTTGGTATGTGTCTTTGGCTTCGGTAAGCTGAGTAGGAATACCCATCTTTGTTTTATAAGGTCAGCTACATAAGGCAAGCACCTTGAAGTTTCCCAGCTTCTGCTGATTAATACCAAAACATCATGGTTACTACTTTGGGGTTTTCCCCACCCCCAGGAGAACTAGTAAGTGATAAATTACTGAAAACCAGAAGGAACTGTACGATTGCATTTCCTTAGTGGAAAATAACTTCTGGATTTGAAGTATTCATTTAGAATCCTTTATTACATGTGGTTTATCCCACTGTTAGCTTCTGAGAGGTCCTTATACCTTTTAAAACCTAAAAACATTTAAATAATGGACAGGAAAAAAGATCCACAGATCTTGTTACAAGAATTTATATTTTTCATTCAAGAAGAAAGGTGCATGTTTAAGGACAAAATGAAACAATTAATTTCAGCTTAAATTTAGCAACAGAATAGCATCAGTGATATGGGAAGTTATATTTTCAATCTGCTCAAAACTAATTCTGTTGTTATTTAATGAGGCTCTGCTGTTCTGCTCTGTATATCTGTTAGCTTTTGACCATGCTGCTAAATTTCACTACGATATGGATTGAGTCTGGGGCTGTAGAGGCTTTTATGGATTCAGTCTCTGTTTGATTTACAGTCCATCATTTTAGAGTCTCAGCTGTCTTTTGTAAAACCCAGGTATCTTAGAATCTGAATGCAGTATTGACCGACTGTAACGTTAATCCAGATAGCTATACCACTATGTGCAAAACTTGAAATCTCATGAAGTAAGTAGCAGATAGGAACAGAACATCTACTTAGGGGCACTCAGGTGTGGAACAAACTGGAGAGCTAATGGGTCGAAATCCATGGTTTCAGTAGGGGCTTCTCTTAAGACTAGGACCTACTAAGTAGTCGCCTAATAAATATTACCAGTGATGGTTCAAACTGTGTTTCCAGAATTACAGTATAATAATTACACTGTGCATGCATAGAATAATATCATACTTTTACCTAATAGTTGCTGTGGCTATTCTGTTGAATATAAATTTGAATGGTCTCAGTGTGCACTCAACTTGTGTATGCTGTTGACCTCCTGTGGTTTTGTTGTTTTGAACTACTGTTTCCAAGACATGTTGATGTGTTACTCATATTGCTATGACTCATCCAAGTAGCATGAAAAACTCATAGCTGACAGTAAACATGAAAAAAACCTTCACTGTAAGTTAGTCACTCTCTGGCCTAGCATAAGTACTGTTTTGTCCTTATATTAAATCATACACTCAAAGAATCAGTGCTGTTCCCATTAATTGACTATTACTGCACAAATTTTGAATTTTAGAGTTGACTTCTTGGCAGTTTTAACAAGCAAGTATGCTCTGTGTTTCTGTGTATATGTAAATATATAAAACTATTGTGTATATATTTTTATATATACGTTATGAGATACATACTAAAAATATAAAATGTATTTACATAATTCCAGGCATTTACATGGTAGGATAATCCTTTGCCATTTCAGTGAAATGTAGCAATGTGTAGGCAAAAAAAGCAGTTTTTAGTATGCTGGTGCTGCTTGCCTACAAACTTACACTACAATGACATGTGAATTAATTGTTAAATGTTAGTCAAACATATGACAGTTACTTGGCTTTGTAAGTTTAGCCATCTACAAAAATCAGTGCATTTGGGCCAGAATCAGCGACCTGCTTACTGTAGTTTGAAGGTGAAATGACAAAAAAGTAGCAAAGTTTTGCCTACAATATATTTAAGACCAGACACTTATAACTAAGCAAATACCCCAAGCATTGAGACCAGCTGAACAGTATCTTCTTTATAGCAGCCTCCATGACTTCCCGTCTCCCCACCCCACCCCCCCCACCCATATATCAATCCTGCCATACTTTTGCCACTTTTTTTCCCCCTTAGACTAAATAAATCCAATAGCTTAGCCTTCATGGGTGTGTTTTTTAGCTGTCTCATACATTTTACTGCTATACTGTTTGTCTGCTCTTAAAACATGGCACACAAAACTTTGTTCTTCATGCAGTTTTGAGCACAGCCTGTGAAATGGGGGGAAAAAAAGGTCTTTTTGTCTCAAACGTAATGCAGTCCTATTAGTACTTCCAAAGGGAAAAAATCCCAATTTTGCTTGTTTGATTTTTTCTTAAATTACATCACATTAGCTCATTTAGTTTATAGATTGCTGTAACTTATAGATCTTGCTTTCCTTTTGAAATTTGTTTTTGTATTTAACATTCTGAATGTTTTCTGGACATCTTTTATTTCTCTGCTGGACTCCTTTCAGTTTTTAAGTGTCTGTTAATATGTGGTACCCTGAAGGAAATTATATACTGTTCCTTTTATTAATTGAATTTTCTTACTGAGTTTGGGCACTCCTTTCAAATCACTGGAACATTTTGAATTCTGATCTTGCTGTTCATCTTTTAAAACCTTTTCTAGCTGGAAAACCTGTAAGCACACTACTGTGTGTAAATGGCAAAGAAAGCCAATAAATGAGTAATGGTCGCCCATTGGATCAGGAGTAAGCTAATAGCAAAAGTAACTAATCTTGTAGTTATTTAGCCATTTTTTTCTGTTCATTCTTTGTGAAAAATATTTAACATGTATGTACAGACACCATCAAACACTCTGATAATTATCACATTCAGAAATTTGTATCCACGCAGCAGTTAAACTGTCATCAAGTTGTAACGATCATCAGGTTACGTGACTATGGTTGAGTTTCAGGAAAAGGTCAAGCTTTTTCTATATCAGTGAGGGTGTGCAGAGTGGGAATGTGTATAGAGGAAAATGGTACTGAGGAGCTAATAACAACATTATATGTAATTGGTAAGAGTGGTTACTGACAACTAGACTAGCGCTGGTCCAGTGAACTGAATGCTCTTTAGCAATTTCAGTGAGTTAGGTGGGTTCCGAAAACATGTCATCTGCTTTAGTTTCATCTCGGGACTGCTTAGGACGCAAACCAATGGTAAGTGCAATAATAGGAGAATTGCTTCAGAAATGTGCACAATAGCAGCTTTCTCAAATGTTTTTCCTATATTCGAATTAGAATTCTATTATTTGGGGTTTTTTAAGCAGGAAAAAAGACTGCTGAGGATAATCCGGTGTGTTAAATTAGGATTTCTCATTTGTGTCTAGGGTGGTATGATGGGGAGAAGTTTAGATGTATTGATGATGAGTCTAAACAACTATTGATGTATTTATCTGAACAATGAACTGGTTTTACTCACTAGCTTCTCACACTGTTTTGCTTACACTTTGCCAGCCAATTTTTACAGTTCATAAGATGTCAATAGAAATGCTAAAGCAGCAGTGGTAGCCTTAGGCATTCCAACAAAGTGGCATAAAAATAGATTGATGCTAGGAAGTGACATACTGTCATAACCTGTTAATGCACCAATTGTCTAGTTTTATTATCACTTAAATTGGAAAGGTTGGGGAAAAGAGTTTATGTAATAACTTTCCTTATGTTTTATAATAATCTTTTGTTATAGCCACTGTTAAGAAAATTGCAAAATCCAAAACATTTGAATCAACTTAGATTATTTGAGCCCAAATGTGGAGCTGATCTAGGCCAATTTAACAAGATTGGATTTCAGCATTATTTCAGCATTATCACTATGTGTATTTCTCACAATGTGAAAAATAATTTCTTAATGTAATGTGAACCTTGGAAGAATTTGTACTTGTTGAGCATAATCCTAAGTATTGTTTAAATTTAAATGATCATGCTAATGAAATGGGTTTACATAAAAGCAAAGTTTCTGTGCAATATGGTGGTTTTCCAGGTGGAAGGGAACAGTGGAATGGGAATATGGAACATCTTAACTATTTCAACTTACAGTAGCCTTAATTTAACTGTTTTAGTTTATTATAAATTTCTTACATTAGCAGTAAGTGCATATAAAGAATGTGGCACAGGGTTTTATGTATTTTAATACTTTCAGAGCAGGGGTATTCACTAGTTAGCACAAACACTTCCTGAGCTCCTTACTGAGCAGAAACTGTTAATACTGCTCTGGCTCAGAATTGAAGACAAGCCTGTTTCAAAAAGAGAGGACAAAGTGCAAAGCTATTGCAATCAGTATTAGTCACTTGAGTTTTTGGAAGTGCTTGGAAAAGTGCTTTGGGGTTTGGATGTGATAAAATATTTTATAATTTTAGCTAAGGGTAGTAAATGAAATTACTAGGGGTTTCTATGCTTGCAAAGGAGAGCAGCATCAGCTCTTCTTACAAAAGAGACGTAGGCCAGCACTTTAGCCTCTTAAGGAAAACACTAGATTGCTCTTTTTGAGATTGGTTTTGGACATAAAAACTGTGCTTGTAAATCTTCAGTCTTGTGTTCAAAATGGATAGATATGGCTGATATGTTCAGAATTTATGACAGTTTATAGGTGTCTTTTTGTGTGCATAAAATCAACCTTTGCACTGATATTTCAGAGGTACAAGTTCTAAAGAATCCAATTGCAGGCCAGGCTAAATGGCAGTTACTGGACAGTTACCATTGGCAGTGCCTTCTGATTTCCCCCACTCCCCATGCCTGTGCTGCTGTAGCAAAACATGACAGTGGACCATCAGCGTCAATCTTTGCTTCAAAACTCTCACCCAAGCCCTCTTTTTGAATGGAGATGTGCTTTGCTTCAGTCTTTCATCTCTGCTGGGTTACTGATTGTCCAACTAGTGGCTCTTCCAAAAAGAGCTTAAAGGCAACAAGAAGAGCAATCTGGAGTTGAAAAATTGACCGGTAGGCAGCTTACACAATTGTGCAAGCTTTTCTGTAGTGTGAGAGGGCACAGATTTGTGTATGTCTGGTGTACATAGGAACAGAATACTGTCAGCAGAAATTCTCGGGGAAGTTTGAAGTTGGTACTCTTCCCCTTGCCATGAATGAAATTTCTCATGTTTCTTTTAAAGCATTGACAGAAATTTGCAGTTTTATGTAGTCATTTCTAGAGAGTTATAAATAACAGATGTTATCTTTTATTTCCAGCTTCTTTCTAATACTGGCCATGCTGAAGAAAAGCTAGGTTTTACATATGACAGCATCATAATATGGTAAGTAGTAAGGACCAGTAGAGCAATACTGGGGTGCTTTAATTGTTTTAGGTGTGATTAAATAAACTTTATTTGTACTTTTGAGCTAGTATTTTGTATTTCTAATGTGTCTGAGATTTCGTAGTGCAAACATACACGTTACAAATATTTTAATGAGTAAAATCAGAAATACATTATTTGCTTTTGGGCAAAGAGAGGGGGAAAACCCCTCCAAGTTAGAAGTGTGGATTTCTTCATTATTATTATATTCCTCATAGAAGTAAAAATACCTGTAAATATCTCAGTACTTGCAGAAAGCAGTTTTAGTAAAAACGTGCATCTACAGAATTCAGAGCGTACTCTTGATGTAGAGTCAGGATTTAAAGATAAATATATGTTAAGTTGGTGTGTAAATGTGTCTTTGTAGCATTGCTTCCCCTGCTACTAAAATACCCTGTATATGTACTTTCAAGTGGAATTTTCCTACATTTTGTTGCCATTTCTGACAGTTAAAAGTAACTACATGCTCATTTCCAGAAGCCTGTGTTTTTACACAGACATTGATAAATTTGTCCTGAGTCTCAGCAGTGGTGGCAGAAACAACTAAGATCTAGTATTTAATATGATTTTGTGTTCTTTCCATTTAGTTACCTGACTTAAGAAACCAAGCTTTAAAAAGTTAGTCACTCTTTAAAATGTTGGGAAAGCTTTTGTAATTTCTTGTGGAAATATTGTGAGTTGTTTTCTTAAACTGATTTTCCTTGCTAGAACAAAAAATTAAAAAAATAATAGTATAATTTTGTGAATGCATATTTTGCTGTAAGCTTTAATAGGTTATCTTCTGATCTTATTTATCTAACCTATTATAGTACTATATGATGGGACTAAACGTCACTTAAGAGTATAACTTCACAATTCAGAGTTCTTTACCAAATATTTTAAAATATAAGTCTAAAAGGTTATGCAAATACTAGCATTTGTTTTTATAAGAAGAAGTTTGCAGAAAGATCTGCTAATCCAAACACAATTACAGATATTGATAAGGAAGAGAGAAAAATGTTCTCGGCAGACGAATGAAGAAAAATAGCCTCCTAGTTAGAAAAAAGCCAAAAATGGCTTCTCAAAAAAACCAAAAAGACATGTAGCAGGCATATAATCTTGGTTACTGTTGTTACTTTGGTCATTCCAATGGCGGTTCTGTGTATGTACATAAGAAACAATTTTTTTATGCATATATATAGGTTATTCTGCTATAGTGATAATTTTCAAAGTCAAGGATGCCACTCAGGTATTCACATTTTACCAGCCATAATTGTGCTGATCGGTTGTTCTTTGGAAGTATTTATAGGGTTGATAGTTTTCATGAAATACAGACTTTTCAGCCAAACTTAAAAATTTTGCTCTGCAGAGTTACAGCCATTCAGCACTAGTAGTCTGTTCACAGATTATTTTGCTATTAACATACAGCCATTCTGACTAACTAGCAAATACTGAACTTACTAATTAATTTTGGAAATGACCTTCAGGTAGGCTAAGTACATACATTCCTTTGGAGATAACATGCAAGTTCTGTAATCTGCTTTGCTGATGTTCCCAACATGATCTTAGATTTCCATAGGGAAACCTTTTTGTTCTACAGAACAAAATTGTTTTTCTTCGAAAACATGAAAAATTATTTGTATACAAGAAATACTTCGAGTTTTCTGCATTTGTGAAGTATGAATGGCTAACCTTAAAGCATTAAACATTGATTAATGATTTCAAGAGTAATTATAGATTTCTTGTAAAGTTCTACGTTTTGGTGTCAGTAACCTTGATAGACTTTTTCCCAAACCAAAGACAGTTGCAATCTGTAATAATTGCAATTATTCTCAAGTTAGAGATGTGTTCTTTAGAACACTCTCTTTTTAGAATTTTGTTAGTCCAAGTGCTTGATTATAGTTTCTTCCTGCCAGCATAGGGAGATAAGTGACACCTTTTGTTGCCATTCCCAGTGTAGATGGGTCTTCCCGGTTCCCAGAGCACCATACCATTGACAGATGAGAGGAAGCCTTGAGCCATGAAGAAAATGGAGTGTTGATAGGCCTCAGAAACTTCTGAGGTCTATTAGTAACGTGCCAAGGGGTTTTGGCCGCTAAAGCAAAATTCAGAATGTTACCTGTTTGGATCAAACAAAGACTTGTCAAAACCATGGTTATCTTTCTGTAGTGAATGGATGAGATGCTTTAGAAAAAGGTGCAAGAATGATCATTTAATAGATAGTGAATATCCTTTCTTATTCCATCCTTTGTTAGTTCTTCCAGACTTTTTATTAGTCTTAATGCTTATCAGCCTTAATGCTGTCTTAGGAAGTTATTTTCATTTCTGCAGTGACACTAAAAATATTGGGGCAAGTAGTATTGCACTTACCTTTTCTCTTACACAATCATGATGTCTTTTTGGCACTTTCAGCCACAGATGCATGTGGAGTAAGCGTATCAAAATTTTCATAGTTTTCAATAATTTTCATGGCTATTTTAGAATCATGTATGGGTTTATGACAGTTTTTATGTTGATGTGCATTGTCACATCTAACAATCTCAAAATTTATTCGCCATCTTGTTAACTAGATGCTTATAGATAACTTTTAAGTTCCCTTGAAGTTCTTCATAATGCCATCCTATTCTCATTAATAGACACTATTCTGCTGTCTGTATTTCTGCTCCCCCGCTTCTTCCAAATCAAGAAGTGCGTGCTAAAGAATGTCTACAAAATGGGGTTGTGAATCTGGATAAAAATCAGGACCAAAAAATTATCAGGATGAAATTCTTCCATTTACCTCTACTCTTTGAATTAATCTTTTCAGAATTTGATTTGTGAAACTACTTTTCATCACTTTATAATCTCTTTATATTCCTTAATGTAACCTTCAGCAGCACTTTATGCCTTTTTACACACTATTGTAATCACTTCTTGTAAAAGATTAGTAGAATACATTCTGTGTAAACTCTTATGGTTGCTTCACATCACTAACCAGTTTTATTTTAAAGTAGTTTTATTTTAAGATCATAAACAGTCTTTTGGATGCTCTTTGCAATCCTTTTATCCATCTTGGCCACTACCGTTTATAATTCAGGGCCTAGCAAATATGTGCAGATAGTTCGTGTTAATGTTCTTCCCAAACACTTAGATGTGAAACTTGGTGGGCTGCTGATAATATTTACTGAAAGATTTCCTCCAGTTCTTCCATAATTTTCACTTCTTACGCTAACTTACATTTTGTGTAATAAAAAAGGCTTTATGATAGCAGTCTTCATGCAGACCTCCAAAGCAGTGACTTGGTATGAAGAAAACGCTTGTTTCTGTGGTACCTCTGTTGGTCTCTGTCATGGTTTAGCCGGCAACTCAGCCCCACACAGTCGCTCGCTCACTCCCCCACCGGTGGGATGGGGGAGAGAATCAGAAGGGTAACGCTCGTGGGTAGAGATAAGAAGAGTTTAGTAATTAAAATTTAAAAAAAAAAAAAACAAACAACAGAAATGCGATGGAAAGGAAAACAACTAGAGGCACGAAAGTTGGGTGGGAGGGAGGCGGATGAACTGCTGAAACAAACCGCAGGCAACGCAGCCGCTCACCGCCTGCCGAACTGATATTTCACCTCCCTGAGCCGCCACTGCCCCCCTTAATATACTGGTCATGGTGTCACATGGTATGGAATGAACCTGCCATTGGCTAGTTGGGGTCAGCCGCCCTGGCCGTGGCCCTGCCCCTCCCGCTGACGCAGCAGAGTGGGGGAAGCTGGAAAAGTCTCCAACCACCACAGGCACTGCAGTAAGGAGAATTAACGCCTTCTCAGCCAAAACCAGCACATTCTCCACCCCTTATTCCATACCATTTACACCATGCCCAGGTCCCATACCACCCAATACAACCTTACCAACCACCACCCCTCCCCTTCCCATCCTTTAACATAACACACAGACATCATTCCCTTAGTCTATGGACCTTCCCTGTAAATTGTCCATTAAAATGTCCATTGAGTTCACCCAGTCCATGACTCTGGGCTCCATCTGCTGTATCAGTCTTTCAGAGTGGAAGAGATGGTGTGTGGCGTTGGGTTGCTGCATACTGAGTCAGTCATCGTTCCATCGCTGCTGCACTTTGCTTGTTTCACAGTTCATCTTCCATGGATTCGGGGGCTTGTACTATGATATCATTGATACAACACAGAGGTGACACACAATATTATATAGCAATTTACGTTATGCCATTCAGTTCATTGGCTGTTTTGCCCAAAATCAAATTGCCTTGAGGCACACATTGGACTTCTCTATCCTCCCACATCACCCACCAAGTGCACCCAGGGCCTTGACAAAACGCAGTCCCACAAATGGGTTTGCCTTTGGCTGAGGCAGGAATAACCCAGACTGTTTTGCCCAGCATATTTTTACATGCACTACAGGAACTCTCTTCCCTTCCACAGTACGTAAGCATTCTGACTGGGCAGGACCACCTCGATTGGTAGGTCCCCTCGTGTTGACTAACCAGGTGGCTTTTGCTAAATGTGTATTTGCGTGCCTGAATGTCCCACCCACCCATTGCTCTCAGTGTAGTTTTTAACAGTCCATTGTACCGTTCAATTTTCCCAGAGGCTGGTGCATGATAGGGGATGTGATACACCCACTCAGTGCCGTGCTCTCTGGCCCAGGTGGCTATGAGGTTGTTTGGGAAATGAGTCCTGTTGCCTGACTCAGTTCTCTCTGGGCTGCCATGTCACCATAGGACTTGTTTTTCAAGAACCAATATAGTGTTCCAGGGAGTGGCATGGGGCATGGGATATGTTTCCAGCCAGCTGGTGGTTGTTTCTACCATTGTAAGCACATGGCGCTGGCCTTGGCAGGTTTGTGGGAGTGTGATATAGTCAATTTGCCAGGCTTCCCTGTATTTATATTTCAGCCATTGTCTCCCGTACAAGAGGCTTTACGCGCTTCGCTTGCTTGATTGCAGCGCATGTTTCACATTCATGGATAACCTGTGCAATAACATCCGTGGTCAAGTCCACCCCTCGATCACGAGCTCATCTGTATGTTGCATCTCTCCCTTGATGGCCTGAGGTGTCATCGGCCCAGCGAGCTAGAAATAGTTCACCCTTATTTTGCCAGTCCAGATCTGCCTGGGCCACTTAAATCTTGGCAGCCTGATCTACCTGCTGGTTGTTTCCATGTTCTTCAGTGGCCCGACTCTTGGGGACGTGAGCATCCACATGATGCACCTTTACAACCAGATTCTCTACCGGGGCAGCAGTATCTTGCCACAATGCGGCAGCCCAGATGGGTTTGCCTCTGTGCTGCCAGTTGCTCTGGTTCCACTGCCGTAACCAGGCCCACAGGGCATTTGCCACCACCCAGGAGTCAGTATAGAGATAAAGCACTGGCCACTTTTCCCGTTCAGCGATGTCTAAGGCCAGCTGGATGGCCTTCGCCTCTGCAAACTGGCTCGATTCACCTTCTCCTTCATCAGTTTCTGCAACTTGTCGTGTAGGAGTCCATACAGCAGCCTTCCATCTCTGGTGCTCTCCCACAAGACGACAGGACCCACCAGTGAACAGGGCATATTGCTTCTCATCTTCTGGCAGTTTGTTATACAGTGGGGCTTCTTCAGCACATGTCACCTCCTCCGCTGGTGATAATCCAAAGTCTTTGTCTTCTGGCCAGTCCATGATCACTTCCATGATTCCTGGGCGACTGGGGTTTCCTACTTGAGCCCGCTGGGTGATCAGTGCAACCCATTTACTCAATGCAGCATCGGTTGCATGGTGTGTAGAGGGGACGTTTCCTTTGAACATCCAGCCCAGCACTGGCAGTCAGGATGCCAGGAGCAGCTGTGCTTCAGCATCAACCACGTCTGAAGCAGCTCGAACCCCTTCATATGCTGCCAATATCTCTTTTTCAGCTGGGGTATAGTGGGCTTCGGACCCTCTGTACCCACGACTCCAAAACACTAGGGGTCGACCTTGGGTCTCCCCTGGTACTTTCTGCCAGAGGCTCCAGGTAGGGCCATTCTCCCCGGCTGTGGTGTAGAGCACATTCTTTACATCTCGTCCTGCCCAGACTGGCCCAAGAGCTACTGCATGAACTATCTCCTGTTTAATTTGTTCGAAGGCTTGTTGTTGCTCAGGGCCCCATTTGAAATCATTCTTTTTCTGGGTCACTTGATAGAGAGGGCTTACAGTCAGACTGTAAACTGGAATATGCATTCTCCAAAAACCCGCAACAGCCAAGAAAACTTGTGTTCCTTTTTGCTAGTTGGTGGAGACATGGCTGCTATTTTGTTGGTGTCCTGGTTTCAGCTGGGATAGAGTTAAATTTCTTCATAGTAGCTAGTATGGGACTATGTTTTGGAGTTTTGCTGGAAACAGTGGTGATAATGCAGAGAGGTTTTAGTTGTTGCTAAGTATCTGTTACACTGGTCAAGGACTTTTTCAGCTCCCCATGCTCTGCCAGGGGCACAAAATGCTGGGTGGGGTCACAGCCGGGACAGCTGACCCAAACTGACCAACGGTATATTCCATACCATATGACGTCATGCTCAGTATATAAAGCTGGGGGAAGAATAAGGAAGGGGGGACATTGGGAGTGATGGTGTTTGTCTTCCCAAGTAACCGTTACGCGTGATGGAGCCCTGCTCTCCTGGAGGCGGCTGTACACCTGCCTGCCCATGGGAAGCAGTGAATGAATTCCTTGTTTTGCTTTTCTTCGATGCGCAGCTTTTGCTTTACCTATTGAAGTGTCTTTATCGCAAACCATGAGTTACTTTTATTCTTCCTATTCTCTCCCCCATCCCACAAATGGGGAATGAGCGAGCGGCTGTGTGGTGTTTGGTTGCTGACTGCGGCTAAACCACGAAAGTTGATCACATCCATTGTGATCTGACAACGTCTCCACCCTCCGTTAGATTTCCGCACTGGCTATATGGGACTGTTAAAGGGTGAGTGGGTCTTGCTGATCGCTGCTTGGCTCTTCAGTCAGTGAATGAGCTCATGGATGGGAATCAGGGAGTCTCGGTTGGTGCAATATTGCCGCCAATGCACCGTTGTGGTGGTGATCGGCACCCGTTGTTCTTTGACCGTCAGCAGCCCCACAACAGAGGGGTCCTTCGAGAGACTGGGCAAGGTAGACAGCTGTTTAATTTCCTCCGTCTCCAAGGCAGCTACACCAAAAGCCCACTTGTACCCTTTTGGGTCCTTGAAATACCCTCTCCTGAGGTAGTCTGTGCCAAGGATGCACGGAGCCTCCGGGCCAGTCACGACGGGGTGCTTTTGCCACTCATTCCCGGTTAGGCTCACTTTGGCCTCCAGTACAGTTAGCTCTTGGGATCCCCCTGTCACTCCAGCAATGCTGATGGGTTCTGCCCCTATATAGTTTGATGGCATTAGGGTGCATTGTGTACCGGTGTCCACTAAAGCTTTATACTTCTGTGGGTTCGATGTGCCAGGCCATCGGATCCACACAGTCCAGTAAGCCCAGTTATCCCTTTCCTCCACCTGGCTGGAGGCAGGGCCCCTCTAGTCTTGATCATGGCAGTCACAACTCACTTCCTGTAAATGTGACTCAAGAGTCTCTCTGTTAAGCTCAGGAACAAAATCAGCACTTCTACTCCTCTGTCTGGGGACCTGCTCACTGGAAATTGGAGCAGCAGCTTTCCTGGAACAACCTCCCTGAGTGATTGTTCTTCCTTGCAGCTCACGTACCTGTGCCTCTAGGGTCGAGGTAGGCTTGCCATCCCACCTCCTCATGTCCTCTCCGTGGTCACGCAGGTAGAACCATAGGGTGGCCCGTGGTGTGCATCCCCTCCTTTGAGCCAAAGGATGCTTATTCCTAACAGCTGAGACACTACTCTGTAGAGGTGGGGAGCAGGACATACCTTCTTTGAGTGGCTGGACCTCTCGGGATAGTTTCTCCACAGCAGAGACTAGCGAGGAAGAGATATTTATTTCGTAATCCCAAAGTCTGTCAATCACCGCCACCACTGTTGGTGCCTCGTCCCCTCTGCAGGACACTACTGCCAACGAGTTTACATGTGATGGTGGTGCGCTCTGTACAAACTTCTGCCACATGGGTCGTGTGCACTCGGCTTCATCTGGATCTCTGAATGACTGTTGATCGTCCAGGTCACCATAAATCACCTCAAGCACAGCTAATTCCCTTAGATACTGGATGCCTTTCTCCATGGTTGTCCATTTTCCTAGGCAACACACAATATCTTCCTTGAAGGGATACCTTTCTCTCACACCAGACAGGAGCCGCATCCAGAGGCTGGGGGCTTGTTTCCCTTTTCCAATTGCTTCGTCAATGCCCTCTTCCCCAGAGAGGGATCCCAGTTTTTTGGCTTCTTTTCCCTCTAATTCCAGACTGCTGGCCCCATTATCCCAGCATTGGAGCAGGCAGGTGACAATGTGCTCACCTGAACGACGGCCGAAATCTTTTCGCGTTATCTCACAACTCACTCAAGGATAGGGATTGGGTGGTCTCTGTTTCATTTATGACTTCCTTCTCCTCTCTCTTCATGATGGCCCTGCTTCTTCATCCTGTTCTAAACAATTTGACTTTCTCTTCCAAGGTTTCTTCTTGTGTATGGGGCAACTGATACTGCCATGGGTTGATTCTCTGAGCCAGCTCCAGTACTTGTCATGAGGGTTTGAGTGGCCGCAGTTCTTGTTTTGGGGATTTGAGTGGCTGCAGTGCCTGTCAGTTTGCCTTTCAAGCCAGCGACCTTCTCTTCCCCTTGGGAGCACTGAATACTGTTGAGCAGGGCTCGGCACGCGTGCCAGGCCCCAGCATGTTGCAGTTATCTGTGCCTCTCTGAAGTTCCCAGCATAACAACATACTTTGTCCAAATATTCTACTAGTTTTTCAGGATTCTGCACTTGCTGAGGGGTGAAGTCCCAATACACTGGGGGTGCCCACTGCCCTAGGTATTTGCCCATGCTATCTCAAATGCCCTGCCACTCATAACTATCAAGCCTTGGGGCAGATTTCTGGGTAATATTCTTAAGTTGCTCAGTCAAGCCCAGAACAACATGCCCAAAAACTAACAATAAGTGCACCTTAACCACGCAAGGATGTTCAAGATACAAAAAGGTTGTTGTAATAAAGGCAGAGACATAATAGTAAAAAGTTGCAAAGGTACCATTCTTTATTTCGTCCATATAAAACCTCTCAGAGGAGGAGGTATAATTGCTAATTGCCTCAGTAAGGTGGTATCCAAAGTACAGTAACTGTTTCAGCAAAGACCCCAAATACCAGATAAAACTGAAAACCAGTGTCTGCATAACAAATCTCTTAGGCAAAACATCACTAATCACAGCAGAACACAGCAGACTAAACAAACCAACCCTGATCTTTAACACAAACTGCAAAAACGAGAACCAACAGCTGTTGTTATCTCCAACCCTTGAGCCCCACGCTGGGTCCCAAAAAAGACTGTTGTGGTTTAGCCGGCAACTCAGCCCCACACAGTCGCTCGCTCACTCCCCCACCGGTGGGATGGGGGAGAGAATCAGAAGGGTAACGCTCGTGGGTAGAGATAAGAAGAGTTTAGTAATTAAAATTTAAAAAAAAAAAAAACCAACAGAAATGCGATGGAAAGGAAAACAACGAGAGGCACGAAAGTTGGGTGGGAGGGAGGCGGATGAACTGCTGAAACAAACCGCAGGCAACGCAGCTGCTCACCGCCTGCCGAACTGATGTTTCACCTCCCTGAGCCGCCACTGCCCCCCTTAATATACTGGTCATGGTGTCACATGGTATGGAATGAACCTGCCATTGGCTAGTTGGGGTCAGCCGCCCTGGCCGTGGCCCTGCCCCTCCCGCTGACGCAGCAGAGTGGGGGAAGCTGGAAAAGTCTCCAACCACCACAGGCACTGCAGTGAGGAGAATTAATGCCTTCTCAGCCAAAACCAGCACAGTCTCTTATTTGCTTCATTGCTTCTCCTTTTCCTTTTGGCTTATCCAGTGGGTCCCATTTTAATTTTTCAAGTTCTCCCTTTCCAGTACAGCTGAGAAGTCAGAACATGTAGACACGTAGACATACATATAGGTTTTCTACAATTTTTTTTTTCTCTGCCTGCTGTAGCATATCTTCATTGTATTTATAAGGTCAAGTTTCTCCCAGGTTTTTGCAGCTTAGTTGTTGACTGGTGAGTGTTTCAGTTTAGTTTTTGTTTTTAATTGACTTTTTTTGTTCAGCCCTGTACACTTCTGTATGTCACTGCTTTCATTAGACCTTTATGGATTTTTATGGCCTTTATTTTAGGTTTTATCTTGCTGGCTATCTCTATATTTTCATTGCATTCTCACTATTTAAAGATACTGACAGACTCCTTTTTGGTACATTCTGCTTTTGGGTGTTTAATCTCCTGAGAGTTCTGTACTTTGTATTGGCTTCGCTGTTGCCAATTCTTGAATTAACTTCTATCTTCAAATTAAGAATATCCTCCTCTTGTGAGTTGTAGAACAAGCTTTCAACACATTGATTGCTTTTGAGAAACTATAAGTCTAAAGATTGTTTTGGTCTGCCATTCAAGAAATATTTTCCCCTCAAATATAAACTAATAAAATAATGTACTTTACTTGATGAGGGGGGAAAATATCCAGATTCAGTATTTGACTGTCTTAATAAGAAACGTCATGGATAGTAACACCATTTGCATGACTAACGGATAACTTCTGCCCTAAAAGGAAACTCTGGTGAAGTCTTAAACTGGCATTTTCAAACCAGTTGTAAACTGTGAGGTAAAAGTCTAAATAGAAAAATACCCTTGAGTAGAACTGAGTCTTATGTGCTTATCCCTCAGACTTCCATCTCTGCAAAGCTGCAAAACTAGAAACAAAGCATGATGCATCTAAAGAGTACCAATCTATGCAGCACAATTGGAGAGTTACTTGTCTGCTTTTCTTGAATGACTTTGGAAATAAATCTCTCCTCTAGTACAGCTTTTTCTAGAGGAATAATTTTTCTTAACCTCACAGTATTGAGAATATGTTTCTTATTTGCTTCTAGCTGAGCCTAAATTAAATAAATAAAGGTAACTGGTGGCGACTCTTTATGTGAAGAAGCACATTTGACATTACAGCAGAGATGGTCTTCCTGAAGTAATTCCCTACCTGGTGCTGAAAGTAATAATAATGTCATCTTTATTTGCATACAGTATTGTAACCTTTCTACTTTGTCTAGATATCACCTGGAAGTAAGTTCCTGTTATAGTGGCTTTTACACAATTCAATATAATCTGCAGAAAGATTCAGAAGATTTTGGGCCTTAGAGTAGCTGATTACCATGTATGATGATCCTAGAATAGGAAAAGAAAAAAAAAATCCATTTGTATAGGTAGAAATTTAGTATCACTGGTTGAAGTATTTACAGTCTTAGATGTCCACGGAAAGAAGCCTGCTAAAATATGTCACTGGGAGGTTGGGGCTTTTCCCTGACTTGTGTAGTCGAGGAAAAGGGACAATCCATTGAGGGCCTTCAAAAGGACAGTGTGTCACTTAATACTGTCAAACTCCATCTCTGGAGGCCTTCAGTGTCTTGTTTCTTTCTACCTGTAAAGATAGTGAATTTAGGAAATTACATTATGATGACAGTTATGTTTAGGAAAGCTCACCTTGCTGTGAGCAAAATGCTTTCAAAATCTGGCTAAAGAGAAGTTTTGGTTATATGTTAAAATGAAATCTGTAGAAATCTGTGCTTTGTGGGGCTGCTTATGTTATGACTGTCATATTTCATGTAAACATAACATGCTGCCATAACATCTTTAGTGAATGGTGCATATAGTTACTTAAGGTGCAAATTTGTCTCTGTTAGGTGTCAAGATACTGTTTTGAGGATGCATGCTTACGGGTTGGCAGTCTAGTAGTGGAGGAAATCCTCCCTACCTGCTAATTTTCCTGTACTAATATTGTGCTCAGCTGTTTTGTCAAATAACAAGTTGTGTACAGGTCTTGGTCGTGTATCATTTCATGGATGTACAAGCTGTTCTTTGAGGAGGGAAAAAAACTTGGTTTGTACCTTCTTCAGATTAATACATTGTCTACATCTGCTGGCAGGGTGAAGGTTTGCCTTCTAGGCTGTACAGGTGAATATCTCAAAGACAGAAATTAATGCAGAACATTTCTTTTTAAAAATCAGACTTTTTATTTTAAATGAGTAGGTAGTAGCTGCCTGTCAGATGGTGAAGTCTACCTGCTGCTAAATAATTGTTTGTCCCTTTGTTTTCTTCATTGTAGTCTGAGGTTAGCTTTACTAAATGAAGCAAAAGAGGTGCGAGCAGCAGGATTGCGAGCCCTCCGCTATCTCATTCGAGACTCCAGTATTCTCCAGAAGGTGCTAAAGTTGAAAGTGGACTACTTGATAGCCAGGTAATTTTTCTCTTCCTTGTTTTAAGTTATACAATTGTAAATCACTTGCTCTTGCATGGTTAAGGTAGGTGAGAGAAGGTGTTTTCGTATGCACTTACATTCTTGATACATAGTTTTATGAAAGCCATTTTTCTTCAATATTAATAATGTCAATTAAAAATAGAAGGATACTACATCACACCAGCTAATCCAATAAAATGCTATCCTAACATATGATATACTATGAGTAATGTAAAAATTTCTGAATTTTTCAATCATAAATGCCACTAATCATAAATTAATCTATGGTGTTATAAGGTTAAAACATCAGTAATTTTCATATCTTAAGTTGTTTTTAGGAGTAGTTATGATTCTTTGTAATATCGTGGTGCTTCAGAGACCCTAGAATAGTCAGAGCTAAAACATAGTTCATGCCCAAGAATTTGTAATCTAAGTATAACCCGTGACACAAGAGAATACCAAAGGGCAAACTAACAATGACATAATATGATCAGCATGATGAGTAGATATAAATATTAGCATTTCTAGTGCTTCCTTTGTTAAAATCTTGTTGGATTTAATATACTGATGTAGATGTGTGTTTCTGTTTAGAAATAGACACACATAGTCCCTTTCAGTGTGCTGTTTAATTTTGTTGGAGCAAAAGGACTTTTCTGTTCTGAGAACGCACACAAAATGTGTTGGTGTGAAATGTTACAAACACTTTGTTTAGTCTCATTTGCAATGACAAATGCAGCTAGCCCAGAAAATATTTGAAGCCCTTATGAGTTGCCATTGTGTATTTGAGAACATTCTAGGGATTTGTTAAAGTGGAGATAACTGAAAAAAATATAAACTGAAGCTAATTGACCAATCATAACGAGTATACCTGCTGAAAGGCAGAATTTTAAAACAATGAGTCATATTATTTTTTTCTGTGTATTCAATTTCATAAATACTAATGTGAGAGGTGAAAGTTAATGTTGTTATAAACAAAACTTTTTTGTTTTTTGTTTTTTTGTTTTTAAACTTATTTTAGGTGCATTGACATACAGCAGAGTAATGAAGTAGAAAGAACACAAGCACTTCGATTAGTCAGAAAGGTAAAATCTAACTATATACAGTCTTACCAGCTATGCCAGTCAGTTGTGCTGACTCCTGGTTTTCCCCATCAGCAGTTTTCACACACTCTCTAGTACCTTACCTTCTTTTCTCATGTGAGAAGAAATTACAGCTGATAACTCAAAAGAGAGGAGGAAGGGTAGTGCTGAGACTTGTTTTAATTTTAGTCTCTTGCCACTGAGAATCTTGAGCGGGCTAGAAAAATCCTGTTAATTTTCCTTTGATAGAGATTATACTGGACAAGATTTGGGGAAAACTTACCAAATAGTGGATGCAAGGATAGAAGAATCATACTATTAAGTTTCATCTAATGATTTAACTGTATTGTGTAGTGTGTTTAAGCATCTGTGAATCAAGGATAGGAGATTTTCTGTTTGAGAAATGAGGAAAATTGCTATAGCTGGAATAATCAGTTGAAGGAATGCTTCTAGCCTTATTGATTTATCCACAGAGGTTGATGCTGTCCACAGTTCTTTTCTCAGATACACAAGTACCCCTGGATATGAGACATCTGAAGCTGTGCATTTGTATTTTCAAGTTCTTTGTAGAGCAATAGGCATGTACAGCTATGGAAGGTATTTTTTTCAGGCAACATAGTATTCTCCATTTGTACTGGACTTCCCCATTCTTTGTCATGCTTATATTCTTCTACTTCCACTGAGCATCTTAGGAAAAACTACCAAAGACGCAAGTAAAGTTTGAAGTAGTTGGAAGAATGGTTCCCCAGGAGCACGGTGTGTGTTTAATCTGTTTTGTGTGTATACTTATTTTTTACATATATAATTAGGTTGAAAATATGCATTTTCTTTTCTTATAATGAGCTCACTTGGGTTCTGTCTTACAGAACAGACAGTATGCTTGATTAACAATTCAACAAAAAAGCAAGTTTTAAAGCTTAAATATCACCACCACCACCTAACCCAAACAAACAAAACCCACAACTATAAAGGAATATATCCCTGTGGAAGTCGCAATTTATAAAAGGTCTTTGCTAATCTGCTTTAAAAAAAGAGCTTCATTGTAGAGCCAGAATAATTTAAATCAGAAGATGGAATGGAAACACATTTATAATGAATTGGTTCTATTTGGACTGGAAATTTGTCCTCACTATTCCTGGGCTTTTTTGAGCATTTCCTAGTTGAGGAAAGACACTTGTCTTGCTTGAAAGAAGCAAGAGGAAGCAAGAGAAATAAATCCATTAGTTTGATTTGAAAAAAATGTCCTGAAAGATAGCATTTATAAAATCATACTGGTGACCACCAGTGCTTTTTTTTTTTCCATCATTGTACAAGGATGCTACGCGTGGGATGTATATGCTGTACAAGGATGCTAGTGGTTCTCCAGTGCTGAGAAATATGTTGATGAAAGAAGTTTCCTAACATCTTTTGCTACCTGGAACATCCTTGTTTCTTAAAAGACACTGTCAGACAAACAAAGTCATCCAACCTGGCTACCAGTAAAGTTAACACCTTTTTCATGTCCTGTCTGGGCTACAGCAGTTAAGCATGCATTGGCATAGAGCAGTCAGTACATGAGAAACTGTCTCTAGCAAGTAATATTGTGAGACACATCCTGAATGGTACATTTTGTATTTTCACGCTGCCTTCTGTTACCCTGCTCTTGCCCTTTTCCTATCTCTCCATCTCCTTCAATATCTCAGACTCAGCGGTTTGATACCAGGATCCCTAAAAGATTATGTAAAAGTCCAGAAGAAGAGAATGAATGGCAAATAAAACAGAGTTAATTCATCTCTGCAGGAGATAATTTACTGTGAACTGCAGAAGAGCTGAACTGGGTTGGGTTCCACCAGCATCACAGAACCATTGCTTTCAGTTTCAAACACTGGGTGCAGTTCTTTAACCTCATCTTTAATAGCAAAAATGCTATAGAATAGAATAGAATAACATAAAACTTTAACATTAAAACGTCTTCTTGCTTTCTTCTCTTCCTTTTCATAGAGTAGAAGAACAAGATATAAAATATCCTGTTTTATGGATTTATAAAAGGCCCTTAATGATAAAATTGTTTAAAAAATGTGCAGGCTGAAGTAGCATAGGAGGAGAAAAGAAAAAACAACTTGAAATTTTTTAAACTTGGTTTCTGATTTTTTTGGAAGGCGTTAAGTGCTAACTGTCTCTTTTGACTATAATCACCTCTACGTTTCCTAGTAAGAGCTTTGCAATTTAGCAGCCATGAAAAGTGTGGCATAAAGTTTCTTAAGAAAGCATTTTTCCATCTAATAGAAGTCAGTAAGACCTTTTTTTTTGTCATAATTTAATAGGCAGGATGTTTTATTTTCAAAGCAGAATTCAGGGTTTGATAGAATATGAACAACCTTCTTTCTTCCTCTTTTAAAGACCAAGTTCATAGTCTTTTGTAACTTAATTCATTATAGCTGCTTCTAAGTAGCCTTGCATACCTGTCCTTGGTCTTTGGAACTACATTTCAATACCTAGAGCAGAATGAAAGCAAATGCAAAAGTTTTTATTTATTGTACTAACGTACTTGTAATTTAATATTAGAAGAAAGAAATCTTGCCTTCTCATATCTTAAAACCAAAGAAAACAATGAAGCAGAACACCTGTAAGAGGCTGCTTGAGTCCTTACACTAAGTACACGTCAATATCAGTAGGAAAAAGGTTATAATTTTGCAGAGTGGTTTGGTACACCCATTCTATGGCTAATTCTTGTTACTTCATGCCATTATAAAAGTGAAAGACCGTGTGGGTGGGGAAGAGTGTGTTTTTTTTCTTTAGAGTCCTATCTTAAAGCTTCCTGTTTTGTGGGTGACAACATTATGTATGACAAGAAGTTTCTCAAAAACACATCTTAAAAATAAACCTGTTAGTGTTCCAATGTATTTGTCACAA
Source organism: Phalacrocorax carbo (assembly GCF_963921805.1). Classification (NCBI taxonomy): domain Eukaryota; kingdom Metazoa; phylum Chordata; class Aves; order Suliformes; family Phalacrocoracidae; genus Phalacrocorax; species Phalacrocorax carbo. The sequence goes on along the minus strand of NC_087548.1, from coordinate 16,528,754 downwards.
CAGTTGCTCTCTTCTCATTTTAACATCTTCTGAAAAGAGAGTAGAACAATTAATCCGCTTTGTCTGAACAGATACCTGTAAGACATCTAACAGTGCTGTAAAATGAATATAGGACAAAACAGTTTTGGAAAAATAGTGAAGATAATCTATTTTTGTTGGAAACAAAAAGGGTATTAAACAAAACCTTGGAAAACTAGCCTTAAGTTTTTAGGTCTTTAGATATTGAGTATTTTTTTACATCTCACTTTTATTAGTAGAAAAAAAGTGACATGGTTGAATGGGTTATAACACATTACCTTGTTCCCTTTTTAAGCAGTCAGACAAAAAACCCTACTTCCTCCTTAGTAATACATCTGTTTAGTGCTGCTTGTGTTCATAGCAGAGGATATTATATTTAATTTTCACAAACTATGATATAATGAGAGCAAACAGCTACTCAGCCTTTGTAGTCCAAACCTCATTTTAGGGAAAGCAAGGAGTTGGTGGTATTGGTAGGTTGTTTTGGAGTGGGGTTTTTTGCCTTTAATGTGTGGACAGGGTCTTGTTCCTTAATTTATATTGTTAATTGAAAATCTGCTTGTCTTAAACTAGCAGCTGAGGATTTCCGCGATGCAGGACTCTTGCAGTACTGTAAATGAGCACTGGCTATTAAAAATATGTTCTTCTTTCCTTTTTTTTTTTTTTTTCCCCGTTTAATTGAAGAATGACTTGATTAATGGGTGCAGGTCTCATTTTCATCTTTGCTTTTTGGTTTAAGGTGCGTATGTGTGTTTTGTGCCATAGCTATATAGCTTATAAAGTTGAACTACGCTGCAGTTCTAGGAAGATGAGGTACAATGCAAGAGGATATAGGGGTGCTACTGACAGTTCCCTTCCAAATACTATAGCAGCTTCTTCTGTTGACTGTTCATTTTTGTAGTCTGGAACAATCTAAGAATATCTCTACAAAATTGAGATTTAGTCTTGGCTAACTGAACAGTTGAACAGGTATTGAAGAATTTGCTGCAGTGAATCTTCTGGACGAGTTTGGAATCTCTGTCATTGAATAGCATTTTTTGTCGGTAAAGAAATTCTTGGAAAAAAATATGAAAAAGGTGGCCATAGTTCTCTCTGCAACAGGCATCTTTTTAATGCTTTTCTGTTATGATAAAATAATATAAAAATAAAAAGCCAAAGCAGAAAGGGAATGGTAAAGTAAATTGACAAATGAAGAATTTCAAGAACAAAAGAAATAGTTTTGAGGATTTGCCAGATAAAACCAAGTAATATATGGAGTGCTCTGTCTGATTGTATCTAGGAAACAGAATGCTGGTGAATCTGTGAGTATACTTAGAGAAATATCATGAAGAAACCAGAGGGCTTTTTCTTTCATTTTTGGCAGATGATCACTGTGAATGCTTCATTGTTCCCGAGTTCTATTACTAATTCTTTGATAGCAGTTGGAAACGATGGTCTTCAAGAAAGAGACAGAATGGTTCGAGCGTGTATAGCCATTATCTGTGAACTAGGTAAGAAAAACGAAAGCTAATTAAAAAATTTGCCTATTTGTCATCAGTTATCTAGGAGTTTCTCTTCTGTGGGTTCGTATTAAATAGATTGTATTCAAATAATTAAGTGTATTTTTAAATAATGAATTAAGTGTTAATGTTCATAATGTCATTTTTTTTTTGTTTTAATCATTAGTTTGATATAAAACAAAATCACTTTAACTTAAAGTCAAAATCTCTTAAGTGAAGTACCTGAAGATTTCAAGTCCTGTTTTTCCTTTAAGACTTGCCAATTTTTTATTTACCTTAAAGTTTTGTTGCTGCAGCTGGTGTTTCTGAAACTAATGGATTGGAAGTAGGGAGAATTCCATACGTGAGATACTGACAAATGTACAAGAGTTCAGGAAACTACAAAGCATCTTCCTTTAAAAAATTTTTGCAGTGGGTACTGTGGTTGTCTGGCTTCTGGAAGTCAGTATTTGTGCCGAAGTAAAGGCTATCTGAGTAGTGGTTTGTGCTAACTCCCTATACTTGTATATGCGTGCTGATTTTTAAAGTTTTTTTTCCAAAATCAGTCAATGAGAAATGACTTCAGCAATGTTTGGAATCATGTTTGCTAATGTCATTCTATTCTATTAAAAGCTTTACACGTGCCTCAGCAGTGTTCAGGAAGAAAAAGATTTATATACTAAAGAGACAACAAATTTGTCATATATGGAAGCTGTGAAATGTTTTCTTTCCTCTCACCAGCCAAAGTGACATGTTTTTCTTTATTTAGCACTTCAGAATCCCGAGGTGGTGGCTCTTCGGGGTGGTTTAAGTACCATCTTGAAAAATGTGATTGATTGTCAGCTAAGTCGTATAAATGAGGCTCTGATAACTACAGTTTTGCACCTCATTAATCATCCAAAGACGCGACAGTATGTGCGAGCAGATGTAGAATTAGAGGTAGGTTCAGTTTAACTTGTTTAGTAACAGAAATTAAACATTGTATTACTAATAAAAATGCATAATTTTCATCTCAGATTTCACCCTCCAGGTTAGTGCAAAATGTTTAAAATATAACATTTTAGGCTAAGAGTGTAATGATTTATAAAGCAGGAATAACATGACAGATTGGAGTGGGACTGAGGAAAGGGCAAGACCCTTTTAACTGTATTCTCATGTGAAAGTAATGCATGTCTTTCTTTTGTTTAGCGAATTTTAGCTCCTTACACAGATTTTCACTACAGGCATAATCCAGACACAGCAGAAGGACAACTCAAGTAAGTGTTAGTGCTGCTACTTGTGCTACCAGTTGTGTTCATGTTATTGGAATTAAACTACTTTTCTTTCGAAAGTGAAAATAAAAGCAATGATTTAATACTAAACTACATTTGAAGTTTGATACAGTAGGTTAGAATGCAACTTCCTAAAATACTGGTCAGCGTTTAAGATTTAAAAGGGCTTGTTTAGCTTGGAGAAGAGAAGGTTGGGGGACACCCTGCCCCAAATAGCAGCCTTTCTAATACCTCTGAAGATGTTATCAAGAAGACATAGTGAGGGCCCTTCATAGTGGTGAAACGTGGGAGAACAAGAAGCAACAGAGAAATTGAAACAAGAGGTTCTGACTTGATCTAAGGGCACAGGGAGAATTTTCTGTGAGGCTAGTCAAGTGTTGCAGCCTTCATCCTTGAGAGTTTTTAAGACCCAAGTGGATAAAGCCTTGAGTATGACCTGGTCTAGTGTCACAGCTAACAACTTCTTCATGCAGGAGTTTCGACTAGAGACCTCCCGAGAATGCTTCCGACTTGAATTATTCAGGTTTTTTTAATTATCAAATGGCATTAGATAATTAAGTCTGAGTAAATTAATAAGGTCCAAATCTTTAGGTCCCTGCTGTAGACTCACTGTCAGTGGAGGCGCAAAGTGATTCATCTGGCCACGTATAGGTGTTTACTTTGTGATGTTATCCTCCTACCATGGAAACTCCCCTGAAAAAGGAAAACAATATTTAAAAATTCTGATCTTTTTGTGTCTGTGTATACACATTGCATAATACATATATATACACATGTATGTATATGTAAAAGATTATTATTTTTACCCTGGATTTTCTTCCTCATCTAAACTGTCAGTTAACTACTTTTTCTTTGCTGTGTTAATGACACTGGTCTATAGTAATTAACTGTATTGTGACCTTTGTTGTTTTAATGACAGGGAAGACAGAGAAGCACGGTTCCTGGCTAGCAAAATGGGAATAGTGGCAGCATTTCGATCATGGGCAGGTAAGATTTTTTGGTTTTGATTGAAGCTGGATGATTGGAAGGGGAGTTTTACTTTCTAGTGTAAAAGAATGTTTAAGCACAGAATCTGGCTCATGTGATGTGTCTAATTTCTATCAATACTTTCCTACAAAGGAGGCTACAAAGATGTGTTTTTGATACTGTAACCCTGGAGGATGCATACATAGTTTTCTTTGACTAACTCTAGGGACAAGATGCAGCTTCCCCTCCCAGGGGTACCCGCCCCTTATAGAATAACTTGTAAATCGTACCTTGATGGTGTTACTTGACATTTGATGGGGGGAGGCTGTTGAAAATAACACTATCATAAGAATCTGCCTTTGAGATGGTTCTGCCATTGTAAATAAGAAATACTTTTGTCTGTGTGAAGAGCTAGCAACAGAATAGTTTTATTAGCACCTGCTTTTACCAGGTGCCATAAGAGAAATTGCAGATGGACATAGTTTGGGATTATTCACAGAGAAGACATTTCTAGATTGAAAAAACAGGTTTTTGCATTTTTCTCAATCCTTTCTTTGAAATAATATGTTATCTAACATGAAGGTACTACCTCAGGAGCTGCTCTTTCAAGACACTATCTTGCAAATAAACTAATTCAGTTTATATGATCATTTACCAAAATTCTGGGTAGGATTTTCACAGGCTGTACTTAGGAAAGATTCAGACTGTATGGAAAGCCTTTTTCATTGTAAGACTGTGCTTTATTTTTTAATGTTCTGAAAATGATCAGTAAGCTTAATTTGATACCCAGGTATCCTTCAATAGTTTCTCAGATGTTTTATGTGGATAGGAAGCATGGGAAGTTTGTGACAACTTTGAAACTTCTAGGAGGCAGTTTCTGATGGGAATGTTGCTGAATCTTCCCTTACTCAGACACTTAAAACCAAATTATAAATGCTGTTTGTAAAGTGCTTCCAAGAAACAGTGCTCTTCTGCTTTTCAGTTTTGAAGATCTTTTTTATGTCAGTAGAGGATTTTGATATGCTGAAACACAGCTGTTTCTCAAAAAAGGCATATGCCTGAAAGTTCAAGTGTCTGAAGAAACAACTGTCGAGCAACATTTTACTTGCCATGGCACTTTCACTGTTATGTTCATTCATTTTTGTATTACTTGTTACATTGGAGACTAACATCTTAAGTGTTTTTACTACAGAAATGTCCTTACAGTGTCTTCCTGAAGGTGATGTAGCTAAACCAGGCTTGAGGGTGTTCTTGGTTTTTGTTTTGGCTTTTTGGGTGGGTTTTTTGCCTGTCCGTACTATCTGCTGTGTTCTGCTGCTCTGCTCTTCTTTTTCTTCTGGACTGGGTTACTCTTCAGAACTGATGGTTACTATGTCATAGAGTCATAGAATCATTAAGGTTGGAAAAGACCTCTAGGATCATCAAGTCCAACCATCAACCCAACACTACCATGTCTCCTAAACCATGCCATGAAGTGCCACGTCTACACATCTTTTAAATGTCCTTTATACTTATGTGCAGTCGTGTTCTTAGAGATAAAATTGGGGCATGCAGCAATGCCCACATGCACACAAATCTATTCCTATACTGCAACTGGGATGTGGCCATATGGGTGTGTCTTAAGTTTTTGTGACATGGAAGTTTTGAAATTGAGGACTGCCTTCAAGTTCATATAAAGCCCATGTCATTAAAGTTGAATTTGTAATAGAGGAGTAGCTGGGGTTTTTTTATCTTTCAGTAATTTTTAAAGAATGGCAGGTTAGGTTTATTGGTGATATGTAAGACAGAAAGGTGTGCAAACCTGGATTCTTTCTGTTCATTTAAAGTTGCATTTTGGAGAAACTTGTTTTTTGGATAGCATGTTTCTGGAAGTTTTAGTTTATTTTGTGAACTATGAAGAGAAGTGGTCACAGAAATGAGCAAGGTTACCATCTCTGCAGCCACATTTTTGATGGAGAGACTGTATATAAATTGAGGCTGAAAATCAGTGTAAGCTTTAGGTGGTATTCTGTAACCTTTAGAAACAATTTAAAGATTTTCCCTCTTAATATTGAAATATTAAACTAATTGAGTAAAAATACAGTGTAAAAGGATTTTATGCAAAGTTAAATCTACTGTGGTGAAACTTACGGCAGTATGCGCTGGTCACTTTGGGGAAAATACACAGAGAATGTTATTCCAAGTGTGTTTAAACTTGTTGTTTAGAATTTACCTAAGGGTAAAAGGAGCTGAATAATTTGTTAAGATACAGCTTTTGGTGGAGAAAATTCTCACAGTTCTGCCAAGATGCTGCAAGTCTTTCAGGTTTAAGATCCAGCCTTTATTGACAATTTTGTCTTTTATTCCATGTAAATGTTGTTTTTGCCCATAATTTGAAAATACTTTTCATAGTAGAAAAGGCAGAAGTAGCTATAGCTTTTAATGACGAAACAAAGTTTTGTGATTAGAAAGTTTTGTTAAATATTGTTGATTGGAAAGGAGATGACATAAAGGTGAAAATACTTATGGTTACTAATTTTTGTCAACTGCGATTGTACTAAAACTGGAAATCAAATTTAACAATGTGTCTGATGCTTTTTGTGTGGTTGGTTGAGGGAATATTATTATGTATTTCATGTTTTCTAGGTATTATCAGCCTGTGCAAACCTGGAAATTCTGGAATTCAGTCTCTTATTGGGGTACTCTGTATACCAAATATGGAAATACGGGTAGGTGGTAAATATTTAGTACTGATATAGGAATAATATTGAATGTGTTAATTAACATATTCTTAACATTTTAAGAATTTAGTGGTTAAACACAGGCTCCAGTTCATTTGACCCCCAAGTTCAAGTCCATAATTGCATTATAAAATTAATGTGAGAATAGAAGCACAACCTGTATGTCTGAGAGGAAGGAATGTGGGAGAGAAGTACATAAATCAATTTTTACTCTGGTCACAAGTCAAAGCAAGTTCACAGTAGCTGGAATTACGAGTTTAAAGCATAATAATGGGAGCTGAATCCGAGATAAATAAAATGTTCCTTCTCAGTTACCTCTTCAAACAAGAATTTGATGGTGGCAACAGTAACTATTCTAAAAATCTGTTATCAAAGTAGCCTGAGCTTCTGTAGAATTCGAAATTACAGTAAGGCATAGTTCTAAAGTGAGCAAGCCCCTTCCCTCCTTCTCTCCTGCAGATTATTTCAGTTTATGAAAATAAGCACATTATCAAAAAAAGGAAACACTGAAATAAATACACCAATTTTAGTACTCTATAGAAATCTCAACTTCAATATTAACAGTGAAAAAAAGGACAATTTTTATAAATCTATAAAATTCTTGTTGTGGGTTTTTTTTTGGTAGCGAGGTCTGCTTGAAGTTCTGTATGATATATTTCGCCTTCCTCTCCCGGTTATCGCAGAAGAATTTATTGAGGCACTTCTCAGTGTAGGTAAGTATTTAGAACCAGTTTAAGCTCTTCTACAAATTTAAACCATTCACTACTCCTCTATATTGTAAATTACATCAATATTAACTGTTTCATCACTGAATTCTTTGGGTACTCTGAAGTCCTGTTTAAAGTTCTTTATCAACCGTTAAGTGTTGTAAGTTTGATGAAAGATCAGCAGTGGAGTGTAATGAAGCATTTACACAAGACTGTACATATATTAGTGCAACTTAGACTTCTTTGAAGTATTAGAAGCATTACTGATGTAGAGCAGAGTCTTTTCTATATATTATGTATCTGCTGGCTATCTCCACTGCACTTCAGCAGACTCCTACTTTCCCTAGGGCAAGTGTATGCTTTTTCCTGTCTTTATATTTAGCAGAGTTAGTCTTTTATCTTTAGAATTACTCCTTTGTAAACTCAAGAGTATCCTCTGCTTTGTCTCACAGTGCAAGAGTATGAGCCCAAAAGGAGCAAGTTTCAGCCTTTAATGTTCCCGCAATTCTCTTCACCAAACTCTGGCTATAAATGTTTTGTCATGCAGTTGTTATAAAAGCTTCATCCTTGTTCTGTATTTATAAGTAAATAAATCATTATTTGTTGCAAACTTGCTAGTTTGTGACATATGGATGTACATTTAAAAATTGTACGTGTTGCAGTATTCTCTGTTGAACAAGTTTAATGTGTTTATGAATTGGAAATGCCATTATTTTGGTTGATACTTAGATAAAATCTTTATACTGTCTTTGAAGTTAGGCTTGCTTTGTTCAGGAGTGTGGGTTAAATGACTTGTTAAAAATCCCTTCTCACAAAATTTCCTACAACTTTAAACCTGAAATAACATTCGTTGGCAAAAACTATTATTTACCTTCTGACAGCCATTAAAATAACGTTTTGAAATCCAGTGTTTATAATTACCATTGTCCATATTTTCTTGCTCTAGATCCAAGCAGGTTTCAGGACTGCTGGAGACTTTCTGATGGCTTTGTAGCTGCTGAAGCTAAAACTATATTACCCCATCGAGCCAGGTCAAGGTGAGCATTTAATGAACTTAGTTAAAACCCTTGTTTTTGTTGTGTGGTGTTGACAAAATATTTGTCAACAATTAGTTCTTGCAGACACAATAAGAAATGAACTTTCTAAACTGTTTCAATATTTTTTTCCTCCTTAGGCCTGACCTCATGGATAACTATTTGGCTTTAGTGCTTTCAGCTTTTATTACCAATGGACTTCTAGAGGTAACTAATACCTTAAGTTTCAATAGATGCTTGCTACTTTTTTCCAATAAACATTAAATTAAGGTGTTATAACAAATGTAATATTTTTTTAACTTTTTTGAAGGGTCTGGTTGAAGTGATCACAAGTAGTGATGACCATGTATCTGTTAGAGCAACTATCCTTTTAGGAGAACTTTTGCACATGGTAAGTAAAAAAAAAAAAAATCACTGAGAGTAAGTAGTATTAGTAGCTAGTTATAAGTAGGTATTTTATGAGGAAAGGCTGAGACACCTGGGTTTGTTCAGCCTGGAGAAGAGAAGGCTGAGGGAGGATTTCATAAATACCTATAAATATCTAAAGGGTGGGGTGTCAGGATGATGGGACTGGGCTCTTTCCAGTGGTGCCCAATGACAGGACCAGGGGCAATGGGCACAAGTTGGAACACAGGAAGTTCCACGTAAACATGAGAAAAAAACTCCTTTCCTGTGCGGGTGCCAGAGCAGTGGCACAGGCTGCCCAGGGAGGCTGTGGAGTCCCTTCCCTGGAGACGTTCCTGTGCCCCCTGCTCTGGGTGTGCCTGCTCAAGCAGGAGGGTTGGACAAGATGATCTCCAGAGGTCCCTTCCAACCCCAACCATTCTGTGATTCTGTGAATTTAGGTAATGTCTATAAATGATACACCCTCCATGAACAGGAATTTTCAAAATATGTCACTTGGATACATGAACAGGCCCAGGAAAGCCAATAAGGCTATTTAGATATATATAACTTAAGTGTGTGTATAAATGTTGCCATTCTTGTGATTTCCTTTTTTAGTTTTGAATTTGTGTTACGAACTTGGAACATCTACTTTTAATCAGAATAATGGGTTAATTTACATTACATCATTTGGCACTTCATATATTTAAAAGAGTATGAATCAATAGGAAGTTGTTGAAAGTGCTAGGGATTCTGCTCGAAGGATAACACTCAGGTCAAACTCTCACCAATACATTTCCTTGCCTCAGTAGCCAGTTGTGTTTTTAAGCTGGAGTCTGGCAAACTCACCCATCAGTTACTCTGTTTGGGAGAATGACCATTGCTGATTTTTGCTTGTGTTAGAATGATGATAGCCTTCTGGCAGCATGTTTAGCTATCCGCCTCATCGACTAGGCAGATGAAACTTTTTATGTTCGGCTTAATGCTGCTGGGGCTCTTGATACTATTCGTTCAGGCAGCTCCCAGCTTGATGGATCAGCACTGCTGTGGGTAGCCCCTGCTATAGAGAAGCTGAAGGGACCTTGCTTCATTCTACTTACCTACCTAACATCTTTTACAGTAGCTTATCTCTCTTAACCTAAATGATTTTAGTATAGAGATGATATCGTTTTCATATACACTCCAGTGTTAACTTTCAGCCTCCAGAGGAGCTGTTAGTCATATGTGTAGTGATATGATTTAGCTTTCTTGCAAAACAGTTCTTTTATTTTTCACATCCTCTCCTGATGACAAAAACAGCATATGCAGCAGAGCACTTCTTTATCAGTGTTCTTGTGGATTTTTTAATCTTCTTTCCAAATAAACTACTTTATAAGATATGGTAAGATTGTGAAATACAACTTTGTCTTATAAAAATTTGAATATGGGTTATAAGACATAGTCTGCATTTTCAGACTATCGACTCATTTCAGTGGTGCTTAATGCTCCAGAAAACAAGATCACAATCTTCAGATATAGGATTGCTTATTACTATAGTGATTTACAACATCTCAGCTCAGCAGCATGGGTCACAACCACAACAAATCTACTCTTAGTCTCTTCTGTGATTTTTTTTTTTTTAATAATTGCTACTCAGTCAGATGTGTAGTTTAAAAAGGGGAATCTGTACTGAAGTATGCTATTTTTCTGATTTCTTGAGTACTCTTGAGTGCTGCAAAGCATTAGGTGTATTTTTGGTTTTCTGCAGAGATGCTTCATGTGTCAGAGATGACTGTCAGAATACCGAACAAGTATTGGTTCTTTTATTTAGTTTTGAAAGATTGAAGTAATTTCTTTATCTTCATTAGTCTTTAATCCCCAAAGATATTTGCAGAACTACCTATGTTTCCCAAAATAAAAGTAATTAAATGCCTAGTAACTTAAGAAGTTATGTTAAATAATCAGATCAATTTTTTTGTGCAGAAAGGTTTTAAATAGAAACAATCAGCTTAAATTATATTTCTGATTTTAGATATTTTTCATTATTTTTATACACGACTTAAGGATATCTGATGCTTTTCATGTTTTTCCATGTTACGACTTAAAAAGCTACCAATGCAAGCAATATGGAATAGAAGGCTCTGAAATGTAAAATTGTCTTTAATTACTTTCAATTGTATTTCAGCTTGATTAGTTAGATCATATATTCAAAACAGTATGTGTAGCTATTGCTCTGACGTTAAAAGGTAGTTTTGTTGTCATGCATTTGTGAAAGTCTCAAATCTTGATGCTAAAGAGATGGCTGAAAATATTGTAATAAGTAATTCTAACTGCTCTTTTGGGTTTTTTGGTTGCTTTGTTTTTGTTTTGTTGTTTTTTTTTCTTTAGGCAAATACAATTCTTCCTCATTCTCACAGCCATCACCTGCACTGCTTACCAACGCTAATGAACATGGCAGCATCTTTTGACATCATGAAAGAGAAAAGACTGTAAGAATCCTAAGTTACACTTAAAAGCAGAAGTAGTTAAATATCCTTTTACTCCCTACAGTTGAGTGAAAACCTACATTACAAGTTTTCTGGTGGCCAGAATCCCTGCTGTCTTTATTGAAAAGCAAACAAATGCCTGCATACAGAAATGCTCTGTCACACCTACTAGGGAAGTAGTTTCCAGTGCATCATTCCAAAAGTGCATACAGTAATACAATTTAGAAATTGGAAAGAAAGTTTTGATAGATTTCAGAACACTTTTGCATAGATTGCAAGATTTTTACACAGGCTTTTTCTTAAATGAACTCTAAGGCACCATTTGACCAAGTAACATTCAAGACGTGTTCTATGTATTTGAGCTCTCCATTCTTTCACACTTTTTTTGGCATTTTGATACAATTAAGCTTTCAAAACTAAAAAAGCCTGTACCAATTTTTTTATTCTATTGTTGTTTATCTATAGCTAATTAAATAGTAATAGAGCAAATCAGTGAGTCATCATTAGCATGAGCAAGAGCAAAAGATATAATATTGGCATGGAGCTGTTTTGGTGTTCTGTTTTTTTTTTTCCTAAATTTTTTCGTCAGAAGAAAATGGTGATTGTAAGAGTAGTAATTATGTTAAAGCTTTCTGGTGCTTTTGTTTGAAGTTGGCATTGATAATTGTTTCAGTTCCTTTCAGTTCCATTTAAACATAAGAATGTATAAACAGAAATTTTAAATTTAGTGCAGCATTCTGCAGTGGCATGTAGTTAAGCAGTATTAGGGAACTGTGTGGCAGCCATGTTACCAATGAAATGTGGCACGTTTAGTCATCTGATTTGAAAAAAATGTTTATAGAATCTTTTTATTCCTCTTTGAACTAGAAATACCTGAGTTTTGATATTTTAAAAACCTATGGGCTTTTTTATTTTATTTTATTCATTTTTTAGAATTTCTCTGTACTTCTAATCTTGCAATTTAAGCTCTGAAGTGCTTTGTCATAAAATACCATCTTCTGGGTACTTCAAACAATTTAAACCTCCTGAGGAAAGAAATCAAATACTTGAATTGATTCATGTGTCTAAAATGTGTTTCTTTAGCTCAGGGTTCTTACTCGCATTTCTTTGTAGAAGACATTTAAATTGAGTGTGTTGGGGTTTTTTTCTAATGGTAAATTGTAGGAGATGTTTTTGTTCATTACGCTTGCTATTCCTTATCTGTCTTATCAGATCAGTATTATGCTAAATATATCATAACTTTCTATTTTGTCTTTCATTGTGTTGTCAGTGCTAAATTACAGAATCTTTCTGAATTGCTACTGTGAAATTATAAATGCTGCTTGTGGAGTGCTTTCAAGGAATGTAGTGCTCTTCTGTTTCATAGTTTTGAAGATTTTTTTTATGTCAGTAGAAGATTTTGATATGTCAAAACACAGTTATTTTTCAAAAAGACCTTTCTGAAACTCCATCGCAGTATATTTTGTTTGGTCAAAGCTCTGGGATGAGAGGAAGGATGAAGAGCAGAAGGGATACGTTTATGGATTACCTGTGGTTTTTTTGCTTTTTGGCATTTGTGGACATACCTGATAGAGCAGTAAGAATTCCTGGTTTTGTTGGAAGAAAGTGATTTTATAGAAGTAGTTTTGGTTTTCTATTTGGGGATCTTGGTTTTGGTCAACAGTCTGTGTTGTTCCATACTCTGAAAAACAGTAAACCCTGTTACGGATTAAATTTACATAATACTTGCCTCCTTTTTACACTTCAGTATTTTAGTTGCTCAGCAGGCTGGTTGGTTTTCTTTTTTTGGTTGGTTTTTGTTTTGTTTTGTTTTGTTTTTCCTGCTACCACTATTTTGTAATTAACTGTTTCTGCCCTTGTCAACTGTCACTTCTGTTGCTTCCTATCTTTTCCAGGAAAACTTCTTACATTCTGTTGCCGAACTGTTCAGGTATAGGAAGCAGGAAATATTCTACTGATACTCCTGCCACCCTCTGGGGAGGAAGAGAATTTACAAGAAGTACTTTGTTAGTCAAAGTTGGAGCAAGCCCTCTAAACTCAACTTTACTGCAGAATGTTGATCTACTGTGACATCTCACAATACTTTATCAACTTTAAACTTTACAGTGTCTTCTGTGAACTGTGATAGACATCACTAATTACAGAGTAGAAGTATCAATGAGGCTCATTCTTCAGTACTAGAAATTCTGAAAGATAATTTTCTGTATAATTTCAGTACAAGACTGAGGCCTATGGATGTATGAAACTCTGTATCAGGAAAATTACTTCCTTTTTATTTGCCTTGGAATCGTTGGTCAGTTCTTTCGCGAACTGTGTTTATTTACTTAAGATATAGTAGTGGCACTCTTTAGTTGGGTAACAGTTGCCAAATACTGATTAGAGTATTTTTTCTATTAGGCGAGCAAGTGCTGCTCTCAACTGCCTAAAACGTTTTCATGAGATGAAGAAAAGAGGACCTAAACCTCACAGCCTCCATTTAGATCATATTATTCAGAAAGCGATCTCAACCCACCAAAAAAGGGATCAGTACCGTGTGCAGAAAGACATCTTTATTTTAAAGGTATTATCACTATTGATTTTTTCCAAAACTGGATTTGACTTCATATTTTGGAAACTTAGATCCTGTACCCCCTGAGCTTTACTCTCTCATCTACTTCAGACCCATTTATTTGATTTCTTTGTAGTATTTTTTTCATTTAAGTTGTCTTCTAGATACTTCTGGATACTATATTGCATTTCTAGAAATTGACTGAAATTACAATAACTTTTAATGCTCTTTAGGACCAAGTGTGATCTCTTACTATTACGTTCTTAATGCAGTATTATAACCATGCAATTCACTTCAAATGCAAATTACTATGGAGCCATAGCCCTTTTAACGATTGTTACATAAACAGTAAGTATATCGTGTGACAAGACTGAAGAAAATGATGCCATGAAACTTACTGTAGTTTTTCACGTCTGTATTCAAGGATACTGAAGAAGCGCTTGTAATGAATCTTCGAGACAGCCAAGTTCTCAATCATAAAGAGAACCTTGACTGGAATTGGAATCTAATAGGGACCATACTAAAGGTGAGCTTAAAAAGGGCATGGCATTATTTTTATGAAATTGTTTGAAAAAAAAGTCTCCATTTCACATGCGAGTTTTGACTTTCTAATATGAATTCCATGCTACATTCCATAATCTGTTTTATTTCAGAAAATTAGCATCTCTTGGGTTTAATGTGCTGATATAGTCTTTGTATACAGCCCTTAAACTATATGCAAAACTACACTACAGTTAAATTCACAAATTTCATAATAAGCATGTATTAGATTTTGTATTGCTTTATTTGTATTGAAAAAGACTTTACAGAATTAGCTGTAATGAGTTTAAAGCTGCTAATACTTTAGACTTCAGTCCAAACTACACAAGGATACTGCCTTGTTCAGTTTAATAGCAGAATTTTTTATATAATGTGAACTGAATATTAAGGCTGGAGGAGATATGTTATAGATGAAACTTCAGATGCTTGGACTGAGCCACATAGGAAAACTTCAGTAGTGTGTGCTAGTATGTGTTAAACTAATACAAATACTCCCATAGTATCAAGTTCATTACAAAATTAATTTGTTCTTACAAAATAAAGAAACTGTCTCTGGCAGGGTGGGTATTATCTTCACTATGTTTAACGCACAACTTTTAAGAGACTGCTTCCTTTCTAAGCAGAAAACTTGCTTTCTCTGAGTAAGAAAACTTTCTGAGTACTCAGTATAGTCTTCGAACCAGAATAGCTCCTGTCATGCTGTGTATCAAAGCTATCCCTCTGTTGTTACCCCCAAGTAACATTTTCTTACTGTCTTGTTATAGAGATGGTAAAAGTACAAAAAAGGATTAATGGTGACAATCATAATCAAGATTATTTTAAAAGAAAAAAAAGAAACTAAATATTCTGTGCATTTTTTTCAGGGACCGATAAACTTGAGAGAGCAATAATCTGTCTGGTATAAAGACCTGAATATATATATGACAGTAGCTTTGCTCCACCAAATTCTTGGGTTTACAGGCTTTTTACTGCAATTACTGGATTTGCTGGGTTACTGGATGCCTATGTTTATTAATCATAGATATTTTTACCTTTTCATTCAGTATTAAAGGTATTATCAAGACACTGTTTTCCAGAATCGCACTATTAATTGGTCTGTGTAGTACTTTGACAATGGAAGTTTTATGTAGTTGACCACTGAGGTGTTTTGGTTTTGTTGTTGTTTGTGGTTTTGTTGTTGTTGTTCCTGTTATTTTCTACCTGGAATTTAGGTCAAACTCTTGAGTTTTCCCGCTATTTCAGACCTTCACAGCAGTATATTTTCTAATGTCCTGTCAAATGGTTGCTAACGTCTCAAAATCAGGGACTTCTGTATTTCAGAATGAGAAGTTTGTGTGTTTTCTGGTTTAATTCTAACCACTTCCATTCCTATTAAACTACACAGCACTAGCATAAACTGAGATAATGCTATCAGAGTGGTCCATCTTTAGTCCTCAGATGAGCAGGATCCAGATTCCAGTGTTTGGACTTCACTCTCTCATGTGGTTGCTCGCCTCCCTCTTATGTCTGTCACAGCATCATGGCTGTCGAGCATCAGCTTTCTAACCAACTCGCTACTTGTATCTCATGTGGTCCCTTACTGCTGTTTTCACTTGCTCAGCTTACTGTCTACGTTGCTAAAAGAGCAGCAAAAGTGGTACTAGTTAGGATGGAGGAACTGGGACTTTTTGTTGTTGGCAGTAGAACTTCATACTTGATCTGGCATTGTTACTGGTATAGTCAGTTTTACTAATTAATTAGTGCTCTGTCTGTCTTAATACTAGTACACCAACTGGAAATTTAGAACTCTATCACTTTGGTAAGAAAGAAGAATGTTTGATACACTTTTTTCCCTCCCTTCCAAGAAGATAATTATTAGTAGCAACAAAAACAAACCTGAAACTGTAGAGACAACAGATGGCTGTAAAACCAGAGGAAAATATAGGAAGAAAGGATATGTGCGGAAGAGAGTATTATGACTTCATCTGATCTTTCTTAAAACATCTTACAAAGTATCAACAGAGGAGTTTTAAATACTGCTTTTTAAAACAGTATTCAGTGAGCTATAACAGAATAATGGTTATTTTTAAAACAAAACTGATTAATAGTGAAAAGGACAAAAAGTACATTTCCCTATTATGCATAGCAAAACTTTTTTGCCATTTGCAGAGAAGAAACTGAGCAAAACTTTTTTATTAGCTCTTCGTAGTTTGCTGTTTTCGTTAGAATTGTGCCCTTGTACACATAGCATGTGACCAACATTCCTTGTCCTTCTCTAGAAAAAAATTCAACAGTTCTTCGAGCAAGAAGTGTGGGCTTTTCAACAAAAAAAGGTTTATTCATAGGTAACATTAGATGCAAGAAAACTTACGCTCCTAATTATTAGGTAAATATAACTATAATAGAAATGAGTTAATTTTAGTGACTAATCAAGGACTGATGTACAAGTTTCATATAATGCTATATTTGATGTTTTTTTCTAGTGGCCAAATGTAAATCTAAGGAACTATAAAGATGAACAGTTGCACAGGTATGTAAAAATTATTTAGACTTCTTTTGAAGAAAGAAATTTGGAAAAACTGGTTTTTAATATTGTGATAAACTATTCCTTGGATATGTTACAGTTCTAAAACTTAATCTATAGATAAGCAGCAAAAAAACCCACCTGAAAGTATTACCTCTTTGATATTTTGTACAGTAGTGTTTGATGTCAGCACTTGACAAATTTTGACAGGTCTACAGTTACACAGTTTATATAGTTAGAGCTTTCATCAAAAATCAAGAGGAAGTTATTTCTAGTTGCTATTAATGGCAAGGGAAGCATGTATGATTTGGAAAAAAAAGAACAGAAAACCATACAGCGCTCTTACCTTTCATGTCTGGCATTAATATTACTCTTCTATGTGTGTGGTAGTAGTGTTACTAATTAGTTCTTGGATGTCCCTTTTAACATCCATTTAAGAAACTGGTTTGATTATTTTGAACAGTAGCTCTGTATGCATAGGTGTGAAAAGCTACTTCTGCATGAATCTGAGTAAAAAGCTAAAGCTAAAACATATGCTGAAAGGCTCACACTGCTCCATTTTAAATTTTTCTAAAAAGTATCAGGCTACTTTTATAAGTGTTCCCAGTGTAAGTGGTAGTCCTGTTGTAATCATAGCCATAATCTAATTTTTCATTTGTATTTTTTCTGGTTGGTTTTTTGTTTCTTCCCTGAACATTAATTGCCAATCTGTGCTTTGTGGTAAAGGATTATTTTCCAAACCTGGTGATTTGTAGCATAGCTTTTTCTAAAGCAGTGTCTGCAGTCTTGGCTGTGATGCCCACACCCGCCTTTCTACCTACCAACTGGAACAGTGTTCCTGTTCCCTGGTGTCATGGTTGTAGCTGGCATGGAGTTAATTTTCTTCACTGTAGCTGGCACAGTGCTGTGCTTTGGACTTAGTGGGGAGTGAGCGAGTGGCTGC
This sequence comes from Phalacrocorax carbo, assembly GCF_963921805.1. NCBI lineage: Eukaryota > Metazoa > Chordata > Aves > Suliformes > Phalacrocoracidae > Phalacrocorax > Phalacrocorax carbo. The sequence goes on along the minus strand of NC_087548.1, from coordinate 16,511,177 downwards.
GTGGTGTTTAGTTGCCGACTGAGGCTGAACCACAACAGTCCTTTTTGGTGCCCAACGTGGGGCATGAAGGGTTTGAGATAATAACAGTTGCTGGTCACAGCATTGATTCATCTGTTCTGAATATTAGTTTGTCCAGTCTATACCATGCTGATTGTGAAGTACTGTTGCTGCTGGTTTTTGTAGTTTGCTGTGTTCTGCAGTGATTAGAGATGTTTTGACTAGGAGATTTGTTATTAAAACACTGGCCATGAGCGTTATGGGATATCTGGGGCTTGCATGGAAGCCGTTACTGTACTTCGGCTACCACCTCATGGAGACAATTAGCAATTATACCTCTTCCTCTGAGAGGTTTTTTATGGAGGAAATATAGAATGATACCTTAGCTACCACCTTCTATAATGCCTCCTCCTTCATTACAACAAATTTTCAGTATCTTGAACATCCTTGGGTAGTTAAGACAAATCTGTTGATATTGCTTTGGCAAACCATTTCAGCTCCGTCTAAGGTTAATAAGCAATTTAAGAATATCATCCAGAGATCTGCCCCAAGGCTCAGTAGCTATGCGTGGCAGGGTATGTGGGGTAATATGGGCAAATGCCTAAGACAGTGGGCACCCCCAGTGTATTGGGACTTCACCCCTCAACAAGTGCAGAATCCTGAAAAACTAGTAGAATATTTGGAGAAAGTATGTTGTCACCCTGGCAATTCTAGAGAGATACAAACCACTGCAATGTGCTGGGGCCTGGGCCATGCCTACTGAGCCCTGTTTAACACTATTCAGTACCCCCAAGGGGAAGAGAAGGCCCCTGGATCTAAAAAGACAAAGACAAGGAAAGCAGCAAGCACTGCGGCCACTCAAACCCTCATGACAGACACTGCAGCTACTCCAACTCCGGTGACAAGCGTTGCAGCTGAATCAGAGGGTTAACCTGTGCCAGTATCAGTTGCCCCCATACACAAGAAGAAACCTTGGAAGAGAAAGTCAAATTGTTTAGAAAGAGATGATGGAAGAGCAGGGCCATCGTGAGTAGAGGAGGAGGAAGAGGAAGAACTCGTACAAGAAACAGAAACTACCCAATCCTTGAGTGAGTTGTGAGATAACGCGAAAAGATTTCGGCCGTCGTTCAGGTGAGCACATTGTCACCTGCCTGCTCCAATGCTGGGATAATGGGGCCAGCAGTCTGGAATTAGAGGGAAAAGAAGCCAAAAAACTGGGATCCCTCTCTGGGGAAGAGGGCATTGACGAAGCAATTGGAAAAGGGAAACAAGCCCCCAGCCTCTGGATGCGGCTCCTGTCTGGTGTGAGAGAAAGGTATCCCTTCAAGGAAGATATTGTGTGTTGCCTAGGAAAATGGACAACCATGGAGAAAGGCATTCAGTATCTAAGGGAATTAGCTGTGCTTGAGGTGATTTATGGTGACCTGGACGATCAACAGTCATTCAGAGATCCAGATGAAGCCGAGTGCACACGACCCATGTGGCAGAAGTTTGTACAGAGCGCACCACCATCACATGTAAACTCGTTGGCAGTAGTGTCCTGCAGAGGGGACGAGGCACCAACAGTGGTGGCGGTGATTGACAGACTTTGGGATTACGAAATAAATATCTCTTCCTCGCTAGTCTCTGCTGTGGAGAAACTATCCCGAGAGGTCCAGCCACTCAAAGAAGGTATGTCCTGCTCCCCACCTCTACAGAGTAGTGTCTCAGCTGTTAGGAATAAGCATCCTTTGGCTCAAAGGAGGGGATGCACACCACGGGCCACCCTATGGTTCTACCTGCGTGACCACGGAGAGGACATGAGGAGGTGGGATGGCAAGCCTACCTCGACCCTAGAGGCACAGGTACGTGAGCTGCAAGGAAGAACAATCACTCAGGGAGGTTGTTCCAGGAAAGCTGCTGCTCCAATTTCCAGTGAGCAGGTCCCCAGACAGAGGAGTAGAAGTGCTGATTTTGTTCCTGAGCTTAACAGAGAGACTCTTGAGTCACATTTACAGGAAGTGAGTTGTGACTGCCATGATCAAGACTAGAGGGGCCCTGCCTCCAGCCAGGTGGAGGAAAGGGATAACTGGGCTTACTGGACTGTGTGGATCCGATGGCCTGGCACATCGAACCCACAGAAGTATAAAGCTTTAGTGGACACCGGTACACAATGCACCCTAATGCCATCAAACTATATAGGGGCAGAACCCATCAGCATTGCTGGAGTGACAGGGGGATCCCAAGAGCTAACTGTACTGGAGGCCAAAGTGAGCCTAACCGGGAATGAGTGGCAAAAGCACCCCGTCGTGACTGGCCCGGAGGCTCTGTGCATCCTTGGCACAGACTACCTCAGGAGAGGGTATTTCAAGGACCCAAAAGGGTACAAGTGGGCTTTTGGTGTAGCTGCCTTGGAGACGGAGGAAATTAAACAGCTGTCTACCTTGCCCAGTCTCTCGAAGGACCCCTCTGTTGTGGGGCTGCTGACGGTCAAAGAACAACGGGTGCCGATCACCACCACAACGGTGCATTGGCGGCAATATTGCACCAACCGAGACTCCCTGATTCCCATCCATGAGCTCATTCACTGACTGAAGAGCCAAGCAGCGATCAGCAAGACCCACTCACCCTTTAACAGTCCCATATAGCCAGTGCGGAAATCTAACGGAGGGTGGAGACGTTGTCAGATCACAATGGATGTGATCAACGAAATAGCAGCCGTGTCTCCACCAACTAGCAAAAAGGAAACACAAGCTTTCTTGGTTGTTGTGGGGTTTGGGAGAATGCATATTCCAGATCACAGTCTGATTGTAAGCCCTCTCTATCAAGTGCCCCGGAAGAAGAATGATTTCAAATGGGGCCCTGAGCAACAACAAGCCTTCGAACAAATTAAACAGGAGATAGTTCATGCAGTAGCTCTTGGGCCAGTCTGGGCAGGACAAGATGTAAAGAATGTGCTCTACACCACAGCCGGGGAGAATGGCCCTGCCTAGAGCCTCTGGCAGAAAGCACCAGGGGAGACCCGAGGTTGACCTCTAGGGTTTTGGAGTCGGAGGATGGAGAAATCCAATGTGTGCCTCTAGGGGATTTGATTTTGGGTGAAAACAGCCAATGAACTGGATAGTATGTTGTTAATTGCTATATAATGTTTTATGTTGTTACTAGTATGGTTGCTATATGGTCTATCAATGGTATAATGGTGGGAATATCCCAAATTAATATAAAAATGATCTTTCATTGAACCGAGCAAAGTGCAGCAGTGATAGAACAAGGACTAGCAGTGCAGTGGCGATGGAACAAGGACTGACCTAAGCATGCAACAATCCAGCACCACACACAGCACCTCTCTGAAAGAGTCTACAATAGATGGATCCCAAAGTCACGGACTAAATGAACTCAATGGACATTTCACAGACATTTTACAGGGGTGGTCCGTAGACTAGGGGAATGATAAATGAAATCTGTATATTCTATTAAAGGATGAGAAAGCAGGTAGGGGTTATTGAAATTTTATTGGATAGTATGGGACCTGAGTATGATGTAAATGATATGGAATAAGGGGTGGATACTGTCATGGTTTTAACTGGGATAGAGTTAATTTTCTTCACTGTAGCTGACATAGTGCTGTGCTTTGGACTTAGTATGAAAAGAGTGTGGATAACACACAGATGTACTAGTCAAGGACATTTCTAGCTTCCCATGCTCTGTCGGGTGCACAAGAAGCCGGGAGGGGAGGGAGCACAGCTAAGAGAGCGGATTCAAACTGGCCAAAGGGATATTCCATATCATGTGACGTCATGCCCAGGATGCTAACTGGGATGAGCTGGCAGGGGGGGTAAACAGCAACTGTGGCTCGGGAACCGGCAGTGTCAGTTGGCGGGTGGTGAGTGGTTGTATCGTTTGTGTTTCTGGTTTTTTCCCTTTTTCCCCTTTCCCTTTTTATTATATCATTGTTATTGTTATTCCTATAATAATAATTATTATCATTATTATTTTAATTATTAAACTGTTCTTACCTCAACCCACGAGTGGTTTTTTTTTTGCTTTTACTTTTCCAATTCTCTCCCCCATCCCAGAGGGGTGGGGGGAGTGAGCAAGCAGCTGCGTGTTGTTTAGTTGCCAGCTGGGCTGAACCACGACATCTGGTTTTGTGCTGTTGCTCTTGTTTAATTACAGCTAAGTCCTGAATCTCTCTAGTTTAACTACTGATCATAAAAAGATTTTCAGCCCCTTTGTTTCTGAAGTGTAAGTACATTTATTTGTCCATAAGTTGTGGGGTTTTTTTACTGTTAGTGTTGTTCTGATGCTATTATGACTCTTAAATTGAAATTCTAGATATTTCTGATGGAGTTTTGATAGAGATTCCTTCGTTTCATAGAGATACAGTTAACGCAATGTGTGTGTATAGCTGTGTACATGTACATACATACATACACATGTAAGTATAAACGCATATGCACACACATATAAATGTGTGTGTTCGTATGTAATATACATTTATTGCTAATAACCCAGAATAAAATACATTCTGTTTGATAAAATTTAAAGACGCCCTCAGATTTCCTTCATAATTGGTCCTGCGTTTGGAGTTGGGGATAGTGGCTTACTCTCACTTTTTTAACTAAAGGCACAGTGCTGGGATAAGTTTTCATAATGCTTGACATAACTACCTTCAGACAGAACATTCTGTGTTATTTGAAAGCACAAATACGTGTTTATTTTTTGGCTAAGAATTGGTGAGGGGAAGCTCTTTGCTGAAGACTTATTCCTGCAGTGCAAAACTCAAGCTATATTGCTCATCATGATTTCAAAAAGTCTGAATGAGAGTCTGCATTTGCAGTCACTCTGTTGTGCTTCAGAAATGCTTACATGAGGTGAAAAAATACTGTTGCTGAAGAAATATGGCCTTTTCCTGGCAGAACAGAAAAATGTATTTTTCACAGCAGTGTTAACTATTATAGGTGAAGAAAACTTATGTCACAGATTCCTTTTTAACTCTCTGTAAGTCTAGATAGTATAGTCTCTGAAACTCACCACAGGATAAATTACAGCAGAATAAATTGCAAGCATGAGAAGGAAGCTATAGCTTCTAACTTGATAAGATTTTGAGTTCCTTTGTTTATTTTAAGTCATGGCATAGAAAATCCTTTATAATGCACAGTACTGCTGCATCTCTGAAATTGTGTCTGGGCAGACTCACTACTGCTACCTGCTACTCTTCTAATACCTTTTGAAGAGTTATTGCCAATAAGCTAGTTTAGTGATAACATACCTTTTCTACCAGCATCATTGCATACTGTGAGACTGTCCTTGTTGTACTGAAAAACAGCAAAATCTTTTTTACTTTCCGTAGGTTTGTGAGGAGATTGCTATATTTCTACAAGCCTAGCAGTAAACTGTATGCCAACCTGGATCTGGACTATGCCAAGGCTAAGCAGCTCACTGTGGTGGGTTGTCAGTTTACCGAATTTCTTCTTGAATCAGAAGAGGTAAGAAATTTTCAGCTACAAGACTGGAGGCAGAATGAGTAGTGCTGCTGTATGCCGCTTTGAGGAAAAGTTCTAATTTTAGTAAGACTTATGTAGACTTTGGCTGTTAAATCTAACCTGATCAGTGTAATTAAAAAATAAACTTAATACCTTGAATTGTCCAGATGAGATGCTGAGGAAGACTGTGTTTAAGTAGAAGTTTTACAGAATGCAGCTTTATTAAATACAACTTAGGGTTTGGAGCTTTTTAAATTTTTGCTATGTATATCCTTCCTTTCTCTACCTCCTTTCATTTTGTGTGCTAAAGAGTGTTATGCATCAGGCCAGAGGAAAATGTCACTGAATAATCCTTTTCCTGGTAAGAATAGAATTGGTCCTAAGATGTCTCCAAGCTAAACTTCTTTTATTTGCCTTGAACCTTTTTCTTTAGTCTGAATTGTGTTTGCCAGCTAGCATTTCTATTTTGTGTCTGTATTGTGTTTACACATTTTAAGATATTTAAAATGATGGATTTCAGTAAAGAGGAGACACCTGGTTCTATTACTAGTAAATGCTATTACTCTTCATTTTGTTAGGATGGACAAGGTTACCTGGAGGAATTGGTTAAAGATATTGTACATTGGCTCAACTCTTCATCAGGAATGAAACCTGAACGTAGCCTTCAAAATAATGGGTTACTAAATACCCTTAGCCAGCACTACTTTCTCTTTTTTGGTACTCTGTCTTGTCACCCCCATGGAGTGAAAATGCTTGAAAAATGTAATGTGTTTCAGTGGTGAGTGTTTTTGTTCTGCTTGAGTTGTGCTTACAGATACAATAGTTATGAAAATTGTAAACTGTGCATGAAGACCACCATCTGTGAAGCTGAAAACTTTAAAGTTCTTTTGATTTACGTACAAGTAAATGTCCCCAGTTGTGGGGGGTTTCAGTGTTTTTTTTTTATTAAGGAGTGTTTTAGTCTGTCATTACTGAGCAGATAAGGGCGATTGTGTCACAAAATAGTAAGATTGGGGAGGGAAGAGGATGGGGACGGGGGGGACAGAGGTGGAACCAAACCAAAAACCACAAAAACCACCAAAAACTGGCAATCTTTTTGAAATATGGTGATACATGTTGTACCTAAAATTCAGTCCAGTATTTCTGAGTGAAGCTATGACGTTCAAAATTTTTTTCAGGTACAAATGAACTTGCCTTCCTGTGGGAGTAAATTGGCTGTTGCCTAATACAAGTTTATTTTAAATACAGTAAACTTTAAGTGAAAAATCAGGTGGTTTGTTGTACTCTGTTTTTTTTATTTGTTTTCTTTCATTATTAGGATGCAACTTTTTAATTGGCTTCATAAAATTTGGCTTACAATATAATCTAGACAGTTAATAGGACTAACTTTACGGCAAGCGTTCTACACAGAATGTTTTACAATGAGGAATAGTTCACAGAGGTTTATGAACAGTAATTTTCATACAATCACTAATTAAAAATGCTGATAAAATTATAATGGAAAAATTATAAAAATGTTCATTTGGGGATTTTCCCTTGCAATTTAGTGCATTATTTTTTCCCCATTTGACAACTGTAACAGCTTAAAGTTACTCAGTTTCATATGGGAACTTTCTATTCTGCATTAAATTAAAGGCCAATTCAAAGTACTTAAATTTAAATTATTGATAGAATAAATACTAATTTTTCTTTTCTTCTCTCTCCCCTTCTCCACTTCCCCCCCCCCTCAGTCTTCTTAACCTTTGTTCTTTGAAGAACCAGGATCACTTGTTGAAATTGACTGTTTCTAGTTTGGATTACAGCAGAGATGGGTTAGCAAGAGTCATCCTTTCTAAAATCCTGACAGCAGCTACAGATGTAAGTTCGATTCAACTTACGTTCCATTGCTATTTGACACTAGACATTCATTTTGTTATGCAAGGTTTACAACTTTATTTTTAAGCTATTATATATCCAGAAAGGTTTTTATTTTTGTATCCAGAGAAATGAAACTCCTACTCATGTAGCTTTTGAATTTGCTGTGAGCTTCACACAGTGTATTGTTATTTGTGCTCAAGAAATTAAGTCATTCAAGTAGAGGTTTCTGTCATGTAGGAAGGCAGTTAAAGTCTTCAAATGCATAAACCAAGTGTAATGTTATTGTCTAGGTCAGTAAATCAATTGTGAGGGCATTGTTTTCACAAACAGAATGTGTATTTTTAGCAGTAATACACAGGTTAACCTTCCAGCAGTAGATGCTGTTTTGCTAATGATTGATGTTACTGTGGTGGAACTGAGTAGAAGCTATAGCTCCTAGAACAAGGGCATGATTCAGAAATAGGTGTTGGGATTTGTACTTCAGAATCAAAGAAGGTGAGTGGAAATAAAACACACACTTACATAGACTTGGGAAAGGAAGCTTTTGAACTTCTAAGAAAAGAGAAATCAATCAGCGGTAACATAGTAGACAAGCAAACATTGAAGTCGGGGAAATTACAGTAAGTTGAAATCTTAACTAGGAAGGACCTTTTGTGACTTCAGGGAGATCTATTCCTCCATCACCTGGATAAAGCAGAATATATTCTATAGTGTACACAAGTGGGAATAAGGTATATGCTAGCATTAAATGTGTCATTGTATTTTGGAAATGGAAAGAGAAGGAAAGAAATGGAGGATATTTCTCTGAGACTATCAAAGACATGATTCTTATGGGTAAAGAGTGAAGTCTAAAAGTAATGAAGATAGTTGAGGTTGAAGGAGTGCCTCATTGAAAGAGGGTGAAGCTCCCTACTGAATAATTTTTGAGTAATCTTTCAATAAAGTGATGACTTTGATACCCTTTCTCCAAAGTTGTTTTATGCCTAGTCTTAGCAAGGAAATAGAAATTAGTTTATTGTGAGGACACATGCCTGCATCTTTATTAGACCTCTAAGCTCCTGATAGATGACTGTTAGTTACGAGCAATTTAGATTGTGGAATTCAATTGAGCTGTTTCTGTTAAGATTTTGTGTCAGTGGGTACTATCCCCTCCACAGCCTCCCAACTATTTTTACCTCATAAAAGAGGGCCATACCTGGGGGAAGAGCACTCTAGCATTTCAGTTTCTTGCCAATGCAGCTAGTTAACATTTAGGAAAAAGTCCAGGCATGCTGTCATAATCTCCTCAATGAAGTATACAGTTACACTAATAATCTGAGGCATTTTATTATTAATTATTGTTTGTGGGTTAGATTTTGGGGAAGTTTTCTTGATTCTGATATCTAAGGTATGAAGACTTAAATTCTATTTTGAGATCGATACTTCCAAATGTTTTCAAGCATCCATTGCTTACACCAGAAGCTTTATGTAAGTAGGAATGGGTTGATCTCCTGCCAAATGTTTCAGAAAGACCTGCTTTTCTACTTTTTTTTTTTAATCTTAGCTGACAGGGGCAGGGGGGAACAACAACATTCAACTCTGGTACAGGTATCACTAGCTGTAAGCAGGCTTGCTTGAAGTGGGGTGCAGATATTGTCTTAACATACTGTGCCAAGCACATACAAAGCCAGAAAGCAGTTGAGAGCTACTGCTGCCCTTAGTGATGATAACTAAAAGTAAAATTTCCACCTATTTGTAATTCAGCTTAATGAACACTAGGTAGTAAACACTTGCACTTCAGATGTGAATAGGATAGACATCACTCTCTGGCACCTTAGAAATTAAGAATGCTTGTAGAGCCCCCCAGTTTACCCATTTCAGTTCTGGTCTGTTTGGGGTTGTGAAAAGGATTAGAGATCATGATCTCATTGCTGGCATTACTGTGACTGTTTAATGCCAGACCCTGACAGATGTTGAAGTTGAACTCTTTGAGCAAAGCTAAGGGACATCCTACATGCTCAGAAACTTAAGAACGCAAATTTTGGAGCTCCAACCTGAATAATTAGTTCTAGAATTAGAGATCTTTCTTGCCAGATACACTGATACCTTCATACTTTCATGATGCTTTATGGTCTGAGCCCACATAGGTAGCCTATGGCTGTCAAGTTCTAATGCTTCTGTTTCCCAGTCTCGCATCAATGTATGGATCTAGCAACATTGTCTAGGGAAACAGCAGAGATTAACTGGTTTTGGCAGTCTCCCAAAATGTAAAAGAATAGAAATTACTAGGATCTGTCTTCTCAACTGAGCACTGGCTTGCTCTATAAGTAAGTGTAATCTTTCTCATACATGCACAGTCTGGGTCAATAGTCCTTAATGTGTTGTGTATTCAGGTATACTAGGTCTCTAACCAGAGTGATCTCCAGGCAAGTTCATAGCTGAGATGTGTTGTGACTTAAGTTCTACTGTTTAGAGTTCAGTGTTGCACTGGGTGAAACTGTACCCTGATTTTTGTGTGCTGCAATACTGTGACAATCCCTTCAATATTTTCTTTTTTTAAAAGAATTTATGATATATTAAGAAATACTAAAAAATTAAATCTTGTTTGTTCATCACAAATTTAAATTAATCTTCTACCAAATGAATCAGGGTACCAAAAAAGAAGGAAAATTTACTGTTTGAACCTCTTAAATAGAGCTTGACTTCATTTGTGAAACATATGGAACCTTGAGGGATAGATAAAACTACTTCAGGCTGTTTTGTTTCCTGAATGAGTTGACCTGCTTGGAATTCTTGGAATTCATAGGGTAATATTTTGTGTATTTCATCTAAAAAAGGAAAATCACAAATAGAATGGGCTGTCTCAACCAGCAGAAATGGGTCTGTGTTTGCATCAACCACAGATTATACTTGGATAAAACTTATTTGCTTCCTTAAGAAATTATTTTCTTTTGTTACCATGTGCCCAACCACATACGTTCTTATGGTGGAAACTAAACTGATGGGATTTTGAAGAGAAAATTTCACTAACACTACTTGACAAAAAGACAAGATGTTGACTCTGTTGAAGAACCCTTTGGCAGAGCTTGGTGTACACAATACTGCTGGTATCATCTCTTGGACAAAATGTTTGTCATCAGTGTTTCTGGTGTTTATGCTCCCAAGAGAAGATCAGAGTGTAAAAAGCTAATCCAAAGAATAAAACCTTTTGATTATTCTGGTATTAACAGTATCTTTAGTGGTGTAAGTTATATTTTTGAACAACTGCAACTGGCAAAACTACAAGTTTCTTTCAGAAATCAAAATATTCATGTGAGGTGGAAATAGTTCTCAAATCCAAGAGGATAACACAACTGAAAGAATATGGAAATACTGAACTGACAGATATTGGCACAGGCAGTACCCCACTGACTGAGGAGTGATTTGGAAGTACCTCTGTTTAGATGTTGGGGGAAGATACCTGCCACTTCCTGGGTTTTATGTTCTGGAGTTATGAAACAGCATCATTGGCAACACCAAAACAAAATTTACTCTTTTGTATTTAGCAAGCATGATAGGAAAAAATTGAAACTTGGTGCAGTTTATACTACCCACTGCTCTATCCCATAACGGGAATATATTCTTAAATATTAACAGAACTGACATTCTGTCACCTTAGACAAATGACTCCTAAGATTAAAAACAAACATGCAGTTCAATTCAGATAAGGCACTTGCAAGCCCTTCTACCTTCTCTTTTCAAGGACTTCTGATGAGGACCTCGTAGGATGAGTAGAGCCTCTGGAGGGGTTTGTATTAATTATAATCCAGAAGACAAATTATATTTTGATACTATATGCTGCTTCTGTCTTCTAAATTCTGTTTAAAAGCAGTAAAAATTTACAGAACTGGACATAATTTCTGAAAAGCTGCATTTTGTAAGGGAGAAAGACCATCTCCATCTTCTTCCAATCAGAAATTTTAATTCCCTGAAATGTTTGTTAATGAAATACCTTATATGTTTTTTTCAAAAGCTGAAGATGCTCTTTTTCTTGGGTTAACTGAGTTTATAGCCTCATACATCTTTTAAAGCTACCCAGAGCTGTGAAGCAGGTTTGTTAGCCATTTGTTAATGAGTGTCTCTGAACAAGAAAAAGCAATTTCTGTAGCCAGTCTAGTGTTAGAAGGGGAGAGTAGCATTTTGGGGTGACTGCATACAACAAAAACATTTACAGAGCAATAGCCTTGCAAAATAATGAAGCAGAAGCACATCTTAACCTACTTCCATATGTGCTTTGGTCATTCATGCTAAAGCAAATTAATAAAGCAAATTAATACTGCCTCAGCTGCCTTTCTGCCAGCTTATGGTGGAAACAGCAGAGTAGCCAGTGTGTCCTCAACTGCTGCAGCTCATGACCTAAAATTTTATCTTTATAGGTGGCTAAGGGGTAGACGTACATCTACTAGCATCTATGCTGAGCTGTATGTAGTCAGCTGAGCATACTGGCCTCTGACTTGCTTCCTCACTTCTAAAGATCTCAAAGACCTTTAATAGTAAAAGTAAGAATATTCTGACGGGTTTAGTACAGGGCTTTATCTATGTTTTCATGTAGTTCATGCATGAAGAGAATGTCTGTTTCCTCAAATATAGGAAAACCAGTGTAGAAGATGAGTTCTCATCAAAAATAAAAACATTCTAGGGCTTTACCCCTCTGATCTGGAAAATGCATACAGGTGATCTTGCTGTACAAAGGTTGTGGCCCTGCTTGAAGACTTTAGAACTGTTGGAAATACATGCAGTGGTTTTGCAGCCCCAGGTCTGAGGTTTGAATGTCTTTACTCTGAGTTATTCCTTGTTTCAAAGACCCTTTTCCATACCTTCAGTTAATTAAAATCCTGTTCTGCTGTTCTTTACACCCTTTTAATTGTTAGTCTTTTTTCTGATCAGGGTAGGAAAACCAGATCTGTACACAGTGTCCAAGATGTCAGCACCCAATGGATTTACCTAGTGACAGTACTGATGCATTTTGTTCTGTTTCCCTTCAGTGGTTTTGGTTTGCTATTGAACTTCTATCTAACACTTCCACAGAACTAACTAATATTAGCCCCAACATCTTTTCCCTGGGTGGAAAGAGCTGTCTCAGCATGTTCTGTGTATAAAGCCGGGATTATTTTTTCACTTTAGCTCATTGTTTCAAATTTATCTGCAGTGAGTTTTTTTGCCATTTTATTGTCCCATCAGATTCACGAGTTCCTTCTTCTCCAAACAGAAAATAAAAATTGCTCTTGTTCTGTACAAGCTATTTGCATAGACTAATGCATGTTCAGGAAGTATTTCAGATAGTGACCGTTATTATCTTTTGTTCTCTGTATCACAGTGTAGTTACAGCAGTGATGACTGTTCTTCACAGATAGAATTTAACACTTGAACTACCTGGCACTGAATTCTGCTTGCATTTTGTTGTGTTATTCTGTAGGCTTAACATCTAGATCATGTGATCATTTCAGCATAATAGCTCTTGCTCTCATCTTTAATAAATATGCTGCTAGTTGTCTATTCCACATGCAAGGCATACCACTAATGGGATGCAAGCCATTTCAAAACAGCTGTGCAGCCTAGATCAGAGTTGCAAATCACTGTTCCACAGTCTGTCTTGGTACGTGTGTTATCTCATTCCTGGCTCCTCTCCAAAAAAGAAGTGTCTGTATATCGAATAAGTAGAAAAGTGCAGACGATATTTGAAGTTGAAATAACGAGACAAGGTTTTTGAAATGAACCAAGCATGTTCACGTTTCCTCCTCATATTTTCTTCCAAGTCCTGCTTACCAAGTATTTCTGGAGGTAAAAAAACAACCCAGAAGATCTTGTTAACCTACGTAGTGCTGTCCAACCTGGACCAATTCACCTGTCTCTTGGAGCACAGATATTCGCATGCATCCCAACATAGATAGTTTCTGTTTTAACATATAGAAAATATACTTGATTTATAGCTATCGTAGCCTTAAAGGTGTAGGGACTGAACACTTGAAGAAAGATGTGGGCACCTGATTTTGTCTCTTCCAGCTATGCTTGTCTAAGTATGGATAACACCTTTCCTAGTAAGCATACATTGTCAGGGTTATTCTGTGCTTACTCCAGAACACTGCAAAATCTTGTCGATTAAGCCTGTTTGCTTCTATTTTCTGTGTACTTCTTGAATAGAAAATGGTGTTAATCAGTTTATGCTGTTTATTTAGCAAATTGTGATCAGCAGTACAGGCACTGACAAAGTACTGCATTGTGCTGTCACTTGGAGAAATTTGTAGTAGTAAACTAAGTGTTGGGAAACTGTCTTATTACAGAAAATAGCATTTTTCTATCTAGAAGGTTTTCTAAGAAGCTTTGAAGATCAGATACTTCTGGGAAACAATTTAAAATACATTAAAATAAATTCCCCAGTGGTTCTACTATTTGCTTATTAAAGTTTTTTTGCAAAACACTGCATACATAAAAGTAAATGCAATTGCACTGGGCATTTACAAGGTATTTTTCCTGCTAATCCTGATGAATGTGTGATGCCATCACAGTGAATGACAAATTGATAAGGGCTTTTCAAGGAGACTTGCAGTAACTGGATTACTTGAGATCTCAGGCTTAAATTTCTCATTTGATAAGATAGAAATAGCTCTCTAATAGGCTAGTTTTAATACATAAGGTGCACATTCACAGCTACCTGCTGTAAAAGATTATAATTTAAATGTATTTCTTAAAGTGATAAATCATTAACTACACCAGCTATTTTTCTTCCATTCAGAAAAGCATTTTCCTTGCTTTTGCAGAGCTGCAGGTTGTACGCCACAAAACACTTACGAGTATTACTGAGAGCAAATGTAGAGTTCTTCAGCAACTGGGGGATTGAGTTACTGGTGACCCAGTTACATGATAAAAATAAAACTATTTCATCCGAGGCACTTGATATTCTAGATGAGGCATGTGAAGATAAGGTGAGCATCCTTTCCCTTTTCAACCTCTTTTTGGTATGCTGCTCTGTGAGCTGTTCCCCACCCCCTCCCCCAGTAGCAAACTAAAAGCATGCAAGAAGCTACTGATGGTTTCCTTTCCTGATTGTCACTGATGGACTTCGTAATAGTTTATAGACCCCTTGCTGAAAATATTGCAGTATTAATGACAAGAAAATTTAGACTACTGGATAATGCCTACTTTTAAATATTAATTCAGACTAATTCAGTCACTTAGATCATTATACTTTTTGTGAAATACATTTTTATATATTTTATATATTTTTATATATAGATAGATAAAAATATATTTAATGACAGAAGGTACCTAAAGTGGATAATACTGGGATGAGGTTAGTGCTGTTGGATACCTCCTTTTGTGAAAAACTTGCTTGTTCATTGCTGGCAGATTGTTTTAACTGTTGTAGTTTTCAGAATTATATAGTGCTCAGATACTCCTTATGCATTTTTAAATATTTTAGGCCAATCTTCATGCCCTTATCCAAATGAAACCAGCTCTTTCTCATCTTGGAGACAAGGGTTTGCTTCTACTCCTAAGGTAAACATTGAACACGCTGTTTGACCTTACACTGTGGAAACAAATAAATGTTTGTTTTTATTCCAACTACCTGGTTTGTTTATGTGGAGCACTAATTGTCTGATGTTACTTTACAGATTTCTGTCCATCCCAAAGGGGTTTTCATATCTCAATGAAAGAGGTTATGTAACCAAACAAATGGAAAAGTGGCAAAAGGTAATGCTAAGAATAAAAAGTGCTTGATATTAGGAGGGGGAAGGGTGAATATGCAGGTTTATGAGGTCAAAAATTCTTAAAAATATTGCATGTCCATATATGTGTATTACTAATCTCAATACATTTATTGCGTCAGCGACTTACGATTTTGCTGAAAAAGGTCAAGAGGGACTAACAGGTCTATAGTTGCTCTGTACATGTGTGCTTTTGACTTAGCCAGGCCTCTTATATAATTTTGGTATTTCAGCAAATAATTCAGGAGTGTAGTGACTTTATAAACAGGTTGTTGTGTAAGGTCTTAGCTGGAGAAGTGTGTAAAGGAATACTACTTTTTAAGATACCTTTTACCTTTGGTTTTTGCTAATTAAAGTTAAATCTAGAGCTCATGAAGATAGAATTAGCTTTATGCTGTTAGGAAGTAAATAGGAATACAAGACCATTAAGAAAGATGCATCATTGTCATGACTAGAATAAGACTCTTCATTTGTTATTTTGTTTTCGTAATAGATTGTAAGTGCTTGGTCTCATTCCTGCTGGCAACTTCTTGACTAACTTATAAGTTGTCGCTTCTCTAGGAATATTGAAATGCCTGGTGGTCTGTTGAGATTGTTTATCAGATGTGAACTATTTCCTTCTTTCTTTCCTTTTTAACTAATTTGCTTACATAATTATGGAAACAATTGTCAACTCTGGAGACTCATTGTGTGTATGAAGTGCAGCAATTTTGGTGAGCCCCACCTTCAGATCATAAAGAAATCCAGCCTTCCTTAAGGATCACTTGAATTATTCCTTCCTGGTAAAGAACCATACTATAAAAACACAAACCACTAAATGTATTGTGTCTACCTTTGTTGTCTTTTAGGAATATAACTTAAAGTATGTTGAACTGATTGAAGAACAACTTAATGAAGCGCTTACAACATACCGCAAACCTGTTGATGGTGATAACTATGTCCGTCGGAGCAACCAAAGGTAAATTTGGTAAACTGTGTGTCTGGGCATAAGCTGGCAGGACTGATCAAGAGAGCTTTAAACTAGAAGCAATGGTCAAAAGCAATACCAACAGGATTGCATTAGGTAAGCCAAGGGTTGGCATGGCATTGCCTGAGGGCGGCAATGCTAGTGGGAGCACTTACACTGTTCTGGGAGCATGGCGTGCTCAGGACCATATCTGCAATGCTTGTACACCAATGCACACAGTATGAAAAATAAACAGGATGATCTGGAAGCTTTGGTCAGTTCCCACAGCTATGATACCATTGGTATCGGCGAGACTTGGTGGATTGAGTCGCATGATTGGAGTGCTGGGAATGGAGGGCTACAGGCTATTCAGAAGGGATAGGCAGGGCAGGCAAGGTGGAGGTGTCACACTCCATGCAGGGGAAAGGTTTGATTGTACAGCCCTTACAGTTAGTGGTGATGTGTTTGAGAGCCTCTGGGTGAGCATTAGGGAGATGGAAAAAAAGGATATGTTGCAATGGGTGTCTACGTCTGATTGCTCAGCCAGGATGTTAGCACTGATGAATCATACTGTAGGCAATTAGGAGAAATTTCTGGATTAATAGTCCTTGTTCTTATGGGAGATTTAAACTTCTCAGACATCAGCTGGGAACGCCATACTGCTGTGACAAGCAGGTTTTAGAAATTCTTGAAGTTCGTAGGAGAACTTCTTGTCACAGGTACTCAGTGAGCCAGCTAGGAAAGATGCCCTCCTAGACTTGCTCTTTGTGAACAGAGGAGGACTCATGCATGGCAGATGTGATGGTAGGTGGTTGACTTGGTGACAGTGATCATGAAATGATTGAGTTTAAAATTTTCAGTGTAATGAGAAGAAAGGATAACGGAGTTCTTACCCTGGACTTCAGGAGAGCAAACTCAGGGGGCTATTAGCAGAGAACCCTGGGAATTTGCTTTTGAGGGCTTGAGAGTCCACAAGTGCTGGTCAGTTGAAGAACCACCTTCTAAAAGTACAGGAGCAGGTGATTCCATTGTGCCACAAGTCAAGCAAACAGGGCAGAAGACCAGCTTGGCTGAACAGGGACCTACCTCCTCATGGAGCTCAAGAGGACAAAGAAATTGTATGATCTCTGGAAGCAAGGCCAGGCTTCACAGGAAGATTATAGAGCTGTGGTTCATATATGCAGGGAGAAGACCCAAAAGGCCAAAGCTCAAATAGAGCTGAAACTGGCCCGTGTTGTGTCAGATGAGAAGGGCTTTTTTAAGCATGTAATAGCAAGAGGAGGTCTAAATAAAACATCAGACCAATACTTGTTGAAGATGGTCACCTGACTAACAAGGATGAAGAAAAAGCAGAAGCTTTTTTTTTTTGCCTTCGTCTATAATAATACTGATAGACCTTGGGCTGCCCAGTCCCCAGAGTCAGAGAACAAGTGTGGGAACAGTGACTTTTCATTTGTGAACACTGAAGTTGTAAGGGACCAGCTGTATCAGCTGAATGTTCGCAAAGCTATGGGGCCTGATGGGACTCATTCTGGAGTGCTGAAGGAGCAGGCAGATGTTACAGCACGACCCTTCTCGATCATCTACCAAAGGTCTTGGAATTCTGGGAGGTCCTTGCTGACTGCAAGCTAGCTAATGTTATTCCAATTTCCATGAAGGGCATAAGGTAAGATGCAGGAAACTGCAGACCTGTTAGTGTAACCTCAGTTCCTGGAAAAATTGTAGAGAAGATTATACTGGGTACTATTGAAAGGCATTTAAAGAATGCAATCATCAGGCACAGTCAACGTGGATTCAGAAAGGGAAAGTCCTGTTTAGCTCATTTTATGTCCTTCTATGATAAGGTCACCCACCTAGGGGATGAAGGGAAGGCGGTGGATGTAGTTGTTCTGGGTGTTAGTAAGGATTTTGATAATGTCCCTCACAGCACCCTTCCGGACAAGTTGTCCAGCTGTGGGATGAGTAGGTTCACAGGGCACTGGGTACGGAACTGGCTGAGGGGCAGAGCTCAAAGGGTTGTAGTGAATGGGGCTACATCTGGCTGGCAGCCGGTCACCAGCAGTGTTCCTCAGGGCTCAATTCCAGGGCCAGTTCTGTTCAAGACATTTATCAACAATCTGGATGCAGGAGTTGAATGCACCATTAGAAAGTTTGCTGATGATACCAAACTGGGAGTAGCTGTTGATTCTCTTTAGGGACAAGAGGCCTTGCAGAGAGGGATCAAGATAGGTTGGTGCATTGGGCAATTATTTAACAAGTCCAAATGCTGGATTCTGCAACTAGGACAGAGTAACATCAGGCCCAAGTATAAATTGGAGAGGAGTGGCTGGAGAGCAGCCCTGCAGAAAGGGATCTGGGGGTGCTGGTCGAGAGCAGGCTCAGTGTGAGTCAGCAGTGTGCCCTGGCAGCCAGGAGGGCAAACAGCATCCTGGGGTGCATCAAGCACATCATAACCAGCTGGTTAAGAGAGGTGACTATCCCGCTGTATGCAGCATTGGTGCGGCCTCACCTTGAGCACTGTGGGCAGTTCGGGGCCTCACGGTTTAAGAAGGACATGAAGGTCCTTGAATGCCTCCAGAGGAGAGCAACAAAGCTGGTGAAGGGGCTGGAAGGAATGTCCTGTGAGAAGTGGCTAAGGACTTTGGGTTAGTCTAGTTTGGAGAAAAGGAGGCTGAGGGGTGACTCTCTACACTCTCTACAGGTTCCTGAGGAGGGGAAGTGGAGAGGGAAATGCTGATATCTTCTCACTGGGATCCAGTGATAGGACACATGGGAGTGGTTCAAAGCTGCACCAGGGGAGGTTTAGACTGGACATTAGGAAGCATTTCTTTACTGAGCGGGCGGTCAAGCACTGAAACAGGCTTCCTAGAGGGGTGGTCAAGGCCCCGAGCCTGTCAGGGTTTAAGAGGCATTTGGATAATGCCCTTAACATGCTTTAACTTCTGGTCAGCCCTGAAGTGGTCAGGGAGTTGGACTAGATGATCATTGTAGGTCCCTTCCAACTGAAATAGTCTAGTCTATTCTACTCTAAATTGTCCAAAAGAATCCTCTTTGTCTGAAAAAAACCAAGAGTAACATATTGCATTACACTACAGTGTACTTTATTTTGAAAGGAAATGTCAGAATTGCTGGGAAAGCATATGATTTCTCTTTCTGCCAGATTACAGCGGCCACATGTCTACCTGCCAGTTCACCTTTATGGCCAACTGGTGCACCATAAAACGGGCTGCCATTTACTGGAGTCTCAGGTGAGGATAACAACTATTTATAACTTTAAAATCTTTCAAGAGTACTGTAACCCTTTCTGAATATGTTTTTAAAAAGATGGCATTTAAACAGTCATTGCAAAGTAAGTTGATTATGTCTTAAGTTATATGAGCCAAAAAGCTGTGAAGACAGTCTTTGCCATCTAGTCTCACGTGAAATTCCTTCCTGACACTGGAATATCAGAGAAATACTTTGCAATATTTTTCTGAAATGGCTAGCAAAATCTTAGAATGGAAAGCAACTCACCAATAGAAATAATTTTTGAGTCTGAGTGAATTGTATACTGACAAGTAAAACTCTACCTGTCTTTTTATGCATACAAAAATGTGGATATGAGGGAATAAAATAGTCTTTCCAGTATCCTGAAAAGCTAAGAAAACAAACCCTAATTCAGTTCATGGTTGCTTAAATGAATTCACTTTTAATGTTGGTTTGCAAGGTGATGTGATGAATTGAATGTGATAGCTGAAAATTCAATAGAAAGCTTACATATTGCAGTGTTAGTTTGATTAATCTGTTATCTTTATAAAATCTGAATTGAATTTATGCAATCAGTGGTTACATTAAAATTTTCTAGTTGCATTACCATTGCTGTTAATTTATGCTTATTATTACAGAACTACCACTGTTCATTTTAGGGTGCATGCTTTAAATTAGTACTTTAACTTTTATTAAAAATGCAAGAGAACCTGTTTAACTGAGGTCTCCTTTTCATTTTCAACTGATTTTTTTTCTTCTGTTTTTCTCCTTCAGAGTATTGTTACAGATCTAAGTTACACTGTTCGTTCCCCAATGTTGGATAAGTGGGAAGGAATTAAGCAGCTGAAAGCAGCCCTTTGGGCCTTGGTTAGTAATAAATTACAAATTTTTTGCACTTGTTTGAGTTCTTTTATTACTTTTGATTCTGACATACCTAAGCAAAATCCCATAGAATCATTAATTAGGCTTTTTGTCATAGAATGTGTGTGATTTTTTCCAAGTTCACATTCTGTACTCTAACTGGACTTTCAGTTGAAAATGGTTCACTGCACTGTTTTTGTTCTGAGTTTTTTTAATTAGTTGTGCTCTTTTTGTTTTCTTTTTTTTTCTTTTTTAACAAATAAAAAGAACAGATTGTCACATGTAACAATGATGTTAGTGTGGAACCAGTAGTTAGAAGTTACTGTGGTCTGATTTTTATGTATTTACTGCAGTAGTCCCAAATTCAAATTAGCTGCCACTATTGATATGTGTGAATATATATGGTCATGACACCCCTGGTACTTGGGATCGGCAAAAACCTCGTGTCTGTGCGTATCAAAGTTACACTTCTAAATATGCTTTGCCACCTCAACTGTTCATCTGCTTCTTTCTTGTTCCAAAATAAACTTTGGGGAAGACATTTGTCTAAGGTGACTATTATTGGAAGATACTGTAGGTATGCAATAAAAAGCCTGTGTAAGAGGAATGTAAAATGAGTAACCAAGATCACACTGCTGGCTGTAGTAGAATTGGTAAAATGAGGAATACATAGTAGTTAACTGTGAGCAGTTTTAGGTATTATACATAGTGTGCTGACTCCTTTTCTGCATTTGCATGACTAGAAATGCCAAAAAGGGTCCTCAAATCTCTAATTTCTTTGAGAAAATGTGGCTTGAAACTATTACCAACAAACAAAAATGTTGAAAGCTTTACACTGATAGTGCTGCAGACCACATCAAAATCAAAACTTACTTGACAAACTTTTATTCCAGGGCAATATTGGATCATCAAATTGGGGTCTTAACTTGCTTCAAGAGGAGAATGTAATTCCTGATATAATGGCACTTGCCCAACATTGTGAGGTTCTCTCTGTTAGAGGGTATGTATATCTGATTTTTACATAAAATTTACAGATGGTAGTTGCCATAGGTTTTCAAATAGCCTTACGTCATTTCATTAATATAGTTTTGCACTCACTTGGAAATCACTTGTTTAAGATAATTGATGACTATAATCTCAGTCCTGTATAATCACAGAATTGTACAGGAAGTCTGGAAGGACATGCAGTAAGCAAATTAAACCTATGAAAAAAGATACATACTACTTTTTTCCTTCCTTTACAAAAAATTTAAAATATATGCTACTTACATCTCTGTTGGAATCAGTTTACTATTCCATGATTTTTTTGAATCTTTAAAAGCATAAACTGATGCTCTTTTGCCTAATATTGCTGCTGCATTAATGTTTGTCCTTTTTATTTTTTGAAAGGGCTTTTCTACTTCATTAACCAGGGTCTTGTAATAATTAGTTTTTAGTTTTGAATAGTGCATTGTTCTCAGATATTTTAGTGCATTTCTTAAACTTCCATTGTTTTACAAATAAAAATGAACAAAAAGCTACTTGGCAGTTTTGTGAAGTTTCTGCTGAACTGTTTTGAAACTGTTTCCTTTCCAAAGAGAAATAAGTTTAGTTAAATGAGATGCTATTATTGTTGCTCTTTTTTCTATATATACATTAAATACAGAACCTGTGTCTACGTGCTTGGTCTAATAGCCAAAACTAAACAAGGATGTGACATTTTGAAGCATCACAACTGGGATGCAGTGAGACACAGTCGTAGACAGCCTTGGCCAGTGGTCCCTGATGATATGGAGCAGCTGTGCAATGAACTTTCTTCTATACCCAGCACTCTTAGCTTGACCTCTGAGTCTACCAGCTCTAGGCATAACAGTGAAAGTGAATCTGCTCCTTCAAGTAAGTAAGAACAACAACAACAAAACAAATAACAACCCCCACCCTCCACCCCCAAAACCCACGACAAAACAGCATTTTGGTATTCTTACCAACCTTTTGGCCAGATGAAGTTCAGTCAAATGGTATAGAGGTGTTATTGCCAACAAAGAAGAGACAGTTGCGTTCAGAGAGATGTAGACAAGTGCGAGGGAAGGTAACAGTGTCTTAGGTTTGCATTTGGTGTAGAAGTAAGAACTTTTAACATCAGGCTAAGTTAGTAGTTTTTTATATCAAGTCCTGGCAGCTTGTTTTTATACCCTGCGGAAATATCCATGCTTAGGTATGTAGGTATACTTAGTTGTCCTCAAAGGAATATTCTAGACTATAAATACACATATTCTATGTGTATACACACACACGCACACACAGAGTATCGCTGTATTTAAATTCTTGTATATTTTGAGTATCTAATACATTTTAACTTTGCTATGGATATTGGGAATTTAAATCCAGAAATACAGTGTATTTAGATATCATTAAAGGATAGCTTTGGTTGTAATCCTAGTAGCTGGATATTTGCACTGAAATAAGATAGCATGGCTTTCTTTGAAGCAATAGCACCTCAACTTGGGTGTTCCTTAAGATATTTAATTTACAGAAAAAAATGTTGAATTAAAATTGCAGTAAATTGTAGTGTCCCACTTTGGCTTCTATAGAACTGCTTACTTTTTTCGCAACATAGTTTATAGACTTCAAAGGAATGTCCATTTTCAGTGACAGTCTCATATAATTTCAGGTATGTTCATCATGGAGGATGACCGTTTTGGTAGTACATCCACTAGTACGTTCTTCCTAGATATTACTGAGGATGCGGAACAAATATTTTATGACAGACCTGGACCTTCAAAGGACAAAGAACGTAGTCCCTTTCCCTTTTTTTCTTCTAGCAGACTTGTGAAAAATCGTATTCTAAACTCTCTTACTCTACCTAATAAAAAACACAGAAGTAGCAGTGATCCAAAAGGAGGAAAGCTGGCGTCATCTGACAGTAAATCAGGCCTGAGGCGAAATCGTACAGTAACAGAACCTTCCAGTAGCATAGACTTTCCTGCTGGGGAAGAATTCAACCCCGTTTTCAAAGTTCCTAAAATCCAGACTTTACGATTAGAAACTTCTTTTGTTGGAAGTAAGCACATGGAAGATACTGATAGTACCCCAAGTATTGGAGAAAATGATCTGAAACTGCCAAAAGGTCTTGGAAATGAAATTCACCGGGAAAACACAAGCAGAGAAAGGCTAATAGGAGATGGTGCTACACAAACACATTTCAAGAGTCGTAGCTTAAGTTTTAATACAGATACCACAACAAGTGGCATAAGCTCAATGAGCTCTAGCCCTTCAAGGGAGACTGTAGGTGTGGACACTACAAATGTAGATACTGACTGTGGAAGTTTGAGTACTGTGGTAAGCACAAAAACAGTTAAACCAAGTCACTGTTCAACACCACAGTCTAACCACCTGCCTCTCTCAAAATCCAACTCTGTATCCCTGGTACCGCCAGGGTCTTCTCATACACTTCCTCGAAGAGCTCAGTCTCTTAAAGCTCCTTCTCTTGCTACAATAAAAAGTCTTGCTGATTATAACTTTAGCTACACAAGTTCTCGAGATGCCTTTGGCTATGCTACACTAAAACGCCTACAACAGCAGAGGATGCATCCTTCACTGTCTCACTCAGAAGCCCTAGCATCTCCAGCAAAGGACGTGCTGTTTACTGACACTATTACCATGAAGTCTGGCAGCCTGGATTCTCGGCTAACCCCAAGCCGGTAAGAGATTATTATTAGTATTATTAATATTAATATTATTTCTTACTTCAAAGCTGTTTGAGCAATTAAATAAGAAATGTGTCTTTCTAATATTTTTCCAGCTTCACCTGAAAGTGGCAGTTGTTGCAGGATGATTCAGAACTTCACTGAAAGCCGCATTGATATTAGGAGAATAGTATACTAGAATGAGAATTCTCGTCTTTAAGTGCTGTCAGAGAAGCCAGCCTTTCATAGCTCTGCTCAGCCCCTTTAATGCTGTTAGTGACAAAGGAGAATGTTTCCTTTTATCACATTTGCTTCCTATTTTAACTTTTTTATTTTTGAAATGCAATTACACTGCTAACATTACTAAAGTTGCAATCACACAAAATTGCCCATGTAGTCAGAGCTGTATTTCAGAAGAGAAGTTTCTCAATGCCACTTTGTGAGGTTTTAGGGCAGGGACTTATGCCAATATGCTATATTACTGCTCACTGTGGCATTGAGGCTAGTGGTGAGATACTGGTACCTCTGATACGAATGTGAGTTTGGCTTCTTAGCTACAACAGAGCAGAGATTTTTTTTCAAAGTGTTTATTTTTAGATGGCAGTGTCACCTCTTTATTTTTGAGTAATATTAGATGTTCTGAAGACTAATGGGACAGTTACATAAGATAGCTAGCTCATGACATTGACACTGTTCCCTGCAGTCAGTGTTTAATAACTTTATTTTAAAAGCTTTTCTACCAAATTCCTCCTTTTAGCTAGTGTATTGAATTTTCACATTACTATTGAAAGGGAAAAGACACTTTCTCTCTTCTTACCTAAATATCCTCTCTCAGATGAGACAAAGGGAAGAAGCTACCAGTACATTAGTCATCTGCTTACTGCGCAGAACAGCAAATGCCCAGTTGCTGAACTGCACTCCACATACCCAGTTGAGTGTATACAGTGCCTGTTTATTACTATGCATTTTTGTCCTGATTAAGAGCAACATTCATTTGTTGGTATTTTCACAATTCTGCACAGATGTCATAAAAGATAAGGCTTGTTCCCTTTGTTCAGTTAATGAGCACAGTCAGACTAGTTCTAAACTAAATTAAGGATGATTCAGTAGTTAAGCTGAACTATCCTGGATAGTTCCTTGCTCCGTCACTGGCTTCCTGTGCTAATGCAGGAACAAATCAGTGTCATTTCAGTGGCAGTACAGGTTCTGTTGTGGCTGTAGTCATGCTGTACCATTCCTTGCAGTCATCCCTTGATATGTAAAGCAGCCTTGCTGCAGTGGACTTGCATCCTGAGACTCTGCGTACAACGTAATACTAACAGTATTCCTGGTGCTTAGTTGGTCATGGTCTCTTGTATCAGTGGTTAGGCTCAGGTATTTGAGCTGACCTCTTTAACATTGAACTGAAATGGCTGGAGTGCTCGTATCTCTGAGAAGGTTAAAAAATTGCAGAAGTATATATTACAAGAGTATATATTACAGATTGTGTTGGTACCAATATAGTTGATTGGAAAGACTACAAAGTTACTAGTATATACGTTTTTCATAGAAAACATATTACAGCTGAGTGTCTGTAACTGTGGTCCTTTTAATATCAGAGTATGTTACTCTTCCAGATTAATATTGTCCTTAACTGCTCTTTAAGTAATAAATTGGAAATACACTGTCCCTTTTGTCTGCAAAGGCTATTTTTCTATCAGTCTTTGGAAAAAGTTCTTTGATTCATGCTTCATTGGCAAAGTTGTGTTCATAGCAACTAGCTGTTGACACTCTTGAGGGCAGAGAAATCTAGACAAACTGAAGAGCTGACCAATCACCAGCCGCATGAACTTTAACAAGAGCAAGTGCCAGATTTTACACCTGGGGCCCGGCAACCCTGGATGTACAGACTAGGGAACAAGAGGTGGGAGAGCAGCTCTACAGAGCTACCAAGTCCACCACTAGACCGTGTCCCTAGAGCACCACCTAGAGCACCTCCAGGGACAGTGACTCCACCACTTCACTGGGCAGCCTGTTCCAATGCTTGATAACACTTCTGGTGAAGAAATCATTCCTAATATTCACCCTAATCCTCCCTAGGCACAAGCTTTTGAAGTATGGCTTGACATTTATTTTAAGACCACTGTTTCTGTCACTAATATTGGTCAGAATTAGTTATAACAAGAAAACTAATGACAACCTGTAACTTGTGTTCTGCCCATTCCCATTGCATAATAATGTCTTGAATCATACATGGTCAAACCTTGATAATTTAATTTATCTCAGTATATACCTGTTAACCTGTGGTGGATAAGAAGAAATTTTAATTGCCCGTCTAAATCAAAAAATGATAGGAAATTTATTTCTTGACTTTTATTTTAGAAATCATGTTTACTGTACTTTTCCTCCCAATATATAATAATTCGCAGTAACATAATTTACTGTTCCTGCGATGTCTCTTTTTACTAGGAAGCTTTAATCTACTGCATATAGACCATCTACATAAGAATTTATAGGGTTTTATCTTCAATGTAAGGTAAAATGACAGCTGGCCAAATGTGAAATTTCCATCATCAGGACTCTGATCAGCACGTAGGCCTTATTCTGCAGCCTCCTCTCTCCTGTCTCATTTTTCCAGCCTGTTTCTTTCTTTGTTCTCGGGCTGCTAGTCACAGTCAGCTCTGCTCACCATGCAGGTTCAGGTTTGTTGTTTGTGCATTTACATTGAGCAAATTCTTGCTTTGTTCTTGGGTGACCTAATGGGTGGCTCCTTTAGATTACAGGAAAAAAAAATATATTCCTTGCTAGCATCACTGGTACCTTAGCAGGCTCAAGCTTTGCGTTTGCAGGGATGTGCCTGCTCAGCTCAGAGTTTGTGAATATCCAGAGAAGGTATGTTCAGTGTATAGGTACGTTTCAAAATGAGGCAGTTAGTAGTTTAAAAGCCTAAATCTTTACTGACCATGTCTAGGTTTTAAGTGTTCAAAGACTGATACGTTGGAGAAAGTTTGTGGTTTTGCAGAGTTGGCAGTCCTTCAAGCAGACATTCCATCCTTTCCCTGTCCCAGGACTTGAAAATAAAAAATTTTTACCTGAGGAACTGGCAAAAGATACAATATGAGACAGAAAAAAGCAATGAGCCTACAGCTGTAATTTGACAGAGTAAAAAGCTCTGGGTCTGCAATGGGAAGATGAGGATAGTCTGTGTCAGAAGTCATTTTTACTTTTAATATGACAGAATGAGAGTTTTACAAAGATTGTGATTTTTTATTTCAATGTTACAGGTTCATGAAAGCTTTAAGTTATGTTTCATTAGATAAAGAAGATTTATTAAGTCCTATTAACCAAAACACACTTCAGCGTTCCTCTTCTGTTCGCTCCATGGTTTCTAATGCTACATATGGTAGCTCTGATGATTACATTGGTCTTGCTCTCCCAGTGGATATCAATGAAATATTTCAGGTATGTGTGTGATAACTTATTGGGTTCATTTGCATTTTTCATAATGAAAGCTAGTCAGCTATTGCATTTTCATCCAAATAAATTAGAAAAATGAGAAAAAACAGATGTACTTCCAATGAATGCATTTTAGAGAACAAGAGTTTCTTTTCTAACCTTTTTTACAGAAAATAGCTAGTCTGTTTTGTATGATTAGGGTAGTAATGACACAGACCAGGTAAGGCGAGTGTTAAACAATGGTAGCATAAATATGCTGTTCTAAGATTTTTAGTTAACAGTTATTTTTTATACTAAAATTAGCATAGCCTGTGGACATTTGTTAATACCTCTTTAGCCAACTAATTGATGTGTTCATTGGTCAACCATAAATGATGTGCATAATTGCACAGTTAATTCCCTGCTACCATTATCTTGAATAACTACTAGTTTATTTGTATATATATCATCATAGCATTAAATTATATTGTCTTTACTTAGCCTCACAGATATATATATTTAAGTTAAAACAGATTATTTTAATTGTCTTACCAATTGCCTTCATCTTTCTACCTGGTTAAAACACATTCCCTTCTAACAAACTGATGCATCACAGGGTTTAATATTCTGTTGCTTAATTATCAGAAACAGGACATGGTCTGTGTCAAAGGTAAATAAGTGGGCTACCTTATCTTTACTTAATTTTTGCCTTTCAAACTTGAAGTACTTTCTTGCTAATCTCAAAAAATTACAAAGGCGAGATTTTTCCATCATACCTGCTTCTGTTCCCCCTTTATGAAATTACTACTTTTTCTTCCTTATTCAGTGTTGGTGGCATACTTATGTTGCCTCACTTCTTCTCTCTCAACTCTTTTTGTAGAGTTGAGACACCTCTTAACTCTACGATATCTTACAGGCAACATTTTAGATGTCTCCTGAGATCTCCAGTGGTATATAGTGATCATGGACAGATCATTAATAGCCATTTCTGGGTCACTGGTTTCCTTACAGCCTGTCACCATCGTTTTGGCATTTACTTACTGTTCATAGGCCTTGCTTAATAAGTGTTCATTCACAAATGTATGTTTTTCTCATTGGCTTTTCTTTAGCATTCAGGACCCCATTCTTAATTTCATCCTCTAATTAGATCTTTTTCCTGAAGTACAAAATGGACAACATTTTATTTCCTCATAAAATCTGTTTTTCCTTTGTGTATGATTATCATCTGTGCTGATTTTAATTTTCACTTGAATATTCCAGGTAAAGGAAACTCCGTATTTCCAGAAGAAAACCACGCCTCCATTTGATGATCGTGGATCTAGGGTCTTTGCACCTGATGCAGGTGGTACTGATTTTGTTCTTCTCCTGTACCTTTCAGTTGTTTATTTGTACATTGGGTGAGGTGTTGGATTATTTGTTGATTTTTAAAAAAAATATTTTCTTCCTTTATAGAAAAGGTTATTTTTAGCTTTTTAACTATTGACAGCTATGTTCTGGATTCAGGATAGAGATAGCAGACCATTAATTCCCTGTCT
Organism: Phalacrocorax carbo; assembly: GCF_963921805.1. Taxonomy (NCBI): domain Eukaryota; kingdom Metazoa; phylum Chordata; class Aves; order Suliformes; family Phalacrocoracidae; genus Phalacrocorax; species Phalacrocorax carbo. The sequence continues at coordinate 16,482,467 of NC_087548.1, read as the reverse complement.
TATTTGTTCTGACATAATGTGATGTTGCTTCAAAGCAACATAAGCTTGCTCCTGCTCTGATAAATGAAGGAGGAAAGTCTACATCTCTTTTATTAGAATATGAGCTAACACTAATCAATGACTGGTAGTGATAATGCATTAAAGAAAGTAACAAAATTTAAGCTAAGATAATATGTATGCCACATGCTGAGCTATTATATTTTGACTTCCCTTATAGGAACCTATAAAGGAGTTAAGTGTGTACTTCAGAAAACAAATTTTGTCTTCTGTGATGTTTCCATGACAGTTGATCAGTACAAGAGAATTGCTTCAAGTGCTTTGTAATGCCTGGCTTGTTCTGGAATGAGCTTCCTTTTTACTCCAGAGCAGTCAGACATCTGTAGGGTGCCAATATGTGCCTTTCCGGTAGGACAACTGAAAAAGCAGCATTGAAACTGGTCCTAAAGTAGTAGAGGGTAGCTGTTGTCTTGCCTCCTAGTTAACTGGAACTTTATTACGAGCACTTTGAACATGCAAATAGGCACACCTTACTGATTTTACTTTTTTTCCTTTGTGTTGTTAATCTAATACATAAATCTGATTTTTCTGAAAGTGTGTTTCTGTAGTTTACGAAGTTTCAGTGTGAAGTAACTTGTGTTCAAAATTGTATTCACTGATATTTTCCACTGAGGGAGGAGCGTGCCTCTAAAGCGTCTCCAGCTTGATTCTGCATTGTTGAGCCTAGTTTATACCTATTAAAGGCACTAAGTTACAGTTTTTTAAATTGTGTTTCTCTGTGCATTGGTGCATGTGTCATTTAAACATCTGATATATTGTTGTACTGATCTTGTCTGACACTATGAAAATTGGTACAGTATTAGTGTTACATGTGTATTGCTATTACTAACGTTGATATAATGCCAGGTTTTACCACATATCTTCCTTCAGTATGTGTGTTTGGAGGTTGAATTCTGTCCTTTGCAATGTTTTGTTAAATATGATAAGCCGAGACTAAAAAGTGATGTATGCTTCCTGAATGCGAACAACCTTGGGAGCTTAACTACTCAGAAAAACTTCTAGATCTTCACACATGCACCCTCCCCAGCCTTGGAAAGGTTAAAAGGGGAAATTTAATTGAAATAATGTTGGTTGGTTGTTGTGGTTTTTTGTTGGTTTGGTTTTTTCCTGATGTCTAATCGCTTATCTACGGGTCTTCCATCAGGTACAGGTGATGTTGTCAAAAGCCCTTTTCAGATGCTCCGACAGCAGATCAGTCTCACAGAAATAATGAATACCAGCCGCTCAGATGCCTCTCAGTTTTTAGAAAATACAGAGGATACAGGGCTACAGGAGCACACAGATGAGAACTGCCTTTACTGTGTCTGCGTTCAAATACTGGGTTATCAGCCTAACAACAAAATGAACTCTTCATATAGTTGTACAGGTTAGTGATCCTTGTGGGGAAGTGTGATAAAACTGAATGAAAATATTGAATTTTGTTAATCTTTAAAATTGTTAAACATGTAAGGGTTTTTTCTTACTGACTGTTGACCTTGAAATTAATTCTCCATAATAAGCTCACTGAACACCCCAGTGGTATTTCTCTGGTCGTTTCCATCTTTCTGATTTCTAGTGGTGCTAGTATGACTAGGTGCCTGCATGTTTTTTTTTTTAATATTTCTGAGAGCTTATAAAAATATAAAATTTGAAACCTTATTTAGTACTTAAAATCCACATCCTGAAAACTGTTGCTTGCTGTCAAACTAATGAGAAGTCTGACTTCAAAGGAAGTCTGTACTATAAACCAAACAAAGGAAATCTGAGGAGTCCATTGAAGTTGAGCTGTAATTTCTGGGATTTAATAATCTTCCTTCATACTTTGAGATTCAGATCAGATTCAGAATTATTTTTAACTAACCTCCTCTGTAGAGCTTGCAGTTTTACATGCCTTTTTGCAGTGTCTGTAATAAAAAGATAACTCAAGATAATGGATGCTTAGTAGGAATCTGCACCATTTTACAACAGTGTTACATACAGGTAGTAACACACAGAGTACTGTTGGCGGGGGGGTGGTGCACAAAATGTAATGAATGGTCTAGAGAGCAGAGTTGGAGCTTGAGTTCGGTATCGAGAAGGGATGGTGAATGAAACCCCAGCTGTAGACTTCAAACAGCAAAAGGGGATTACAGGTGTGGCAGAGCCAAGCTTTTGTCAGAGGCACACAGCCAAAGGAACGGAGGCCACAAACATATGCTGTAAGACTAGAAATTCCAGTTGAACATAAGAGGAAACTCTTCGCCGTGTAACCTAGCTTCCTCTTCAGGTAACCTAATCTCTCTTTGAGCAAGGTGATTTCCAGGAGTCCCTTCAGACCTATGTTGTTCTGTGATTGTGTTAACTGTGCAGCAATTAAAAACTTGCATTTTATATTTCTCTCTTTAAATAAAAAATGCCAAAGGCTGTGGATAGTGAAACCTCCCAGAAGTATCTTGCTTGTCACATCTTTCTATTGATGAAATCAGAGCCCTTTCTGCAATGCCTGTGATAATTTTATGAAAAAACAAAACAAAACAAAACAAAAACCCATATGCAAGAGCATCTTCATTAAGTTATATAAAATAGAGCACAGACATACCAATAAGAGCTAATGTGTGATGACAGGTTTCAGGCTTCCGGCACTGTCCAAAGGAGTTGCTTATTTTCACTCAAGTATTTTTGAGATTAAAAAAACCTGATTTTCAGACATTTTGAGTATGATTTTTTCCAAAATCCAACATCTAGTTTCCAGGTGGTTTATATGCACAGTACTTAGTGCATCGTGTCTTGCATGCTTGCCATCGTTGAAAAATAAGAAAAGCATCTGAAGTGAGGAAAATAGTGAATAACAAAGATGCAACATCTTGTTTGTCAGATTTTTCAGACATTCCATATACTGACTGGTGTGGGCAGACCATACACAACCACTTAGATGTGCATTCCTCCAAATTTTCTGGAATTTCAGGCTGTAGTGATGCAGTATCCCATGGTTCAGCTAGCAGCACCAAGAGTACAGAGCTTGTACTAGGTAAGTTTGAAAGCCTTATGATTATTAAAGACTATAACTCTTAGAGTATTTTTTAGGTATTGTGGAAAGATAATACTTCATTTATACATACTGCAACAAAGTAATGCTCTTTATTTAAAAAACAAAGTAAAACCAATAACCATTTCCAGATGAGAGAACAACTTTTAAACTCTCTTCTTTTTTGCTTTACAGCATTTCTGCAGGTAATTAAATAGCTCTGTATCTGACATTACAAGCAAATCGATTGCCTTTTTTTCCACACTGGTGTTGGTTTAAAAAAAAAATTTAAAAAAAATCAGTAAATTTCTGTAAAGAGAAAGACACTTCTTTTTTGGGCTTGTGTTTCACATTTTGAATTTTCATAATTTATCACAAAGTAGCTGGTTGATAACTTCTTCAGCATCTGATAGAAACAGGGCAGGTATTCACTCGCCCATTTTGCAACATAATTTATTGGTAGAGACAGCACTGTAATTGAATTGTACAGGTTTTTCCTGTACAATTAAATGGTAGTTTACATTTTTTAAATTTCTGTTAAAATTCTTGAAAATAGTGGGGTTTTAAGTTTTAATTTCAGTGGAATTGTTTGTTGATAGTTCAGATCACGTACATAAATACATGTGCAGGCATGTGCGTGTGTGTTTATGGAATGCTAAACCAGACTTATGTAGAATAAGATCAGCACAATCAAAGACTGTTTAAAATCCATATTGCATAATTTGTTTTTCCAGGAGTAAAATCAATCCCAGATGATACACCAGTGTGCAGAATACTTCTTCGGAAAGAGGTCTTACGTTTAGTGATCAATTTGAGTAGTTCAGTAGGAACTAAGGGCCATGAAACTGGACTCCTGACGTAAGTTCAATACATTTAGATGTTTTAGAAACATGTAGTTGTATGTATTCCCTAAGATTTCTAGGATAGTGACTAACCTTATTTCTGACATCTCCAGAAGTTGTCAAGCAGATATGATTGAATGTAATGTATAAGCTAAGCAAAGAACTCTCCTTTTAATATTTTTGCTCTGTCTTCAATTTCTTACTTCTCCGCAGTCTTTTTAAAATCAGTAATTCAACTGTAGTGATATTTCATTACATACCCAGTATATCATGCATCTTTTAAAAAGAAATTATAATTATTTTTTGTTATTTGTGCCAAATATATCAGATAAACACAACAAGAAACTGAAAGTAACTTCTTGAGAAACACAAATCTGCTTTGAGCAAGAGTACAACTACTGGAATTAATTTATTAAAAAATCATGTGAAAATATAGGAATTTATATAAATCCAAGGACCAAATGTTATGGTAAAACCTGTAGGTTTCTGGGCTACCGATACTGGAAACTGACATGCAACTGCTAAAAGAAAATGCAGAAATGCTCTTTAGTTTCAAAAATGCTTATTTAGGTTAGCTTTTCCATATTTTTTATTACTGCTATACATGTGGATGCCAATGCTTTGATATACTGTTCTCTCCCTACATCTGTTATTTTAGGAAGGTGATCTCAGCAATTCTGTACAACTTTCAAATAATAATTCTGTTTCATCTCATTAATACAGATTTCTTCCAGTTTGGTACAAAATAAATAGTGCACTCTTTTTTTGCTTCGTCAGATCCAGAATTTATAATGCATATACTGAAGAGTTCTACTTTATGATGATAAACAAAATATAATTGAACAGTTTTTTAAAATACGATGGAAATCTGTTCAGACTTATAAATTTTTTTTTTCTGTTTTTCAGAATTAAGGAGAAGTATCCCCAAGCATTTGATGACATATGCCTTTACTCTGAGGTGTCCTATTTGTTAGCACATTGTACATTTCGACTTCCATCTCGAAGGTTCATTCAGGAGCTATTTCAAGATGTACAGTTCTTACAAGTAAGTGAAGGGCTCAGATGGGTTGAATGCACCAAAATGTGCCAGTTGGGTGCAGCTTTCGTATTCTGAATAAAAGATGCTTTCAGCTATGTCTTGAAACCATTTTGTGATGTCTATCTAGTAGAAACTGTAACAATGTTAATACTTAATCTGTCTTTTTCTTTTAGATGCATGAAGAAGCAGAGGCTATTTTAGCAACACCAACAAAACAGCCTGTAATCGATACATCAGCTGAATCCTGACCTCTGTCTCATGCAGTACATTGCATATATACTTTCTGAAGTCCTCGGACAACCTCAGACTGACTGGATAAAAAGCTTGGAGCATCATGATCTAGACCGTTCCAGAAGCTACTGGTACCTGAAGACCGAACTGAAAACTTTTTCTTCCTCAACCAGTTACTGCCCCAGTCTTTTGAGCCCTTTGGGAAGATATGAAACATTACCATACTTTTAATAATAGTAATTACCAGTATATGCAAGAGCCAAGCACTGAACACCTCCACAAGTTTTCATTTCATTTTCTACCATAAATTAAAGAAAAAGAAAAAAAAAAAAGCCAGGACAACATGCAGAGACATCTTTTTTGATTGACTTCGATTCTGTTCCAGAGAAGCAGAATGATGCCTTGCTTTTTAAACCCTGGATACCAGGAATCAGAGATGGGGGTGCATTCCATTGCCAGCAATGGGGAGCCATGCTGTAATCATGGGCACCAGGGGATTAATGTTAGCCCTTCTCTGTTGGTTTTTGTACTGTTTATAACACTACTTTGGGGTTTGTAACTTCAGACAGAAAGAAAAGCCTCTTTGAATCTGAGGTTTCTTTTAAGTTATTTTAATATTGCTGTAGTTATTGAGTCATTCTATTAGCAGTCTCTCCAATCTCATTACACTTATGTTTATGTATCTTATCTGAACCAGTTAAGGATTTTCACTACAGTTTTTGCTTTTAAAAATAACAAATCATTTAAACTTAAAATGCTGAAATCAGACTCTTTTCCCTGAATGATATGCATGTGTTTGCAGTTTCTACGCTCATGCTCATGTAGTACAAATGTTGGTCTTACTCTTAACTAAAATCCTTTAAAAAGCATGATTTGTATCAGATAAGTGAATATCGTATAAACTAAACTTGAAGACATTTAATCATTGCTGCTTTTGTGAGAAGACATAATATGAGTGTTTTCCAGGTTCTGTGGAAACAGCCTTTTATAAAAGCAAAGGTTTATTTGAATTTCCAGTGGATGAGTGATCAAGCATCAGATAGTACTAATAATTGTAGTGAAAAGCCTTAAGTACCAAGTTTTGGAGCAGCAGTACTATAATTTTCTACTGGTATTTAAGATGTGTTGCAAAAGTTGAATGATACAGTGACTGTTAATGACTGAAATAGTTGCCTCTGTCACCTTACTAGTGAGGTTTCTAGATTAATGAGTGCAAGCTTAAAAGAAAAAAGCAAGAATCCCCATCACCTTTAATCATGGACCTAAAGATTCAGAAGCCTTTATACAAAGGTAATACAAATATATGCAAATGTGTACATACAGTAGCATGGCCACCTTTGTTAGAATGCCTGTAATAGAAGGGGTTACCCTTTGATTTTGATATAGGTGAATAATTCAGCTGGACTGTACTAAGTAGAACGTATTTTTATCCATTCAATTCTACCATTTTTTATAATTGTCAGATTAATACTTAAGTGAAGATAAGTGAAATTTATCCTGATGCTCATAACTCTGTTCTTACTAGCTATGCTACTGGAGATTTCATTAAGTAGTCCTGTGAACAGTGAAATGCGATTCCTAGTGAAAAGTAGAATTTATTTGTTCTTAGCCAAAATTTCATCTTGCTACATGAGCACTGCTTTGCAGCTATCACTTCACTGAGTTCTTGTGTGCACTGCATACCATCAGATTCTCATAAAACAGATTGCAAGTCACCGCTCATAGTCAAATTTAGTTCCTAAGATCATCTTTTCATGAGTTCCCACTGAAAGAAGGAGCAAAAAGAAACCAATTCTACTCTTCTATGGTCAGCGATACAAATAATATATCTATGTGTCAAGGCATGTTTGAAATGCTCTGAAAACATACCACACCAGTAACTATTGGACTTCTCTGGTCATAAGAAATAAATGCTTCTGTAAAACCAAAATGTCAATCACAGTAGACCAAATAGTGGTATAAACTCCAAAGGAAATAATGTAGTTTTCCCAAAAATGGGGCTAGCATATCTCATACAATAGCTTCAAACACTACCTCAGTTAGGCTAGAGTATAGGAGATTTGTTTTAATAACTAGATGGGGTTACCTCAGACAACTCCATGTCATTTTTCTGCAGTTAAAGCAAAATAAACAAGTTTTATCACCTGTATTTAAAAAAAAAAAACACCTTTGTTCATTTGTTACTGGTTTAACCCATAGCACTTAATGTAGAAAGCACCATAGGAAGACCTCTGATTACAGAATGGTAAGCAAAAACTATGTCAATATACTTTTGAAAGAATCTCCATCCTGAAATGCGTATGCGTCCTGAAGGACTTGCTTGTGTGGGGATCCATGACAGCAGAAACTTGATGTACTGATTAGGGCTGCAAAATCAGTTATAAAACCTGATTTCTATTCTGAAAGTTTGAGTGTCAGTAGATTTCAACAAATATGCATCAAGGATGTAAAGTCTACTGTACATAACAATGTTTCTAGAATTAATTTACATAAAGCTCACATTAATGTTTTGTTTTAGTAGGCAAGTGAAGGGGATACTGTTACTGAAAGAGTTTTATATTGGCCTAGATATAAACTGTGAATTTCTAATTCTATCAATTTCTTTTTTTTTTTTTTTTAATACCCCAGACAAAGTTCTTATTTTGGGTTTGGTGGGTTTTTTGCTTCATGATAAAACTTCAAAAGAAAACAGTAGCGAATAAAAATTGTGCTTATATTAACCCTAATAAAGAATCCTTCCAGTTCTCCTAGAAGGGCTTTCAAGGGAAGCTGACAGACCAGCTGCTTAGAATTTTTCCAGTCCCAATGACTGGCGGTACTGTCGAATAACTGCTAAAGCTGATAGGGTTCACTTACACTATATACAAATACAGTTTGGTTGTTGTGGCAAGGAAGACTGAATGATTCAGCATGCTAACACAAAATACCGCCTCTGGGGTGAAAGCATGTGTGGGAAGGAGAGGCTAGCTGTGAAGCCAATCACATTTAGTCCACTACCTTAGCTGGCTAACTTTCTTAGTCTGCTTTTACAGTCAGTGGATGGGGATAGCCCTCCTCAGAGGGCAGAGAGCTAACTGAAGGGCTCCCAGTTACTTCCCTGAAGGCCTGTTTCTCTCCACTGAGTGGGGAGGAGGAAAAAGCTGGGTGCTGTGAGTGTCCTTTTGTAGTCAGAGAGGCCTTTTCAGTTGTGTAAAATTCAGAGATGCTGAATGCTGGCAGCTGTTGTAGGCATCACTTGGAGCTGGAGATGGCCAGGTTTGAGGTGCCTGACCTGTATGTTGGGCCCTCGGCATGCTTTATTTGAAACCACAGTCACTTTTCCTCATCTGACAGGTCTTTTACCTGACAGACTTACCCTAAGTGTGCTGTCATGGGGTTTTGTTGTTTTTTCCCAAGACCCAGTGAAGTGCTGAAGTATTCAGTAGTTCAGGGCACAGTGGCGTGGCACGCTGAGGGAAACTGCCCTTACGAACATTTAAAAAGGTGTCAGTGAGAATCCTGCTTGTGTTTTGTTATTATTTGATTTTGAAACATATGTCATAGTCTTGAATGAGAGTTGTAATTTGCAGAGAGAGACTGAAAAAACCTGTATGACCTTTACTAGGTGCCTGAAGAGAAAGAGGTAGCTATTTGAGAAACAGGCAATAATCAAAGCCTAGTGAGAGATGATATTGTTGCTTTTTCTTACTCTGTGTGCCGGACTTGGTATTTGGCTTTTTGGACTGCAGGAAGCTGGTGTTACCTTGTAAGTGAACCTGAGCTCCAGCTGAGCAGTCGCAGTAGAATTCTTGCCAGGCTTTGGAGCATCTCTGAGGTTTTTGCGCACCTCCTGGAAGTGCTGCACAGAAGGCAACTTACTCGGAGCTTCACTGGGGCCAGCTGAAAGCAGGTCCTGTAATTTTCTTCAAGTTATGCTTCTGTCATCATGTGCTTATTAAAGGTATGCTAGGTGAGAGTAAAATCTGAGAACTGCAAAAGAGCTTCAGGAACATGCCAGGAGCCATGTCTGCATTTCACTAGAAGCCCCCCATCTCCTTGGTTTTAGTTTAACTCCTGATTCTCTGGTTCTATGGATAGTTTTTGTTTTCAAGAGATTTGTATGTTCATTAAAGAATGGTGATTTTATTTGGACTATTTTTGTAACATAAATGGATAGCAATGCCACAGCATGCAGAAATTGCACATTTCGCTTGAGTTGCTTTGTAAAATACACTATTTGTTTTGAGACATGTAATTTATGCCAAAAAGCGTAACATGCCATTTTGCCACTGAATAGGGTGTTTTAGCAGAAGATGCAATGTCTTGGTGAGGGAAAGACAGGCATTTTGTAGATTTAATTGAAAAATTGTTCCAATACTGGGCTGTCAGCATCCCTAAAACTGCATTACAAGAGGTGATCTAAATTAATAATTCTGAGGAGGGAAGGGATCAAGGAAAATCTCAAGACTTATTCTCCCTGTCCCACGTGGTCTTTTTTTATTTGGTAAAACGCTGCTACATATTTGGAGGTTCTAGTGTTTGTAGGTCACTGAACAGACATTGAAATCTGATTTATATTGTATACCTGTAACATAGAAAGAAAAAAGTATTTATATATTTTCCGTAAGAATATTGCATTGAGCTGTGTATAATTTAAAGAGGCTTGTCCCAAAATGGTATTGCCCACCTTGATTTTTTGTGTGTGTTTTTTTTCTTTTTTTGTATAGTGTGTACAGTTCATGTCAATGGGCATTAAAAGCCTCCTGAAGCGTAATCTTATCAAAGGGATGCATTGTTAATAAAATGTACTTAAACTTCTTATAGTAGTTCTGGTCTCATCTGTACCTCTTGGCACTAGAACTGGGTTGGAATTCTATTTATAAGTTACTAATTAACTAGAACAAACAACCTGAAGCATTCTTTGTCAAAAATATATTTTACATTAATGCTTTGTAAGATGCCTTATAAAAATAGAAGGGCACCCCTTAATAGTTGGTACACCATTTTTATTTTTAAAATTTAGCATATTGATACTGAGAATTAATAATTTTCCATTATGTGATGGTTTAAGTACTAGCATTTTAACAGCAGCTGTGAAAGTTGAATTATAAACAAAAAAATGATAGAACTTTTACAGTTTTGAACTCATTCAACCATTAATGGGAGATGGAAAAATACTTAAAAATATATAAAAATCATACATGCCTCCCCACCCATGTGAAAATACTTTTCTAACCTTCGGTTCTAGTGCCCAGACTGTCACAAAGATGTTATCCTCCTTGGAATCCTGTTTGTGTGCTTTTAAAACAGAGGTAGCTTCATGAAACTCCACCCACCAAAGCCAGCAAGCAGAAGGGTTTATAGATAGAGAGGAGGTAACTTCTCATCACCTCGCCAAGCGGTCTGGTACCTGGTAAAGCGTTTGCTTGCTTCCGGGCAACGAAGTTTCATCAGTACAGGGTCTGCGCTCCACCTTTGCCTGCCCCACGAGCTCTCCCTCTGTCTACAATCAATGCTTGTCTCAGCCAAAGTCTGCCTACGGTCTTGTGGGTCTTCCGGCTGCAGCGCAGCTCATAGACATTATAACGCTATCCGTAAGCAGCAGTATAAAACCTAGATGTGGTACTCCAGTATCAAAACTCATTTCTGCCTGCAGTTGCTTAGTTTTTAGAAGTGTGATCAGCTAGTTAAACATAGGGAAGATGACTAACTGCATTTTAACAAATCAGCTGAATATCAAATTGTAAAAAAAACCCAAAAAACTTCATTTTTCGCTTTTGGGAACTGCTTATTCTATGCTCTTAAGCTGAAGTTTTTTGTGAAAGATTCCAGATGGCATCATAATCAGGTAAAACCAAAGGGTTCCTTGTGCACTAAGGTTAATCCGATGAGATTTTTTCAGAAACAATTCCAACTTCTGCTTCATTACAAATGTACAATTTTTAAAAATCGAAATGGAAGGCTAAATTCACCGCTGCCTAAAGTTGGGATTCTGAGTGTTGCAATAATTATTTTTTTTTTTAAATACATGCAAAACTATTGTTTGAAGCTCTAGCTGATATGCAGCCTGAATATGATGTTCTTCACAAAAAGGGATTCATCCATCTACCCATCTGACCACCCTGCCTGCTTACCTGGCTCTTTGGAGCTTGCTACGTAAGCGCAGGGGTTAATGCCAAAAAAAGTTCATGCACTCAAGCTGAGACACGCTGCCGTGGCAACACCACTGCAAACAGCTGCCCTGCTGGAAAAACAGTTGCCTTCCACTTAACTCCTCTCCACTTAACTCCCTGTGTTTTTGTTTAGTTAAGAGGATTTTGTTTAAGATTTTAAAGGGTTATTCAGTCTTCCAGGCAGAGAAGGCAGAAGTGTGAGGAGCCCCAGTTACTAGAAGTGGGAGTGGCAGCCCACCGACGGGGTAACAGTACCGGCCACCAACAGGGGCCTGGACTATAACAGTCTGTTTTCTGTGCTTTCACCCACCACGAGTAGTTAGAAGACAGATGAAGTAAAAGCAGGGCAATGGTTGGCTTTTGGTGCAAAGGCTACACTCCGAGGGTTCCTTCCAATCTTTCTGTAATGCTCTACATTGAATGCAGTTAACGCTTCCATCTGGGTTCCTCACACCATGTGAGAGAGAAAATACCACCCGCTCCACTGAGGGGCGCTGAGCTGAGGCAGGCTCCGAAGCTGGGTAACGCTCCATCCACAGCTGCTGGGGGAGCCAGAGCACACAGTGGCGCAGACACTTGCTTCTCTACTTCTTGAATAAATTTCTGATCTCTGCAAAATATGGTAGTTTTTTGTGTCAGGCTATGAGAAACTATTGTGATCTAACCTCCTACATAATACAGGCCACAAAACAGCCTGTAAATCTCATTTAATGCCAGTAAGTTGTGATGAAACCATAGCAAGCATCATTCCTGTGCACAACTCAGTATTTTTAAACTAGTCCTGAAGCAAGAGCTTTTCAGTGTTAACAGAAGTAGGGCAGCTGGGCTTGTGGAAGCCTTCGTCTAAAGGAGAAGTTGTTGTGGTTTTAGAAATTCTTATTTATATTGTGTAACCAAACACTGGATGGACTCAATGGAGAAGAGTCCACCAAAGCCTCTCCCCTAGGCATGCACATCTGTTTGTGAAATGTATCTCAGACTGGCCTTTCTGCCAGCTGTTTCTCTGGGTGCTGAGGCAGCATCTTCATTAAAAATATCAAAGTAGTAGTGTGGCTGGTACAGCACTACTGACACTTCTGGCGTGCTTGCTTCTAGCATCTCCGGTCTTTGATAGGAATCAAATGTAACAGCAAGATGAGAAGAATAAGAAAAATTTTCAAAGCAAGTATGAGTCTGAGCTGTAGGTGTAGGTGTAAAGTCTCTCTCTTCTTTTTCATCAGGGCAAATCTGGGAAGAATTGTGACCATCATCAGTCTTATTTTCTGTTGGTGTTGAAGGCAACTGGCTCCATGGATGTAATTTCTGGGCTTCGGCCTTAGTGTCCACGGCTAGCATGTCAGGAATGCAGTCACTTAATTTCAATACTTTCTCAGAACCGCTCTACAGGAGAATCACAAAACAAAAAAATTACTCAATGAAAGAAGTCCAGAGTAAAGGAAAGGGAGTGAGTGCTTCAAGCACTTTTAATGTTGTCATATAATTTTTTTCAGTTTGGATTTTTCAAATACGTGAACAGAATTTGAAGGAAAACATATGTACAGAATGTTCAATGGAAGCTGTATTTTATGTGGAATTTATCCAACTATTTGAGTTTGCTTTGTTAAGAAAGTAAGTTCAATATCACTACATTTGAAGAAGGAACCATCTCCCTCTAATTACAGACTTCGCTGGGTTTTTGATGCGTGCAGTTTTTAGTCTGAACCGCTAGCATCTGGAAGGCAGCGGCATGGCCTGTTAGATTGTACGGACCCCTCCCTCTGGTACCAGTGTTCAGTGAACACGAGCAGCAAAAACAGCAGCAGCCCCACGTGTGCCAGGGTAAAGATACGCTCCTAGTTTTGTGACCCCCTTGCACGCAGCACCGAAGCAGCAGCTCACAGGTCAAAGGGCCTACAGAAGAAGTGAAAGGCCTTTTGCCAATCCGTTCCTCCCAGCCAGGCCTGGCAGAACCCCCTGCCTCCTCCCAAGGGCCAGCAAGCGATCACTCTGCTGTGCCCTACAGCAGAGAGGCTAGTGGGGCAGGAGGAATGGGTGGATACCATTCACAGGCTGCAGTGAAGTGCAGTATTGTCTGGTCTGTGGTGTTTAGATGGTGCTGGGTTTTGAACAGTAATACTGGAAGAATCAGCTACTGTATCGAAAGATTTCATTTATTCTCCGATTATGCTTTCACTTTTTTCAGTAACAGACTGCAAAACACAAACTGACCACAGCAGAGTGGTGAATGTCCAAAGGAGAATTTTCAACTAAATGATATTAAATTTTTTTAATATCTGTATAATGAGTGTCACTCATTTTTAAATGTAGTCCACACAAGAAAAATATTTTTCTGAAACTTTACTAATCAAAGAATGGAAAAATTAAAAATACTAGATTTTCAGTGATCTTACCTTAAACGCTTTGAATGACAGTACTTTGCTCTTGCTAGGACTAGGTATTACAGGACAGCAGCGCTCCTTCACCCTGGAAATAAAAGAGCAAAACAAATAATGTTTTTGTTCTCTCATCAAAGCATTAGCTACCAGCAGAAGCCACACGTAGATGTGTACAGAAACAGCAGCAGATGATGAGTGTCTCAGAAATGCTGCAAGCCAAATACTTACAACATATCCACACAGCTGGACAGCCAAAGGGAAAAAAATGAATGAGGCCTTACAACAGGCTGGAAGCAACAAGCTGCAGCTGTGGCTTGTGAATTACGCTAGTTATGTTCTCTGTCTACAACAGAAAAATAGATTATAACTTACCATTTCATCTTCCAGTGGCATATAGCTGCTATTACTGCTGGTACTATCACTAGAAGGACTAGAAGGTACATTAAGTTTGCTGTGAAAGAAAAATACTTTAAAAATTTGTTTTCAACTCCTCACCCATTAAAGTCAATACAGCCTGAGCTTCTGGTATGAAAATAACATCAGGCCTATGTGGGACACCTGCCACCAACTCAGCAGTAAATCTGTGTAGTCTATGGTTGCAAGACAGTTTTGCTGGAAGCTCTGGGATGTAGCTGTAAGTCTTTGGACCTTCATTTCCTTTACCAAAATTGAATTATTACTAGATTGTTTTTCATTTGCCCTCATACTGGCACCTTAACTACCACAGCAAATTTCCCAAAGTTAAGACAATGATAACCTTACTTAACTATTTGTTTTACATTTTCTCTCAGATCCCCAAAGACAACAGATTTTTACCATGAGACTTCGACAGAACATCTGTACCTCCAGTAAGGATGGACTACAGTGAGAGGGACACTACACAAGTGTTCATGCCCTCCAAGGATTTATGCTGACACAAGAATCTCAGCATTTACTTCTAGTTGGAAGGCACAGCCTTGGGCTACATTTTTTCGCAAACAGTTGAGGCTATAACAAGGCCAAGGGGGAGCACTAATTAGTACTCGCTCTCCCTCAGCCCTGGCCAGTGCCATTTTGCCCTGTGCCAGCGAGTTTCTGTGTCCCCACCACACAGAACAGCAGGGAAGGGGCACATGTTACATTCTCCTTTTATCTTTTCTGGGTTAATGAAGCCTCAATTTTGTTTCTCTGCATGGCTGTACAAATGTCTGTGCCTGCACAAGAGAATGCTGGCTAGTGGGAGCTGGAACACAAGTGTAAGAGGCAGAATTGCCTCTGTGAGGGTAGCATGAGGGTTTAGACATTGTTCTGCTAGTTAGTCTAAAACATGAGTCTCCTTACATGAACCAATGCTTCACCCCTTCCTACTCCTCCCCCTTCATCTCCAGTCCCAACATTTTTCAAGCACCTCCAATTTGCATTGAAAGTTTCACAACTGCTGAGTGGTATTTTCAAGGGAACAGAACTAAGGCAAGCGATTTCCTGTTCTGCTTTGATGATCAAATCTGCCCAGTTAGCAAACTACAATGCTCAAACCAGCAACCCCTTCTTACTGACTTATGAAGGAGTTAACTTGCCAATGGATTTAAAGACTGATGAGAATAAGAATCAACATTAGAAGTTCAAGAGTCCATACAGAAATTACCCATTTGCACAGAGGTCTGTAGTTCTTCCCATATTAGAAAACTAGTTAAATCCAAATGCAATTCTACAACGCATTCTAGCAAACAGGACTCACTAGTCATGCAAATGTGCATATATTAAGCTATTTCCCAGAAAGAAGTAAGACTTAAATAAGGATGTAAAATTATTTTCATTCTAAAATAAAAAACACATAGCTACTTAAAAGCATCAAAATGCCATGTTGGTATGCACATTTCGTTTCTCAGTTGGATCCTTTCTCCAGTGTGTGTAACATTGAATTAAATGTTCTCCCTTGAGAAAGGAATATTAGTCTAACCCTTTAAATCATCCCATCTTTCTGCTAGAAGAGAGTTTTTCCACAGCCAATACTCACAGTTAAATGGTGTATCTATGTATATGAAGTTAACAATGGGAGTCTCTCCTCCACCTGTGTATGCTTTAACTGCTAGTTTGTATTTTGTGTTTGACAACAGGTGTTTGACGGTGTATCTCTTTTCTTCTGGGTCTTCAATTGTGTATTTACATAGCACTGAATCATCTAAAATGAAACAGATAAGATAGAATCACAGAACCACAGATGGTTTGGGTTGGAAAGGACCTGAAAGACCATCTAGTTCCAACCCCCCTGCCGTGGGCAGGGACACCTTCCACTAGACCAGGCTGCTCAAAGCCTCATCCAACCTGGCCTCGAACCCTTCCAGGGATGGGGCATCCACAGTTTCTCTGGGCAACCTGTTCCAGTACCTCACCATCCCCACAGTAAAAAAATTTCTTCCTTATCTCTAATCTCAATCTACCGTCTTTCAATTTAAAATGGCTACCCCTTGTCATGTCACTACAGGCCTTTGTAAAAAGTCTCTCTCCACCTTTATAAACCCCCTCTAAGAATTGAAAGGTGTCCTCAAAATGTTAAAAATCAGCTTAATTGAGACTGCTAGATCACTGAAATAACAGAACATTTGCAACCCGCCTTCTTTGTAATTTGCATACTTTCTTCTGAGAAGGATGATGCATCTTGACTCATTGCCACTGGGCTGAACTCACATCCCTTCTAACTGGAATGTCCACAGCATTGCCCACCCTCTGGCAGACCACCTAACAACTTGGTGTTAAAAGCTGCAACTGTTTATTTTAATTTCCTTTTACTAGAGCTTTTTAACCAGAATTATTGGATTTTGCCATTTCCTTTTTCACCAGAATCGTGTAGCCCTTGAGCTTAGGTCAAGTTCTTTGAAAATAATTGAAAGCAAGAAATCTCTGCCAGAAAAACTCCTCTTTTGCCTCTCTATTGTGCAATTCCCAGACCGCAAGGAGAAAAGGGTTCACTTATTCCTCCTGTTCCCAGCCACACCCCTTGTCTGCTAGCTCAAACTGGGGAGCAGGAAATCTTCGATTTCACAGAATGGCAGGGGTTGGAAGGGACCTCTAGAGATCATCTCGTCCAACCCCCCTGCTTGAGCAGGCACACCCAGAGCAGGGGGCACAGGAACACGTCCAAGCGGGTTTTGAATGTCTCCAGGGAAGGGACTCCACAGCCTCCCTGGGCAGCCTGTGCCACTGCTCTGGCACCCGCACAGGAATGGAGATATTTTCTCATGTTTAGCTGGAGCTTCCTGTGTTCCAACTTGTGCCCATTGCCCCGTGTCCTGTCGTTGGGCACCACTGAAAAGAGTCCAGTCCCATCGTCCTGACACCCACCCTTTAGATATTTATAGGTATTTATTTAAACATTTTAAAGTCTAACTGGGATTACTTGCAGAATTATGGTGCTTCTATGGTTAGTTTAGTTCTGACAGGAACTCCTACATAAGCCTCCTTCAGTTCTAATTAAGGTTTTCAGCCTGGTAATAGTGTAATCAGCAGAATGATCTGATACAGGATGTGACCCAGCTGGAAGAAGAGGCAAGGGAAAAAAAAAAATGTATATCCTTGTATGTGTTAGAAACACCTGAAAATTATAATGGAGCAAAATCATCTGGAGCAGTTTTGAGTATGGAGCAGGAAAATCAGATATGAAAGTTTAAACATGGCTTTGTGCCACCCCACAGCTCGGTTTTGCTGAACAAACTCCACTGTAGAGCACAGCCACAAATACTTTCACTATAAAAGAATTCAAATGGGGAACTTACACAATACTCCAATTCTGAAGGAAATAAATTGTATCCCATCTGTTTCTAAAATACCCCAAATCCTTGCAAAACTAACATGCTTCCTATGACTCCCATCCAAATAGACCACAAACAGATGTTTTCAAAATTCTTCCAGAACTCAGATCACAAGAGGCAGAAACCTGACTCCTCCCACAGTACTGCAAGAATCTTTTCTGGAGCTCACGCTGGAGTTTAAAGGAGCTACAGACAACAGGACAGGGGCTGTAAAGCTGTGTAAAGCCAGGACCCACTTCTGCCCATTAGCACCTCAAGCATTAGAGAGGAATCAAAAGCAGCAGGTGTTGAAATCTATATATTGCCTAATAAGCCAATTGCCCGCCTAATGTGCGCTTTCTAAGGGGCTGCAATATCAGCACCAAGTCTTTCACCTGTCTCAGGGACAGCACTTCCTAAATCCCAGAGCTCAGTTACCTGGAAGAACATGTTTTTTGGATCCTTTCAAAAGGCAGTCTTCTTGTATAGGCGACACATAAACATGGTAGCCTCTTACAAAACCAGGTTGTGACTCATCTGTGGGATAAGAATCCCAAGACAGTGTTACCGCATTCAAAGTGAGTTCAACTTTTTCCACAATAGGGTCAAGCAGAGGAGCTGAAAGAAAGGAAATTCAAGTTAAACATGCCATTATTCTTCACAAGTGTTCATCATCTCACTTGAAAAATGTCTAAATTCCCACGTGGTGTTTCTGTTCATATCTCATTGGTATTTAAAAGCCGAACAAAGCCAAAGAACTCCACAAAAACTATCAACTTCACAGAGCCTTCACACAGCCCACGTTATACACAAAGCCCTGACTGCTAATCACAGCTTTAGTTAGGTCTTCTAATTAACATGGACTCTACCTGGTCACTGCACTAGTCAAACATCCCTGATGTAGGGCCGTGTACATTGTTGTACAACTTTTAAATGCTTCACCAATGATACAGAAACAACACAGAAAAATACCTTTTTAGCTAGTTGCAGGAGGAAGGCTGTGGCATTCTTCTGTTTGTGACAGATGAATTTAGCAAATACACAAGCCCTAAATATGTTGCCAACTTACGTAGCTCCCTGAGATAACCAGTCTTCTTCTCCAGTAAGGAGGCTCTATTAGCAACAGATCCATAGACGTGGAAGTTGTATCTCACCCCCGGAACAAAAGCAGCTAGAAAATAGTGGAAATGATTACAAAAATAGGCTATGGTTTGTCTTTTGGTTTTGATTTTACTTAACTGCTTTCTACAGAGGTCTATTATCCATTAGAAATCATCTTTGTATGCTATTGTGCTATTAAAGCAACTGAAGGAGACACAGGGTAAACCAATTCTTAGTGTGCATAATGTGAACTGAACACTACTGTCTGAAAGAGACAAACAAAGATGGGTTTTAATATATTTTTGTTGCCCTAAAGTATTCAAGATGACTGCACAATAGACTCCAAATGCATCAAAGAGCAAGATAATTTCATTTCCATTCCTGGTACAGGCAAAGGTTGTGTTTTGGGCCATTTAATGTAGACACATACCCATGCATCAGGATTCCACTTTATCCTCACTGACATCCACTCCCATTCGGATTAACCAAGTGTCACCCACTGAAGAATCGGACAACATTTTTTCCATGTGTTACCACGCTCTCCTTCAGTAAGAACGCAGGCTCCCATGTGTTTGTGTGAATTGAAGTGCAGTTCTATTACTGCATATTGAAATGCATTCAGTCACATTTTGTTCAGACATGTTTCATTCCAAAGTGAACTCTTGGCTTGAGAGACTCTAAGAAGGCTATATTCTTGCAGCTGTGGAAGTGTATCAGAGCAAATTTCACAGAGCCAGAAAGGATTTAAGTCTAATGTCCACCACTGGGACAAAAATCATACAACTGGTCACTGGTCCTAAGCAAGGACTGGTGCCGAGACATGTTATTTGTGGCACCCTAACAGCACTAAATCTCTCAGTGGACAGTGGGTCTTTAAACAGCCTGAGTCCAAACTTCTGACCCATGTTATAGATAAGGCAGAATTCCATTTTGCATCTCTCCTGCTAAAAGATTTTTAACTTCATTAACGTCACCATCCTCCTTCAAGATGTTACTACAAGCTACTCAGAAAAGTTTTTTCCTACAATACTATGCTGACCTCCAAGGCTTAATGGTGCTGGCACATCTGTAGTTTCAATTCATTTGCTAGGCAAAACATGATGCCACATGCCTTTGAAGAATTACACCTGCACTGCACAGACTTCAATATTCCATAGGATTTGTTTCCTAAATTCAGTTTATGCCCACATCAGGAAAGACTGCTGCACATACATCAGAAAGAAAAATTGTTTGACTTTCACCTGAGTTGATCAGAGCACTGGAAATGTTGGGTCCAAATCTCTTCCACTGCAAATCACATGGCTGCAACATCGGAACTTTACACCACTCGATAATATAACTGTCATATGTATGTCTGGGCTCCCAGGAAATAAAAATGCCATCATCTGTACCATTGACCTGTTCTTCTTTAAGCTCTTCAGTGCCTAGGAATGAACAAAACAGAATCTCTATCATTTTCCGGCATGAGACCTCAGATCCATAAATGAAGATCAATATAGTTGCTATGCTAAGCTGTTAAAACAATAATAAAATAGTTGCGTTCCTTCATTATCAGAGGTATGGGATCTTCCATGTGCTGAAAGCTGATCTCTTTGTATGCTGAAAGCTGACAACTCAAAAAACATCCAGTAATTATTACTATAAATTCATAAAAAGGACTCAGCTGCAGAAACCTGGAGTCAAACACAGGAAGTCACAAGAGGCTAATCACACACAGGAGTTCCCTGTGAGGTACTAGCTGCACCTTCACAGCACCTGCCGCAGGTCTGAGGCCCTAATTTAAGGCTAAATGTGTTTTGCTCTGCAGAGACTCTGTGCAAAACAGACTTTCCCTTGTAAGGGATGGTTCAAGGCACTTAAGCTTAACATACATACAGTTATAACCCTGTAGGCAAAAATACAGTAATAATTTCCAGATATCAGTGATGTGAGTTACCAGGCCAGGTTAATTTGTTCCCCCAAAATGATAAATTATCACTTTACTTAAATTAAATAGAAACAAAATTCTCATAATGGAAATCTAATTGAAAATACTCCTACTGTTACCTGTAGCTCTAGGGATGATCATTACTGAAGGAAGTGAATAATTAACATTGTTCTTTGCCATGATACTGATTCTGTAGGAATCGTTATCAATGGAAATCCTTGTGCTGTTGTGGACTGGTGAAAAGGAGATACTTTCACGCTTAGAGCCACCTTCTACTTTTTCCCAGGTTACTTCATATGAAACACTTTTTCCATTTGCTCGAAAACTTGGTGCTTGCTGGGGAAAAAGTTATGGGGGTAGACACCAATTACTTATTGAATTTTGCAAAAAAAAATATGAAAAGAGCATTTAGAACTTTAAATAATTAATTGGATATATTATTTCTGTAAGAATAGAAACAATTGTTTCCATACACAGATACATACACTGGTTGAAATAGAAATGCAGAAATCTTAGTAAGAGCATTTGTCTTGTTACGATACTTAGAAAAACAGAAGTATATGTCTGAAACGCCAGGACAGCACACCATCATACAGCTACATACATTCTGAAATACATTATACATAATTGTCTTAGATTCTTAAAAGACATTTTCATACTGAATTGCTGTTAAGTGCCCACAAACTTGGCAAAGTTCATAGGAGAAGCTTCCAACCCCCTTATGAAAGGTTTTGTTCCAATTTCTGTACCTTTGTCTTACCTTCCAGAACAAGGTCACATTCCGGCCCCCCAGAACTGGTGTAATTTCCCTCCAAATGTCCAGTTTCCCTGATGGAGCTGCAATAAATATAGCAAAACAAAGATGCTCTAGGTGCAGAAAGGAACAAACATTTAATTGCTTCCTCCCAGTTGAAGAAATTCTGCTACCAAAAGCCCTTTTTCTCCATCACTCCCAGGTCATGTCAAAACATTATCCTTTAACTTCTTTCTCCCTTCATTCTTTTTTTCTGAATGAATGTCTGGTTCATTTCTCTAGAAAATCTTCCTTTGCTTGCAGTTCTCAGGTGTTTATTGCCACCTCTGCACCATTCCTCCAGCCCTCACAGACCACTGTAACTATGTCTGTCCATCCTCCCACTCATCTGGATTTCCCACTGCATCCACTGGTTGAAATGGCAGAGCCTGGCAGGTAGGATAAGAGTTAAGAGGCCACCTTCTTAAAGTTCCCTTAGCCCATTTCTACTTTCATGCATGTAACAGGCATCTGCTTTAGCTACACAGCAGATAGGTAGCAACAAATAGCAAACAGAGGTGGCAAGCAAAGAACATGCTTCAGGCTTCCCTTCTCAATAGGCTAGTCATACTTGCTTCCTTTGTTCTGATGGTCAGGGCTTCGCTCCATTCACTCCACCTCCAGAAATGCTTAGCTGCGCCACAGCGTACCCTAACTGTGTATTCGGTGTAGGGCTGCAGTCCACCCAGGGTGATGCTGGCATAATGGAGATGCGTGTCTGAACTATTATGCTGAAAGACCAAAAACAGAACAATCAGAACTCAGTTCAGCTTTGTTAGCAAGAGGTTTTTGTCTGAAAAAACCAGTTCTTCCCCTAGATTCTATGAAAGCTAGTTAAGCTTGACTTGGAAAATATAATCATGGAACAACAGTCCAAAAAAAAAAAAAAAAAAGAAAGAAAGAAAGAAAAGATATGCACAAGATCAAAAGACTGGGAGATCCAAAAGCAGGTCTGCAAGCTGCTGTTGTATAAAAGTCTGAGTAGGAATCACTCACAACCTGTCAACTGACTACTCTTTACATCAAGGAAGGAATTTACTGAGATCTTTTCCTTACAGTCTGGATCTCTTACTCAGTTCATGTAAGTAGGATGCTGTTCCAGATCTGTGCATATTTTTCCCCAACCTTTCTCCCACTCTGTGCTAAGAGACAGGGTGAATTCTGGTAATAGGCAAAAAGTAGCATGCTTTTAAACATCTCCTCTGAACTGCCTCCTGCAGTGGTCAACTGTGCAGCCATTTGATCTAACAGCTCTTGAGCAATACTTAAGACAGAATGCAGCTTGACCCTGACCTTCAAAATGCTTTTTAATATGCTACAGGCGTGGTGCCTTCATAAGAAAAGGGCTACAGAGAAACTATAGTGTGCATGCAAAGAGTTAGTCAGCCTCACCGTTTGTGAAAGAGGCAGAACAAGACAAGGAGTCTACTCAAATAATCTTCAAGGAGATGGAAGAGGATGGGAAGAAAAACTGTTTCAGGATTCCCTGACTAGAAACCAGACATACTACCATCAAGTACAGTCAACAGTATGCAGAAGCCTTCTGGACTAATATAAAAAAGGCTCTCAATACACCTCTCACCATTTGTGCGTAAGATTATGAGTATTAAAACATGACAAATCAAAATAGGAATAGCTAACAGTATTGATAAGACCCATAAGTATTTTAATTTACTTCAGCAAGTCTCAGAAGCCATCCAGCAGAGGACAGAGCCACATATGCAGACCAGTCACACTGTACACTTCAGCCATCAGTATAGGAAGGGTTGGGAGTATGAATTCGTGCCAGCAATGGCTGCCCACATGACCTACATCATCAGTGTAGAGCTTGGGAGCAAACAAATCCAGCAGACACATCAACATGCTCAAAGATTTATAGTGTATTCATACTGATGGGGACTTATTTTTTAATCTCATGTCAAAAAGATGCTCACTATGTTTTTGTGTATGAAATTCAGGTTTCATACCAGTTCTACTTTCCCATTGGGTTGGAGCACTTCAGTCTGACAAAAGAGTTCAATTCCTTTGTTTCGATGTTTCCAATATAATGTGATTTCTGTATCTGTGCATTCTTCCCACAGCTGGAAAGGTGCAGCAGGATAAACTGCCAATGGAAAATCTGAGTTAGCTCTTGTAAAACATAAAATATATGCAAAAGTATTTTAAGGTATTTTAGCTGAGTAGTAAAAGCAAATCAGAAATACAGATATTTCTGCCAGTCTAGGAGAATCATAGAATCATAGAATGGTTTGGGTTGGAAAGGACCTCAAAGATCATCTAGTTCCAACCTCCCTGCCATGGGCAGGGCCACCTTCCACTAGACCAGGCTGCTCAAAGCACCATCCGACCTGGGCTTGAAGAAGATATAAATTAGTAAAACATTAATTTCAGAATGTAAATGTAAGTAATTGTTACACATGATTTTAAAAAAACCCCTTGTACTGACTTGGAAATATTTTAGAACAGCAAGAACAAAAGAAAGAGTCAGAGGCTTTTATTGCAAATGCAGTAAAATTCTCTAATTCAGGGCCTGGTGGAGGATCCTGATGTAGCACAGTGAGTAACGATTGCCACATTTCTACACCCCAGAATCCAGCTTCTTCACCAAAAATTTTATTCACAACTCTCACATTAACTCCTGCCAGTAGCTACTCTCTGCTAAACAGTACCAATGCTGCTACTTCCAAAAGATTTCTGAGATCATTACTGCTACATAAGCAGTGTTAAGCAAGAGCAGCAGAACTCAAACTCTCCCATACTATCAGTCCAATTGTAAGGAATAAAGACATGGCAGTGCAAGTGAGTGGTATGTTCACAGCTTTGGCCATTATCCTAGAACTTCATGAACCATGAGTTACAATTTGAAGACTTCCAGACTCAAAGGAGTGTTTTTGATACAGAAGGTCCCAGCTCCACAAGCAGAATTGGAAATGATGGACTTCAACTGTCCTTTACTTGCTAACATCCATTAAAGGAAGGAAAATTCTATCTCAGGTATGTCCAGGATCAGAGAAAACATAAAGGACTTTACAGCAATCACTATTTAAAAGGTTAACTTGTCATAAATATTATGTATCATTTCTTTAAATTGTAACGATCACTAGAACTGGAAAAAGAAAATTGTAGTAAAACTTCACTGTACTTGGCACATTGAATGTAACCTACTTTAGCCTCATTTCCCATGAAACTTCATTTATAATATTGTGTCATCTCACTACAACCTGTCAGTTTACTCCTCCACTTTCTTCCTGCTCTGTTTCTTCCACCACCAAACAATCAAATAATCAACTTTTTGATCTCTCATGCCTCTCTGGGACAAATTTAACAGAGACAGACATTTAACATATGCTCCTACAAGTCATATGAAAAAGCATGTCTAGCAAAACTGTAATCGGTGCCTCTGAGGAAGGAGGCGCTGCCAGAACGCAGCAGTTACACCAGCAGCCTCCCTGTCCATCAGCCTGTCAGCTTCAGAAATATGTGAAGCACATATTATCTCTTGCTTCTTCAAACAGGTAAGGTGGTCACAGGACCTTGGGAACAGGATGTGGTGGGGCTAGAGGGCACACGGAGAACTGGAAATACTGTTGGAGACACAGGAAATACCCAGGTGTTTTGAGGCAGGAGTAGGTAGGAACTTACGGGACCTGGGGCACACTGTGATAAAGGACACAACTAATAGGGAAGAAGGAACCACAGCCATCAGTTACTGCTCACAGAATAACCTGTTTTATTTCACTGATGATGAACTACTCTTCCTGTATCACATCTCATTTGGAGTGGTGTTAATAGTTTTATTTACCCACTTTTCAAAATGTGCATTTCTATTTTATTTTGGAAAGACAGTAACATCAGCAATAATATTTTGGAGAAAGGACTGAATTCCCAAGTAACCTACAACCTTTTTGTTGAATGCCCCATTTTATATCCTTGTATCATGTTGCTTCCTATACGGGAACCAGCTTCAGCAAAGCAGCAGATTTTGAAACGTTAAGGGGTCATTTCAATGACCAAATCTGACCTTTAGAGTGGAGCAGTTTTATGCCATTAATACAACTTTGCAAAGCTGAAACTGAAGAGACAGCAGATAACTATAGCACTGGGACAGATAACTAATACCAACTGTGAAGGTAAAAATCAAGGACTTCCATACTTTAAACTGGGGCACTCAAGTATTAAGATCAAAAGGAGGACAAGGCCTGCAACAAAAACTCTCAACAAAGACATAGAAAAGACCTTACTTCTGTGAGTTACATCAAAAACATCCATGGCAGTTTTCTTTCCCAGTGGGTTTTCCACAGTCACTGTGATATTATATATCCTCTGCTGGCCTATATTCCAAGAACACGAGCACTGCTCAGAACAACTTACTGTGCATGGAACCATTTTTTGGGAAAACCTGTCAAAGAAGAGGGGGGAGAAGAGGGGAAAAAAGAGCAAATTACATTTTTCCATAAAGTACAATTGACATAGATGTAGAAATTTTTGATGGCCAACTACAATAAAGCCTCATAAAAAATAAGGTTGAGGGGGACTATAAGAAGCCAACCAGTTCTTTCCCCTAGTCTGAAGTAGGATGAATATAGGCATTCTAAAATTAGAAGAAAGTTTTCTTCAAAGTCTAAGTTTACTTTATCCTTTCAAGATACAGATAAAGTGCTTTTAGTGATTTCCTCATGGAAACTCTAAACTAGGGACTTATTTGCCGAGAATTAAGCCATTCACATGTCTACCATTATGCTTTTAAATGAAGCAGTAACTTCAAGTGCATCTTCTAACCTTCCATTTTTAAATCACCATCATAATGTCTTAATGGAAGTGAATGATGCAGAGACCATAACGGTATACACAACAATAATCTGCCTTCTGCTGAGATCTTTCGATGAAAGTTTGTTGTGAAGATGAGGCATCTGTCATGTTTTATGAGTTCCCCCTTCTCTGCAGGCCCTGCCATAAAGCCCCTCTCCTTTCCATTTAGATGCCTCTGTAGCAAGGAGTCCAGGGCCAGATCTGATATGCCGCAGTTGTGTAACCATGGCTCAGACTGCCAAGAAAAAGCTGTGCGAAAGTCTTCAGAGAGATTTTATGAAAAAGAAAAAAAAAAAAGCTGAAATTATAGAAACTATAGACAGAAGTAGGATTTTTGAGATAGGATTCAGTAGCTCCAGGACTCAAGAAGGAAAAACACCAGCATGTAAATTTATAAAACCCGAAAAAAAAGAACTGGGGAGGTTAATCATGCTAATGGAGGGTTAGCAGGGAATCATCAGTTCTAGTCAGCATTAGTGTCAATGGATTGTGAACACACTAATGCTCAGCCTACCAGCTGATTAAATCCTAGTTATCTGTTGTGTGTGTTACCCATTAATTACATGATACTTTTAAGTTACCTAAACCCTGATTGCCAAGGTGTCTTCACACCTACTAAAGCTATCCAAACAAATTAACCCAAAAGAATGGTTAGAACAAGCTTTATCAAGCAGAACCTGGTCTGATGGACCCACAACTTTGTTATAGGTAGTCTAATTCAGAGCAGTTATGCACTGCTTAAACTTTGTTAAATAAGCTGACCAGTAAACTGGAAAGAGGCAGGCAGCTAATTGCAACAAGGATAAAAAAACATTTCCACAGATTTTAAAGGAAAGAACTTGACTGTTCTGTACAGCACAGGGCAGAGTTAATATAACAATGAGGAGACTTACTCTTCAAACAATGTGTATTTTGGTAAACGATGTCCATAAAGATAGGTCTCTCCTCCTTTGCTCCAAGTACACGTTACTATTCTCATGTCTTGAGTTTGGCAGGAAAAATCATTAGGTGTATCAGGTTGTTCTTGTCAGAGAAAACAAACAACAAAAAAACACCAACAGCATAGCAGTGAAGACAAAAGTCATCAACATTTTACTAGGTTAACAAACTAGAAATAATGGATATGTACAAAGTCTGGTTTACTACAGATATTATTTCAATTATACTTATTCAATGACCACCCTGCAGATAAAATCAGGATAACACCATAAATTAATTGCAAACCAAACACTTCTGTATGTTTTTATTTTTTGTTGTATTCCTACATTCATTAATTTAATCTGTGTTGTTTTATATCTGTAAAAATTGCTACTAGCCTTCAAAAGAAGGACTGTGCTGAGTTTTTACCACATGAATTTTACCAATGAAGCTGAATTCCTAAATGAGTAGGTATATTTAAAAAATGAGTCACTTGTCCTAGGATCAATTAATGAAACTAATCTGAACATATTTAATGTTATTCTTTAATGCTTTGTATATGCAAGTGTACAGATCTGAAGTCAGATATTAAACAGAGTTCAGCTGGATGTAACAGGACGATGACAATTTACAGCAAGCTTTTGGTTTTTTCTCCCCCCATTCCCCACAGCCATTCTTGACTTCATAACAACAGGAAAAATAGAACCGTAAGAAATCATTCACTTACTACCCACAAAGAAAACTGAATGAGCATAGCATTGCTCTTCATTGCAAGACTCTTGACAGTACACACTGATGTGAGGCACCCCTTGATGTGACACATTTTTCACAGTGAGAAGTCCAACTTGACTGTTTGTGTGACTGAAAACATGAACAGCTGGGACTAGAAAGAATTCCTTTATGATTCGACCTTTTCTTCCAATGCAACAAAGAGTAATGTCAGAGCCTTCCTCTACAATTTTTTCATTTGGAAAGATCTGTGGTTCACTGTTATTTGAAGTGTCCATGCCTGCAAATTAATACATAATAAAACATTCCAAATCTGCTCATGGCAGCAGTCTTCAACCAGAACACATGACTAAGCATTTATAGAAGAATCTGCTAACATTACATTTTCCATTCCTGGACTTTTTTCTGGTATTTTTCCCCATACACAGATCAACTTCACATATAATCATACCTATATTTCTTTTAAACCCAGAATCATATAATGCAGTCCAATGAACTACCTAAGAGACTAAATCCACCTCACTGCCTTTCACTTAAGGGAAACAAAGAGTGTGCATTCAAGAACTGCCTTTACAGGTTAACACTACCTCCTGCACCTATGAACAGGTTGATGCTTACAGCCAAAATGCCTGCTCTTGAAGATTATGAGCAGGGGGCTAAAAAAGCCATGTTCTGAAGTTCATGCGGAGCTTTGCTAAGAGGAGTCAACATTGAATGAATCAGATCAGTAAGGGGATACTCAGCTTGGAATGACACCCCTATGGCTTTCAATGTTGGACTCCTTGCCTGATGCAAAAATTAGTGGGATTTAAGTGGCTCACAGGCTTTTGGATAGGTTGGATAAAAACTGCTTTCAAGAATCTGATCCAAAAATCTAGAGTCACTATCTTTCAGAGAGCTCTACATCAGGTCTGTAATGCAGGATCAGTTTGGACACAGAAATATCTTTGATCCCTATTCAATTTCAGTTGAAAAAAAAATCTCCAAAAGTGATGTTAGTGAGGAAGAGAGTCTTGCACCCATCTCCCATTACATAATGTGGGGGCTTGAGAAATTTATGTGCCACAATCGAAGTACACAGACCTGTGATACTTCTCCCAGAACCCATTATATCTCCCATAACTAAAAGCACTTGCTGCTCCAAACAAGAAAAGTGTTTCTTTACAAAACCCCTGTAGTAATTTTTGTTAAAGCAGTTACATATTTTGTTTAAACCAAATTATCTGGAAACCAAACTGTTCTAGTAAGACATTGTAACCTAAAAAAAAGAAAAGGTTTTTGTGATATCATTAATTACATTATTGATTTACTCCCTGTTTACTCTCATACAATTCACATAAGTTCATTCCAAGTGAGATAAGGAGCTGACCTGCTTCTCTCTTTCTGCTTCTTTAATAGTAACCAAAGCTCTGAACCCCAGACAAAAACAACACATGTGTTGGATGATGTAGCCATAGCTATGCACTTCCCCTCCTCTCCCCAAGTCTGTGCCAGGGCTGCATCTGACCTGGTGATAGTCTGTGCTAGAGCCCATCTAAAATCCCATGCCACTCTGTGTACTCCATTGTTTTAATGTGTGAGCAAGAAAACCTCTAAAACTTTTGATCTACTAGCTTAGGAAGGTGGTCTGCAAATTAAAACAATGGCTGAAGCATTGCTATTACTGTCAGAACAAAAAAAAAAAAAGAGTTGGTTAGTGCTTAGAGATGAGAGAGTTCAAAATGGATTCTTGATTTGATGCCATCTCTCCTGAACTGGACTTCACTATTACAGTCACCGGTGAATTACAATCTAGCTTTGTACTGGCAAAAATAAAACCAATATTGCAAAGTCTTGTTTTGCTTACCCAGGACAGCCTCCCACAGACTCCACTGACTCCAGATTTTTGACACTTCTGCTTTGCTCCTGATTCTCACCAAGTGTGACATACACTCCAAAGGTAAGTCTGAATCCCATATCCAATGAAGAGGTTTTGCTGATTTACCAAGTGTCACATTATGAAACCCCTACAAACAAAGGCCAGTAAGGCAAAGTATTGAAAACACAGCGATGTGTAGTCTTTTTGAAAGTACAATCAAAAGCAGCAAGTGAGAGAGAAAGCTCAAAGGAGGAAAATGCTTTTGAAAAATGAATCACTGAAATCCTACAGGATACATGTGATCTCACAGTAAGTAAAAAAGCTAAGTAACTGCTTACCAATCTGTATTAGCAGTGGTGGAGTGACTGATGTGCTGGCAAGACTACTTGATTCTGACCACATATCTGTGAGTCAGGCCCTGCCTCTCATGAAATGGATTCCCTCTCAGAGAGTTTCAGTGGGTTATTTTGCCTGCTATTACATGAGTAATAGCATGCAGAGCTGCTGCTGCCTGCCAGTGCACCTTGCCTAACGGTCTGGGTTACCTATCCCTGGCTCTGAGTTACAGCAAGAATCTGCACTGGACAGTAAGGATTTATGCAGATATCTCATTGTAGCTCTGAGGCACAGCATCTGAGGACAGTACTACCATTAGTGACAGGCATAGTAGGAAATATCTGCTGATTTCCCAAAAATGCTTGACTGCTGTAATATGCACATGGAAGAAACATGAAAAAATACATCCAAAATTGTTAAAGCTCCAGGAAGGTAATGGAAGGACAGCCTAAAATATAAAATGGAGTTCAAAAATGCTAAATACAGACCTAAATGCTCTGTAATTTGGCAGATATTTTTATATTGAATTATATAAATGCAGACAAACAGCAAAAAATAGGAAGTGTTCTGCTGCTTTCTAAGAGAAGATACCCTACAAATTTCCCTCAACATATACCTACTAAGGCCCACCTGGGCACTAAATGAGCTGCAGCAATACAAGGCACAGCAGCTCAAACTAACTAGGGTACCATGTAGTCACACAGACAGACAGATGAAAGTGTACCCTATGTGTGAACACCCCCTGGCTTGAGGGTCTGTAAGGAGCAGGAAAAAAAATGGCTCAAAAAATTCTGTTAATGACCTGTAATTATGAATACATTTTAGATCAGAACATATATTTCAGTACTACTTAAAGCAACTGTACCAGGTTCTTAGCATATAGATCCATGCTGCTTGTATGAGCTGTACCAGAGCCCTGGCTCACACTGACAACCGGAGAACTGCTCTCTATTACTGCTTTCCATCAGCAGCACCTGCACTTTCATAATACCACCACTCTAACAAAATCTTTGCAATCAGTTTACAGTTTAATTTCTTACTTATAGCAACTGATCATGCCCTGCTTTGCAAGTTATATAATCCGTGCTTTGGTATGAGCAGACTCACAGAGTTTCTGTAATAGTACACATTCTTCAGAAAAACACAGAAGCAAATACATTCCTGTGTGGTAGTGGCATCCCAAGTACCCTGTTTGTTTTCCTTGTTGTGTTTACTATGAGTAACAGGACAGACTATATCCTTGGATTCAAGAAACACCTCCTCTCTTCCAACAAGTTAGTAAGAGGTTGTTAGAAGGATACTGCAAAAAACAACTTAATTATTTCTAGCTATATGGCCCCTGTTTCTGACTTCAGTGTTAGGTCTACCCATGGAGTGCTAAAAATCCTACCCCACATATTGAAGTGGTCAAAATCTGAACACATAGACCTCATCTGCAGTGAAGACACAGTTCTTCAAACTTAGAGACAAAATAATGTCTACTTGGCTGATCAGAGTAAGTTGCGATTCTTAACAGTACCCATCTTATTTTATTGACTTCTGGTTTGAGAAAAGTAAGCCTTTCTGTGCTTTATGTGTTTTTCACAAATAGCAGCTTTAAATGAGCTAGAGAAGTTTTCCAGTTTTACTAAGTTTTAGCATGTGAATTTCACAGTCTTCCATAGTTCAATCAGCAGATGACTCAGAATAAGTTATAATATGCCTAAAACATGCATTTAGTTCCCAAAAGATTTTGTCAGACCCAAAGGAGTATTTGGAGACTTCTTTAGAGACAAAAGTTCTCACACTGAAGTCACAAACTGATGAAAACATCAAGAGCAGGCCTAAGTCTATGGTTTAGTTAATCTCCACCTCTTCAGAAAATTTGCCTGGTTTAGGTATTAAGGAAAACTAACAGGATAGGCACTTTGCAAAAGAGTCATCACTTCTTTTTTAACTGGAAGAGGTGGGTATAAGGTAACTGTTAACAAGGGCCAAGCACAGGGCTTAAAAGGGTTCAGTCACAATGAGACAATAAGGTGAGAGGAGTTGCAGCAACATGACTCATGCTTAGTGAAGCGCAGTAATCGTGCTACAAAAAAGACTGCCTTTAGGTGCAATGGAAGGGATGTTTCTGGGACGCTGCTTAGGGGACCTGCACCTTGAAAGGGAAACAGGCCTTCAAAATCAGATCTCTTAAGTCTGCCCACCACAATCCCTCAATAAGGATATGCAAGGCATATCTACATTCTGCATGGGTAGAAATTACTTCATCTGAGCCAATATTTTTTTTGCACAAAAACTGGGCATAACATTAGACCAAGTCCGGCATATGGCGAAATACAGAGGTATTTCTATCATAGTTTTGTAAAGCCTATGTTGTACGTCGTAAGCCTATACAGCAAAGATGCATATCCATTTGAATATTTTCTTTTCCTTTAGCTTCCTTTATACTGTGAATAACTAATATACTTTTTTTTAAGATACACTTACTGTCCACACAGTAGTATTTTCATCTGTTCGACGGACTTGTATTTCAAAAGACATTGCCAGCCCAGCATCATGTGCTGGCTTGCCAACATCCCATTCCACCAGTAGCCGCTGAAGAGCCAAATCCTTGGTAATGTTAAGGTATGTTACTGGAAACACAGTGGATTCTAGGAGCACAAAAAGGACACAAAAATATTAATGTTTAGTGAAGCTACAAAGCAGATCTGAAACAACAGTGGTTAGAGGTATGATAGGTTCCACACCAGACAGTTCTGAAGGGGGAAAAAAAAAGCAATCAAGACCCATGCTGTTGATATCAAAAGTAAAGACAATCTTTCATCTTAAGGCATCAGCAGGCTAAAATGAGGTTCCTGTATCTACTCAATAGCACCCCACCATGACATTGGGTATGCTATTTAATTTCTTTACGCCCTCAATTTGCTAGCTACTTTATGTGAATATTGATCCATCCCTTCATAGTCTTATGAAGAGGGACAACATAATGTATTAACAGAGACTGAATCCCAAGAAACCCCTACCCCAGCAAGCTGCCTCATCATCAAGGCAGAAAAATCTTGGATCAGTTTTGCTCTCTGACCTAATTAAGATTAAATTAGTTAATGCAAATCACCTAATTAAGATTAAATTAGTTAATGCAAATTACATATTTGAACAGGATAGGTTAGTAGTTTCCCTCCACTAGCTGGCTCAGAAGACAGTCTAGTATTATGCACATTTCTGGTTGCTCTACACAGCTTAGGTACTTTAGTCAGGGCTGTGGATTCTTCTGGAATTAGACACCTAGTTTTAATGGCACCTCCATCCTTTTGTGTGTCTGGAGTTAATACTCAAAATAAAATTAAAAGTCAGACTGAAGTCCATTTTGGTGTCAGGAAAGGAAAGGCCCCTTAAGAAGACTAGCCTGCTGAAAACTACAGACCACCTTACAAGTGGTCCCTCGTTTCAGATGTTAGCTGTCACCCCTCTCAGAAAAAAACTAACTATTGGAAGAGGTGAAATATGTCACTCGCTGATCTGTACCTTCTCTCTCTCCTAAAAATAAACAAACAAACAACAGAAAATGCCTTAAACTTGTCTGGTTGTTAATGAAGTCAGGGAACTGAAATGGCCAACTACTGAGGCTTTTGCTTTTGCCACAGTTGCTTTCCAAGATGCTTCTGCTTGTTAAATGGCCAGAATGCTTACACTGAGCAGAATATAGAAATCACAGAAATAACTGAATGTTCTAATAACACAGAACTCATTCTGGGCATTCCAGCCCCACTACAGCCACAGTCCTCAGGGACATTCTGGATTAAGATACCTCAGCACCTCCTTCTCACAACACTGCTACCTCCAGTCATTTCTCCCAGATGTGCTTCACCCACTGACCCAATGATTATATGCGACTTTTACAGAATATTACTGGCAGAATGCAAGCATTCAGGAAATTCAGTTTGAGAGTCTACATTTTGATTGATGCTTCTGGCACCAATCAGATATCCAAACCGTTTTGCAATTTATCCTATGGTTCCTACTCTTCACTAACTTCTGTGCAGCAGTTTCCCTATGCATGAATCTTTATATTAACTGTAGGAAATGAAAGGCTCAAGATAAGCAGCAGTTATAACAATCCCTGATCAAAGGAAGCAAATAATACTTTATAAGCATATTTATTAATTATGAGCAGCTTAGTTGTTTATACAAGTCCAACCTATTAAAGAATAAATGGAGGAAAGTACATATCATACCATTAATAACAACTTACAAAAAACTGCTAAAAGAAAGGATTGTTTTCTCTTTCAGAAAATCACCTTCATGTGTAAATTACATGAAAGCAGAATTTGACAGTGTTAGTGTCTTCTGTAAGGTAAATGGAAAAATGTTTCAAGTGCAGAAGTAAAATTTCCTTTTTAACTATGGTTATGACATGGTCCTTAAAAACCATACCTGCTGCTTTTGAAAAATAATGGCCATCAGTTTTATACTACCAGAAAGAAATCCAGTACCTATGACAACTAGTAGATGTCTGGAACTGAATAAACAAAGTGGGAGGCCTGGGATAAATTTCACTTGCGTAAACGATGAGGGAGAAGCAATTTTAGGTTTTACTGGAAAACAGAAATATTGTTAGCTTCACTGCCAAGGACTGACCTGGCAAGGAGCCAGAACAACCAAAGCAACAAAGTGAGCCATAAAATTAAATGTGCCAGCTGAGTACCTCATGTTATTTTGGGAAGGTAAGACACACTTCATCTCCCCACATTCTACCAACTTTCACCAACACAACATGATAAAGGCTGTTAAAATCCCAGTTATGCTAAGGAATTGACTGTATTGTTGTTCCTCTCCAGTATCTAATCTTAGCTGCTCATTTTCTGGTCAACCTTACCTGTATGTTCCATCCTTTTACCTGAAGCACCATGTATCAAGCCTCTGAGGGGATCTCATTTCACATATGCAAATAGGTGGCTGATCTAAAGCTCTGACCCTTGCCGTTCTTCTGTTTTCCTTCTACAGTGCTGAAGCAACTGGGGGAGACAGATGGGCCCATCACAAATAAACAAACCTAAAGGAAGGGACCCAGCTAGTCTCTCAAAGAAACTCACAGGCACAAAGTAAGAGTCCCAGGGAAAGGAAATAAATAAGCCTAAAAGAAAAGCCAGCCAGTTGTCAGAAACCCATTCCTTTTTCAGGGTGCATCATTAGAAGAAACCCCCGTGTATCTTCCAAATTTCCCTATCCTCTTTTCTGCTCCTTCCCTAGCCAATTCTAATTGCAAGTGTCACTACTATGCCTGTTGCATTGGTGATGAACTTGTTTCTCTTCTCTACATCTACCTCTTTTTGTCCAAGCTAAAATCTCATCCCTTTTCCCACCATGGAGAATGTTTCTCCTGCTACATTTAATTAACGTGACAAAAAACCCAAAGATCTCATTAGTTTCTGTTTTTTCTCCATCTGTACAAGTGGCCCTCCACTATCTCCTTTTACTTGAATGACATATCACTTCACAACTCACACAATTTTGTTTTCCTCACAGCCTGGCATAAGACAGTCTTGATTACCAGTTAAGGCTTACACACAGTATCAACAAACAGAAGAAACAATATAGTATAATTTCCTAATGTAGAAATCTTCTGCTCCTAGCAAAGTTAAATAATCAAGGCATCTCAAGACTTGTTTTAACTTGAAAGCTAACTCAAGAGAAACTAATTTTATTCCTGAACAACTGCATGTGAAAACAAGTGACCAAGTTACTGTAAAGCAGTAACTGTTCGGACTTGCCTGCATTAGAAAGTTTTGCCACTCTAGGGGCATTGGTATATAGAGTCTCAAAACTCAGGAACAGGCACCTTGAGGCAACAGAGTGTCAATACATTAATTTCAAGGTTGAAGAGAGGCAAAAAAGTCTGAAACAGATATACCTTCAGTATGGTAACAAGCACATTTATACAAAACGCCACCCCTCTCCTTCCCTCACCAATTTAATTAAGGCAATACAACTTCTATAACACAGACTATAGTCCAGTAAATTCTGCCTTCTTAACAGTGGTCACAGAAAAGTAAATTTAAAAAATTAATTCCTTTTTTTTCTTTTAATGGAGTCATGCCCAATGCTATTGCGAGCAGCAAGCGCGCAAGCAGTACATTCACCTTGAAATACACAGCCTTCTGGAAAGTTATCCTTATATTCAACTTTGATCCTTCCAAGTATGCATATTTGCTTTTTTCTTTATATTGGATACATATGTGAAGTGTAAGAAATAGAAAACTGGTCCTGGAACCTTGTGGTTCCAGAAGAGACAACTGAAGTGCTAAAGTTTTCATAGATGAGACAAAAAAGAGAAAGTGAAGGGAAGAGGTAGAAAAGCATAAAAGTTATCAAAGAAGAAATAAACCAGTTGAAGACAACAGATTATAGATCAAAAACATATGAGACAGAGGGGGAGCAGATAAATAAACACACTCTGGCTTCACATCATTGCAAGTTATTGATTCAATAGGCAATTTTGCATGATGGGGTTACAAAAGGTAATTATACAAGTTGCTTCATCACCTTACCAAAGAGAATCATTTGATTAAGAGTGTAACATGTTGCTTAATCACAGGAGACTTATAAATGAGCAAGTCCAAAGCTTCAGTTGTTGTAGATTGCTTCCAAATAAAAAAGCAAATATTCAGACATTTACCTTGCTGTGAGTATGTAGTGTAGCAAGTCCTCAGGAGAAGCAGTACTGCCAGAAGCATGAGGTGATTCATCATTCGTCCGCCTTTTCCTGCACAAGACTTACCAGGAAAGAAGACATTTCTATTTATTTGTTTCTTTTATGAGAAATGCATGTCAGACAATAGTCCAGATAATATTACTGTATTGAAGAATTAATAAATAAAAACCCAACCACAGAGACTCCAGGCAGTTTAAGAGAAATTCAGGAAGAACAGACAAAGAAAGATAAGGAATGAAAAAACTCTTTTGTTTTTAGGACCTGAATACAGCATAGCGAAAAATACACCACACTTAAAAAGTTCAGTTTAATCTAAACAACACACATTGTCTTTAAAGTTCTCCCTCCACTTATTTCTAAGGAATATTTTAACAAAAGTTAGGAATATTTAAACAAAAGTTTGTCTTGATATATTTTGGCTTTCCTCCTGCTCAAGTAACTCGATATCCATCCTAACAAGGTGGGGGGGGGGGGGGGGGGGGAAGCATTGAAGATGCAAAAGGCATTGTGGTTTCTGCTCCACCTGGAGCCTGACTGACTAATCCAGCAAACTTTGGCAAGCATGGTCTTGCCCTTTGCCAGCACTCAGGAAGCTATATGGATGGAGGGCTTTAGTTAGACTGGAGTTGAAATACACATATCGAAGTCTTAGCAAGTTCCATTCCTAGGACTGTCATTTCAAGCACGACATAGCTCTATGTAGCATTCCTTTTACAGCTTTTACACTCACATTGTCACAGGATAAAACTCCATTTGACTTAACAGCCTAGTCCCAAGGGGCTGATCCTATGTCAGATCTCATAAGACAGGAATCACCTGCAAACTCCTCTGTGTAGACGGGAAACCTAAACATTCAGCAGCAGAATGTTTAAAAGCACTCAGGCACAGAGGGTACAAGAGTCCAAACAACAGGAAAAGGACTATTGATAAAACTAGCTTTAACTTTTAATTTCCACTTTTTAAATTTGCAGATCGTGTGGAATACTGACAAAGGGAGTCTTCTACTGCTTCAAAAACAGAAGTTGAAACTGCTTAGCAGGACAGATAACCAGGATGACCTTCTGTCCCCACTAAAGCCAAGGACAGAACATTTACTGATTTCAGAAGGGCCAGGAATTCACTCCAGAATTTATTCCTAGCAGAAAGCCTCAAATATAATACCTCAGAGCTACAGATGTGTAAGTTGAATGACTCTGCCTTAAATTCATTGGGTTTCAGAAGCTCTGAATTTCTCCAATGAAATTTCAAAAGATAATATTTCAACCTTTTCTTTTTTCATGTTTCTAAAGGTCACATGGGAAATGTAGAAAAGTCCTGCGTACAGCACTGCAACCCAGGGTTCAACGCTCACAACAACTACCCTTGTGGCAGTGTATACCAACTCTTTCCTTGTGAGCACCAATGCTTCACATGGAGGGCCCCGTATTTAGAAGGTAAGCATTGCCTTGCCTAACATAGGCTTCTGCAGTCTTCCTTGCCATTAGACCAATATCCTCAAAAGTATCTGGAGAACACTAAAATCAACATGAATAAAGAATCAAAATATTTTTGAGAACCTAGGCATAATTCACATGCAACTAATAGACTGTTCCAAGAACTGACTTGGCGAAACCTGCTTCTTTATAGATTTTCTAAGTTTATACTTTTTAAATCACCCAATCAAATTTAATATCTAAAAGTGAAAATAATTTTATATATTTTGTCTGGAACAAACATGATAGAATGGCTCTTTGTTGTAGAGCAGCGAGTGGCAAGTGAGTGTCACAAAAAGACATCCTTCGAACGCAGATTATGTTAAAACTTCTGGTAACTCTTTAGTAGACTGTTATTCTTTTGAATGATATGAAATTAATATTGAGACACAAAGCCAAATCTTGCATACCCTTTTTCAGAAAAAAAAAGTTAAAATAAAACTGCCTTTAAAGTCAAAGGAGTTGACTCTCTAACACCAATTTAATACAAGGGTGGCCAGTTAGGTTCAGTGGAATACCTCCTGACTTAATTATATCAGCGTGATGAAAACCTGGTCCCACAGGACTCCTGAGTTTGTAAACATCTTTGGGGTTGGACACAAAGCTATTTGCCTCATTTGTCATGTATCACTTAAATCCAACATTAAATACAGTGGGAAAGTATTGTGGAAGTCATGACTTTGTTTAAATTACTTCCTATTTGGAAAACAAATCTAAACTCTCTACTGCTCCAAAGAGGCAATTTCAACTATTGTATTGAAAAAAAAGTCTAACTTAATTCTCTCTCTCTAGTCATTTACATTGTCAACTCACTAATGGCACAGCCTAGATAATTTTTATTGATGCACAGTACAAATGACGTGGCTACTAAAGGGCAGTATAATATAATAAATGACCATCAGAATAGAAACATATTTTGGACAGCTACAAAGCTTTTCATTATTCAGTATGTTAATGATCTAGTTTAATACTGTAAAATAAACTGTGATAAATGTATCACAACTGCATCGAACCAGTTTTCATGGGAAAAGTTCTGGAATTCTCTAATAAAAGAGAATATAAAGTAAACTTAAATTAATGAAACATTGTATAAAAAAAAAATACTGTCCTTAATACACAAGTAATATTTTTACTTAAATCATCCTTATGCAGAAATGTCTGCCTATGACTAACAAATTAATCACATAGAGTAATTACTACCAACTAACATCAAGCACTTATGCTGTATTATCAATAATTAAGTACTTTTGTAAAATCATAATTTAAAAATCTCTGTCTTGGTTACAAAGATTAAAAGAGAATCAAAACAGTTGTACAAAATACAATATCAATTTAATCTAAAAAAAAATCCCATGATGGTAATAGATTAATTATAGCTTTGCCAAAAGTGAAATAATTGAACAACAAAGGGATCAAAGACAGGAAGCCAGAGAAGGTTTTTAGGTATCTAAATAATTCATGACCCAAAAGAGGCAAAGTACTACCTCTGTAAAATAGTAAGCAACCATCAAATGCCACAAGAAAAGTGACAATCGCGACCGTTGCTCTGGTGAATAGCTTGGTTTAGATATGCCAAAATTCTTTATCTGAGGATGAATCCCTGCTCTTTTTTTAAGCCTAAGAGAAGTCATGTTTTGTCACCATGCTCTAGCCTGGAACACTTGTGTACTTTGTTTCCATGAATTGCAGGTAAGAACAAGAGGCTCTTGTGCCAGTGATTTTGAATATGGACTGCAGACATGTAATTTGAGTACTTTTCCGTTTCTAGTTACTTTTGTCATTAAGATAATTTTGCAGTGGCATTTCTCTGGTCTATCACAGAATCACAGAGCCGTCTGCCCACCTGAGTTCTGAAGAACTCCAAGGATAGAGATTCCACACCTTCTCTAGGCAACTTGTTCCAGTGCTTAACCATCTTCACTGTGAAGGTTTTTTTCTCCTTATATTCTCCTTATATGAATATATTCTTTTTTTGCCTTATATTATTCTCTTATATTTTCCTTGCTATAATTTGCACCCATTTCCTTTTGCCCTTTTTCCTGTACACCTCTGCAAAAAGCTTAGCTCTGTCTTCTCAGTTACTTCCCATTAGTCAGGTAAGGATTGCAGTTAAAGCTGCTCTTACCTTTCTGTTTTCAAGGCTAAGCAAACTTAGCTCCTTCAGTGACTCTTACATGTGCTCCAGCATCCAAAGCCTCCTGGTGTCTTTCTGCTGGAATCAGTCCAGTCTGACAGCGTTCTTTATACTGTGAGCCCAAACTGGACACAGTAATTTAGATTTGGCCTCATAAGTGCCAAATAGAAGGAAATAATCGCTCCCCTAAGCACTAGTTCTTTGCCATCATTAACAACAGTAGTTACAGTTCTAATTTCTGGGATGAATCTGGTTATTAGGGCACACTGTGAAACGATCTATAAAATGGAGGATAATACTAAGCAGCAAATTGAGGATGATTGGACACAAAATGATCTGTCAGAGCTACAGAATTTAGCTAAGCAAGCAGTTTTTCATTTTTCCCTATATTCTTCCCCCTTCTAAAAATTCAGCATCTATGGGGGAAATAAATTAGACTTGCTTACTCTTGTCAGTCTGTAGCATGAATCACTGATAGGATTTTTTTAATTCATTAATATATAGTCTACCTGTAATTCTTCCTGTTGGAAAAATGTAACCTGGGGTATGACAAAACACATACAAGTGGATTCCCAAACCTAACTTGAAATTAATCAGTACTGATAGATACATCAATAGAACAGACCATTTTAGACACATGACAGCAATTGCAATAATATTCAGCAGCAACAGGAATTGTTCAGAGACATGACAATTAAAAGCAATTACTCAAGCAGTGGAGACATCACAGGAGCAAATTACCTTGGGAAGAGATGAAATCTCCTTTAGTAGGTAGTTTGTGAATAGTCTAAATAAATATCTCCAGGTAAACTATTTCTCCTGCAGAGCTAAAGGCTGGCTTAGATGATCTCTGAAGTCCCATCCAGGCCAATGCATTTGTGACGCCGTAGATGAGAGGAAAAAGAAAATCCCATTATTCATCTGTTAAATATGCCTAAGATAAACTTTTCATACAACATCTCTTCAAAGGCATTAAAGCACCAAAATTCAACTGAAACCTATTTCAAGATCAGGCTCACAGTATTCAGGAGTCATTGACTGGGAGCTGGAGCTATACAGTGCACATACTGCTGCAGTACCTGGAATACTAAAAAAAAAAAAAATAACAAAAGCCCTTGCTATGAACATCTAGAATTAGTTGACCACAGAGTCAATCTGTTTTGTATCAACCCTCCTAAAGCAACATATTTCAAATCATACTTCATACAACTTTCCTTTCTCAGTGCCCTTTGCTTTGCTTATTTAAAACAACTGCCAGTTGCAATCCACATCCTCAAATGAGTGAGAGCCTGTACACAGGCTAAGAAAAGAATTTTTTTCAGCTGCTAGGATGCAGATGACTTTATCCATTTAAAGCAGAGTATTACGTAGGACACCAAATCATAAACATTTCTGACTGAACCAGTTTTCCTAAACCAAATGTGGAAGCGGACTGTCAGAGAGGCAAGTGCAGTAATAATACTACTATATCACATCTTTCATCCTATGTTCTCATGCCCTCTGCTTCATAGACAGACTGAGGGTAGTAATCACAATTCAAGTTTATACCACACAGTACAAGTTCGCTAACATAACTGCTGTGTTTGGTGTCAAAACCTAATAAACCCCTTCCACAGCCACCAACGTGAAAGAGGCACCCCTAGAAGGTAAGCCAGACCATAGGTGGACTAATTCATCCTCTGGAGGTGTTTTTATCTCTTAAGCAAACAGATAACTAGGTAAGTGCCAAAATGAGCTAGGATGCCCTAAGTCAATGATTTGTACAAAACCTCTGCACTGAAGCGTGCCTCCATTCTCCTGATTAATGCAGTTCCCGATATGACATCCCTTGCAAAATCACCTTGCAGAGCTGACATCCAACTGAGGCAGCTTTACTTGAAACAAGGAACAGCACCAAGCCATCGGAAATCTATTGAATGTTGGTAAAGTAGCATCTGTCAAAGCATCCTACACCTAAATATATCCCTCTTTAAAATAACATCAC
Organism: Phalacrocorax carbo; assembly: GCF_963921805.1. Lineage (NCBI taxonomy): Eukaryota > Metazoa > Chordata > Aves > Suliformes > Phalacrocoracidae > Phalacrocorax > Phalacrocorax carbo. Next base: position 16,440,263 of record NC_087548.1, on the reverse strand, counting down.
ACCTTATAGAAAATTTAATTTGCAACAATTCTGAATTCTGAAAAAAATGAATAGCTGAGACACCAAATTCTAAAGCGGATGCACCCTTCCTCCAGTCCTTGTACTCAGGCCTTCTTCTCCCAAGCAGTTTTAAAGATAGTTTCAATTACACTTAGCACAAAAAATAAGTCTGTATATATAAAACACTGAAAGCTCCTAATAAGCCTTTACGATCTAATGGGTGAGCAACAAGTTTAAAAAGCTGCACATGGAAGAAAGGAATTTCTATAATTAAGGTCTGATAGGCATGTAATCATTTGATCACTTAGGGATAGCTTTATCCTTTTTTTTTTTTTTTTTTTTTTGATAAATAGAAAGCTCTTTGATGCATGCTGTTGGTTTTCTAAAAAGCTTTGCCAAAACAGGAAAACATTCATTTCATGGCCCCATGAAGGCTGCAGTCCAAACAAAAAAGCAATTAAACAAAAAAAATGGGGTCTAAAAATGTGAAGTACTCAACAAACTGTGTAAGACTACTCCTGTTCCATCTGAAAGCAAATGCTAACCATTGTAGGGAAGGAATCACATAGCATGGTGGCATGACTCATTCCAACAGGAAGAACAATCTTACCATGTTTTCAGGCATGATCTATTTGTAATGCTGTTAGGATTTGGTTTACTCCGCTGGAGTAGGGACTGGTCCAGGCATGCAATATTTAGATGAAAAGAGAGATTAAAAGGTTATGCCAAAAAAAACCAGTCAAACTCCAAAGAATGCAGGAACCACGCTGGAACTTACCATGTTTTCTCATTTACTCCAACGGTTTTGAGATTAAAAAACAGATTTCAACTTCTTAAAAGAAAGCAAGAGTGACACTTTTTCTCTCTATGATGCTGGATTTAAAGGTCTGGGCTTGCATTTCAGAGCAAGTCAACACCTCTCGAAGTAGCATGAACAGGAGACATTAAAACTAAACCTAATCACTGGCAGGAGCAGCATCCTCATCCCACGATGTACCTCACCTCGGTAATTTTTGCTCAGGTCAAACCAGCAGCTTTTACGCTGTAGTTAAGCAGTGACACCCTGATAGCAGGGAAGGTTGGGGGGGTGTGGGTGTGTGTGTAGGCGTGTGGGTGTGTCATAAAACGCGCTAAATTCAACAGTAAGTGATGGCGCTGCCGCGGCAATCTGTTTCTGCAGCGTGAGGGAGTAGTACGAGGACGCCGGTGCTGAGGCGCCGGCTCTTTCCCCTCCCGCAGCGCTCCCGCACCCGCCGTGCCGACGGATGCCTGCAAAAAAAAGGGGTTGAAGGGCAGGCAAAGGGTGAGGAGGGCTTTACGGGCGCCAGAAGGCATAAATGCAAAGTAAAAACTCCACAGAGCGTTTCAGAAAAGGCGCCGGGGTGGAGGAGAGGGCTTTTCCGCAGCGGAGCAGGCTAAGCTCCTCTCGGGGAGGGCGGCCGGGGTTCCCCCGCGGGAGGATAGGGGAAGGGGGGATTACTGAGGGAACGAGGGGCTGCCGCGACGGGGAGAGACGGGCGTAACTCACCTGCAGCCGCCGAGCAGGGAGCTCCCTCAGGAACAGGAGGGAAACGGGTCCCGCCTGGCGGCCAGCGGGACTTGCCGCCAGTGCCGGGAAGAGCTACAGCTGCTCCTCGGCCGTCTCTTCCCCGGGCAGGGCGGTGCCTCCTCCCACCTCGCGGAGCAGCGTCTCGGGAATTTCGTTCTCCCCAGCTCCGGGAAGCGTGGCCGGCTCCCTTGGCAGCCCTCCCGAAGGCAGGGCGCGGGCTGCCTCTCCGCCCTCCCGCGGCTCTTGCCGCCATCTGCCCCGTCTGAGGAGGAGCCGGTGCCCGCCGAGGAGGGATCTGGCGGCAGAGGCCGGGCCGGTTCGGTGCTCCCAGGGCGAGAAGGGGCTGCGGGGCCGGGGATCAGCCGGGGAGAGGGGGCGACCCTGGGGTGGCCAAGCAGGGAGGACAGTCAGGGTTTGCCTGAGAGGACCGTGAGGAGCAGAGAACGGGCACTTTGTTCAAACAGACGCTTTCCCGTTCCTCCCAGTCCCACGCTGGTCAAAAAGAGCACCTAGGCGTGATGTCTCCAAGACGCCTCTCCGCCTGGTGCTGTGGCCCCGGGGTTCCCGCCTCTCCTCGGCGTGGCTCTGGGGGACGGGAGGGTCGCTCTGGCCACCAAGGCAGACGCAGCGAGGACATGGCCTGCTGCTTGCAGGAGGGCTCAGGGTCAAGGCCATAACCGGCCTGGTGCTGCACCAGCATCTCTGATGCAGCTGTCCAACGAAATCCCACTCAGAAACTATGTTAAGGAAGGTTATGGTTCACAAAGTCAAACTCTCCGCTCCCAAAGTCGTAGGACCGTAAGGCAGGAAGGGAGATGAGGAGTTCGCTGCGTCTGTTGCCCTGCCCTGCAGGCTTGTGGGGCCCCATCTGACAGGCCTCGGTGAGACATTCAGAGAGGTGCCATGTGCTGCAAGCTCTGCCTCAGTCACTGCTTCCATCAGAAGCTGTGACAAAGTTTGGTTTGAACTGTTACTTATTCTTTTCAGGGTGTTTGTGGCTAAGGTTTCTCCAGTTTATAGCACTTTTACATGAAAGAGGTCTTCTGCCTCTTGTCTTTCTCCTAAGCTACATGTGTAGGTTAAATTTAGCATATCTATTAAGACACTGTTTCCCTTGCTGTCCTTTGGATTTTCTCAAATTATCAAAGCTTGTTTGCTTTTCCTCGAAAGAATGTGGGCTGGGAAGTGTTCTGTCTTACAGGCTATGTTACTTTTTATACCTTATGATATATAGTTTGCTTTTTGTTGTAACAGCATAGTGTTGCTGACTTTCACTTTGCCTGTGATCCCCTTCAGTGCCTTGATCCTTTTCTTCTGAATTGCTGTCTAGCCAGTTGTTCCCTGCCTCTTTGTATTGCAGTGGTATCTCATGCTTCCCAGTGTTGAGTAACATCCTGCTTCTTTAGTCAGGTTTTCCATTTTCTTATGATGCTTTTGCTTTCTAGTCAAGCAAACAATTTCTAGTCAAAGGATAATTTTATTCTTCGAGACCTTATTCTGAGAATTACATCTGTTTCTTCCACAGAGTTCCTGTGCATGTTTTGTGAGTCATGTAAACTGAACTTTTCACAAAGGGTCACCAGTTACTCATTTTTCATTGCCTGCACGCCAGTCTGTAGGCACTAGAACCAGATGTTTAGTGTTGTGTCAGAACTCAGAGGAGTATGTACATGAAACGTCATCTAACTGCTTGCTTTTACTGAAAATGCAAATCACAGATATCTAAAATTGGATGCCAAAATTTTGGCATAGTGTTTTTTTGTTGTTTTGGGTTTTTTTCTCCCCCCTATGCTTATTAACAGTTCTCTTTAATAGGCTGATAAGTTCTTACCTCTAATTTTTTTAGACAGTATAATTAGAAAAGCTTACTGGAAATTTATCAATTTTATGTTTGAGAGTGGAATTTGAATAATATGCAATAAATTAAACAAGGGGGGTTGTACATTAAGGGATCTGACAGGAAAAATGTCATATAATGTAATGAAAACTAAAGGGAATAAATTAAGACAGCTTAGTTCTAGCACTTTTAAAATTTTGAACGGGTGTCATTGCATTCCTTTTTGACTTTTAATGTAGAGGTGGAAACTTTTTGCATATACTATTTTAAAGGTAATATATTAAGTCTTTTTTCTACTTTAAGCTCCCTCATCTGTGTTTGAAAATGCTTCTTCTTTTAGGCCTCTACTGGAGATACCTGTTAAAATCTGTCAATATATTTAACATTTTCTGAATCATTTCAACTTGGCTGTGGATTATAGATGTTTAGCCCTCTCTTGCCTCTCTATTTGGGTAGCAGCAATAATCTCTGACGCTGCTTTTGCACGCTGATCCACATAATCCAGAAGTTCCAGAGTGAACAATGTAATAGCTTATCCTTTGAATGCTCCAGATTTAAGAACATATGATGAAGTGTGGTATCTAGCTAGTGTGCTAGCACTGCTATCTAGAAAAAATGTTCAGGTTACTAATTAATACCCAAAAACCTAACAAGGTACTGCATAATGTCTAGAAGGAATTTTCATACCTAGTCAGAAGGGGTTTCAAAAAGCAAATTATAAGATTTCTCATTTGAGGCAGGAGAACTGAAACAGAAAGAAAAGAACAAAGGTAAATCCACAAAAAAAATTTGGCACTGCAATGTATTGAGTGTCACAGTGTCTACAGAAATTAAAGTCCTAAGTCAGGTGCGAAAGTTCGGTTCTGCAGGGATCCATCTTAAGGCCAGTACTCTTTAATGTCCTCATAAATGACTTGGATGCAGGACTGGAAGGAATACTAATTAAGTTTACTGGTGACACAAAGCTGGGAGGAGCTGTTGACACTCTCTAGACAAACTGGAGAGCTGGGCAATCACCAACTGCATGAAGTTTAACAAGGGCACATGCTGGATTTTACACCTGGGCCCAGCAACCCTAAATGTACAGACAGACTGGGCAATGAGAGGCTGGAGAGCAGCCCCGTGGAGAAGGACCTGGGAGTTCTGGTCAACGGCAAGTTGAACATGAGCCAACAGCGTGCCCTGGCAGCCAAGAGGGCCAACCATGTCCTGGGGTGCATCAAGCCCTGCATTGCAGCCAGTCAAGAGAGGGGATTGTCCTGCTCTGCTCTGCACTGGTGCAGCCTCACCTGTGTTCAGTTTGGGGCTCCACAGTACATTAAGGATATAAAGCTTCTAGAGAGTGTCCAAAGGAGGGCCATGAAGTTGGTGAAGAGTTTAGAGGAGAAAACTGTATGAGGAGCAGCTGAAGTCACTTGGTTTGCTCAGCCTGGAGAAGAGACTGAGGACAGACCTCACTGCGGTCTGCAGCTTCCTCACAAGGGGAGGAGGAGGGGCAGGCGCTGATGTCTCCTCTCTGGTGACCAATGATAGGACCTGCGGGAATGGCAGGAAGTTGTGTCAGGGGAGGGTTAGGTTGGATATTGGGGAAAAAAGGTTCTTCACCCAGAGGGTGGTGGAGCACTGGGACAGGCTGCCCAGGGAGGCAGTCACAGCGTCAAGCCTGGCAATATTCAAGAAGCACTTGGACAACACCATCAGAGACGTGGTGTGAATTTTAGGGTTGTCCTGTACAGGGACAGGAGTTGGACTTGATGATCCTTGTGGGTTCCTTCCAACTTAGGACATTCTATGATTCTATGATATACCAAATCATAGCAATGTAGATTGGAAAGGCCTAGAAGAAGACATCTAATCCAACCTGAGACCCTTTTTCTCTGTAACCATAGCTCTGAATTTTGCTCTACCTCTCCTATGTGCTTAGTTGTCTGTGTACATATATCCAAGGCACAGCTGCATAACTTTGATCCAGACTGCTGTGAGAGCTGTGAGAACATCTCTAGAGAGATAAGAAAGTCGAACATACAGACAGTAGGGCTGTTGACATGAACCATTGGTAGTTCGAGGATTTCAGAGGGAAAGTACCAGCATATAAAGCTACAAAATCCTAAAGGAAAAAATCACCTGGGGAAGCTTAGCTAGCCAGTCTAGTTGGGGACTAGCTGGGAATCGCTGTGTCATGTTATCAGTGTGGTGGAGCTGGTCAAGGATGGCAACTTGGTGGTGCTGGGAATCCTTTCCAGAGATCCATGGGAAGTGACCCTTACCCTTTTGACTCATGCCTGCCTGCCCAGCAAATACTTGTTGAGTAGCTTAACATGAGTGGCAAGTATACTAATACTTAGCCTAATAGCTCATTAAACCCTAGCTAGCTCCTCTGTGGGTTAAACAATAATTAACTGCTTTATTTTGAATTATGTATATTCTTGCAGAGTCTCTGTGCCTGGCTAGAAGTACCTGAACAAAATGACCAAGTGTGGCAGAGCACTCAACTCCTTAACCAAACTAGTGGTAGCTGGGTACAGGCTCCAGATGAGGTGAAGGCCTAAGCTGTAATTAGGCCAAGAACTTCTCTAGTTCCAATCTGTTCTCTGAAAACCCACAAAGGAACAGAGTGACATGGTGAGTATCAATGCATGGGAACTCAGAACACTGATCATGTGATTAACACATGAATAGTAAGTAACTTTTCCAAGACTCATTTATCATGGAACAAAGAAAGTTTTGCGTACAAGGAGTCTCGTGTAATTTTCCCCATCTGTGTAATTTGACTACAAGCCACCCGCTTTATGCCATAAGTAGGACAGCCTAGGTGAGCTTTCTTTGAGCTCTCCCTGCTAAGTAGATGACTGCATGGCAATCTCCCCTCAAGCTAGGACACCTTTCAAGGTTGCTCCTCTGGGCAGAGAGACCTCCCACCAACTGCAGATCTTTGGTGAGTGACCAGTACTGTGCATAACCTGGTATTGTAGTGCACGAAGATTTTTATATTGGTAACTTTAATTCTGTCGTGGTAACTTTGAATCATTGTTTTGTCCTCTGTGCAGGAAGTGGTAGAATGAACCTGGCCATTGAATTTTAAGTTTCACTTTTACAACATCATATTTCAGTAATCCACTTTTGCTGATACTTTTGAGGGTGGTTCTTTAAGTGGTCTGAATCATCCATCCGCAACACAAAGAGGGGCCATAACAGACCTCCCATCCAAAGGAGGACTTAACCTGTCTGGTAAGTCTTGAGACCCTCCAAGAAAGGCAATCTCAGAAGCTTCCTAGGTGACCTGTTTTAGTGCTGCACTTCCTTCCTAGGGGAAAAGCTTTCCTAATAGCCAGCCTGAGCATCCCAAACCACAATTTGTGACTGTTGCCTCATGTTATCCTGTGCCATCTGCCACTACCAAGAAGAGTTGCCTGTCTGCTTTGTAACTGTCTTTCAGGTAGCTGTAGGTTGCCCTTAGGTGGTCCCTTGACCTCCTCTTTCAAAAATTAACCAGGCTTCTGGTTCATGTTCTCTAGGCCACTGACAATCTTGGTACCCCTTTGCTGTATCTTCTGTTTCTCAACACCTCTCTTAAACTGGGGTGCCCAAAACTAGACACAGTATTACGGTCTCCTTGCTGCTAATTAAAGGCAGTATCACAGTGCTGCATCAGCAATCAGAGCTCTCTAATGCCTCCTGTTTGTTCATTAGCATAGCATCACTTCAGGTGGACACTGGGTGTGAAAACTACCCCCCCAAAATATGAGAGGTTCCCCTCTAACGCTGTCCTTTCAGCTGCCTTATTCATGTGCATAAGCTTGGGGTGGGCACCCTTTGATTGCCAACCCAGTCCACCTTCCCTCACTTCATTGTCAGTCATCATCTCTCTCCTCATCATTCCTAGTTTAAAGCCCTTGTCAGAATGGCCAACCTGTTGGCAAAGATTCTTTTGCTCCACTTAGTCAGGTTGCTCTCATCTCCTCCTAGCAGTCAATGCTCAGCAAGTGCCCCTTGGTCATGAAAGCTGATTCCTTACTTTGACACTAGCTGTGCAAACATGTATTGACCCACAAAATTCTCCACTCACTGAGAGCACCTTTCCCCTTCACTGGCAGGATTGAGAAGAGTCCACCTGAGCTCCCTTGCCCTTGGATCTAACCTCCAGAGCCAGGTGGTCACATGTAATATGTTCAGGGTCTCCCCTCACAGTATCATTGGTGCCCACATGGAAGATCAGCGTGGGATACTAGTCTTAGTGGCAGGCAAGCCTAAGTAGTCTCTCCACAATACCCTGGATCCAAGTCCCCAGCAAGCAGAAGACCTTCCTAGGCAGTAGGTCAGTGGATAAGAGCCTTTGTCCCCCATAACAGGGACCCTCCCAGTATGATTTACCATCTGCATGCTTAGGCTTAGCTGGCTCTTTTGATGCTTTGTTAAACAGTTCCCAGGCCCTCATCTGCTTCCAGGACAGAGAATCTACTCTGTAGTTGCAGATCTGCAGGCAGAGAAGGAGGCATGCTCCTGGTAGCAGAATTCACAAAATTCCAGCCTTCACTATCATGGGATTCTCCATTTCCCAACCCAGTGTTCCCGCTTCAGCACAGTTGTGGTTTCAAGCTTCTGTATCTGTAGAATCTTGGCGTTCTGGTAAGCTACACTAAACTAGGCCTCTCCATAGCATCCTCCATCATCAGCTGGAGCCTATAATTCAGGCAACAATTCAGTAGGATTATACTCACTAAGAATTCACATGTGCAGAATTCTGGGATAAAAAAATTAAACAAGTTGGGAAAATATTAAGATTTTTTGCATATTTTGCAAATCCTATTTGCTGATACTTGGCTAGACAGAGAAAATAACCTGGCCTAAGAGGGAGGAATAGCTTGGTTAGTGTTCTGAATGGAAGAAAAGTCATGTCACGTAATCTCTGTGAGCCAGTTTTCCTTCATTAATTGGAAGTAATAATGTTTCCTTTTTGCTTTTTTCTATTTTTTCTTGTCAGTTTTCAGACCAAAGACTGTCTCTAGCTTTTGCTGCTGCGCTATATAATATAACTGGACATGAAACCCAGTAGGATATTTTAGTCCCAACTTTATTAATTAATTTATTTGTTTATTTTAAATAAATAAGGGATAAATGAATTAAAAAATTGACTAGCAGAGAAGAGAGAGGCTGCTGCTTGTAATGTTAAGCTTGAAGTTATATTTAAATTTTCTCCATTTTAGCCATACTAATTTTAGAAGTTATTTAAATTACATATTTTCAATATTTTAGTGTCACCTGTACATAAAATAGAATATTTCTCCTTTCACAGGTCAGGTTTTTGTAGCCTCTTGGCATATAAAACTAATTTCTCTCTATTGAGATCTGTATTCAACCATATGCTTGTAACATTACATAATCTACTTCCAGCATTTAGAAAATCTACCACTGATGTTGGTATACTAGTAATTTTTACCCATACTGACTTATGTGTTGCAATAAATGTGTCCCTTATGTGTAATAAAAGGGTAATTTTCTGTTTTCTCCATCCTTCCAGGAAGAAACTAAGCCATTGGAACAATGCAATCTACATTAACAGGACCATTTCAAAGGAAAACAAAAAAAATCTGGAAACAGTGTACGAAAGGGAATTCCCATTGTCGGGCACTGAATTAAAGACTTGAAACAACAGAAATGGGGTAGTTAAAAGTTACTCATTAACCAATGCAATGAAAGACTTTCCTTTACTATGTTATTTAAAGTAGAAGCAGAAGTATTATTCTGTATTTCAAGAGATTCGGGTACCAGTTAGTCATCATACGCATTAGTTTCTGGACAGTTTGTCCAGAGATGTTGACTCTTTTATTAAAAGACAATAATTTGTATTAAAAAGCCTGAAGTCCTTTCAGTCGTAAATTTATATTTAACATAGTGTGAAAGAGGCCATCCTTACTCCCATAGCAGGATGAATCACATCCATATCCTGATTCTCAGATTTTTTTCTGAAAAACTTCCACTGCCTTCTAAGGCAGTCTCTGGCTAGGACCTAACTAACTATCCCTAGTGGTAAAAAGTTTGCTCATATGTAAACAAAAAATACTTACTAGCTTTTTGTACCCACTACTGTCTGCCTACAAACTAATTGAGACCAAATTATTCTTTTCTGTCTTGCAGTAGCCTTTGAAATATTGAAGGTTAATAACAGGACCCGGTCAGCTCTCTCTAGGCTAAACAAGCTCAATTCTCTCAGTCGTTTAAAGAAATGGAGGACACGGCACTCCCAACAGGAGCCTTTATTTATTTACAGATGACACTTCTGTTCTTACTGGTCTGTGTATTTGCCATCTCCTCAGAAGCAGAACATTATTTCAGATCCACCTGTGATGGACTGCAAGCCACAGATCATTTTATCTTGCCAGCTCTTCTCTTTCCTGCGTATTCAATTATTTCTGCTTAAGATAACAGCCTTGTACTTTCCCTATTAAGACACCATTTCTCTAATTTGTCAAGATGCTTTTCAATCTTAATCCTGTTTTCTGATGTGCTGTCTCTCAAGCTTCATGTAATTTGGAAATCCTAGGCATCTTCTGTTCTTTCAGACAGATCGTTGACTGCTAGCAGCCAGGACAGATCTTTCCAACTCCACTCAAGATATTGCGCCTTCTTAACTCAAACTGCTTTCTGACTGCACAGTGGCAACTTCCAAACCCAAAGTAAAGCAAACCATTGTTTTCCAAAAACAGTGTTCCTCATGCAAGATTTAATTTCCAGCCAGGAACAATTTTTATTTAGAGTCAGTAGTTGCAGAAATACTCTTTCAGAGCAAAGGATAGTCAAGTGTTCTTGAGCTGAACTGCACTGGACTGAACAATTTCAGGTGTACTTTTTAGTGCAACCAGAATGACAAGAGGTTTTCAGCAGTATCCATAGAGTTCCTCTCAGAATACTTTTGGTCATCCCACAGCTGCAGAGGAAAATAATTGAAAATGTACAGCCATGTTAGTGTTGCACTGAGCTAAAATCCTTTGCTTCTCAATAGGCTTCTCAGCTTGGAGTCAAGCAAGGATTCCTCACTGCCAGCCTAAAATGTCTCATGAAATGTAGGAGGGAGGAATGGCATAATTGTCCACACTTGTTTTGTGGGTGCATCCTGAATGTCCTACACAAATAAGCTTTGAGTTTTTTCTAGACATTTCTGTTGTGCCTGTGGTAGGTCACTGTAAAGGGCAAGGCTTGAGCTTGTATTGAATTGCACTGTATTGTACACAAACTTGTGTGGTTCCAGCAACAGTCTCTTCTCCAGGCATATCTCTTTGATCAAGAAATAATTGTAGTTCCTAAGAAGAGATGGTGCAGGTGTTGTATATGTATAATCTGATATGATCTCGCCTAATATATAACAGTGTAGGTTCATTCTAGACAATTAAAAGCACAGTAGCATAAATAAATTATGGGATAACTGAAGAAAAAGTTATTGGTTATTTGCCATTAACTAATAATTGCATAGAAATCCAAATGTTAAACAATTATTACTAAGATGAAAAAGCAGTGAAATGTAAGGAAATATCAACATTAGGAATAATATGTAACTTCAAGTCACTTTTTAATTTATATACACTGTTATGTAGCGCTTCATTATTTCAGTTTGGTTTTATTCACAAGGCCCATTTCCCCAGTGAACACTGAGATACATGAAAGTTCACTTTTTCTGTAGATCATCTATATTTATTTTCTCCCAGTTATCAAGTGGAAAGGCTGCTTAGTTTTTCTGCAGTATTCAAGTCCAGCTCAGAAGCTAGCAAATTTTTTCTCTATAATCTTTTTGCTTATGGTCCTTATCCATGATGTCATATAATCCAAATTTATGTACATCAATTTAATCTTAATAACAATCTCTCTTCTTTCCCCCACCTAAATTACTTGGAAACTAAAGATGCCAATGCTACCAAAATTTTCTAGTGGTATTAGAAATGCAGTTGGGTTCAGCTGAGCACAGTAATAAATTAATCTCTAATGACTGCTTACGCCATTTAGGCACTTAACCTGTGAGGTGGTTTGGCATCTAGAGACCAGCGTCTTCCAAATACATTTAAAAGTCCTAGTTTCTCCTCTGAATAGATAAATTCTGACCTGCTCATCTCCCAGAACTATTCTTTCCTGCCAGATTGCACAAGGCGCAAGAAGGCTGCCACTCCAACTCTCATGAGCTCCTGTGTCTTTCTGTACAATGACATAGTCTTAACTCTGGCTGTGTCCGTTTACGCCGTCCTTAAATCTGTGCCTTTAGTCATTCTTTGGGGTGGTTCCAAGCATGCATTTGAACTTGTTTCAGCTGAAGAGAGAATTGAATCCTTCTCTTTACTTTAGGATTGAGCACTCTGGTCACTAGGCTGTAAAAGGATTGTGTGGCTTCATATTTTAAAAGAGGGTGTCTTCAACATCTTCCCATGAGGGAAAAATATGTGCAACATGCAGTGGTCGTACCCTGAGAAATGAACTTCCAGGCAATTCACCCACCCAGTTTTTGACCTCAGAAGCATTTGTGCAGGCTGTATGCTCATCACACTGAAACAATTCTGTGCATATGAAGTCTAGGTGCTCAGGGAATTTGAAGAGATGCCAAGTCTATTCAGTCTTTCAGATTAATGGATAGCTAGATGGGAATCCAGAGGGGGAATTAGTTTCTGCCTAAGAGCTTCTTTAGATGAATGTGTGATTTACTGGCTCATCCCATAGAGATTAAGGTCAAAAACATCCACTCTTTGGGTCCCAAATTTGAGACAGTTTGGGGTTTAGTTTCGGATTAGTTTTACTTACGAGAAACTCTCTGCTACCCTCTTGTGGTAAACTGGAGGAAGAGACAGTAAGAGCAAACATTTTTACTTACGTGGGAATCACAGGTTAAAATTCATTCCGTATTTCGAGTGTTGGACTAATAAAATATTGAGAGTGTGGTGGGACATCCTAGGATAGGATGGAACACAGTTCCAGTGTGCTGGAACAAAGTAGTTGTTCCACTGTCACACACTGAGATTTGTGCTCAAATATCCTGGATACGTGCTTTTTTTCTGTGAGAAAGTTTGCTAGGATGAAAAAAGGGGCTCAGGATTTCTGTCTGTGTGATCAGAACATCAGCTATAATGGTAGCGAGGCTACTTGGTGACCTTTATGGTTACATAAAGATTGCACTTATTCCAGCCATATATACAACACTGTCTCTCATGTCCAGATACAGGAGCCTGTTTTGAGTGGCTGTATAAGGGAATTTGGCATATCCAGAAGAAGGAGGTTGCCTGTGGATTCTTGCTGTGCTATGGACCTTCACTCTGGTGTAAGAGCAGATGTAAACTCTTCTGTCAAGTATCTGATGGAGAAATCATGGGTATTTCCCACTGAAGTCATTAACAGTAAAGGACCTCTAGCTTATACCTATTATTATTCATCACAGATGAAACTGAGGTAACCAGAGGAGAACCAGACAAGGCACTAGTGCAAGAATACAGTAATAGAGTAGGATGAGGTTCCTTTTGCCCAGCATTTGCAGAGCAAAAATCAAGAATGTAAGAATGAACTCTGGGGCCATATCAGTGTATGGACAGTAACACTTCCAGGTGCAAAATCCAGCATTCCAGTTGGAGATAGCAGATAGCAAGAGCTGACACATAGGTTACCCGTCTACAAAAGTCCCTCTTGTGGCATGGGACTAGCCTAAGGCCATTCCTGAGTTCTGGGACACAATAAGCCACCAACAGGACATAATAGCATACAGGCGTGCTTTTCTGCCAGAATGTTACACAAATGAGACTGAGGCAAAGGACTGTTTCCCACAGGATGAGTTGGCTTCCTAAAAAAAAAAAAAAAAGTAGTCTTTCCACAGGTCTTCCACTTTCCCAAATTATTGTTATGCTATTCTAACCCATAAAAGAATTATTTGGTTTGCACACATTTTCAGGGTGAATATAATGTGAATGCACGATGTAAAGTATAAAAGATTGACTATATTACTTAAAGATGATTGTAGCTTGGATTCTTTGGACCATTAGGCTCAGTGGTTTGATGACTGACGTTTAGGGCAGTGTTTCCTACTTGCCATGCTGAATAAAAGAATCCCCGTGGCAAAGCCAGTGTTGCATTGAGCAGTGCATCTAGGCAAGGCTGAGGAAGGCTATCTTGTGGAAGGGAGGCATTAGAAGCACATTCTGTAGTAGTTGACTGAGAGCACCCAGCAATCAGATGCTCTGTGGAGTGCCAGCAGTTGGGATCTCTGTGGCTGATAGTGCCAGATAATGACCATTATCTAGGGAGGAGGCATTCTGTGGAAGGAACAGCCAAAAAAATACGTCATTAGGGCTGTTTGTCAGCATACTCACAAGCATTTTCCATGCTTCAGGGGATTATGGGTATTTATACACCAGCTCTTCCAGCCCTAGTGTTGTATCTGCAAGCCTCTGATGATGATACAAGTTATACTAGAGAAAGGTCTGTCGTCTTCACTGTGCACACTGCTTCCCTGAGGAAAATAAGTGCTGCCAACCGGTGGCTTTTCTGCTGATGTAGGGTGTGCCTGCCCTGGGCTGTAGGCCACACACAAGGTTGGACTTGTATCACCTAGCAGTATGAAGTTTTTTTTCTCTGCTGATATAAGCAGCTTGCAGATCAAGTCTTTTTCTACAAGGGTAGCTTTTCTGATTCAGCTATAAAGCTTTCCAAGACAAGAAACACAAGCTAGAAAAATGTCACCCTCATACTAGAGTGTTTTAACCAGGGCAGTATTTCAGTGCATAACCAATATTTAAATACACTTGATACACTATTCCATGACAACAGATTCCAGGGGATAATGTCCTCCAGGCAAGGCTAGGTGGCGCAGTAGGTTAATACATCAAAGTTTTTCAGACTTTGAGGTCTGCAAATTCCTGTAAATTTCCACAGCCTCATATGTTTATTGACACATTGATGCATTGATTAATGTGGGAAAATCTCATTGCTTTTTGTGGCTTTTCCGATTCATGACTTTTCATACTCAACCAAGTAAAAGTCAACATAGAAAAGCTTCCAAGGTACTTTCTGGACAAAACAACATAAATACTTTTCTTATTTTTTGTACATTGCCTTGCCCTCAGAAGCGTAGCTGAGGGTAAACAGAGTTTGGCTGCTTCTAATTTGGGAAAATTAGAGTTTATTTCATTCTTACTGCACTCTTGAATACCACAGGGGTGTGTTTATAGATGTTTTGTATACCAATAAACCACTGTCTCCAAATACTTACCAAACATTAAAGAAATCCTCAACGTCAGCTTTTTTCTTCCATGGAAAAAGAAAAATTTCTGAAAATACATGATTAATGTGCCCTCATTCCTTCTTCCATCTACCATAAAAAAGAAAGCTGAGTCTAGTAGTGAAAAATTGCTGTTCCACTTGGAAAAACTCAGAACTACCTGGACAATTTTGTGAAGCTACTTAGTAAGTGTTAAATGGAATAATTTCTTGTTACCAAATTAGGTTGTAGCAGACTGCTAGTTTCTCAGACAGAGAACATTGTTTACATAAAAAGCTCAAGATAAGTGTCTGTCTCATGTATTGTTATTTGCAGAAGATAACTAAGTGATGATTAATAAGTTATTTATATTCTTTAGAAGAGGTCAGGAGAGGAGTTATCAATATTTGGGCAGCAGGATGTGCCATTTTAAATAACCCCAATTATCAAAAAGGTTGAGGGTAACAGTCAGATGGTTAATGTACTGAGCATTTAGCATCTGCTCCTGTGAGGTGTCAAGTGCCTTTGCAAAGCACTGAGTGCACTCAAATTACATTAAAATAATGAGGGAACTCACTTCCTTCCAGGAGATTCTCAGCCACTGGCAGAATAAAGCTATTAGCATCCAGGCAGTAATGGATAGTAGGAAAAATCCATTTCCTTCTTTCAATTATTTAATTTTTTATTTTTTTGTAGATTTCGACTCCTTGAATGGCTTGCAGAAGTTACCAGTGCTCTGTAAACACCAGCTGAGAGCTGAGTGCCTGCAAGCGAAACACCTCCTGTCTGCTCTGAGACACAGGGTAAGCACAAAAGCTGAAGACAACAGAGGGAAATTGAAGAGAGTGAGAGGCCATGAAAACCTTTATGTAGTAGATTTAAGCCCTTTACTACAATCTATTTCTATAGTGAAGGGCAGCTTCAGGCATCTCAGTGTGATGCAGCCTACTCCTTTGTGTGCAGGAACGTTTGTGTTAGCTTGCTGCTGCCAGGCTCTGCCCTGAGCTAGAAGTGCAATCGCTTAGCAAGCTCATTCTGCCCAAATCCCAAGAATCACAGCACACAGCTCATATCAGCATTCACAGCTCATATGTGTAACTTGTTCCAGGATAATCTGCTTGTCCCATCACGGGGTTAAGCAAGGAGCTGGTTTAGATCTACTTTGGTAGTGTTCTGTTAGGGTTCCTACTCTTAAAATTGCCAGAGCTATGCCAGCTTTTTATGGTGTTTTCAACCCCTACAAAACTGTTCCTGGTATGTTTAGACCAGAAGAAAGGTAACAGTAGTATTCCGCAAGAAAGTAATGGCAACTGAAAGGAACTGGGTGGATATACCAGTGTGAACCAAGATGATGTTGCTTTAGAACAGCAAATAACTCCTACTTCAGCTTTTTTATTAAGCCAGTTTTACTGAGCCAGTGTCCACACATGTTGTGCAGTGTAATCACAAGAGATGCATGCAGAAAGCTGCATAAGGAAGTACTCTGGAGTTTGAGTGGTAAGACACCCTGATGAAAAAGTCAGCAATAGGTAAGTATTTAAATTATTGTGGAATCTCTCTCCTGGAACCTCAATCTCCTCTAAGCCAGGTCCTGCACAAATATTAGACAAAATAAATGTAAACTCCAAAGAGCCATGGAAATTTAAAGTGAAAGACAGCTGATGAGTATATGCAGAAAGGGAAGCATGAAGAAACAATATTTGTTACATGATAAATAGCAGTAGCAGGATTATATGACAGTCTAGCTATGGTTGAAATGTCAACGATCTTATGATATTGAGTGTAAAGGTGCTCTGGGGAAGTAAACACACCAGATGCATTTCTCAAGCTGCTCAAGCGTGGCTTCCATTCTCGGTCTATATCATGTCATCAGGGTTGGGCTGAAACAGGCTGCTGAGTAGTCTTGGCTCCTCTGTGTGGGAGAAAGAAAGCCAGCAAGGGTTTCTGAAGCTGGCACTGTGAGATAATACTAGGACCCAACTTAACCCCAAACCACAGACAGAATAGTGGATCTCCTTGGGAGCCACTGTCATCTTTTAGAACTATACTCTTTCTCCACTTAGCTCTCTGAGGGATATGGTAAGTGTCTTGTGGTTCCTAGCCCTCTAGTTTAAGGGTCAGCAAGGTTGTCTATGCTTGGGTTAGTCCCTGAAAGGCCTTGAAAGAAAAGATATTTGATATCACAAAGAAGGGAAGTCAGTGCTGTGATACAGAAAGAAAGGTAACCAGTCAAAATGAAAGACAAAGACAAAATGCTGGCAATAGTGTACTGCATAGATATGAGCAGGCCAAGCTGGGCAAGGCTGGAAAGGGAATTTCTTAGTGGCTAACATGGGAGACAGCAGTCTTCAGAAGAGTTTTAGCTAGAATAGGCTAAGTTGTAGAAATGTCATGTGGAGATGATGCTTAAAATTTAGACATAACCTCCAGGTAAAGAAATAGGAGAATGTAGTCAATGATAATTCGTAGGTCATTGACTTGAAAGACTAGGTGATGTTATCTCAGAAAAAGAGAGTATGGCAAGTGTAGTGAATTTCTGAGAAGGTTAAGAGTGCCATCAAATTTACCAACAAATGTTTTAAGGTTGGGAAAATGTATGAGTAATATGGTGAATTAAATATCAGTTAAAAGAACTGGACAAATTACTAGTTTAGCTGAGTTTTTTCTACTGAATGGGTCACACAGTGAGCTTGTTTTTACTGATTGGGTAGTGGGTCTTTATCTCCACTAGAAATTGTTCATATTCTGTGGTACATGGTAGCATCAAGATTGTGCCAAGGAGCTCATGATTGCTGCTACCGTGGTTTATGACTCAAAACTTACCTGTTAAACCCATTGATATCACTGAAACACCAAGTCTTACTCACTGATGACACAACCATGTGGAAGATGCTCTTCTTTCATTTCTCCTCAACATCTTCCCCCTCTTTTCTTTGATACTCCATATGATTTTCTGATCAGCTAGGCAATCCTTTGTGTATTATTACTGATCCACTGCTTCACTATCAACTTCTGTCTCCTGTCCCAGACACTGAATGACCTTCCAATTACCAGCTTATAACTTTATATGTATAATAGTTTGTTCTTATTCCTAGCAGCCATAGAAAAGAAAACAAGAAGTACCCTCAAATTCATGTAATTTCCTTTTTACACCATTGCAAGTGATAGCTTTTGTATTAAAAAAAACAGAACAACAGCAAAAAAATAAATTAAAAAAAACCACACAAAAAATGTGTCTTTTGCTTACTCATGCTTGTGAGGCATTATCCCAGAAGGAGAAATGAGAACTCCTCATTTGATCAGTCCACATAAAAGGAAAGTACTGCTCGGTAAACCTGTGTTATCTACTGTTTCTGACCATAATGCCACTTCATCTGATTTCACACAATTCTGTTCACCAAAAAATCTTCTGAAGGATGCAGAAATCCAACATGAAAATACATGAGTGACAACTTGATGATATCAGTTTTCTGTTTTGGCCTCGGTGCATGTTATCCTGTAGCTATCCCAAGCATCCTATGTGAGAGGAGAAAAGAAATGGTGAGAGACAAATTATTTCTTTCTTGTGTAGTTGATGTTGTTAATCCTTTGAGCATCTATTAGATGCTTAGATGTACTTTGAAGATTTTGTGGTTGCACTGGGTTTGGCTCATTTTGACTCACAGGAAGGGATCAGAGGATCATGATAACTCTGTTGTGGTTGCCCATGGCTGCACATTTTCTTTGTGGTAATGTGCAGTAATCAAATGCCTTGAAAGCTACTATGAAATTTGCCCAATGGCATACCTAATGGTGGATGTTTCACCATATAGCAGTGAAAATGGAGTGTAGTTGTGTGAATGTTGGACAAGGAGGAAGCTATGGATGAGAGACAGGAGAAATAAAGATGTTTTAAGATGACCAGCAAACAGTGAGAACAACATCTGGGGTATCTGAACTAACAATTGTAAAGAGTATCATTATATCAGGAAAGATTTTAATCTGCAGGATTATATTCAAACTTCAAAATATGTATTAACTAATGGGTTAAAAAATCTTAAATTTCTTAATTTTGTGTGATCCAGGTTTCGCTGTTGCATGATTTGTATTTTGGCTAAAATACGTCTTCAGCTGTCACAATCACCAATCACAAATTTAGGATATTAAAAGATGTCATCTCTGTTTCTTTTTCTATGTCATTTTAATCCCCTTCAGTGCGAATGAACCATTAGGCTGTAATTATGACCATGGGTATTCAGGACATCTGTAAATGACTTGTACGCTACATTCAAATCCTTTGGGAGTAAGAAGTGAACGGATCCATGCTCTGGGCTGCTTTGAATTGCCCTATCATGGTGTAATAACTCCCTCAGTATGAGGTATTTCCACCACCAGTCAAAGGCTTTTTGAGCTACCTTTCTATAGCCTGTCAGTCCCTCAAAATCTCTTGAAAATGTGGACAGTAGAACTGTATTATTTTGACATTGATCTCAGCAGTTTGCACCTAGAGGCAGTACTACTATTTACTTCCCTCTGTTTGAATTTCTTCTCCTTGTCACATCAGCTTTACTGCCCTGTCACTATATGACTCTGACATTTCTATGGAGTTCCTTGTCTACTTGTCCCCGTGTTCATTTCAAACTTGCTGTTTCTAAGAAACTCTCCCTGCTTTTCTTCATCTGAACCCACTTCTATTTCTTGTTTGAAGGAATACAGCTCACCCAAGTGATTTGTGGCTGTTCTCTGCTTACCTTCATTTTTACTTGCCACACCCCTAATTCTGTGTAACCCACAAAGGTGATTTTATATTTATTTTTAAATGAAAACTCTTTCTGAAAGTAGGAGATAGCATCCAGTCCTGGAAAACTGATGACTGACGATTTTCCATCAAAAAGTCCTCAACCAGTTATGATTCCTATTGACTGCAGCTTTTAGAAACCTAGGAAGTGGCTAGTTCTTATCTCTAGTAAGTATGTATTTTATTGGTGGTTTTGGCTCAACATTGTCTCTCTTCCAGTTTCTGAAATTCCCCTATTCTTCCAAGCTTTATTAGAAACAAGTACCAGGAGGCAGGATTTCTCCTCAACCAGTCTCCAGAACTAGAACTATTACACTGAGAGAGTTTCTTCTCTTTCAAATACAGTTATGAATTCTTTTCCATGTTATTCATCCTGGTAGCTACAGATATCTCTATAGTCTTCTGCTTTCCTTATCAGTTGTATGTATTTGCTAACTTCTAATTGATATTAATTAGTCCCCTTTTAAAGTTTATTATCATTCTTCATTTATTTCTTGTGTTAAACCAGACTTTTAGCAAAGTAGTTCATCCTTCATCGTTATGGGAGCATGGGGGGTTTTGCTACATAATAAATAGCTCCTGGAAACTTTATCATTTGCATTCTAATCTTTAGTCTTCTATATTCTTTTTCTAATAATAACTTCTTTAAGTTTGGTAAAATAGTACTTGTGATGTATTGCTCTATGTATGTCTATAGGTATAAAACTCATCTTGACAGACAAATGCTTGTCATACTGGAAAATAAGCAGGTCCGATAAAGGCTTGTATTTTCTGCTTCTAATTTAGTGATTAATCTTCTCTGTTGTTTAAAATAAAAGGACTTAGTTCATGGTGAAAACAATTTGGTGTAAGTTTTGGAAATTCTGACAATGTTTTCTCTGCATCTGCAAAAGGCATCCAGCGTGTAACTTCTAACACAGAATACATCTCCTAACCATTAAAATAATCTCTTATTAGGTTGAATGTTTACAAAGTGTTTCATTATAATTTTCCAAGATGAGTACTCCTTATGGACCTTCACTAGTACCTTCTATGGTGTTATATAGTGAATGTTCTCATATGTCTTTTCCTTGGTGTGTGAGGTTTCAATAATTCCAGAGTGGCTGATCTCTTCTGCACAGGCCTTTTCAATTTGCTCTACCAGTTATAGGGTCATTTTATATTTCAGTTTTATGAATGAACATCAGAGATTGGATTGTTCCCTCTTATCCAGGAGAATTTCCAGTCCTGTTTATTAGTTACCTGGAGTGCCTGCTTTATCATGTGAGCAATAAAGGACTTCCTTTATATAATTTTCCACATAGATTCAGCCTATTAAATAAGGATTTTTAGCTTGTACAGCACCTGATTCTCTTTCCCCATTCTCCATATCTCTGCCCTTTTCAGTGCTTAACAAATGTATCAGATGCTACCAGCAGTTTGGACCAGAAGGATTTTTAAGCACACTGGAACAAGGCAGCTGTGTTTGGATTTCATTGAAGGCATTTGGAACATTAAAGCACAGGGAAGCCAGTTCTGTCTGTAATTATAAACTCAAGCACGAACAAAAAATACCCACAGTCAAAACTGTATAAACAATAGTCTGATTGTACTGTGTGAGATTAGAGATGCTAAATTGCAAAAGACACTGCAGTTTCTTCCTGTTAGTACACAGATGAAGTGACAAGGCAAGCAGAGTTTTCCAATGGCCATATTGTGCTTTGACACAGACGCAGCTTGGTAATAGTGAAGGAAAGTGATACTAGAGCTGATCAGCTTTCTTTAAGAGTTGAAAATCCAAACCTATACAGAGAGCATGTTGATCGTGCTTCTCAAAAAAGGTATTAATTTGAACTTTAATAACTGCAGGTCTGTCTCCACAAATCAGCACTGCAAGCATTTAGTAATCCCAGGCTAAAGCGGGAAGTATTGTATCAGTTTATTTGCCACAGTAGGGTTGAAGGAAGTGTAACAGGTCACCTGCAAATCTTATGAGAAGCTAGGAATAGTAAGGCCTGCCAGAAATGATTGAATTTTCTGTCTGCAGTAAAACTCCTCTACACAAATGTCAAGTCTCATCTTTATCTGCACGTGCCTGAGTGAGTAGGAGAGATAAAAATGAACCTGAAGACGCTACAGGATATGACTGTTTCTAAACTGAAAACATTAAGAGAGAAGAGCAGTGCTGCCAAAAGTTGTGGATCTTGCATGACATTTGTGTATTCAGCAGAGTTGTCACAAATTGTCCAGTCACAGCAGGATTTCTGTGCATTTGACCAAGCTTCTGAAGCCTTCTGACAATTGTGTTCAGGTCTTTATCTCAGTCCAACAGGGACAATGTAGCCTTTCTCTCCTTTTATCTAAGAAAAATGCAACTCAATGCAGTCACACAAGAATCAAGATCAAGCAGGAATGGATCCCTTGCCCTCTGCAATAAGATTTCCTCAGTAACTCTCAGACTTTGCACCTTCACAGCAGCTCTTTGGCTACCTAGCTCAGCATCTACCCAAATTTAGAATTTCTGCTTTATGAGAAAATGCATTTGTACACATGAAATCACAGTTTCATATGTAGGGCAGCACAAAACTCTCTAGAAATAGGCAGAAGCCTACACAATTTTTCCTTGCAAGGTTCAGTCACAGGCAGACAGGAAAGCCAGAGGTAGAAGGCCAATGTACAGCCATGAAAGATATATCTGCTGTCATCTATTTTCAGCACAAGACAAAATGGTTGCAGCCTCTTTCTACATAATCAGGTCTTGCCAGGTCCAGGGATGGTTAAGGTGGAACAGGGAGAAACTGCCCAAGTTCTCAAAGTCCCATGTGGCATAGACCCAGCTTTGTCTTGTTCTTAATTGGTCCAATCTTTATGCTTGGAAAATAGCTTTGAGAATTATGATTTCTGTAAAGACTTTTTCTTCACTGTAGTACCTGGACCTCTCTTTTAGGAGCATGTGGAAGAGAAATACATGTAATAGTTGGGACTTGTGTGTCAGATCTGAGGTTGCAGTGGGGCAAAGTCTTCTCAAAGCCCTGTTCTGATGGTAGCCTTATAGTTACTGAGCTTGCTTTTGCTTCTAAGCATGCTGCACACTAAGATGCAGAATTTCTTGCCATAAACAGATGTGAGATCACTCCATTGTTCTCTCTTCTGAGGCTGAGCTGAGAATGGAGATTTTTTTCAGCATGAGTCAATGCCACTATTTAAGAAATGCAGCCTGCAGCCTTGTTATAACCACGGGCTGTCTTTAAAGCAGCAGAACCCAAGACAAACTTTGGCTGGTGTGGCATTATCTGCTTTTGTTTAATTAGTCACAAAATCCTTCTGCTAGCCACTCTCCCCACTTGCCATAGAGTAGAAGAGATTTATGATGCTATGAACCTCTTAAAACCTGATAAAAGAGTAAGTGTGAGATTTTTAAAGAAAAAAGGAAAGTCATTTACACATCAAACCATAGTAGAATGAATTAATTTCCTGGTTTTGCGCTAGTACTTGTAAGCCAGTCATAAGTGAGCACTCCTGAAGGGCAGTACATGGCATTCAGCTAGGAGGCTCAGGACTAGTATGTGGGGCTTGAATGAGAAAAGTGCAAACATACTGATGACAAGTGTTTGTTTTTCTTTTCATGTTTTTTTTTCTGGAAAAAAACAGAAAATACATATAGGAAATATTTTAATCTATAGGAGAAGGCAAAAGGTAAGCTAATTTTTAAATTATACTGCCAGCATTTACTTTTAAAAATGCTTCCTGTAAGAAATTGACTTGAAGTTTATTTCTAATTTTACAGCATTAGGCAGACACTATTTCTATGCAGTAAGGCCTATGTATTAGGTAAAGCCATATAACTTCCTTGCCCCATTATAAAGATACAAGTCTGTCATGTTTATTTTCCATTTTTTCCTTAGAAACATGAGTTTCTTTTGTATCTTCATTCTAAAAGCATTTTTTTCATATTTTATTTTTAACCATACAAATATAACCTTTTTTGGTAGTCAGCATTACTAAAACTTTCCCTTTTCCTAGGTCTTAATTTCCTTGCCTGTACCAACATGAAAATAATACACCTAAGTATGCAGCATAAATCTCTCTGCAGTGGAATCGTGGTCTTCATTCACCAAATATTTCTATCATTCCTTTAATGTACCTATTAACCCTTTTTGAGTGCTGACTACTATACACAATACCTTTCTGATATTTGAATAAGCAAATATGGTCTAATTTCAATTATCCTTGTGCAGGTGTTTTGATTTTCACCTTATTGCCTGTGTTTTCTTATGGATAGAGGGAGAAATCAGGGTTATATTTAAGGATTGATGGTTTTTGGATTTGCTTCAACTCTAGGAGAACTCTAGGCTTTCTTACATGACCCTGAGCAAGTTGCCTTCCTTCTCAATTTTAATCTTTGTAGATAAGAAGTTTTTGTAACTTACCAACAAAATCTCTATAAAGTACTAAGGTCTGTGGGACCTAAGGTTCTTGGAAAACAACATTCATACCAGATCAGACAAGCACTGAGTGTAGGTTTTACTGCAAGACCTGACATTGAGCTTCCAGCTAATGAATGTCTCTGCAAGCTCTGCTTTCTTCAGCATTCCTTCACTGGCTGTCTGTATTATGAACATGAAGGCTCAGTTATGTTCTTCTCAGCATGAGAAATGTTTATTTCTGACAAATAGCCTCCAGCTTCTGATTCTTACAAATTTACAAATTAATCTTCTATTTATACTGAAGAAACTTTGCTACACTGGAGCAGCCAGGATTTAGAAATATTCTAAATACCAGGCTTTAGCCATTTGGTTTTTGCAGTCAAATTCACTGGAAGAGATCAAATGACTTAGTACAGGTTTCAAAGAAAGTTGTTGATTGATCCGGACCTTTTCTCTGACCAGCAACCAAGTTCGTTCTCTCTCTTTTGTTGTAAGACAGGTTTATCTGAAAAGGACTGTGATCATTAAGCTTTGAAGTCTTTAAATCTTTTTCAGTACCAGAAAAAACAATAGTCACTTTTATACCAGAGTGTAATTTGTTTTGGCAACATAGCACAAATGCACATTCCAGCAGCTTAACTGTGTTGCAAGGCTAAACTCGTTAATGGAACTACTTTGCTGTAGTCTTGCCAATTTACTCTTGATATAATGAGCACCATTCAGTTTCCTCTTAACTAGAGCTGGGTAGACTTGTTCAGACTGTGTCATAGTTCCGTTTTTCTCAAATTGTTCTGTGAAGGAGATGGCCTTCCTTATTCATCAGTGTAATTGCAAAAAAGAAATGTGGGAACACCTTTAAATGGCTACAAACTTTCTATGGAACAGCAAAATCAAATCATTCTCGTTGTCCAAAGAGACAACCAGGAGAAACCCAACTGAAATAAATGAGGTTCCTGAGATCCTTAGGTTTTTTAAAGATCTTTTATAACACTCAGGACATCTAAATAATATAATGAAAATGAAGTTTATACAAAGATCTTGACAAAATAGCTTTCCACAGACACTCTGATAGTGTTCTTGTATCTCTCAGTTTGGACTGATTTCAAGGAACCAGCACTCTCCTGAAGAGTAACACACAAGGCTCAAGCAAAGGACAAAGAGTCAATGAAATGTAGGGGCAGCAGCAGAGATCCTAATGTTTCTTAATCCTTATCCTATCCCCTGCTTTTTTTTGGTAAGAGACTCTTTGGGAAAAGAAATACA
This sequence comes from Phalacrocorax carbo, assembly GCF_963921805.1. NCBI lineage: Eukaryota > Metazoa > Chordata > Aves > Suliformes > Phalacrocoracidae > Phalacrocorax > Phalacrocorax carbo. The sequence continues at coordinate 16,415,213 of NC_087548.1, read as the reverse complement.
AGAAAATTGTTCAAAGAAAAGCCCAACTGTGGCTTAATTGAAATTTCAGTTGGCAGCAAGTGAGATTTACACTTTGCATTCTGATAAGAAGCATAGAGAGGAGAGGAGACCTGAAAAATCTATTGCAAAATCTAAAAGCAGGAGGGCACTCATTAGTAGGGAAGAGGAGGGAAAATGGCTCCAAAGACAAAGCCATTCAAGTCTGAAGAGATTAAGAATGCTTGTGATTCCAAAAGAAAAAAATAAATTTAGACGTTGCCTGACCCAAGCCTTGTTCCTTTCATATGAAGGCAGCAGGAAAGATGCCTGCATGGGAGTAGCCAAGTGTCTATAAATAAGTGTTGAAAATGTAGGTTTTAAACAAAATCTCATCTTCTTTGTAACATTCCTTTATAACAAAATCTTCTTTATAGAATAGTCTCTTGTGTTTACATCATGAGCACATCCTCCTTTCCCTACATTCTTTCCTTCAAATACAGCTTTATTTTTTTCTAATATGTTTTTTATTTTGTTGCTGAAGTGAAGCACAGACATTAGTCTCAAAAAGGAGTAATAACTACCTAACAGTATTTTTTCTGATCCTGAATCTGAATTTAATAGCATTTGTTCTGCAGATTATCATCTGAGCAGATACAGGTACGTGCTAAGTGTTGCTGCTGTCAACATTCAGAAACAGGGACAATGGCTTGCTTTAAATCCAGCTGTCACTAGAAAAGTCTTTATAAAAAGAGCTCTGTGGGATTTTCTTCTCATTCCATCTGCCCTTCTTCACAACTTCAAACATACCAGTATTTCTAAAAGCCAAGCTGAGTTCCTTCTAGGTCAGCCAGGATCTCCAGGGACGAAAATCAAAAAGGGAAGCTTTAGATGACAGCTTTATTGATGACATATGAGGCAGAACAGAATTCAATGTTTTTTTCTGTAGCTGGGTTAGTTTTGCATTGCTGACAATTAAATATAATTTTCAGCAGTAAAATAAGCTAACACAATAGTTATGGATGATTTCTTATCCCTTGAAAAGCTCTGCCATACTGGTGAACAGTACTCACAACACATCAGCAGCAGATGACCTTGCTAAAAGGGATTTGAAAGGATGTTAAAGTAACAGACTTGCATAGTTGCACATGTAAGTTCAGAACACTCATCTGAAAATGGAGTAAGATGTATGGAAACTGGTATTTCAAACTAGTCAGCCTTTAGATTCTGGAGAAGGAATGATAAATAAGGAGGCAACAGCCTTTGAAGTGACGAGAAACAGTTTACTGTCACATATAAGAAGGCAACGGGTAGAAAAAATGCATGGGATGGGATGGGGTGGGGTGGGGTGGGGTGGGGTGGGATGGGGTGGGGTGGGGTGGTCAGAATCCTGGATGTATCTAAACAGAGCTAAAAACACTGCCTCGTACTGGGCACAGATCTCCCTACAGGTGGGTAGAAAGTGATGACCTAGGGAAAGATAGTAGAAACTCCAGTGGATTCCCTGGGAAAGGAGCAAAGCCTGTATGTGGGATGTGTAGCTTCTCCAGGACCTGAGAGCAGTCTGCTTGTACCGTACATGTACAGCAAACAGCTGGGGTAGAACAGGGAGTTCTCTAAGTGCCTTTTCTGCCTGAGGTTGGTGGGATCCCTGACATTGGCTCTGCTAGCCCGAAATAGGACATACATCACTTTTGTAGAGCCTTAGCTGAATGGCAGTAAAACATGCCATATTTCAGACCTTCAGAAGCTCAGCCTGTGTCCAGTGAAGCAATGCTACTTAAAATAGGCAGTTCTACTGATATTCTTTGAAGATGGTATATTTTGAATTGAAGAGTATTGAATGGGATATGATATGCAAAGGGGAAAAGGGAAAATGATCTAGAAGATACAACAGCTTAGTTCTGATACCAAAGCTAGGCTGCAAGTGATAGTGAGTGGAGTTTTACTTTTGCAGGCAGTAAGATAACTCATCATTTGGCCTTGGCATCCAGAAGCAAAAAATTTCTTGTCCATAAAGATAAGAATTCTCTTTAATTGTGGCAAATTTATTTAGTGTTGAAGAAAATTATCCTTTTCTTGGTCTTTTGTTGGAGGCTGTGGCTGCCCTACTTGGGAACTGAAGTAATGTCATCAGCCTCAAAGTTGTGAATGAGAGCAGACATGCCTTTTGGGCACAGTCACCTAGTGGTTCATGCTTTAGACTGGGTCTTCACAAGGGGATAATCACAGAATCACAGAATCACAGGTTGGAAAGGACCTCAGGGATCATCTAGTCCAACCTTTCTAGGAAGAGCAGAGTCTAGACAAGATGGCCCAGCACCCTGTCTGGACGACTCTTGAAGGTGTCCAACGTGGCCGAGTCAACCACTTCCCTGGGGAGATTATTCCAATGGTTGACTGTCCTCACTGTGAAAAATTCCCCTCTGGTATCCAGTCAAATCTCCCCAGGAGCAACTTGTGTCCATTCCCCCTTGTCCTCTCCATGGGACTCCATGTAAAAAGGGAGTCTCCATCTTCTTTGTAGCTACCCCTTAAGTACTGGTACATGGTGATGAGATCCCCGCTAAGCCTCCTTTTCTCAAGGCTGAACAAACCCAGCTCTCCCAGCCTATCCTCATATGGCAGCTTCCCAGTCCTTTGATCATCTTGGTGGCCCTTCTCTAGACCCCTTCCAGCCTGTCCACATCCTTTTTGTACAGCAGGGACCAGAACTGTACACAGGACTCCAGGTGTGGCCTGACAAGCGCTGAGTAGAGACGGATAATGATTTCTTTCTCTCTGCTGGCAATGCCCTTTTTGATGCAACCCAGCATCCTGTTGGCCTTCCTGGCTGCAGCAGCACAATGTTCGCTCATGTTGAGCTTCCTGTCCACCAGGACCAATTTAAGATTTCAGTGTAAAATTACACTACTGTTCACTTCAGGATTGTTTGAGCATTTGAGGATAAGTATTATGCACTAGCCTACAAAAAAAAAAAGACACACAAACCAACAAAAAAAAAAGGCTAATCTGGTAAATGTGGGGGAGTTTGACTAGATTTCCCCAAGAAGAAGCAGTGAAGGGAGTGTTATGGCAGCGGGACCTGCTGAAATCCCTCAGCTGTTTTGGGGCTAATGTTGACTGGCTTTGAAGGGAGTGATTTCGTGCAGGAATGTAATTTATTTCCCCAGCTGTTTAGAAAAGGTGGAGTTCAGGTTTTTAACACAGGATTAAATGTTTTCTTGAAATCCCTGGGCCTCATTTAGAGCTTTGAGGAGCTTTGAATATACTTGCATTTCTATTACCTCCAGGTTTATACAATCCATATCCATTGATGCCAATCTGAAATTCAGAAGGCCTCCCATATAAACAGGGGGAAGTAATGCCATCAGTGAGGATGCTACAGTAACGTAGAAGCCATTTTGTCCCATTGACTTCTGTGGGACATTTTATGGATTGGGCTAGTTCTCAACATACACATGGGATTTCTGTGGGCTTTCAGCTCCACAGTTCTGTGGAGCACATTGAAGAAATATCCATGTGAATTACTTCTGAAATCTGATTTTTCCTGCACAGAAATGCAGAGAGTACTGTACCAGCCCAGGTATATCAACCATTGAAGCTGTATTGAGAAGCTGTATCCAGAGACTTTGCTAAAACAAACCTTGAGGTCTATATTTCATTTGGTTCTAGAGCTGAACTGAGTCTTTTCTTTTAGGCTGGTGGCTTAGAAATGCTTTCTGCCTTCCCACATAATGTTTCTAGGGATGGAGTCCTTATGTGTGATATTCTGCCAGGAGGAACCCACATATTCACAGTCATGACTGCCATCTGAGTGTTCAGAGTTTATTGAACACCTGTTGTTTGCCATGCAGCTTACCTTCCAAAACTCCTAGGAGCTCAGCTCATGACTTTTTAGTTGGTGGACTAAACACCAATTCTGTGTCTCTATTGTCCAGGCCTGCTAAGTTATGGCTAACCAGCACAATCTAGGGAGGAGATGGCACAGAATATTTGGTTTCTGAGAGATTGTTAAGCACTTTTAGGAATATTAGGAGACTTTGAAGAATCTGTTTTGCACTGCTGTGACTAACAGTAATGCTACTGTTGATATAGTGAAATAACAGTGCCTTAATCTCTCTCTAAATGTTTGATGTGAGAAGGAGGACTTTTAATTTGCTAAATGATAGTTTCATAATGCAAAGTTTAGGGATAACTACCTTTTCCATCTTTCAAACATCTGAAGTATAAGTTGACAAATCTTAAGTACTTCTGAGCACTCTGTTCCAAAATGACAGCCCTGATCCCATGTTAGAGTATAACTAATGCAAGCCTTTATATATTGCCTTTGAAAAGTGAAAGAAACATCACATTATTATACTTATGTCTTGGAGCACTTTTTTGGCTGTAGATAGTCAAAGGCTCTTCAATTACTGTTGCAGAATATTAAACTACAGCTGATAAGTGCAGGTACCCACACAATTTTCTTTTTCTTGCTGCTCTGGCACTAACATTAACTAACTCATCCCAGGAAATTTGTCACAACAAGGAATCAAAGTCCTTTGTTGTTGTGAGATGGCTTTGTTTAAAGGACTTTTTGTTTTTGGAAAAGTTTGGAGCTTGTGATGCCTCACTGCAGGGAGACACGTAGAACAGAGCCTGTTTTGTCTTCTGTTGGATTCCACTTTCCATCCTAGTGCACGATAAGAGGGAAACCACAGACCAGATAATGCTAGTGAAGCTAGCCTGCATACAAATTCAGGGAAGAGGTATAATTAGGACCATGTCCTCCCATTGCATGTAGGCACCTGCATAGCTTTTATCGCTACAGGTTTCTCCCCAGGCCAGAAAACACCTAGGAGGAGTTGAAGCTTTCTGAGAAAATCCTACAGAAAGGTAGTATTTCATGGTTCCTCCAAGGTACATCAGAGCCCTCCCATCAGCTACTAATACAGGTTTCACTTCCTTGTCCTGGTGTTTTCTGTAAGCCATATTTCTTGCTTTTTTCCACTCAGTGGGTGGAGGCAAAGCGGTTGATTCTCACACACTCACAAATTCTTTTCCTACAGACTCTGAGGAGTGAGACAGTAAGAAGCTATAAAAGTTAACCCTGCAATATTTCCATTTTTATTTTAGAAGTAAAAATGTGCATTACATTCCAACAGTTTCCAGTACCAATTCTCTGCTCTACTTGATTCCTAATCTATTTCGGACCTTTGCTGTTTCCCAAATGGAATGCCCTTAAGCATTGCTGCCTTGTTCCCACTTGAACATTAAATTTATCACTTCTGACCACAATTGAGAGATTCAGATCATGCTTAGAAGACACATAACTCCCAGCCCAGCCTCAGAAAGCTTCAAAAGTTTCAGAGAATGAAACAGTTCTTCAAAATTGTTTCAATTCCGTGAGCATATTCCCCCCTCCAAAAGCTCAAAGCTTGGGGAGTTTTCCCACACATGCAGAACTGTTCTCAAGCAAGATTGTCAGAGCTGTCACACGGTAAATCTTGGACGAGTTTTGACCTCAGGATATCTAGAGATTCTCAATACCCTTTCCTTCCTCTGGAAAGCTCAGACACATAGGTTGTTGTTCTAGGAGAAATCGCCCATAAAACATTGGGTATTTTCTGCTGTGCAGAAACCTTACAATATATGATTAAGTATCCTTAATACATTGTAGCCACCATATGGGAACATCTTCATTTACCTTTAGGATAACTAGAGTTTTCTGATTTTGTTCTGCATCTGGACTAACAGAGAACTGAGTCTGAGGGTTCAAGTAGCATCACCTTTGGAAACAATTTTTCTTTTCTGAAAAATTGAAAGTAATAATTTGCTTAGAAATTCCAACACAAAGCAAGTGAAAGTCATGAAGAAATGAGTGTGGTAAAAGAGAAGAGAGGTTGTGGGAAGGTCTCCTGGGAAAGACTTGTTCCAGCCACTGAAAACAAACTCTGTTTTAATGTATAATAACATGTTTCCTTTCCTTTGGTCTGGCTTCCCTCTAGAAAATGTTTCACTGCAGCTGAGTGGTAAGAAAAAGAAGCTGACTGTCTCAGAGCAGTTTTGTTTGTCTTTGTATTGCAGTTATGTACTGGACCACAGAAGTGCACAAGTAAGATCTCACCTGTGCAACAAAAAATATCTTCTATCCACCTGCTCTTCCAATGATCTCAAAGTCTTCCGCCACTGAAGTCAGAAGAAGCTTTCCCATTTTCTGAATGCACAGGCAGCCTAAAATGCATGAATCAGAAGGCGGTGCTTGAAACAGCAGAAAGCCCCCACGTGTTTTGGTCCTGGTTCTACTCTGTGCACATAGTTTCTACTATTTGGTCTGTTAGACCAACCAAAGGGCTAAATCCAACATGTCCCATAAATCCGTTACTTTCATTATCACATGGCACTACCTATGCTTCATTCTCATAACTCTGTGTGTTTCTCCTTCCCCTCTTCAACCCATTTGAACTCATTGCTTGCATGACTGGAACTACCTAAGACTATAGTAGTGATCATTCCTGATCTCTGTCCATAATGAAAAATGTCAGTGTGCTAATATGGAAAAGGACAAAGACTGCAAGAAAAGCTGTTGAACTTGACAAACCACAACAGTGAGGTTCAACTCTTCTCTTGGGGAGCTGGGAAGATGTCAGGGAGAAATTATGAAAAAAAAACCCAAACAAACAACACATCCTTTGATCAGCTTTTCCACCTTACTGCTGCTGAGCACTTTTACACAAACAGCATATGAACCCAGGTCCATTGAAAGTCAGAATGTACTAGGTACCTGTCAAGCCTGCAAAGTGCTTCATCTGCAACTGAGTGCTGTTAGAAGTCTACACAAAGGACCATGGGAAGTCCCAGTAGGAGGTGTGTGGCCCCTCAATACTACGTGCTGCTCAGATCTATTGAGGATTGAGAAGTTCTTGATGAGATGCAATAGATGACTAAAACAAATAAACTGGCAGGCTGGGGATGACAGTCAGCAGCACATGAGCATGGTTTTAACGTAATGACTAGTTGCTTCCACTGGGCAACCTGCCTAACCTTGTATCTGAGTTGCATCATTTCAGGGAATATTGTCCTGGAGTAATTAGTACTGCAGTAAAGTTATAGGTCAAAAGGTCTGAAACATGACCTGTTAGGAAAGATGGGAGGAAAGGTGGTTGTTTGGTCTGGAGGAGAAAAGACTCTGGGGAGACATGCTACAGCTTCAAATTTGCAGAAAAGAGGAAAGGAATAAAATGTTGCACAGAGGACGTGAAGTAGTGGGTATGAATTGCAACAATGGAGGTATGTGCTAGAAGCATGTGCTGGTTTTGGCTGAGAAGGGGTTAATTCTCCCCACCGCGGGGGGGCGGCTGCCTTTCCAGCGTGGCGGGGGGGGGGGGGGGGGGGGGGGGGGCTGGGAGGGGCGGGGCCATGGCGGGGGCGGCTGACCCCGACTGGCCAATGGCAGGTTCATTCCATACCACGTGACACCATGACCAGTATATTGAGGGGGGGCAGTGGCGGCTGGGGGAGGGGAGTTGGGTGGCTGAGGCGTGTGCGGTTTGTTCCGGCGGTTCATTCCCCCTCCCCCCCCCCCCTCCCTTCCCCCTCCCCCGGGGCTTTGCGCCTCTTGTTGTTCTCCTTTACATTGCATTTCTGTTGTTGTTTCTTTTAATTTTAATTATTAAACTGTTCTTATCCCAACCCATGAGCGTTACCCTTCTGATTCTCTCCTCCATCTACTGATGGGGGAGTGAGCAAGCGGCTGTGTGGGGCTGAGCTGCCACTAAACCACGACAAAGCATTAGGTAAAATTTTGTTTGTCTGTCTCTGGATTAAGTTGCTTAGGACACTGTTGAATCCCTATCAATGAAACGAAGAAAGAATTAGACAAGTATCACTGAGTGACATATATACTGTAGATGGGCAGGGAAATGGCCTAGATGACCTCATGCCTTCTTCTGGCAGTAGTTTCAGTAATTTTTGTGGTATCTCTGTGTACTTAAAATACACAGAAGGCTGTGTACTTTAGAAGCTGTTTGTGAAGGGCCTCTCCTAATCTTTAGGGCTGCTTGATTTTAGAGAGCTGCACTGAACATTTTGCACAGAAAAACGGTGTTTTCCCCTCTCAACCTTTTTTCAATGTCCCATATTTGAGGGCAGCTCTTTGCAATTTTAGTACTCATGATAAGAGGTTTATTGTTTTGTTTCCCTCCTTCTGTTTCCAGTCTCTTGAGTTTGTTTTGTTAACTTGCATTGTCACCATGTTCAAAGCAGAGAAGCTAGAGTCAGAATAAACTTTGTAAAACATTGACAGCTGTTCATCACACCATATCATAGGCTGCAGTTTGTTCATAAGGATTTTTTTTTTTCCCAATTCTCAGGACTGTATGTGATAAACAAACATGCCATTACTATAGTCAAGTCTTGCCTAAGCGCAGCCAAGGGCAGCTAGTCCAAATGTGTAGAGGTTCACAGGGAGCAGAGTGGTGAGGAAGCCAAAGAGCTGTCTAATTCTGTAGTAAAGTAACATACCAACAGTACAGAACAGACAGCTTACTTATCACTACTTATTAGTGTTTTAGTAGAGAGAAATAGCTCTCTCAACTGTTCCCTGTAGTCTTTTCCTCCTCCAGTACTGAGCTGGTCTTTCAAGTGGCACTGTCTCTCCATTTCCCTTCTGAACCTCTGATGCATGTTTATGAAACTTTTTAAATCAATGGTGTGTCTTTTTGCTGAAGAACGAGGCTTTCTGCCAGCACTGATTAGGCAAAATGCTTGAAGGTGGACAACAAGATGGTGCTTGCTTGCTTTACATAGCTTGTGCAGAAATGGAGGCAGCAATAATCAAAGGGTGCCAGCAAATGCAGTGCCACTCAGAGTCTGCACTGGGATCCAAATAACTGTGTTTGCGTGGTACTGCATTGTGTTCAGACCTGGCTTAAATGTTCCTAAACTTTCCTATATATGGTATTTCTATTAGTTTGTAATTTGGCCAAATCTGGACAGATTTTCACGCAAGCAATAGAAGGTCTCATATTCTAGGATTGTCCCACTATCATATTGCAAGATTTAGTCCAAATCTTGAAGTTTTTGAAATTAGTTATTGAATGTAATAGAATTTGCTTTCCCCTTATTTTACTCTCAGGAATGGAGGTGGCATTTCGCCAAAACTAGGAACAAACCACAGCGGTGTGGCAACACTCCTTGAATGGTTAATGTTCAGCAAATGAAAATGAAGGTGTGTAATAGTTTAACTGAAACAACTTAAAATTGCCAGATATCTTGCTTATGATCAGTATCATTTATCATCTTTATTTCATAGAGAAAAGACAGTGATGAATCAATCAATTTCTGGGTGTTAGAAAAGTTGATAACTTTTAACTTGAAGTTTAAATCTTGCTTTGTTGAAAACTAAGCTCTGAACATTGTGTGACCTTTGCATTTCTTATAACAGCCAGGTAACCCCAAGTTATTAATAACAAAGTATTTGGAAACATTGTTCTAGTTCTGGGCTGACAAGTGGTGTGCAGTGTGTTATCAGTTGGCTCTCTCCTGCATACATTCTTAGGGAATTAAATAGCTGGCACGCTTGGAGACCTCTGGCTGATAATCTGGGGACAAGAGCAGGGTAGCTGGCAGTGTTGGAGATAGACAGGCACGATATCCAGCAAACACCTGCCTATACTATTTGTGGTTCTAACTTGCTTTTTATTCCTCCCTAATCATTAGCCCTGTTAAGAATTTAGTTAAAGGAAAAGGTTAAGTGCAGTTCCTTTTACCTTTTTTGCAGCTGGTAATTCAAAACCTAAAGCAACTCCTATGACAATGTGACTCAGAGATGGGAAAGAAGGAAAGAGTGTAAACCAAAGGGACAGTGACATTTGCTGCTAGACTCTTAAAATGCACAAGAATTGGAGCATGGTAAATACCTTCAGTGCATGGATGCCTTCTGAAAAATACAGAAGACCATGAAAGTAAGACACCAAAATGTTTTTAAAAATCTAGCCCCAGTTTCTTCCATTTTTGGTTTACACTGCAGGATCAAGGCTATCTAGTCCCATCAAGGACACAGTTACCTTTCTGTCCCCCAACTACAGAAATACATGAGTTTTATACAACAGATTCTCATAAAACTGGGCTTAGCACTGTGGCCTCTCTCCTGCTCCACACACCACACACAGCCAGTTGGTCTCATTTGTGCTCCCTTAATCACCAGCATCTGCACATGTGGCCCTGAGCAGGATAGTGGTCATCCTACATTATTGCAGCCAGGGCAAGAAGGGAGTATTTGTACCTCATAGCATTGCCTTTGAAATAACAGAGCCCTGCCAGAGGCACACTCCAGGTCTGCACCCAGTCCCTGTCCCACTGTGCCACATGTTGACCCCTGTTTTTAAAGTAAATACTCCCCATCATGTGTCATAGCATGCCTCCATTTGTCAATATTGAAGATAAAGTCACCTGCAAGGTCTGCAAATGGCCTATAATGAACAGCTGTTTTTCTTAAATATTGAGTCTTTCCTTTCTTTTCTCAGACAGTTTAAAATAAGACCAGTATCTGACTTTGCAAAGTCAGTTGTATATTGGGCTAAGTTCCCATATTAAATATGAGCTTCATGGGCCATGTCAGCCACATATGTTACTTGTGGCTCTGCAGCCTGACGTTATGCAGCTAAAGAAGTACAACTACCTAGTGAAGAATAAATAAACCTCAGCTTACTCTCATGTAGGTTTTCTTAAGTCTGTATTGGCAAAATTATTATAAATTAATAGCAATATGTCACTTTGGGTGGATCTCATGTCTTTTTTTTTAAGTGACAAGTTTTTTTTAAATATCTCAGGTAAAAAATGTAGATTATTTCTGCAGAAATATAAATGCATAGATTATTATAAGGTGAAAGATTATTGTATGCACACTTTTCTGCTGTGCCCCAGTACCAAGTGAATATCTTAGAATCATTGCATGAGTGCATGCAAGTAAAAAATTATGACATGTAATTTCTTTGATGTATTTTGCCTTTGGGGAAGGATTGTCTGTAAAAAGGTTATGATTTTCTAGAAATTAGTCATCCTTTGTATGCAAAACACCTAGAAATAATTAGATTATAACAGAGAATTTAAGATTACGGCTCTCATGTATTTAAAACCCTTTTGTTTCCTAAGAGGCCAGTGTCTATAAACATATGAAAATCCCAAGAATGTGCCTGATAATAAGACTTAAAAAGCTTAATTTTTTATCCACTGGGTGAAATTGGGAGCCAAGCTTTCCCAAGACATCTCTTCAGCATTCTGCTACCCAAAACCAACGTGGTATGCGAGATGAAGAATATATTTTCCCATTCTTCCTCCTCCCTTGAAGGTCAAATCATTACTCTGACTTCTCAATACAAACTGTCATGCTGACAAGCCTGTTAAGCAGACAAGACCTCTTGCCCAGTATCCTGTCTCTGACAGGGGCTGGTAACAGATGCCTAGCAAGAGCTAGAACAACGTGACTTGCTGCCTGGTATACTGTCCTATTTGTTGGTCTTTGGCAGCTTAATGACTTCCTGAGCCTGTCATTGCATCTGGACAGTGCCTAACAGCCACTGACAGATTCAATGTAATATACTTCAGTCCATTCTTGAGCCTACATGGGTTGCAGTTACTATGTCTTGTCAGAGCATTCTCCTGGGAGAAGTAGGTCAGGTAACAGAAATAACGTCTGCTTTTGATGGCCCCCCCCCCTCAAAAAGCACCTGAATGTGCTTGCCAGGAGCAGGACAGAAAGGTGGGGAAATAGTGCAGTATGGGGTGGAGCAGGCAAAAGAGAGGGTTTAAGACTGTATTTCTGTTCTAAACGAGACAGGCTTAGGAGAGGAGCTCAAACACTGAGCTGCTGCTTAGTTGCTAGCACACTCTGGTACAGTTTTGGCCTGTGCCAGCTAGCCACCTCTGAAATAGTGCCTGGCTATGGTTCAGGCGACAGCATGTGCCAGGCTATTCTCAATAGGCATTTGTATGCTGAAGCCCTACCCCTAAACACAGACCTTTTTCTATTCTTAGATATCTTAAATTGAAAGAAAAAACATGCAGAAAATGTTGTAGAACCACATAATCACCACATGGAACACAAAGGAGACCCAGAGCCAGCTCTGTACAGTGTGGACACTGCCATTTGGCCCAGGGCATGGGACCAGTTCCTGCCCTTATGTCACTACAGAACAAAGGGATCCAGAGAGACTAGAAAGCTGATGACAAAAGGAGGAAGCACACCCCCAGCTAGACCTCACAGATGGTAGAGAGAGTGCATTTTTATGAATCTGAGGAGTTGTGTGGAACTGGTTGCATGTCAGAAATCCACTACGCTGCTGGAGTAACAGTAAGCCTGAATCCAACATCAAGATAATTAGAAGGCTTATAAACCTTCTTAATAACTATTCTGTATCAATATGATGTTATCTACTTTAAAACAATTTTATTCTCCTAGTTTATGTCCTTTCATCTTAAAAATGTTAAAGCTTAGCCAAACTCAAACTCCTGAAGCCTCCACAGAGGCATCTTGAAGTCTCCATTAGACCCTTGCTCTGACACGCTCATAAAACACTGATTTGAGCTCTACATTTCAGCAATCCTGAACAGGACATTCACCTTGTCCCACAGAAAATAATTATCAGTAAAATTTTACAGTGTCTCCTGTGTGTAAATTGTCATCTATACTACTTCTTTTTAGTCATCATTAAACTTATATAGCATGGGCCTCGGCAATAGTGTCTGTGCCACACAACCTCAGTAATGCAGTCTTGAAGGCTGATGGTATATCAACCATAAAGGGGCTTGCATAAATTTCTCCTCAAAAGGGCATTGATCTTCCAAATTATCTCTCATCATAATCCTGATTCAACCGAGCTGTGCCAAGTACCATTTTCAGACAACTCAGTCTGACACACTGAATTTAACTACATATCTTCCAGACTGTTCCCACTGGCTAGCACTAACTACATGTGGTTAAAATTATGTTGTTTTTCACAGTTTCTTGTTTTCAGAAATCTGAAGATGTTTTTTCTGGAAATGGAAAAGTTATCTCTCAGCAGACAGATTCCTGTAACAATATGGTCTTCTGTCACTGAATTCACATACTTTGTTTCATAATTCATTTCATAAAAGTTGACTTCTCAGCTTTTTAAAAGGAAATATTCAGATCAGAACACAAGAAACATACAAGCATTTAAAAGGAGAAGAGACATTTGCTGAAAACACTGCATATTGGGCATATGCATAACGCATATTCACACTTTCTCGTTCATCTGCTCAGTAGACACTTCCTTCCTGCAAAGGATAGATGAAGACAGCCAGGATAAAGACAGATATGTAACCTGAGAAAAACAAGAAGTCTTGATGGTGCTAAATATATTCACCCTATAAATCACTTCAGATGGCTCTTTCTCTGAAGCTACAACCCTGTCAAAGTGCTTTCCAACACTTCATCAATTTGTTGTGGAGAATGAAATGGAATGCTAACTTGGGAAGGTTCCTTTTTTTCCACTGGCATCCTCTGGAGCCAGTAAATCACTAGCCCCCTAGGTTGTCACAGTGGAGGAGTCAACATATTGAACTTAGCTAGACAAACTGGGGCCTAATTTGAAGTGTTCAGCTGAGTTCTTACTCCACATGGGGAATATTCATTGGGAGAACATTAATAAAATTCATGAGCATGACAAGAAAAGGCAAAAAGAATCCTCTGAGTAAAAAATGAAAGGGGAAAACAACAGAATTTTCTTCTTGACTAATTTCCTGGTTCAGAGTTATTAACAACATACAGAATATGTTTCTGTCTTGTAAATGGCATTTGGTAACATGTAGGTCAAAGCTGAGTGACAGTAATAATATATGCTCCAAGAAAAAAGATTTTAGGTGTTCAGAGCCTATGATATGAATTTACTGGTGAATTCACTGGTTTTACTCTCTTCCTCAATGCACCTTCAGAAGCATAAATCCACTCTTCATAGAGTGCATTAGTAACCTGATGCACAAAGACTTAACACCATGACACCAATTAAACTTAATGAAAGTTCTATAGCTGAATTCCCACATGCCCTCAGCTGAAAATGTACTTCTAATAGTGTTTAAACTTGCTTTTCTCTATAAGTTTTTTACCTTTTATGTTGGAAAGAACTGTGGCACAATTTGCATGTTTTGCAGTCACTATGTCCACATATTCTGTGTGTTTTTCTTCATCAGCTGAATTTCAGCACAATTACTCTGCATGCTCTGATGCACAGGGCAGAAAGTGTTATCATACTGCGTTGATCTCCACTACTGTCTCCACCTGCCAAATCAGATCCTGACTTTGTTAATTTGTGGCAGGTTCTATTAATTTACTTACTGCCTTCACTTTTTCTGATCATCTTTTGCATCTTGGTTTTCTGTAAGTTCTTTTCTTTTCCCTCCTTTCTACGTACTATCTTGATTTTCTTCTCAACTGTATAACCAACAGAGAGTATTTTCTCATTATATTTTAGTGGCCTGCATGTTCCCAAAGCTTGTATCAATTCTTTTTACCTGAAAAAAATGTGTGGGGAAGCCATATCACAGGCCTTCAAAATAGAGCTGTTACTTTTTATTTTATCAGTGACATATTCCTTGTTCATTTAATTATTTACATAAGATTATATGCTATTCTGGACAAATTCTGACTTCATGTGAGTATCATTACATACAGGAGAATTTCAGGAAATTTCTCTGCTTTTACAATGCAGATGCTGAGATTGCAGTTTGGCCCAATGCATTGAACAGAAATGAGCAAACATTTATAAAAAAGACTAGTCTTGGTTTTGATCTTACATGCACTTGTTTTAGTAGGGGAAGGATCCCTAAAATCTGGCTCTGTCTTGTGTGTCAAGGATCAGCAAGACAGAGGGTGACAGAGCAGCGGAACAGGCTGCCCAGGGAGATTGTGTAGTCCCTTCCCCGGAGACATTCAAAACCCACCTGGACACGTTCCTGTGCCCCCTGCTCTGGGTGTGCCTGCTCAAGCAGGGGGGTTGTATGAGATGATCTCCAGAGGTCCCTTCCAACCCCTGCCATTCTGTGATTCTGTGAAGAGTAGGCCACTCTGCAAGGTAGGACAAACCAAGAGCAACCACAACACAGACTGTGCTCTCACCAGAGCACAGGTCCATCACAGATGAACAGGCTGGGCAGAATAAGGCTGCTGATAACTGGTTCCATCAGCAGCTCAACACAGCTCCACAGTGGGGGTGGACCCCCAGGGTCCATCCAGGGAGTCAAGTCAGGAGCTGCAGGAGATAGAACCAGAGACAAGACTGTAAACCAGGCTACAGCATAGGTCCAAGAGTCATCTAGGAGGTAGGGCTGAAGGTAGGTACACTAACATCATAGCTCAGGCAGGGAGTGAAAGGCCCAGGTCTGAGCTTACATGGAGCTCCTGGGTCTTGGGCAAAGGGTAGAGGTCCCAGGTGAGCCTGGTCAGAGCAATTAAGACCTGTTTGTACACTCACAGTCCTGATAGTGTGGTCTTGGATTAATTTCTTAGTGCCAGATTTTTCAACTGTTCCATCTAATCCTTACCCTACCTAACCTCAAAATTAGAATCGAATGATCTGTTTAAATGACTTTAGAAACCCAGCTATAAGTGCAAATGATACTTAGCTGTTAGACACCTGAGAAGCTTTCAAGCGCATCCCTGAAGTCAGTAAGGCCATTTATTTAGTCAGCGAATGTTTGTATTGCATTTTAGTTTTAATCCCTCTGTCTCTTAGCTTTGTTGTCTTTAAGATGGTGTTCTCATGGGGATTAGTTAGCTCACTTCTGTATTGCATGCAAAGAGCAAAAATTTCTGCAAACTGAAACTTTTATGCTAATCCTAACATTAGAATAGGTATTCACACAATATAAGCTGAATAATAGAAGAGATCCAGCAGAACCCATTCAGACTTCTCCACCTCCATGTTCTTGTGCTTTGATCAGTTTGTTCTGCACTAACAAGCATGTGGAAAGTCAAAACCAGAGAAGTTTCCATCTAATGCTTCAGTAGGTGAGACAGAGGAGCAATGGCAAGGAAGCATGAACCTCAGATGTGTGAAGCTTGACAGATCTGTAGTTTTTTGTAATAAATAGCCTGAATCTACACAGTGCCTCATGAACCATCCAAGACAGCCAGAAGAGAGCACATGAAAGCACAGATATGAGATGGGACTGAGTTCAGACTGAATGTACTTTGTAATAGGTAGGGACTGGTCCTCAACGTCCAGGGGACAGAACCTATTGCACTATTGATCTTGCAAATTCCAAATGCCATCATCCCCTTTGACTTGAGAACTGCAGCTGAGACATTTGGCAGGGCATCAAGAGGACATATGTGGGAGGAGGAGACTGTCATACTTTGAAAGCAAAAAGGAAAGGGAATACCGATCAACCTTATTCCTTGATGTCTGTATCTAGTGAATATTATGCACCTGTTTGTAATTTTCAAGGCTCATTTTGGATTTTTAACAGTTCAGCTATGTGGCTGTATAGCTGAGTTACTAATTTTGTAGTAGTGCTATCTTTGGAAGGTGAGCAATCACTAGCTGATTGCTACAGAAGTATGTTGAGCCAAATTTACCCTGACACAACTGCTTTGCTCAGGGCAGCCACACAGGTCTGTTTATGGGATTTCCAGACAGCAATTCACATCCTCCTAATGCTGAATACTTTCTATTTCAGGTCTGTGTATCCAGGCTTAGCTCAACACTGCATTACTCCACATTTATGCTAGTAGAACTCCTTTGGACAAGTTGGTATAAAACTGGAAGAACCCAATGATAAAACAGGCTTCCCATTGTCATTTTTCAGGACACTGAGACTACCTCCTTAAGATAAGGTTGAACACACATATCCTGTTCCAAAATGCTGCCTCACCATGTATTTTTCACTTGTTGTTTTGGATCCTTGATGCTTTTAAGTATTTGCTGTATGTTTCTGAGCACCCCTATTGGGTTACTCTGATTTGGTTTTTCCCACAGAAGAATGGCATTAAGTGGTCCTTTTCCCAGCAATAATAATCTCATTTACTATAAATTATTTTATTTGTAGTACCTTGGAGACACCCTAATGCTTTTACCTAATAAAAGAATCACTTATTTCCAAATATTTTAAAGCTTGTTTTCAGTGGGTTTTTTTTCCCTAATTTTTAAAGTGGAAATCATTGAATTTTATGGGAAAAAGAAGAGCTATTACAAAAAAAATTATTTGTACAAATGTATGTATAACTTCGTGTGAAGGGAAAGAAAACAAGGAAATGCCTATTTCTTAAGTGCATAAAGGAAAATATGAACCTTATGCAGATAAATAAAATTAAAAGTACATGAAACAAGTAACTATGCACCAGAATGAACTTTCCATTGACATTTACATTAAAGTTTACAGCTGTCTGCATGAAAAAGATGTCTGATAATAAGGCAGGTTTCCAAAATCAAACTTGCATCAACATGACTTTGATTTTTAGGTAAGTCTGGCTAAAAGGAAAAAATTTTAAACCCCAATTTTAAATGGATGGTGAGGCAATGGCTCAGGCTAAGAATTTGCATAACCCTTTTTACATAATCCAACCACTAGAGCAGTCGGGTAGGGCCGTTCAGTGTACACTGGCAAGAGGATGCACAAGGTACCACAGCAGCCTAGAAATAAAGGAAAATAATTTTGTTTTCCTAGTATTTATGGAATATGTTCCAAATGTGGAATTATTCTGTGACCCTCTAAAGGGTCCCAATGTACCTTCTGGAGACCTGAACCAGCTGGCCCCGTCCAGCCCCATGGTTCCCACTGAGGGGCTAGGACCTGCTTTGGCAGCTTGTGCCCGGGTGGGATTTCCAGGGTGTGCCTCTAAAAAAGGTGTCCTCTCAAGCTATGCAGATGACAGCCAGGAGGTTGAAAGGATTTAGCATGGTACCAGGAGCACTTCTTCAATCCAGGTCAAGTGTAGAGCTGATGCAAATGTTGCTCCTCCAGAAACACCCTATGACCAGTGGCTGTGTGATGGGGAAACAACATGCCTAAGCTAATGGACCAGGCAGCTGTGGGGCTGTAGGAGATCATATGGAAAGGGTGCATTGTGTAGCATGGAGAAGCTGACTGTACTCTGGGCCAGAGGTGTTAATGCTTTTGTATAAATGCCACAAATTTAATTTCTGATATTTATTTTGGTTCTTTGTAGCTGCCTTCAGTTCAAGGCTCAGATTTGATACCTTGGAGAAAGCATGGTAAATGTGTGTAAGCACATACAGGTGTGTGTATTTGAAAGATTATCGATCCTGTTCAGCAAATGCACTTTATTCCCATCTGGCAGGAATGAAAGCTACCACAGACACAGATCAGTGGATCTGATGCTCTGGGTGTACAGACCTTTTTTGGGGTGTTCCTGACTGAATGCTATTGTCCCACTGGTGGCAGTCAGACCTATTCCTCTGTGAAGGGCTAGCAAAATTGAAGCCAGAGTTATAAATCAATCTTTACCCTGTGGGTCACAGCACATATTACAAGTCAGTATCAAATCATGCTTTCAAAAAACCCGCCTTTTCTGAACTGACAGTAAGGCTTAAAGAATAATTAACAAAAATCCAGGGTTTTCCAGGTTGTAATAATTTTGCTTTGGTCAGGCCACCTTCCCATGACTTTTATGCTTGTTTCCTATGAGCATTTCACCACTTGTTTTTATAGATGTAGTTGTCAGCATTTACATTTATTATTGTTCTCATGTATCACTACCATCATCCTTTGATCTATTTTTTGAAGAATTATGTGTGTATTTAGAGTGCTGTGTTACACTTGTAAAGCTAAACATACTATATGAATTATAAATAATTACTGGTATAGTTTCTCTTCCTACATAATTAGAGCAGAAGTGCATTTTTCAGGTTAACTGACATGATTTCGTGTTAGAGAAAGTACATACAAAAGTAATCAGGAACACTTTTAACAGTGGGACTGAAGGATTTTCTTCTGTCACTGGATCAGTTTCGCAAATACTCAGTGTGAATGACTAATGTTCAACAACTGGACAGGCACATGAAAGCTATTTATAGCTTTTTATAGTTTTATAGTTTCATATACATAACATAGTTTTGTATATATTCTTTATATATAATGTTATGTAATATATACGCTATTCTTTTTTTTTTTTTTAATAAAGCACTGTTATGTATGGAGCAGTAGAGACACTCTTCTCTAAGAACTTGCAGTACAGAAAAATAGAATCTTGTCTACTTTCTAAGCAGTAGATACTGCAAATGCCTATAGTGGGCTTTTTAATTTATAGAGTGCTGTCAAAATAGGGTGCAAGTCTTTACATTCAATATATACACTGCACAGAAGCTACAATCAAGGGGAAGGGCCACATTGATTTTTCCAGTAAGAATTCTATTTTTTTTTATTCTCAGCTCTCTGAAAGCCAAGTTATTAGCTATCAGTAGAGGTTGCAGGATGTTTGAACTCTGCTTTTTAGTGGCAAGAAAGTGAGATTAATGGGAGTTCTAGTGTCTCTCTGCTGACAAGAAGCCTATTTCCATCTTTGCTTTTAAAGGAAAGTGCCGCATTTCTCGTAATTTGCAGGAGAGCCATCAGCTAGATATAAAGAAAAGAATATATATTCAGCCTCCCTTCTGAGATATGGCATCCTGGTTGTGACACTTACTGGCAAACAAGCATGCAAAAGCACTGCACTGCTGTGTTTGTTGAGCAGTTAAGTGCAAACTTCAGTATATTGGGACTTCATAAACCACCCATTCCACCCCCCAGTAAATTAACCCACATGTTGGCTTTGCATTCTTTTCCTGGGCTTCTGCCTTGCATGTTTTTCCTTTGACTGCTGCAGACAGTTTCACGGAAATCTGTGCTGAAACAGGGTCAATCCGTGTCCTTTGTTAAACAGCTTTTCCCCAGTGGAGCTTGCCTTTGGGAGCTGTGGGCTGGTGGGGAGTGAAACACTGCACAAACATTCCCTGTCTCCACTGGTTTGTGTGCCCAGAGCTGTAACACAGACGTGTATTTGCCCTGAAACCTTGTCTGGCACCTTTTGATTGATTGTGCAGTCATTAATTTCCTCCTTTTCTTTTCCCAATCCACAAGTACCAGAACTGATAAGAGGCTGCACAAAGCCTTTTAGCCTATGTGGTTTCTGTAATGTAGTGTTTAACTTCTAGGCTCCTATGTTTCATAGAATCATAGCAGATCTCAAGTTGGAAAGGGCCCATAAGGATCATTGAGTCCAACTCCCTGCACCTCTCAAGACTACCTAAAACTAACTCATATCACTAAGAGCATTGTCCTGTCACTTTCTTGTGAACTGTAGAAGAGTTCCCAAGAACTAGTATATTGTAGGCTACTGTTGGACTGCCATACCTAGGTTGTCCAAGAATGGCTTGCAGTATATTAGTTAGACTATTCAGCTCTTGTTTTTATTTTTTATCCCAGTCCTGATAAGAGACCACCAAATAAATTCCTTTTTTTCTCATTGTGGAAAGCAAGAAGGAACTGACTAAGGAGGAGGAAAGTAAAACCAACAATGTAGGGATTTTCCCCTCTTTTGCTGGTGCCAGAGAGCATTTCAGTAACCATATCTCCTCCTCTAACCCTCCAGCTTTTTTGGTAATAGTCAGTTTGGTAGCTTTAAACCTGGCAAATTTCAAAAACAAAAATGTTTGTTGCAAAGGTACTACTCAGTTTTTGTTTGGTTGGTTTTGATCAGAAATTTACGTTCAACTCTGTTCTACTGAAGACAGGGTAGAGCACCCTGTATATAGTCTAGGCACTTCTAGAAGAAGGCAAGATTCCAATCCTCTGAATAAATGCTCTGTGATGGCTGTCTTCTCATACCTGCTTCTCATGTGTTTCTAGTTGCACAGGTGTCTTCAATGACAAATGCTGTCATAGATTGCTGCTGTGTTTAATGCCAGAGGCAGCTGAAAGAAAGCTGGCCTGCTCTATTATCATTCTGATGTATGTGAGGAAAAAATAAGTAGGAAGAACTAAGCTGCTCCTGTCTGCAGGTTTTATAAGATCTGCCAAGACAGAGAAAAAAAGAAGCAAATGGTAGTACAGCTGTTACTGTGGGAGTATGCAACAGCAAGTGTCTTCCAAGTAGTGCTTCTGAAGTCCACAAAAGATCTTAAGAGTCTTAACTTTAGCCCAAGGTTGGCCAGGCAATCTAAGCTGCATGCATTTGTGGGGAAAACATGGCTTTTCAGCTTTTGGATGCTCTGGGATTGGGAAGGAGAAGGAAACATTGAATTTGAGGACACTGGGATAGGTGGAAAAAGAAGGGATCTGATGATGAAGACCATTTCAGAGGAACAGAAAAGGTGGAGTGGAAGGGAAGAAAATATCTGTTAGGAAGTGAATAAAGCCTTGATCAGGCTAATTAAGGCCTATTTGTGCACTCATGGCCCTGAAAGCTCTCTAGGAATATTATGGTAATAGGGAGTGCTGAAGAGAAAGGAGCCATGCAAGACTGTTGCAGCAGTGAAGGCAAAGAGTGAGTTGGGAAGAGAGGAAAGTGATGTGTTTGGGAAGTGCTGTGGAGGGCAGGCAGTAGGAAGACAAGGGGGAACTGGGTGGAAAACATAATCCTATGCTGAGATCTTGCAATCTTCAGATGCTCAACTTCTTGTTATAAAAAAGCATCAGTGAAATACTAAATGAAACACCACCATAAAGTTTATGGCTATTCCACACTGGACGTCTTATTTGCCTGACTTTGGTCGGTAAAAGTTATCCCTCCTCTGTGCCAAGAGATACTGCAGAAATAGAGTGTCTAGTAGGATGATCAAAGCCTAAAGTTAATGGTTTCTGATTTTGTTTCATTGAGAGTGCAACAGACAAGTGGGCAAACAACTTGTTCATATTCAGCCAAGTTTCCTTATTTCCATACATGTTTTCCACAGTCACTCTCTGCACTAATTTTAGCCCTGTAAAACAAAGGGAGGAAAAATGTACATGACAGAGTATTGTACGTGAGGCAGTAGGGAGGCTTTTGCAGCCTCCCCAGATTCTGAGTCACAAAGGGGTGTCCAAATTTTCCAATTTTCAAAGTCCCCTTCCTTGTTCGAGGACAGGTTCCCTGACATGGCCTGAATCTGAAATTTTACTCTCTCCTACAATAGTGTTGTTGCTACCACCTAATAAATCCCTATGGCTTAATATATCCAAGTGATCTGCTTAACAACTGTTTTGATCTTTTTGATCTTTTACTGCACCTCTTACTGCAATCACTTTTACTCAGAGAGTAAAGCGACAGACTACCCCAACTTCTGGACTATTTTAACTTTCCTGTTATAATCAAAGAGGTATAACCCAGGGTCTTCAGGCCTTATTTATAGTATAGTGGTACGCTTCCTTCCTTGGGGAAAAGACATGTACACTGGCAAGAGTTGTTCTGCTGTTACTGCCTTTCCCGGTTCCTGGAATTCAATAGCTTTACTGACTTTTAGGCTGGTACGACTGTGGCTTCAGGCCTTGGGTGAATCTCAGTGAAAGTGAGCTAAACTCAACTACCTGGCTTCTCATGTGGGGAGAGCATACACAGGCAGCTACAGTTATCCTGCAGAAACTTGTTTCGTCTCTCTAGGGACACCTCTGGGGTGTCTGCCAGCACAGTTCTCAGAGAGGTGTGTGATGATTTTTCCCCACTCTCTTAACCAGCATGTCTCTGCCAGTAAAACTTCCAAGTTTAGACTGCTGTAGTGTGAATGCAGCTGTATCATTAAGGCTTGTTTCAGTATTAGAAGAGGGCAATGTTATACCATTGTAAGTAGCTTTATCATCACACTTATATTAGGGCCTATATCAGCATAAGCACTTTGGTATAAGTGAGAATTAGGCCATTTGTCTATCACACCCTGCTGCTGCTGAAAGGGCCCAGTTACAATCAGCTCTGAACCTCTGAGGAAAAACTGCGGGATTTGCAGACTGAGAGAAGTTTATGTGTCACTGGGGAGACTAACAGTGTCATGCAGTTGCTGTGGTTGTTTTGAAAACAAGTATGGGAGCCAAGTGCTGAAAATCCAGCAGTTACTGTAGCAACCTAATTGGCCACTATGTATTTCCTGGCAGGTGGCATCGGGCTTGTTTGCAGGGTTTGTTGGGCTGGCCAAGGTTTTTTGGTCTTGATACTTCATGCAGTTCTTAAGCAGATACGATTCTGTGACCTCTTCAAAGGTTTTCTTAAACTGCAGACAAGGCTACACCTAGATTTATTGCATTTTATTTTCAATAAGATTATTCAAGAGAAAAAAAAGGCTCAGTTGACAAAACACTGGGGTGTAAGAACAGTATGACAGGATGAAGAGAGAAGCATTGACCTTACAATTTTAATAGCTTGCTTAGGAAACTATGGCCCTGTCATGTCCAGCTGTGTAATCATAATATGTTTTCATGTTATGCTCCTTACCAGTTGTTGAGAGACACATCATGTATTTGCTTTTTGTGTAGGCTGTGAGGGATTGCAAAGTATTTTACTAGACGTTCTATGTGCCCTGCTGTTGAGTGGGAACAGCTTTCTTCATTTTCTGGGGAATTCCAGAAGTACAATTTCAGAATTGTTTCCATAACAAAACAGAGTTGAAAGAAACCTGCAACTACCTTTCAGGGACCAGATTTGTCTGGGATTTGTCCTTTACATGAGAACCTCAAGCCCTTGAGCTTGGAGAGTTTTCTGGCAAGGACGTGACTTTGTACTTAGGCTGGTTTCAGTAAGACATGGAGAAGGTGAAGGAGGCAACGTACCTCTGAGTGTCAACACTTACATGAGATGGTGTATAGGAAGATACTTGCAGCAGTAGTACCCAGCTGCCCTCAGAGCAAGATTTCTAAGCCTCTTGTAGTACCTAATGTGTATACTCTAGAGGTGATATGTATATACTCTAGATGTGTATATACTCTAGAGTGATGCTACTACTTGAGATACCCCATCCTTCACTGTCTGTACACAAAAGTTTGCAATGCTTTTCTACCTTTCAATAGTATGAAGAATCATCTGTTCCTTTTACGTAAATGCTTTGCAACATGCCAGTGCAGGATCCTGGGAAAATGTTAAAACAGGATTGACTCTTGGCTCTCTCAAGCAGTAGTAAATGGTTTTGGATGGGCAATAGCAGGGTTTAAAGGCAAAGATTGCCTTTTTTCTGAACTGACAAAACTGCCACAGTCCAGGTTGAAGCCAGGCACAATCCTAACCTGAAACAGGGAAAGCCTGAGAGAGCATTTGCTTGTCTTGCCTGACTTTGACTATGGGTGTGCACTGTGGGCTCCCACCTCAGCACCCTACCCCAGGCCGTGAGGTGTCCAGGCATGTTCTTGCTTTGCTTGCAGAACTAACATAAAGCAAATCTATCAGGAAAGTTAAAGCAAAATGAGGAGGTAAAGCAAATTCACTAGTGTTTCAGTTGGGCTGTTTGCTGGTTTTGATTATTTTTATAAGAAAAATATGACAGTCTAGTTCTCCTTCTTAGATGGATCAAACACAAATGATGAAACCTCCAGGATTTTTTCTCCAAACAGAAACTGTGTCCGACATGTACAACAGACTAGGCAAGTTGTGTCTGGATGCTCTTTTCATTAATTCAAGAGCAAACTTTTTTCCTGTCTTACATAAGCTTGCTTCACAGCAAAGGCAGAGAGCCTCCAGCTCTCCCTAGCCTTTGGGAAATGCATGAAGGTGCAGGACACCCTGTATTTCTGGTACTGTGTCTAGCACTCGGGTGGGTCTCAGGTCAAGCACATGCTGATAGTCCATCACTAAGAAGAGTCAGCTAATAAAACACTGAGAGCAAAATTCCCTGCCTCCCTTTTCCTCCTCCAGGCCTTTGCATACATGACCCTTTTCAGTAGGAGCAGAGTTTTAGAGGTCATTTTGTTCCAGCCCTTTGAACCTCAATGTTCTGTACATCCTTTGAAATGTTCTGTTCTTCATTACACACACCTGCCAACCTGTTTCCATCAGCACATTTGGTGTAGGAATCTGGTTTCTGAGTCTCAGTAAATATGACCTATCTGAACTTTTAAGGCGAGTGTATGTTTAATCTCAAGTTCTCCAGTCAGCTTTTCTACCCTAAACCCATTTCTCAGGGGATGAAGTGCAAAAAGCAGCAGCTAGTTTCTGTAAACATCTGGAATTGGTCTGAGGAATTTGGTAAAATTTGGGGGATTTGAGTATAAAGGGTACAGTGTATTTTCTGCTTTTGATTTTTCTGCCTCTGTATTCATCTGTAATTTGTGGAATCACAGTTAAGTCATGTTATGCCACGGACATTTCTGTATGGTGTAATCATTCCTGATTGCTGTCTCTGCCCTTTGCTAGCTGGTTTCTGTCTGTAGTGCAGCTCTCTTGAGATACCACAATTAACAACAACAACAACAACAAAAAAGCAAGGCACTTCATTTTCATCTCTGAATGTTTGAGTACAACAGGTCTCCCATGGAAAATGAAGCCAAATAAAATGCTGAGATAAGTTAACATGCTACCTTGTCATCTTTCTTACCCATTTCTTCCAAAGCAACAGAAACTTGCTCTCATCAGCAAGTCTAAAGAAGCACTGGTTGCTGGAAGGGAAGCAGTCCACATTCTAGTAAGGCATGTGCCACACCATGAAGGGAAATAAAAGCATGATTCACAAGAAATCTGTCCTGTTTCTGCATTGTATCACGTGAACTTCTGTTGACCTCCTGGCACACTATAGCACGTGTGCCTTGCTGTTTCTAGTTATTCTCAGTGTGCCTGGGTGGACAGGTTGTAAAGGCAGCCTGTCCACCCATACAGACAGTACGTTCTGCCAATTCTGTCCTGTGCTGGCCTCAAACAGTGCAAAAAGGAAACTGTACTCTGAACAAACTATTGCTCATAGGGTGAATGAAAGGCAGCGTTGTGGCCTGGCACTGGAAATGTCAATTGAGGCTAGCTGGCTGGGAAATGTTGGGAAGCTTCCTCCACTCTGGCCTTATGCCCACAGCCTCCACTGTGTTGTACTCCCTATCCAGATACCTGCATCTTCAGGGCCAGGAAACGTGTAGACAATACCAACCTAGAGGCAAAAGTGTTTGTTACTTTGGAGGCATTACTTAGAACATATGAGCAGTGTTTTGGTAGGGTTTTTACAAAGGCATCCACTTCTGTGTCACTGCCGTATTGTCTTGGGTAGCATTTAATTCCAGATGGGTTTTAATCATAACTACAGCACATCTGGCTCTGAGAGGACAAAACATAGTGTATGAAGTCTTTTTCATTCAGATGCTACAAAATGGTGAGCTGCATATTAGGTCTTTTCAAATATACTTTTAAACAAACACATTCTGGCCAGTCAAGCTGGTGATACTAACTTCAGCCAAGTACCTGCTAGATTCTTCTTGGGGGTAGACATCTTTTCAGTCTCAGCTGATTTAATCTCATAAATCATTAGCTGGTGCACTTGTGAGACAGGGATGTGAAGAATGATGAGAGAGGGTTCACCGACAGCTTACTGTCAGTGGCTTACAGGCACTGGCTGTACTTACAATCTCATGTAACTCATTAATACAGAAAGAGGGAGCCAAAGGTGCTGGAGTTCACTATCACAGAGCATTTCTCAGCAGCTTTCTGCATGGGATTTGTATCATTTTAGTTCTTTCTATCCTCCTTCCAGTGCTATGATTGTAGTCCATAAAAAATGACAAAAGTTTATTTTAAAAGCATTTGTTTCCAAGCTTACATATCAATACCCACAAGCAAAGAAACAAGCAAAATGGAACAAATGGAAGTCATAAATGAACATGCAAAGTTTAAGTTAATTTTCATGTGTTTGTAAGTCAGAACCATTACAGCAGCTCTTCCCTAAATGCCTTTTGGATCATTTGTTTAATGAAAAAAAGCTGAGACTTCTCCTCATGAGCTTATTTTAATAGAATTTTTTTTTTTAATATGAATGCTCTATATTCTTTAATTTTATCTTTTGGGCATTTTTAGCCACTTTAAGTTCTTCCTGTAAATTTATAATATCTTGCATCCCTGCTCAGCTTATTATCTGTACAAGAAGGCAGTACGAATAACAAGTCTTTCAAAGAATGTGTTATCTGAATCAACCCCCGGAAATTTGAATATACATTCAGTCTTTTGTGTATGTATTACCACACACAAATTATAAGGTTATGAAAAATATTTTACTGCCAATGTATGCCCTTACATTTGAAAATCTGATCTTTAATATCTCTGTGCATTAGTTCCCATTTGTAGAAACTATGAGACCTAATTGGCCTCTGCAAATTTTTTTTATTAATAGAATTCAAGTCTGGATGGGACCACGGTAATTATTTAATCTGATATTTTGGAGAAGACTGACTGATACATGGAGCTCTCCAAGACCAGGGGGAATTTATTTTGATTCATACAGTTAAAGAAGGACAAAGACTCTTCGCTGCAGTTAACTATACCCTGATCTTCAGAAAACACATCAATGTAAAGAACTCAAGGGTGAAATTCGTCTTACATAATTTCGGCTATAGTCGTCGGTGTTTCTGTCGGTTTCCTCTCCAGTCAACAGAGGAGTAGTCATAGCAGTGTGACATGTCTAAGAATGATGGTCTCTGTCACCCCCAAGAGCCATCTGTTTCTCCCACTGGCTATAGAGGGGACCTACACATCAGCTGAGGTCAGATTTTCATATGGAATAATAGTAAAGTAAATGCCACCCTAAGTGCTGGTGTGGAGATATGCCATCAGCTCTCTAATGACTAATGTTTCCATACCACATTTTATCTTTAATTTTTTCTACGTATATCTTCCCACTACAAATACTTGCCAGGACCCTTGATAGATTAAACCGACAGTTAGGTAAATGTGAACTCTCCTCCTTGTGCTATATCCTAAAAGACAGTGACCCTGTGGAGTTTCTAATCTCTTTCACAAATTTAGTAGATCAACTTCTTTTTAATCTCCATTAATACACCATATTTTCCAGGACATGAATAATCTCTGCTGAAATACAAAGAATCAGAAAATAAACCTGCAAAAAGACCCTTAGAGGTTGTTTAGTCCCTCTCCTTTTCCCAGGGTAAGATCATCTCCTCCTCAAGACAGAACATTTATCATTCCTAACAGATATTTGCATAGCCTGTTTTTACAAGCCTACAAAGGTGGAGATTCCACTTTTGGATTCTGTAACCAAGTCATGCTAGAGCTTCACTGTTTTTCTTAGAGGAAAGTTTTCCTTAAGATTTAAGCTTCATTGTTGCAGCTGCAATTTAAAGTCCATTATTACTGCCTCTGTAGTCTTCCGCTCTCAGAGTATGGAACAGTAGTGGTTTTCTCAACAGCATATACAGGAAAAACTTAACTTTTCTCCTCTCCACTTGTTTCATAGAAATGCAAAGAAGCATAAGTATTTGGTCTCTTTTTTAACCTCTATGTGGAGTATAGGTGTTAGCTGACAACCTGTCTTTGTCTAATTCCTTTTTATTTTATACTGATAGGAAACTGAGGTATACACATAGATGAAACTGTTCACATAACTTTGGGGTACTAAGCACAGACAAAGCATGACTAACTGTACTTAATAAAATTGGGCATGCTCAAAACGTAATCACCAGACTAACCAAGTACAGAAATAAAAGGCATAACTGTGGCAAAAGCATTCTGCTGGTGGGTTTAAGTCTAATTTCTCCAGATCAGAAAAGAGCGTCAGACTGTAGCCACTGATGGTCTATTGTTCTTTCCAGATACCAAATCTGCTGAGACAGGAAGGTGAGGAGATGGGTAGCTAAGTTTTAACTTGCATGCAAAGCACTGCCAGAACAAACAAGCTTTCTGGATCATTTCCTAACAAGGAATCAGGAATATCATTTTACTTCAGAGACATATTAACAACAGAAGGCTGCTGTGATCTCCGTGTCATACAAAATGCCACCAGCTTCCAGAGTTGAAACCATCCACTGAAAATGATGGTCCTATTCAGCAGGAAAAATGGGTGACTATAGCTAACAAAGGTGCACTTACACTATTCTGCTTATCCTTCTTCAGCTGTTTGTGGTGTAAGTGGAAATCAACACTATTATAGGTATTTAGGTCAGTAACCTTTCCGCAGTGCCCCTTCTGAGTGGTTTAGCATGCAGAAGAATATAGTAGTTCCTCAATTCCACCATTTATCTTGTGAAAAAGTTTTCTTAGTGTTATAAATCTGCAAGTTTTCCTATTCCTAGAACCTTCAGCCTGCGTGCATACTGGCATGGCACAGAGCCTTCTAGACTAATGTGTGTGTATCAGAGAAACACGTGGCCTAAAGAGAGATGGTGCTTGGTATAACTGGAAGCATCTTGGTGTGTATCTGTATGTCAATATATATGGAATCTTTCTAACAGTTCCAAAGTAGGACTCTACATTCGTGGTACTCAGTTTAAATCTGAAAGAGAGCCTGAAATGAGAGTGCTGACTGTAAATCCTACTGTGAAGTAGCAGGGTGTTTAATTATTTGGAGACTCAAACCAGACATGCTAGAAAGAACACAGGACCAAGGGTTACAAAGCTGTATACACACAAAACATGTTCTTAAATTCTTTGAACTTTAGAGAAAGCTAAAATAATATTTCATTGAAATTTTTTATTTCTGAGCCTTCATTTTCTTGTCTGTTCATCCATGCTGTAGTGTTACATGTGGTGCTTCTGTCTTGGAGAACCTGTTTCATTATCGGGGTCATGGCTGAATACCTTCATAACCCACTTCTTTAGAGCATACAGCAAAACCAGAGCATGCAATAGCTGTGACCAGTTGTACCACCTCTATTTCTGAAACGGTTTTTGGCTGGAGCCTCCATCCAAGTATTCACTGATGGAAGAGCTTTCTTGTGCGATGCATGGCTGATTGACCATGAACAGTAATATATCAGATAAGCTTAATGCACTGGTAACAATGGTATGGTCTAAGAACAGTGTTCTAAGGGCACAGAGAAAAAAATGTTTTCTTTTGCTACTGAAAATTAATTGTCTTCCAATAGTGTCAGTATGAGAGTGAATGAAGGCTGAGGAGAAGGCAGAGTGAGCAGCAGTTAGTAAAGCTTCAGTACAAAAACAATTAAGGAAAAATTAGATTAGGCCTTTATTATATTAAAATTACATTATAATTTCTTTATATAAGTACTGATAATATACAGATTTTAAATATTATACATATAATATATACCATACTAGCAGATGGTGGATTTAGGAGGAACCATCTCTTCATACATGCAGATTCAGGAGTAACAGACTGAATTACTCAGTTAATCTTCAAGGCTGTGGCTACAGAGACTGGAT
Organism: Phalacrocorax carbo; assembly: GCF_963921805.1. Classification (NCBI taxonomy): domain Eukaryota; kingdom Metazoa; phylum Chordata; class Aves; order Suliformes; family Phalacrocoracidae; genus Phalacrocorax; species Phalacrocorax carbo. Next base: position 16,384,975 of record NC_087548.1, on the reverse strand, counting down.
CTTGTCAGTCCTCAGGGTGTACTCATAGGCCTTAATTGCCTCACCTGGGGCGTCCACCCACACCCTGCCCTTGGAACCAAGTGCCTCATTTAAGCTAATGTCAGGGATTTAGTCCCTGCTGGAGGTATGTTGCAGGAATACTGACTCAGCCACAGCCCAGCCTAGCAGTGGATCCCATTGATCCTGATCTGCAGATTGACTCCCTTGTTTGTTCTCAGACCTGTCTTGTCACTGTGGACCTGCTCTGTGATCTGTGTCTTGCCTTGGGTTGCCTTCAGCACGTCCAATCCTGGTCCTGACCTGTGGATTTACTTCCTGGCTTAACCTCAGATCTTCCATATCACCATGAACTCACGTGACAATCTGGATCTTTTGTTGAAGTTGGTTACCATCCCTGAGCCTCTCCTGCTCAGCTTGCAATGTAGGGTCTGGGCTCTGGCTAATGAGGCCTCTGCTCTGTCATCCTTTTATTGTGCTCAGGTCCTGAATCCCCTTCCCTTAGGGATCAGGCAACCCTCACTGTACCCTGAAAAATATGTCCAAAGCACTGTTACCACTTTGCTTTTCTAAATTACTGTTCAAATTACAGGAAAGCTCAAAATACCTATAATACATTTCAAAGACCCTCTAAAAGGATGTGCTTTCAATCTCTTTTCTGCATAAAGTACTGTAAAGACTTAATTGTGGAATATTTTAATGCTTCGTAATATATTCAAATACTCCAACACAGAATACTTCTGTATTTTTATTAACTCGTATGGAGCTAAAACCAGTACATCCCAACTTGGGCTGAGTACTCTGCTAGGAGGTATGAAATTGGCAAATCTGTTTCCCAAAATGATTTTACATAGACTTCATGTATCAGCTCAATGGAACTAGCTTAGGTCTCTAGCAGTATGTTGCATTAGGCAAACTCGACATCCCAGGTCTTCCATATTACAAATAGATATAGGTGTCAGATCAGTATTTTAGTGTGAAGATCTCTCTACACAGTTATATTAATGCATGTGTTTACCAAAGGCAGTCACAGGGAGGACGTACTTGCTGAGATGTACGTTCTTTGCTAACAGATCTGATGTAGAGTTGTACATGAATGACTTCCTGCAGTGAAGAGTGACCTGCATAGATCTTCATGAAGTGTGGGTTGTGAATGAATGATCCTCGTTCACTCCTCATGAGTGAATGGAAATTTCATTCATTTCTCCCAAAGAATGTAACTTTAGAGACATTATTGCCTCTGTTCACGTTAAAAGTTAGATCTGTTAATGGAGAAAGATTTCCAAAACCTCTTGTAAGAAAGGAAAGTTAAATAGTTGAATCAGAGGCCTGAAAAAAACCCAAAATCCACTTTAGCATTGTTTTAAGGAATGACAGGATAAAGACCTTCTTAAGTTCGATTAGACCTCAAACAGACTTCTGGGACTGCAGACAGTTTGTAGTGTTTTGATTTTCAAAAATAAAATTGTTTCCATTACAGTCTATGCCATTCCTCTATAGTCTATGCTTCAAGTTTCATCAAGCTACAATTAGACTGTGAAAGGACCCAAATAAATGCATCCAATCTTAATATATATATATCATTTGCCCATATTTGGCACTATTAAGGAAATAACTGATACCTAAATACCTAATTATATTGAGATGTTGGGGCTTGGTTGTAAATTTTGCACAGATGTCTAGACTTATCTTTATTGTTTTTTCCAAATATATTACTCTATGTGTGTCTGTATATAGAGTAATGCAGCCATATTCTTATAGTCAGACTCTTACAGTTGTAGTCTTTCCTACATCTGTGATACTAAGAACTATGCTGGCAGGATAGCACAAGTTGCTCAAATGAGAAGGGCAAGATTAAACTGTTGGCTATCTACTGGCAAGTGGTTGAGCAAACTACTGTCTGTACTTCAAAAACATATTATGATACAGAACATGACAACATAGCTAATCTCTTTGAACAGGGAGAGCAAAAGTTTGCCTGTTCCCTGTATAGTGTCTGACTATAATGGAAATACACAGGTTTGTGTCTGAAAGCTGTGGCTTCAGGGAGTACAAAGTGATCAGAAAATAAGTAAAGAAATTAAAAACACACACATTCCACACACACACAAGCAGAATGAGGGAAAAAAGAAGGGGGTAAACACTGAGTTCAGTTTATTTACTTGGTTGTGAATGAAAGTCAGTGTCACAGCAAAGAACAACATAGGCCTTGGATTGTTTTCAAATAGGTGAGGTACTCTTTTGGTTAGAACTAGAAGAGAAGTAGTGGTTTGAGACAATGAGTCTTAAGAAATAAGCCAGACTTTCAGAGTGCTTGTGCCTCACTTAAGCCTGAAGCCTTAATTAAGTCCTTATAGTATGGGCATTACTAGAGACTTCTAAATTTAAGTGTTTGGGTCTAGTAATTATCCAAAGTCATTTAGGTCAATAGCAGTTTCATGGACTTTAGCAAACTTGAGATCATATCCTTAATGAAAGTATTTAGTTGATATGTACATATACACAATAAATACACAATATATACATGATCACGTATTTCCACAGAATAAAGCTATATATTACATATTGCTTTTCCCTGTCTACTAAACATTAGGTAAGAAGGTTAAGTATGCCACACCTTTTATTTTTTTTCCCCTAAGGCAACCTGTTTCAGATATGAACAATCCCGTTTTTGCAAGTTAACTATTACACAGTGAGTTATTAACTTTAAACACCCTTCATTTGTGAAAGCTATGTGGTAAAGACATTTTAGGTTGGGGCAACTCCTCTTACATAAGAGAGTCTTTCTGCCAAGTTATTACCTCAGATGGTCTTTATGTTATAGGTGAATGTTTTTACAGAGATTTCTCCTCCTCACACAACGAAGGGCTACTGGAAGGCTTGGATGCCCAGCATATGGCAAATGCAGGAAGAAGGAAGCCTTGTGCTTGATAAAACTAAAGAAAAACCTCTCCAAAAAGAACAGAGGAAAGGAAACCAAATGCTGAATTGTAAACCTGTCTCCTCTGGAGTCCTCCTCACTCCTGCTGCTTCCAGCTAAAGCAGAGATCTCTTGACACCTTGCAGAAGCTCAGGAATAGATGGCTGGCTCTCAAGGGTAAGTCTAAACTTGTCTATGAGTTCACTAGAAAAGCACTAGCATGTTTTTCTTTTTCCACCTGATTTTTCTTCTCAGTTTGCCTAGACAGGCTCTGGTCAGTGCAGTTTCTGTTTCTCAGAAACTCCACCAAACAAATGCTGATACGCTTGGCTTGCAACTTAAAGTGCCAAGTTAAGCAGCTGTCCTGAAGGTCTTGGTCTCCCTTAGGTCCCTGAGGTTTCTATGTCCTTGCAAAAAGAATAGAGAAGGCGACATAAATACACACTCCTTTATTTTTCTCTTTTCAATGGTTTGCTGATCTGGGGACAGCATGTACTAGCTAACAAGTTCTGTCCTGTGCTATTGTTATCATAAATTGGTACTTTTTGGTCAGACAATTAGATGAGACAATTAGAGGGCTGTGTTGTTAGGCTCCCTTTTAACATGTATTTAGATTATGGGCAGCTGAAAAAGACTACTGTGGATGTCTGGCTAGATCCATACAATAGGGTTCAGAGCTACTCAGCCAAATTCACCTTCTTTCCCCAGCCAGAAAAAATATTAGGGTGTCTGAGAGAGAGGAAAGTAAGGGGTTTCTCACTAAGCTATAGCCAGACTATTAAGGAGTGGTGTCTATGAATGAATTTAGGGAAGGCTGAGAATTCTTACAAAAGAAAACTGCTTTGGTCCTAAAAAAAAGGTGTGAGCAAAAAACCTTTCAGACATTGGCTTCCTTCCCACTCCCACTGGAGTAAGTGAGAATGCCTGTAATTGATTTCAAAGAGAGAAAACCATGCCAGCATTTGCACAGAAAAGCTATTTTTCATATACTTCAATACGTGGGACCAAAGTTCTGGCCCTTCTGTAGCTTATGTAATAGAGTAATCTCCAAGGAAAGGGAAAATTGGCTGCTATATAGACGTGGAAACATTCATTAATCACTGGATCAGCACTCTAAACATTTCCTGTTTATATCCAGAGTGACACTTCTTTAAATGATATTGCTAGCTCCAATTTGGCATCAATGTCTTATTTTGTAAAAACAAGCTGTTATCAAATTTAACAGAAATAGAATGGTTTCCATGAAGAAAAGGATTCTGAATGGCCTTTGGTTTATCTCTTGTTTCAGAAAACACACTTTCTTCAAAAGTTGTGATCCAGTCACCTCAGACTGAAAAACTGAAGGGAATCTTTTGAAAAAACATATAAGTTTGGAGGTTGTCCTGTATTGTCCACTTCATGAGAAAAACAAAAATGAATTATTATAGAGATTTCCAATTGGCTGGCTCAGCTTATGGTAAATGAGCCTCTGATGGATGTGTTTCTAAAGAGAAACTGCAGTTGTACTGCTCACACACCCAGAAACATCCGTTCTGATTTTTGCTGTTTGTCACTCATGCTCTTTCAGAATTGCCATTGCCAACAGTTCTCTCTCCCTGTCTCTCTTTTTCTCTTTTTCCCTCCTTGGACCTAAATCTACCTCCTATTCCCCATCAGGACCCAAACAACACACAGATTTTAGCATATTTGGGACCACTGCATGAGCATATAGACAGGTTTTGCAGGGAGAGGGATAGAAGGAACTGGGGAAAGGAAAAAAGCAGCTGAGAGCTAAACCTTTTAATATTTCATGTCTATCAATTGTCTTCAGCATAGCAAGGCCAGGCTTCTCAGGGTAAATGTATACTAGGGACTTACTATACTAGGAAAAAAAACGCATTCTTTGGCACTGAGTTTAACTGGCATAGCATAGCTGTGTCCAAGCTGTTAAGCTCTTTTGACCTCCAAAATGGGTTAGCTGTATCCAGACTACCAGCTGGGACTGATTCCTGGAAGCATGGCTGGGAATTGTTTGGGAGAGCCCTACTTGGCCTTGGATAAAGCCATACCCCACCATTCAACTGCTTTAACAGTTGAATGGTGAAGACAGTTGATTGTCAACGTGCAGAGAATTTTCCTGGTACTATGTAGTTTAACAGTATAAACATAATCTAATTGTTCCCTGGACTGTAACCACTATGGACACTATACCAAAAGAAAAAGTGCAATTCAAGTTCCAATTATAAAATATTCTGTGTTCCAGGTTCTCTGTGTGGTAATCAGAAAGTTTTACCATGACACTCTGATGTATCTCCTCTTCCCCCTACACATACCTAGCCAGGGAAGGACTTATATGGTAGGATGCTGGTGGGGAGGGGGGTGGATGGTGGAAAGCTATGTATTCCTTAGTGCACACTTGGCTTATAAAGAAAGAGGGAAAGGGATTTTTTCAGAGAAGATATTGAAGCAATGCATCCAGACTCTACATTTTTCCCTTACCTGTGTGTCTGAGCCATCACATCAATGCATGAAAACATCATCCCCAAACGTCAAACTCCCATATCTATCACCTCTTGGAAAACAGGTGGGTGAGTAATTCACCTAAGACATGATTGGTTAAAATATAGTAAATACCAGTACACTATGTCTGTTCCTACTTCTTATCTGTTCTGCTGTTTCAGCACATGAAAGAAACCGGCTTTAATGCCATATAAACTGCTGATGGAAGCGTGAGTCTCTTGTCGTATTTTGCGTGAAGCAATTGTGATTCTCAGGGTTTGGTTTGCAAGGTAATATCTCTCTAGCAGTCTCAGCAGAAAATTGTTCTTGATGCTTCAGTGTCTTGGCATTCATTCTTAAATCCAGTCAGAAATACTTCAAGAAGGAAGGCTGTAGTTTAATCCAAGCAAATTCAGTTCTGTATAAGAGAAACTGTTTAATATTCAGTGGGCTATATCAAAAGAGACTACAGAATAACTTAATCTAGTAATCATCTGTTAAGTGTTTTTAATTTCAGGTCCCAGGATATGGCCAGCAGAGGAACTGTAAAATTTTGGCTTTCTGTTCAAGCTGTCCTGACATACATTACCCACAACAAAGCATTCGGCCTTTGCCTCTACAACACTGCCTTGTTTCATGGCACAGCCAGGAATGTAGGAATGTGGCTCCCAGCCAAGCTGGTGGGGAGAGAATTCCCTTGACCTGGAGGATTCCAGGTCTCTCCATGTCTGCATTTTTTGTCCAGCACTTTATGCCATTTGTAGGGTGTGCTTCTCCACGCTGCCCACAGCTGCTGTTCTCCCTCCTGCATCTGTTATTCTCACACTCCCAGCCTGGGTGGCCATGCTGGGTTTGCACATTAAGGGCTAGCCAGGATGTGGCCACTGAAAGGGCAAATGTGGGGAAGGCCAGAGCTTGGCTATATGTGCATAATATCAAGTTAGTCAATGTTCACAGGCTGAGAATACCACAGTGTTTGAGCTAAGGGAAGCTCTTTGTTTGCTTTTCCTTGCACTAGTGACTGGGTTAATTCAGTCTAATAGAAGGCTCTTTATTTTATGCTCTGTGAACCTGACCCATCACAAATCAATTACAGAAAGCCTTTAGGTTCTTCCCTCCTGCTCCTCCCAGGAAGGGAAGCTGAGAATAATTCCTGATGAATAAACTTGGTAGTTCCCAAAGGACTGTATTCAGTCAGTTCAGAGATTTTCCTTCTGCTTAAAACTCTGACTAAAAGAGAGAGGTGAGTTTCAGGTGAGGTAGTGGTAGTAGGAGAACTGGTGTTTTACACTTCATCTTCACCAGCAGGCAATTCCTGACTGCCCCTCTGATATGCTCCGTAACTTTGGGAAGCATCATCACCTAGGGTCCTCTCAGGAGGTAGTCTTTTGCTGAGCATCATATGACTGCAAAGCTGCAGGGTTCTGGACTCTTGCTTGGATACAGAGATGGAGTTTTACTTCACAGGTCTCTCAGGAATCTGGATGTACCAATTTCTGGGAATTAGTGTTAAAAAATTGAGTGATTATTCTGTTGAAAAGACAGAAACTACTCTGAATTTATCTTGTGGCTCTGGGTCCAGATGTTAAAGCTGACTGAGGCCCACCTCTCATTCTAAACTCAATGATAGTCTACAGAGGAATGACATTAATCAGCAAGGATTTAAATTACATCTTTTTCCAAAGCCTGCTTATTTTCTTTGCTTTAATCATACTTTCACTGGGCCAGCAAATAATAACTTTGTAATAACATTGTGCCAGATAAGCCACTTCAAAAACAGGAAGAAATAGAAATTAGAAACACTGGACTGGCAGAGAAGACGACCACTAGAGATTGCCCAAATGGTGCCACAGTGTCTGCAGAGGTTGCAGGGAGACAACAGGGAATAATACAAGGGGACAGAAAACAGTTCTGGAGGCAAGGTATTTGTTCAGGGGATGGAGGATCACAGCCTCTGAGATTTGTATATGATGTGCCCTATTTAAGGTCATGTTTTAAAAAGTATTTATGTATCCAAAGAGTCAGTTTGGTATCTGTGGGATTTCACATGGGAGCTGCAGATGTAGGTTCCATTCTCATGCTTTAAATACTGCAAAAGTCTGGCTTTTTGAGACTGGTTTCTCAAAAGCAGTTGGCTTTACTGCAGGATGAAACAATCAAACTTGAGGGATGCCCAAGTCTCTGTAAGCACTGAGTAGCCTCCATTCGCATTCACACTGGTGGGGGTACGGAGATCCTGTCCTCTGCCTCAGTGTTCCCACAGCCTGTTACTTAAAATCCCTAGGCCCAAAGGTAAGCTTTGACCTACATGAGATTGCTCCAACAAGTGATGGTTTGTTGCCAGCTTTTGAATTTCCTTTCCACCTTGCAAGAGTGTTGTGATGCATAATTTGAGTTTGCAAATTGCTCTGGCAGGAAAACACTCTGACAAGCAATACGTTGTGTGCTGCAGAGTTTGGTTTTAGTCCAAAGAAACAGAAAAGCAGCAGGAAGGAGACTGGAATTTTATTTAATCCTCTGTATTTCTGAAGCAATGTAGAATGCTGCTAGGTGGGCCCAGGAATGTCCATATGTTGGACAACCTGTGAATATGATGAGTTACTGGTTTTGAAACTGTATTAGAATCTTTCTCATGCCATTAACTCTTGCAGGTCCAACACATTTAGTGTCTGCAAGGAGAGAGAGAAGCAACAGTGAAGAACAGGCTGAATAATACAAATTGAAGAGATGCCACTAGGTATCAAGGGTGGCTAAGTCCTAGCACCTTCACCTCTTTAGATATATGTGACTGCAATGAGTCGATTAATTCACAAGACATAGGAAAAGATACTTAGTTTGACCTAGTGTGTAGAGCAGAGATATGAATGTTTGGGCAAGGAGAATATACAGTAAACACAGTGTCCACAGCAAACAACCTCTGACTCACTACATGGTTGTTAGCTAACTTCTTTAACTTAAAATTTCCTCTTAGTTAAAGGGAGCACATTGGGAGTTTGGAATTTGTACATTCTTACATCATTAACAGGGCTTACAAGGTGTGCTTAAACTGCCTGTGGAGCATGGACATCCAAGGACTGGCTGGATTTTATGCTAATTCAAACACCTGGTGCTCCTTTGATTTTGTGCTTAGCCAGTCCCAACTACTAAGTGCAAGGAGAGAGCTGCTGCTAGCAATTGAATCTTCCACTGTTTGCTAGCTGGCAGGATGATGGAGGGGTTGGGCAAGAGAAGAAAGCCTGATTTGGTTTTTTTTTTGTTTCTCAGCTTTGAAGAACATACATGATTTGTAGCACATACCATGGTCACTTTATAAAGAGAAATCTTCTTTGGCAGGAAGATCAGAGGGGAATGGGCTTATACGTGGGGCAAACACATACTGACATGTATGTTGTCTATGAATTAAATTGTGTGCATATGTATACACATATGCGTGTGATGTGCATATGGACACACATAAAACCAACAGTGTGACAATGTCTTCAAGGAAAAACAGGGAGGAATTCATAGCCATCTACAATACAAATGACCACAGCTGAGCCAGTCACTCCACATTTCCTTCCAGTCGGTGGTGAGAAACAGGCACTTAGCAAAGCACAATTCATCTTATCATCCGAAATAAATCATGTTTTTAAAAGTCTGTTTCTCTCCATTATCTGTAAAGGGGCATAGGGCAACATCTTCAGCTGCACACATCCATCCTGCAGAGGTGTAACATGAAGTGAGATGAATCCCACCTTTCCTGTCTGAGCTCTCCAGAGTATTCCACATACAGTTTACCGTATTATATGTTGCTTACAATGCTTTTTGTGTGACCTGAGTGTTCACTTGCCAAAAACCAATGAGTAAACCTAATCTGGATCCAGCTGAGAAGTGTAAGATTTGTCCACACAACAACCCTGGTATTTATTACAATGGGTAGTGCTTTCTCAAATGCAGTCTTCAGCCTAAAATATCTTCAGTTTTTGGAGGCTTCTCTTCCAAATTAAGTTTATTTATTGGTCTAGATTATAACACGATTGCACAGACAGTAGTGTTAGCACAATAGAGTTCCGCACTACACTATGGGGCAAGGGACAGGAATTTCTTAAGCCAATATTTCTGCTGAAAGTTTTGTTAGGAGACAAAGTGTAAAGGACTGTTTTGGTACACAGTTGTCATTATCTGAATGAGTTTAATTCATCAGTAAAATAAGCAGAGTAGATACTGGTCTCCTGCATACACACATGGTTAGAACATTAGAGGGCATTTCCCAGCAGGAGTTAAATAAACTGTGTAATGTAAATGTTCACATTTCAGTAGCACCTACACTGAACACAATTTTGCATGACATAAATTGCATCTCTGAGTTGCTTAGTTCAGGTTCAAATTATGCAGAGAAAATGTCAGATGACACCAGCCTAGTTATATATCTTTTACTTATTCATACATGGAGATAATGACATAGGTGAAACACAAGGATTTCCTGAGGTATACGCAGATTCACCCTACCTAGCTTCAGATGCTGAGATGCCCAAGTCAGATATCTAGCTGCCTTAACTCACTGTTGAATTAGGGGAGAAAGGGAAACTGACAACCCCAGAGACCAATTCAGATTTAGGTTTAAATTGTTCTCCATAGGTGCCTCTCTCCACTGACTATAGAAGGATCCTAGAATAACTACGCACCAAATGTAGGTGCTCTGGTTAAATGAATGAATATAGGTGCTACTTCTGCCTTAGCAGTCACTGTATGGCATTCATAGAGTCCACAGCAAGTCCAGATTCAGATCTGCTTTTGGTATGTCAAGGGAAGAGAATGTTTTTCCCTAGTTACTCAAGCACAGGTTTATCAGTCAGCAGCATGTTGCTGTGTTTGATGATAATCTCAAGATCTCTTTCCTGAGAATGCTGACAGGGGGTTACATGGTGTAGACCTTCAGGGTGTACTAGCTAGAGAGAACAGTACTTACAAACAGTTCATAACTCCACTTGCGTTAGGTACTTACACAGCGGATGTTTACTGGCCATCTTGGCTAGAGTTGTAATGGCAAGTGGTTGCTAGGAGGCAGGAATGGATTAATCCTAAACAGAAAGGAAGGAGAGAGTCAGCTTTTGAAAGAGAAAAGGGTTTGTCCCTTTAAAAAGAGAAGCATGACATGCAAGTACACTGTCCTCTGAAAAAGGGCCCATGACATCCAGCTAACCAGATCAAACCTGGTGCAGGTGCTAGGGAAGATTTCAAGTTGTAGCACTGGGAATGTGTAGATCAAACCTGCAGGGTCCTGCTTTCATGCCTCTGGTTTTGATGGTGCAGTGCAAAAAAATGAAGATAATGCTACCCTGTCTAACATTGCGAAGAACAGAGATTTTGTCACATCTACTAGACTGACTTGTGAAACTTACTATGTTGGCAGGACTTAATGCGGTGGACCTCAGAACACATTTTTCCCTTTTGATAAATGCTATAGCTAGTTTCAATCAAAAGGGTAAGGCATCCTACTTGGAAACGTGCACCATGATTCCTCTGTTCTTGGAGTTTTTGTAACGAACATTCAGAATGAAGAAGTAGGTGAAGTTTCTGCAAAACAGTCTTTTCAAAGCAATAATATTCTTAGAGGCAATTCTGTGAGGGTATTTTTGTGGGGTTGCTTGGTGCGGTTTGGAGGGAGGGTTGTTGGTTGGTTAGTTTTTTTAAGGGGTTCGGCAGTGCTGGAGAATAGACCACTCCATCAGGGACTGGAAGGCACTTTAACGCTCCCTTCCACTGCTGAGATGAATTAAGAGGGAATTCTAGAAACCCTACCTTTTTCAGCATGTTTGTGATGGGAAATAGCATTTCACTGACCCCATAGTGTGCCATTAGCTATTGCTGAAAATAAAAAGCCTGTGCAATAGCTGGTAGAACCTACATGGAGCTACTGGAGAGGGTCCAGAAGAGGACCACTAAGGTGATTAAGGGATTAGAGCATGTGTCCTATGAGGAAAGGCTGAGAGAGATCAGGCTGTTCAGCCTGGAGAAGAGAAGGTTCAGAGGGGATTTCATCAATATCTGAAGGGAGGCTTTGAAGAAGATGGAGCCAGGCTCTTTCCAGAGATGCCCAGTGACAGGACCAGAGGCAATGGGCACAAACTGAAACACAGGAGGTGACATCTGAACGTCAGGAAACACTTCACTGTTCTACTGTGAAGGTGACTGAGCACAGGAACAGGTTCCCCAGCGAGGTGGTGGAGTCTCCAACCTTGGAGACTTTAACAGCCACCTGGACATGGTCCTGGGCAACTGGTGACCTGTTTGAGCAGGGAGGCTGGATCAGATAACATCCAGAGGTCCCTTCCAACCTCGGCCATTCTGAGATTCTGTATATGTGGGCCTGGAGAGCATCTATGGATTTGTTGTTGTCAAAGCTCAAGGGAAGGAAGCTGTCCCTGCACATATAAGATGTTAGTGGGGAAGAGATCACTTACAGCTTATCTTTGGATATCACTGTCCTTGCAAATTTTTGAGAAATTAACACGCAAGGTTGCGCTAACACTTGAAGGACGTGGGGTCTGTGGACCGAGCTGAACCACATGCCTCCTAGGCAAGAGGAATAGCTGAGAAAAATGATTTCATTGTTACCAATACTTGTTTACACACCCATGAATCTGCTTGAGTTGGCTTCTTTCCAACTCTGGGACTCAGCTGCCAGGGACCTGGTTTGGGTTCAGCTGCTCTTTTGTTTACTTTTTTATTTTAAATGCCATAGATCCAGAAGGTTAAAAGAGGGAATGAGAAAACAAATTTAATACAAGGATGAATAAGGGTAAAGTAGATTTTCTTTCATATGAGGAAAGTTCATAACCAAGTGTGTTTGGTAAACACCTGTCATATATCCTTCTACTACATCATGCTTGAGAGAAACCCTGTGGATGTAGGTTGCTACTCTCTCTCAAAAGAGGAAGCCTGTGATCCAGGACACATAGCACTAAGGAGTCCTGCTGGCTTTTTTGAGTGACCTTACATCCTTTCCATAGCCTTTCCCTTGCAAATTCATCAGATAAATAATGAGCCATAATTCTGCCTATCTGATAGGAAAAAATAGTTTTCATAAATTGACATTCTATTTGTTTAGACTCAACAGGAGAAAATAGATCATGTGAAAATGACCTAGGGCTACATAATTTCTGGGGCCCTGGTATGAGGGTGTAACATTTTTCTTACTGAGCAGAAGCAGAATAACTGTGGTGGAAGATCTCAGGTGTATATGGGTGAAATAACTCTGCAGGTCTTGGACCCAAATGGTCCTGGCACAACTTGCTGTCACTGTCAGTTGCTCTCAGAAGGTACAGTTTTCATGTTCCTCGATCATATCTACATCCTTTGCTACAACAGGATCTTTTCAGCATGCTACGCAAGCTACATCCCAAGTTGTATTCAAAGACTTTCCCAAGCAGTTGTGGCAGGATTCCCTAATATGGAAAGTGTGTTTGAAGAGTGGGCAGAAAATTAAAACATTATGTGGCCTAGAGTCCTCTGGTTTCAAACCTAATCTTGTATATATTTATGTAATATGCCAAATCTGGTCTCTCTGTATGAACTGAGAACTGCAAAGTTACTATGAATTGTGCAGGGTAAATTCTTTCTGCTGGTATTTTAAAGAATACAGAGGCAGGCTTAAAATAATGTACCAGCCCAAGAAGTTCTTTAAATAGCACAGGAAATATGATGAACTCTGAGTCCACCAGTGGCAACACAGGAAAAGGAAAGCCAGAGATCAGATAAGACTTCAGTAGCAGGAATGATGGTGGGATAATTTATTCCTCCAGAGATTATCACATGCTTGACTCTGATACAGGTAGACTCTCACTAAAAAGGGGAGATTCTACCATCATGGGTTTTACACTCCTGATTATGGAGCTGTTTCTGTGGTAACCGATAGAAACCACATTTACCTTTGTTCTGATGGCTTACTGCATGTATAAGGAAAATAAGCAGAGAGCAAATGGTGATTTGTAGAAAAGGAACTACACAGGAACATTGTCCTTCTGTCTTGCTTGAGCAGACTGACAAAATGGAAGTTGTTAAAAAGATAGTTCTGGCTACTTTTTAAAGAAGTTTCCTATATAAACTCAGGAATTTGAGCTCCAATATCCCTCATATGCTGGACAGAAAAACTCTTACTATTAGACACCATATTTAATTATAGTTTTAATTATAGTCCTACAACTAGAACAGTATTCCACATGGGGGTTGGGGGAGTGGAAGTCTTATTACTGATATGTTGCTCCTATTAACAATTACTGCAAAGTCCAGCTCCCTTCCCTTTGTCTGTTGATTTATGTGGGTGTTGCCTCACAGAATTAGTTGATAATCTCATTACAGCTAATCCTGTTTGCTCCTTCTACAAAACAATCTTGTCGTGACTGGCAGAGCTCCCTTTTCTTCCTGTTTCTCTTTTCCCTTAGTTATTTCAGAGATATTCTCTAGAAATCTTTGAGAGTGAATGCTTATCCTGTTTGTTGGCTGTAATTCCAGCCTCATCTGATTCAGCACCCTGCCCTATCCCTTGCAATAAATATATTCTTTGAGCCAAACAGCACACAAATATTAGCTGTAGCTCTTTTATGTTCAGTTCACATAACTGCAATATTCTGAAGCTATTAAAGCTTCTCAGATGACATTTTGAGTTTACGTGGTCTTTTATGACTCTAAAAAGTGGTCTCTCTTATAAGGTTTCTTTATGGGCTACAAAGTAAAGATTCAAAGTTGCCATTGCCTACATATATTTTTGGTACTTGGCTACTAAGGTGCTTAATAAGGTAGATTCACTTAATCCAGGGTATTTCTACAGCATAACGAATCATGAGTATATTTTGGTGCCTAGAGGCTCTTAATGAGGTTACTAAAAGCATGTAAAGATTGTTGAGGTGAATACAGGCATTAGGAGCATGCACACAGTAAACTAAACAGCAGTTGTAAAGCAAGGTGAGAATCATAACTAAGCCTACCTATTTACCTTGTTAAGTGCTAATTATATTGAACAATAGCATACCTGACTTGATGAGGATTTGCACAGATATCCGTCCTATTTTTTGTTTTCCTTATTTAGTGTTTGTGAAAAGTGCCAAGGAAAACGAAGACTTTATGCTTATTTATATGACCTAGACAATGAACAAACCTTTTTCCTGAGTTGTTTTAATCAGATAATCTTATTCTGAAGTGATAACTTTCAAATGTACTTCAGTATACCCTATTTAGCACAATAGGCTTACAAATTTCTGAATGATTCCTTTTATACAGTTCCAAAAGTGATAATACAGTTAGTTATATACTGTAATTCTTCATCAATAGTTGTCATAGAATTTCTACACTAAATGGGGCAAGAATTGTAGGGGAAAGTAATATCTCATTTTGATTCAGCCAAGAAAAAGCAGATAAGCTTTTTGGGCATGTAAAAAGAATAGCTCACTCAAAAATCTTACCTTCAAACTTTTGGACCAATAAGTTATTAATAAGACTATTTACAGCCTTAACACTACATATGTCTTAGTTATATCATACATGAGAAAACAATTTCAGCGTAGTTACATAAGCTGCAGTTCCATTATCTTCCAGTATCTCAAGACTGCCTGCCCTGAACTGCCACACAAGGCAATGAGTGTCGTTCATTCCCTGTGATTATTTTGCATTCAGCAACACCTTGAGACTTTAATCACGATCCACTAAACAGACAATGACACCAAGAAAATTTTCAGTCTCAATAGAAAATACTATCCGATTGTCACAATGCAGAATCTCACTGGGGCATAAGGGAAAAGGTCTCAGCACAGCCTCTGAAGTCACAGCAACTAAATTTATGAGGACAATTAGGTGCCTATGTATTAGGGCCCATATTTCAGTACCATGTTACCAACAGGAACTTCTACAGCAGAGTTAGTTGCTTTGTAGCTGTCTAGCTGCCTAAAATCTCTGTGTTTGACTTGCTGCCTTTAACATTTCTAAAGTGTCTAGCATTAGGCATTTAGGCCTCTACATTGGGCTTCACTCAAAAGTAAGACAGCAAGAGGAGGTCCCTGTAAATGGAAGAATTGGTCTTATGCCCTTACTCCAAATTACTTAAAAGAAAGAATTTAAACCTAGTTCTGCCATTCCCCAGCTAAGCAGTCTAGTCACTGCTCTCTAAAGAAGGTATTTTACACTGGTTGATATTTTAAACTGTTCAAGTTTTTCTACTTCTCATAAAATACTGAAATACCTGCTTGGAAATGGAACAGGAATCCCAGTGCTCCAGCATTGTGTCAAAAGCCTCAAGAGACAGAAGCCGTTCTCTTTTTCTTGCCCCAAAACTATTCAATAATTGTATTAGGAGGGATAACTTCTACAGGAGAAATGGAAGAAAATTGCCCCATTTGACATAGGAAAGGTCTGTTCTCAAATCTGAATGAGCTGAGCTCCCAGGTCACATGCTGGGTGCTTTATTTAAGGCTGTTAAGTTATTAATGGAGACCATTTTTTCATGAGAACAGCTGTTCTAGACACAAATGGATCCAGCTGAGATGCTGATGAGCAGAAATAGGAGGTAAACATACGTAGACTCCCCCATCATGTGATAGGAAACATGTCCCACTACATGGTACTAGTGTTGGGAGAGGGAGGCTGTGACCAACCTGGTAAATACAAATCCTCTCATTGTTTCCTCTCAGGTAGCTCTAAGCAGCTCCAGTAGTAATGGCTCTGTGTGTTGGCTTCTGGACCTCCAGTTCTTAGGTCTGTTGCAAGCAAAAGGTGTTGGGTCTTCAAACAAAACCTGTTATTTCTGTCTAGGTGAAGGAGTTACACATTCTCAATGATGAGTGCTGTAGTACTTGCCATCAGTGATGTTGTCAAAGCTTTACAGCTGTGGAAGTTTGTAAAACGGAGGCCAGACCTAATTTCCATGCTAGTGTCTTACTCTTTACAAGGTCTCTTTTTCTCTACTCCTCTGTTGCCCTATGGAAATGATTCTGAAACTGGAGGGGCCAGATTTGCAATCAAGTATATCCTGTGGTTGTATTACTGTATAATAATTTACAATAAGAATCCATTAGAAATGCACCTATTAAAATGGCATAGGAAGCATCCCAAGTACTTACCCATTTCAGAATTTTCCTCTGTTTCACTGGTTTCTCTCCTTTAAAATCTGAGAGCTTTTGTAGTACAGAATGTTAGCGGAGCATATTCCCTGGGTACTTCAGATGTTGGCATGTGAGGTAAAGGCTTTTTCAGGCAGCTGCTTTTCCTTCTGCTGCCCCTCGTGCTAATGCTGGCCTGTTTACTTTTACCTGTAGGAGTCTTGCAAAACTCTGTGCACTTGGGCAGTGTGGAGATAGAGCCAAGGAAACACTTCAACATCCTCTCCAGTTCAAGCCTAGGAGACAAACACACTCTCCATGTGCACCTTTGGAGTATAACTTGGTTCAGGCTACAGTAGGAAGAATTGGTAGTCTTCTGTATCCCACAGAACCATTATCAGCTTTGAGATATTGACTGAAAAAAGCATTTCCGAATAGAGCTATGTTTTAACTCTATTCTTAAATCCATCTGTGTTCAACAAAGAAACCAAGTATCCACTGGAATTAAAACTTGTTTATATAATTTGCTGAATCAATCCTTTTCAGGCAGCCTCCTTTTTCTTCACAGTGCTTCACTTCCTACTTCATTGTAGCTGTGATCCTGGCATCTCAACAGCAGGAAAGTACGGCTGTGCCTTAGTATTACAAACAATGGAATTTGAGATAAAAACATTCTGTGGAGAAATTCTAAGTCACAGTTTCCTTTTAATAGTTAAATTAGACCTGCACTGGCAATATCACCCTGCATATATGCATAGTCAGAAATAGATATACAGACAGATATCCAGAAAAAAAAAGGCATTCATGCTGTTTTTTCTTAAAAGGACACATAGGGGTTTTTTTACTTTACAGGAATTCCCACAGACTTCTAGACGCGACATTGATGAGAGCATGCTGTCTCTTGCCTAAACAATTGCAATTGATTTTATTAAGAAAAAAGAATCTTGTAATAGCATCTGCTGTAAAAGACAATCTCTCTCTTTCTTATTCTGACATAATAAGTGCTGACAGAAAAGAGCATAGAAGTACATCTTCTGTGAGATGTCTCGAAGACTCTGACAACTGCATTCATTGCTGTATTTGGCTGTAATTTTCAAAGGAGTGCAAGGATGTAGGTGCTCAAATTCTGTGAACTTGGGCCTTTGTTCAAGCTTAGACTTACTGTTTGCTGCAAGAAATACTCTTTGGTGCATGGTAATCCTTATCAGACATACAAGGAACATTGTCATCCAGGTCAGGAGTGCTCCAAACTATAGTGCAGCAAATATAGACTGACATATGCATGATAGCCATTTATGAAGTTTATGAAATCCATGCTGGTTTACTCAGACAAGACAATCAACTGTTTAATGGAAATAAACTTCATGGTGAGTGGTGCCACGGCCATGGAAAAAAAAGGTAGCCCTCCCAGGTGGTCCTTAAGGGCTATACCAAATGTAGGGAAAGATGTCCAAGGCTACTGCTGCCTCTTAGGAAGCAGTACTACTGTTTATTGTAGCAACAAGGGTGCTGGAAGAAGGTCAAGGAGGAGGATATTATGTCTGTCTATAGGTCCACTGAAATATTATTAACCCACTGAAATGACATTCTCAACTTTTGTAAGCTTTGAAGGCAAAACCAAGCAAACTGGCTGTGTCTCTAACCACATCCAGTACATCAGGAATAAATAAATGTGCTCCCAGCAAAGAAATACCTAAAAACGTAAAGTATTAATTCTGTGTTAATTGTGATACAGTCTTCAAGAATCTTGCAAAGGTGGCTGCAATACCAAAGTAGAAAAGGAAGATGTAGAGGACAGTGAGAGGAATCTAATGTTTATCATGTAACAGTTAACAATGACATGAGATTAATTGTCACAGTTAAGCATACAGTTGAATAGCACAGAAAGTTTCTTAATAAAAATGTTCTCAGGCATATCCATTTATCTACAGAGGTGGTTCCTAGTAATCAGATTGCATATTTTGTCTCAAGATGCAAGCCAAAGATTAGAAGCATAAGCGCTGATCATAGAATGATAGAACAAAAGTGATAAATTCAGTAGACAACTTACAGATATAACACATCATCCTGGAGATACCAAAAGACAGGCTGGAATAGGTAGCAATTAAAAACGGGCTCCAGGAGATTTCATGACAGACTGAACCACAGAAGATAATTTAGGAGAATTCCAAGTAAATGAACAAGGGATCATTGAACAGCTCATGGGAACGTAACTGGACACAGACATGCAACAGTGAGACTACAACTTGCAAGCTGGTCTCATGCTAAGTGTGATAAGGCCAGAAAAAAAAACCGTAAAGGACTGTAGGACCATGCAGGGTTTCCAGGATTTGGTAGACCAAGTCGAGCAGGAGGAAAATGCATATAATGTGGGAGTATTTTATGAGAGCTACAACACATGGAGACAAGATCAACTATGAGTGTGATAAAGGACAGAATGCAAGAATGCTGTTATGGAGAGAGCGAGGGAGGGAACTCTTTAATGACTTTTTTAGTATAGACATGTAACAGACAGCTGAGCTGTTTGTAGATTATAAATTTAAAAGAGATTTAAGAGGTGGTCTGAACTCTCAGTAACTACAAAGAACAGTATGTTGGGAATTTTAGAACTGAATTATTGAAAGTAGAGAGGATGATGGAAAGGACTTTGCAGGATGGTGAGATAAGATATCTTAGAAACTGTGCAAACTGACTTTGTTGGACTGAAAATAATGTTTCTCCAGCATTTTTAGAAAGTGTTGAAATAGACAGTAATAAGAATCACAAAATTTCCTGCTTATTACAGTTTATAAATTCACATTTGTGGCTTTTTATATAGCCATCCCTTACACAGAAGAGATAACAGCTGAATAGCAATGTGGTTTCTGGAAAATAAGAGTGGGAGTAGACAGAAAGATTGACTCCTTCATGTCTTCTTAAGGTATCCTGGGAGTCATGGCACAATTATAAAATTTGCTCGACGGAATGAAATTAGATGATCTTCACCTGTTCTTCCGATGTTACTAATGATTTTGTTGCCTACAGAAGAAAGAAAATATGATACAAAGGATAATTGGAGATTTCAAGGAAGTAGAAAGAAAAGTGGGGCTTGCGATAAATAAAGATAAAACCAGCTACTGCTTTAATCTGCAAGAGGATTTTAGTCAAGCTTTTCTAGCAGCTGATAATGGTATCCACAAAAACTTTG
Source organism: Phalacrocorax carbo (assembly GCF_963921805.1). NCBI lineage: Eukaryota > Metazoa > Chordata > Aves > Suliformes > Phalacrocoracidae > Phalacrocorax > Phalacrocorax carbo. Next base: position 16,365,324 of record NC_087548.1, on the reverse strand, counting down.
ATAGCTGAACTACCTCAGAGGATTGACAAACAGAATATCAGTGAGAACACTGACATTAATGCCAATCTGAGGAGGAAAATGGAATAGGAATGTGTGTTCCTTTATTTTACAATCAGAAGACCAAAGTTTAGGATATACCAGACCATTTTAATGTATTTTGGTTTATGCAGAAGTGACACTTGGTCACTTACTAAAAAGACAAAGAAAGAAGCTAAATAACTTCAGAAATAAAATACTGCTCAAGGACATGTGGGTAAGATTTAATGGGGGGGTCGATAAAGAACATGGCTAGTGATTTAATCTCCATAGCTTCAGTGGGCAAAGTGTGTGGTTAGAATGACAGAAGGCAGATCAAGAAGCATCTGGGGAAAGCCCTTCCATTGCTGCTTGAGGCTGGTCAATCAAAATGAAGTGGAAACTGTAAGTGGAAACAATGTTCTTAATATGCGTGACCAGCTACACACAAAACATGCCCTACACAGAGGCGTTTGGGGAAAATTGAGGAGCTGTGAGTCATTATGAACTCTAAAACCATGAAGCGGGGAATGAAGCAAGTACGTGGGAATGAAATGGACCACCAGCAGAGGTTTGTGCTTTGCAGGCGTCGCCACATGCAGTAAGAGACAGGCATGTAACAGACAAGTACATTGCGATTATGGTCTGCCAAATGGTAAGCAAACCCAATTGTAAGCCGTATCAGTATTTACATCACTTCTGCACTTAGCCATCTAGATGTCAAAATAAACACAAGATGAACCTCATATTTTGAGAGGTACTAGTTCAGCTTGAACAGAAGCTTGAACATATTCCCTGAGTCCAAAAAGATGTGGAGAGTGTCCAGCTGCCGCTGATGCCAGTGCCTCTGAGGTGAGAGTGAGCTGGGATGTAGGTGCTTATAATGCATACTGTACTGCTGGGCTGGCCACACACAATATTGAAAGTAATAACAAAAATTGAGATGTAGCTTACTGCTCATTTGTAATATACTGCAGAAGCTGTGCGAGGAGCTAATCTGCCCAGAGTAGTCAAGCAGGCTGTGGATTTCAAGACAGATTTAATTGCCATTATGAAAGAAAAATGTTTCCCACTTATTTTCTGGAGACTCTATATTTTTGGCTAAGTATTTGAAAATGCACCTGCTGCTGACCTGAATAGCAGTGAATAATAATGCTCCTGGTTCTGGCATTTAAAACATTATACCTGGAGCCAATGATACCTCTGTAGCAATTTGAACTATTACAGAAGCAGTTACATTGTAGTTTTCCTAATACAACAAAGCCACATTCCTGATATCAGGAAAATAGGGGTTTTTTTTCCTTAAAGAACATGTCTAAGTTTCTGATGTTCATGCTTGAGGGCACTTCCCAATGTATCTAAAGCAGGTGTGCATTAGCTGTCCTTGTTCACTATGATGCTGCTAACCACTGGTGATTCCCAAACTCTTTATTCTGTGCGATTACATGAAACCATGAAGAAAACATCACCATTGGGCCTGGAAATCGAGACAAGAGTATTTCCATTCTCTAAGTGATTTCATAACAGAGTTATTTTTAACTAACAGTTCTCTTCTAAGTTCTATCTACAATTGAAAACAGAAATAAAAGATACACTAATGCTTTCTGGGAAGAGTTGGTGACACAGAGAAAAGAGAAATTATTTTACAAATATTTTCCAGATTTGAAGACAGAGTACAGCAAATGTGACCATACAAGATGAACTCAATTTGAAGCTAAATCTATATTTTAGGAATAAAAAACAAGTCAGAGTGAGTCACTGAAAAGGCAAAAGTAACCACAAAGTGGTGCACAGTCTATACAGTGAGCTTGACATGTTTTCCAAAACCTTTAATTTCTGTTGGTTTAGCGGACCTAAACACACCCTTTAAACAAAATGCTGTGTTTTAAAGTTACGCTTTGAAAAAGTGAAAAAGTTACTGAAGACATTAACTGTTCAGTGCTGTAATCATAACGAATATGCGAAGGATATGTACAACTGGAAAGCTTGCACATAGGTCACCCTGGAAATGGGTGTCTGAACTACAGGCCTGGCCTGTAAAGTATTAGTTGAAGAGAAGGAATATTTTGCAGCACATTTGCTTTTATAGTTCAGAGCTTCTCTTCTGGATGGATTTCAAGATACAGTGTGTTGCAGGAGACATGACTTTATTAATTTCAAAAAAAATTAGGTGCCTAGTTTTCACCAGAAAATGCTGAGCTTTGGTGTAGTCACAGACTTGTTATCTACACTGTTACCTTCAATAAATCACTAAAAATTCTCTTTGTGCAACTTTTCTCACCCACTGAGAACACATAATGCCTACTTTGCTGGTACTTATCAAAATTAATGAACCCATGTTAGTGAAGAAAAATTTCTGGCCCCAGAGTCCAAGCAGCTTATCTAAAGCTCACTGAATTCAAAAGGGACCTTTTCCATGTTGAGGATTTGAACAAAGCCTTTAGTACTAACATCAAATCCTGAAGGCAACTTGATATTCTTAAATACATATTCTATCAGTACCAATGTGATGACAATGCAAAGTTTTTTATTGCCTTCTGTGGAAGCAGACTGGAGAGACAGCCATCATAAACATAAAATATTTTCTGTTACTCTGCATGAAATTAAGAAAAAAATACCCTATCAGAATAGTCTTCTAAAAAAAATAAAATTACATTTAAGGAGGTTTTGCTTTACATGTGATATGAGTAGAAGTTTTTGATGATGACAGCAATGAAAAAGAATAAACTGTGTCATAAAAAATCTGGTGCCTCTAAAACATCAGTAGAAATTCTCATCACAATCTCACCTATTTGCCTGAGCCATGAGGGTACTATCCCCTCTCCTCACAAGGCGAATGAAAATCTTTCACAGATATTACTTCATAAGTGGAAAGCCTATATAAATTTTTCTGAACAGCTCACCAAGACAGCGTGAGCTGGAACTTATGTTTCAGCACTTTTAATTGGGATTTTTCAGAGTATATGTTATATTTTCAATGTCATAGGTAATTAAAGGCATAAGTGCGTCTATCTCTTGTGTAGACTGAAAAAGAAATAGTTATCTAAAATGTCCTACACATTTGGCTCAAGGAAACTGCATACACAAGGCAGGTTAATTCCTTAAGTAGTGTGTGTGACGGGGGCAACAGATGTCTTTTTCACCCCTTCTGTGAAAGCCAAGTCACTCTGTAGAAAGACTTCAAGTCTCATCAAGCAGGAAGAAGACAGCGGGAGCCTGAATCCTTAATGCAGTAATTGAGGCACTTTCATGGACTAATGGAAATCTGGGTTCTGGTCCTGCTTAAATGGCTGTTTATGCAAAAGAGTAACTGGATTCAGTGCATACACAGTCCTTGGAGTAGGGGTTAGAATTCAGATCTCCCCTTCTCTTGACAAGTAGCTGACATAACACATTTAAAATGTCATTCTCATCGTCTCCCCTGTTTTAGCAGGAATCTGGACAAATCTGTGTCATTCATGTTTTGTATTGGCTATCTTTAGGCATCTTTTGCAAAAACAACGCTGACCTAAGGCAATTCCTTTCATTCATTGCTCAGAGAACCAGTTATGAAAGCCAAATGCTTAAGGGTGAGGCAATGTGTGACTTTGAAGTACCTAAGAAAGAAGCAGATATTGGAAGCCAGGCTTTCCAAAAAATGGTTCAAAGCCTCTTCTAGCCTCAGGTCTGTTTACCTCAGTAGGCATGGGAAAATAGCTCACAGCATCTGGAACAGAGTAATTTCCTGCAAACTAATATGCAAAATTGTAAACCTACACTCATGTAATGTTACTACATGTATGACCTTCTTGCTTATAAAGTACTGTGTGTAAAGGATAAGACTGACAGAAAACGATGCAGATGCTGTTTAGAGTACAGGAGGAAATATGCTGAAATTGGTCATTATTTGGCTATTATCTATGTAATGCAGGGGCCAAAAATGTTGAAAACAAATTATTTCTCCCTGTGTATATTGGGGAAGAAAAGGTTACTTAAGGTTTTCTATGCATTTGGCTCAAGGATGCTGCAATATGAGAACATGTGATTTGTTAGGGAAATCCTATGTGACTCTTCTACAGCAGCTAACCAAGTAAACAAGAAGTGACCTGGAACTTTCTGTACAAGGACTTTTACTGGAATAATTCGGAAGCTTTTGAATATACTCAGGCTTCCTCGGGAGGTTCCCTCTGCGTTAGATCTGTTGCTGCAGGCATCATCTCTTGAACAAATTAACTTTGAACAATTTAAGATTTTAGACTTCAGAAAAGGTTTTTCACCCCTTCAGAAGTTCAGGGCCGTGTCACCATAGTGATTTCTATTGAGTTGATAGGCTTTTACAAAATATGCTCTTGAGTTCTGTCTGTTTTTAATGGAAAGAAATAGCATAAGCATCATTTAATGAACCTTTCACCATAACAAACTTGCTGATAATCTTCCTGTATAATATGAGTATCTTTATAAGGCCACAGCTCATGTTTTTGCATATCTCCACAAGTGGCTTGTCAGTTGTTCAAGCTGGCATCTGTCTGTGTCTTTAAATCTGAAATGATTCAAAACTTCCTATATTATTCTGAGCCTTCATCTATGAAAAACACCAGTCGAATTCTTTTTTTGACTCCAATGAAAAGCATATGGGCATCACTGAATGCTGAAAGCTCAAGTCTATCATGATCAAATTATGTCTTTCAGGAGAAGTCAATGGTAAAGTGTTCTTAAAAATTCACAAACAGAAGACGTAAAGAGTATGATTATTCCTGAAAAAGTTTTAACTGACCAAAGCACCTCAGCTCATTCTTACAACTGATTTCTAGCCCTCATTCTATAGACAATTCTAGAGGTACATCAAGATCTGCAGTTCCTGTTACGGAATATGGACATTTAATTATTGTTTTTAATTATTTAAAAATAAATTTCCCTTATTCTAATATGAAAGTGGTGACAGGGGCATTTGGATGTATTTGCCCCTTTTTTGTTCCCTATCTGTTTCTTCTCACTTGGCTTTCTTGTGCAAGCATTTCCACATCATTTCAGAGGAGGATCTCAACTCAGAACTGTTGGTTTGTTCTTGCAGAAATAAACATGGATTGTGGCCCCTCATCACCTTTAAAACTCATCTCCTTGTCCAGTGGCGATGCCTGTTGGGCTATGCTCGTTGACAAAAACACAGCAATATTTTACTCCAAAATTTAGGAACCACTGGATTTGCAAAGCCCTGTCCATTGTCCTCAGAGCAATCCTCCACCCTTCCACCTTAACCACTAGGCCCCCATGCTTTCCATTATTTTCCAATATGGAAATCACCTGTGAAAATTATTTCTCATGCTGTATACACTGGTACTTCTAAATTGTTTGAGTGAAGAATAAAAAACCCCCAAACCTCTTCAGGTCAGCATACTTACAGAAGATTTATTTGTAGATGAAGACTGGACACTATTTCTGTATTTAAATTTTCAGGTTGCTTGCCTACTCTTTAGTAGCAGTTACTAGTAGTTACTAGTAGTAACCATTCAGGATAAAAGTGAAACATCACTTTGGACATTGAGCAACTGAATTCAGTAGTTATACTTTGTGTCTAGGATGGTTCTAAGATGCATATATCCTCTCATTTTGGGTAGTTTTGTATGAGCCTTTCAAGCAATATTGCCTTTCCTGCCCCCCATCTCATGTGAGCAATTAACAAAATGCAGGCTGTTGTAGATGATTCCCATTCAGAGAAGGCAGTGACAGACTCAGACCTTTTGTGATGTATTGTAGTTTACTCACAAAGAACCTAGTAAGCCTGTATCCCTGGGTACACTGAACTCTAAGAGCTGGAATCTCTTCCACTGCTTGTAATTCCCTGTTTCTTTCAGCCAGCGCTCACAGGACCTCTTGTCGAACATTCTTAGGTGTTTGTGGCAAGTGCTTCTGCAGTGACATCTGGTATTTCATAGAATCATAGAATCATAGAATCATTAAGGTTGGAAAAGACCCTTAAGATCATTGAGTCCAACCGCTAACCTATCACTGCCAAGTCCACCACTAAACCATATCCTCAAGCACCACATCTACCCTTCTTTTAAATACCTCCAGGGATGGAGACTCCACCACCTCCCTGGGCAGGCGGTTCCAATGCCTGACAACCCTTTCGGTGAAGAAGTTTTTTCTAATATCCAACCTAAACTTCCCCTGGTGCAGCTTGTGGCCATTTCCTCTCGTTCTATTGCTTGTTACTAGGGAGAAGAGACCGACCCCGGCCTTGCTACAACCTCCTTTCAGGTAGTTATAGAGAGCGATCAGGTCTCCCCTCAGCCTCCTCTTCTCCAGGCTAAACAAGCCCAGCTCCCTCAGCCACTTCTCATAAGACTTGTTCTCTAGACCCTTCACCACTTTGGTTGCCCTTCTCTGGACACACTCCAGCACCTCAGTGACCTTCTTGTAGTGACAGGCCCAAAACTGCACACAGTACTCGAGGTGCGGCCTCACCAGTGCCGAGTACAGGGGCACGATCACCTCCCTGCTCCTGCTGGCCGCACTATTCCTGATACAAGCCAGGATGCTGTTGGCTGCCTTGGCCACCTGGGCACACTGCTGGCTCGTGTTCAGCCGGCTGCCAGCCAACACCCCCAGGTCCTTTTCCTCCAGGCAGCTCTCCAGCCACTCCTCCCCAAGCCTGTAGCATTGCATGGGGTTGTTGTGACACAAGCGCAGGACCCAGCACGTGGCCTTGTTGAATCTCATGCCGTTGGCTCTGGCCCATTGATCCAGCCTGTCCAGGTCCCTCTGTAGGGCCTTCCTGCCCCCAGCAGATCGACACTTCCACCCAGCTTGGTGTCATCTGCAAACTTGCTGAGGGTGCACTCAATCCCCTCATCCAGATCATCAACGAAGATACTGAACAGGACCAGCCCCAACACTGAGCCCTGGGGAACACCACTTGTGACCGGCCACCAGCTGGGTGTGACTCCATTCACCACCACTCTCTGGGCTCGGCCGTCCAGCCAGTTTTTAACCCAGCGCAGAGTGCACTTGTCCAAGCCATGAGCAGCCAGCTTCTCCAGGAGAATGCTGTGGGAGACAGTATAAAAGGCCTTACTAAAGTCCAAGTAGACTTTCCATGCTACTTTCTCCTCCTGCTCATTTCTTAGCCTGTTGTCTATACAGACTATCACAAATATATACCAGAAGAGTCCCCCTAACAAACCTTTGGGATAGGGAAAACATATCTTAGTTGAAACCACTTTCTGCCCTTTTTTTTTTTTTTTTTTAACAAAATAACAGTAGACTCACACTTTCCCTGAACAATTTTTGGGTTTAGTTCTGCTGTTCTGAAGTGACAGGAAACTGAATAAATGTCTTAAGGATGCTAGAACACCCCAAGACAGTCCTGTGACTTCACCTGGAAACAAAGAACACAGTCTTTTATATTTACCTTTTGCAAACCTGGGAGATCAATGCCAAAAGATGCGCTTTGTATAGATGCCAACTCATCAAAATCCTGTCAATAGGATCACACGCAAAAGAGCACTAGGGAGGCAGAGATTACTGGTGCCTAACAAAGCTCTAAACGCTTTCTTTTCTCTAGGTCTGGATCTGCACATCTTCTCTTGCTTTTCACAAGCAATCAGCACCTCAGGTTTTGCTGGATGAATGAGTCATGCAAAAATAAAGTAATGGAGGTCCTCTTCTGCTCATGGAAAATCACAGATTCTTCATTATCTAAGTAAATTTGGATCGTTTTAGATGTTACAGATTCATTCTTCTGAACTGATTAGACTCAGATAGGAGATTTTGATGGTCTCAAAAAACATAGACTGGAAAGGTAAAATTTTGTGGAATGTATTCCGTTGATAGAGTTAATTTTTGCCTCTCTTTCTGAGTTTTGTAAAACCACACTCTTATAATAAGAAAGCAAAAGAGTACAGAAAATGTACCAGCATGGAAAGCTAACTTTTGTAATTAAAGGAACATGTGTAATTTAGATAGTGGTTGTACACAGACTGGTCAGCAATTAATACTAACGTATTAAAATTCTTCAGGAGGTGCCCAATGCTGTTTCCCTTTTGCCTAAAAGAAGAGGATTTAACGCATAAAATCCTTCCTCAAAAAAAGCAAAATGCATTGATCTTTAACTTGTAAAAATTATTCAGTATTGCATTAATTTCAAAAGTAAAATTGCAAAATCACAAATTATGTGTTAATTACATTTGTTTTCAAGAGCAAGCATTAACACACATCTTTTAAATGTCATTAATTGGCTTTTAGGAATAAAATGAAGGAGGAAGAATGAGTCATAGTGGTAAAGTATCAGTCTTTCTAATGATAATATCACTAAAGTCATCCTCTCTGCTCTATTCATCTTTTTCAGGAAAAGCTTTGTGAGGGCATAGGTCAAATGGTAAAGAGTTCAATTTTTTCTCACTAAAATCGACAGCAAAGGTTTGCATAGACTTGATCTGCTCCTGCATGCATCAAAGACAACGGATTTACACTCACTTTGCCTAGACAGATTTGATATTAAACATTCAGGCTAGTAAATATGGAGCTGTTTTATGTTCCTTAATAAAATTTAACATTTACGTAGTTTTATCTTTCTAGACTGCTGGAAGCTGCAAATGACTAGCTAAATACAATGATAACCTTTGCTCTCTAATCTTTAGAGTCCCATGCTTCCCATATTTTTCCAGTACAGAGATTTCCTGTGCAAGTTATTTCTCTGTACAGTGCTGTAATTAGAGGAGAAAATTTAAGGCATCTCTGGGAGGATATTTAGTGGGTTGGTTCTGCAGCTTGTGGTTCGTCTCAGAAGGTAGGAATAGCATCACATTTGGTCAGTGACTGCTGCAGTATAAAATGAGGGCTGGGTCTCTGGAAATTTCTGTGACACTCAGGGCCACAGAGGGTAGCCTGCTGTAAGAAAGTGCAGGAGTAGCCCTCTAACTAGCTTCAAAATAATAAAAGGAAAGAGCAATAGGAGGGGGAAGAGAGAAAAAACAGGAGAAAAAAACACAACCAAGAGCATTTGCAGAGCTGTACAAGATGTTTTTTCATGTTTGATTTAACACTGTCCCCAAAACCTTCTCTTCTTAAACTGGAATGCTTGTTTCTGGGTTGGTCTGAGACTGTGCTGAGTAGTTCCCATTGGAAGCAGACCTTATGCTTGTTCTTTCTCTTACCAGCTGTGGGAACCCATCCCACAGGTGAACTGGTGCAAATTCTCCCTGAAGCCTTTGGTACACATCCTCTTTCTGGACCCAGAGCCAGCTGTGCTACCAGGACAGACTTCACATCCATGTGCAATAATAACAGCCAGCCTGCAGTCTCTCTGGCAACCAATTCTTGAAAAAAAAAAAAATTTACTCAACCACTGTCATCTGTGGACCATATAAACTTGCGTCCTAATTCCAGAGTCTCACTCTGGAGTTGTGGGTATGGAAGCAGTGAGATGCCTGCTTTGGTATCACTGCAGGACAGTGCTACTCTGTACTCCCAGCTCAAAACTGAGAGTCACCTTTTCTCACTGCTCCTGAGCTTTGGTTGGCACATACCAATGACTACTGTAGCTCCCACCTCCTCCAGATGTGAAAGGTTTGTGGGAATTTTTTACCACTTGGGTCCTAAAGAAAAACCTGTTACAGGCACAGCTTATGCTAAACTGTAGAAGGAGTGGAAACTTAAGGAAGTCTTTCTGTCAGGGCTCTCTTGTGCGGGTTTCTCTGTGGGAGGAATCAGGCCATTCTGGAATAGCTCAACACAAAGAGTCGTGCTCCTCTAAAGTCCAGGAAAGTGGTAGGATTGCACAAGATGGGTCAAGGTTGCTGTCTGTAATAAGGGACAGGGTGAATCACAGTGTGACTGTCATGGGTAAACACAGTCCCAACTTCCTCAGCAAGCTGAATTGTTCTATGTGAAAAATACATGGCTTCTGCACCTGAGTACACAAAAAATGCATGCCCTGGAGTGGGGACCAGAAGTATGCTCTTCCCCCTCCCTACCCAGGCGACTGTTTGCACAATCACCTTCACTTCTGCTCCAGCCTTTTCTGCCTCTATAACTTCACTTCTTTTTTTTTTTTTAAGGGATGTCCATGTTTCAAAAGCAGAGTGGACAGTGCCCTCTAGCCTAATGACGTGGTCAGAGCACCCTGTGACCATGGGAAGCATCCTCTGGGGCACCCATGGCTGTTGCAACCAAGCTCTTCCACTTCCCAAACAAACCTTTAACCACCTGTGTAGCTGGAGGTGATGTTTTCAACACCACATGATGGCATCTGCTGTTTCTCCCATGTGACTTCAGAGAGAGAAAATTATCTGGTGTTTAAATCCAAGGGTTTCAGGCCACAAATGACAGTTGGGGAGGCCTGAGGATTGTTAGTAGGTAGCACAAGACATAACACAAAAGATTGATGTTAGTGTCATTGTCTCTAAAGCCAGGAGAGAATCCATCTAAATGTAACTTCACACAGTGTGTATATTCTACTTAAAGGGCAAGACTTTCACAGAGTCTTCCTTGGCATCAGTCTTGCTAATTACAGGCATGAGAAGGAAGACTACATGTAAGGCCATGGAACAGGGCATGGTGGAATTGCTGCCTCGTGGTGCATATCAAAAGAGGGAAGACAACAAAATCTCAGCTTACAGAGCTGTGTAGTGCAGCAAAACTGAGAAAAGAAGTGAGACAACAGGAATTTCCTTTCGGCTAGAACAAGTGCCATGTGCTCAGCAGGTTGCTTCCTGTGAGCCTTTCCCCCTGTTCACTAGATGCCTGTATGGATTTGTAATTATGTAGTTCAGTTTCAGCAAAGAGTAAGTCTGGGCTTTGATTTATTGATTTCTTAATTTTCCTTTAAATGAAGGAGAACTAGCAGCCTAACCAAAGCATGAGGAACATTAAAATGCTGAGCTCTGCTGTGCCCATAACTTAAGCGTGTTCTGTTCCAGGCTGCATTCCACAGCAGCGCCACACACAAAACAGTGCAGAGGTACAGGCTGAAGAGGCATTCAGCACTTGGAACTTGCAATAGCCAGCATGCCAAAACCAAACACATTTACTGAGGCTTCACTGAAGTACCTCTAAAATTGGCATTGGAGCCTAATAAAGGCTTCCTGGATGTATGTTCTCCTGAAAGCCAGGTACTCCTCCCAGACAAGGTAGTTCCCATGTTCCAGGGGTACCCAAATGACTTGGTTATAGAGGTTTGTAGAGGATGAGCATTGCTCTTGTGCTGAGAAGTGAGCTCACAAAGGGCAGAGTTCAGATGATCTTTGCAATTAGGGACATTCCTTCAACTGTCACTATGTTGCTTCAGACATTGGACAAAAGGTAAGTTCCCTGTTTTCCTCAGGTTCCTACTGTCAGTCCATTCTGGCTATTGTGAGTGCCCTTGGACCCCCGGCCGTGCCTGAAATACTCCAGTCTAGTGGCTAAGGGACATAGCTGAAGGCTGAAGTCACCAGTCTCCCAGACTAAGGACAGGCTAGAGCCCTGGGCTGTGGTTTGACACATGGCAGGAGTGCTCCTTCAACCCTTGCCCTTGGTTGTTTATTCCTATTTATTCCTACCTCCTACCAGCCTTCCAGTGGCTTGATGTTTGTGTTCAGTGTAATTCACAGCAAGGGAACTATTCAGTTAAAAAATACCTTAAGGGGAGTTTAATTAAAAATAAAAAAATGAATTGTTTCCCTGACCTGTCTTACTGTGTGGATGTGTGCAAAGACTTATGCTAACACAACGCAGTAGAGGATCACAGAAAAAGTGACACAACAGATGCTCAAGTTCATACTGCTGGCAGAAAAAGTACCTGCCAAACCCAAATCTAGGCCAATATATGCGTTAACTCAGCCTGTGCCTCATGCACTCACAGTATCTCTCTCAAGAATGTGCTTTGCAGCCTTCCCAGTGAGCTATGCCTCAGAGCAGGGAGCACTGAGCAAAGCCAAGTGTGAATGTGAATCAGTTTTAGCTCAGTGCTGACAAATAGTGCTCTATGGCACAAGGATGGTTGTTCTCTGCATCTCAGGTGACCTATGTGGGGAAGGAAGTTGCCTAGACATCCAGCTTGGCAGAGAAGGGGAACAAGACAGAGCATGCTCAGTCACACAGTTTTCAGCATGTATGTACATTTCTGGTGTCTCCAGTGCTGTCCACACATGTTCTAACCAGTGCTTTAAAGAAAATAGTTTTCTGCCTGAAGCAGCTTAATCTTACAGCACTGGTGCTACAACAAATCATTCCTGGGTGGGCAGCTCCTTTGGCTTTACTAGGGATGTGCAGGGGCAGATTGAGATTGCCGTCAATCTGCTAACTAGTGAAAGCAAAGGTTCTTGTTACACCAGAAGGACGGATGTGAGGAGGTATACAGATGTGTAATTAAGTGAGTAGTAAGTTAGGATTGTACATCATTGGTCAAGATGGTTTTGTATAAAAATAAAAAAAACAACATTAGACAAAAATAGGTCCAGCTTGATGGAAACTCCTGGAACAGACACAGAATTTACTACAATATTTAACCTAACGCAAAAAAATCGCCTGCTTTTATGAAAACACCTTTCAACCTGACTTTCAAATATGCTGGGATTATCCTCTTTATTAGAGTTAGACTTTCTGTTTATGTACAAATACAGACCTTTTATTAGCCTGCAAGAAAACTGTTGTTAACCAGAGGGACTGAGACATACCAAATAATAATATATCTAAAGTCAGGCCCAGAAAGGATAAAGTTGCTTCTGATAAATAGATTTTGTCATTGTGTCCTCCAAGGCCACACCTTAAGGTATCTTATTTAATAATGCACTGTGTTAAGCAGTAGTGAAACCCACATTCAAAAAAAAGACACTGAAAAGGCTGACGGGAGGAATGCCATGAACCATGTAAATATAGAACTTCATATGCTCCTGAAAAGCATTTGTTATGTATCTCCACCTCCTCTCTGGCTGAGCTGTCTTTGCCTTGCTACTTCTATGCTAATGCATAGAAGGCTGGTTCCAAGCAGTGAATGAGCTTACAGCTCAGCCCAAGGACAGCATGGGAGAAGGCATATTTCTTTCACTGGATATGATTCAGGGGGGAGAGGGTGTTTCTGCCTATAAAATTTGTGCAGGGAGTACTTTGAAAATTCTAGCTACTTATTCAGTATTCACTGAAGCTGTCAGCTCAGCTGAGTTACATGAATTCCGGTGAAATGACGCTGGGTTGCATCAAAAAGGGCATCACCAGCAGAGAGAAAGAAGTCATCATCCCACTCTACTCAGCGCTTGTCAGGCCACACCTGGAGTCCTGTGTACAGTTCTGGTCCCTGCTATACAAAAAGGATGTGGACAGGCTGGAAGGGGTGCAGAGAAGGGCCACCAGGATGATCAAAGGACTGGGAAGCTGCCATATGAGGATAGGCTGGGAGAGCTGGGTTTGTTCAGCCTTGAGAAAAGGAGGCTTAGAGGGGATCTCATCACCCGCCGTGTACCAGTACTTAAGGGGTCGCTACAAAGAAGATGGAGACGGAGTCACAAGGGGGAATGGACACAAGTTGCTCTTGGGGAGATTCCAATAGGACACGAGAGGAAAATTTTTCACAGTGAGGACAGTCAACCATTGGAATAATCTCCCCAGGGAAGTGGTTGCCTTGGCCATGTTGGACATCTTTAAGATTCGGCTGGACAGGGTGCTGGGCCATCTTGTCTAGACTCTGCTCTTCCTAGAAAGGTTGGACTAGATGATCCCTGAGGTCCCTTCCAACCTGGGATTCTGGGATTCTGGGATTCTGTGATTCAGCTGATGTAAAGATCAGCTCTGTAGTGCATGTAAATTTCATAACAGCTTAGGGTGCTTCATATTCATCCAACATTCATCCTACATGTTCAGGCCATGGACTGAAACACAGGAAATCTGAAGCATCAACTTACTAAGCTTTGTAGTACAGGGGACATTTCTTTGTGAGATCTCATAGAAATAGAGAAAGCATGGCAATATCTAGCTGATAAACTGGTGAGCAGAAAGGTACAACTGATGGGAATGGCACTGCATTGGAAACAGCCAACACCACAGTGACAAGAATTCCTAAATAAGGAGCATTTTGGAAAGTTGCACAGAGCAAGGCAGTATGTTTGAATTCGATACACTGATGTTGGGGAATCAGAGGAGGGCCTTGCAATATTAAGAATATATGAATGTCCTAGATGTTCTCAGTATCTTTTATTTGCAGGTTTCCTTGCTTCTCTGGCTATTACAAATCTAAATTAGCTTCTTACTGTCATAAATCCTCTTTTCATGATGTAATTAGGCCCTTCTGCTACTGTGCAAAGTAGGCTTCTTCAATTTCATATTCATAAATCAGACTTAGTTCTAAGACTGGTTCAACCAGCCCTTCCACAGTTAGTAAAATGCTTACCATTTGTTGGTGTTTCTTCAGAAGTTTGTATTTAGCTTTGTTTCTTTCCAAGAACTATGTTGTTCTTATTTCACTGACCTGAATACTGACCTCTCATGTTACTCTACGGGACTTAGCAATGGGATGCATCCACCATGATGATTAAGCATGTGCTGAACTTTACACTGCCAGTATAATCAACTTCAGGATGGCACAAATGCTTCGATCAGGAAGCAGACCTAAAACTGTTACTCAGTTTACAGCGTGTAGGTTGTTTTAGCAGAGGGACTTCAGCAGTAGGTCCTTCTCAGGCATTAGTTCACTCTAACCACTGTAAACATTTGTAACTGAAGTATTAAGACTCATCTGAATGAAGTACAAATGGAAATGTACAAATGCCTGCATGTGGAAGCATCAGAAGATGCACTAGGGGAAGGGTGGAAAGAATGAATATTAATGGGCATGATGGACGTGAATGACAGCAGTCAAATCAAGAAATGGTGCGGCACAAGTTGTTTACATCAAGACCACAACACAAAACCAGAATTTCAGTCCCCTTGCTCTGATAATGCCATAGCGTAGGCAACTCGTCACCCCTAAAACCATGCCCTGATAACTTGGGCTCAGATAACATCTTCCCAAGAGGAAGACATACAGTAGTCGTAAAGATGGCAAAATAAGAGAATAAGACAATGTGCAGAAACTTTTGCAAAGGTTCCTGGAGGATAAGACAAGCAAGGGTCTGAGGCAAAATCATTGCATAACAACTGCTTGACTCAGGAAGATATAAAAGGCCTGTTCAAAAAAATTGTTTGTTGTTGCCAGTCAAGACAGACCCAACATACTTAGTGAAGACTCAGCAGTAGGTGCCCCTTGTCCTCTGTTCTACGCACAAATTACCATAGTTGACCACTTGGACACAAAGATCTTGATGTTTGGCAGTGTGTGGCCATGAGATCCACCTGCTAGTATCTCTGTACCGCATGGGAGAAGCTTTACCTTCACTGCTGACCATAAGGGTCTTATTACTGGTAGTGAATCCAGTACTTCCATACACCATGCATATTTAAGGCATCTGAGGAAGAATTTTTTCCAGTGAAAGGAATGCAAGTGTTTAATTGTTTTTGGCAAGTAATGTTTTTCTTTCTATTTCTTTTTACATTCATGGCACTACCTAAGTTAGTGCAGGTCAGTAGATCAAAGTCCCCCATTGCTTCTCCCTGCAAACACAGACACCACAATAGAGCATATGGTTTCCCTGCAGATGGGCAAGACCAGGGAATTGTTTGAAGCCCTTTAGCAATATGTTGCCAACATGTCACTAGATTAACAAGCATAGGTCCCTAATGATAAAGAAAATTCTCTGTATTTGAAAAATATTAATTACTAAGAGTTTATTTCTCTGGGGTCAGTGTACGCATTTCCAAGAATAGCTCTGCGCCAGCATGACAACTCAGGGATGCTTCCACTGAGACCTCATAGGAAAGAGCTGTTGCTTTGTGAGCGCACCAAAACACATGCACTATCCACAGTACTTGAGGTTATTCTTGGCATGAACAGGGGCTACTCCTGCTCTTATCACAGCCAGTGTGAGTTTTGTTATTGGCTTTCCTGAATACATTCAGTCAGACCCAACTTTGCCTTCTTGGTTGTATTATATAATCCTCTTTTTTGTTTGTTTTAAAGAAAACTGGAATAGATAGTCAATAAAAAGAATAATTGGCAGGCCTTTGCTGGCAACATTATATATTTACAATCTCTGGTGTTTGTAAGTGCTGGTAGAAGTACTACCTGTCACATTTCTGGTTAAACTGTACAGTTTGTAAAATGTGCACACAACTTCTCAGCAAAGGAAGTTCTTTAATATTCTTTATTGGCTGGAGTAAAGTGGGTGCCAAATACAACTGTGAAACGGGAAACAATGCACAAAGGAAAAGTTCCAGAACATCAACACATCCGTTCTTTTTCTCTGCCATAAATAACCAACACACCCTTAAATACAAGACTAAATGGCTCCAGGAAACTCTAATTAATGAAAAAGTCCTAGCTGGGCTTCTCACTTTCATCTGGAATTTACATGCCCCAAGAAGTTTTTTCTGACCTAGGCAGCAGATATGTTGTTCTCTAAGTAATACTAAGCACTGAGATAAACCAAGATAAAATAAAACTACCCTACTATCTGGAGAGACTCAAACCTTCCTCTCTCACTGTCCAAAATATTAATGCTGAAAGCACAGCCCTGCTGCTGTTAAAATCAATGACAAAATCCTACACTGCCTATATAAAGACACAGTGTGCGTTCCAGCATCTGTCCTTCAGTTTTCTGGAAACCAGAGATAAGGCAGGAAACAAAGCAAATGGCCTGCATATATGTACTATATGCAAATAAGTTTCATTATAAAATATAGCAGCTATGATATTTCACAGCGAACATCTCAAGAGGAGATGAGATGCATAGATAGAATATTTTTCTGCAGATCAGAACAGTATGGTAATTAGACCAGTCACTTGTATAGGGGATATTTATATTACAATTAGCATATTTCACTGTATAAAACAGATAACTGATATGAACCATCTGTAGCTTTATCACCTTGAAACTTTTACTATACAGACTTGTCTTAAATAGCATCAGATCTAGAAAGTTTCTTAACTTCCAACAGAGTCATTAAAAATCAAGTAATTAATAAAATATCAAAACCTTAAAATAACTTCAGGAACTACCCCTAGCTCTGATTTCTCCTGGCATCTTCTTCTAATTTCACAATCACATTTTTCAGCTTAAAAAAGAAAATGCCACACATCTTTCCCCTGTTCTTGTATGGAATGTCTGTGCATAACAGGGAAGTTGCCTTGCTAATTCAAAAGCAAAAATAGTAAAAATTACTATTGCTTGATTTCATCATGTAGAAAATGAGCCAGATCTCCAATTACTCACGGTACACATGGTACCACGTACATGGTACAAGGCTTCCTGACAAGTAAGATGCCTGTGAGTCTCTACTAAAGGTGAAATATCATGAGCTGCAGAAAAGAAAGGTAGTACAATTTCATTTAACTTTTTCAATGCATTTGAAAGAAAGTTCTTGTGTCACTTTTGTGCATGGAAACTTGCATATGTATGTCTGTCACCCATGGCACAGGAGCAAGCTGCATCCTTCTGAGCCTTGGATTCAGGCTCCAATGAATGAGAGCTGGATCAGAGAAAGGCTGAGGCAGTCCTCCCTTGGATGGGTCATGTACATTGAAATGACCACCTTCTCCCAAAGCCTTCTGGTGCTATGGAATTTCCCGGTTTCATTGTGATTTGGCTGCTCTTGCATGGGAAGAGGGCAGGAGGGCTTCTGGGCTAGAATGGAAACAGGATGCTCAACACAAAAACGGCCTTAGGCAGCTGACATACTAAACCTCTTGGTACCTGAAGTGAAGTCTAGATCACAGAATTAGCCATCCAGCAGACCTTCCCAGTGGGCAGAGATCTGGGACTGCGAACAGCCGACTGATGTACTGGAAATGTGACTGCCTAGACCTACTAGGTAGAAGACCCCTAAGAGAACTCTTAAAGTCTGTCCATCCTTGGTTACGAATGTTTTAATGTGCATCAGGGGAAGACATCATCTTCTGCTTGGGATTCACAGCCCAGGGCTTCTCTGCAAATGCTGTTCAAAAATACCTCCTTCTTTTCCAAGAATGGTATGTGTATAAGGAGACTCAATCCTTCCCCTTGAGAAGGTGACACAGGTCAACAGATAGACAGCTGTCTCAGGATACAAGGCCTGAAGTCAAGTATGCTGTTGATTCAGAAGAGATCTGAACTCATATTCAGCTGCATGACCTAACCATGAGGTTTATGTGTCTCTTGCCGGCCTGCTGAAGCTTCAGTTCTCTTTCCACAAGTAAATACACTGGAAAGGGGAGGAAACTGTGGAAGATTTCTTCTCTACAAAATAGCCTGTGTTCACTTAGCCTGAGCAAGGAATGCGCAGGATGGCAGGAGACCCTGTCTCCGGGGTTCTGAAATCATCTTCTTAGCCAAGATGGGACACAAGTCTGGCCTAGGACATCCATAGAAGTATTTGTAGTTCTTTATCATCTAGGTTCTGAGAAAAACATTCTACAACAACTTGGAAAACCTCTGTAGGAAGATGTGGACAGAAAAATGCAAGGAGAACCAAGCAGTTACTTTTTCTCCCCCTTCTGCTGTGGTTTACTGGGGAACAAGAGAGGAGCCACAGGCTTGCCAACTCTTCTGACTTTATGGGCCTCGTTGTATATATTTTTTAAATTGCCTGACTCTTGAGACTGTGGGATTGTGAGGATTTCAAGTTTAATCTAAAAGAGAGGCTGGCACGTAGCTGTTGTGGCTTCAAGGAAATGTTGGAGGTCAAGTCCCAGACCTCAGAAACTAGAGGCAAATACAGAGATAAAATGAATCAAGAATCTTCTGGGTTTGGAGGGCCAGGCCCACCGCTTCAGAACCTGGAGGGCTGGCAGCATTGGAGGTATTCAAGATACTTTTCTAAGAAGGATATTTGACCGTGTCACGGAGAAAACCTGAAAGGATCCGACCGGACCCGTGACTTCATCCACCCCCGCGGCACGCTCGCAGCAGCCCGCTGGGGACCCAGCGAAACCACCGGCCACGGCAGTGTAACAGCTTAGTCCGGACTATAGCCCGGCCGCACGACTAAAGGCGGGTGTCAGCCGGAAAGCCTGGACAGCTTCTGCCCGAGAAAGCCAGGACTACCGGCAGCGGCCCCCCGACCGAGCCCTGCCCCCGCTGCGGTGCCGGGGCGGGCGGCGGTGGGCGGCGGGGGAAGGCGGTGCCCCGGAGGCAGGGCCGGGGGAGGTGGCGGCGCCGGGCGGTGCGCGGCGGAGGCTCCTCCCGCAGGCAGCCCGCCAGCCCCTCTCCTCCATCCTTCCCTCCCTCCCTCCCTCCCTCCCGCCCTCCCGCCCCGGCTCCATCCCTCCTTCCTGTCGGCGCTGCGCAGTGCAGCCGCCGGAGCTGGGCCGCCGGGACCGCGCCGCGGGCAGCCCCACGCACCCCCCGCGGCATGAGGCTGCCCCAGGGCACGGCGAGGCGGCGGCGGGTGAGTGCCGGGCCCCGGGACGGCCGGCTTCTCCCGGCGGCGGCGGCGGCTGCGGCCCCGCGGCGGGGGGCTCCGCTCGTACCTGGGAGGGGGCGGCCAGAGGGGCGCGGTGGCAGATGTCCCCCCGCGTCCCTCCCTCCGTCCCTCCGCCCGCCCCGGGGGAGGCGCCGGCGAGAGGGGCCGAGGCGGGGGTTGGCAGCCCGGGCGGGACCCGGCGGGGCGGCGGGGGCTTTCCGAGCCCCGCGCCTGTCTCCCGACATTGCTGCTGGCGCGGGGCTGGGCCGGGGGCGGCGGACAGGTGGCGGCGGCGGCGGGGGCGGCGGGGGCGGCGGGCGGTGCGGGCGCAGACCGCAGCAGCCTCCCCCGGGGCGCGGGGGGAGAGATCGGCGGCTCGGCTCTGCCGCTGCCCGGAGACTGCGGCTTAAATAGAGGCTGTGTTTTGTCAACAGCTCATGTTGCTGGCCGGCAGGTTGGTTGGTTCAAGGACTAAACAGCGGGTAAATAATATTTATGCCTCTTTTTGTGCCTTTTTTGTTTGCTTGTTTGTTTCTTTTTAGCTAAGTAGCACCCTTCCAAAGCGGGGGAGCTCGGGAGGGGAATCCAGAGCCCTTTCTGCGGTTGGGGAGCATCCAGCCATGCTGCGCGCCCGGCCGCAGGCTGGCTGTGCAGGCACACCGGCGCAGTGGCAGCTCGCTGTGTCTGTTCTCAGTGATTGAATTTATAATGTGTTCAGAGATTGTGTTTAAAAAAGATCTCTCTAAGCCCCTGAGGTAGTTCTGGAAGGAACGTCATCCCCTTGTTAAAACTCAATGTGTGTAGGTAAATTTGAACTGGGCATATTGTGCCGGCATGCCGTGTGTTGCTTTGGTAGGAATTGGTGATATACGTGGTTTATTTGGTTTTTAATTGTCATCGGTGGTGGATGCCTGGGAGCTTTGGTATAATTTTTGCTGGGAAATTTGCTGTAATTGGAGTAAATGTTATAGTCATCTAGTGCTAGGGAGACTTAAAATGTGAGCTGTTATGTAGGAATTGTCACTTTGATTCTTTTCCACAGACTTTCACACTTAAAATCTCCGTTGCAAAAATAGCCAAATATTCATATTCCATAATCAAGCTGTTCATGTTGTCAAATTCCCTTCAGGAAAGCACAGGCATTGGGTAGCTTTCTGCTGTATACGAACCCAGCTTGTTACCTACGTAAGCCAATGTGACTTGCCTTTGACATATTACCTGGAAGTCCATTCTGCCTTTTTTCCTTACTGTTAAAGAATTCTTTAAATTCTTAAACCCATATGTTGATTCCAGAGCATGAAACCAGACTGTTAATCAGACTTAGCAGGTTTAGTAGCTGTGGGGAAGATTAAAGTCCATGTCATTCCATGTTCCCTCTTAAATCAGCATGCGGCAATGCCAGCTGAGACACTATATAGTCATATTCAGTTTAACGTAGATCCATCAGTGCACATGTGCTTTATATATAAAGCTTTGCACATCCTGTAGGGAAGAATGCATGAATGCCTAGATCTGCAAAAGGTCTGTGATTGTCCTTAACTTCTCAACCATTGTATGCTGTATGGTTTTGGTGATAAAGATAAGCTTTGATTTCTGTATGTTTTTCATGATAAAGGTAAGCATGTGCATAGAAGTCTCCTGGATTTGGCCCCAATATGAATCAAGATCAAAACAAAAATTATGTTTGATGAGGGGAAGGATTAGGATGTGGAAGAGACAGAAGCAAATGCAGGGAGTGGATCCACAGAATGAGTAGTGCCCTATCTGCAGTTGGTTGGTATTTCTTGGCATGGGTTGCCTGTCATTAGATGGATGGGGGTCTGCAGGTTACTTCTGAGAGGTCTGCTGAGGCTACTAAGAAAAGACAGTCTAGTGTTGGTAGGCTACAGGGCTATGTATCTAAACGGGAAAATCTTGCAGAAGTCAACAACTGGAAAGCTTAAAAATCACTGACTTGTAGTTGGTTTGAAGTATAGATAGCTTTTAGGCAGTCAGTAGGTCACCTGATTTTGTTTGATTTTGCTTTCTGTTTACTTAGTCTTGGCATCCTTTCATCTTATCACTGTTTCACCTATTCAAACTTTTATCAGTGTTATTAAGTGATAACAGTTTCCATTGTGCACTCTCCAGACATACCACTTTAGTCACTTACAGCAACCAGTGGCAACCACTATCTATGAGTTAGATTGTGCTAAACCCCTTTACAGGTGTGCTGAGGAAAGGGAGAGACTTAACCTTTAGGTGAGGGCATTCTTGCAGACTTACCGAAGGCAAGTCGGGAATATGTGGAATAGCCATATGGGTGGAGATGTTTCCAAGAAAGAGAGAGAAACTTATTTTCACAGGTGGCAAAGCTGCTGCTGCTAGTTTAGCAGGGAAATCATGGGGCTTTAATTTTCAAGTGCTGGATGAGTTACAATCTATGGCTATACGGTCACATCTGTTTCAACATTGTGCAGCTCAGGGCATTAGGAAACATTCAAAAATATAATATCCATAGGTAATGCTAGAACAGAGTCTGTAAATCTATTAGAAATAGCTGTCTTACTGCATGAGCATTAAATTGTTTAATCCAGTGGGTGACTGACAGCAAGTTTTGTGCCTCATGAAAAGATGTATTTAAACTCGGTGTGTTAGTGAGAATTCCACCTGAAAGATGAAATGGTACTTCAGGAAGAAAGTGTCCAGCAGTCTTAAACAATCTGTATGTTTATAACTACTCACTGTCTTGCAGAGTGCAGTGCATCACAAGGCTGATGCAGGTGGATTATGTTTTTCTGCAAGTGACCCAAGAGATGGTGTGACCAGGTAAATGAGATTCTGTATCACTTAGGCTGTGTGCTAGTGCTCAGAGGAATGAGGAGGATGCTAAATTCAGCAGTTCCTGTTGCGTTGATATATTTGTTGGATGAAAGCAAAAATGATCTGATGCAGTTTTAAATTATAGTTTATATTATCTTGTAATTAGCTTATTTGAGTTGTTGAAAGGCAGTTTCTGGATAATGGAAGGGAAAACAGAAAAAAAGAAATCAGGAAACTTCTTGGAGTTAGTTTTGTTCCATTTTCAATAACACATATTGATCTAGGACACAGAAAGACTGGGATCTTGGATTCAGACTGATGTTGAAATTGAGAGATGGTTCAAGTGAAGGGATGTAATCAGCAGTAGAAGAAAAGGTCTGATATGGGAGGTTTAAAGATACTCGCATAGGTGGAAGGATTGAGAACTCAGATGAGATACTGGTGGCTTTTTGAGAGGGGATGCTGCTGCTCTGAGTTAGATTTGCAGGGAGACACGGAAAACAGGTACGAAAGTCAGTTTTACTCCTGTTACCATAACTACCTAGAATTAGTTGAAATGATTTGTGTTTTGGTGCGTCTTTTCCCCTGAGGTTTAGTTATGACTCTTTTTTGACTGTTAGGCATCCAATTTCTGTCTAAAACGAGAAAAATAAATTACTTCTGGATAAAGCTTGAGAGGTGATTTTGCTCTGTGCCCCAAAACTGGTTGATGTATTTCATTCCATAAACTGTTTAATGTAAAAGATTTAAATAATCCTTGGGAGTGGGACCTGGAGCCCGTGGTCCCTTGCTTCCAGTGAGTGCCCACTCACAAGGACAGGGAGTCCGGCTCCGAGTTGGTGGTTACGTAAGCTGCGGAGAGAAATGCCACCTACAGAAAGGCTGAAGTCTCCATCCTGACTCATCTGTTACTTCAAGTAGTCTCTGGGTGGTCGGAGGTGTTGCACTTGCCCCATTGAGTGCTGCAGTGGCTGGGCTGGCTGCCTGAGAAAAGGGAGCACCACTGCTGCTTTCTTATTCTGACTATGTCTTTAAACAAAAGTGGTGACTTCGGCTTTTTCTGGGGAACCTGATCCTGTGGTTCTCCGCACATTTCATCAGTAGACCCAGGCAAGGAATAATTACTTTTGGAACAAGTTTCTTTTAGGTTTAAGCATCAAAAGTTCAGTTTTTATAGGTGCTTAAATGTCTCCAGGGATCATTTTCCAGAAGCTTATGGATCTCTTCCAGGGTCATTAGGACAGCAATGATGGGGGCCATATAAATTCCTAGATGGCCAGAGCTGTTTTCTTACCTGCTTTTGGGGGTGGAGGGGTAGCTAGGATGCCGATCACCAGGAAACACAGAGGTTCCTGTGCCTTTACCTGCCTTTCTTAAGGGCTTATAAACTAGCAGATAGTAACTGGAATGAATGATATCTGGGGGTTCTGACCTGACACTGAGAAGCATATTCAGGGATTGTTTTTCATAAGCACCATCAGGTTTTTGCTGATTGTTGCTGTCCGCCCTCCCCTGGCAACTTGCAGTCCCTAAATTTGAGGACTGTGGGAGCCCTCCTGCTGCACATCTGTAAGGTCCATGCACTTCCTGCAAGACCAGAAATTCTGGGGCTTTTGCCACTTTGCTGCTTTCTGCCTTTCCCTGCTGCCGTCTCTTGGAATCACTCCTAGAAGCAGGTTTCACTGCAAGCAGGAAGTGCTTAAACTAAAAATAACTCCTAACCCATTGGTATGAATGTTGGTCAGGGTGTAAGGTTTTGAAGGGCATATGTCTCCCCTCCTTTCCATGCATGGTCTGGAGCTGGCACTGGAGTGAGGTCAAAGACTGTTGCTACAACAGAAGCAGCTTTCCCTTATCCCACAGGCAGAGAACTGCTGAGTTGTCAGCTGTTGAGTCCAAATTATGCCTTTTACCTCAGGGAGCACAAGTTACAAAAGCATGTGTCATGGAAACAAGGACAGCACTGTAGCAATTCCCTGCTCCTTCTGCCTCACGTCCTACCCTGCCAAAAATCAGACCCGCAGCACAGCCCACCTCAGAGGATGGACAGCCTGTGTTGCTGGCATGGTGTTACAGGAGCACCCGGGAGCGGGATGGCTTCTGCCTTTCTTGGGCTGTGTGTTGGCAGGGAGCAGAGTCTCCTTTCTCACCTCTAAACCCAGCATTTTAGGGTCAGCTTCCTGCAAAATCAAAAAGCACAGCCTTTCAGCCAGCCTTGGCCTCCTGAAGTTTCCTGAAGTCTTAAGCAGATAAAGTAGCGCTTTCTTTGGGTTGCTTTTATGCTGCAGCATTTTCCTTGCCAGCCAAATAGTTTCACTGATACAGTACACTGGTTACAGCATAACTGTGGGGTTTTGATTGTTTGGAAAGGGCATGCTTATATATTGATGAGCAACATTATACTGGTGTTCTCTGCCAGTGTAGCTTATTGCATTTTGGTCATCAGTCAAAAGCACTTTCTTTTGGAATATACATATATTTCTAAAATAGAGGTATATATTTGTGCTTGCTGTGTACCTATAGCTGCACTGGTAACAGCTTTGCCGTGTTGAATGAACCTAGATAGCTTTGTATCAAGGTGGCCTGGTAGTTTGTAGTACATAATCATGAAATTTAAATAAAGCAATGTATTTGTATGATTTCCTTAGGTGACGAACACTGTCTGAAAAGTATGCTGGAATGCTTCTTAGGCTTGCATAATTTTGTCATTATTGCACAAGTTGCTTAAAGGTATGATAAAAGTACAAGTAACGGGGTAGTTGAAGTTGGTTTACACTGTCAGTTTGGCTCAGAAATGGTCCATGTTTACTTCTGGGCCTCGGGCTTCAGCCATCCATCTAAACTATTTTTGCTCCCTGAATAAATCAAATACTTCCCTTCAAGAGGAAGTGCAGACTCAGTTGACTAGCTAGCATGGTTAAACAATTATTGTGGATAGTATGGATATGGCCTATGGCAAGCTTAGCTAGCACGGTGAGCAGAGCAAGCCAGCTCTACCCCAGCTGGCTTTTTGCCCTCGAATGGCCCCCACGTTGTGCCCTTGTGCATGCCACACGTTTCAGCCTAAAGTTTTAAAAACTACTCTGTCTTCATTTTAAGCACTTTGAACACAAAAGCACAGAAGAAGCTGTTTTGGAGCTAGATGGTGACCTGGTGGCTTGGTGCAAAGTGGTCTGGTCCAGACTTGGACACATTGGTCCCAAGCAGTGTGAAGGCAAGCCTGTCTGCAGCATTTGGGCTGGGCATAAAAATGGCACGCTGCAGTCCGCCGGAGTGGTTTGAGCATCTCTGATATTCCTACTTTCTGTAACTTTACAAACTGCATTTCAAATTACCTGCATGTTTGAGAGTTGCATAGCAGATCCCACGTATCTTGGAAAGCCCAGATGAGAGGGAGAGTTGGACAAGTGGGAGGCAAGGCATACATCTGCTCATCATGGAGCTAGATTGGGCAGCCAGTTGCCTTTTGTGACTGCCTGGTGGTATGTCCCTTAATCTGGCAGCCCTTCTCCCTTCCAAAAAGGACTTTACACAGTCACCCAGAAGCTCTTGTGCCAAGACAGCAATGCTGCTCATCATGTGATGTAACCCTGTTTGTATGGCTGACCACGGATTTGCCCTTCTTGAACTGGGTGATCTAATGGCCTCTCTTAACTATAAAATCAGTGAGGATAGAGCTTCAAAATATTTTTCTCAAATAATTGGTCTTAATATTACTGCAGGGCAGAAATGCTGCTTAAATCAAATGAACTTCAGAAGAAAATTATAGTGGTCAGTATTAGAGGTGGGGCTTCTGCAGATTTTGAAGCCCAAAGGTGAATATAGGTTATAAGTGTTCTAACTACAACTAATTTTCACAGTATTTCATGTTTTGGATCAAGTTTAGTACTTGTGGCAAAAGAGGTGTTTGACCTCTGAGGTTTTACAGCTGCTCCGGAGCTAAAACCGAGGAGAAAAGCTTTTAATGTTTAATCCTAGGCACAGAGAGAGAGAGGAGGAGAGAGAGGGGAAGAAAAACTGAAAATGTGATTTATTTAGATTGTAGACTTCAGTGTTGTCTTATTTACTTACTGAAGTACTGTGTGTGTGAGGTGGACATAACGTCAGACTCTTTTACTTCTGCTAGGGTTTCTGCTGGTCCTGAGGACAATATCTGTTCCCTAGAGTTTACCTGTTCCCCTTCCTTTTCCCCTGCTTCCCCCTGCTCCATACTCTTTCAAAGGTCATGGCTATGAGAGGACTTCAGTGTACAGGTCTCCAGACACGTAACTTATAATTCATCTTCTAGAACAGCATTGTCACGATTCCTAATATAGAACAGCCTTCTCCTCCAAATTAAATGTGATTGGCCTGTTGCTTTTTCAAAATATTAGGAAATTTTTGAAGGAAGGTATTTTTGACCAAATATTCCCTCATGTTTCAAATGACAGGATCAGTCTGGATAACATTCAGCAAGCTATCAGGTGACCCTTATTTTTAAATCTTACCCCAAAATCTGTAGCTTGTCCCTGTATATTGTTTTCCTTCATCACTCAAATGCTTATTAATGTGAAATCTAAGCAAGATTTATGCTAATCTAGTCTGACGTTAGTGTAATGTGAACTGAAGACTTTAAACTGGGAAGACTTGTATTGAGACCATATTTAGGAGTGCATCCAATCTTATTTTTTATTTCAGTCAGTTCGCCCCATCCTGGAAGAGCTTTGCCAATAAATACTTAATTAGCTTTACTTTTCACAATGTGCACTTTTCAGTGGAGTTCTATACATGGCATTGACTCTCGTATTGTGGGTTATGTTTAAATCCCTTCTCTGTGTAGGTAATTGAGAACTGTGATCAAGTAACCTCATTGAACTAAATAGTTGCATTGTTTTAGGCTTTGCATCAACAGAAAATCTCTCAGACCCAAACTTCTCTGAGTGATCATTTGGTACAGTGTATAAATGAACTTTGTACTGGATTAAACCCTTTCCACTGCTAATGAACAGCTAGCTTTTCTCTTGTGCTGTTTGATCAAGTGCTTTTGTAAGGTAGCCTCATCCATACGGAATAAGTTGCAAGGACTTTTATTTTCAGCAATTTTTATGTATTTATTTGCGTGGCCTGTGATAACTGATACTTAGAAAATTGAATGTTTTCTGGTTGCTTCCCCGTATTTCAACTAATAAGTGCTGTGGCTGGTGTTAATATGCAAAGAATATATCCTGAAAATGTTAGATTCTTGTCTATTATCCTTTTGCCATGCTGTATTCATGCTTGCTAATCAGTAGGTAACTCTGAGTTGGAGTTTGGACAGTGATTACTGCAGACAGAAATGGGAGCAAGCACTCATTGTCACAATAGCTGCCTGTAGAATTAGGTCACTAACAGGCTTTCAGCAAAATAGTGTTAATTTTCCTCTCTACACACTTAAACACAGAGGGTATATTTATAATTCCACATCTTTTCTGAGTGATTCTGTAGTGTAGCATTCCTCCTGATGGATTATATATGAATCTTTTAACTTCAGGTACCTAATGTGACATCCCAGTTCAGCATTCGGCTCCCCCATACTGAAGACTAAGGAGCCAAGCCTGTCACAGGTTCCTGCAGCTGGGCTCCTGCCAACAGTGCCAATGTAAGTTTATGCATACCTTTATTCATAAGGCAGAATTAGTCATATACTTATGTGTTTTCAAATTCAGGAGCAATATGTGTATATATGTGGTTAATGAGGCTTATTATCTTGCATAAATCAGCAGTTAGTCACGATCAGCACTCCATGGCTTTCACATACTTTCTCGTCAGAGGGCACAGGTGATCTCTGATAGCATTTAGTTGCTTGTTTCATGGGACTTGAGAATTAAGATGAATGAGATGCTGCAATCTAAACCCAGATATTTGATGACCTTATCTCTTTAATTAGAGAATTTAATAAATGTTGGTAATAATTGCCTCTTGATCTCTTGATCTCATCTTTTCAAGTAATGTGCATTAATTTTTACCATCTTTAATGATAGTTGAGTGTTTTGGGTTTTTAAAAATCTTCTTATTTGATAAAAAAAGATACTTGTCATTTGCATTCCTAATACCTATATGTACCTCTGATCTTTTTAATCTTTTCTATGGTAGCTCACAAAAAGTTTCTGTATATATTATCCTAAAGTCAAATATTTGTCCCTGAAGCATATGTATTGTCATCTAAACACGTTTTGCAAATATGATCCTTGTACAGATCCAGTGTATAGGTCTTCAATATGAAAAATGGCAGAAATGGGAAAAGCATAGCACTCTCCAAAAATGTTTGAGATGGTGTTGTTTTTAAATGCTATATGGGTTCTAATGGCTTGCTTTGTGGTGAGATTGGCACAAGCTCTTGTAGAAGAGGATTTTGCAAAAGGAAGAAAAAGTAAGGCCTTGGCATTTCATACCATGAAATTTACTTTAGAGGTTTTGCCAGTCTCTGGATTTAGACAGGTGATCTTATAGGAATGTGCTTGGCCTTGTGAGTCGTGCACTGTGTATCTGGATGGACCTCATTAGATGCATAAAGAGCAGACATTTTCCTAAGGAATGAAATACTGGAATAGAAACTAAAAATAAGCAGAAGTAGAACATGTCATTTATAAAACTACACCAAAAGGTTAGTTGTCCAGTTATGTCTCTCTTCTCTGCAGTTAGGTTTCCCCTCAGCCCTGCCTTCTCCCCCCACCCTGCTCCCCCCCCCCCCATGCCTGGGCACCTCAATCTGCAGCCACTAGAGAGACCATTGAGAATTGTTGCACATGTCTCGCTCCCACAGTCAGATTTGCTCAGCAGTTTGGAAACAATAGCTGCTTCATTTCTGAGTTGTGAAACAAAAAAGTTAAACATATCAGCAACAATGCATGAAAAATGTGATGAACAGCTTTTCACAGGAAGAGATTTTTCCATTCCAATGTGTAGGTATACAAGATTTATTGGTGACAGAAGCTAATAAGTAAGAAATCCTTCTTCTTTTGTATATCACCTGCCAGCTCAATACTGAGAGAAGTAAACCATGAGATTTGCTAATAATAGCAGGAAGGAAGAACCCTGTTAAACTGAGATAGCAAAGTTGGAATGACTTGTGTGTGTAAAACCGAGGGTTGTTTTTCCGTCTTCACAGCCCTTTTTTACAGTCACCCGTGAGAAGCGAAAGAGTAAAAAAAAAAGGAAAAAGATCTTCAGGAGGAGAATCTTGCTTTCAAGGGAGGAGTGAGGGAAGAGAGGCAGATGTAAGTTACAGATGATGTAGTGATGGTCATGTGAAAAGGATGTGAAGATGTGAGATGAACTGCAGTTGTGGCTTTGAAACCTTCTGGTTTGTATTCTTATTCTAAAGTGTGAATCAGGTCAGGAGAGACTTGTGGAACTGACCCACTCTATGTCCTAGTAGTAGCAGTCTCAATTTTCTATGAGCTGCTTTCAGTTTTAAATGAGGTGTGGCATCATTAGCCTTACAGACACTGCTGTCTCAGCACTTGCTGGTGGTTTATATACAGGAACTCAATTCGTTGCTTTTGCTAAGTTCTAAATTGAATGACAGAAAAGCATTGCTTTATTTTAAAGCAGTAAAAATGATACATATGGGTCCCAGCCACCTTGCATATTATTTTACAACATTCAGCTCTTCATTGCTTTGTTCTTTTTGGTGAGCATTATTTTAATGGTGCAGACTTTGCTCAAGTGTTTTATCCTCCTGCAGAGTACTTTATAGCAGTATTTTCCATTCTGAGATCCCCCATGAAACAGCTAAAGGGTTTATTAGATTATTTACATCAAGCAAAATCAACAAACTTTCTAAGACAGATAAATCCAACCACCAGACAAGATGTAAACTTCTCGTTTGGATTATTCTGAATAAACATAAGAAAGTTTTAGCATCTTTATCGCTCTTGTGGACTGAGATATCTTGGTCTATGTTTGAATCAGATTTGAAATAATTTAACAGAAATTGGAAACAAAATTTGAACTTTTTAGTATATTTTGTTTTAAAACAATGATCTGCCTAAACTGAATATTCAGCCTATATTATTCAAAATGGAAATCCAGGTGTTAATTTAATAGTAAAATAACGACATCTTGTGCCTTTGACGTTGCAGTAGGTGATTTATTTCAGTTAGGGCAATACAGTTAAGGAAGTGCCGCATGTTTGTAGACCTGGGAGTAATGTGGAGGAGCACACTAAAACTGAGGTGAGGCTGTCTGTATTTTGCAGGTGTCAAAGTCTACTAGAGAGGTAGGAAGGACAGCATGAATGAATCAGTTTATGCTGAGGCACTAGGTTGCTAGCTGTGCTGCTATGAGAGCTGATCTGCAAATGGTCCGTAAGTCCATTGCAGGGACCTGGAGACCTTTGTGAGAGGAGCAGAGCAGGCAAGGAGGAGTAGTATTAACTTCAGATAGCTGGATTTGTGTGCCTGCATGTCTTTTGGGTCCATGGCTCCAATGAAGGCTGTGAACAGCAAGAGAATAAGAGGGTACTAGTATAATGAGCAGGTGTGTGTGTGTAAGAGTGAGTGAATCTCTGCTTCCAGTAGCTGTGTTCTTATACATGCATGCATAAGTGCCAAAGTTCATATGTATTCTTTATAGCCTGGCAGTGGTCTCTCCTGGGTCTGAGTGTCCAGAGAAGGGCAACAAAACTGGTGAAGGGTCTAGAACACAGGTGTTATGAGGAGCTGCTGAGGGACCTGGGGTTGTTCAGTCTGGAGAAAAGGAGACCTTATCACTCTCTACAACTACCTGAAAGGAGGTTGTAGTGACGTGGGTGTTGGTCTCTTCTCCCAGATTGCTAGTGATAGGACGAGAGGAAATGGCCTCAAGTTGTACCAGGGGAGGTTTAGATTAGATATTAGAAAGAATTTCTTTACTGAGAGAGTGGTCAGACATTGGAACAGGCTGCCCAGAGAGGTGGTAGAGTCGCCATCCCTGGAGGTATCTAAAAGATGTGTAGATGTGGCACTTCAGGGCATGGTTTAGGAGACATGGTAGTGTTGGTTGATGGTTGGACTTGATGATCCTAGAGGTCTCTTCCAACCTTAGTGATTTTATGATTCTATGAAAGCTAATTAAGAAAGAGACCGCTCTGATGCATACCAATTGTAGAGTCAATATTTGTAGTTCTGAGTACGTAAGGTTAATTCCTACGCTTTGCCTCCCTAAAAGGAGGTTATACATGTATATGAATAAATGGAAAGCTAGAGGGGAATAAGGCACAACTACAACAGTAAGTGAAAGAAGTAAATGCCAACTTCTATATAATTATGCAGGGAAAGACTTGTTCTGATAGTATCGTACTATATTGTAGACCTTCCTTCCTTGGAGAAGTCGAAAGGGGAATAGCAGCACTTGAGTGCCCACTTGGGAGTGGAGCAGAGAGGAGAGCATTTGCTCTCTCCAGTAGAAGGGTAGCCTACACATGATAACATGCTACAGTATGTCATCATGTGACATGTCTGGTACTTACTAAAAGTGGAAATTCAGCAGGGCATGAAAGCTTTTAAAGTCTCAAGAAAGATTAATAGAGTGGGAATTTATCAGAAAATATAGATCTATAGTTTCAGGAATTGTCCATTCCCTCGATTACTAAAAAATCAATTTATTTCTCGTAAGTGACTCTCATTCCTTACATTCACTCTAGGATATTGCATAACTGTTGCTTGTTATTCTCAATATATTATTTAATGTGAAAGCCGCATTTTAGCATTTGATCTATTTATATGTTGTTTGTACACATGAAAACAGACCTTCTGTGGATTTGGTTCATTGTACCTTAAAAACAATTTGAATACCACAGGTTTCATTGCAAACAATGAAGGATTCCAACCCTCAGGTCATTGCCGGTTGTTTAAAAAAAACACACTTGGAATTGCTTCAGTAATTACCAGTGTTCTCTTATAAAACTAAATAGGCTTTTCCTGCAATGGAAAGAAGATTAAAGGTCATATAGTTCAAAATAAGTTTTTTGGACATTGCCAGCTTAAGGAAAATAAACTCTTTCATTAATAAGGTCAACTACTTTAATGTTTATTAATTCATAAGGACAGATGAGCTGAAGAGAACTGGCAGGGACAGAATTATGTAGATAACATGACTCTTCTGAGGAACAGCAATTTTTTTTCTGCAGATCTCTTTGTGAAGTGTGAGAGACATGGTCTGGCCCTTGAACCTCACATTGAGTAAAGCGCAATTGACAATGTGGGCAAGTGACGTTTTCCTCTGAACATATGCTGTCTTGAGAACTACACAGAGACTAACAGTACCCACAAAAAATGAAACATGCTTTGGAATATTTGGTTTGTGTTTTATTTCAGTTATGTATCAGTAAAATGCAGCAAGTACTGGAGAAGTAGGAAACCTTCTCTGCATATTTTCATTTGATTCTAGGTTTATGTACCGCAAAAAATGTGGGTACATTTGTTTCTATGGTTTGTACCTGTATTAAGTGTTGAAAAGGCATAGTATTCATGCCATAATACCATTCATGATAAGAGGTATTTTTTATATATGCAAAGTAATCAGACTTGTGTGTCTTTGCTCAGCGTACTTGTTCCTTGCTGTGTGGCGAAGCTCAAGAATTCAAGGAAGCGTGTCAACCATGAGGTCACCAAATTAAAGCATATCAGGAAGTGTGTGTAGCTGTATCAGATTTATGCAAATACATAAGTTTATTCCTTCACTTTAATGCAGTATTAATTTTCCAGTTGTAGTAAGTATCAAAATTTTTTTTGAATGGGTTAAAATGCTAGTGTGTAAATGCCTCTGAGCTATTTCCTTCTTCTGCACAGCACAATAGCCTAGAAGATCAAAATTTCTCTTTTGGCCTTAACCTTTACCCCTTTGCTTTGTTCTTTGTTCAGATGATTAGGTGTTTTCCATCTGCACCACTATGGGAGAAGAATCTGTGCTTGTTAATTTGAACTGACTTCCTAAGGAAGTCAGGCTTATCTGATAATGCTTTGCCTGTCCTCTTACCCCCACAGTAACCTTTGAACACCCTGCCCAGGTTCAGTTCACTCAGAACAAGGAGGTGATGTATTAGCATACTGTGTCCTTACAAGCTTGATGAAACTCTTCAGCTGGATGGAGAGACCATACTGGGAGAATAGCTGCAGAGTGAAGTCAACCTTTACTTGAATGCAATCCCAGTCTCTCTGGTGTGCCTTCTCTGATGTCTAATAAGGCTTAGGGGGTAATCTATAACAACATTTGCCTAATATGTAACAACAATAAATTGTGAACAAGCTTGCAGATATCCCAAAACATATTTAGTCTATTTTTGGTAGTATTAGGATCCACTGTGTTTGTCAGAAGTTTGTTTTCTGTTGTTACCATCTGGAGAGCAGTGCTGTGTGGTGAAGGATATGCTTGTATTTAACCACATGCCCGATGGCTAATTGATATGGGGAAGGACTTCCAAACTCAGGAGTTGGACACCCAATTTTCTTTTTAAAGTGTCTTTGTTCTTCTGAAAATCTCACACTCAGAGCATCAAATGCAGTGTCTGGCTTGGGGACCACTCTTGCACGATGTATGCTGGGCAAGGCATGGCAAACGACTTCTGTAGGACTAACAGTTTCTGAATTAGCGTACAGTTTAATTTAAAACAGACATAATTCAGCAGAATGTATATTTAGCTTGAAAAACCAAAAAAAGTAATCTAACAAGTTCAGTTTTAATTGTGGTAAAATAAATTATCTATTCCTACAGCATCTCTTTACTTTATTCTGTGATTTCCATCCACTGCTCTGCCTGACTAGTCTGTATCTTCAATATCACTGCTCTTCTTTTTTCTCTCCAGCCCAGCAGGTGTATTCTTCACAATTCTCTCTCTAAGCTACCTGGCTTGGTCTTGTTTGGTGTTTTTATTTGGTTGACTAAGTAACCTGAAGGAGTCTTCCAATGTACTTTCCAAATCCTTCTCAAAGTTGTATCCATTGCTATGACTAAACTATTTGACACCTGCTTCTTCTGTATATTTTCCTTTATTTCTAAAGACAAGTCCTAAGGGTCTCAGTTTGTTTGTGTATTTCTGTGTTGTGCTGTCCAGTGAGTACTAAATGCTTTCAGAAAATCACCTTTGAATTGTGGTCCTTTTTCATGGATTTCTTAAGCAAATGACTTCAAACATTTCTGATCCAAGTCCTGTATGTAATCTTCATGCATCACCCTTCCCAAGTCAGAAGACCTCTTGCAAAGAGTTTTCTCTTGTCTTCTTGCCAGGTGAGAGTGCTTGTCATGCTAATTGCTACCTGGAGGTATCCACGAGGTCTCCCAGACTGCAGCATGCTTATTTGTATTTCCATAGTGCTTAACAGTCCTGGGATCCGAAGAAAGGAAGAACTGGAAATACTGGAAAGCAGGTGCAGCTGCGTATTGGCCTTAAACTCTGAGCCAGGTGAAATATTGACTCCAACTGGGTTGCATCTCTACTCTTGTTGGTAAAATTTCTTGCCAAAAATTGTCTTTGTAGATGGTGCTTATGACCAGGAGCATTGCAAATGAATTTGTGTCCATGTGTTGAGCTTGTGTGTTGCATCTCGACATCTCACTTCACTTTGCAGAGCAGAAGCAGCCTGGGGTGGCCATGAGGTAACTGCAGTGACTTTCCAGCATTTCAGAGGTGATGCTGCTGTTTGGCAGCTAGAGAAGACTGTGAGGAGGGAGTTTTTCTTCTCGTGCTTGACAGGGCAAAAACCAGCAAAACAAAGTTTGTCTCAAAGGACTGAAAATGTGCCTATGTGCACTCCTGCACATTTACTGTATAACATCTTAGCACCCTGTCTTTGTTTTCTTTTCCTCTGCTGCAGATCAGGAGGGTGCACTTGGTGCAGATAGGCAACTTGAATTATTTTATCATCTTTTGGAAAGAGAAATAGCAGATTCTTAAATTAATTCCTCAGAACTGGGGAAAGCCAGATTCCCAAATGGGATTCAGCCCTTCCTTTATAAACAAGTTTTAGTGATTCATGTCCTGTGGATCTTTTATAATGTGGAATGCTGCCATGTTATAAAACAGAGAGGGAAAGCCTGCATTTAGATTACTAAAGAGAGATTTTGGTCTCAACTTTGGGAATTTTTTTAAGGAGGTGGAAGAATGTACTCTATTGAAAAACAGCCAAACCCCCTCAAATAAATCCTACTGATTCTACTTCCATTTTTTTTTATTACTCAGCTAGCTTTAAAGTCAAAGACTGAAGGCTGTGGGATCAGCAAAGCTGTTCTAAAGAAAGCCAGTTCATCTTCTGTTTCTGTATTCATTGTCTTTACTGTCAGCTGTATTGGCAATTTGCTTGGTTTCCCAGAAATGTGTACTTCTGGCATGGCTTTTCAGATAGGGGATTTTTTTTGGAAGCTTTCTGTTGGCGATAGTAGGATGTGTAATTTGATATATGCATTTTTATCTAGATATAGGTGTGGTTTTTTTCACTTTGAAGGTTAAATTAGTATCTTTGGGCAGAGACAAGTAAAATGAGCATTCTCCACCTGCTAAGCAGAATAATTTTTCTTCTAGCAATAAGGTTTTAATTTAGCCACATACTTAGCACCTGCATTTCTGCCTGGCTGTATCTAGGATGACTGCTCTTCAGTATTGCCAAAACGCAGCCTGCCATCAGTCTCTACAATTTTTTGGTGGTGCGGTATATAATAATTTTCCTTGAGAGCCTTTAAAGTTCCATTTGGTGGTAAATTATTATGATGATACCTTTAACTGTGAAGAAAAACCAAATTATT
This sequence comes from Phalacrocorax carbo, assembly GCF_963921805.1. NCBI lineage: Eukaryota > Metazoa > Chordata > Aves > Suliformes > Phalacrocoracidae > Phalacrocorax > Phalacrocorax carbo. Next base: position 16,329,345 of record NC_087548.1, on the reverse strand, counting down.
TGTAACTTGAGAGAATTTATTGACAACAGATTTTTTTCTGTTAATATATATGTTTTTACTGGTTTCAGGGTTTCACCTTACTACTGTCCACTTACAGTTTCCCTAAACCTTTGGTATAAGCTGACTTTTTAACCATTTCTTTTTAGGTGTGTGCTTGTGGAGCACAAAAATAGTCATAAAAAGTATGGCAACTGATCCTCAATTCATAGTTGTTTTTTTTTTTAAAACCAAATCTGGAGGGTTGTGACTGGCAGATCAGACTGCAGGCAGAAAGCAATCCAGAAAGATTTTTTATTTTTTTTATCTGTTTTGTTTGTTTGGTTTCAAAGTGGTTTCTAAGCACTTGACAATGAAATACGTTCAGAGACCAGAAAACTCAGAAGTAGAACAGAGCTTTGGAGAACTTCTATACTTGGAGAATTGAGCTGTTGCAACTGACCAAGAAAATACCTTTTTTTCCTTTAAAGAGAATTGAGCACTTGGTCAGCTGTTCTTTAAAAAAAAGGTACACAGAACCAGTTAAGCCAGGAAATACATAATATGAAACACAGTTGTAGGAGAGATACCAGTTATCTTCTGGTTTTCCCTTTGAGAGGTTAAGTCTAAAGAGGCTGGTAATGTCTTTGGCGTGGCACTGTCAAAAAGCTGGTACTGCCCTCATTTTCTCAGCTTGTCACAGAACCTTTAACCTTATTTACAGCTGACAAGGTTTTGAAGGAAAGCTGTCCTCAGGTATTTTCCCAGGCACACATTATTGACTTGGAGTACTTTTCCTTTCTTATCTATCTGATCACCAGTAGGTGCACTGTATGCATCAGAACATCTTTAAGAGTCATTTAAAAGTCCACAGTTGGTATTGAGGTGTTTTAAATAAGGGCCACCATCCGTTGGCTTCAGTGATTAAGAATCTGAGACTAATTGTTCCTTTTTTAGCTTATCTGCATAAAAAGCAATTTAAAATTACTTCTTTCTGACCACAGGCACAAGAGCAGTTCCTCCGCACAACACAAAGCCCTGAGCAGAAGTCAGGACGTCTCCATGTACTGTAGCTTCCAGCAGTTATTGTGGAATCCTGCTTTTAGCAGCTGCACTTAAATATGGGCAGTTATATACTCAAGCCTGACATGCCTTTGCAGTTGATATGGCATGAATCTTCATGTGATTACTTTTTGGATACACACACCATGTTGTTTCTTAGCATAGATTTATGGGAGGCTTTTTGCTTATTTTAAAATTTCAAAAGTGAAAGACTTTTTCAGGTAAGGCCTTTAAGATTAGTTTGCTGTGCAAATATACTCGTGCTAAGTCAGGAGGTTTGCAGTCCATTTAAGGATGAGATTGGAGCCTGAAGTACTAGATAAATAGCTATGTGGCAGCTTTATACAGTAGTATCTGGGGCTGGATCATACACTGAAACTGAGTCAACAAGGTCTGAATGTTGGGAGAAAAGTAAATACAGCATGGGCAGTGTAAACACATACTATGCGTAGGTTTACCTTAGAAAAGTTCCTTCGTTGTGCTTGATAATGCTCGTGCCTCATGGGGAAGAAATATTTCAAAGCTGAGGATACCGAACGTTTGGGCCACAGAGAAATATTTGTTCCAGGAATGATCAGAAAACTAGAAACTGAGACTGGGAAATGGTGAGAAAAATTGGAGTTTTTAAGGGATGATCTGTCAGAGACCTGGTGTCAGTCATCCCTGGGAGTGCTGGTGGACAAGCAGCTGACCATGAGCCAACAATGTGCCCTTGTGGCCAAGAAGGCCAATGGTGTCCTGGGGTGTGTTAAAAGGAGTGTGGCCAGCAGGCCGAGGGAAGTTATCCTCCCACTCTACTCTGCCCTAGCGAGGCAACATTTGGAGGACTGTGTCCAGTTCTGGGCCCCCCAGTTTAAGAAGGACAGGGAACTGCTTAAGCAAGTCCAGCAGAGAGTTGTCAAGATGATCAGGGACTGGAGCATCTCCCTTATGAAGAAAGGCTGAGAGGCTTGGGTTTGTTCAGCATGGAGAAGAGAAGACTATGGGGGGATTTCATCAATACCTATAAATGTCTGAAGGGGGGGTGTCAGGATGATGGGACTAGGCTCTTTTCATTAGTGCCCAACGACAGGACCAGGGCAATGGGCACAAGTTGAAACACAGGAAGTTCCACTTAAATATGAGAAAAAAACTCCTTTCCTGTGCGGGTGCCAGAGCAGTGGCACAGGCTGCCCAGGGAGGCTGTGGAGTCCCTTCCCTGGAAACATTCAAAACCCGCCTGGACGCGTCCGTGTGCCCCCTGCTGTGGGTGTGCCTGCTCAAGCAGGGGGTTGGACAAGATTATCTCCAGGGGTCCCTTCCAACCCCTGCCATTCTGTGATTCTGTGATCTTGTATGTAAAAGTTTGCTGCAAGGCAGACAATAAACTGTTCTTTGTCTGCTGGAGATAGGACAAAGTTATGTGCTTAATATGGAGCAAGGGATAGTTGTGCTATCACACATATTGGGACCACTAATGATGGTGCCAGTGAAGTGACATGAATAGATTGCCTAAGGAAATAAGATTGCAGATGTTTTTTAAGGTGGGTGTCTGTTAAAAATGGTTTAGTTGCAGTTGCTCTTTCTGGGGGGAATGGGCTGACACCCCTTCATCTCATTTTTTTAAATTAAAGATTTACAATGTAAAGACATTTTGCACTTAGTAGCAACTGCTCCTGTTGCGCTCCAGCCAGCCGTGGTCAGTGTTTTGCTTTCTTCTGACAATGTTGAGCTCCTTGTCCTAAATAAATACCTCTTTCTCTTATGTTGTTCTATCCATTTTAAGAGTGCATAGTAACCTCCATGCCTTGTTGGAATTAGTCTTGAACTGATGGAAGGCAGCTTTCATCCAAAGAAAGGGACCTCCTTATTTTTAAATTACTTCAATTATTTTGTAACTTTATAATTAAAACAAGCCTATAAATGGGAATCTTTTCTCCTGACTAATGGCATTTAATTATGTGACATGAGCCTTTGAATTGCCAACTTTTCAGCAACCTGTAAAATGTGTATGAGAAGACAAAAGCCAGGGAGTATATGCTTCTTATGAAAGACTGTGGTTTACAAGACACTCATCATGCTCTGCATGGAAGTACACAGGTTCCCTTTGGTGCCTGACTTTGAAACAGAAATTAAAACTGTGCTTGAGTTAGGAGAATTTGGTATGACTCAAATTTCTTGTAATTCACTGCTATGATGTCACTCTTTAAAATTCTGCAGTAGCGGGGGTACTCAGTAAGCTCTGTATTGAAAGTGTGTGCAGAAACCCAGAAGATTTTCTTGAACCACACACACACACGTGTAGTTGCTGAATCTGCCTTGTAAAACTGGCATGACCAAACAGGTTTTGCACAATCCTGTATGTATGTGTTTAGAAAGTGAGAGGCTTGGGATTTAATTAACTTCACAATGCAGTTTTCTCTCCTTCAAGTGGCATCAGTGCTTTCTCTTTTTGTTTTTATTCTTTCCTTGGCTTCTGCTAGCTGATAGGGCACTGTCAACTTTACATCAAAATTAGCTTGAAATTTTGACTTTGGTCTTTTCTGCAAACCAGAAATGGCTTTTGAAGTACTTATGAACAAGCAGGTATAATTTACATGTACATCGCAAATAGAAGTCAGTCATTTTATTCCTGTAACTGCCAGGTCTGTCTGAGTGGTCGTCACATTTTTGATTAAGTTAGAGGTTTGTGAGCAAAGAATAAACCTGGAGATAACATCCTATATTTTCATTAGTAACATGGACAAATATTATATGAAGACCGTGAGAGACACCAAAATGCAATGGGGGTCTTCTGGCAAAGAGATGATTACATTTTATTTGCTGGCAGGTTCTTAATTCATCTTTACCTGAACATGGATTTGTCAAATTTCACTCTTGATTTGGCCTTTAACAAGTTACACAGCATGGGTGTTACAGTTTAGGAATATATAAAAAGAACTGAATGAGTGTGTGAGTAGTAAAGCTTAAATTAGTATGTTTTTAGCGAGATCTTCTGGTGGCTTGAGAACATGGTGAAAATAAAATAATTGTTAAGTTTTAAGGGTGTTTTTTCCCTCCAGCTGTAACACTAACCTTTACCATAGCATCTCTCATCTCCTGTGCTGCCTGGGCCTTTCCCCCAGTCTGGTTATTGCAGGTCAAGAGAAAGAGGTGGTCCCTTGGGAACAGCTCTGGATTATTTGACCTAGTGCTGATAGGTTTCTCCTCACACAGTGCAGCTTGGTGAGGGACAGAAGAGCATTTTGGGCATTCCCAGCTGTCCCCTGAGGGAGAATTCCTTTTAAAAACAGTAACAAAATATACATGCTTGTATTGCAGGAATGAGGGAGCGCACTCCTGGTGGTGCAGAGGACTTCAGTGAAAAGAAGTCTCTTTGAAAATCACAGAGGCTTTTAGGCAAAAATGAATGTTTTAAGGGTGTCATTCTGACAATGATGTACATCTAGCTTTGGAAGAGACTTCTAGTACAAGGTCAGGAGCCGTTCCACTTGAGTCTTAAAAAGAAGCAGCCTGGACAAAATAAGAGGTTTACAAAACTGCTCTGTAGGAAAGGCTGGGTCAGCGACATTCTTACATGAAAGTGTCCCTCCTGCTGTTGGTCAGTGGGAGAAGGCCCCTTGCTACATGGAAGTTATGGTCTGTGGGAGGGTGCTCAAGTCTTCAGAGCTCTCAGGTGGCAGGGAGACAATGCACCAGGGATTTGCTGGGCTTTAGGATAACCTCTCCTGCAGTTTTCTTTTTGAGAACAAACACTGACGGTGACCAATGTGTGGGTGGAACTGCCTGTGTTCCCCAGATCCTGCTGAATAGTTGAACTTATCTTTGGAAAACATGCAACCCATTAATCTTCAAAGAACACATTAAACATAATATTCTAGATAATTTTTACTTTAAGATCAATATTTATACTAATAAGTACTGTGCAGTAGAGAAATGGCTCTCACTTTTTTTCCTTTTTTCCCTCCAGAAATTATTACTTAACACTGGATTGAACCAGTGATCCTGGGTGATCAGATCAGGTCTTGGGCATCCCATAGCTTTGAGTAGCAGCAATATGAAAAGTGAGCAGAGGGGAGAGGAAAACAGATGGACTGTCCAGTCTCCTTAAACCCGTATCTAAAGCAGGGGACATTTCCATTCACAGGATACAGGGCCCTTTGTGAATGTGACATTTCATCTAAGTTGAAGAGACCTGTTCTAGGGGAATATCCTGCCATATCTATTCTGTTCTGGCCTCAGGTAGTCCTGAAAGAGGCCTGTGGACAGTTGAGTTTTACATGTCTGTGATTGTTGAGGTTATCTTTGAAATGTCTCGCTGAAAACATGTTCATCAAGTTGTGAATGGGACAGTGAAAATGTTTGCTTGCCAGAAGGGGAAGGAGTTGCTATGCCTGGGAGCAGCACTGAAGAAGAAAAGTAGATGGAACAAGAACTGGTGTTTGCTGGTATCCGACTGGTGTCAGGTCTGGAATTTCAAAAGTATTTTTTGTTTTGTTTTTAATTTTAGAACTGACCACCTTGTTGGAAGATGACGTTTATTTCTGCTTGAAGCTGCTGTTCCGAAAACAAACAGTAGAATAATGTGGAAGTATTCAAGCCTCCGCTGCCTTTTAGCACTAGCTATTTTATGTTTAAGAAGCTTAATAAATAGCCAAGAGAGAGGTGAGTTTATTGCAATGTAATTCACTAATTACTTTTTCTTTATAGGTTCCGTACTGACACCATTTAATTACATTGCTTTTTTACCATGTGTATGTTCGAAAACTGTCACCTTTGCAGTTCCACACCATCCTAGCGGCAGACGTACTACCAGGCCTGATCTCTGCTTTCCAGCAACCAGTGGCATCTTGTAAACCAGTGCAAAACTGGATGTTAAATTCTCCATAATGCAAGTGTGATAGTCTGCATATATAGTTGGTGTAAATGTCCACACTGAGACCTCTTGCTGTGTATGTCAGCTGTCTGCAACAATTTCACAAATTATCATTAATTACCTTTCTGTCATTAATTGCCCTCCATGTGGGACAATGGAGGAGAGCAAAAACCTCATTAAGTTTATCATCAAAGCTTGTGGTTTTGCCATTGGCCCAAAGCCTACTTATTAGGCTAGGCTAGGAATGGGTATTGTGGAAAGAGACAGCTGCCTGTCTCATTGCATACAAGTATAAATCCAGATTTTAAGTTCTTCTAGAAATCTGGCAGTCTGTGGCTTTCTGTAATCAGGCACACAAATCATTCAACAGTTCTAAAATACTGGCCAGACATGCACACAATAAAAATGAAAAAACAATGGCTATAGAAGTGAACAAGAGCAGTTGTTTTACAGTTGATCATTTTTGACCTGCAGTGTGTGACTGTATTTCTTATATGATTTCAGGTTCTCTGGGGCACCCCCAGAATTTGAAATGCATAACACATAATTTACACAAAATGATCTGTACTTGGGATCTCTCTTCTAAAGGAAGACATGGACAAACTGACTTTTGCTACACTACCAAGTAAGTCTCTTGTATACCTGTTTGAAAGCTACCAAATTAGTATAGTTATTCCTTAGTCACTGCCCATGGAATTTGTGATGCTCTTATTTCCCAGCATCTCCCCATCAGTTTTCTTTGGGTGGTTCTCCCTCCAGGCACTGTTAACTCAGGCAATGGTGGGGTTTCTGGCAAAGTCTTGTCTCATGCTAACAATTCTCCTGCCAAAATCTCCTGCTTGCTCTCTTCAAAGGGCTGGAAGATGCTCTCGTTTACTCAGATTCCTCTATGTGTCTGCCTAGCCCTTGCTCAGAGTTTTCATGAGGGACATCTTTATATCAGGTTCAATCCAAAAGGAAATGATAGTTGGAAGAAGTGAATCCTGATGTTATGGGCCAAAGCAGTAGAATATATGACATAAGTGTTGAGATTCACATGTGGAAAAACATAAAAAATCACTTGGTGGCTGTGTTATAACCTTTATAAATTTTAAGCTGTCTGGGGAATATCACATTAGAGGAAATATAAAATTATTCCACAATTACAATAGCTTTTCTGAAGTGAATGCATGTTGAAAATTTTGAGAAATGTTAAAAATGTTTAAAAAATTTAAGCCTTCAGTGTGTTTTTCACTAATGAGAGCTACATGTGCAATTCCCCATGCTGTGGGTCTGCCAAATACTTATCATATGCTAGGGATGAGTTAAAATCCTTTTTGCATCTTGATCCTGCCCCCAGTCCAGATATTTGTACTGTCTTTTTTCCTGTAAATTCTGCAGGCAGCCCAGACTTGTCCTTGGGGTCCCAGGGCTTGGCTGCATTTCTTCCACCTACATGTTTGATTTTCTGTGTCTAGTTACTCCTCCTGCATTACCAGCTATTATTTCTATACAAAAAAGACACACATATGTGACACTGTGGCCAGAGTTCAGGAGTGTAGAGTTCATGAGGTACTGAACTCCCTATAAACAAGAACAGTCATATAGCTGTTGCTCTTTCTCCTTAGCAAAGCAAAACAGGCTTGGGTTCCTGAAGCAGAGAAGCTGAGGGCTGATCTTAGTACAGACCTCCCTGAGGGAAGTAGATTTTGTTTTTAACTTGCCCATACATCCTCTAATAATATCTCAGTACAGAGGAGGAATAGCCTTTCTGAGCACTCAAGTCTCAGGTGGCTTTCACTAGCCCAGAGTCTTGCGTGAATTTTAAAAGTTCAACCCAAGCTCTTGACTCTGGCTGATGGGAGCTCCAGGGTTCTGTTCCAGTTCATAAGTGAGTAACGGTCCCTCGGCAGGAAGTCTGGCATTGTTCTCTTTGCTTTCCTTCCTCCCATCATTCCCCCAAGAGGAAGGTCTGGATTTTTCCGAACTTTTTGCCTTTCTAGTTGCATATCAATGATAATGAGCAAAGGGACTTGACCCATCCTCTGTTGTTTCCCGTATGTATCTACGACCTCCAGACAAAAGGCCAGATCATGTGTTGCTGAGCACTGCACAAACATTGTGAGCAGACTGTATCTCCGTCTGAGATCTTAGCACTTCTCTCCCCTGCCCTCTGCTCTTGCCCTACTAGCTGAGCAGCAGAAGGGAGCTAAAAGATTTGTTCTGAGATGGGGACACAGATGGGTGAACCTGCTCTTTGCACCCATGTGCCATCACTTTGAGAAGAAATGGAGGGAGAGGGAGTCAGGAAGCATAGAAGCGGGGGAGGTACTGTTGAGTTTTGGGGGGTTTTATTTTGCTTATTTTGAAGTATTGACTTATGGTGCCTATATATTTCAGAAGTGTGTCGTTTGCTTAAAAAGTCACTTTTTCACTTTGGAGTGTTCTCTTAACAACTAGGTAGCTGCATTATACAACTAGTGCGCACAGAATGCCTGTCAATCTGATGTTAACCAAAGCGCTTGCAAGTCTTACTCCTTCCCAGACTTGATATGGAGCTCTCTGTTATATTACAGTGAATTTGTAGTTTATTAGTGTCCTAGGAATAGGACTTAACTTGCCTTAGCTTCCTATCAGTTGAAATACCTGCTTAATCCTCTCTGTCTTTTTCAGTGACCTCTCCTCTCCAGTGTGTTTTAAAACTAAGGAGAAAAAGGTTGAGATTCCAGTCCCAGGGAGCTCCACCACAGTGACAATAACCACAAACAGTTCTTCTGGAACTGCTTTTGCTACCAAAGAATTTGAAATTCACAAGAAAGACATCTGTAAGTATCGGGTTTTATGTGTGTACATACAATGATTAATAATGCTCCAGAAAACTGATAGTTTTCTTTGGCAGTGTTCCTGTATATACAATGTTGATGTGCTGAGTCCATATGAATCTACCATACATAACAGGTTGTTTTCTCTCTCCCTCCAGGGGAAAGAAAACCCCTTTTACCCATAGATCATAGCACAGAAGTGAAAGGCAGAATGTGAGGAGGAAAATGAAGTACAGCACTGTTACATGTCCCTAATGACTCTTTGATTCCCCCCCCCACCCCCCCCGACTATAAATTAGGAAGGATTTGTAAATAAGTTCCTAATCTACATACTGAAGTACCTGCATGCAGCATAAAGTGCATTTGCTCAGATTTGAATTGGGAAAGGGAGAATAAACAGCCTAGTGCCTCTTCTCCCATTTAAATGCTGAACTGCTACAGAATTAAGTAGTTTATTCACGCAATTTCACAACATTTTTATTATATCACATCTCACTCTTGACAGGATTATATTTTCTCAATATATGCCTAATTTACCCATTCTGTTCAAATGTATATAAAACTAGGCAAATACATTTATGCGTGTGTGAGAGACTGTATCATATTGGAGTTATAGATAAATGAGGCTTTTTTCCACCTCCTTTCTCTCAAAGGAGAATCACAGAATCACAGGTTGGAAGGGACCTCAGGGATCGTCTAGTCCAACCTTTCTAGGAAGAGCAGAGTCTAGACAAGATGGCCCAGCACCCTGTCCAGACGAATCTTGAAGGTGTCCAATGTGGCCAAGTCAACCACTTCCCTGGGGAGATTATTCCAATGGTTGACTGTCCTCACTATGAAAAATTTTCCTCTCGTGTCCTATTGGAATCTCCCCAAGAGCAACTTGTGTCCATTCCCCCTTGTGACTCCGTCTCCATCTTCTTTGTAGCTACCCCTTAAGTACTGGTACATGGTGATGAGATCCCTGCTAAGCCTCCTTTTCTCAAGGCTGAACAAACCCAGCTCTCCCAGCCTATCCTCATATGGCAGCTTCCCAGTCCTTTGATCATCTTGGTGGCCCTTCTCTGGACCCCTTCCAGCCTGTCCACATCCTTTTTGTATAGCAGAGACCAGAACTGTACACAGTACTCCAGGTGTGGCCTGACAAGCGCTGAGTAGAGTGGGATGATGACTTCTTTCTCTCTGCTGGTGATGCCCTTTTTGATGCAACCCAGCATCCTGTTGGCCTTCTTGGCCGCAGCAGCACACTGTTCGCTCATGTTGAGCTTTCTGTCCACCAGGACAGCAGGATCCTGAAGTCCACAACATTGTGATCACTGCAGCCAAGGCTATCACTGACCGAGATATTACAAAGCAGGTTTTCTCGGTTTGTGCATAGCAAGTCCAACAGTGCCTCATTCCTGGTTGGCACATCTAACATTTGTGTCAGGAAGCAGTCCTCTATATATTCCAGGAACTTGGTGGATGATATGCGAGCTGCCATATTGTTCTTCCAGCAGATGTCTGGGTAGTTGAAGTCCCCCATCAGGACCAGGTTCTGTTGGCCAGAAGCTTGCTCGGGTGCCCCAAGTATCGCTTCGTCAGCATTGTCATCATGATTAGGAGGTCGGTAGCAGATGCCCACTGTGAGGTCCTGCTTGGAGACGACCCCTTTGACTTTAACCCAGAGGCATTCGATAGAGCAGTCGCAATCACCATAGTTGACTTCGATACATTCAAGGTTTTCCTTAATGTAGAGTGCGACTCCTCCACCTCTTCTACCTTGCCTGTCTTTACGAAAGAGCCTATAACCGTCCATTGCGATCCCCCAGTCATTTGAGGTGTCCCACCATGTTTCAGTTACTCCTATGATGTCTTACCCTTCTGAATGGGCACAGAGCTCCAGGTCTTCCTGTTTGTTACCTAGACTGCGTGCATTCGTATACATACACTTGAGGTGATTACTCTTCTGTTTCACCTCTTGGGAGACAGATAAGGAAGGACAGCTAAGGAGGAAGTTGTAAGCTGAAGATGGCATTGACACCATCTGCCAAACTTGCTCATAATTTTGTCTCTAGTTTAGGCTTGCCTGCTTATTTGTTTAGTGCAGTCAAAATCTAAAGTCAGTAGCATTTCTTATGCCTAGCTGAGTTTTCTCTTCAGTTGAGAGCAGTTCAAGAATTTAAGAAAACACAACTCCAAAATATGTGGGCACCATGCTGGGTTCTCCAGCATCTTGCTGAACCCAGGCAGGATAGGTCTCTCAGGTTCACAGAACCTGGAAATCGTCTCATAAAACTCCCCTGCTTGAGCAGGCACACCTAGAGCAGGGGACACAGGACCATGCCCAGGCAGGTTTTGAATGTCTCCAGGAAAGGGACTCGACAGCCTCCCTGGGCAGCCTGTGCCACTGCTCTGGCACCATCACAGAGAATTTTTTTCTTGTGTTTAAGTGGAACTTCCTGTGTTCCAATTTGTGCCTATTGCCCCTTGGCCTGTCATTGGGCACCAATGAAAAGAGTCCAGTCCCACCTTCTTGTCACCCACCCTTCAGATATTTATAGGTTTTGATGAAATCCCCCCATAGTCTTCTCCATGCTGAACAAACCCAAGCCTCTCAGCCTTTCCTCATAAGGGAGATGCTCCAGTCCCTGATCATCTTGGCAGCTCTCTGCTGGACTTGCTTAAGCAGTTCCCTGTCCTTCTTAAACTGGGGGGCCCAGAACTGGACACAGTCCTCCAAATGTTGCCTCACTAGGGCAGAGTAGAGTGGGAGGATAATTTCCCTCGGCCTGCTGGCCACACTCCTTGTAATGCCGCCTGGTTCATCACAGGTTATCCGAGGTAGCACGGTTGACTGCGTTGAACACTTTGCAGGCTCTCAGAGCCTTTGCCAAGACTGAAGTTGGATAAATTACACATTTAAAAAACAGGATTTATCATATACCAGGCCCAGTGAGCAGCCATAATGCTTGAACAGCCATAACCCTTGCGTGCTTCTCAGCCTCTTGCTTCACCACCACTCATTCATAGAAGAGATGCTTCTGTTTAATCTCCTTGTCCTGCCCCATTACCATGTCATGCCTTCAATATTTCTTGTAGCTTAAAGTCACACTGCCCATGATCATCTTCAGAGCCTCATGTGAGCTTCTTGCACCCTGTGCTTCTGCTCTCCTTTCTCCCTACTCTAGATTTTGTTGCAAGTCCCCTTTTCCCTGCTGATCTCCAAAACCCAGTTCTTTCTTTGGGGAATTTTCCATCAGCCTCCCTAGATGCTTTCTCATGTACACTTCAAGTCTGTTGCCATGTTTCCTTTATTTCTACAGCATTGAATGAAGGTTGTGAAAGATACAATGTCTTCTCACTATACATTATGAAGTGTCACATTCATGATCAGTTACTCACACATCTGCATGTTGAGATGTTAGAAGAAAATGCTACCTGGTGACTCATTAGCACCTGTGCTTTTCTGGGAACTTTCATGCTCAAGTAATGACAGAGCCCATCTTGTTCTAATTACAGAGGTTGAGTTATATGTTTGTATGGCTACTAGCCAGTTGAGAGCAGAGACCATGGCTGTTAAACACCTGTAGGGCTGGTATTGCTGACTAATGACTTGAATATGGCTTTTTCTCCCTCTCTCTTTTTCAAGCATTTGCTCCTCTCACTCCACGCATTTTTAGTTTAACACCTGACTTTTCAACTTCCACATTAAATCTGAAGTGGAGTGATAATGGATCAGTCTTCCCATATGGATTGGATGCCTTATGGCAGATTCAGATACTCCGTAAAGAAGCAATGGAAAAAGTCACACAGGTAAGTCCTTTACTTCCTTTATGAAAAACATAGGTACAGTTTTTGCTGTCGGTAATATTCTGGGAGGTCATCTGAAGAACGCTGAGGATACTGAAAGTTGCAGAGCTTTGCAGAATCTGAGTGTAGTCATGCTTCTGGTAGGTAACTTCTTGTTAAGTTTCGAAGTTATGAGACACTGACTACTATACTGTCAGTACTTACAGTCACAGCTTTTTTTTTATTCTAATACAATTTTTTTAATTAGAACTTACGAATTTGGCAAATATTTTACACCCTTTTCTCTGCTTTACTTCTCCAACAGTGTCTCAAGTCTTGGTGGTCTTTGAATGTTCAGTTTGCCTTTTTTTTTCCAACCACAGTTATTCCAGGCCAATTTATAGCTCTGTTCTGTAAGTTTTAGGAATGGAGAAAAGATATAAGGTGCAGCCTGGGAATAGTATTAGAAGAGTTTCATTTTGGAAAAGTTGGAACCTTTCCCTGCCTGGGAGAAGCCCAGGATATTGGGATGCAATATATACCTTTTGAAATGCTTGGCAAGCTTCCTGCTGTCTCTCAAATGTCTGCCCTCTGATATTTCTGGCTGGCAGTCTACCTGGCTGGTGGGCTGTTTAGCATCTTAGGCTTTTGTCCAAGTATATTCACAAGACAACTGAAAGTTAGATGGCACACTCAAACCATTTTGTGATTTACTTCACTTCATTTGCCATTCTGTTGACACCTTGGAGATGATAGGTCATTGCTAAAAGGTGTTCATAAACTCTCTCTTGGTTGTTTTTTGTGGGGGAAAACTTTGTAGGTAACTTACTATTCAAAATTGACTCATGAAGACATCATTCTTTCTTGGAACTGGACATCAGATATGCCTTTGGAGTGTACATCGCATTATGTGAAGATTCGCTGTTATATTAATGTAACACAGTTTGCTGGCCCCAAGGATTGGAGTGACTGGAGCCCAGTAGAAGTCGTCCCTGGTAGGTTTGTTGTATCGTCACTGCGTGGACTTTGGTTGTTTTCTGAAAAACAAGCCAGAATCAGAGGAAAAGCTTTAGGCTGTGATGGGCTGTTGCTTTTAGGGGTGTTCTGGTGAGAGAAATAATGCTTCCATTAGTTAATGAAGCCTGGTAAACATTGATTTTGTATGCATTTAGAGGGCTTCTGGGTCATTTTAGCTGATTGGCACCATGTTTACAGTAAATTCTACATGTAAGGTTTTTTGTGTTTTTGTTTTCTGTTCTTCCTTCTCTGCCAGGAAAAGATAGCGAGCCAAACGGGCGTGGAGTGTTTCCTCAGGACACCGTGGTGGCAGTAGGTTCAGATGTGACAATTTGTTGTGTCCATGAAGAAGGACGGCAGATACAACGGATGACTTATGGACCAGAAATATACCCAATGATACATCTGAGCCGTCGGAGCAGTGCAATCAGGGTGCTAAATGCCAGTGCTTCAGTTACCAGTGGAACAAATGCAGTGTGCATACTGTCCGAAGATGATATGGAGGGAACTGTCTTGTTTGTAGGATGTATGTATCATTATGTTTACTGACTTTAGGAAAATCAAAATAATTTTGAGACCCTTAGAGTTCTGCTAGGAAACAAATGCTATTGTGGCTTTTTTAACCTGGCCTTTGGTTTCTGAGGATGAACTGGGATTGTATGTGTTTGATTTCACTGTGGAAACTCCAGCCCGTGGAGAAGACACCAAGACTGGGAGGATGAGGAGGTACTCATGTAAACCATCTCTTAGAACCTGGCCCAGTGCTTCTCTCCTTGATCTCTTTTTTAAGGCTTTTCTTCATGATCTGGAATACTTAGTAGTTTATTACCATATGAAGATTCTTCCTCAGTCTCTATCACTTTAGGCTTACATCTGTTCTAGTTTGGTCTTTGACAAGGCAAAGATAAGGAAGAATTTTAAGTGAAAACATTCATTTACCAACCAGTCAAATGAAGGCAATAAAACAGACTTTGCAACAACAACAGGTGCTCATCCAGGGCAGTAGCTCCCTGGAGCTAATTACAGCAAAGGAACCCACCTGACAGTTCCTCTTTCCTGGAAAATCTCTTAAACATTCTCTTAGTATTCTCTTTAAAGATACCAAATGACTATGTATCTTCCCTTTGTAACCATGCCAGCCTCAGGAATCTCTTCCAGATACAGATACCTCTTAAACTACTGAAAGTATCAGGTTCTTCTTTCCCATTACGGGTCACTTCAGAGCTTTCTGTGTCTTCCTTACAGGTGTTTTGAGAGTTATCATCTTCCAATAGCTGCCCATTAGAGTCCTGTTTCCCATTACAAATGCCTGCCTTTGAACTTAGGGTCCTTGGGGTTGAGGGAAAGGAGAGGAGAGACTGGGTTTATTTTGAAAGCGTGTTCCCAGCTCCAGCCTGTGCCTCCTGTCGTTGACTTTGTGTGCTAAGTATCTGACAGCAAATGGAAAACGGAATTCAACTTTTTATGACTTCTCAGTGAGATGCCATTTTTACATTATTTGTGTAGTATTTGCTTTTGTGGGAGACTCTTCCAGGTAAATAAGTCAGTTATTCATGAACAAAGGCTGTGATAATCCCATAGGTTTTTCCCATACAGTGGATTTTGAAGGGCTGGGATATGGTGAAGTCTTTTTCATGCCAGTGTTTCTTCTGTGGTACCTACTTAGTGGGAGTGGAGAGGACTTGTCATGATGCTCTTGCTGATGAGAGACATTTGGGGAAGAAACCGTAGAGGAAGTAAATGTGCATGCAAACCACCTGGATTAATCCTAGGCCTAGCAAAATAAGTGTTCTTTTTGTCCCTCTGCTCACAGTCTGAAATAAGCCTGCCACTGTTGCCTCTTGTGTTGGTGCCCCTTCTCTAGGGCAGCTACATGGATATTATTGTGCTATCTTTTGGAGGAAAGTGTACGAGACTTGAAATAAGTGCTCTGCTTAGTCTCACGTTAGCATGGTTGCCCTTTCTTTTGGCGGCACTGCCTATCTTCTCCAGGAAGGCACTCAACAATATTCTAGTATGGGAGCAAGGAGCAAGCTTTAAAAGAAAAAGATGGGCACTGCCAAAGCAAAGGGGAAGAGGACGAGCCATTCAGGGCTTGCTTGAACTTTAAAATTCAGTTTGGAATTCATGTTAAAATTCATGTCTCCTTGACATGACTTGCTTGAGGAATTCAAAGCAGCAGTGGGGCTGGCATGTAAGAAAATATGACACACAGCCGACACCTTTCCTGCATTGCTCAGTGGCTAAACTGATGCTCAGAATTTTGGAAGAGCCTTGGCAGAGTTTCAGTGAAACATTTCCAGGTCAGAGCCTGGAGCTTGTGAATGTATTTGCATGTGATTTACCAGATTACCCACCCACTTAGAAGCCTAGAGTCAAGTGTTAGTCAGATGGGGCTGATAATAATTATCCATCTGTTTTATTGTTGGTTTTTTTTAAAACATATTATTTGTATGGTTCGAGTGTAACTGTTACCATATTTTTAAGGCATGCAATCTAGACCCAGCAAAAAGGAATCATAATGCTTTCAGGAAGCTAGCAGCCCAACTGTCACACTAGGATGGCAAAACATTGGCTGACTGTTTTGGTTTCCTTTCATACTACAGATGCCCCTGATATCCCCCAAAACCTCAGTTGTGAAACATCCAACTTCCTGATAATAAAATGCACCTGGAAGCCAGGCAGACCCAGTGGACTATATGGAAAACGAAGAACAAAGTACAGTTTATTTGAAAGGTAAAACAATTCACCACTAAAAGGAGCAGAAGGGTAGAACTGGAATATATACTTTGGTGCCTGAGACTTACTGCTCCATGACTATTTAAATGAGATAGTCTTCATTGTTTAGAGCCTAAAATACTTTTCAAGGGTTTGTGAAAGCTGAAACTAAACTAAACTGGGAGAACCCTTGTCTAACTCTGCAAAATTCCAATGGTAATTAAGGATGGCTTTTCCTAACGATTTATGCCATTATGAACTCATGAGAAAATAAAGGGCTTAGTGTGTCAGGATGCTGCCAACATGTAGACAAGACCAGTATGAAAATGCCGGGGGATAGTAGGAGTCATTCACTAATTTAAAAAAATTTTTTTATATGCAACCTGTGTCAGATCATCTGTCAGACATTCACTGAGCTTCTGCTATGCAGGATGACAGAAACTCACTGAGGAACAATTTTAAGACAGGCTGTGGGTCATTTCCCAAATGCTACTAGGGAAAATAGCAATAAGACTACACCTATTCTCCTCCCAGCATTAAGAACTAGATAGTGTAGAGCAGGCAAAGTGCGTGTTACCTGGAAAACATTGAAAGGGACCAATAACACTTGTATCATCCACAGAAAGAAGTGAACACTGGTGTCCCACTAGTTTGTCTTACATCATAGGCCATGTAAAGCCTTAAAAGTAAAGAATCATTGTTTTGGAATAGTACTTGCAAATAGGATTCCTTGGTGGTTGTGAATAGAAGTCAGTGAGGAGTTAACAAAATTCCCGTGGCAAGGAGGCTCCCCTGTAATGCCAAAGGAGCAGTCAGGGAAAGGAGCCAGGAGAGGCCTGAGTCACAAAAACTCATGGGAAATGGAGTCTTATGGTGGCTTTGAAGCAAGTCAGAGGCAATGAGGATTGAGTTACGGTCACAGATGATGTCCAGAATGCTAGTGCTAAAAAAATGATTGGGTAGAATGCAAAGAGGTGGACAAAGCAGAGCTCCAGTCACTGGCTGCCCATATTCAGCTCATAAACAAGGATGTAGTTCAGACTTGTTTCACTCAGCCCAACGCTGTGAGGAGATTATGTGGTGCATTTCAGGGTAAATATTCTCATCCTTGTTCTCAGCCCACACTGAGGTATTGAAATAGAGAGTATGGTGTGGAGAAAGCTCAGAGCTCAGCTACAACACAATAAAAATGCCCAGAGGAAGAATTAAACTTGTGCTACTGAATGAGAGGTTCAGACAGATTGTAATTAAAGCAACTTCTATATACATACATACATACAGATATACACTTCAGATTTTACCTATGATGTAACTCTTGGCTGTTAACAGACTGCCTTTCCTGCTTTTGATTTAAAAATTATGTTTCCCAGGTAACAAACCTTGGTTTAGATTTGGCAGAGCTGATGGAAAGAGGTAATGTGTGTCGCATCTCCCTAGTTCAGAAAGCAATTAAGAACATTATTTAAATGCAAACATACACTGATCTGAACAAAGATACTTTAAATCAGAATCTTGGTTGTGACTTGTGAGGTGGTTTTACAGGACCTACCTGTTTTCCAGGCTTTTGAGAAGTGAGAGGATGGAAATGTTATGCTAGTGGAAGAGGAGAGTTTCACGTGAGAACAGGGCAAGTCATGACTGATGCCACTTTAACCTGCATTGTGGTGTTAGATATGCCTCTGCAATCAAATCATTCTGTAAGCCATGTGTCAGTGAACCCATCGTTCTTTACTGTGTTTTCAGTCTAGACGTCTGACTGTTGCTAGAAATGATCTTATTCAAAAATTAAGTTGTTCCCCCCTGTTTTTTAACTTTGTAGAATATCTGGGAAAAATGTTTCATGTGAAGTCAATGAAATGAACAGTGAACGTGTCTGTGGCTTCCCAGTAGTGGCTGATCAAAAAACCTATGACTTCATATTAGGCGTCTCCAATCCTATTGGGCAAACAGAGTCATCGCTTTTGGTTGATTTAACTGAAAGAGGTAAGACTTAAGAATTGCAAAGGCAAAAATATAAGTTTTCTGCATGCCAAAGATTTGTTTTTTGGGTTTGAAGAACTCTGACATGGTATACTTGTCATTATTTTGCTTTATTGTCACCAGTATTTTGCCATGTTTGATAATTTGAACTTGAAAAGAAAATAGTTTAGGATATGTCCTGAGGCAATAATTAGGTGTACAGAGAGATGCCAGTTCTCAACAGCAGTGCTACCAGATTGGATACACTGCTGTGTGGATAAATGCTGCTAGTGATCTAATAATTAGCCAGCCGCTGTTTATGTATTATTTAGTATTTCATTACACATCAGTAATTAAAATGTAGGTGTAACTTTATGAACTGTGAAGTGCCTGCTTATAGGGCAAAATATTGTGTGGGTTTACAATAGCAGGATTTGAAGCATTAAAAAAGTAGCACTGAAAGGTAAAAGGTAATAGCAGGAGTATTACTGCTATTAGTAGTAAACATGAACTGCTGTCGTAGTTTGTAGAAAGAAATTACTCTTTCACTGGACCTTCGGTTTAAGCAAGGAAGGTGAGAAGATGACCACCTTTCTAGTACTGTCTTGCACATCCTTTTCCATCTGCCTCCATAACCATAGTTGAGGATTCAGGGGTTTCTGATGGTTGCAGAATTCTTCCATTCTCTCTGAAAAACTGAATTTGAAATTGAAGATGGTGCAGGGGGTTTTGTCCATTTCCCAGTTCAACTAGCCTGAGATTGGAATTGTCAGAGTACTAAATTGGCAGGTCCTAGAAAAGCATGATTTGTTTTTGCTAATTATAAACTGGGCCGTTTTGCACCCAGTCAATAGGACTACTATTTCCTATTCATTTCCTTTCCTTTCTTTCCCTCACTGTCCACTTAATTCCCAATATAGAGTACATATTTCCTTAAGGGTTACTGGACCAATTCCACAGTAAAGATTTTTTTTCCTCTGACAGCTATGAATAGTAGTACAGAATATTATTGAAAAATTCCATGAAGGGAGTTTTGGGGAGGGAGAGGTCATTCAGGAGTCCTGTTCTCTCCTAGTCTGCAGATGTTATGTTACAGAATTCCCAGAAGATGCACAAAGTTGAGTGAGTTTTATCTGTCACTCTGGTCCTCTGAAATAGCTCATGCTTCTCTTTTTTATAAAGTCAGTAGGAGGGGAAATGTTTTTCTGTATCTCCAACTCCTTACCACACATGCTAGTATGCTCAGCCTTAAGTAAATCTGTTCTGATGTTTGATAGCTGAGAAAAGCATCAGGAATAACAGTGCTTGCAGGTGCCTTCCCAGCACCATCTTAGTTGCTGATTGGATCACTTATATATGCTTCTGATGCTCTTTGATCTTTTAAAATCAAATTTTTTTGAACTAAAGTGAATGTTTTTTTTCTTAGAACTGAGGGGTTTCTCTTTATTTTTTAAGTTCATCCAAAAACTCCAGAAAAGCTAACTGTTTTTGGGAACAGCTCTACAAGTGTCCGTCTGCATTGGTTTATAAATGGCAGCTTTGCTGAGATCAGGCTTCTGTGTCAGATTGAAATTAGCAGTGGTCACTCTGAGCGAAAACTGGTAAGTGTTGCTTTTAATGGCTGTTTTTTTCTCAGATGTTGATCTTCTTCTCTGAACTAATTACATTTCAAATTCTTTTCTCACTAAGAGCTTCATTCTGATCATCTTACTAAATGATTAATGTGGTGATGACTAGAAGTTCACCTACTAACATCACAAAAAGTTCTGCTCATCTCCACTGTTGCCTGCTTGCTCTTCTTTGGTTGGTTTTAAAGAACTTAGAGGAAAGTCAAATTACCCATCATGTTATTTGGCACTTGGAGAGAGTGGATAGTGCTTTATGCTAACCCTTTAGGTAACAGTCCTTGTGCTTTGTCCTTCATCGTGCAAACTGTATTAACACATGCTTGTTCCAGGATGTGCTGCTGCCCTGCAGACTTCCACAGTGGTTTTTCCAGATTGCCTCTTGCAGTTATGTATTTTAATTTTTTTTTTTTTTTTTCCCCCCTCAAAGAGCAGTTCATTGGCTTGCTGTCAGCAATTGACATGCATGGGGCTGTAATACAGAGCCGCTAAACCCGCTCATATGTCAGTGGTGCAGGGACAGGATAGGGAAGGATTCTCCCACTGGGTGTATCAGTAGGTAATCCTCAGTGAAGAGCTCTGCAGTGGGAGAGAAGGTAGTATTTCTGGGTGGGGTTCAGATTTTCCAGCACTCAGGCTTCCATCTGCTGCCTGGCTTTGGTGCTCTGTGTCATCGGAGCTGCATATTTACTCTGCTGACTGTCAGAGGAGCTTAGGGTACTAATTTAGACACCAGCATCAGATACTGAGTGTAGGTGGTGGGAATATGTCGTCTTCTTCCATATTGCCTAACTTAATATGGGGTGATCTATGTCACTGGGGAAACCTAACGGCCACACTGCATGTCAGTTGGCCTGAGGTTTACCCCCAAATTCTGTGTTTATGCATTCACATGGAGTATCTCTGATCAGATTGGGTAGGCACATACTGAATTTCCAGGTCTTGGTGTACAGAGCCTGAATTTGTAATCTGAGCACATTAACTTCAGAGTCTGCTTTTTACAATGCTTGTTTGATTTTCAGCAGCAGTATTCCATTACCCACTGCATTTAGTTGCCTGGTGGGCACACCTATTGTGCACAGACTTGAAAAAGTCACTCAAGCCGCAGAATTGATGCAGCTAAGCCTGAAGACAATCATTATATACATTGCCTCTAAAATAATACAGCAGTAGTTAATGCATGCTCTGTAAGAGTATTTTTAAAATACTTTCAAAGCACTTAATGAGCATGGAAGCCTTAAGCTTTTATATTTTCCCTGTGATGACATGTGTTAAGTAGTACCCAGAGATTAGGTACTGCAAAGAAAATCAAAGATGTCTTTGGAATTAACAGCAGAAGGAACTGGCTTTTAGATGTACGTAACAGTTCTGACAGATGAGCTGTGATGAATTTGGGTGTGTAGTCTGAGATACCATCAGCCACAGCTGCCTGCATTTCTCTGCTCCCAACACTTACTGCTTCTGGAGCAGTCAGCAGGGGAAACAAACACCCAAGTGTTGCCCACCCCCAGCTCAGTTAGCTTAAACTGTTTAAAAAGTACATTTGCACAGTTCTGCCTAGCCACAGTTAAGCTGCTTGAAGCCTGGGGCACAGGCTTGCTTGTGAACTCTCCTACCGGCTTAGTAATCTGGGGCAGTGGGAGATGGCAGGGTCTTACACTGTTACAGCAGTTTGATTCACTGCACCTGCAGCTACAGATATTTTGAAACACAGCTAACAGCTTGGTAGAAGCTTTTACAGCCTTTTTATTTTGCCTCTGGTTGCTTAATAAAAAACCTCCACGAGTTCCTTGTAATAAACAAAAGTAGCTGTGAAATTGTTATGGGGTTTTACATGGCATTTTGAGGATGTTTTCAGAAGCTTTTCCATCCGTATGAGA
Source organism: Phalacrocorax carbo (assembly GCF_963921805.1). Taxonomy (NCBI): domain Eukaryota; kingdom Metazoa; phylum Chordata; class Aves; order Suliformes; family Phalacrocoracidae; genus Phalacrocorax; species Phalacrocorax carbo. The sequence goes on along the minus strand of NC_087548.1, from coordinate 16,307,681 downwards.
GAGTGTTGTCTTTTTTTATGTTTTTCAAGTTGTTATTTGGCTTTAGAAATACTCAATTAGTTGCAGCTTAAAGTCACTTGGAGTCCAGTTTTTGGCAGCTGTGATGCATATGTGTTATAATTAGATTCAGTAAAAAATATTCCCAGGCTTAGAGTTCATTTAAGTTGTCATGAAAATTAAATACTCCCTAGACTCACACCATTTTAAGAATAACAGGAATGACTAGTCCTTCCATAAGAGCTGTGAACAGACTTGGTAAGACTTGGGTACTATCTTTTGAAGGAAAAAGGACTGCCTAGGAAGAGGACTGCACGATAAGCATCTTTCTCAGACAGACTTTAGCATGCTTCTAGGCGTGTGTCTTAGAAAAAAGGCCTTTGTCGACCCAGTTTCACGTGCACATGCGCAGTGGAAGTGCAGGTTCTAAACACCAGAGGTGAAATCCTGGCCTGCCTCATGGGAGCAGAAGTTCTGCTGCATACAGGAGAGGGGGACTGGATGGGATAGATGGGAAGCAGCAGCCTGCTACTGTGTGCAAAGCTCATCCTGTTGGAGGCTCATCAGTGTTACCTCTCCTTTTTGTGCTTTACATCTCAAAGGTGCTACCTACTGTCATATTTCAAAATCTGTGCTGTATATGGCTGTATTTTCACAGATCTCTGAAAAATTTTCCTTTGTTCAGGGTGACTACATTGGAAATCTTTTTCATTAATTTCTTTGTAGGGCTTCACTGCAGCTTTTTCTTTTTTCACAGTGTTGATATTTTGGGGGAGAAATGTAACTTTTTTAGGTGTTAACTTCCAGCATAATATAGGGAGCAAAAAGTATATATCTAACGTGTCAATTTCTGTAAATTTTTAACAGCACAATGTCTCCATGCCTGGTGGAAAAATCTCAACTTACACAGCTCAGCTGAACACATTGCACCCATATACCAAATACCAGTTCAGGGTGCGCTGTTCAGCTGCTGACCACTTCTGGAAGTGGAGTGGGTGGAGCAGGATAGAGGAGCACACAACTTTGGAAGCCCGTGAGTTTATTTAATTCTTTGATGATAAAATGTTGAACATGTGAAGCCATATATTTTAAAATTAGCCGACTAAAAAGCTAACTTTTTGATAGATGGTAAATTGTCTACTCTGCAACTTGGGAAAAAACAACAACTTTTGTTTTTTTCTTAGCTCCTGCGAAAGGACCAGATATATGGAGAGAGAGAAGTCCTTCTGGAAAAAGTCTAAAAATCTTCTGGAAGGTAGATAGGACACTTAAAGTTTTAAAATATTATGTAATGTAACTCCATGAAAAACTATTTCCTTACACATTCATAAATGAGTGAAGTTTATAGTAAATAAATCAGGCTGCTTTTCTTAACTTTTTATAGAACCATACATTAGACAAATATTTTTTCACTAAATAAGAATATTATTAAATTTTTATAATTTAAACATTGCATTGAGATGCATGTAGAATTAAATTTTTAATACATCCCAGCTGAAAATTAAAAACTTATGAACTCATGTGTTAATTCTCAAAGTCACACTTAAGTAACTATCTTATCTGCCTTGTAGTCCTATACAGTCATCAGACTAGATCAGGACGTTAAACCCATGGTATCCTATGTCTTCCTTTGCTTACTCCGTTTTGGTTCTAATGCACTCTTTGTCCATTCATAGCCTTTATCCCTTTCTGAAGCCAACGGAAAAATAGTGTCTCATGAAGTGTCCTGCTACCTGCTAGAGACACCACTGGAGTATAAAGAAGTCACCGAACCCTCAAACAGTACTGAGATAAAACTTGGCAAAAAGGACTGTGTAATTAGCGTTGTAGCCAAAAACCATGCAGGCTCGTCTCCTCCTTCGAGGATAACGAGTGTGGAACTTCCAAGCGGTGAGTGCTCCCAGCAGAGAGCTAAACACCTTCAAAGCTTGGGGAATATCTGGACAAGTTTGTTTATTGAAAAATAAGATGATACCTGCTTTGTTTGTTTGTGTTTGTTTTCTGGGTTATTTCCCCACCCAAATCTACTGAGTGGGGGAAGAAAAAAATTGCTGCTTTGCTTCTAGGGCAGCGTCTTGCCAGTTAATTGTGCTCTCTGCATAAAAGGAGGGTGATAGTGTACAGTCTCTGCAGTTATTTGCACTTTTCTGGAGGCCTCCCAGGAACAACAAGGATGAGGCTTCAAAGCCCTAATGTTGATCTCTGACATTCAGGGTGCTTAGCTGATTTCTGTGTGTTCTTGTTGAGATGCTGAAAACTGTTACATGCTAAAGAGAATCAGAATAAAGTTTTGGGGGTGTTGTGTGGCTTTTTAAGGGAAGAATTGCCAGTTCAGTGCCTGTAAGCTCTGCAGGAGAATATTAATTGGGCTGGTTGGTAAAATGTTGGCACCCTTGTGCTAGGAGCTGCGGTTTGAAAACGAGGTAGGACTTGAGCTTCCCAATTAAAACACTGCCGCTCTTGCTGTGGGCTTTTGTAAAGGGAAATAGCTGAGCCAGATAATGTTTTTCTGCTCCTAACACTGAGCTTGGGGAGAAGTTAATATTGCATGTAGCTATTGAGAGACCATGCTTCCTTGCACACCAGGAAAATTGTATCTCCCAAACCCTGAACCTTTAGCTCGAGATCTGCCTGATGCTCGGCAGGGAGGACAGATTTGCACAGTGTCCCTTCTCTGCTTGTTTGCCAGGAGCATGTATAATGCTGCTTCTCCCTCCCCACCCTGTTCTCTAACAGGTATCACAGTTGCCTGTCTTGCAGCTCAGGTTCTGATAAGGCAGTGCCACCTCTCACAGGAAGGAACATGCTTTGACTGAGATTCACAGTGGGAGAAATATGAATTTGTTTCTATGCAAAGGAAAACCATTGCTTATAATGTTTCTTGTGCTTCTCCAAAACACCAATACCTAAAAGTATATTCTTAGTCTGCTTCTTCGAGGGAAAAGTAGTTGTATGGGACAGTTGAAAGAATGAAAATGCTTTTATAGCACCCCTTCAGCAGTGAAACAAGACACTGGGAGTCAGGGAGGTCTCTGTGATAGGTCTCTGGTGTGGGACAGCTGATGGCAGCTGGAGCTTTGCGTTCATTTATAGCTTTCTCTCAGATGTCTGAGGTTCCCTTTGGTGTTACCCAACTTGTACTCGTTGAAGATTTGCTCCCAAGTTGGTATAGGAATTATCTGAGTCACTGACTGGAGTCATGAAAGATGACTCATTCACTGAACTGGATGACATTTCTGCCCAAAGATCTCTTCTGGCTGCTTCCTGTGTACAGTCTGTAAGTGCTTTTAATGTCCATAAGAGAGCAGTGGCTCTGAAGCTTGAGATCTGCTGAGGTTTTGTGAAAACCAAAAACACAAACAAAGGGTACTCTGCCTTAATTAATTTATCACTGTCTCTGAAAAGTGCTCTGTAGGGAGTTGGGGCATATAATCTGGCTGTTTACAGGCTCCCCTACCAGAGTAGTACTGTAGTGCTAGTAGTTATTTCTGCTAGTCTAGGTTGCAGCTATAAATACACCAAAATGAGCAGTACTGCCCTGGGTGAATTTCTAGTCATGTGGCTCAGGAAATAAAATTGAGTATGGTGTATTTAAGCATTTTTTGAGAGAGTATGTGCCTACTGTCAGTAAAAGGTCTTTCCTGTAAACAGGAAAATTAAAGCAGTCTAATTAGAAATATGATCTCTTCCAGCACTGTAGAAGTGTAGTTTCACTGGATGCATGGTAGTTTTTTAGGGAAAAGTATTGAGTGTCTTCTGGAGTTGACTTGTCTTTTTTTAATCATGTGTGTCTTTCTTGCCATAAGCAAGCTAGAAAAGGACTGTACACTTAGCTGTATGTTAAGATGATTTAGAAATAGTCCTTCAACATTCACAGCATGTCTGGGAGAGTAAAATTTTTAAAGCACTGCTTCTTAAAAACTACCCTTGCCCTTCAGCCTTCCACAGTTTATGGCTTTAATAACATGAACTAATAGACTCAATAGGGAGCATAAATGATAACACTGAAAAAGGAAAAACTGAAACCCTGAGACTGTTTTTGCAGATCTGTTGTGGGGCCACAGCTGTTGTGGTGGACTTTGGAAAACTTCTCTTAGCTCGGCGGGGTCCCATCTGACAGACAGCCGTGGAGTGAAGCTGCAGGAATCAGAAGTCATTCCTGGATCTGATCACTTGAAGGGCAGCTAAACCCTTCATAATCAGAAACAAGAAAAATAGACTAAAGGCAAACTTTTCTTTTTCTTTAGTTTACCCTTGGTAGACTGGAGCCTCCATAAAGTTCACCAGGGACATGAGTTTTGTTGTTGGTTCTTTTGAACAATGGTTGTCTGTGGTCAGGCGAGTGACAGCACGACACTTTGAAAGAAATACAAATCAAACTGTTTGATGAAATGGCAGCAGGAATTTATAGCTGGAGGCTCCTGCCAAATTGATGTCAAGTCAGATTTGAACCTGACATCTGCTGTAAACCCTTACCTTTAAAAAGTGGTTTTTAAGCTGGTCAGGAGCAACAGCACTTCTCGTCATCATTCTTAAGGCTGGCTGAGGGATTTGCTGCAGGCTGCGTCTGATTTCCAGCACTTCAGAAAGCATAGCTGAGTGCACAGCTTCAAATTTCACAGTACCAGGAGCACACCTCTCATTCTTATAAAGACTGCAGTTTATAAAACCTTCGTGCTGTGCCTGGAAGGCTTTCTTCCAGCTTGGACTACAGAGAAGTGTCTGCTCTCTGATGGATTTTTGTGTCCTCTCTGTTGCAGACGATGTCAAAACAGATCGGGCCGTGGCAATGGGGAATGGAATTTATATTTCTTGGAATTCTTACCCCAACATGACCTGTGGCTACATAGTAAAATGGTGTCATTCATCTGGGTCTGAACCATGTAGTGTGGACTGGCAGAAATTTCCTTCAAATACAACAGATGCAGTGATAAAGTCTGGTAAGTCAAATAATTTTTTGTGACTATTTCTGGTTGAGAGCCTGAGCAACGAGTGGAATGAGAGCAGCACCAGTGCTATAGGTTGAAGATTGTTGCATTGCTGTGTGCTTGTGTACAAAAATGAACCCCTTCTTGGTACTGTGTTTATTGTAATTTCTTACACAGCCTTGCCAAATCCAGATATCAGTCTTGGCTTAACTGTTACCATCCTATGTTTATTAACCCTTTTGAAATTACCTCTTCTAGCTACACCCAACAACTTCCTAATTCAGAGTAACACATATTGGTTAATCTAGGCTTTGGGGCTTTGTTTGGGTTCTAAACATAAACAGTTCTGCTCGGGATGGGGGAAGACTAATCCGTTGTTTTTACATGAGGCAGATTTTTTTAAGTGTGACCTCCATGTGTTGGCTTGCTGTCAGCAATTGAAATTTCCTGGAACAGGGCACATTCCAGGTCTCTAGATACTGGTGGGCAGATCAGGGAAATGAAACTCAGCTGTGGTGGGACTAGTAGAAGCAGAAGAGGAAAGAGGGGAGTGAAGAAAGATGAAGGATTTTTCTCTGCTGTCTAAAAGAGTATATAGAAGAGTTTAGTACATAAAGTGTCCATTTAAGAAAACAACTTGGAGCTGTGTACATAGGAAAGTTGGGGGACAGTGGGACCTGGAAGGGGGGGCAGTATGCTTTCCTGCCTGTAATTGCAACACTGTGACCATGTTGTTTTTGTTTGTGCTGGTGAGAGTTTGCTTTTTTTAAGCAGACAGTACTATGTCCGTCCAATGATGCACTGCTCTAGTCCTGGGCTCTTTCCTGGAATGCTTCTTGCAGCACATTGCGGGAGTTACCGGGCTGCTAGGGCTGGGCTCAAGCTGGCAAATTCACCTCTGCACTTACTCCTGCCAGGACCATCTCTCAGGCTGGACCTGAACTCTTGCAAAACCCACTTGACTTCTGCAGAGTTTCACAGTGACACCTTCTTTAGAAAAAAATCTTGAAACTAGTGTACACCCCTGACTTGGGGAAATCCCAGGAAGTGGTAAATTATTTACACATTGTATTATCAAACACCTATGCCTCCACCAAAGACATGTGAAGCAAAAATTTGATGACTATCTGTGTTTCCTAGAGTCAGTTCAGGCCTGGACTTTATTACTAAAGTGCTTCACTATCACTTTTGATAGTTCTCTGAATTTCTTTTGTGCTGTTGCTGTAATTAGCCTGAGTATTTCAAAATGCATTTGTACTTCTGAGGAGAAGGCAGGATCTACATGGCTGCCGTGGGAGGAAAGGAAGGGGATTGTTTCTGGTAACTTCAGTTTGTGTTTCCTGTGGAAAGAGCAATTTATGCAATTTGAGTAGCTTGTTTTGAATCCTATTTGTTTAGAAACAAAATTTGTCTGGGAGCTAGATTTGTTTACTGCTTGTAAACCGCATCTGATGGTATAGCTTTTGTAGGAATTACAAGCCGGTATAGTATTTATGCCTAACATTGTGGTCTAAGACTTTGCAATTTTTTAATACGTATTTATATAAGTCTGCGTCACGTGAAAGCTAAAAGCATCACTCTTCGTAAGTGAAATATTCTTACAGAGATTTTCTCTTGCAGCTCTGTTTAGACCTGGTGTGAGATACAACTTTTCGCTATATGGCTGCAAATCCAGTGGATATCAGTTATTGAAAAACATAACTGGGTATATGAAAGAGCTGCGTAAGTGCACTTTAATGTTCAGGATCTTTACAAAGTGAATTTAAACTGTGTCTATTTATAGCTTAGTGTTGGCAGATGAAGACTGAGACCAGAATCCCCATACAGTACTATTGACTTCTGCTTGTTCTCTGTATATAATGGTTACACATTTCTCTAGCCACTTCCAGTTCCCAGCATGCAATAACCCTGTATTCTCCAGCTTGTGTGGTGGCACAAGGTGTCACAGAATTTTGCTCTGAAGACAGTAGTCTTCGGAGTTGAAGGCACAGGCATAATTTGCACCGCAGGTCACTTCTGCAGGAGAGGAAGCAACTTTTTTTTGGTTTGTCAAGTCAAAGTAAACTTTTGAACACATTTGGTACAGCTCAGCAAATACAAAAAGTGTCCACAACATTTCTGTTTAAAAGCACTTCTTAGACCAGAACTAGATCCTAGCGTACAAGCCACTTAGAGAGTTGCACTCGTATTCCCTCCCGCACCAACCCCATCTGGATAACCGCGGTTTGATCCGGGGCTGACCTTTGCTTGCCTGGAGATGCATTAGTGTCGGAATGCTTTCTGTTCCCAGAAATCTGAATATGGCTTTACCTTTTAACATCACAACTGTATTGTATTGTAAATAGGGTACCCATTTCACTTTGAAGTTTACTGTTTTCTGTTAAAATAATTTGTTTGGAAAATTGAGCTGCTGACGTAATCTGAACGTTGGAAATGCTGTGCTTATTTCATTGCTAAGGTTGAAGGGGAGGTTGAGGCAGTTTTACCAGAAACCAATTTACAATCATTTGTATCTCTGTTAAAAAATCCTGAACAGTTCCCCAGAAGGATTTTTCATATGTGTTCTTAACAGATTGGAAGCTTTCAAGGCAAAAGGGTAAAGACTTTGGGGGACTAAAAATGCATCGAACGTGCAGACAAAACTTATTATGAACTGAGAAATCTGTTCACTTTGCACAAGAGCATAGATTCCTTCTAAAACTTCAGATTTGCCTTCTGACAGATAAACATCAAGACAGAAATAGATACATTCTTAAACATGAGTTCAGCACTGATAGATGCCAAGTATCAGACTAAGTCCTGATGTGCGTGACCTTACACAATATCTGCTGTAACGCTTTCAGTGGAGTCCAGGTATTGGAATAAGGACTCGATGCCTGCTAAGAGTAGTTCTTTTAACCTGAGATAGATTTCCATGATAGGAATGTGGAGTTTGTTTAATTTGAAGACAACCTATGAAGTCACAGAGGTAAAGGCTTCAAAAGCTAAGTAATTTATATGCTCTGAATGTTTATGCAATCTTTTAGGGTTGTTGAAGGCAGAAGGGTTTTTATATGTATGAATCTGTAAGAATGCTGCCCAAGGAGAGATGTTCCTTTCAACTTCTGCTAGTAGATAATACTGCAGTAATTAATAACAATGAGACTGACATACTTGTATTTTTGTAGTATCACCTGCAACACCTTTTCGCATGTTCTTGAGAATGAGGGAAAAGTATTCAGGAAACAGTTGAAAATGGTAGCCCTGAAATAAAATTGATGGAACACTTGTGTGGATTTAACATGTAATGAGAAGGTGGTTTTTCACTAGCTTTTCCCTTCTTAATTCTCCCCACAGCTCCAAAACGTGCACCAAATTTTACTGTAGAAGAAACTTCTTCAGATTCTATATTGGTAAAATGGGAAGACATTCCTATTGAAGATTGTCAGGGGTTTTTAGAGGGATATCGGCTTTCCTTTGCAAAAGGTGAAAAAGATGCTTTAAAGCCTAGGCTTTCGGAATCAGGTAAATGAAATCTATATATTGCAACTTCTTTGTTCAAGCTTTTTTCTTTATTTCTAATAATTTAATTTCACTTTAAAAAAAGAGATGCTTTAAGCCTAATTCAGTTGCATTACTCACCGGCATAATTGGCCCCTGATATGTGACAAAAGCATTTGAAATAATCAGTTCCTTGTGTGGTTAGTACAGTTGTTTTTTAATATAAGGCAAAAGTCAGAGAAAACCCTGGCTGCCTGAAACCATAAAGCTATGCAGTGACGAAGTGGCAATGTGACACACTGCCCTGTGTACAGATATCCCGGGTGGGTGAGGCATGGGGGAGGTTTTGTGGTTATATTTAATTGGGTATATTCTTCTAGCACCCATCTTGTAAGGACATCTCTGTACAGAACTGACACATGTTAACATAAGAGGGCAAGCAGGAGTGTAAGAAACTGAAGTCAATCTGCAGCAGCAAAACACTCCTGTGCCATTCAGTGCTGTGTAAGCCAGCAGCATTGCTAGCATTCTTTACTGCAGTTTTGCTTTACACAGACTGTTCTTCAGGTTTCATATGCTAAAGCTGAGGCTGTCTTTGGGAATCCTTTCTTACAAGGTTATGCTTTTCTTACTGCTTCCAAACAAACAGGGAATCCAGAACTTAAAGTTAAGAATATCACTGACTTAACAAAGAAGTCTCTGAAAATACTTGATCTTCAAGGCAAAACAAGTTACCAACTGGACCTACAAGCCTATACTGCTGGTGGGTTGAGCCCTCCAAACAGCCTCTATGTGGTGACGAAGGAGGATTGTAAGTTGAATATCCCTGTTCATTAATAGTCTTCAGCACAGGGGCTGTACAATTTATATAAAGCAGAGCTCATTTTCGGTTTTTTTTCTGGTCCCCTTAGGTAGTTTGGGCCTACAGTGTAATTTTTAATTTATTTAGGTGGTTATTTTTAAATACAAAAATTGGTACAGTTCAGGGTGAGGAAAAGTTCCTTTCCTATTACAGTGACCCTGCAGTTCATAGTAATGCATGCAAGAAAAATAACTTCTAAACTACTACTAAATATGGTGGAGTCTGAACTTAGTCTTCTCAAGCAGCTGGTTGTTTTTGTCAAGTTTCCCATGATGAATATCTGCTAATACATGGTGGGAAGAAAGACATTGTGGAAATATTTACCAGTTTCAGAATTATAAACAGATGCCTCTCTGCTTTGAATTCAGTTTTATCGATCCCCTGACAGAAACAAACTCAGAAAGGGGAAAAAAAAAAAAAAAAAAAAGATTGACTTGGGGAATGAGGGAAAAAAAAAAGTGTTTTTTCATATAAAAGACTAGACACTAGGCTGCAACTAAAAAACATGAAAAATCAAACTCAATACATTTAACATCAATGGAGGGTGGCAATGGGAATGTATCGGAGCTAGACCCTAGGGATTAGAAGCATTGGAAAGCATGTGAAAGGCAGCGCAGTTTGTGCAATGGGTTGTTGGCCTATAAGAGCCATTACCAGAGATTTGGCCTGTTCAAGTAACCTGAAAGTGCAGTTCCAGTGCTTACTGAGAACAGAAGTTACAGTGGCAATCAGTCTTGTGTTGCACATGAAGCCTTTTGCAATTAAGCAATCAGAGAGAAGTATCTGCTGATTCCTGTAGTCACAACTGAATCAGCTCTGTTTATGGATGGAATTTCGCCCTTCCAGCAAAGAGGAAGTGTACGGTATACATAGACTTCACTGTCACTGCGGACCACAGTTAGATGAGTTTGACGAAACAGCCTCTAATCTCTGGGAATGTTAGAAAAGGCATAAAACTTGCTTGTAACTTTGAATATGTATTTACTCTCTTTCCTTTTTTTCGTCCCCCAGCTGTAGGATTAATCATTGCAATTCTCATCCCTGTGGCCGTGGTTGTGCTGCTTGGAGTGGTGGCCAGCATCTTCTGCTATCGAAAGAGGGAATGGTAAATGCATTCACTTCTGATATTTTCCTGGATGTGTTTGCTTCAATGCTAGAGTTTTCCATTAGTTACTCTTTGTTTTCTCCAAGTACCCAAAGATGTCAGTGGTCTTTGTTTAAAGGTGAGTGCCAAAAACACATCGTAGAAAGTGAGGGAGAAGTTGAGTTGGAGAGAGGTCAGAGTGAGGAGAGTAAAAAGGTTTTGCAGGAGCCTGTCTCCCAGTAAGCACCACTTGTAAATAGTTCCCAAGTGGAAATAAGCTGGTGACATCCACAAACAGTCAGGTAGACTTCAATTTTTCATAAATGTGGCATATCAAGCCCCCAATCTAAATATTTAAAAAAAAAAAATGGTTTGCTGGTTTTTCCATTAAATACTTGGTGTAAGTCTAACGCAATAAATCTTTGTGCGAGTTGTCTTTAGTATTCTGAATTAAAGGGAAATGTCCTGGCTCCTTTTATGTATTCACAATCTGTTTCAGGGCTTGATAACTTTTAAAAGTTTGTTATTCCCTCTTTAAAGGATTAAAGAAACATTTTATCCAGAGATCCCGAATCCTGAGAACAGTAAGGCATTGCAGTTTCAGAAGAACATCTGTGAGGTAACCCTCATTTTAAATCTAATATTTTAAACTTCTAAAGGTACTGCGAGTAAAGAATTCTTTTGCAAACTTTGAGTTATCTGCTGCAGTTGTAGAAAAGAACTCTGTGGCAGGGGGGAACAGGACAAGTTACTCAGTAAGTTTCATCAGGTGCCGTCTAGGGCTTTCTTGTAGTTAATGTAGTTACTTGCAAAGTTTGACCTAGGAAAGGACTGCTGCATTTCTCTCCTCCTGCACTAATGGGAAGTGTCAGCACATGGTAACAATGTGGGAGTAACGTACCCATCTTTGTCATAGTGTTAGGAGAAGTACAAAGTGTGGAGAAGTGTACATGCCATATCCCCAGCCCCCTGGTAGACATAGTAGCTGGAACTGGGTGTAACATTTAAATAACCTTCTGGAAGGAATGGCTTTGTATACAAAGCCAAGATATGGGGAAAGAGATCTCAAACACCTACTGCAAGATCTGGAGTCTCTTTAAGTTGGTTAAAATCTTTTAACATTAACAGGAATATATGATGAGCTGGAAAATGAGAACTAAACCGCTTTTCAAAATATTGTACTATTTTAAAATAGGGGATGAGTGCAAGCCACAAGTCAACACACTGGTTTATTTTGGGCAAGTTTTTGCTTTCAGGAATTCCAGGTCCTTGGCTTAGTCTCTCCCCCTTCTCCTTTGTCTTGCTTCAGGGGAATAAGACACTTAAAACACTGGAAATGAACCCCTGCACCCCCAATAGTGTTGAAGTGGTGGAAGCACGGTCTGCAGCTCCCAAGATTGAAGACACAGAGATGATGTCCCCGCCAGCAGACACCACTGTGCCTGAAGATGGCTCTGACTCAGAAACAGAGAACCATGTAGTTGTGTCCTACTGCCCACCTATCATTGAAGAAGAGATCTCAAATCCCGCTATGGATGAACCTGTGGGGTCATCTCAGGTGGTTTACATTGACATCCAGTCAATGTATCAGCCTCAAATTAAACCAGAAGAGGAGCCAGAAATAGACTTAGTGACTACAGCAGGCTATAAGCCACAAATGCAGCTGCCTATAAGTGCTCTGAAAATAGAGAGTCACTCACCTGCAGAGGAAGAATTGGATAAAACTGCAGGTTACAGACCTCAAGCAAACACAAATGCCTGGAACATGGACACTCCAGACTCTCCTGGATCAGTTGAAAGCAACAATGAAAATGCATCTTTTGGGAGCCCGTGCTCCATTAATTCTCGACAGTTTCTGCTTCCCCCAAAAGATGATGAAGACTCTCCCAAACTCAGTAACATGGGGTGGTCCTTCACACACTTTTTTCAGAACAAACCAAATGATTAACAGTGAGTCCTCGTTGCACCTGAACCTGCCTTCTAAATAAGCTGTTATTCCTGATGTTGTAAAGAAAGGAGGAAGAAAAGTGCAAAAGGCATGAATTATTCTTGGAGACAGTCAGCAGAGGTTCTAGTGAGCTGAATGTCATGTTTAAGTTAGCAGAAGTGTTAATGTTCCATTTTAATAGAGGCCGAGAGGCCAAAGTTATAGCAATTTAGTTATTACTCTAGTAAAATATATTGGATATAAGGGGTATTGAGTTTAGAGCTCCTGATAATCATAGTCAAAGAACTCTGCCTATCTTCACATAGCACTCCAAGATTAATATGGTCTTATGCATTTATAACTTGGAAAGATTGCTTTGCTTCATTGTAGTTGTTCTCAACTGTGCATACTCAAATGATGCAGCCCCAGCAGGCTTCCTTACTGAAGGTTTCATTTACCAGAAACCTCAGCCTAACACATGGAAATTATGTGGTTGGAAACTGTTGAGATCTTTTACCTAGTTATAAACTAAGAACACATGAGAGTGCTAATTTTTTTTCTTCTCCTATACAGGAGGATATTGTCACTGTTTAACACTTCTGAAGCAATGTCCATTCAAATCTGTTGCTTTCTAACTAGACACTAGTTTCTGTACCTACTGTACAATGTTTATTCAATGTTTGACTCAGGGGTACAAACTTGGAGAAAAAAGTGTAACACTGATTTAAACCTCAACAAGAACTGCATAAAGTTTAAAACTTAGAATGCTCTATATTTTTTCTATCCTTTGGTTAAGGAGTTAATCTTTCTTAATGTATCTCACTAATGCATTTTGTATTTCATAGCTTCAGCTCCAGATTTCCTGCTTCAAAGTGGTACAGTACTCCATTCACGTCCCCAGTGTTCAGCAGTCTTTGCACTAATTAATGTAAGCCATGGGGAAAACTCTGTCTACTAACATTAGCTGTCCAAGTTGGCAGGTGAAATTAGAGGTAGTAATACTAGCAACTTGAGAACAAATTGCTCTTTGGATAGTCTTTATTTTATTAGCTTTGCCACCTGCTGCCTGGCTGTTCTCCAGTGTCTACCTGACAGGACCTTCTCTACAAATCCTACCTGGGAGTACAATGTGGGATTTCTCTAGTGGCAGGGAGAACCCCAAGGGGGTTTTAGTGCCGCTAATTCTACCTCTCCTTTACCAGACATGTGATGCAAAGAAAGCTTAAACGATGTACGTTTGTGTGCTTAAAGGAGTGTTCAGAACAATCATCTTTGAAAATGTTTGTTTTCATATATGCATCTCCAGGCAGTTGTAATTGTATCATTTCACTGTGTAAACTTCAGACTGGCACACATGAATTTCAGTGGCTTACAGGAGAAAGTACATTCTAACTTACCTGTTCCTTACTGTAAAACACAGTGGTGAGAGGTCAAATGTTAGAGTTTGATCAGAAATATTCTCTGTCAAGTCCTAAACAAATCATTTTTTTGTTTAGATTTCTATTTCCTTAGATACTTTGTGGGTTTTTTTGAATAAATAAGATGGCGGAGTACTTTTCTAAACAGATCCCGAAACAGGTACGGAGACTGAATTGGCTGAGCTGCTAGTTATAAAGGCGTGAGAGCAGACCAGGAGAATGACTAGATTGGCAGATGTTTGGTCTCCAAACCCCTTGATCTGGCTGTCAAAATAAAACCAAACCTTAGGTTAAACTTTATCGCAGCAATGGATGGTGCAGTTTCAGATGTTGGTATGTTTCTGCCATCTGTGTAGAATGCAAATACAGAGGAATTTCAAAACTTACAAAAAGGCAAAACACTAAATAGCATCCAAATCATCAGTAACAGCTGCTTCTGTGTCCCTCCTGGAAGAGTGAAAAGTGAAGACAGTAAAAATAGATCCGTCTGCAGACCTGACAAAGTGCAAGGTGTGTCTGAAAGAAGAGGAAGTGAAGATAGGGTTCTGCTTTTGAGGTTGAATCTCAGAATTAGCAGAGCCGCGAGTGAAAAGACATAGGTTTTGAGTGCCTAGATAGTGCAAAGAGCTGGTGCCCATCTGTCACCAGGCATCACCGCAACAGAAAGTTTCATACCTAATCTATTACTGCCTATTATTCAGAACACTAATATATAAAATGAAGCAGTTCTGCCCTTTGTGCTTGATAGCTGGGAGGTGGCTATATCCCAGTAGTAACAACCCTTTCTCACAATATCTCTTTTAGAGCAGATTTGGCTTAATGTGTTTATCTCCTAAGATGAACTTTAGATTGTGCTGCCATATGCTTTTAATTGAAAGCAGAAGATGTCAAGGACAGAGCGTATGGGTAGTGGTTTGCATTTTTATGGAGCAGTTTCTCAATGCAGAGGAGCAATCACCATTGAATGGTGATCCAAACAAAAAAACCCTTCTGTAGATCATGAAGAAAAACTGTGATTTAATATGGCTGTGCATTGCAAGAAACATAACCAAACCAAAGTTTGAGAGTACTAGCAATTTTTAATTTGGTGGACTGGAAGACAGGGCTGCTGCAGAGGACATACAGAGGTTGCAGGGAGCAGCCTAACACCCTTCACAGTGAATCACTTAAACACAACCATCATATACTCAGGTTTTCCTTTGTGCTGCTCTTCCTACTCAGTAAGGGCAACAGCATTTTGAATTGCTTCATTTCTTAGTGATTAGGTAGGGAAAGGTCCACAAATACAGGGCCTGCCTTGATGTTATCGAAGCACTCTCATCTAATTATCCACCACTTTTTCTTTTCTTATTTGAAGTTTTGCTATATGTTTTATTCGAATGGTGTTCTGACTTCCAGGGTGTAGGGCAGAAGAGTCCTGTTAATTGCAACAGCTTACCATATGCCTCATCTTGTATCAGTAGCAGAAGAGTGGGGCAAATGCAGCAGAGACACAGGCTTGTGCAGGGCATGTAGCATTGTTAACTGTTGCGTAATGGTTATGAACCAGTAAGCAGTTTTCATTCCAGCACTTGAAAGTGCAGCTGCTTCACCTCTGTGGTTTCTTTGGAGCATATTCAGTGCTGCCTTTCAAATGCTTGTCTTAAATCTTCAGCAGTAAATCCAAATACCAGAAATGTAGTGAGAGGGTGAGTGCTAATTTAGTGAGCATGTGAAGACACCCCTAGGTGCATGGACCAGTAAGAGTGAGTGACAAGGACTTTTGGGGAATGGACTTGCTTTTTGAGCCCAAGTGCCATGTTAAACCAGCGAAGCATCTTTAGGAATGTTTTCTTACCAAATTAACTTTCAAAGCATGGTGCTCTTTAGCCTCTACATGCATTGATAACAATTGTAAGACTAAAACTTTGGGCTTCAGAGAGGATCGGACTCCTTGTACTAGTGCCTTTGGGCTTTCTGGTGAGCTTCTTCAGTCAAGTTGTTTCTGAAATACGTCTTAGGAAACTTAAAGTACTGAAATGCGTAACCAACACTTTCTGAAAGATCTTATTCCTTTATTGGGCATCTATTTTGGTTTAGTTCTTTCAGCTTTTTGCTTTTTTTCTAGAACAGAAAGTTCAACTTTTTTTAAAGAACAAAACACAACAAAAAAACCCCCAACTTCCAGAAGGGATATGACCAGAAAATATTGTGTCCAAAACACTGTTACTCTTAACTCAGTGCTTCAATCCTCCAGTTGGATCAGTGTTCAGAGAGGTAGGAGGTTACTGCCAAGCAATTTATTTCTGAAGCAAATCATCAGTGCTGCTGCTTTTTATTTTTGAGCCATGCCTGTCATATGTGACAATGTGGGGTTTGTAGTGGGGTTTTGTACTGTTCACTGTACACATGGAACATCAGTCACGTTTGATGTAACATCGTGCACTCTCCTATCTGACACATTCATTATTTTTGTTGCTCTGACATGCGGGGGGATCTGGGATCTTGGTTTTGTGTGTTAAATTTTGGGATGGTAGATCTGCGTGTGATATACCTCACAGAACTACTAGCTAATATATCAACAAAATAGTAAGCTAATATTACAGGCAGGCTAGCGAATTACCTCCCCTGCTATGCAGTGGCTGCATAGGCAGACCTGGGACCCGATGACTGACATTTGCTGTTGTAGCTGTCTTTATCATCTTCCAAAGCGAACCAGTGGCCTGTGTTGTCTGTCCCGGCACAATTGGCAAATGAGGCATGTTTCTTCATCTTTGGTTTTTGTGGGGGACCAGAGCTTTCCTCTGATTGGCACATGGCAGCAGCAAGCTCCTGCCAACCTCGAGTTTTAGGCTGCTCTCAAGACGCATGTTCAAGCTGCCTTTTTTTTTTTTTTTTTTTAAATATGTTCAGCTGGGTAAAGCTTAGGGCTGTGGCATTTCCTGTGATCTTGTCCTCCAGGACACTCAGTTGAACATGAATAGTAGCAAAAGTGAAGGTAATTGGATGCATTGGAAGGAAAAGGTGTTTAGACATCACTCTGAAAACACAAGGAGAAATCATGAGCTCTATTTTTAGACAGATACTGCTTTGTAAATAGAATATTTGTATACTCAGAAGTAGATAGGAATATAGTAAAAGAATTTGAAATACATAGGAAAAATAAAACATTTAAAGAATCAGGTTGCTAACAAGGCTCCATGAACCATAAACCTATCAAGAGCTTCCCATGTAAATAGCATCTTCTCTCTGGCCCCAGACTTTGATGAAGACTTCAGTACAAATGGCATTAATATTTTTAACACTAAGTCCTAACCCTTATGCACATATATGCTTATATCATTATGTACCTATGTTCGTATTGCAGAAGAAGGTAGCTTGCAATTCCCAATGCAATTTTTTCCAAGCCCTGTACTTGAACATATGCCTTCTGAGATGTAGTTTCATCTAGAGGAAACAGCTGCCATTTGTGCTCCTCCTGACACACTACATGGAGTTTGTGCTGCTGTGCATTAAGCAGTGCCCTGCTTAATGGTTGATGCTCAGAGATGCTGTCTGCAGTTCACAGGATTTGTTGTTGTTTTTTTTTCTTTGCCTTTTCCTTAGCAAGCCTGGAAACACAGTCGCAGACCCCAGATGCCAGACACAGATTCAGAAAATGTTGGAGTGTTTAAAAACTAATTTTCTCATGCTTAGGCCTGTCTTAAATTTTTAAATATCTCCTTAGAAGCTGGAAAACAGTTTCTTCCATAACAATTTTCTTCCTCTCCTCTCCCATTTATATAATTCTGGATTTCCCCCAGTGTTTCTAAGATAGCCAGTGTTTGTTTCCTCTTCACATGTTATGCAAACAAACCTCAGATGATATTGGCAGGGGTTTCTGTAACTTCACAAGTTGTCCCAGGGTGCATGACAATACTTTTTCCCCACAAAAATGTCTATTAATTCCTTCTGCTTTTACAACAAAAAAAGTCTCCAGAGAACTTTTGTATTTCAGAGGGCAGGGGCTTAGCATCCACAGGCAGGTGAGCTGGTATAATGGCAGAGTGCTGCAGGAGAGGATGGGGTTAATACCCTCTCCAGTCTCACCCTCCTTGTGCCAGCCCTGCCCAGGTGACTTTGTGGTGTGGTAGAGCAGATGGCATCCTTATTTTTTAATGTGATACCCAACAGAATCTCTGGGTAGGTTTTTGGATGGTCCCAAATCTGCACTTCGGCTGTTGTTACGTGAAAGCAAGCTCCAGTGGAAGTGTATGCACAACTTCCACAGGAAGGTTCAATACCTTTGCAACTCATTTGGTCTCATGTTGTGCAAAATGTAGTAAGTAAACTTACCCAGGGACAAATCAAAAAATGAAATGTTCTCATTTGCATTATTTGGGCTGAGAAAAATTCAAAAAAGAAATAGCTCAAGCAGGGCAAAGTAAACAGAAACTGATGAGGTCTCACACTTTTTAGTAGTAATAATACAGTAAAAAAAGAATCCTTGAACATCACTTTGTCAATGTTTCCTTAGTGTGATTCAAGAGTGGCTTAGGATGAACAACTTTTTATGCTTCATAGCATGTCTGAAAATTTTGTAAAACAGGGGATAACAAAAAAAGATGATCACTGTATCAACTCATGTTTGACATCCGACCCGAAGGTAACAGTAATTCGAACTTCGATCGTGGTGTGGCGAACAAAACAGCAGAGTTGGTGGAGTCATACAGGTCATCTGAAAAAAAAAAAAAAAAAAAAAGTTGTACTATGATGCTGTAACTTTTAAAATATATACTGTGAACAGGTTTGATGTTTTTTTAGCTCTTTTTATACCATATTTTTTACAGCGTAAATAATTTGTTTAGAGATGGTTTTATGTTCTGTTTTTACAAAGACTTTTGTTTAATACTCGTGAAAATATTGTTTGCCAATTTGAAATAGTCATCTATAGAAATTAATTCTGAGAATAAATCAATAAATGAAGCTGAAAAATAGTCTTCCTAACACACTAAATCTAATCAGTCATTTAACATATTTCTTTTGCTGAATGATACTGAAGTTTTCCAGCTTCCAAATCCACTATTCAAAGAATATTTCTTTCACAATTTAAGCAAAATCATCACAAGGCACTTTAATGAAGTTGTAGCATACCAAGCAAAATACTGATTCAACAAAATATATCAACATGACAATTTATTAGCTAAGCAGTTAAACCAATGCATGCTTGAAAAAGGAAGCGTGGGATCATTTTGGGGAAATAATATTCCAGTGTGGCAGATGGCGTTTAAGACTAACCTAACACTAAGATACCAACTTTGCATACATTTTAAACCTAGTTTGCTTGGCTGTTGTAACTCCTGTTGTATTGCTTGGATGTCTAAAAATACGCATGTATTTAACAATTTTGCCATAGTATTGCCATGGAATTTAATAAATATATTTTCTTACACTCTTACATGTTTTGATATTCCTTGCTTGCATGCTTATTTTTAGGTAAGAGTTAAATTCTGCCCATGCTCCAGTACAAACTGTTATTTTAATTTTGTGCCAGAGTAAATAACCACAGGATCTGGCAAGCACAGCCTTAGCTTCTTGATCAGCAGAGTGGGTAGTAATGCGGGTATTCTGTGAGCAGGTTCTCCTACGCATGCCAGAGTTTGTACATCTAAGGTTCACTGAAGCCCTCCTGTTCCTGCCATGCAATGTGATGATAGGAAGAAGGCCAGCTGACTTACCTGTGTCCTCCTTGGCTTATGGCTCTAACACAGCTGGGGTTTTGAGATGCAATTTCCCTGGAGGCTTGGGCTGAGGGCTTGCAGAGATGAGCAGGTGGAGGCTCTCCATGGTGGACAGGTCTGTGTGGTGAGCAGCCCTATTCCAGGATGAAGGCTAGAGTGGGAGGAAGAAGGGGCCTGGGCTGCATGCTGTGGGGTTAGCTTGGGTGATGTAGGACACTTTCTCCGCGTGTTTTAGTGGAATGGAGATGATTGGCTTCAATGGTGTCTGTAACATGGGCCTTACGTTTGAGGCCATTTATGTCATGGCACTTCTTTGTTGTCCTAGCAACAGCCAAGGAATTTGGGGGCTCATCTAAGCACAGCATCTGAACTAGGGAGTGACACATAGGCTTAGCAGTACGTGGACAGACAGATCCTCCGTCACAGCAGGTCACATGGGGCCATCATTGCATGGTGGCACTGTGCTCTCTCCATCTTTTTGGAAGCAGTCTCAAAAGTCAGAGTCAATTCCTTGTCTTGTGATAGCAGGTTGGTGCAGCTTATTGGTATGACAGCAACTAGGCAGGATGTGTGCGCTCCACTGAGCATGGGGGAGGTGTGGCGTCAAGGGTACTAAGTCCTTTAAGCAGAATGAAGAGTACTGCTCTGAAAAGACTGAAACATGTAGAGCTGTGGAAATGAGGAAAGGCTTCAGTTGTTGCAAAGGTGAAATCCCACAGCTGTGCTCTGAAGCCCTGCAACCACTTTGGCCAGTGCAGGAACAAAGGGATGTTTAAGACAGCTCTCACACCATCATCTGGGCCTCCTCACGTCTAAAAGAAGTAAAAGGATGATGGTTCTGCAATATCTTTTGAAGATATTGCAAGTTGTTCAGATATGGCTCATTCAAATCTTGCCGAAAACAGATTAGCCCTGTTGGTTTTGGTATTTAACACAGCTCAGGGACAGCTGAGGCTCCCTGTCTGTCGGCACAGAGGTACAGATGTGATGGCAGTACCAGAGGAACACGGAAGCAGCAGGTTTCTTTGCAGGGATGGGGCTGTGTCATGTCCACAGTGGGTGCAGACCAATTAGCCTGGGCTGTGCTCTGCTACTGCAGAGTGAATGTGTGAGACCACCTTAGAGCTCTGGCCCTGGGAGAGGTGAGGTGGTTCTGACCCCTCCATGGACACCACCATCCCTGCCCTGGCACAAGATGGTCAGCTGTGGCAAATGTCCCCACTACGTGCCTTGTCTATGTGCAGGGTGTGCCTGTGGGTGGGCAGTCCCACACCTGTACTGATTTACCCTGGGAGTTAAATTGGGGTAGCAGGGTGGAGGTTCTAGTCAATAAGCCAGTGCAGAAATCATTTACTGATGGTACCCTGCCATCTCACTTTTACAAAGCACAGCCACTGTAGATGAAATACGCCAAGCCAGTTGTGAGCTTGAGCTTTTAATTTTGGGTGCATTTATGAGTTAAGTGGGAGCTACAAATACAGGCATTTCTACAAAGTAATTAAAATCACAAAGTCTTGAGTTTCATGTAGTATCGCAACCATTCAAAGACAAAAAAATTGTGCTACAGAATCACAGCAACTGAGTTAGAAGGTTGTGGAGCGATGTGGTGTGTGGACTGCCCTTTTTTTAACCATCAGGACAAGCATGGGGAGGAGGAGTTGATCTGCCCGTGTTCCCTGGCACTGTTGTAGCACCCACCCTTACCTTCAGCTTGACACCTTGGGCTGTCAATGCAGCACTGGCTGTAGCATTAGCATTCAGCATTTCCCCACATTTGCAACCATAAGTTATTCTTAACACATAAATAAAGGTTACAGAGACACTGTGGCATTTGTTAGTGCTTAACAAAATCCCTGTGTTTTGGTAAGAGCAATCAGAAGTTCAAATGAAAACTGCCTGAAATTGGTGATCTCATTTTTGAATTCTGCTTTGTTGTCACCAGCATTAAAAGCTGTAGCAAGGAAAAAAAATGGAAGCAAGAGAGGTTGTAAAGAAAATATTAAATATTGCTTCTCTGGTGTCTTCAAAGGACAGGAAAACTGAGGAAAATTCCATCATGTCCACAAAAAGTGGCCACATACACTGCCACTATTGCCACTAGAAACTGCAAAGCAAACAAAAAATGGTTGGAAAAATCATGGTTTTTTGAGCCTGCACGTGGGGTGTCCATGCTCAGCAGCCCCATTTCTTCCATGCTGTCCCCATACATCACCATAACATACAGTGCTGGAAAACACAACCTGTGGGGACAGCGTTGAAAGAACCAGCACTGTTGTTTTCCTAGAAAGGAAGACTGAGGGAAGCTTAGAAAAGAAATGGGGGGGAGGGGAGGAACAACGTTGTCTTTGTCCTGTGCACAATAAACAAAGAAAAATGCTCTGACACTGAACGGATATTCAAAAGAAATAAGGGCAGTTGGCCGCAGCGCTGCCAGGCAGTCTCTGTCACAGGGGTTTGGGAAGAGGGCACTCACAGGCAAGTCGGGTCGTGCCCCTGGGGGCAGAAAGCCAGGCCCTTGAGGAGCTGCAGTGACCGCAGGTGCCAGCACCGGGCTGCTGTTTATGTGTGAGACGCCCAAGTGCAGGGGCAGGGACGACGCATCATTGCCCAACGAGGGGACCAAAGGTGCCCGCAGTGACTCAAACTGATAGAAAAACAGAGTGGGAGGGAGGGATGTGCTCGCTGGAGCAGGCAGTGCCCTGACTCAGACATCAGATCAAGATAGAAGGGAAAACCCCACTGTGTGCATACACACTCCCCAGAAAATAAAATGCTGATTAAAAAGACACATCTAGCTGATAGGATGTGGCTAGTTTTCTCCATGAGTAAACCATGCCTGCATTTTATCTAGTCCTTTAAAGTGAACAGTTTTTCCCCTTGAGAAGTGATGCTGCCACAGAGGGATCTGCACATACAGAGCTGGGTCAATGCATTTCCCATCTGGCTTATTTTGCTTTATCAACAGAATGAAAATGTTTTCTCAAAAGCAAAGCCTGGATGATGAAATAATAATTTTAACAGCTCCTGTGGCAGGCTGCATTAGGTTTACTCAGGTCATCCTAAAGCAAAATAAGGAAGGAAAAAAAACAAACTGCTGAGTCCCAAGCGGCTGTCCCCAGGGAGATGGAGGAGTGTTGTAGAGCAGTGAAATAGGCTGTCCTCTGGGCAGGCAGGGAGCAGTTCTGCCTGACTGCCAGTACCCAGCACATAGCCATCCAAAGCTGGCACCAAGTGGGGGTGTTCAGCCTAGAAAATAGAGATGGATGTCTTTTGGGACAAATGTGGAAAAATCTGGAAGGAAACTAAGGACTGCAATTTTAGGAAGGGGGTTAAATTGCAGAGAGGCACAAGCACCTGGGACTGATGGCTTCATTGCCAGTTTGCACAGGTACCTGTGACAAAAGAACATGACTTTGCCAAGGGGCATGGGTTCATCCTGCAGTGCCAGTGTTATGCCAAGTGTCTGATACAGCCCAAGCAATAAATAATGTGATTGATAAACAGGCTCAGAGACAGTGAGTACACCAGGCCAGTTCCTGGGAAAATGACTAAGAATTCTGCCACGCCTTTCCCCTCTCCCTCCCTGGCCCGGCATCAGGGCGGGGGGCAGCCGAGCCCCACATCTGCTCAGATGTTCCTGTGTTTCTGGCACCTTTCTCCTGCTGAGCCCCTTGAGTGGAAACCCCTGCCTTTAACCCAGCCCTTTACTATTCCCGACACCTGGCCAGCACCCTGCAGCTGTGCCGTTCATGCTCAGTCTGCACCACAGCAGGGTGATGCCACCAGCTCCTAATTCCCATGTGATGATACGCACAGTTGGAAACAGGCATCTGGGGAGCTGCTGTTTGTTGCTCTTCCTTTTCCACAATGACAACGGAGGTATTGCCTACACACTTCTCCCCGCCCCTGCATTTCAAAGAGTAGCTTTTGTTCTGGAGAAGTATCGCCTTGTACCAAAATGCCTGTTATTCTGCAGTAAATTATCTTAAAATAGAGACTTATCCCACCAGATGTTTGTCTTGGAGCCACTCTCCAAACTCTGTAATAGAAAGGAAAAGATGGGAAAGGCAAGGCACATGTGACAGAGCAGACACTAATGCTGTTTCTGGACCCAGCATTGTCCCCTGTCACCAGTGGCATGGCAAGTCACCAGAACTCGGGTTACAGCCAGCCAGATCTCCCTACCCTGTGCCAGGTCAGGACAGGTCACTACCATTTGGGAAACACACCCAAGCGCATAAAATGTGACTTTCCTCTCCAGCAGCTGGCGGCTGAGATGCAGCCCAAGCACAGTCTGTGTCTGGCCACCACCACAGAGCTGCTGTAGCAGCAAGGTCTTCAGCCTCCAGAGGTTTTAGTTTTCACCCTTTTTCAAACTGTGAACATTTCCGCTTTACACCCCATGGTGTCAAATTCAATTTACTTTCATTTTAAAGCCACATCTTGATCATAAGCAGTGTTTTCCTCAATCCCATCAGTGGCAGGGAAGAATACTGAAAGGAACAAGAAAACTCACCTCATTAACATGTGTCTCAGAGGCTGGTACCATAGGTGGAATTTTGGTTTTTTTGATCATGGGAAGGTTTACACAGCACTGGGCCTGCTGGCCATAGATGGAGTCCAGCTGTTGCCAAGGGGGAAAAGGATTCTTGCTCACATGTTGGAGAGGCCCATTTGAGAGGGCTTTAAACTAGGTTTGAAGGGGGAAGGGGATATAACCAGGTTCACTAGAGAGGAGCCTAGGGGTGCTATGCCAAGGTTGGGGGTGAAATTGATAGTCCAGCTCAAGTGCATCTACACCAGTGCATGAGCATGGACAACAAACAGGAAGAGCTGGAAGCCATTGTGCAGCAGGATAGCTATGACTTAGTCACCATAACAGAGACATGGTGGGATGACTTACATGACTGGAGTGCTACAATGGAGGGCTATAAGCTCTTCAGAAGGGATAAGCAGGAAGGAGAGGCAGTGGAGTGGCTCTGTATGTTAGGAAGTGTTTTGATTGCATAGAGCTTAGAGGTTCTGATTATACGGTTGAGTGCTTATGGGTAAGGAAGAGAAAGAAGGCCAACAAGGCAGATATCCTGCTGGGGGTCTGTTACAGATCACCCAACCACAATGAAGGTGTAGATGAAGAAGTCTACAAGCATCTGGAAGACGTCTCACAATCCCTAGCCCTTGTTCTTGTGGGGGACTTCAACTTACTGGACACCTGCTGGGAATAAAACACAGCAGAGAGGAAACAGTCAAGGAGGTTCCTGGAGTGTGTGGAGGATAACTTCCTGACACAGCTGGTAAGTTAACCTACCAGGGAAGGTGCCTCATTTGACCTCCTGTTCACAAACAGAAAAGGGCTGGTGGCAGGTATGGTGGTCGGAGGCCACCTCGGGCTTAGCATCCATGATATGATTGAGTTCTCAATTCTTGGCGAAGTAAGGAGGGGGTCAACAGAACCACTACCATGGACTTCTGGAGGGCAGACTTTGGCCTGTTCAGGGCACTGGTTGGAACAGTCCCTTGGGAGGAAGTCCAGGAGGGCAAAGGAATCCAGGAAGGTTGGGCACTCTTCAAGAAGGAAGTCTTGAAGAAGCAGGAGCAGGCTGTCCCCAAGTGCCATAAGATGAACCAGAAGGGAAGGCATGGCTGAACAGGGAGCTTTTGCTGGCACTGAGGAAAAAAGGAAAGTTTTCCACTTTTGGAAGAAGGGGCAGGCAACCCAAGAAGAGTACAGGGATTTCTTTAGGTGTTGCAGAGAGAAAATTAGACCAGCAAATGCCCAGCTAGAACTCAATCTGGCCACTGCTGTAAGGGATAACAAAAAATGTTTTTACAAATACATTAAAAACTAAAAGACAGCCAAGGCGATTCTCCATCCCTTATTGGATGCGGGGGGGAACACTGCAAATGAGGATGAGGAAAAGGCTGAGGTACTAAATGCCGCCTTTGCCTCAGTCTTTAAGAGTAAGACCAGTTATCTCCGGGGTATTTAGCCCTGGAGCAGGAAGGCAAGGATGGATCGCAGAATAAATCCCCCATAATCCTGGAGGAAGCAGTTTACAACCTGTTGAGCTACCTGGACACACACAAGTCTATGGGACCAGATGGGATCCATCCAAGAGTACTGGGGGAGCTGGTGGAGGAGCTCGCCAAGCCACTCTCCATCATTTATCAGCAGTCCTGGTCAACAGGGGAGTTCCCAGATGACTGGAGGCTTGCTGATGCAATGCCCATCTACAAGAAGGGCTGGAAGGAGGAGCTGGGGAACTACAGGCCAGTCAGCCTGACCTTGGTACCAGGGAAGACTATGGAGCAGTTTGTCTTAGGTGAGCTCATCAAGCATGTGCAGGACAACCAGGGGATCAGGCCCTGGCAGCACGGCTTCATGAAAAGCAGGTCCTGCCTACCAACCTGATCTCCTTCTATGACCAGGTGACCTGCCTAGTTCATGAGGGAAAGGCTGTGGATGTTATCTACCTGGACTTTAGTAAAGCCTTTGATACTGTCTCCCACAGCATCCTCCTAGAGAAGCTGGCGGCTCATGGCTTCGATGGGTGTGCTCTTCGATGGGTTAAAAACTGGCTGGATGGCCGAGCCCAGAGAGTTGTGGTGAATGGAGCTAAATCCAGTTGGCAGCCGGTCACAAGCGGGGTTCCCCAGGGCTCAGTTTTGGGGCCGCTCTTGTTTAATATCTTTATCAATGATCTGAATGAGGGGATTGAGTGCACCCTCAGTAAGTTTGCAGACAACACAAAGTTGGGTGGGAGTGTTGACCTGCTCGAGAGTAGAAAGGCCCTACAGAGAGACCTGGACAGGCTGGATCAATGGGCCAAGGCTAATTGTATGAGGTTTAACAAGGCTCAGTGCTGGGTCCTGCACTTGGGTCACAACAACCCCATGCAATGCTACAGGCTTGGGGAGGAGTGGCTGGAGAGCTGCCTGGTGGAGAAGGACCTGGGGTTGTTGGCTGACAGTCATTATGAGCCAGCAGTGTGCCCAGGTGGCCAAGGCAGCCAACAGCGTCCTGGCTTGTATCAGGAATAGTGTGGCCAGCAGGGGTAGGGATTGGATCATCCCCCTGTACTCACCATTGGTGAGGCTACATCTTAAATACTGTATGTAGTGTTGGGCCCCTCAGTACAAGAAGGACATTGAGGTACTGGAGTGTGTCCAGAGAAGGGCAACAAAGCTGGTGAAGGGTCTAGAGCACAGGTGCTATGAGGAGCTGCTGAGAAAACTGGGGTTGTTAAGTCTGGAGAAAAGGCGGCAAAGGGGAGACCTGACTGCTCTCTACAATGATCTGAAAGTAGACTGTAGTGAGGTGGGTGTTGGTTTCTTCTCCCAGATTGCTAGTGATAAGATGAGAGGAAATGGCCTCAAGTTGCACCAGGGGAGGTTTAGATTGGAAAAATTTCTTTACTGAAAAAGTGGTCAAGCATTGGAACAGGCTGCCCAGAGAGGTGGAATCACCATCCCTGGAGGTTTTAAAAAACACTTGTAGACATGGCACTTTGGGACATGGTTTAGGAGGCATGGTAGTTGGGTTGATGGTTGGACTTGATGATCTTAGAGCTCTTTTCCAACCTTAATGATTCTGTTGTTCATATACTGAGTCCTGCTTTTTCTCAGCCAGGTTTCTCTGTCCATGTGGGGCTCCCCAAGCCACACAAAACTGCACTTCTTGTGGAAGGAGAGGTATATGTGTCTCTAGCTCCTCTGCAAGCGGCCCATGTCTTCTACGGACAGTTTTCTGAAGTGTGACTTGAAGGGAGGACAGAGCACAGATGCGTGTTACATGCCGGTACCAACATGTATTTTTTCTGTTTCTCCCTATTTCTAACAAGTCTCAGTATTTGTTTTTGACCACTGCTGCCATGTCTACAAGGAGCAGCAGATCTTTCATCTAAGTGATCAAGGTATCACTTTCAGCATGCAGAAGAGGGGCTGGGGTGTTCTTGGCACTTACTTTGCATGTGCCATTATCTGGAACAGCCATTATTTTTTCCACTCCAGCCTGCAGCTGCTCATGGTCAGCTATAAGTGGGACAAGCCTCAGGAGTGTGTTTTAGCTATGAGGGAGCCAGGAGCACCCTGGGCACAGTAAAAATTCAGCAGAAACCTCTTGATCTCCATTGCTTTTGACACATCAGGTTCTTTTAATTCATAGGCATTCAGACAAGCCTGCACCGCTGAGGAGGTTTGTGCTTCTCTCACTGCTGGCACATGGCAAGCCATGGGGCACCCCGCTGCAGAGTGAGTCTCTCTTCTCCCCCCTGACGGCTCACTAATCCACTTTACATAAAGAGTTAAGGAAGAAAAATCTCCATACTATGAAATTCTGGACCATTTCCTTAGTGTCTCGACAGCACTCTCTTTGCCGGCTTAAATTACAGTTTGGCAATCAAGGTTGCATAAGTGTTGGTCCAGTGCCTAGAAAAGATTTTATTTTAATAGGACTGTGACCCATCAAGGTCTCTTGCACATCCCTTTTCTCATTTTTCAGCCAAAAAAATAGTGATTTATAATACCACAGTAGCAAACATTTGCTCTTTTTTTCCCTAATCATTTAATCTGTTTAAGCCAGGAAGGCTTCATAATGTACAATTTTATATGGTCAAAATTTACAAAACATAGAGTCAGATTTAAAACTGGTCATAACTCACAAATATCCCCAACAAAACTCTACAGTACAGACATTAAGCCTCCTGTATAACAAATTTAAACCACAGGTCACCTTGCTATTTTCAGGAAACTGTGCAAAGAGCTAATTGTATAGTACACCTAAATGTTAGAAGTTATACATGTAAGCAGGTCTGCTGCTGCTATAAAAAATATACAAGTATAAAATCACTTCTACAAAATTGGTTCATTAATTTTGTTGCTTGTAATAAAAAAGTAGACTTTAAGAACTTTCCTCCTCAACAAACAACAATATTCTGAAACCAGTCACTTGAGCTGTTATTTACACAGGATGAAATATAACTTAGCTAAATCAGAGAGTGGCAAGGGGAACTGCTTGTTCCAGGGCATACATTTGAATACAAAGATACACTGCTTGATGGTGTAGTCTTTTAACAACACTGTCATTGTACCATTGCAGAGTGAGGTGAATGCAGGTGTTTCAAGACTGCTTTCTCTGATATTACAAAAGATAATCTAAGGACTACAACACAGTCACTGAGCTACTTGTAACATCACACATTTCTTTGCCATTTGCACCAAAACACACCCTTTAGCTTTCAATAAACTCTTAACGGGTAGAGGGGATGGTTTCTACACAAAATACTTGGTTTGGTTTGCTCAGCAGAGGAGAGGGAAAAATGTGGGGTTTTTTCCTTCAGGTTTCCCTTTGGCTCTGTCACCTTCCCAGATGGACAACATGGGCCAGCCGTAGAGGGCTGTGGCAGCCAACTTGCACTCAGCCACACACGCAAGCACACGACAGGTCCTCAACCCTGGGATTCCTCTCTTGTCACTTGGTCCCACACATGTTGATGTTCTTCCCATCGGCAGCATCCTCCACCAGTGAGATGTGGTAATCAGTTGAAAGTGTGAGGTGGGAGATGCAGCCCACCAGGCCCCGCATGTACTGCCTGTTCGTGTGCAGGGCTATTTCCTTCATGCCACCTGGGGGAAAGGGAGCGATGAGAAACTATCTGTGTCTGCTCCTGCTTGGCAGACTACACACCCAGCAATGCCATTATCCTTCCTAGCACACCTCAGAAGTGAATTTTAATTTACAGGTTGCTCTGTGGTTTTTAAATACAACTTTTAAGCACTAGAAAGTACAGAAAGCCTAGGATGCTAATTATTTATTGCAGAAATTGTAGCATCAGTAAGAGCTGAATAAGCTTGTGCCCAGATTCCCACTGAGGTGTGGGGTTTGAAGATGCCACTTGATGTTCCTCTAAGTACCTGCTGGGGGTACCACAGTGCACCCCACTGTGCTGGCAACCAGTCCCCCCCCCACTAATCCATGCAGAGAGGCCTCTCCACAAAAACCAGGCTGTGGAGGACCAGAGGTTGCAGAGGACCAGAGGTGTGAACCCTTCACCTTGAGATGAACGGAGCTGGGATGTCCTGCCTTGCAGCAGACCTTGCAAGCACAAAAATGTGTCTGGGTCCTGTGTAGGTGAGCACTCACCTACATACAGATCTCCATTGATGTTTAACTGCCTCATCTTCCCAGGGGATTTACCGGTCCTGGCACCATAATCATCCACAGTTACTTTGCCAGACTGTCCATCTCTGAAACAAAAAACCAACCACTTTAATGCACCCAGCCTATAACCAGTTGGGAGGAGGAGCAGCAGCATCTCCCCCTCACCAGGAGAACAGGGTGACTCAGTGCTCAGCAGGGTTCACAGCAAAGGCTTGGGACTGATGCTGAGGAGCTCCACAGACAGTGGTGTGCTATGGAAATCCAGACCCTTCAGGGTGTTTTTTTTTTCCAGGGAATAAGATGCCAGAGACTTGCAAAGGGTGTGGGACACATTTTCAGAGGAGAAAAAAATGGGAAAGGAGTAAATTGCACAGCTGGGGGAGAGGGCAGGATGGAGATGTTCCTTTAACATTTTGTTACAAATCAGATGCAATATAACAACTAAACAGCAGAAGCTTCAACAGAAGAGAAGAAATAGGCAAGCTAAGGTAAAACATACTTATAAGCAGTTTGTTTCTTGCTAGAGCTTTTAGGCCACTTCTGTTTTATATATGGTCAGTAACACATCTGTATTGACAGAAGAGGCACTTGATGAGCTCCTATTCTCACTGAATTTGGTAACAAGTTGTGCTAATGCCAGCCTGCGATTTCCAGGGAATCAACATCTCGTGAGTAGAGGGATGTGTGCTTTCCCTACTAGGCACACTTGCATCCCATGAGGTAATGAGTTATAAATATGAGCTATATATACTCTGCAAGATGTCTGCACCTCCTCCAAATAGAAAAAGCAGGCATACACTGTCCATGCTGCAATGCTTGTGGCAGTCCACAAAATACTCACTAGGGGATTTCAAAATGCAGATATTAAAGAAAAATACTCTTAACCCAAATGGTATGGGTTTAATAGAATGTCTGTCATAGCCCCAGAATAGCCCTGTGTGACTTTGGCAGCCTGCCTTGAGCTGTGCTGAGTTGGCACTGTCACCTCTAATACAATAATCTTTGTGTACATCTTCTTGAAACAGCCAAGTTGCTAAACTTCAACTCCTAAGCGACGTGAGAGCACGGAGCCACAGAGATTCATACCCGACCAGCATTCAGACACACCAGCCAGCACTTTAATGGCAGGGCGGCTCCGGAACACCTCCCAGATGAAGCGTGGCCACTTACCGAACAGCCTTGACTCTGTGCCACCGGCCATCGCTGAAAGAGCCATTCACTGTGATGGAAGCAATGCCACTGCCCAAATTGTAGCTACAATTAAAAAAAAATATTAAAATGTTACTGCCTCCCTTGCACAGACCAGCTGTCTGCCAAATTGCTCAGGCGTCCTTACTCTATGCCCCACCTGCTCAACCCCAGAGCTCCCCTTATGGCTTCGATTCAGGGGGGACCGGTGGAATCCTTTGGAAGCCCAGCAGCAATGCTCTTATTTTGCAAAGTCAGGCTCCTGAAGCAACAGGCAAAACTCCCTCCTGCCCAGGTCAGAGTGGGTACCATCACCACCATCCCACTGGAGCAAGAAGGGTGCCTATGCATGGCAGTTCCTCTCCAAAATGGGAGGTTATGAAGGTCAGTGACCTACAGACATTTGGCCTAATGAGAGAGAGCAGTGGGTGTTTGCAAACAAAGTTAATAAATAAATTACTACAACAGCAAATAAGCACGGGACCTATAACAAATTTATAAATCATCTGAATTATAGGAAAGGTTGAGATCTATGATGTTAGAAAGGATGAAGCCTGATAAATAAACACAGAGATAATAATGAAGTTCCCTGCTTCAGTTGCAGCCCTGATAATTTTTTTGTGTTTGCTGCTACTAAAATTACTAGGCAGACATAATGACCCCATCATGTTTACACTTCAGGCATCTTAATCTCTGGGTCCCAGAAATTTGGGCCAACCTTCATGAAGGGAAAGTAGATGTTACAACACAGTGAGCGACTGGGTGCTCAGCTGCCTGAACAGGCAGGATGAATTAGCTTGAGCCAGCCACTATTGGCCTTCAGGCTGTACCAGGCTAGAGAGATTAAAGCCAACACCACCATCTCTTCAAAAAAGGCTGAAACTGGAATTAAGTTCATGGCCAGGGTTAGCTACTTGAGGACAGCACATTAAGTCGTGAGCTGCCCAGAGCAAATAGGTTGTCCTAAATTTGACTCCTCCCCAGAGATTTAAGTGAGTCTCAAAGAAGCATCTCCTTTTATCCAGCAGGTAGACACCAGTCTAGGTCAAGAGCTACAGAAGGAGTTGGGTGTTCAGGATAGTATCTAAGTGTAAGACCTTTGTTTACAAAAATGAGATTCATACCCCTAATGAATAGGGATCCCCTACAATAGTGATGTAACCTTCTACAGAAGCAGGGAGCAACAGAAAGGATTTACAGCAGCAGATACACTGTACAGGGAAGCTACTCTGCTAGGCCAAAGAAAATGGGAAAGAAAAGGTATGTTTTGAATTTCAGACTGGACCAGAACACAGATATCTAATTTTGGGCTGCAGGAAAATACTTTTGACTAATTCACAGCCCTGATATTCTCCTGACCTCA
This sequence comes from Phalacrocorax carbo, assembly GCF_963921805.1. Lineage (NCBI taxonomy): Eukaryota > Metazoa > Chordata > Aves > Suliformes > Phalacrocoracidae > Phalacrocorax > Phalacrocorax carbo. The sequence goes on along the minus strand of NC_087548.1, from coordinate 16,275,576 downwards.
CATCTCAAAAGGTGGAAAAGTAGCATGAGAACCATTCTTTCTGAAATAAGATGATACTTTTTATTTCTGCGTTTGTCCTTTCAACTTTTTCTTCTGTGCTCCCTTTCAGTAGATAGTGATTGTTTACGAGAGTTTTGATTTGGGATCTTAATTTTTCACCTTCCTAAATGCATGTGGAAGGTACAGATATTTCAATAAGTTCAGCTGTTTGGGTATAAAACCTTTGTGTATCTTCATCTCTGGGGGAATAGACACAACTCTAATAAAAATGCACTGTGCCTAGAAAACAAACAGAATAGATTGGCCACTTACTACCACACATCTTGGAAAGACAGGCTCTCCCAAAGATGTTTTAAAAATGTACCATTTCTGCAGAGTCAGTTCCTTGTTTATAAAACAATGATGAAACTAAGAGCTTTTGCAAAACTAACCACAGAAAATCACATTTAAAAAGCTTAAAAGAAATTGATTTAAATAGAAATGTACAACTTGTCTATGCATCCACGGTAGCAAACAACCACCAGGTAGGTCAAGTAAAAGATAGCTTCAAATTAGCTTGAACGATTAACAAAATCTTTCTAATTTAATCAGCAGTGTCTCACAACAATCCATAATAATGATGGCATTTGCTGTTTGTTATTTCAATATTTGTCTTACACAACCTAAAAGGGGATCATGAGGAAAGACTGGGCTTTCAAAAGGCAGGAGTCCCTAAAAAGCACCATGCAAAAAGTTGCATGCAGTCCACCTAAGTGTTTGCAAGGGAGAAAGCGATTCTGGAGAGAGAACACAAGTTCAGCCTAACATTTCCCAACAATCCCCAATTTCATCTTTCTGACAGTAATATTTGTTTCTTAAATAAGTGGTTCTGTTGATGGTGGCAGTAACAAAGTTTGGTGACAGCTGGGTTTGTGTCACAGGGTTGGATATTTGGGGTTTGAGAAGGTGGGAGACTTGCTCCCATGTGTGGTCTCTGGTAAAGAGTGAGCCTTCAGTGAGCAAAGGTGTCAGCAGAGATTTTCCTTGACCCCTGTTCTCTCTGCAAACCCTACACCTGCTCTGCTTAACTGAGATGGCAAGTGCTTCAAGAGGCACTGGGGTTTACTTATAGTAATCATACCCTCATAAAGTGACTTTTAGAAAATTACACTAAAAATAGACATTTTAAAAACTGGGAAGGAAGGAGGGAGCGGGAATGATGCAAAGCATATAGCATGTTACCTCTTCAACTCACATCCTTTCCCAGACAACAACAGGACCTATCACTGAACAAAACCTTAAGGACGTAACTGTCTCACACTATACCAAGGAACAAGTGCACTGGATGTGTTGTGGCAATTCCTTTGAACCCTGAGTGTACTGCATGCAGCACATATAAGGGAGAGAAAGTTTACCTGAATATAAATGCTCCTTCTTGAAGGCCTAGAGAAATGAAATCACTGTTAGGTCGCATGGGACTGTCTCCCCTCCACATCAAAAGACCTTCCTTCATTGTGGTTTTAAACCTCATGAACACGTTTGTTCTTGATCCTGATACCCTGTTTAATGTAGAAGGAAATCATAGTATAATACTGAACTGGGACAGACTTTTTCAAAAACATAGAAGGTGATCAAGCATTTCTTCTCTGCTGGTCTTGCGGGTTACTGTCTTGCAATTTGCCTATATGCTGATGTGTGAGTGACTCTGGTTCACATCCCCATTTCCAGCATTTCAGAGTGGGGGTGTTGAACTTGTCCCTCTAGAATCCCAAACACAATAGCTACTTGGTTACTCCACACAAATAAGAAAAAATCCTTTTTCTCCCCAAGCCTACTGTGAAATCCAGTCCAACAATCAGATTTTGCGAACATCAGGTAGATTTGGTGCCCTCAGAAGCCAGTGGAAAAAGCATAAGAAGGGCAAATCATAAAGTCCTGGTAGGTGAGAGGTACTAAGCTGCAGGTGATGACATATGCAAAGCCTCCTCTAGCCAGTGGCTGAAATACAGGCAGAATGAGGAATTTGTTGAAACAACACACAATTTGCTGGAATTTGGGCATCTTCTAGGGTATAGAGCAGCCAAAAAGAAGTTTAAGGACCTAAATTTTAGGCTAAAGCAGGAGTTAAAATCCATAGTGTCTTTACAGATACAGGCTCTGTATGTATGTTCTTTGCTCTCAGAAAGCACATACCAGTTCTTCATGCCAGATGTGTACATGCCATTTCTCTACAGGTTGCAAGATGCTCAGGTATTATAACAAATTGAGCCATAAGCATATGCATAGAACATGTATTTTTTCCCTGAAATTTGGAAATATGGCAAATAAATACAGATTAAAAGAATGAAATATACAACATCCTCCCACATGAAGCTCCTAGCATTATAATGGTTACCAAACAGAATATTTATGTTCACAGGAGATACATTACCTTTTTAGAATATCTGGATTATCATATATGAGGTAACTGCGACCAATAAATTGTGGGATTTCAATTGCTTCTGTAATGGCTGAAAAGTAGATAAAAAACAAACCAAGCTGGTTGTCAGGTAGCTGATATGGAAATGGAAGGGAAAAAACAGAGACAAGACGATTTTATTGATTTACTCCCACATTGGCAGGTACCTGCTGGTGGCACAGAACTGAGCTGAACTCACACTGATTTGCAAAAAGGCACTGCCAGTTCATACCCAAACACAGGGGCAGAAGTTGAGGTAGTTTGAACTGCTGGCAGTCCCTCTACTTACAGCTTTCATGTCATGGGACTAATGCATTGCTCCACCATAAATGTTAGCACAGGAAAATATCAAGTACTGGGAAAACATTGCAAATTGTATTTTTATCCCTGTTTCCACATTTTTTGATTCTCCATATGGTTCAAGCCACCCTCCTGCCAAAACTTATACATTTACCACCATTTGTTCTTAGTCTAAGAAACTCCTCCCTGGCTCCTGATGGAGCACCGTGTGCAGAGTATGTGCTGGGACCTCTCACCCCTGCAAAGCCAGGCCAGGAGGAAGCACAGGCAACCTGTGAGTTCCCCATTTTCTCCTTTTGTATATGTGACTTTGCACAGAGAGGCAGCTGCCCGCTCAGGGCTCACCTTTGGGGTGCAATGTGGGGGGGAGGCTATCTCCGGGGAGGACATACAGGGTGCCCCTAATCACTTTAGGTCTATCGAAAGCACTAAAAGCTGTATGACGGAGGCTGCAAAGCCCCTTGGTTCATGCTTTTGGCTTGCTAGAGTGCTGCCTTGGAGGGTGTTTTACTCAACTCACCAGTGTCCCACATGCTGGGACAGCCCCTGGTACAGCTGTGGTGTACAGCTGCTGGGACAGCAGCACATATTGCAAGCAGACCTGGAGCTGGTATACTGCTGCCCATGGAGATGTTGGCAAAATAACTCAGGTGTGTGATACAAATCACTGAACATTCTTGATACACAGCCTTTGGTACCCTATGAGCACTGGCCTGAACAGATTTTCTTTCAAGTGAACATCCTGCAATTTGCTGCTGATCTCTCATAACTGACTGCTGCATTAATATAAGCCAGTTTTATAAATTCCTTAAAATAGTGGCCTTATCCTATTTTCTTCCTGGGAACTAATCCCTTCAACCCACAGCTAATCCCATCTATATAAGTTTCAAGCTTTTCGGGGCACGGATGCTTAATTTCTTTATGCAATGCAGAGGCTGGCTGGGCTTTAAGAGCTCACTGTAACACAGATATGCAACAATTGGTATAGTCTGGCAGCCAACAACAGCAATATGAAATTTAGCTCTAAGTGCCAAGACTGAGAATTTTAGTGACGAATGCCTGTTTTCATCCATAATGAAATCAGGAAAGCTGCCTAATGTGTCTAAAGAAACCACTAGAGGCCGTCCACAGCCTGCAGCCTGCCAGTGTGGTTGGAAGATTGCAAAAGATGTGTTACACTCAGCCAGACATTCCTTACCAGGTCTGATGCTTTCTGCACTGGACAGTCCCTGACCATGGCAGATGGCAGCAGAGCATGAAAGGGGCCCTTTTTCCCCTGTCACATCCTGCACCAGCACTAGAGTGCCACTGCTCTTGCCTTCAGTACGGGAAGGTACTCACACCATGCAGCAGCCCTTGCCTGTGCTCTAGCACTCTGATTTCCTCTATGGAGTTTGAGGGACATTAATCTCTGCTTGCTCTTCTGTGTGCTCTTCACTTGCTACACTGAATTTGACTGCAGAAAGCTGAGTAAATTTTAGCAGTACCCTGGACGCATGCAGAATCTTTGCAACTGGAAGGGAACAGGGCCAGTAAGGAAATCTAGGACTAAACACCTTCACTCTCTGCTCATCACAATTTGGCAGAGGCACCAAAGCTTTCACGGCAAGCAGGAGGGAGCTCTGAACTGCAGGGCAGCCTGAGTAGCACCTACTCCTACAAAGCACTCAGCCAACTGTGTGGCCCTGATGCTTTGAAAATACAGGGACCAGCTCTGCAGCCACTGTTCTGCATTTGACAGGTGCTCTGGACGCAGTTTAAAATATCAACAGGAGAAGATCTAAGGAAGCACTATATAATCCCAGAAAATATTTTGCCTTATTGCAGAAATGGAAATCCAGAATCCAGCTTGCTAGAGCAGCCACAGACACAGACACAGTGACAAAGCAGTTTTCACATCATTTACAGTACTTACTGTTTAGGCAGTAACTTCCACACTCTGCAGTGAGTCAGCACAAAACAAAATAAAAATATTCTTGTTTTATTTTTCTACAGCATAAAAATCTCCCTCCAGTTTCATGCCCACATTCTGCAAATGCATGATTTCCACTTTCCATTTGCATAAGCAACTACAATCACCTGTGACGGTAGCACTATTTTATTATTGTTTTGTCCCAAGTATTTATATTTGCCTGCTCAAAACACACAGAAGTCCAGACAAGTAGGACCAGCACCAAACCCCTCTGCTAGTCCTAGTTTTCAAATCAAATCCCAGTGCCTCACCATGGTTTACCCAGAAATGAGCTCTAACCAGGGGAGAGCAACAGTTCACTGTTCTATTCCATCTTACAGTTAAGTATAAAAATACCTTTAAGGTTCCCCACAGCTTGGACAGAAGATATAAAACCCGGCAATGCCAGCAGAAACTCTGTTGAATCCTTGGCCAAAGATCCATTATGATATGAATCAATATCTCATATACCTCATACCAGCATCATTTAAGTTGAATTTTATGAGTGGCATGTATAATTTTGGAGAATGGGGCAGAGTCCCTCACAAGCAGTTTGTTTTTTCAGGGCAGGAGTTACAGCAGCCCACCAGCAAGCAGAATGGAGACAGAACCTTCAGCCTCTCACATACCAGCTGAGTGCACTAACCAAAACCCCATTCTGAAATAGACGCGACACAGACATGCATCCTGCCTTAGCTGTGTCTATAGTGAACCGAAGAGACACAGGTAGGATTATTTTGAGAAATCTGCTCCAGGTTCATCAAGGCTGCTGTGGACTGAGGTTCTGGAAGGACCTCCATGCTCTGTGCACGTCCATCAGCAAAAACTTGGCTTTTCAGTGGCAGCTGAGGCTGCACAAGTGCAGAGAGCATTGAGAGGCACTTCAACTGCAGCCACAGGCATCAGGAAGAGTAGACAGGTCACTCATGCTTTTGGACACTCTTAAAAAATTAATTGAGGTTGGATTCACATAGGAAGCAACACCCAGGATCCAGCCTAAGCCAAAGGCACAAGGTGCTTCAGAGTGTCTCTAAAAGCCTGGACATCCATTGAGGTTAGGACAGGGAGGACTTGATTCTCCCTGGAGACCTCAGTACTGTTGCAGATACCATCTTGAAGTCAGGAGCTTAGCACCCTGCACATACCTAGAAAGCCAAAATTGCAATTCTCCCTCCTCCCCACAGAGAAACCGGGACAAATTACGTTGTTCCAGCTATTAGTAAGACCACAACAACGTAAGCAAAGGCGTTTCTTGCACTGTATTTTAAGAAAATGTTTTTGTTCTAAGATATTGTCTTTTTTGGAAGACAAGGCCACTCTATTAATCATGATTTCACCAAAACCACTGCTTTTAACTTTGAAGTTTGTGTCTGTGAAAAATGAAGGAGTGGGTGAAGACAATAATGTCAGACAGCTCTTTTGAACTGAGCTTGCTGTTACATTACAAAACCTTCCCTTAGGAATTTTTCAAGATCAAGCCTGACAGAAGGGAAACATCTCCATCTAGTGGAATAACCCAAAGCACATTTTTTTAAAAAACACTTCATGCAGTCTGAACACTTTCCTGAATCTAAGGTTTGAACTATTACAGTGGCTCTGAGGAAAGATGACTATCAAGCATCTGGGCAGGTTTGCTGCCTTGGTGGTCTCCGTTGCCATACCCAGGTAGGGTTTGTGCAGATGGTGAAATAACCATCAGAGCAGTCAGTGTCTAAAAAAGGACTAGACCTTTCTGTATATGAGAACAGCATTTGTGTGAGCCCTAGGGAGGATAAAATTACAAGGGTTATCAATTCTTATGCTTCAGGACGCAACATAATCACTGGCTGGAGGACTTTGGCAGGAATTCCCCCTTTGTATAGCACTGCATAATTAGGTAGGTGTATGAGGTGTTCAGTGTTGGCCACCACAAGCAACCAGATACCAGGCTATCTGTGGATCACAGCTCTGTACTGGGATAACAGTTATCATGTTCCTAAATAACAACACAAATTCTTCCCTGGGTATACTGCATGTGCACGAATGCAAAGGGAGCTCTGGCCTCCAGGTTTTCTATTTCAAGGGATGTGTACAACAGCAGTTGTAGCACTAAATCTCTCTTATTTTTGTGATCAGCTCGAGATCTCTGGATTGAAATGCAGTCGTTACCTTTTTGGCAATGTTGCCCATCAAAGCCCAGGGGACAGTCACATTCGTAGCTGTCCTTCTTGGGAACGCAGGTGCCTCCATTTGCACATGGTGAGCTCACACAAGAGTGGGCAGCATTCACTAGGTTGATTGCAAAGGTCAAATCCCGTTTCACATCAATTGCCCGGTCATTCAAGATAATCTATGTGTTAAAAAAAAAGAGGGGGGCGGAAAAGGAAATCACATGCTGAAAAATTCCAAATTCCCAGTATTGTACTGATAGTCAGAACACTTCTTTAAAAGACTTCAGAGAGATGTAACCCTCTAAACTTGGCCAAAACCCGATTTCTTGTAATGTGTGTTTTCCAGTCACAGAGGTCCAACTCATTCTGTTGCTCACCCTGACCCACTGGAGATGAGTTTCTTTTGTGTTCTGTGACATAGCCTCAGGCAACCCCCGTATGGAATAAAGCTGTGTGGGATTTACCAGTCTTGTGTCTGAACACTGGCGCAATGCTTTGTAGCTGAGCCATGAGCTAGGATGGTAAAATTAGATGAGCACTGCTGAGGAAAAGAATTTCTGAGATCAGGAAACCCCCCAGGAGATGAGCATTGACAATAGAAATATTAAACAGAAGAGCTTGTTTTTCACATTTTCTATTGCTTTCTAGTATCTCATCTTGCCTGAAAGAAGCTAGAGTTAAGATGGATGAAAAACATAATAAATGACTTCACAAAACTGTATATAAACTGGAGACAATTGTTAAATGTTGGGATTTTTCCAGTGTGTCAGCAACATATGCTCTGCAATATAAATTGACATTTGTATAATCTCAGCTGATATCTTAGCAGAGACATTACACGTGGGTACAGCTTTTGATCTCAGCTACATCAAAATAAGGAGTCCATTATCACAAACAAATAGATTTTAAGGCCAGAAGTGAGAATGGTAATAGTTACTCTGGCTCCTGCATAACTCAGATGATGCACCTTAGGGGGTCCTAGTGGGAGAAGGGGTTGCATCAAGCATATATACTGTTTGAAACAGCACTAAACAACTCCAACAGCAGAAAAACATCCAGTCCTGTCATAAAGATGAGCCAGTGAAGACTCCACTACATTTTCAGCTTCTTTCTAACTTCTGGCTACCTTGCTCCAAAGGTTAACAAGCCCTCACTCTTAAAAATGTGTCTCTTATTCCTGGGCTTAAATTTACCTTCAGCTTCCAGCCATTGTTTCTCATTGTGCCTTTTTCTACATTATTTCAGAGTCAGGTACTCAAAGAAATCTCACCTTCATGTAGGAACTAGCAGACCACAATAAAGTTACTTATTAACTCTTCCCTGACATCACAGGCCTCTGAGAAGGCAAATCCACCTTCCTACCTACACCACAGAGTAAGGGCTCACCGTCAGCATTTCCCAATCCTTATCAGTACCTCCCTACTCTAGGGTACCTCCCCTCACCTTATAAGTGTGACCTATGTTCATTGCTCCTAGGGTCCCTTATCTTGCACTCCAAAATGCACTGTCTTTAGTCAAGCCCAGCTTTCTGATGATGTTCATGTGACTGACCTGTTCCCATCACTATTACACACTCGCCCAGTTTTCTTGAACTTCATGTTTCTGCTAGACAGCTAACAAAGATAGTGAAAAATGTTGGACAAAGTGATGAAACTGTGTACACTACACTGCCATTACCCTTCTGACCTTGATCAATTGTTATGAGATGCACTCTTAGAGTTTTTTATTTATTAAGTAAATCTGATGCAATAATTCACTCATTTAAAACTCTGAGGATTCAGAGCGAACATTTCAGCTTTAGCCAAGTTATTTTAAGTATGTCTAAGGAGAGCATATGTTAGTTCAGTTTTAACTTTCTTTTGATTATTTATTAGGACTTAATATGAATTTACAGTTTTATTCTCCAGAAAAGAAATACACCCATGCACAGCTGACCCCACTGGAACATCCCTAATGTCTGCAACAATGAAAAAGATCTCCTCCATTCATGCGCTCATATAAAATCATAAGAGGGGAAGGCAGTGAGGCATACAACTGTTGTGTGGTGTAAGAATATGCTAGTTGGACTGAGATCCACTTTAATTTGCACCTTCTTTTTTCTCTCATTACTGTATTGGTTACATCAGACACTTAGCTGCTTCAGTGTGCAAACATTGAAGTATTTGAGCATTTCTTCTGTTCATTTATTTCTATATGATGCTTCAGGGCACTCCGAGTAATCTAATCTTGACAGAGCTTTGTGCATTCTGAACTCGATCCCATATGGCTTCTGCTCACTTAGTAGAGTATGGAAATTAATAGGGAGATTAGCAGTGGTAATACTGGCTATTGAAGTTAGATTGACTTTTCACTGTGAAATATGTGTTTAAGCACTACCTGGTGGCCTCCTGAGTTGGAATCTTGGATTACTTTGAATATTGCCAGTGGTATAATGGCAGGTATCCGCCTAAAGTGTGTACTGGATGAGATGGAAATAAATGCCTCTAGTGTGTTTCTCTGGGCACATACCTTCTGGATGCTCCCGCTGAAGGGTCTGAGGATCCCAGAGTTCTTTTTCACAGCATCATAACTAGGGACTCCACCAATAAATATTTCAGAGCTGCATTTAATCTGTGTGAAAGCCCCCTGCAAGAAACACAAGGATAACCTTTTATTAGTGTAGGTGGAACCATGCTTGTATCTTCAGATTACACTAGATGTTATAGCTTACTTTAATGCCTCTTTACTTCTGTTAATTGCATTTCTTTGTACAATTCCCTCAGGCAAGTCACTGTAGGACACTTTCTACTGACTGTGCCTTATCCTAATCAGAACCAGCTGAAAAAACTCAAGTATTTAAAAATGGGAATACTGAAGGAAGAAAGAAAGGAGATTGACTCGTGACTTCTGACTGCACATCCAGCTCTATTTGCAACAGCTTGAGGTACATCGATGTAAATCTAGAAGCAGAATGAGGTTCATAAAGTTAAAATCAGAACAAAGTCCATGCAATGGAGACTCATTTAATGTTTCCAACATCTAAAAAGATAATCCATAGCAAGTTATGGGGCTAAATGAAAGAAATGTTCGCATTAGTTACCAGAAGCTGTTGCTCAGGATACCTGATGGGAGTAGTCAGGGTTCTGGAGTGAACTGAAAGATGTTTAACAGTTAAGGACATGATAACTGTGTAGTTCCAGTCCTGCAAAGTTCCTGTGACTTCTGTGATTTCTTTGTTGGCAGCTCCCAACCAACCTCCTTCTACAGCTGCACTGCAGCACTTGGGGAAAAAAAGTGGGAGTCTTCGTCTTGACCTGTCTATCTAAAGCAGTCTCAGCTGCTCCATTTGAATGTTTCCCACTCAATCTGTTTCTTGACAGGCAACTGGAATTTCAATTCATTTACATTTTTCAAGAAAAGTCTAAGCTTTAAATAATTTCCCAGTCTGCAGAAAAACCTGCAGGTTCTTCTGCTAACAGGATCTGGAGTCTGGTTTTCTGGCCACACTTTCCACTGCGAAAGAATAAACGATATTTTCTAAGCAGTTCTAGTCTCAGGTTCTTGGGATAAAAAAGTATGTCTGTGTATGTATTTGAGTGCTTAGAGTGAATACCCTGCTTGTTACAAGCAAAATTTCACCTTATTACAAACTTGACTCACTATGACCTCTTGGTGAGGGAAGAATAAAATGCAAGTTATCCACTGTCTGAGTATTCCAGCCCTTACTCTGTCATGAAAATTACTTTTGCAATAAGAAGACAAAGAAACAATTCTCTTTTGCCCAAACTTTCCAGTACAATATTTAGAGAGAGGTAAAAACAGGACTTTGTACACATAATTCTCAATATCACCCTTCTCTGGATGATGCATTTCACAGTGCACACATTCAACAGAGTTAGCCACAACCAGTAAGTATCAAGAAAAGAACCTCAAAAACAAGTATGAACCAAACACAAAAAGTCCAGCTACATGGCAAGAGAAGGTAAGGTTATGATTTCAGCTGCCTTTACAAAGATCCTTGTCCTCAGAGGGAAGACTTCATATGCAAATTTCCAATTTTGGGCTTAAGACAATGTTGCCCTAACATGTGTGCTTTTCTGAGCTGGTAAGAGCTTTGAGAGCAGCCTGTATAGTTTACCGTGCAGTCATTTTATAGTCTAATAGCCATATTCATGACAAGCCATCCCATTGGCTCACCTCTGCCATCCCTTCCACTGGCTTTTGTTTGTCCACTTGTAGGATACCATTCTTCGCTGTGCGAGACACTCGCAACTCATGCCATTGACCCAAACTGACGGGTTCTTCACTCCTGTTTTAAGGGGAAGAAAACTTTCAAGTATTTTATACTTTTGCCTTTCTGGTATTTTCAAATATTGTTGTGATGTTATAAGTCAAGTCCTCTGGGATGATTTTCTAAATAAAAATAAAAATAAATCACTGTGTTTCCTTATAAGGAAGTAACATACTTTCTGAACCTCATCAGCAAAGGAAAATAAGGCCTTGTTTCTACAGCAAATAACAAACACTCTACTTTTATTTATAAATGAAACATTTCTATAACCAGCATGCATTTCATATTCCTCTGAGCTAATTTTTCTGCTCAGTCATGTATAATACATAAAGACAAGTTTTTGTCTCAGATGTAGATCCTCATTGAACAATGACATAAACCTGGAGACAAAGCTTCCTACTTAATGCTGGTCTAGTCCCACATTCTAAGTCTTCTTTTAAAACAGAACTACTTTGTGTTGGCTTATCAGCTCTATTTATGCAGCCTGTTACGGCGACATCTACACACACACACATACATACACACAGACCAGCTGCTGTGCATTAAGGGTAAGTAACTAAAATACGATCCTAATGATGTGATGAGATCCTGGCTAGGAACAATAATCCCCATTTGTGCAAAGCATTCACCAGTCTCAAAGGAAGCATTTAAAAACTGTTCTTACAATCTTTACTAGTTCAACACTAATATGAATAGTAGCCTGTATAAAGGGCAAAACCAGATTCCCCTTTACAAGTTCACAGAAATTTGTATCTTGTTTTCAAATGTCATTTTACTACACTGGTTAAAGCTTTTTATGGCTAAACGTTATCTTGCAGCCTTTCCTCCAGGAGCAATGAAAACTTGTGTTTGATTCACTGGACAAGCTGGAAAAATCAGAAATTTTGTTATCTAGGACACCTGAAGCCTTTCTAGCTTTCAAAGGAAAAATACAAAATTGTTTTGGGTGAAATAATGTTTTGTATTTTCAAACTACTTACATTTAAAAATGAAAAGAGATAAAATGAAAGAACTGATAAAATTGTGATTTGAAACAGTGAGTCAATAGTGATTGAAATGCTGATTTAAAAAGGTATGTAATTTTGAAAATGTGAAAATAACTTCATTTTTTTCTTTTATTCTGAAAAATCAGCATGAGCTTTGAAATTTTTGTTGTATCTATGTTGCTCCTCAAAATTTTCTCAAAGTGCATTTTCATCTATTTGGATGATGCTGGCAATATTATTTTGACACTTGGTTCAGAAAACCACCACAAAAAAATATCATTGAGCAATGCTATTCACTTGTACTTTTTCTTATGTAGTAGCATTTAGGGTTTACTACCTTGGGTAAATCAATATGTAGCAGAACTTATTGACTTCTTCAAGGTGATTATATACATATAAAGGAAGCAGCTAGGTCTAGTACCTAATAAGTGGCAACACACACATTTTATCTCCTCTGCTGATTAGGTTATCATCATGCTAACCTTCTTGCTCTGGTCTTCTGGATTTAATTACAATTAGGGATGATTAAGCCTTGAGAGTTGCAAGCTACTTCTTGGATTCACAGGTTTCTGTGAATCTGGCTTTTCATGTGCTGTGGGGTTAAAGATTACTTTTCGCCGTGTAAACTGAACCTTGAAAAATACACCAAATTATGGAGACCTTGATCCTGTGCATGCCTGGCCAAGGAAAATTCCAAGGGAGGAGAATTCCTCCTCTGAGACATCCTGGTAAATAGCTCAAGTTCTGCATGCATCCATCTGCTCAGCCAGCATCTCTGCTCCCTCCCAAGCACCCTGTGCACACTGTGCTGCTTCCATCCTGGGACACTCCAGGCAAAACCCAAGCTTCACCAATGTCAGCTTTCTTACTGCTGCTGCTGCCATACATAAATAAGCTTGCTTCATCCTTAATTATAAAGACATTAGAATTCTGTTCTAACTATATTATCATACTTAATGGCCTGGTCCTATGGAAGAGATAGTCAGGACGACCAGAGTTCTATCCCCATTTAGGAAAAAGGGTAGGCGCGAAACAGTATGGTGAAGATCAAGGCAGACTTTTAAGTGGGTATTGGATAAGCAGGCACAAAACCCAGGGTTAAGATAATAATACAAGGGTTAATAAGATAATAAATGATCTTATTTAATCACTGACAGAGCTGATGACAGGATGTAGGTTGCACATATTATCTAGAAAAAGGTCCTGAACAGGACATCCTGACAACTTTCAACAAAGCCAGCCAGTCTCATGAGTCTCTCCCATTCTCCAGAAATCTCACCACACTCTTTTTCCCCAATGCATGTGACCCAGGTGCTCGCTGGCATCCTGCTCACTCTTCTGCTTTCCAATAGAAAGGGGCAGTTCCCACTTCCAGGCATGTGATTTTGGCTCTTGCCACATTTTACAAGCCTACATTTCAGCCAAAGTTTAGCCCAAGGTGTTTTGAAGTCCTACAATATTCTTGGGGGAAAAAAATGTCTGCTTTAATGCCTTATGGTTGCCAGTAATAGGAATTAGACAGCTGTAATCAGAAAAAGATTGAAGGCTGTTGTAAGAATGGCCATTATGGGTTGGAGCAAAGGTCTCTGACATTAGCTATTTCTGCTGCTTTTCAGCAAGAGAAAAGAACAGGGCAAGTATGGTGAGATTCTTCTCTTGATATACCCTCCCGGCTTCTGGCAACTTGTCATTTAGCAATTTCCTGAGTCAGAGGCTGCATCCGTACAATTGTGTTTGATCTCCCTCAATGGAGCTTTCTTCAAATTTGTCTAATTTTTTTTAAAGCTATTTATAGTTCTGGCATCTGTAACATACTGTGACAATTAGCTTCCACAACTTATTTATGTGCTGCCTGAAAAAAAAAAAAAAAGTCATCTTTTCTGTTTGCTATTTTTCGGTTTGCAGTTTCACTGGGCTCCTCCTAATTCTTTTGTATTGAAAAAATGCAGAATAATAATTCCTTATTTATCTCCATGTCATTCACAATTTTAGAACCTTTATCATACTTCCACTGAACTCTTTCTTTTGCAGTTTGAAGGGTCCTGCTGTATTTGTGGAAGCTGTTTCTTTCCCTCTCCTGCATATCAGCACTACCCCTCCTTTTTAATTTTGCTAATTTCTTCTGAAATGAAGGGACCAGAACGGCAGCAATTTTTCAAGACAGGGTACATTGTAGATTTTTGCAGCGGCAAAATCCTTATTCCATTCCTAATAATTCTCTGCACTGTACTTAACATTTCTATATTGGTCTCTAAGCAGTTAGCTGTTGCTTTCACAGAGCTATCCATGATGACTCCAGGATCTTTCTCTGTCTGACAATACTAATGGTATTGCAACAGCTGTGCATTGTTTGGGGTGTGCATTATTTTGCATTTGCTCCCTTGAAATCTCATCTCTCCCTTTGTCATCTGAATGGGTTTGTTTGCTTGAGTCCACATTCAGCAGAAAATCAGGACGTTTCTCCTAATCACAGTATAGCCAAAACTCCTGATGTCCATCCACACGAAATATATGGTACGAAAGACTTGCAGGCAGTGTACATGTTTTGCATAAGCTTTATGTAGACTATTTCTAAATATTGTGTCATCCTGGTCAAACTGGCGGCCTCTTGGACCACATCCAAGGTACTGAGTACCTCTGTTTGGCCAACTGCCTTTTCAGAAGAGCCCAGGGCACAGCTGCCCAGAGGCTGGGCACTCAGTTACACAGAGAGAGAGAGAGCAGCCGCTTTTGAGGCATTTCATTGCTCCTATCCTAAACACTAATTTTAGGATGTGATGAATCATTCTCAGAAGGTCTGTCTTTGTCTGGGAGTCAGGGTGATTTATTTAAACCATATATTTATCTTTTATACTGCTTAAGTTATATAAATGGGATATTGGCCTCAGGTCTCCCAAAAAACAGCACTATGAGGAAAGAGGGGACTTGGAGGTGTATCTTCTTGTGACACCTCCAGCCCAGTACTTACTGCCTGAAACTGGAGACGAGGGAGGCGGATGCTCACAGAAGTGCCAATATTGTGCAATCCTCTGGCTAGAAAGTATATGCATAAAATATTTATAGAATCCCTAATAAGCTATGGTACAATGTCATGAAGGCAAGAAGGGAATTTCTGCAATAACATACAGAAACAAAAGTAACATCAGCAGAAAGATGGTGGCATGACAGGTAACACCATAGTAAAGCTTTGAAACATAAACTTTTCATTTTGAAAGGAAAATCCTGCCCCCTTGGATACAGTTCTAGCGTTTCTGTGTTTCCTTAGAAGAAGTAGACACTAGAGACTGATGGGCTCCCATACCTCATTATAGGCTATTACTCTGTCCAGCCCACTCCTCTCCTGGATCAGCACCATGGTACTGTTGGAAAGGAAACACAAACAACACTGTTTACCTGATAACAGCTGTTCCTGAGCCACAGTCGAACCTGAACTCCACGTAACCAGCCACCATGTTGATGGAGAGGAAGTCCTTGCTGTCTGTGTCATAGCTGTACAAAAGGACACCAGTCTCTAAATCTGGACGAAATGTCATCTCAAACTCCATGAAGGAAAGGTAATTCTGTGGTTCCAAGGGCCAGGGTGTGCTAGCAAATGACCTTAAGGACTCGTTGAACTGAGGTATGGCCAAGGTGAGTGCTGGAAATCCAGAATACACAAGCAGGTCACTTGAGGCTCAAAGGTAAGGGATTGACTCCTACCAACCAGTGTCAGTTCCCTTTGTTAGGTACTTGAAACTAACATTAAGAAAAAGAACCTAAAAATTTCATCTTCCAAATTAAAAATATGTTTTTGTCCTAGCCAACACTGCTTCTTTCCTTAATCCCTTCCTAACCCAGAGATGTATTTGTATTATAAAGCTTTGTGCTTGTTTTTCTTAGTGATTCACCATAGTGTTTTTCAAAGTAGCAAGCATCCACACAATGGGTGGTGGCATGAAAAGTCCTGCAGCACAGAAAACAATACTGTATGCATTTAACTATTTGTACTTCTCTGATTTCAGCAGGAAATTTATATTGGATCCTTTACATTTCAGAATATACAACTGACACTGGTTTTAGGAAAAAAGTGGGGATCTTTTTAGAGTTAATGTGCAGCTGTGGAGTGGTACATTATTTTAACTTCTGAAAAGTACACGTGAAATGCTTAATTACAGTTAGTTTAAATAAGCAAAGAGGTTTGAGAATCACTGATTATGTAGGAGGTGGATGTAGCCCCAAAGTGAATGCTGGGGGAGGGATTCACTATATGATTTTAAACAGGTGAAGTAACAACTACTCCCCTCTGTCAGTGTAATAGCATAAGGCCTCCTTGGATCACAGAATCACAGAATGGCGGGGGTTGGAAGGGACCTCTGGAGATCATCTTGTCCAAACCCCCTGCTTGAGCAGGGACACTTACAGCAGGGGGCACAGGAACGCGTCCAGGCGGGGTTTGAATGCCTCCAGGGAAGGGACTCCACAGCCTCGCTGGGCAGCCTGTGGCACTGCTCTGGCACCCTCACAGGGAAGGAGTTTTTTCTCATGTTTAGCTGGAACTTCCTGTGTTCCAACTTGTGCCCATTGCCCCTGGTCCTGTCCTTGGGCACCACTGAGAAGAGCCTGGCCCCATCATCCTGACACTCATCCTTTAGATATTTGTAGGTTTTGATGAAATCCCCCCTCAGTCTTCTCTTCTCCAGGCTAAACAAAACCAAGTGTCTCAGCCTTTTCTCATATGGGAGCTGCTCCAGTCCCCTGATCATCTTGGCAGCTCTCCGCTGGACTTGCTCAAGCAGTTCCACATCCTTCTTAAACTGGGGGGCCCAAAACTGGACACAGCACTCCAAATGTGGTCTCACTAGGGCTGAGTAGAAGGGGAGGATAACCTCTCTCAACCTGCTGGCCACAATCCTTTTTATGCATCCCAGGATACCCTTGGCCTTCTTGGCCACAAGGGCACAGTGCTGGCTCATGGTCAGCTTGCTGTCCACCAGCACTCCTAAGTCCTTCTCAACAGAGCTGCTTTCCAGTAGTTCAGCCCCCAGCCTGCACCAGTGCATGGGGTTGTTCCTCCCCAGGTGCAGGACCTTGCACTTGCTCTTGTTGAATTTCATCAGGTTCCCCTCGGCCCAGCTCTCCAGCCTGTCCAGGTCTCACTGGATGGCAGCACAGCCTTCTGGTGTATCAGCCGCCCCTCCCAGCTTGGTATCATCAGCGAACTTGCTGAGGTTACACTCTGTCCCATCATCCAGGTCATTGATGAATATATTAAACAGGACTGGACCCAGCACAGACCCCTGGGAACACCACTGGTGACAGGCCTCCATCCAGACTCTGCCCTGTTGATCACGACCCTCTGAGTTCTGTTGCTGAGCCAGTTATCAATCCACCTCACTGTCCACTCATCCAACCCACACTTCCATAGCTTGCCTGCAAGGAGGCTATGGGAGACAGTGTCAAATTCCTTACTGAGGTCATGATAGACAACATCCACTGCTCTCCCTTCGTCGACCCAGCCAGTCACACCATCACAGAAGGCTATCAGGTTGGTCAAGCATGATCTTCCCTTGGTGAATCCATGTTGACTACTTCTGATAACCTTCTTGTCCTCTACATGCCTGGAGATGACCTCCAGGATGAACTACTCCATGACCTTTCCAGGGATGGAGTTTGAGGCTGACTGGCCTATAGTTTCCTGGGTCCTCCTTCTTGCCCTTTTTGAAGATGGGAGTGACATTTGCTTTCCTCCAGTCCTCAGGCACCTCTCCTGTCATCCATGACCTTTCGAAGATGATGGAGAGTGGCTCAGCAGCAGCAGCTGCCAGCTCCCTCAGCTCTCACGGGTGCATCCCATCAGCACCCATGGATTTGCGAGGATCCAGTTTGCCTAGGTGATCTCTTACCCAGCCTTTCTCAACTGATGGTAAGTCTTCCTTTGTCCCAATTTCTCCTCTCCTCTCTGGGGGCTGGGATGCCTGAGGGCCAGCCTTAGCAGTAAAGACTGAAGCAAAGAAGGCATTCGGTAACTCCACCTTCGCTGCATCCTGTGTCACCAGGGCCCCTTCCTTGCTCAGCAGTGGGCCCACTGTATCCCCAGTCTTCCTTTTACTGCTGATGTATTTAAAGAAGCCCTTGTTATCTTTGACATGCATTGCCAGATTTAATTCCAAGTGGGCCTTGCCCTTCCTCATCGCATCTCTGCACACTCTGACAACATTCCTATATGTTGTCACTATATGGAAAACACATTGAGCACTAAGTAACATGTATACACAAAGAAATATAAGCAGCCTAGCATCCTCTCACCTTCTTCACAATGATGACCTTTAAATCCGAGAGGGCAAAGGCAAATGTAGGAATCTGCTTTGCTTGCAGTACAGGTACCACTGTTGATGCAGGATGCCTCGTCACAGATGCCACTGCTACACTCACCTAAGCACAGAGCCAGAACATTGATTTATCAGAGAAGTTTGTCAAAGATTTATTTGGCTGTTGATCATTGTTACTAGCCAATACAATTTGCCCCCCTGCTTAGATTCTTTTCCAGTTTGGCAAATGGTGTGCAATTTGGACAAGGTAACTTGATTTTTAGCACTTTTTTTAGTACCAGACCAGCAAGACACCTTAAAAAATATAGCAAAAATCTGCCCTTACTAACAAACCATGACAGCTGTAGCTGTCCATTCCCTGGATTACTATTCTTCTGCTCTTGTTCTGATATTAATTTTCTCGTAACACAGAAATCTCTCTAGATTGTTTACAAGCACTATGACTTGTTTGATTTCAACTACTTGAAGCGCTTCTTTGTTCATTGTAAATTCATGTAATGGTAAGCATGGAAGGTGTTAATCATCATCAACTAATCTTTTTAACCAAAATGATGTTGTCAGACCTCTTGTCTGCACTAAAAGGGATTCGTATCATCAGCATGTGGGCTTTTTAAGAAGCGTTTCTACATATGCTGGCACATCACCTAAAGTAATAAGAAAATTATTTCTTGCTGGAATTAAGCTGAAATTACTGTAGAACAAACAATGTACTCATTTACTTCTTAAAACTGTATCTATATGGTTAGATTACACAAGGTCAAAAGGACATCTGATTAAGTTCTTGTTGATTTTGTTTACTTTCTCTTTTCTTTTAGCTTCTGATTAAATAATTATCTCCTTGTTGACAGTAACAAACTTATCCTATACATTAAGAAAGCCCAGATAAGACATTTGTGGTGTGCAAGTTTAAGGATGTGATTTGGAGGGGCACTTTCCCAGTGCTTATGACAAACTAAGAACTGAACATCTATTTTGAGGCACATTAAAAGATCGCCTCTGAGATGACACAGGTGATTTCTGCAGGTGAGCTCTGACAATAAATACTGGAGAACAGTTTTGTTACCTGAGATGACTGACAGAATGCTCGCAAAACTACTGCAAGAAGGGGATATGCCCCTTTTGTTTTGTTTAAATACAGCACTCTGATTGTAAAGACAGTTTCCAGACCAGGACTCTACATACATTCAATAAGGTACTACTGTTACAATGGTGCCAGCTTTACAGTTTGATTTCCCATCCCGTAGCCAGAAAGAAAAGCACAGAGAAGTATGCAGGTGTAAATGGCTGATGTGCTGATTCATCCTGATCACTCTGCTGTCCATAGTGGAAAATAACCTTTTCTCACTGACTCAGGACAGGGGCAGTAATAACTCTCAGGTCATCTGGTACAACTGCCTGCCAGATCAGACTTGTCTCATATTGCACATCTACAAATCTTCCACCAGGCCCATTTTTTGTTGTAGAGCAGGGAGGTATGAGTACAGCAGTCATAATGCAGGGCTCCAGGGCTAACCCAGGGAGCATAAGCAAAATATATAAGTCCCCCAGAAAGGAACAAATTCTCATTCTACATTGAAGGGGACAATTACCCCTTCAAACAGCTTCCTCATGCCCAGCTGTGGGAGCAGGGGTGCTCTCAGTGCTCATTGAGCCATCTTTTTCCCTTCTGGGCTGCATCGTCATGGCTATGGTGAACAGGAGCAGGATGGGTATCTAGTCTCTGAGATCCCTCACATACTCATCAATTATCATGACAGTGACAGGAATGAGTAACACTAGCTTGGTTTTATAGATGAGGAAACAGAGTCAAGACATCTGGGTAAACAAGGATCTAGATGTATTGAGTTTGAGACACAAACAGAAAACTGAGACAACGCTCATCTTCACTGTGTCTGCCGCACTGTTAATCAATGATGGCAGTATGCTCAAACAGATCAAAGTTAAACAAAGTCTATGAGAAAGAGAAAAGGACAAGGAAGATAATGGTAACATAACAAGTCACAGGCTCACTGGTTTGAGGGACAGTTTGAACCAGAGCAGTATTGGTATTTAAGGACAGGCTGTTCTCACAATTTCTCAGTGACTTATCACAGCCTTTGGACCAGCACAGGTGACTACATCAAAAAGGCAAATCACAGGTCTTGGCTGCATCTGCTTGGGTGCAGTGGCAGATGAAGGAGGGAAGCTGCAGTGGGAATACAGGGTCCTGCTGTGCCTGCTCTGAACCATGAGCTCTGCCACCCCTGTCAGCCTCTTAGCTCACAGTCCAGTGGGATTTCTACTGCAGCCAGCAGAGATAGGGCAGGATGGACCCCTCTCCCCCCTACCCTCAGCTCTACAGTCCAGGTTCCACAGCACCCCTGATTTATACATTGTGCCAAGAGGAAACAAGTCAAAGACTGGCTAGCAAAAAACATGCTTTAACCCCAGTAGAGCTCACTTGCAATTTATTTGTTGTAATTAATTTATATGGCATATTTTTTGCGAGTCTCTTCTGGTATAGATTCACATAAGCATGTGCAGCCACATAAGGACAGTAAGTCTCTATTGCTCAGTTTTAAGTCACACATGGCAGAACCTAGCCTTTGTTTTCATTGATGTTGATTGTTAATGCAGTAGTATGTGAAGCACTCATGGATGGTCACCCAAAAGGTGATAGAGATTAGGGCTCAGAGAACTTTAGCAGGACTTTCATCTATCTATCTATCTATCTATCTATCTATCTATCTATCTATCTATCTATCTATCTATCTATCTATCTATCTATCTATCTATCTATCTATCTAAATTCCATAGATTCTCATTCTATTCTTCCAAAGCCTTATTCTTTTCAGCATCTGTTTCTTGGGCCAGTCTGTCCCCACCCCCGTATTGCACAGAAGTTTGGTCGTGTTATCTACAGAATACAGGTGATTGTTAGGAAGTTTCTCATTAATCACTTCCTTCTTGGGATGCCAAAGGCAGAGCTATAGAAGAGAAGAAAGATGACTTTGTGGCTGAAGCATGGCACGGAGGTTTAGTGATATGGGATCTATTTCCTGCTTTTACTGCTTGATTTCTGACTTGGGTTTACTCTTACTCTTAAACTGTTTAGACTGGGAGGTCATTAAAGCAAGAATTTTGTTGCCCTGTCATTTTTTCAAGTGCCCATTACATGGATGAAAGGGAGATGAATAAATAAGACAAGACTAGTTAATTAACTTCCCTACTTCTCCATCTTATAATCTGTGAAGGGGACATAATGTTATAATACCAATTTATTAAAGCTGTTGAAAGAATTCAGTCCATGGTATTTTTAAAGCATAATGGAAATGGAAACAACGGGTGGTCGACAGGAAAGCCCATTGGCCTCAGCAGTAACGGGGTTTCATGGAGAAAAGCCCTTTGTAATGGCCATAGCACTCCTGTGGGTCTGAAAGATCTTTGCATTGCTTTGGGCAACTGCAATGATGCCTTTAGGCAAAACACATTTTGTTGTGTCCACAGTGTTTTAAATATAAACACAGCATGCATACTATTGATTTCTGATGATATGACTGTGACAGACAGGAACATGAAGAGGCATCCTGAGAGATGTTGGCAGAAATACTGGTGCAGACATAATTATACCAGCAACTCTGAGTTTCCTGTTTGCTCATGAGAACTGGTTTTACTATTATGCTGAATAACAGCAACCACAGGGTTTTTGGTATCCTGCAGTGAGGACTACTTGTACAATGTGATAAAACTCTCCTACTACAGACCCGGCAAAAGCAATGTGCAAAAGCACAGAGAAATACTATGCCAAAAATAGAGACCACACTTTCCAACTCTCAAACCTGGACCATTGTTCAATTTTTCTCAACAGGCAAAAAAGGTAACCCCTGGTTTATCACTGATTAAAGACCCCATACCATTACACTTACCAACGTCAGCACCACTGAGAGCTTTCCCTAATGGCCAGGGTCTCATATCAATTATCTTTCCATTGATGCTGAGTGACTGAACGCAGCCCTGAAACCCACGGTTGGTTCCTGCGGCTCTGATCAACCAGTACATGCTGGGGGCACCACCAACATAGAAGGGAGTCCGGAATGTAATTTTACTATATTGGCCCTGAAAGTAAAACAGAGAATCACATGATGTAGAACAGATATAACACAGTATAACTAATTAAGCAATGCTGTGTATAATAACTTTTTTTCCTCCACAAAGAATTGTGTCAGGGGATGTGCAGGTTGCTCACCGGTAATTCCTCTCCATTAGTAATTTTTCTGTTCCGTCTATCACTTTAAATGTTACTTTTTTTGCACCCACATCCATCATGATAACATGGACTTTAATGCAAAATAAAAAGCTTAAAAATCACTGTGTTCTGAGGAGAGATTGTGATCTGTCTTTTGCTGCAATTTTGTCCTTTACTTTTTCAAAAATAATTTGTCTTCTAAACTGTAAGCCCTGAGGGACAGAGACCAATGGGATATTGCCTTTTGGACAGAAGCCAGCAAGTGCTTATTGTTGAATAACAATAAAATGGCAAAAAACCAACAGTAAAAACCAAGACAAGGCATAAAGTCACGCAACTACAATTTCAGTGGTGTTCTGCTCACTTTGCCAGCACTAAATTTACTCCCCATCCTTTTCATACCTTAACCTGCCTATAGAAATTTACACATACAAGTTTACTAACACTGCTAAAGTACACAGGAAGGAACAAAAAAAAAAAAACCACAGCTGAACAGAACTTTTTGGACCATTGAATAAACTCCATACTACTGTGGAAACTGGAGTCATAATTCCTTCCATAAATTGATCAAAATATATATCTTCTGCCTCCTACTCAAAGACTGTTTCAAAACCGCACTGCCCTTTAGAAGAAAGCATTAAAAATTCCCACATTTATTCATGGCCAATTTTTACCTATGTGTCCTTCTGCCAGTGATGACCTTTGGCCTAGAAGTTCTCTGGATTTTTCACCCCTGCCCTGCCTCCCTGGTATTTATAACAATAAATTATATCCCCGTAGCCTATATTTTTCCAGGCTAAATAAGCCAAGGTTATTGAGTCTAGAGGTGTTCACTGCACAGTGCACTGCAGAAGGACATCAAACAGATCTCAGTTGCAGCAGGGAAAAATAATTCAGGAGAAGCCTGTGGCTAAAGAGAGTTCTGATGTCCACAGGGTTTCATGGTGGGCATATGCTAGGGCTGTGGGCATACAGCTCTCTAGCCTGTCTCCAAACATTTGCCATCTTCCATCGCCTTTGATGCTCCTGACCTCCTTGGTCTGCCAAGCTCCTTTTCTCTCGTGGGTGCTCTCCAAGACTGTTCAAGTCAAAATGAACCAGGTCAGAAAAGACTACCACTCTGCTGAGACTAGTCCAGCTCATTCTAACTAGGAAGGGCTGAGGAGGACTTACTGGAGCAACAATACTACAGGAGCAGCAAGTTCTGGTGGCAAGCAGCACCTGGAGTAATTAATTTTTTTTTCTGATATAGCTGCAGCTAGAAAAATGTGTGTCCACTGTCAAACACTTCTTGTAATAGACTCTGTGGACCATAACCCTCCTACTAGCCTTTTCTTGCACCATTTGTTCTTCGATGTCATCTTTCCTGGCTATGGGTGATCATAGCCATGCTTAGCCAGATGCGGTATTACCAAAGTGCTGCTCAGTGGCATTAATCTTTACTGAACATATCTCTCCTGATTCATATTTGCCCTTTGCATGGCCTCATAGCATGGGTATCACATAGTGACACATGACAGATGCTGAAATGCTTTCCTCTCTCATTTTCAGCTGATGAGAACTCAATGCACAACATTTTTTCCCTTCAGTGCCTGTACATGGAAGTGTAAAGTAATCATAGAACCACAGAATGGGTTAGGTTGGAAGGGGCCTTAAAGACCATCTAGTTCCAAGCCCCTGCCATGGGCAGGGACACCTTCTACTAGACCAGGTTGCTCAAAGCCTCATCCAACCTGGCCTTCAACACTTCCAGGGATGGGGCATCCACAGCTTCTCTGGGCAACCTGTTCCAGTGTCTCACCATCCCCATAGTAAAAAATATCTTCCTTATATCTAATCTAAATCAACCTTCTTTCAGTTTAAAGCCATTACGCCTTGTCCTAGCACTACACATCCTTGAAAAAAGTCCCTCTCCAGTCTTCTTGAAGGCCCCTTCAGGTACTGGAAGGCTGCTATAAGGTCTCTCCAGAGCCTTCTCTTCTCTGGGCTGAACAACCCTCAGCCTGTTCTCACAGGAAGGTGTTCCACACCTCCAACCGTCTTTCATGGCCCTCCTCTGGACTCACTCTAACAGGTCTAGGTCATTCTTGTGCTGGAGGCCCCAGAGCTGAACACAGTACTCTAGGAGGGGTCTCACAAGAGCATAGAGGCAGAATCACACACCTCGACCTGCTGGTCACAATTCTTTTGATGCAGTCCAGATATGGTTGGCTTTCTGGGCTGCAAGCACACATTGTCAGGTCATGTTGAGCTTCTCATCCAACAGTACCCCTAAGTCCTTGGCAGGGCTGCTCTCAATCCCTTCATCCCCCAGCCTGTATTGATACTGGGGGTTGCCCCAACCCAAGTGCAGGATGTTGCACTTGGCCTTGTTGAACTTCGTGAAGTTCACACAGGCCCACCTCTCAAGCCTATCAAGGACCCTCTGCATAGCAACCCTTCCCTCCAGCATGTGGACTGTGCCACACAGCTTGGTGTCATCAGCAAACTTGCTGAGGGTACACTCAGTCCCACTATCCATGTTGCCAACTAAGATGTTAAACAGTGTCAGTCCTAATATCAACCCCTGAGGAACATCATTCATCACTGGTCTCCACTTGGACATGGAGCCATTGACTGCAACGCTTTGACCGTGACCATCCTTATCCACTGAGTGGTCCATCCATCAAATCCATATCTCTCCAATTAAGAGACAAGGATGTTGCGTGGGACAGTGCCAAATGCTTTGCATAAATCCAGGTAGATGATGTCAGCTGGTCTTCCCTTATCCACCAACACTGTAACCCTGTTGTGAAAGGCCACCAAATTTGTCAGGCACAACTTGCCCTTAGTGAAGCCATGTTGGCTGTCACCAATAATTTCCTTATTTTCCATGTGCCTTAGAATAGTTTCCAGGAGAATCTGCTCCATGACCTTCCTGGGCACAAAGGTGAGACTGACTGTTCTCTGGTTCCCTGGGTCTTCCTTTTTTGTGTTTTTAAAATTGGGGGTTATGTTTCCCCTTTTCCAGTCAGTGGGAACTTCACTGTACTGCCACAACTTCTCAAATATGATAGATAGTGGCTTATCAACGTCATCCACAAGTTCCCTCAGGATCCATGGATGTATCTTATCAGGTCCCATGGCCCTGTGCACCTCCAGGTTCCTCAGATGGTCTTAAACCTGATCTTCTCCTACAGTGGGTGGTTCTTCATTCTCCCAGTCTCTGCCTCTGCCTTCTTTGACTCCAGTGCTGTGGCTTGAGCACTTGCCAGTGAAGACTGAGGCAAAAAAGTAATTGAGTACCTCAGCCTTCTCCATATGCCAGGAAACCAGGTCTCCTGTTTCCTTCCAGAAAGGGCCTGCATTTTCCCTTGTCTTCCCTTTATCAGCAACATACCTACAGAAGCTTTCTTGCTTCATCTTCAGATGTCTGAAGCAGCTTTTTTCAGAGCTAGGAATGGCATGCTAATAGTGGTTATCAAAGTGAAGAGGAAAGACATCTGAAGCAATCTGCAACTAACTCTTTTTTCAGTGCCTTGACTTCATTTTTGTCTTCTGTGCTGGCAACAGATGAGCAAGTCAAGACATCTTCCTCTATTATATTTTATCCTGGTGGCCTTAAATGAAATTGTTGGTGTTAACATAAGTCAGGGTAGACTCTCTATCTTCATTATTGTGCTTAAATCTATGTCCACGGTATACACGTAATTACACTTCTGTATACAAACCTTCTGTGGTTATGCACATATTATACATAAACATACACACATATACATATAGGTCTAATTTTTCTGGCTGAGGAAGCAGAACAGTTCTTTGAGGCTTGAAAAAGAAAGCAGTCAGGGACAGCAGCTATAAAACCTGGCAAATGTTTAACAGTAGCCTTTATCTGAGACTAGTGAAATGCAGCAGAAGGGCGGCAGAGCAAGTATGGAGAACCACAGGGAAACCGTGATGGGATTCAGCACTGGCATATTTATCTAGACTATGTGTGTGGAAGAGTAATCTGTACACTCATCTTGGTTCAATAAATGCCCCAACACTGATAAATAAAAATGTACCTTTTAAATCTGATCTGACTTCTGCAGGCAAGAAAAAATGTCATCATAACCTTGAGAGAGCCCAAGGTTGAGCTGCAGGTGCGGATTACCTACCTGAGATTTTCCTGTCATTGGAGCATCATTGTCCATCCTGAGCCAGCCATTCAACCCATCTCTGAACAACGTGACACTGTGCCAGTTTCCCAGCTTGATTTTATTTTCACTTGTTATGACAGCAACTCCTGTGCCACAGTTGAACCTGGGAGCATGAGATAGAGGGGGCAAGGTGACAATCTTATATTAACCAAATAACTGAAAGTTGTTTTTAGGCTCCAAATATTCCCTTTGCTCCTGGCAACCTGTCTGTTTCACACTGCAGACCACAGGAAAATTATACAGCAGGTCTAGATGATCTGTTCTGTTTCAAACTTCATTATCTGTCTTTCTCCCATGGAGAAGATTTGGCATTCTCTGGCCATACCAAGTGCATTGCAAAGCATGACAACAGCTGAAACTCTTTCAAGATGGAGGGTATTACAACCTGAGTTCCCGTTATCACAGTAATTTCTATTGGGAATTTTTCTAGCTTCCCAGTGAAAGGCAGTGCTACATTAATAACCCTGCAATTCTATATGAAACTCAGTACTGATTGATATGGAGACATCCCAGAGAGTCTCGGTGGAGCTGAATGTGCACAAAACATGCTATTTTCTCTGACTGCCATTCAGTGCAGGTGAACAGAAACACAACTAAGGCACATCACCCTCTTTTTATTCCCCGCTTTCAAAGGACTCACCCTCCCAAGTAAGGAGATCCTTGAGATACTTTTTCACATTTTGTAACTATGGAACTGCAAGAAACCCCTTCCATCTTTATTTATAAAACCTGCAACTCCCATCTAAACAAGGGATTTAAGATGAAGTTCTATGCCACTTGTTGGCATGAAGTCCTTTATTTTGCTACATTATCTGCAGGTCCTTTTGCTGTGAAGCCAAGACATTGACTCTGCACAGCTCAATATAGCAAATGCTTAGCAAATGTAGTGGCTCACTAGCATTTCTGATAATATAGCAATAAGCCCCAGTCTAATGTCTGGAAAAAAATAGATTATTTTGCCTTTACACCAAGGTCTGATTAAAAAGAGTTCAACAGGACACATGTGACACACTAAAGAAGGATGAGAGAAAAAAATACTGAAGGACTGTTAGATTAAGTAATACTGTCCATTTTTTGCACTGCATGGGGCACAATTCAAAGACACACAGACATTTATCACGTGTGTAAAGTCCCAGGAGGCAGCAATGGCCCCTTCTCTTTACATCATATTTAAGGTGGAGGCTTTACCTGAACTGTATGCTACGTCGGATGATTGCTAGTGACATAAAATCACCACGACCATGTTCATTTTCTCCACAGTATAACAGCAAACCATCTTCTGATTCAGCCTGCAATCACAGCATCACCATGAAAAATCAAAGTCACAGTGAAAGATAAATGCAAGCAGCATTGGGGACTTTTCTCCAAAGGGACAGCATTTTTCAGGTGGAGTTTTTAACTTGCAGAATGAGAAATTGGTTGATTGATTCTGAATTCTGCATTTGAAGAACCTCAAAGAACATTGCCTTAATGCTTAAATGGTTTAAGAACATCTCTTCTACTTACAGAACCACTGCCTGCCAATAATGGATGCAAACATTTCAGCTGAGTTTACCAACCTCATTTGCATTCATTGAAGGTGAGGCCAGATCTTTAGAATCCAAGATTATGTATAGGTTCACCACAATTATATTATAAGCTATACCAAAGCTAAGGTATTGTTCCATTTTCCACAGCATCAGAATAAGAGAACAAAATTTAAAGCTCCTATGTGAGCTTGGAATTGCTTAAACTTACCCTGAATTCAAGGGTAATTTGAAACGTCTGGTAGGAGTTTTTCAGTGGTTCAAAGGTGATGTATGAGTATCCAGAGAACTGAGGATACTGGATAATAATATCTGAGAAACAAAGACAGAAGCATGTTAATTAGCAGTTTTCTCCCATATAAAAATCGATATACACATTTAGTGCTAGATAACATCGGGTGAAAATGTAAGACAGAGTTCCTCTAGAGACAACCATTAGTCAGCAGCAGTCAACAATCAGTTAACCTACTGCCTTGTCCTCCCACCACCTTTCACAACTAATTCTTTTATTCCCAAGGACCTGGTGAACTTGGAAAGAAACAGGATACTGAGGGCCAAATACTGCTCAACAGTTTAATCACTGGCTTCAGTGGAACTTTCTCCAGATTTTCATCCTTGTTATAGAAGACAGAACCCATCTACTTCATATTTATCTCCTTTTAAGAATTCACTTAACACAGAAACAACAAAGTAATTTTTGTTTTGTGAGATTATAAAAACATATGCGGGAAACGTGGCCAGAGTCCACATCGCATTAGTCACTGCTCCTCCATAGTTACTGCAACCAGCATCTGCAGAATCCCTGGATGTCTCATAGGAGTCCAGCAGCTTTCAGTGCTTCTCTCTAGTCAGCTCAGGGCTGAAGGTAGAGGAAGTGATGGGCAGAAGAGTCCCTGCAGGCATCTCTCCATCCCTGGCTGCAACAGTGGCCCTTCATATAGCTCTTGCCAGCTGGTGTATTCAATCCTCACCCTTTTTTGTCTTATGTTAGAAGACCATCCTGGCTTCAGCACAGAAAAAGAAAATCAGAAAGATGTCTCACTGCTACCTTTGGAGCTCATTTTCCTAAGAAGCACTGAGAACAGACACAGTCTCGGGCCTGAATTCTTATTTTTCCAGTGGATCTAAGTCTAATGAGGAAGGAAGGAGTCCTATTCCCCTTTGCTTTTTGAATACTGAGTGGGTTTTCCTTGTATATTTGGACCTGGATACAGAGCACTCAGCCTTTTTGTTTGCAAGGCATACATTTTCAGCTGAGGTGAAGAGAACTGGTGCTATAAACCTGAGTGCAACTGCAGCAATTAATTCATGCCCTGACCACAAGCAGAACTGACTGGACCAGAGCGCCATGCAGCTGTTGATTGTAAAGAAAAGTCTGTTTTCATTCAGATTAATATATTAATTAACAATATTGGCTGCTGTGGAGAAATTCAGTATAAGGGAATATTGGTACATGATGCTACTGCTTACCAAGGAATAACACATTCCCTTGTGAAAAATGGTGAGTTTGGACAGACGTGAACAAACCCACTTGTAGAAGTTGTATACAGTTATGTCAGTTCAAATAAATCCTTGTCTCTTCATACTTGATCAAGGCCAAAAATCACATCTGCAGCTGTTCCATGTGGCTGAGTCACAACAGATTGTTTTCAGAATGAGCTCTACGCCAGCACCAGGAGAAGATCAAACACCGTCAGTGTCTGTTCCCCAATACACAACACTGTGCATCACGAATGTCTAACATGAAATGGCAGAAGAAACTTGTGACCCTAATGCTGTGCTGTGTGGCATAGCCTTGGCAGATCAGATCAGCATGCAGACGGACTTATCAGCTCTTTCTTAGGTGGTGTGACAGCACCACTGCAAGCAATGGGACACTTGCTTTGCATGAGCTCTGGCATTCACGTGACCCTTTGATCACCAAACCAGAAGAAAGATAACTCCAGAGGCAAAAAGAGCAGCCTGCTTCTGGCCTGGTAAGTGAGCTCAACTGGCTCACCAGGTGATCAGCTCAACATCAGACCCAGCGAAAGGGCAAGGTTAGGTCTGCAGAGGGAGACAACAGGAAGGTGGCAATGGAAAGAGAAGGATGGCCTCCTTCAGCTCAGCAAGCTCTTGCCCTGACTGAGATGCCCTGCAGAGAGGTGAGAGGATGTGTGGCAAGTCCTGACTGAGACAGGACATTGACTCAGGCTTCAGGTCATGCTTTCTAATCTGGGGAGTGGGTTTTGCTTCTCCCTTTTCCCAGGCTGCCTAACACAAGTGCTGGGGCTACCACTCCAGCACTTCTGCCTTGCAGACCATGGGGAAAGACTCCTCTAGAGATGATTTTAAAATGGGGGTCGGTCTGACATCCCTGCAGGGTCAGCATCATCCAATGAACAATGCTGAAAATGTGGATCATTCAGGGATTCAGCTGCAGGCAAAAGGCAAGGATCAAAAGCTGGTTGAATGTCCCTGCTGGAAGCTGTGGATGCCATAGCTGGATGATGTCAGGCCTGGGTGCCTACCAACATGCCTGGCTCCACCACCATCTCACTCCTAGGTAGGGGAAGGAGAATTAACCTTCCCTGTGCATCTTCATATGGGGTCTGCATTCAGCTTCATCAAAGAATAACTTCTTCAAATCTAGCTGAGGAAAGAGAAGCAAAAGGGCCAATGTCTGAACTGGGATGTGGAAGCTGCTGCTGTCCTCAGGGATCCATTAAGCCCAGCCAGCTATTCCCAAAGCACACTTCGGTTTACTGTGAAGCAGCTCCTTGCCCCAGACAAACAGATGGCGGCAGCAGTGGGCATGCACAAACCTACCTTCCGCACATGTCTCTCCTCCTTTTCCCAAGTTGCAGTGGCAGCGCGAGCCGCCCCGGTCATAGTCATTGACACAAAAGCTGTCTGCAGAACAGATGGCCTCATCACAGGAGAGATCAAAGAGGCGTGCTGCAGAAGACAGGCCTCCCCTCCTCACTGCCCGAGCCATAGTCGCCCTCACTGTGGTTGACGGCCGTGTGGTGGTAAGAGTGGAAGTAGTAGGTTCAGAAGTGGTTGTAAGGATCCGTGACAGGAGCCTGGAACTAGACTCTGGTGTGACCTTAGTTTCAACCAGAAATTTTCTGTTGCCCCCTTTGATAGCAGGAAGCGGTCTGAGCTGAAAGGAAATAAAGAAACATGAATTCGGTAAAACCTAAAATGCTGCATGAAAAATAAATTAATACCTTCCAAGATACAGATCTGAGGTAACAAATTCATCCTCACTGAAAAAAAGAAACAACCACTTTATTATATCTGAGAATATAATATCAGATATTAAACTTCCTGAGAAGATCAAACACTATGAAGTATTGAGACTATAAAGCAAACAGAAACGCAGAGGTGGAATCTTGATATTTACCTCTTCTATGTAAATGTCGTAGTCTGAGTCATCAATATCAAATCCATCATCATCACCAGTCACTGTGTCTGTGATATACCGATGCCCATAGCTTCCACTTCCTAACTCCTCAGAGCCTAAAAAGACACAACTGGCATATTCAGTTCATGTATTTTTTTCTCTACACACAGCAACTGAGATCTTACTACCCTCTGATTCACCACACTGAAATCTGAAATGGTGTTAATGTTCATCCTGTGCTGACAATGCAAGTGTCAGCCTGAAGATGGGAGACACTGTCCAAGTGATACACATGCAACTTAAAACAAAGTGAAAACCTTCATTAAGTCACTTCTTGCGATTCCCAAACAGAGCAGGGAAAGCTCAGTTCTCCCACTGCAAACTGACTTTTATCTATCATTCTTTCAGGAGAACAGCTCTGAAGTTTTTTGGCATGGACAATGTTTTAATAACTGTATTGTTTTTAGATCAAACTTTTCCCTTTTATAAATATACAGTGCCATATCTGCCCTCCTGGAGACCAAATAACTAGAACAGTAAAAGGGACGCATCTAGCGAGAGCTTTTCTGGCATGCTCCGCTTAGGACTTTATCTACCTCCACTGTTCCAATGCTCCTAAAATTAGCATACTAAGTGTATTTTTAGGATATTTTTAAAAATATAATTTAGAATATTGAATAAAGAAACATACACAAACACCATGTGTTTTTCTTCTGCATAATCTGCCCCTGCCTCTCCCTGGAGCACTGAACTGTGCTGTGAAGGACTCCAGGCTGGGAACAGCCAGTTTAAAGAGTAAGAGGATCCTCATAGGAAATATCTGTGCTTTTCTGCACTTTGCATAGCAAATTCTGCTTCAACAATGATTTATGCTTTTTAGCTATTAAAATTTGCCAGAAGTCATGAAGAAAGATACCACAGGCAACACCATCACTATCGTTACTTGTCATTTCAGCAAGGTTAAGAAAATACAAACATTTGATAACCATTAAAACAACTGACTTCATACCTTTACCTTTTCAATAAATATTTTGCAGTCACTTGAAAACAGTATAGGTAATTCTTGCTTTACAAAGCCTCTGTACCAGCTGACCATGTGTGCTTGTTTATTTTAGCAACCACAAGCTGTCCACATTTTCTCGTGGGTTAGCAGGTCCTTCACATTGCAACATGCAGGGACGCAGAGTCTTGCTGGGCAGTGGCTTTCTGTGGTAAGGAGACCTGACAATGCAGAAAAAGCCACTTGATGGTAGTGAGAGCTTCACTACCACCGCTAAACAACCCAATGGAGCCAGTGAAAGCTAACGAGGCTCAGCAGACTTTCAGAGGGAGCAGCATAGGCACAGTGCTATCGGGCTGTTTGAGCCAGTCTAAGTGGGGTCAGCCATGTCCCACCTCAGTGGAGAATAAAGGAAAAATATCTCACTGACCTGATACAGGCAGGAGAGCACTTGTCTAAATCTTATTGTACTCCCTCTTCCTTTGACATGACTGCAACCCAGAAATCCTGGCAGACAGTTACGAAATCAAGTATGTGTGCACCAGATAGGAACGCGTGCCCTGACTGGCTGATTGGCTGCCCACCATACAGTCTGTGGGAGTTGCTTATCAAGGGGCTTTACCTGTTACATCAGCATACAGAAAAATCAGAGGCAAATGAGTAGAGGTAATGAGGCATACACACTTGCAACCAAAACAACATGCTAGGCCAGGAGAGAGTGTGTATAAACCTTTGCACTCTAGCATGTATACCTAATAATCTGTAAATAACACAATATAACTGTATATTAAACAGAATTATTCAGGCCAGAGTTCTATTAGCTGAGCTAAGCAGAGAACTCATAGCTTTATGACTGGTAATGAGATGAGACCAACTGGACAAACTATGTCCAGATTATTTCTGCTGGTGACTGTGAATGCACAGGCAAAGGATTACTACTGGAGAAACAGACTGCATGTTTATGAACTGGTCCCAGTCCTGCATTAATTATGGAAAACAACAGGTGTTACCAAAATGTGGGCAAAACCTCTTACTCCTAGTGTGCACTTGTATAGTTACTCAGGTTAATCACCATCACAGGACAATTTTACTCCAGGTAGAAAGAATAGAATAGAATAGAATAGAATAGAATAGAATAGAATAGAATAGAATAGAATAGAATAGAATAGAATAGAATAGAATAGAATAGAATAGAATAGAATAGAATAGAATAGAATAGAATAGAATAGAATAAACAGTTGGAAGGGACATACAAGATCTAGTCCAACTGCAAGGTTGACTTCTTCCATCCATCACTGCACCAGAATCTTCTTTGGCAACAGTGATTTTATAAGACATGCATTTCTACAAAAGAATTTCAGTGTGCAAAACCTCAAACATAAACATTATAAATGTGACTTGCAGTTTAACAGAAATTACATGAGCAAAGCAGAGTAAAGCACTAACTCAGCTCCCAGCAGATACAGCAGTTTTCACAGAATCACAGAATGGCAGGGGTTGGAAGGGACCTCTGGAGATCATCTTGTCCAACCCCTGTCCTTGAGCAGGCACACCCAGAGCAGGGGGCACAGGACTGTGTCCAGGCGGGGTTTGAATGTCTCCAGGGAAGGGACTCCACAGCCTCGCTGGGCAGCCTGTGCCACTGCTCTGACACCCGCACAGGAAAGGAGTTTTTTCTCATGTTTAGCTGGAACTTCCTGTGTTCCAACTTGTGCCCATTGCCCCTGGTCCTGTCACTGGGCACCACTGAGAAGAGTCTGGCCCCAACCTCTTGAATGTCTGAATTTATACAGGTGAGTACACACACAAATGATGAGACCGTCTAACAGCTCATTGGCTTCTCAGTCACCTTGCTCTGCCTTACATTTGGTGTTTGCTCACTGGATGTGACACGATACCTACTTGTGATGTGATGCAACAAAACTGCAAAACAGAAAGCGCAGAAGCTAACAGGACATTTTGTAGAGAAACTCCCATGTGACCCCATCTCTTAAGAGCACTGTGTAGCTTTGGTGGAGAGCTCATCTCATAAGGGACAATTAAGTGAAGTGGTACTCTGCAAATACCAAAACAATGACTACAGAGATCATAAACATGCTATATTTAATTAAATCAATGTTTCAGTGTACAAGGAGATGAAGCCTGTTTAAGATCCCTTACCAGATCTTATAATCCTGTTGTATAATTAATTGTAAAACCTGTGGGGGGTCATGAACCTTAGACAGCTTCTTTCCAAATAATGAGGGATTAAGTTATACCAAAGAAATCTTTATCAAAACAAACAGAAAGCCACACAAACTTTTGTTTTGTTGATTAGGTGGCCACCAGCATACTGATCAGGAGACACGAGAGACCATAGGATGTAGACCACAGGGCACTGCAATGCAGGCAGATTGCGTGGAAGTATTAACAGACTGAATGCATTCATGCAGAACCCCTCACAGGTCCAAAATAAATCAGGGGAATTTTATTCTGAGTTTTATTCTTGTCAGTGACTCACAGTGAGGCACTGCGTATTGCTTGGCCTGTCTCGTTCTTTTTGTCCCTTTCTGTATAAATATAAACGCTTCCTTTGTAAAGCTTTTGGAGATCTGTGGAAAACAGTTCTGTGGAAAATCTTCTCTATTAGCTATCTCCAAGACACACCAACATCATTTACATCAAGGTTCGGGCCCAAGGGACTGCCCTTTTCCTGTGCCTGAGCCTCAGCAGACACATTCACGCACTGTGCAAAATATTTAAGCACCTCTGCCAATGTCTTGCTCAGTATGAGCCAGGCCATGATGGCTAGGACCAGAGGAAGGGGTGTACCCAGATTAAGCAGCCACTTCTGTCACATTTGCTGTGGAGGCAAACAGGAGGGTGTTTTTAACAGAAGGTGCTTCCTCTGTTGGTCTGGCAAAGCCCAAGGCTGGTGACCTTCCAGGCACAGCGCAAACCCCATCTGCTTCCCCAGGCAATGAAGGGTATTTAAGCAACGCAGGTGATGACACTTTGTTTGATTTTTTACGACAGTTTATTTTGTTGTTACTAAACTTGATATGTGAAATCTTTTTTTCAAGTAAATTGTCCATGACACATTGAAAGAGTTGATATACCAAAACAACCACCATGCAACCTGCATCTGTAATTAAGAAAGGCAACGTGACTTGATTTATTTCATCATTTCCCTCTAGAAAAAAAAATTAAACAAAATCACAAATAAGTTACAACCTCTGGGGCAACTTGCCCTCTCTTTCCTCCCAGAAAATGGAGCAATGGAGCAAATGGAGCAAAAAACATAAACCAAACATGCATTTGTTACTAGGTAAGAGGGTAACGGCTTATAATCAAAGTCACAGGTTCTACTTGCACAGGCCTCAGGAGGTCTGTCACATTAGGTGATACAGTCAGCAACCCTTCAGAGGAACATTTTAGCAAACAAAGACAACAGTTTCCTATGCTGACCTGAAACAATCCAGTCAAGAATACAGCAAAGCCTGCCACCTTTTAAAACCAAAATAAGAGAATTACACTGAGAATGAGATAAATCCCGGCAGAAAACATCCCCAAGTAGCATGGACTCAGTGCCTGTAGGACTCGTCTCTGTCTCAGCCTGACTAGAAGAGCTGCAACAGATGTACACAATGCATCACGGACCCTAAAGGTCCACTGCATTTGAGCTAATGCTGTGAAATTGTCCTTCAGTTAAAATAAGCATCAGAAAAGTACTAATTATTTCAAAACAAGCACAAAAATCCAAGATATACAAGCGTAAAGCTACAAATTTTTAAAATCCAAACACACTAAGGACCTTAGTGCCAGCACTATGTGGACTAAGTGTAACGCAACGGAACCAGATATTGTATGGACTTCTGCCAGCTTCCTAAGATATTTCACATATTTCTGAGGACTACACAGGCACTCAGAAAATAGCATCAAATGTTTGTGACGTGTTTCACTGTTTACATGGGAGGAGGTACCAGTTTAATAATGAAGGTAATAATTCCTATGATGCACACACCGAAGAGCAAAGATGCATCATTTTCAGGTATGCCAACGGCCTGACACCCTTACAGCAACCATAGGTGACTAAGAGGTATCTGCTGGCACTTAGAGAGATTCAGGCATCTGGTGCCATCTGAGATGCATTACAGTACCTGAGATATCCCGAGAGGACTCTCAAGTGTCTGGGAGATGTATGGGAGGAACACGTCCTCCTGCAGTGACAGCTGGAAACCACAGGACATAGAGGACCTCAAATCCACCCAATGTCTATGTCTGAGCAACTGAAGTGAATGATTAACTGAGCCAAGGAAGGTAACCATTGGCTTTCTGGCTACTAGAAGGGGGAAGGTGCCTGCTGATACATAATGTGAACTAGGAGTAAGTTTTACTTGGTTGCCTTTAAGCTTAGCATGGGTTTTTGTTGTTGTTGTTACATCAAACTTATCAATGGTTTAAATCTCTCTTCAGGGGTTTTTAGTGTTTTGGGGAAAACTAAATGTCCAGGCTATGCACGGCTTTATTCAAGCAATTTTTTTCACAACAGAAGCTTAGCTGTTCTACTAATACACAATGTACTTATGTATCTGGTTAACATCAAACTAGTTTCTTACACAGATGTCACCAATAAAGCCAAGGGAGAGCTGCTATACTCCATTATACTCCTGCTTCCAGAAATCCACAGAACTTATTTCTAAAGACACACATCCTTTGCTGCGTTTGAACACCACTCCTTGCTCTGCTAAAAGCTGGTTGTTACGACGACAGGTATTCACAAGATAACACAGACTTTCTTGGATAGTGGTTATGTGTAGTTTTTAAGTCTATTTGCAAAATCCACCCTGGTAACTAACAGCAGACAGGCAATGGAATCACATTTGCATTTGCCAAAGGACCCAGAGTTTGCTAAAGTAGCCCTAAGGAAAAGTGATCCGGTGCAGGGCTAGAGCACATCACAGACTTGACATGGCCCTAGGCCATGAGAGTTCTGCCCACTCCTAAGGGTCTCCCCCAAGCACTGCCAGTCCCTTGGTGCAGGGAGACCAACCTCTTAGCCACAGCAGCACCCACACGCCTACCATGGACTAGCACAGTTTTTGAGCCTTTTCAGAGAGCAGTACAAAATGCATAATGCATTCACTTTTCAGATCTGGTCCAGGCACAGAGTCAAGCTCAGGGACCCTACAAACCTGTCCATAAATCAGTGTTTATATACACTGGCTGTGAATTTGATTCCAAGCTCGATAACAAAAATCCACGTTTTAGAGCCATCTTGTCAGGTCTCTGCAGAACAGGTGGTTTCTGAAGGCAAAGTTCCTTTCCTAGAGTACCACAGTAATAAGTGCAGCATGAAGGCCACTCCACTCTAGTGTCAGCGTGAGCTAAACACTTCATCTTTCCTGACCAAAGAATACAGCCACTCTCATCTGAAGATAAACAGGATACCGAGAACACAAGCATGCCTGAGGCAGCAGGAGCGGACCCTAGAGGATCCAGGGGCCAAGGAACCCCAGACCATGCTGCACCTTCCTGGTTTTCACAAACATTTGCTTCAGACTGAAACTTACAAGTTCAGCAGCAATAACAAACTTCATGCAAACTGTTCAAGGGATTGAATTTATGACAGTGGGGAAAAAAGAATGGAAACTGCCATATAAGTGTCAATAAAAACAAGGGATTCCAAGATAGTGAGGCGATTTAGAAATAAATCCTTAGCAGGCTAAACTGGTAGATCACTAAGGATGTGGTCCACTTTTCTGCACCATGCAAATTCTTCTTGCAGAGCTCACAGTCCAACCTGAACATCTGCTGCTCATTTTCTAGCAGTTAATTAAAGATGATTTTCAATTGATTGTGTAGGTGAGAGAAGAAAGTCAGTTTTGTTGCAGTTTTTTATAGTTCATCAATCTGCTGAAATTCTATCCAGGCATTTTCTTGTGTGGTACTCTGTCCCCTAGAAATGCCTTCAAAACTGGAACTTAGAAGTACTGAAACCTTTTAAACCTAATAAAAAGTTTGGCTCATTAAAAATATAGCTCAGTTAGTCCCCATACCCTACCAGCCTTGGCTGTGCTTCCTGCACCCACTATTTTTGTGACACTGGGGTTTTGTTGTTCAAGAAATGTGATTTGTACAATTCATAACATGTTCTGTGTCAGCTTGGTTGGGATTCTCATATATAGCTATGACTTTGGGGGTGATGATGAGTAACAGCACCTCAAAGTCAGACCACAGAGACACTAGCACTGACAGCAGATTATATCCCAAGAAAGGCCATCAGGAGATGTGCACAGGACCTACCCCTTATTGCAACGTGAATGGCCTGCCTCGCTACACAAATGTGAATACAATTGTTGACAAGTTGTGATTATTCAAGTATGTTCAAATGCATCTTCAACTAATACTTTTGCTATGCAGCTTCAGATCAAAAAAGGGATGCTTACTTGTTTATATCATTATTTTTCATGATTAATAGTTTAAAAGCCTTACTCCTCAGAAAACAGCATAGATCTGCTTTGGTCTTTGCAAGTTGTTTAAATTATAAATGTGATATATACAGTTCAGTTTCAAATAACAGAAAACAAAGATGAAGAGTAGACTTGTCCCTCTCATTTCTCCCCATGATATTCACTTATCAGTTCTGCATGAAGCCAGCACAAAAGTCAGTAAGTAGAAATCAAAAATATCTGGCAAGGACCTCCTGAGCAGAGAAATGGTATGAGACCACTTCTGCCTGGAGCTTTTCAAATCTTTGCTTGTGGCTTGACTTTCACAGGATGTTGCAAGCTCCTCAGATAGGACCAAGAGGTGCCAGACCAGGGGTGCCTGTGCTTGCAGAGTGACTCTTTCCACCAGCAGCTCTCCACAGGCTATGCCAGATACCCTTTATTTATAGATATACTTTATTTTTGTATAGCTTTAATTACAAAAATGTGGTTCTACTCACTGAATGTTCGGATGATGTCGCTCGGTGCACTGGCAGGGCTGGATCCATAGGAGTTTGCTGCTCGGACAGCAAACTGATACTTGGTATTTGAGAGAAGTCCCTTGAGAACCATGGATTCCATCTGGATCTGCTCTCTTATTACCGTCCAATTGCTGTCAAGGTCTGGCCTTCAGGACCAAAAAAAAAGCCAAGATCATAAATAATTAAAGCTGGCTTTATAAATAACTTGCCTTTAAACTTTCCTGGTAAATACACAAAATAAATGAGATATAAGCCTGCTAAATCATCACTGAAATCCTTCACTCTTAAGGGGCCAGACTGTGCAATCGTTACTAAGCTGCAAAGCCTATGATATCAAAACTATACAGTGATACAAAACCAATACTCAGTTTTTGTTTACAAAGCCAATGAGGCTGTTTAGAGGAAAGTTTGATAAATCAATTTCTGTTTATCTGATTTCATCGATCTGGATTGCAAAGGTTGCAAGTGAAAGTATATTACTAGAAGTTCCCAATCTCCCATTTGGCTGTATACGCAATACTTCACAACAGAGGTAAAGATCCTGATTTCCTTCTAAGAGTTTGTGCTCCAATGCCACTAAGTCCCTTCAAACATATACAAGCATTAGCAGGATGAGAGTCTAACATATGATCTCCCAGGCAATCAGGTTAATCCACCCACACTGGAAAATCTGGATCCAAAGTCTCCTCTTCAGAAAAAAAAAAACCAAAAAACACAAAACAAAAACAAAACAAAACAAAAAAACACCACAAAACAAAACAAAAAAATCCCAAAACAATAATGCAGAGAACCTGATCTAGGTATGTGGATTTTGCCACACAATTCCCACGTCTGCTTTTGGAAAATGCCTGGTTAACTTCTGATTCATACTGAAAGCCAACTGCCAATAAATGCTTGCTCTAAGTGCTGTTACAATCCATCTCCAGAGAGTACAACCATTCACATGGCAGTTTGGTCTCAAATGTTTAAGTTCATATGCAGAGGAACATCAGAAAGAGAAAGGCTACTTCAACTGCTTTGAGAGGGTATTCTGATGCTTTCACACAATTTCTACTCTCTCTAAAAGTGGCTCCTTATTAAAGAGAGAACAGAATGAGAAAGTAAACAAACACAAACAAAATACAACAGAAAAAAATGTAAACATTAAGTCTAGGCCACCCAAAATATTCAAACTGAAGCCTATGAGAGTAAAATAGGGACAGATATTACTTTCAGAGAAAATTATCCCAGTATCCTTTTCTAAGATGTCTTTGTGATATTTATTACAGGAAATAACCTCCATGTGCTCCCTGAATCTACCAATGTTTATATAGGACTAGCTGCAAATGTCTCTAACAGTCTTCAATGAAAATTATAGCAGAAGGCAGGAATTTTGTATTGGTTTATTTGCAGCTGGAAGGAAATGCCAAAGTTAATGTATGTTTTCTTTTACCAGTCAATACAAGATTTATTGATCACTGAGGTTTCATTGTTCTGTGCCACCAGGGCCAATGCAATGACAAAGCAGCAGCTGCCTGGCTCCTGTGCGCAATGGCACGCAAGGCGCAAATATTTCATTGTCTTGCTAAAAATAAAAATAAAATCAGACAAATGCACAAGACGTAATGACAGCTAAACAGACCATCTTAAGTTACTCTCCTCCACCATTTCCTGGTAGACAAGAGGGCATTTATTTTGGCTACTTTTTCATTGTCTTCCTTCTCTGAGCCCAGGCCAAAATGAAAATGCAGTGCTTTCCAAATGAAAGCTGTTAACATTGCTTCCTTCCACATGTTTGCTTAGTAGTGTTTTCAATTTTTTTGTACACATCTTTTTTTGGCTCTAATTCCAGTCGAAGTCATTCCTGCTAGCTCAAGAGCTGCCTCAGAGTCTCTTTGCAACAGACCCTGACAATGTCTGTGCCTGAATGGAAACACATGCTTCTGAGGAAGGGACATGAAGGACGTGTTGCACTCTACGAAGATTCAGGAGATAACAGAAACCATAGGCTAGCCTTCTACTTCACTGACTGTCTCTCATAAGACTTCCTTCTACAGAAGTGAATAATAAAGGAAATGCCTGCAAACAAGTAAGCATC
This sequence comes from Phalacrocorax carbo, assembly GCF_963921805.1. Lineage (NCBI taxonomy): Eukaryota > Metazoa > Chordata > Aves > Suliformes > Phalacrocoracidae > Phalacrocorax > Phalacrocorax carbo. The sequence continues at coordinate 16,233,828 of NC_087548.1, read as the reverse complement.
TGCAGCTGAAGGAGAGGGAAAGAGCGACATTTATCACTCGACCTTTGCTATTTCTCCAGAACATTCCCTGTTGAACAAATCAGTACAAGATGAAAAAATGGCAAACAGATGGGGGAAGAGCACAATAAACTCAGCTGGTGACAGTGTCCAGGGCCAGCCAGCTCCTGTGTTTTCTAAGCTGGGAACACTGTGTTGAAAACTGTCTCCATGGTCCTTTTTGCATCAAATTTCAGTTTGCGTCAACTTTTACACCAGAAGGGCTCATTTTAATGGCATTTTTTTTCCATCTTTCTGCAGAGCTACATTCTGTGGACTAGCACAGATCTCTCTGTCTCCAGCCAGGACCTCACAGGGCTGCTCCAAATTATGTATCTGCGCGTAGAGAAGTCACACAACTTCCATGGGCATTTTCTGCTCTTGAAGTTACAGCTGTGCATCTCCAACACAGAAAGGCCATGCAGTAAGAATCTGGTCAGTGACAAATTCAGAGTGTTTTTAATATAATAAAGATACGGGTAAAGTTAATAGGACTGGACAGATAAAAAATGAGGGCAGAATTCTGCCCCAAATGTACCCAAAACGTGTAGATCCTTGCTTTATATTGTAACCTGGGGACTGACTCAATTTAGGAAAGGAAATTTTTCTGATATGGAAAACAGCAATTTTATACTCACTTGACCTTTCTCTTAAAATCACCTGGAAATGATTTAACAGGGTGAAGCACCTGCTAGCAATCCATTTTTAATATGGTTTTTGATTCTTCTTTTGTGCCATGTTTGTACTCATCCCAAGTGGCAAATTCAGCTCTACCAATATTTTTTTTAGTATTCCTACAAATAATAAATATGGTGACAAGTACTATACACTTTTATTTGCTATGGAAAATACTCAATGCAGAAAATAACACACTATAAGATATTATTTTTAGTAATTATTATTATTTAGCTTTATTTGGACGCTTCCTACAAAATATATCAACCAATATGCCAGTTCAACTCTGAGGAAAGGAAAAGTAGACAATTTTCTAACTTCATTCTTTTGTTAAATATTACTCTGATGCTGTCTAACATTGCTAAGAATTTCCTCCCTGATTTCTACATCTTCCAGTCCTCTTTCTTAGTTAACTACCTTTTCAAAGATTTAACCCACACAAATAGTGAGGTAAATATTGAAGCAGACAGATCTGTTTCATGCATTAATCAAGAAAGCAGCATTAAAGGTATTTTTGCTGGGCATTAGGAGGTGTCTCCATGGTCAGATCTGTTGTTTTGGGTTCTTTGCAAATGAAAGCAAATACAACTGCCCAGTTCACTGCAGCACCAGGCACAGCTAGTTCAATATGGAATGGATTCAGGGGTAGATTTTTTTTTAGGAGGAAGGTTCAAACTAATCAAGAAACATGCTCAGGACACTGTGCTGGACCTGCTCCATCTTGACATCTGTATATTGATAAATCTCCCCAGTTTTATCTGTAGAACCCATATAGTTCATTGCAGCAGAAGTTTCATGTCACTACTGAGATATTGAAAAATTTCCCCTCTATGTCAAGATTAATATTGAAAGGTGCTGAGTCCATCTACGTATCAAGGAGATGAAAAGAAAGTGACCTACTCCTTTTAAGTGATATGCTGCTGAAACACATGTGGTTCTGAAGAAGCTAGCTGACTATAAAGATTTGGATAAATTAGTCTCCAAGTTTAGAAGATTGGATAGGCATTCAACAGATTAAAAATTTAGGTATTTGGAGTATTTGAGTAAAAATATGAAGACATTGTTGAGAATAACTTTTTTTTTCTGGTATCTTCAGGAAGAACATCCAAACTAGTATGTTTAAGTCCAGGGTCTTGCTTAGGGGGCTTTCATAAGAACGCTGTTTGTCATAAAATATTTCTCAGCACAAGCAACAGACTATTAACACTGATACTGCAATCTTCCATGTATTCCATTACCTATTTTGGGTTTAACACATTCTTTTACACATTCCCTATGACCTCTGCAGTGAGCAGTAAGACCTACGTTTGCCCTCCTGATTTTCAGCATTTAGCCAAGTTGGGATTGTAGTCTTGTTAGCATCCACTTATGGTCAAGAGCAGAGCAGAGCCTGAGCGCATCCTACATCTGAAACTGCCTGCAGCCCTCCACAGCCTACAGCAAACCAAGAAGTCCCAAAGCAAATCCATGCAAGTGCCTAAATAAAGGCCCATATTCAGACCCTGAGCAGAAACAGACTGCAGGTTAGCTCTGGTTCTGATTAGATTCTGGTATATGTAAAAAATTAATGTTTTGAATTTTCATGAAGCTTTAATCCCCAATATCACAGTTGAGCAAATAAAGAGAGTTGGTTTTCCCTCATCCCAGTCTTCTAGCATGGGTTTTCAAGGGTTGAAGTCAAAAAGTTCATTCTAAGGGGACTGAAATGATTTAAACAATGTCATAGTTTTTAGAGCTTTGTGCTGCACCCAAGAAAAATTACTGATTTGCATAAGAAAGTTATTAGTTTTGCAAAGGCATAGGATAATATTGTATTTTTTTGACATAAGAGGACATAATTCTAAATCTACTTGCACTGTTTTGTTTCAGTTTTACGTTGGTTTAATTTCAGTCTAATTTAACAGCTTTAACTCATGTTAATACATTTTATAGTAACTAAAACTATATGCAGCAAAAGACAATGCGGCTTAAAGTTAAATCTTTACCTCTATCTGCCATTAGGGCTTATGGCTCACTGAACTTACTCCAAATATATAATGAAGATTCCAAGAGCATAATCCCAAAATTAACAAATACACATCAAGCTTAGCTTTAAACCTCAAACTAAACAGTGTAATCAAAACATTGTGCTGTTAGCAAATTCTTCCCTGAAGTCTAAAAACAACGAAATGCTGAAATTTCAATTACTCGCATCTTTCTACTTAAACAGTGAAGGCAGCTTTCCACTCTCTGGCTGAACAAAAACATTCAAGGGTGCACTTTCAGTGTGTCAGATGGAGATGATGGTGCCTGCTTCTTCTTCCATTAGCAGGCTCCTGGTGCTATGAAAAGGTGTATACAAACCTGCAGGCTCCACTTTCCAGCACAGGCACGAGGGCAACAGAAGTGCGGTCAATCAGAACCCAAAAAAATCCCTCACCCATCCACCAAGAAATGAGAGAGAAGAGATGGGGAGAAGAGAGAAGGGCTCAGAGAATGATTGTGTTTAAAAAATAGATATTGGAGAAATGGTATGGTAATGCTATAGCAGAGTTTACAAGATAGCCATGGTATATCTTCAGCACTCATGTCCTGCCTCCCAGTGCAATCAACATTGGATGGTTTCCCACTAAATCTAGGGCATTTTGATTCAAACACAAAATGCAACATAAGTTCACAAGCAGGCTTTCAGCCTGGGAATTATTTTCATTATATCAATATCTTCTAGACTGTAACCATACTTTGAGCACTGAAAACCAATAGTTCTTTCTGTCTGTTTCAACAACAGCAGCTCTTTTTTAAAAATTAATGTGCTTTTCTGAAGAACAATTTTTTTGACCTTTATGGCTCAAAGTAGTTAAAGAAGAAATTCTCTCTTCTTATCCAGGAACCTCAACTAAAACCTGTCATGAAGTGTTCACCCAAAGGATTAAACTTCCAAAGGTTGAATTTTGCGTCCACTGTAAGTGTAAACACAGGGACAAGTACATGAAAATAAACAGCTTTGTATGCAGGTATTATCTTACACAAGCATATGAACAGTAAGGTACAAATATTTGTTTGTGTATGCAGATACAACCACCTCCTCCTGACCTTTCATGTGTCTTATAAAAGCAACTTGACTGGCAACTTTTCACAGTTCAGTTCTATTACTGCAAATTTTAGACAGTTCAACATAAAAGAAGAAGAACCACCCACACTCCACCTCCCCGCAGAAGATCTAAACAGAAAGGCTAAAATTTCATGTAAACTTAATTAGCATTAGGCTAACAAAGGAAGTCCTGCGAGCTCAAAACCCAAAAGAATTTTGTCAGATAAAACTGCCCAACATAGTGAGTTTGCAATTGCTGGATTGTTTCCTATAGCAGCCCAGGGTACCCCTGTTCAGGGGAACTGCTCCACCACAGACCCTTTTCTCAGCATGGTTCAACAGCATTTGATGACAGAAGAAACATAAAACTTCATTCACCCAGGCCTTTATTAGAGGGAACAGATCAAATAAGAGCTTATTTTCTTCAGTCAGAAGGTACAACTTATTGGTGATTTTATAATAAATTAGGTTAGTTCTGGTTTTGTCTTCAAATTTTTATGGTAATTCAATACACATTGAGAGGAAAACTAATTGTTCTATACACAGTAAGTAAACAAATCATGAGAAGAATCTATATACAGCAGCTTAGGTAAAAACCCTGTAGTGCACAAACACTGAACTTCAGACACCACTGGCACACTTGCCTGATAAACTCCACCATATAGTACTGGATGGGAGAACTTCCTTCACTCACTCCGGGCTTCCAGGATAACGCAACTTCTGAGTCAGAAACCACTACGATCTGGGGCTGAGAGGGCGGTTCAGGGGGCATGCACTTATCTAAGCCAGAAGAAATGCAAAGGAACAGCATCAGAGAAGCAGACAGGCTAACACACACTTAAACCCAACACCCACAGACTTAGGAATCAAACTTAGAGGGTTCTCCCTTTACCTGTTGCCCCTCTAAAACCCCGTACTTGTGGAAAGGTAATAGTAAAATATGATACTGCACATGACAGAGATTTAGGTGTGAGTGACATGCCATGTAACAGACATGTACCCTGCCACTTTTGCAACAGAAAGCCATGTATGCAGCATTACCTTGGGATAAGGTTGTCACGTCTCTGGGCATGCTGGGTCGTCCTTTCCCTGCCCAGCCGTATGCTCCAACACTAACGCGGTGTGGAGTACCTGGCTTTAGATCGCTGATAACAACCTCCTACCAGAGTCAAGAGAAGACAAGACAACAACATTGTGCAATCTCTTCCATGTAACTGGGGACGGCACTATGAGCTGGGATTCGGGGACCTTACACACCATGTTCCATGTAAACTCCTAGGAGGATCGTCCCCAGCTCTGCCCAGCGCAGAAGCAACAAACAACACCACGTGTTTCCTCTCAAGCTGCAGCTTTGCCCCAGGGGAATCCACAGGGATGACCTGGACCCATTTCTCAGCATAACTCACAAGGTTGCAGATTGTTTGCATTCGCTGTCCGCCTTTTTTGCTGGTGAAGTCAAAGTCACATACTATTCCCTCCCTTGAGCCAATTGCTGGCGTGCAGTATCAGTCTGGTGCACTTTCTTTTTTTTATTTTTTTAGTTTTTGTTTTTCTTTTAAATCCAGAGACCACAGAAGCTCCTGAGAACGGAGCAAGTTGTTTCAGTGTGAACTCATGGTCTTTAATTTCTCACGGAGCAGAGACCAGTCCCATTGCCTCTCACAATTTTCCTAGCCTAGCTATCAGCCTTGACCTGAAGTGAGCATTTTCCTTATTTGTCCTTCTGTCATGAACACAGAAAGATTAACCCACGTATAACTACTGTAAAGGAGGTGATGCTAACCTCCATGTGAAGAGCTTGTACTGCTGAATACTGTTCAAAGGATCCTGCTCGAATCTCCCAGAAATTAGCAAATGTCACCAAAAAGTCACATTTTATCACTGGCTGGTGCACATAGCATGGATCAGCTTCAGACATTCAGATCTGGTCTTTAATAGAGCATGTGTATGTATGTATAGGAATTCAGTATTCTTTACCTGCAGCCTATCTGTAGAGAGACGCAAATCTCAGATTCACAAATTTTGACTGCATGTACAAGTAAACAGAAATACCAGGTTCTACACCACAGACTGTTTTGTTGTGAAAAAAAGCACTTATAAAAAAACTCTTCTACAGGGATTTTTCTTCCCTTTTTCATTCTATGACATTAAAAACAGTGCTTGTGAAAACGTAGAGATCTCCTTTCTCCTCATGTGGAATAGACTTTAAATCTGCATTTCCAGTTGCAGTAAAATAGTAAGCAATCCCAAAATGTTATTAACTGCTAAATTTCCTTGTGACGGTCTTTTGGACAAACCTCCCTCTCTGTTCTTTGGGGAAATTATGTTATTACTATAACATTGTTCAGCAACACCCTGCCATCTGTCATTTCTCTAGCTGTGGTTTTGGAGCTCCATCACTGATTTCCTATTAACATGGTCCACCTGACCATTATCCTGTTTTTCCATCATTCACCCTTGATCTGCTTGAATGATAATGTCAATGCTGGACAAGTAACTGCCCAGAGAGAGGCTGCAAGAACACTCACACCGGAAGATTTATCTGGGTCTTTCAGTCTCATAGCTGAAGTGATAGCTCTGTCAAAATGTGATCTGAAAAGCTAGTGGCTGAAAACCCAGTGCTTTCTCCCAATGACACTACTGAGATCCTGCTGCTGCCATTCCATCCTCCATGCCATACATATTTTCCATCTATTTAAACTGTGTCCATTTGCTCCTGCTGGTATCCCTTTTTATTACATTCATTCTTATGAGAAAAAAAAATCCTTTATTATGTGTCTTAATAATTTCAAAATATTCAGAAACTTGCCCTCTGCAGACAATGGGATATTCATGTATTTGCCTCATATTGTTACCTCCAGATTCAAGTATACAATAAATCAAATAACAAATCTCATTGACTGCAAGGCCAATCAAGATCTCCATGAATACAGCTGTTGGACGTACAGTGGGTATCACTGAGATCAAGTATCTTCTAATCATCTACGATGAAGACATTAGTGAATATTTACAGATTCAGGACATCATCAAGCTACCCATGGTAATCTCAGGGAATAGCCACCTCACACCAAAACACTTTCAAATGAGATTCTAGAGAAGAAACACATTTCCTTGCACCCCACTGTCCAGGAGCCTGAAATTACATATTTAATCTCTTTTTCTGCTTGTATTTAGGAGAGGAGTCTTATACTCAAGCCTTTTCCATCCCAGAAGAGGCATAGTGGCCTCACAAATAAGGAAGTTAGGTGGTATGTGGAAGAGTTATCTCCCCATCATTTTTCTAGTCTTTCTCTCCATTCAGATTCCCTCTGTATTTTCGAGCATGATACCCCAAACTGGACATTACATTGCCAATGAGGCTTTACTAGGCACTGACCTCACTTTCTTGACTTGCACAACACTTGCTAAAACCCTGCAAAATGACACTTGGTATTTTCATTACAATCACACATTCTTGAATGGGGTAAAGCAACGAGATGCCTTTTCCATGGTAGAGCAGTCAGGTGTACATTGAAACGGTATATGCATCCCTGCCTTGCCACGCAGCTTGCCCTCCCTCCAATCCAAGCGTGCTGAAACTGTTTGTGAGGCTGTGCAGTAAGCAGCCTCACAGAAACTTGGATTACAAATTATTTTCCAAAGTAAACCTGGGGTTTTTATGTTTTGTTTTGTTTTAATCCAAAAAAAAAGTGCCAAACCCTGGATTACAGCACAGCTGTATAAACTGAGCTGGGTTTAATGACATTTGATCCCCTGACAACTCCTTCCCTGCACTACTGGTCTCAGCTGGTCACTCCCCATTTTGTGCTAGTGTGACTGGTGATTTGATAGGGAGCACTATTGCTCTCCAGGACTCTGCGCATGACCTAAAACCTCCCATCTTTAAAGCCTGCTAATTTTTCTTGCTTTTTTCTTTTTTTTTTTTTTGTGTTTTTTTTTTGGTTTTTGTTTTTGTTAGTATTTGTGCTTAATTTCATTAATATTATACCCAGTAGAACAACTGCCTTATTAAATTGTATTGCATCTGCACTTCTTCTGGCTGTTCTCACTTATGTGTTGTCTGTTACAAGATGACATAATACAGCTATAATACATTATCCACTTTGCTAATGCACAGGCACATGAACACATGCACACACAGGAACAGGCAGCCCAGTTCAGCTCTTGCTACGACAGCCTTGCTATGTCCAGAGAAGCCTCTGAGAAAGCAGCAGGGTCATACCCAGCACCAGGAGGGGGGGCTTAGTGATGAAAACATGAACTACGCAGACTTAACCACAAAACTATTGCAGATTTCTGTTGAGTTTGGTATGAATATAACAGAAAGCATTTCATCAAGAACACCACTTCCTGAGGATTAATGACAGCTGGGAGCTGATTAATCCCAGCTAGTCATACTTCTCCACAAGCACCCCTCAGAAGTGTTATTTTTATCAAGCAGAAGAAAAGGGCCCAGCATGGAACCTGAACTCTGAAATGCCACAATCCAGACTCAGCTCAGCTGGGATCGAACCAGATAGTCCTGGTCAAGAGCATCCTCAGGTCTCATCCAGACATTAGCTTCCTACAGTCCAACCAAACTTCCCTTAGTTCCTATCATGAAAGCTGTGTGAGATCCACCAACTCTGTGGGATTTCTCCATTTCTAGAACAGATCTCAGAGAAAAAAGTTTTCAAGAGTGTGTTGATATTAGGGATTTCAGTTAAATGCTGAAATTGCTGCCCTCTTCTTACCCAAACACGAGCACCCTCCTGCTTGATTCCCCCCTCACAATAAGCCAAATCTGTTTACTGCTCATAGGAAGCAGACTGGACTGAGTGCACAACTGGAAATAATTAATCTGAATAATTCACCAGCTGCAAAGCCATTAAGAGGGATGGTATTTCTTTCAAACCAGTTTTATACTAGTTGTTAGTCTCCCAGGCCTTCCTCCTGGGCCTTCCATGGTTGGCCTCTTCCCATGCTCCTCCTCCTCCGCTCTCACTGAACTGGCTCAGTTTTTCTCCTCTCTGTCTCCTCTCCCACTGCTGGACTGCTTTGTTCTTCCCTGTCACTCTGTGTCTGACTACTCAGCTGTCCCTGGCCCCTGTAAGTCCTCACTGCCCAGATATAGCGCTCATTTTTTACACAAATTCTCTCCAGCAAAACAAGACATCCATAAATACTTTTGATGACTGAAAGGAAAGTTTATCCATTGCTAAAGAGGGAGCCACTATACCTACAGGTGTCCACCTTCTTCATCTCTGGATTTTGAGCTTTAGCTACCATTTGGCACATTTTGACTACAAAATATCCTGTATAAGTTTTAAGTAGAATCAACATTTGAGATCAACAAAAATGTGTGAATCTGCAAAGACCAGGTCAGGAAAATTCAATTTCATTTTAAATCACAGCTGTGCCAAGTTTCATGTGAAGAAATACTTACAAAAACTGCTTGTCCTTCAGGTTGACCCTGGGAAAAAAGCAAAATAGGAACTTGTTAATGAAGTAACATACTAAAAAGTGATGGCAAAACCACATAAATAACAGGTCAGAGAATTAAAACAAGGCCAATGCTGCAACATATAGAAGTCTATGTTGCAGTTATTCATCTGCATGAGTACTGGGATACAGACTCTGTTCTCCCAGTGAGTAAGAATTTCTGCTGTCAGGATTAAGATAAAAAAACGAAGTGCTGTTTGATCTTTGTTGGCACTACAAGGAAGAATGTTTTTTCAGGGGGAAAAAAACCCAAGTGAAGAATACAGAGATAAAGATCAGAGGGAGAATATAATGCATAAATAAAGAAATAACATATCACGGCAACAGGATTCTTTCATTTGCTGTGATCCCAGAAACCTGCAGGAGTCAGAACCAACAACCAGAGTGATGTGAGACTGCAGGAAACATGAGCAACCCTCTCACTCACACTTCTCACAGGGAAGGTTTCTGAGCACTGACCAGCAGGGATCAGGAAATATCAGTGAATGAATATCACTGAATGTCAGGTGGGAAGGCTGAAGGAAGAGGGGTGAGGAAATAAAGGAGCATGAAGACAAGGAGAAGAGAAAGGAGGAATAAATTGAATTGTGAAGAACGATCACCAAACAAAGATTGAAAAGCCTGCAATTCTCCTCGGTGCGCACACATAAGCCTTTCATTCCTGTGCTAGTAATGTTGCTGTCTTGTGGACAGACTGCCCTTTGCAGAGCATGGTATGAAAGTGTTCCCCTCACAGCACCCAACCTGCAACAATCCTTCACTCCCTTCCCAAGCAGAGGCTGGAAAATCTCTGTTTCTGCCTTGCTGAACTCAAAAAGCAGCTTCTCCACACTGAGGAAGCACTAGCATGTTTAGAGAACAACCTTTAAAAGCAGCCAATATTAAAACCATCCAGAAGCATGGAGGAATTCCTTTCATCTCGGCACCAATTGTTCAGCCATGCAGCAAGAGGGGATCTGCGATATTCATTTGTGAATGGAAAAGGAAGAGGAAAATGGATAGGAGAAGGAGGAAAGAGAAGGGGAGAGAGAAATAAAGCAAAGTAAGAAAGCAATGGAAAGATAAAAGGAAAAATAGACCTCAAGGAAAGGGGGAAGATGTAAAGCAAGGAGGAAAAATAGTGCTTTCAAGAACAAAAAAACAGAAGTTGAGGGAATCTTCTAGGAGATTGACTTGCACAACTGCAACTGAGGCAACACTATTAAAACTAAAATTCTGTATTTTGGGAGGCCACAGTCTCACACAGAGACAGAAATACACTGAAAACTGTGTCTCATTTAACTGACACGCTTACCTGTCTCAGACGCTGCAATACAGATACACTGATATTGCAGCCGACTGTGAACAGAGTCATGCAATTGTCCTTCCTTGTGTGGAAGTGCACATAAAAATGCATATTCAAAATCAAAAATTCTATTTTAGTAGATGCCAAAGGTCAGTACTAGGAAAACGCAAGCAAGTCCCAATAGTTTTACACGATAAACTAGTCAGACAAGAAGGACAAAAAGTGTACCACACTGACTGGATTACAGAAAAACATTGTGATTTCCTTTTGCTCAATACCCACTGCAGATTTGGGGCTTGCATCCTTGCCGTAATTCACAAACCAGCAGCAAGCAGACAGTTGCAAGTTCCCACTTGCAAGCTCCACTCCAGCACTCTGACTGTTGATGAAAAGAAATACTCACCATGCTAAGCATATCCAAACTTAGGGGAACATCGTGTGAGAGCTGTTTAACTGCTTTGTCATCTTCAACCTCTGAGTAAAAGACCTTGAGAAGAAGGTATAATCAAGCCAGTTAAAGCAATAACACAATGTTTCAGAATGATGTAAAAACAAGTGCATTGTTATCACATTGCGGACAGCATTAGAGCACATGATCCCATGCTTTTTCAACAGGGTGAAAAGCTAACACCCTTTAACATTCCCTTCATTCTTCCTAGAAGTTCTCAGTATGACCAAAGGACACTATCTTACAGTGTATACACTGAAGTGAGGTGAAACACAGCCTAGCTTTCAGGGCAGACTTGAACTGGCTAATTTAATTGTGTATCTTTTGGCCACGGTCAGTTTGGACAGCTGATTTGTGAGAGTGATCTGCACAAGGTACGCATTTTACTTCAGATAAGGAAGATATTGACATTATGTGATTATGCCATTATAAAAATTGCTGTATCATAAATGTCTTTCCATGCTTGTTGCCGTGTACTGGAGACTAATGAGCCAGGGAGAATCTGATTTCCTGTACACAGAGACCCTGAGACGTCAGAGGGTCAAGAGTTAACAGGAAGTGAAGATGGTTTGGGTATAGCTCTATCAGTGCTGTTTGTCACTGATTTAACCATCATGCAACACATGAGCTCAAGGCTTAAAAATAAACTGGGGCTTGGATGCTTGCTGTACTGCACAAACAATTAAAACTATTTATGATTTGTGACTATAAAGTATTGAAACTGTTTGAAAAATATCATGACCTATAGAAAAGCCACTTACTTACTGCACCTCCATTTTCACACAGAAGAATGTACCCAACTACACACAAAGCCTGGCTGAGGAAGGTTCTGGCCACAGCAAGTGCTCCTCTGTGTCCTAGATCACAAGGGCTTTCATAAAAATAAAACCAACCCTGCAGCTGGGCTACATTAGTGTCATTTACAAGACCATGGGATGAAGAGGCATGCATACCAGAGATACCTATTTCAGGGAATTTTCTCACTCTTTAAGCGTACATTAACGACAAAGGTAGTCAGATTTTTTCTGCTTCCCACCTTTTTACATATAATTGAATTTTGGATTATTTTTTTCCTGGAAATTTGAAACACCTCCACAGAAAATGCTAACAAAAACAACTGCTATTTGTTTTTTTGTTAAAGGGGAAACCAATCAATTCTAGTCAATATCCCATGTCTTTGGTGTTAATTCCCCACTGACTAACTTCCATTCTGGAACTGAGTTTCATTGCCATGGAAGACCTGTTAAAGCAATACCTGACAAACCATAATAAATGGCAGATTAGTGCTCATTGTTTTTCTGCTTGCACACTGAAACATAGTACCCAGTTTAGGCTAGCCACTCCGCTTTGCCTAACAGGCAGAAGGTAATTTGGCAGAGGTTTACAGGGGGTCAGAGCCTCTCCTACAAAATTGCTGAGTAAAACAGGAAAATCACCCAACTTCTTTAAGGGAAATTCACTACAGAGGTAGGAGGGATTAAAAGTCTCTTGATATTTAAGGCTGTGGCTGGACTCCCATGGATGCTATGCAGAACAGCATCTATCAAGGAAAGAGACAGCATGAAACTCTCCTTCCCTGCACCTGCTGCCGCTCTGGGAAAGTTTAGAGGTGTAGTTTGGAAAAGTTATTCCTGCTAAAGTAATCCTCAGGCTGGAAGAGCCAAAGGATCTGAACAACCCTGAAATCACCATGTATCTCCCTTCACCTCCACAGTGAAATATCGACCTGCTCTGTTCTACTCTATTGTTTTATCAGCTGCAGAGAGTGCCAAGATCCTTGCATGAAAACCAAAACAGAAAAGCAATCTGTATCTACTACAAGCCTTTGGCATCCAACCCAAATGCCCATCATAGCCTGCTTCTGAAACCTGAACCACTTGTTTCTTGAAGTTATTGCTCAATCCATTCAAGCCCACTGTTCCCTGACCACGTTCTGGGCAACAGCACGATTCATCACAAGAGCAGGCTCTCCTGCTTGCTTCGTTGTGCTGCGTCCATAGTCTGAGGCCATGGAGGGTATTGCAGTCGTCTACTAGCAGCATAGAGGATCACTTACCGTATAGCCTGTGATGGTGCTCGCATGCTGCTTTGGCATCCTCCATTGCACGCTGAACGCTGTGCAGTTCAGTGAATCCAGCACTATATCAAGAGGAGGCCCCAGCCTATCTGCTCAAAGCAAAATGACATTGTATAAGAGCCATAGGACATAAAACCTCTCTAGCCACCCAGCAGGTATGGCTTTGAAGAAGAATAGATGTGTGCTGCCCTTATTCCAAACAGTCAAACATAGCCCACTACTCAGATTTGACTTGCTGCACCTTCTTCCTCTCCACCTCTGCCCTCCAAGGCAGAAGTGGGATACCAGAAGAGAGGGGGTGAAAAGGAACATGCCCTCTCTCAGTGGCAAGGGGCTGTTGGTCAACTCAGGACATCTCATGGACAACGTCAGCCCTCCCCTCACCACCACCCTCCCACAGGCTTCACGGCCAACAGGAACAGCCTGGTGTGAGGAAAACTAAACCAAACCCAGAACATGCCTCCTCCTCAGCCCTTTGCTAGTTTGGCACTGGCCAAGAGACCCCCTTCAAGGCAACAAGAGATCTCCTGATCACCACCTGAATTCCTTCATGACAGCTATCAATGGGAAGGGCAATGATTTAAGTACGAAGCAAGTTTAGCCTGATGAGAAGAGCACAAAGGACCCCTCAGTTCCCACCTGCATTTGCAGATTACAGTGGGGGTTGGGTTTGATGACCTTTAAAGATTCCTTCCAGCCCAAACCGCCCTATGATTCTATGATTTAATTCAACTACTGCAAATAAAAAAGGCTGGAGAGGAAGAAAACCTTGAGATCCATGTCTCTAGTAACATGTTAGCAACTGCATTTACTGAGAGAGTGGCAGGTGGAGGAGCATGTCTGCTCTGTAACCTGAGCAAGATTTTTAACACAACTTCTCTAAACCACCATCATCCATACTCTTGAAATCAAACCCACCTAAAAAACAACTGCAACAGAGAACTGATTCAGACACTTTAACAATAACTTCATTTTTCTTCAAGGCAACAGTTTTACTATACTTAGGTTTTTTGCATGCCCTGACCTATGAAAATTTTAAGAAAAGGATAAGGAAAACCTTTTTCCCCCCCTTTTTTCCATTAGCTCTGTCAAAATATCAAGCAAAACCAAGCTACTGTAAAGGTCGTTTTTAGATGTGAAGCAAGCCTACATCAGATTTACACTTCTCACTTCCACCAACATATTTGATTTGAAGCTAAATACAAAACTTAATAGTTTACAAACTCTGCAGAGTTATCGATAGCATCAATACCCTAGTAGTTAAAACATGAGTAGAGCTGATATTCTGTTCCTTTTCAGATTGACCCTATATTTTCCCACTGCTAGGATACTTTTTGCTTTATGGTTCTTCATTTGAGTGGGCAAGTACAGCCAGTCAGGGTCCACACCTCTCGGTTAGCACTGACGACTCTTTGTTTTCCTTGCCCTTTTATCTATTTATTTCTCTTCAATGCTAGAAGAAATCCTGGACAATGCTAGGTGCAATCATGAAAGGATAAATACATAAATTATTCAAGAGATCCTAGCTTCTCTCTAGCAACCTTTGCCCCCTATGCCTGAAGTTTCAGCCATAAAAGCACATAAAAAAATTCCCATCAGGCTGGCTCCTGGGCAAGGCTGCAAGGACTGCATGTGATGGGCTCCTTACCAAGAACTTTAAAAATTTTTTCCTTTAATTGTTGAAACAACAGAGCAGGGGACAAAAAATCCCAATACACCTTCAGAAGAAGGGACTACCTATGGTGTACTAGAGCTTCGTATTTTCTACACACCCCAAGGATCTTGCTTATCAATTCAACTTGAATGAAATTCTGAAGGCTAATGCACTATTATAACATCCCCAAGAAGTCTGTGTAGCCATAACAGGGCAGGGCTGCACATACACATTAAGGAGGGAAAATATACTTACGGCTCTACCTGCCTGAATTGTCCCCATTACCTGCCTGATCTAACCTGAGTTAATGGGAGCACACGCAAGAATTAGTCTGCCCTAACAGGCTCCTACTCTGTAAACACAAGCCACCAGCCAGATTCCCAGTTTCCCTCCCAGCCTGTCTCATTTCCCAGAGGGTAAAATAGGTAGTTGCAATACCCTCCCAGCTCCTTTCGAGGGACACCACCAGCACCTTCCTTCCCCTGGCTCCCAGGGAATGGGCATGATGGAACCAAGCACATGCTAAATGGATCTTCAAGAAAGCAAATAACCATCCAGTGCTTCGAGCAATGCCATGGAGGACCCATAGGCTTTTAAGCATGTTCCTGAGACACTGGAAACTACCTAGGACCCAAGGACGGGGACATCCACCCATCCATACTGCCTGTACAGTCTGTGGCACAGGTTCAGCCTCCTAGGAAAGTCTCCCAGGAATGGTTTGGAGAATAGCACAGCTCACAAACCACAACTGTATGTCAGTACAGACACCTTTCGGTAAGGAAAGGAGTTCAGCCATATGGATGAGAGCCAAACCATGCCATGCTACCTGCTCTCTGAAAACGGGCCCTCCCCCATTTTTTTTATTAACACAGACTTAGTCTTATGGATCCCTGCCACCCTTGTATTACTTTCTGGGGAGGCTCTATGAGACAAGTTTGCTGGGAGGCATAGTTGCAGATATAAAATTTAACCAGTGATGACAAATATATAAGGTAGGCTTCAAATAAATATTCTGGATACACTATAGGCCAATGAAATTATTTACAGAAAGTATTTGGTAAATAATTTGGAATAACAAATATATTTGAAAAAAGTGCCATCCATTTGCAGATTATCTGCAAACAGAGAAGCAACATCTGTTTAATAAGGAGCCACGCCATGAATTATTCACCCAGGCCAACTAAACAGTACTATCTCCAGTTTGCAGATGATAAAAGTGACACAGAGAGCCAAATACTGACCTCAGTTACTCTGGCCTATAAATTGTCACTGGAGACAAGTAAATACAAACTTAAGCCGGGGAAAATGAGAGCAAGGAGCCGAAGAGGTCTATATTTCCATCCTCCTTGTTTAATTCTCCCTACAAGTCAGTGAATTCCCCTAACACAACAAAGACCATGGCAGGAGGCACGCTTGGGAACCAGGGCTAAGCACCATCAGCACCTAGCACTGTCTTTGCGAGCATCCTCAGATGATGGTCAGTGGTCAAACAAAGGTCTGGGGAGTGCAGGATCCACTCACCACACCGCTGCATCCTGTAGTCACATGGCGCTCACCCTGCCAGGGACCACACTGCCCCCTGCTTAAATGGGGAGCCAAGAAGAAGAGGAGAACCTGGGCCAGCCCTGTCCCATGCACAGAGTTATTTCTTGGGGAAGATAGAGCGCAAGGCAGAGAGGAGCATCTCATGCAGTGTGGTAGACCCCACAGTCCTCTGCTGTCACTGCTCCTGAACTTGCAGCATATTGATGTGCATCTGGGGATTCAGGGTCACTTCTGGTTGCCAGAGCCTGAATTCCAGACAACCCGCCAGAAAGTAAAAAATGTCCATTTTTGGACTGGACTTTCCCTTCGCAGCTATGACAAAGGGACTGCACAATCTGACACAAGCAATGTTTATGCCACTGAGATGCAGGAGATGTTGTGGCTTTGAAAGAATCATGCTGCAATGCTATATCAAAGTGATTTGTTGGTTGGTCTCAACTGTTGCAATACAAATCACTGTTTTACTAGCAAATTATTTTGAGATAAATGCACGCTTGAGATATTTTGCAAGATTTTACAGAACATTACATATAAGGCACACTAAAAATGGATATTAGAACTGGTTTAAACATTTATGTCTATGTCAAAGGTCATATTTAGACTATAAAAAATAAAAGTAGTTTTCAAGGGTAAAAATCTTTGGGTATTTGTAGTTCCTCCTACAGTTCAGGTCAGAAATACCTTTCTTCTCAAAATTCAGCATGAAATCTGTTAATCTGGTAGCACCACGCACAGTGCAAAACCACAATGGAGCCTACTCCCCTCTGCAGCCTGGTGGATGGGAACCTGCAGACAAGAGGGGTGCAATATATCTACTACTTGTACATACTCCTAAGATCTGCCTCAGTGATGATCCCACCTGCAAATGTCTTCTGCAGTTGGAACCTGTGAATACCTAAGGCATGGAGATTAGCTCTGATCATAAAGACCAAGGAACCAAGTTAGATAAAAATAAAATTAAATGCATTTTGTACAAACACACTCATTCTCCTTTCTGGCCCGTCATGGACAGAAAGTCCAATATTGTCCAAAATGTTTTGATGAAACTGGTAATGGAATTATGACTTTGGTCCATGCAAGGAAGCCATTAATCAAGGGGGAGCATGCTTACACATATTATGACTATACACTCTAAAATTATATCAAATACAAGAAGTTAATGAGGATTTGTCTGCAGATAAACAATGTTGACCTGCCAACGTTGTATTTACTTTTCTGCTTACAGCTATTTTGTTTCTTGTTTGTAGATCTCTCTTGTTCTGTACTTCTGCAAAGATGCAAAAAACTGCTGAACTAGTGAAGAAGTCACCAAATAAGCTCTCCAAGTGAGCTTAAGACCCCTCTCTCTAAGTTGGAGTTAATTTTATCATTTTAAAGTAATTACCATTATTTAAATTTTTGGTTCACAAAAGCAACCCAAACTGAATATGGTAAAAAAGCTTACCCCATTGATACAAGTGTCATTTCCATTGCAGCTCCCACTGCGCCATACAAGAGCCTCTGCCCATAAATTAAATGCCCTCAGGCTACCATCAGGGTGGCAACAGGCAAAGTGCCTCCTGGGAATGGTCCCCAGCCCGCGTAAGTCAATGACCTTCCAATGCCTTGGGATGCTCCTTGCCATCTCTAAGTCCACAAGCAGAGATGTCACTTCCCTGTCTACCCTTGCAATTTTAAGCAGAGTTAGCCTGGGTACCTGATGAGAACACTTCAAGTTAATCCACCCACTGCTCCCAGCCTAACCATGCTAGCCTTGTGCAAGGCTCAGGAGTAACTGCTTCAGCTTGATGCTTTCCTCCAGCTACGGCAAGAAAACTGCTTGTGCAGACACAGGCAAGTTCCTCCTTCTTTCGAGTCATGGAGTGACCCCAAAATCTTACTACAGATGTGAATAATCACAAGAACTTGCCCAACTTCAAAACAAATTCATTTCTTATGGTCACAAGCTTCACATCTGAAGTGCTTTGGATAACCTGGATAAAGCTCGTCACAGTTGGTACTACTATTCAGAGGAAATTTCAAAATTTATTTAAATTTTAAATTAGATTAAAATAATACTGACTGAAAATGGTATTTTTTAAAATACTCATAAATGGAATATCTGAAAGGATTGGGGTTGGAAAATTTTATTTTAGGATTTTAATTTTATTTTGTATTTCATCTTCTCTTTCCTTTTTAGATGTTTATGCTGTTTCAAGGCATGCAGGTAGTTACAGGTACTTGCAGGTCCTGAAATAAAATACAAATAATTCACTGATACAATCCCCATGCAATAATATGGTAATTCATTTAAGGGAAAACAGATGGTTTGTTTCATCTTTACCAGTTTGTGGTTTAGAAAATTAAAATCTTTATACTGTATATTCTGTACTACTGTTAACGACACATAGGTGAATGAAATGAGATAACCATTTCATTATTTCACTTTTAAATCACTGTGGGTAGCAACTAAGAGGTACTGACTGAAGCACGCCTTATTTTCCAGGTCGCTGTGTCTCCTGTTTTTGTCCCATGAAACGAGAAATTTGTTGATGAAATGCTGGCTGTCACTACTAACATGTCACAGTATAAGGTAACAGGAATAAAAACCCTCTTGAAAGACATTTCAAACTAATTCTAAATTGAAGCTTTCCAAACAAAACATTTTCCAGGAAGATAAATACCTTTGGATTTCTTTTGTCTCAAACATTATTTAATTCTGTTCACTAATTCATAAAAAAACCCTGAGTTTTAATGAGACAGCATTTTATCATTGAAAAAGCTGTTTTCATGAAAAACGTCTGTCTACTCCTAGAGGTGAAACAAAGTGTATTATGGCACATTCAATCTCTGACTGAAATATTGGTGAAATTCTCATTTGTAAAACAATAAACAGCTATAAGTTCTTCTCGTTTTCATTCTTTTTACAGATTGAATGAGGTTATGCAAACACCACGGTGGAATGAAGACAGCATGACAAACTGAAAAAGGTCAGGAAATCCTAAATGAAAAAAATGTGCCATCTTCTAATCTCTTTGAAGTGTTTTCCAGCTCCCACTGCCCAGCAGCAGTATGTAAGAGAGCAAGAATCTCCCAGCCACAACAATTACAAAGGACGATGACTTGAAACTGGAAAATCTCAGCAAGTCTCTCCTGATCCTGCACCCTGAGTAGCAACATCAACATTGAAAACATCAAAAAATTGAGAAACCCTGACAGTTGTTGCTCTGAATGAGTCACCTACCACTGCTAATGGATTAGATTCCCACAAGAGGAAATCCACTGGGTCACCCCCACACTGCCACAGAGAGCACTGGTGCAGAGACTGTAGGTAGTATGGCCCTGTGGAGGCATCACAGTTTTTGACCCACACCGGAGAGCAAAAACCTTTGGAGAGACTAACCCAATCTCAGTTAGCCCTTTAAAAATACTGTAATAATTACAATGAAAAAAACCCCTCAATATTATAATAATAGCAGGCTTGGACTCACGTGATGTTTTTTCTGATGCAGTATATAGCATCTATTATCTGCCTCAGGTACATCTGAGGTGATTGTCATCAGGGTATTTATAGCCCAGGGAAGAAGAATGAAGGAGGCAAAGCTCAGAACTTAAGCTACAGTGCAACTCAGTGAATCCCTTTACAAACGAACAGGCACAGTGTCCATGGTGACCTTGTCATTGCTTTTCCTGCTTTGTCCTGGCCCTGCAGATCGCAGAAGAGAAGAGCAGAGGTAGGAAGCCCTGTTCCCCTCCCCATGCTCCTCCCCAGAGCAAGGCTCTGCTCCTGGGAAGGCTCCAACTCTGCAGAGAAGGGAGGGAGAAAGTAGGGGAGCTCTGCACAGTGCACAGTGACTTCCATGTGTGAGAAGGAAAAGCAGAAACTGATTTTTCAGATAATTTTTTTAAGAGCTAGATATAGAAATAAACTTCTAGCTGTGGATGGTTACACACTGGAACTGCTTTTGGGGAATTCCTGGTGCTAAAGGTTATTAAAATCGGGGCACCATTATCTCTGAGTAAAGGTCTAGTTTATACGTGTCCTGCCTTTGTCAAGAGGAACAGACAGGGCAATCTCTGGATAACTCTTACAGGCTTGTGTTTTCAATAATTACTGATCAGAGGCCAGTCTGACTAACACCAGTGCATACACTGTACGTGCACCTGAGATAACTTGGTGAAATATTTCTCCTAATGGAAGCGGTTTCCACTTCCAATATAGATGTAGTATAGACGCCTGCAAAAAGCCCACCAAGACACTCCACCTACATAAACTCAGGTGCACTCCTGCAAGCCTGAGTCAAAATCTAGCACTTGTGCCCCTAAAACCAGGCTTGTGCTTCAGCTGTCAAAACCCCAGTGCTGGGACATGTTTGCCCTAATTCCTGATGCCTCTGTAGCATCTTGGCCTGGAAGACAAAGGTGGTAGCAAGGTCCCTAATCCCAAAGAACAGGAAGCACTGAGGCTCACCTCTCCCTGTTCCAGTCTACAGGCTGCTTGAATGCAAAACTCAACATTTTCCTGGCTTGGGATTTCCTGGCTGGGCTTGGACTTGCCTTGTCCCTACAGATGTGTACAGCAGCTGCTGCCACAGCCCTGCCTGCCCTGGTACTGCCTGCCTTCTCATCAGCTACTTCACCATTTTTCAAATAACTTTTAAAAATAACTCTCTGGGAGGTTTAACATAAGTGTTAGAAAGAACCTGAAAACAAGCAACAGCTGTTAGCATGTCTGTGCAATAGACTTTAATAATCTGTAGGATGGGCTGGATAACAACCAGCATGCCAAGTGCATCCCCTGGCATACCCTCCAACCCCATCTCGCTCCATGATTTTCTATACTGGGACTACACTGGGAACAGCAATCAATTAATAAGCCCCTCTGCTGATGGGCAGCAGCAGCTTTCCAGCCAGGCATCCCAGTAGATTGGGACATGCTGCCTGGGTGAGACAGACCCAGTGAGCCACTGAGGAAACTCTGCACCCATGGAAAACTGTGTCATCCAGAGGTGCAGTTTCATCTCACCACTAAGCAAAAGCAGCAGCTCACTGCCAACAGCAAGGGCAAGGTCTCACATCTTCTCCTGCCCCGCTACCTCCATCCTCTTCCATCCCTTTACCTCCAGGCATTTACTTCCACCTTCCTACCCCAGGGCTTCTGTCTCCCCTTTTGCACCAATTCAGGTGTCATATAAGAGAATTTAACTCACTTCCACAGCCCTCATGGGCTACACATCTGAGGTGTTAGGAAGTACGAACATTGGAGGATCTCCAGAAAACACAGCTCTCCAAAACACTACTGGAAGCAGAAAGAGGAAAATATTAACAAAGCTGATCACACAGTGCTTAAAGTTCCTAGCTGAGTCTTAGGCATCCTTGATGAAAATAAACTCTACTAAGCAGGTTATTACTGTTCTGAAATGAAATTATAAAAATAAGGATAAAAGTCAGCCTGCTACATTTTCTGAGCATTTATACCATGGGTAAAATACATAAGAGAACCACATATCAAAGACTTTGTATTTATTATCAAAAAATACAGATTCATTATA
Source organism: Phalacrocorax carbo (assembly GCF_963921805.1). Taxonomy (NCBI): domain Eukaryota; kingdom Metazoa; phylum Chordata; class Aves; order Suliformes; family Phalacrocoracidae; genus Phalacrocorax; species Phalacrocorax carbo. The sequence goes on along the minus strand of NC_087548.1, from coordinate 16,212,026 downwards.
TATAAATATATATATAAATAAAAAGGGCAGATAAGCTATAAGAAGTCTAATAAATAACTTGAAAATTTGTTTTCCCATCAATCAGTATCACTTATGGGTGTATTTTCCAGGTGTCCACTATCTAAAGCTTATTATCTTCAATGGGAACCATAGCAAAATTGGTTATATTACTTGAAAAATGTTCTCCTTGATGTCTCTTAATCTCTTCGCTTTATCTACAGCAGATTTCCCTCTCACTGATACACAATACAAAACTGAGCTCTTGAAGAAAAAACTTAGTATAAGAAACAAAACTCAAGGGGACCTTCTAGAAAAGTGTTCATATAGAAAAACCTGACAATCATACATGTATTATGGACACACACACAAAAAGATTAAAGTATAAAGAGGACAAAGCTGACCATTTGACAAGCAACAAGTGTGCAGGATGAGGACAGGACATGCCACATCTTGGGTTCCCACAATCCCTAGAAGTCCTGAGTAATTGTTTTGAAGCTCATTATTGGTGGACACAAACAAGCTGGTCATGCCCCAGAGAGTACCACACAAATAAATGTGCAGGTTGGTTGTCTCCAAGGTTTCGGCACAGGCCTCATATGGCTACACCACCTCAAAAATGGTAGTGACCTCCCACAAAATATCTTGGTATTGATCACAACTAAAGCAAACACCCACTTCCTCTGTAGACAGTATAGCAGTATGTCAAGGTGGTGTTCTCAGGCCATGATAGGATGGAGGACAGCTCAAAGGAAGCTAGATGTGAGAACTGAAATACACAGCTTCAAAAGATACTTGTGACATTTTGCAAAATCACAGAGAGGATGATGTTGGAAGGCACCTCTGGAGATCACCTAGTCCAAACCCCAGCTCAGAGCAAGCTTGGCTACAGCAGGTTGCTCCAGACTTCGGCCAGTTGCGTTTTGAGTATCTCTAAGGATGGAGATGCCACAACCCCTCTGGGCAAGTGCTCAATCACCCTCACTGTAAAAAAAACTTTTCTTATGTTTAAATGGAAATTCCTGTGTTTCAGGTTGTGCCTGTTGTCTCCAGCCCTGTCACAGGGCAGCACTGAGAAAAGAATGGCTCCATCTTCATTACCCTCCTCATCAGGTATTTATATATATTGATAAGATCTCCCCGAGTCTTTTACTGTCTAGGCTGAACTGTTCCTCTCAACCTCAATTTGTCCCCGAGACGGAGACGCTCCAGTCCTTTAAATAGCTTTGTGGCCGTTTGCTGTACTCGCTCCAGTACAACCTTGTCTCTCTTGTACTGGGCAGCCCAGAACTGGACTAAATCCTCCAGATGTGTCTCACCAGTGCTCAGTAGAGAAGGATCACCTCCCCTGACCTGCTGGCAACACTCCTCCTAATGCAGCCCAGGATGCTGCTGGTGTTTTAGCTGCAAGGGCACATACACCAGGGCTGCCACTGCACAGTGTTCTTAACCTGACTGGAGAAACCAGCTCAACTGCAGCTGTGATTTTACTAAAGGCTGCTGAAGGCCAGGTCAGGGAGGAAATTTGTCATTTTCTCAAGGAGCAGGAAATTCTTCTCTGATTCAGTTCCTCCATAAGAAACAGGATAATTTCACTACCTTCTGCAGTCACCAAGTCTCTCCATTCACCAGCAGTATCAGCAAAAACCACAGAGGAAATTCTTTGTCTCCATTAAACGACAGAAATAGGCATGTTTTTTAAACCTGAATACCCATACTAATGTAGTGTGGGACACAGCTCTGTGTCCAAAATGCCAGTGACAAGCAGTGGGATGTGAAAGCTGGCAGAATGACTGGGAGGGATGAAAACTTCTTTGCTGCAAGAAACAATAAGACATGGAAATATATCTCAGCATGAATAAAGACAAAATACGTAAGGGAACAAACAGGTAATGACCCATGTACAGTTACAATGTCCACAAAGCACTGTACTCCCTAATCATGTCAAAGTGTTCCCTGCCCCACCACAGTTTGCAGGGTCCAATCTTTTAGCCCAAACCCTTACCAGGGCTGCCTCACCGTACAAGCCGTGCCCTTCTCTTGGCAGCAGCTGGTTAAACAGCTCTTTCTTTTCCCCTTTCTGCCCATTTTAGGTGCTGCTAGTCCTTTGTCCAGCAGTGACTTTCTTCCCCTTATATTCTGCAGGCTGCTTCTTCCATCTTCCCCATGATCACAACATGTTACAACTCCACAGAGGTAAATGGCTTGAAGAGTTTCAACTCAGCCTACTGAGTCCATTAGCATATGTATGGAGAGAGATGCAGTTCTTGATTGTATAGTTGGTCATACCATAACACTGCCATTATGACTGTCCAATTAAGATGAAAACAGTAGCAACCCACATGCAACAGGTTCATGAGGGTACATCATGACATGGGAGCGGGAATTAAAAATGCTAAGCAGGACACTGGTATCTGTGTTTGTAGCTGCAGTACCAGCTGCAATGCCACCATCTCTGTAAAGAGCCATCTTCATAAAAAGCCTTATTATTTTTAGAGACATGTTGTCTTCTCCTGAGATTATCTAGAAAGCAGAATATGAAACAGAGGTGAAACATTTCTGTTCCAAGGAACAAATTCTGGCTTCTGCTCTCTCTAATTAAACCACAAAAGTTCTTGCCCTAGACACTTAGTTTCCATCATTTGTAGTTTGACAAGTTTTGTTCATGTTTTTTTTCCTAAAATGATCTTCTAGTTGAAATTTCTCATTCATGAAATAATTTAACTTGAGTGAAATTCTCTATAATCTTTACCTTTAGGATTTTTTTCAGAAGATTTTTGAGCTCAGCAACACGAAGCCAGTCTTGGTTTAAAACTTTTTATGTGCAATAATGCCTCTAACACATCAGAAGAATTGGAATGATTTCTGTATTTGAAAGCAGCATGCTCAACTTTCACAAGATGCTCATTTCCCCTCGTTTTAGAAAGACAATTCAAAATGCAAGTTCAAAATGTACCATCATTTTCAAAGGTTCCAGCAATTTTAAATTACTTTAAAAATCGAGAGAAGTGTGAAGAATAATTTGGCTTGGGATTCTCACAGCCTTGGAGAGCTTTCTGTGTGAGTTACACCAGTCTGGCTATCCTCTGAGGATATGGGGAAGCTCAGAACCCCTTGGTGTCTCCTTCTCAGAACAGTTAGTGTTAACATGACTGCTATCTGCACTGTTATTTAAAAAGTGTTTATTAAATATAAGGTTAACTTATATAAATGGAAAGACACCCATCACCACTTGATGATACACAGAGAAAGCCAGATGCAGAATATGTCAGCACCTGCACATGGTTTCTCTCTTCTAGGTCTAAAAATTATCCAGAATATCTTTTAGAAATGCTTGAATGAAAGATCTTTTTCAGAAAACAAAGCTGGTGTATTTTGACCATCCAATTACATAACCAGAAAGTCACTAACAGAAGGTTTCTCCCAGGATCCCATAGCTGTCCTCTTCCTTTTGAATAAAAGGCTCCCCGCATCAATATTGTATGGATTTCTCTTTCATTGGAGGCCAATATCCTGAGGAGTTTTCCTTTTGTGGATGTAGTTACACTGTGCTCCGTAGAACTAGTGCTAACGTGGTGTATTTCACACTATACACCTCTCACCTGGAGAGTTTTATGGATCACCACACCCCATACTATTACCAAGGTTTGAGTTAGTTACCTGGTTGTGATGGATCTTTCCCCCTAAGCCTCCAATTTTCAGTGGTTTATGCTCTCCTGAAGCAGTTACTTTCAAAGATTAGTTCGGCTGTGCTTGTTCTCAGCTCAGCGACTCTGAAAAGTCTGAAAAAATAATGTTCATCTTTGGCTGTGGTTTGGATGTTCACTTTATACGAAATAAATAATTTGGTTTTCACATCTAAGCACCCTCACTACAAATAAAAAATACAAAGGAAATCAAACCTTGTCTATTCTTACCCAAAAGTACTTTCTTTCAGCTGGAATTAATTATGAAGGACTGATTTTGGGTTTTGTTTGGTTGGTGAGGTTTTTTTAGATAGATCATTTGTTTGCACAGAAAACCATTAGGAAATTTTATTCAAGATCATACAGCTAACATAGTCTCCTGTGTGCTTGTGGTTTAGAAAGTCTTTTACTACATGGTCACAGACCACTGTTGCACGTTCACTGATAAATAGGCACCAAATTGTATACCCTTTAATATATGAAATAATAAAGTCTGCAAAGACCTCTTCAAGGTAATTTACTCAGATTACAGGCATCGTTGGTATATTTTAATAACTTATTAATATGAGAAAAGTGTTCTATAACCACTTACGTTAGTGTTTCACTTTGTTGTGGCAGAAAAGCTGTGAAAAGATCCTATCAGTGTGGTCTTGAGTCTCCATCATGAAGCAACAACATTAGTCACCTTATTTTTAAATTATTTTAATTTTCATTAAAGACCACATTAAAGGGATATAGGCAGAAACAGGCATAAGGTTGACTGCCAATATAAGCATGACCTGAGGAATGGGAAACTTCTAAGTATACTCGCAGCTAATTGATGAGTTTGTGGGGCACTGAAGAGAACTCATTCACTGAAATTTTCTGTTTTAAGGCAACAGGGTACTCTCCTGCTCCTCAGGATGATTTTGGGTGACTGACAGTCAGAACCCCTGCCATTAAGTTCAAGAAGCTGAATCTGATCATCAGATGTGCTCACTCCTAACAAGCTGTACACGGTGCTGTACCCTACCTAGTCCAGTGTCACTGTTTATCTCCCACAAAAAAAGAGTGTGTTTTTTTCTGCAGGGCACGCTGGAAGATATGTAGGCGTTCATCTACATGTTATTACTAAGGTAATGCCTAGCAGCCTTGACTAAAATTGGGGTGCAGCTGAGCTGAGCACCCTACAGAAGTCCTACTGTTGCCTACTGTGACATGGTTGGAAAAGGATAAAAGCACAAAAGCACTTAACCCCATTTTGAAAACTGAAAATCTGGCCAGGGAAGGACTGGAAAACCCTCAAAGCAAGTCTGTGACAGCTTCAGCACAGAGAGATTTCCCAAGGCTCATTCTAGTGCCTTAACTCCACACAACCCCTGCTTCCAAAGCATCACTGGGAACTCCAATACCAGGTATAGGTATAAGTCCACCAATTTTTTAAAATTTCTTGGCTAATTCTACCTTTCTGAACACCAGTAGAAGTCTATGTAGTAGTCTTAGAGGGGACACTGGCAAAAGGGTGCCCAAGAAAAATATTTACTGAAGGTTTCCTTCTTACCAAGGAAGCGATTAGCTTCCTCTGTAATCAGAGGAATCATGAAATAATGATTTCAGGATGGAAAGGACAGAACATGTTTTGTTGCAAATAAGACCAAGTAAAATGAGAAAACATACTTTAAAATTAGTGATTAGCAGTGACATAGCAAGTAACGTGCTCAAGTGAAATAATTCAGTGCATTCCCATTGCTGTCTCAGAGTGTATTAGGGGAATGCTCCTATCTGTGGGAGATGGTGATGGGATTGATCAGCACTAGCAGGACTTACCAGGAGATGGGCACCACAGGTACAAGATCAAGCCCAATCAAAATGAAAATGTCACACAATCTTGTGACACAGCTTACACCCAAATGTGATAAATGACATACATATATAATTAGCACTTGGTTGATTTTCTTGCTGTTGAAGCAGTGGGGTCTGATAGCCTGTGTTTGGCCTATGTCTGAAACATTAAAAGAATTATATGTGTATTATATGTGTATTATATGTGTATTATTCCCCCAAATAAATTATTTACATCTTCTTTATTAGTTTCAGCTCACAGATACGCACCAGCTCTGCATCCCTAGTGTTAGGAATCATTCAGCTTTGGACCCATGCCTTTCCTCAGACACTATACATTCTGCCACAGATCAGTCTCACCCTTGCATGCTTTACATGCAGAATTTATTATGGCAGTGAATTACAACTTATTCTATCATTGTTCCAAAAAAAATTGTAATATTTAAAAAACTCAAATAAGCACCTTCCTTCCCAAAGACTGCTACATTTTCCCTATCTGTAGACCTGATTTTTACAGCAGATTGACCTATTTTGATACCTAAATAGGGCTAGACTTTCAAAAGTGTTCCATATCCAGCAGCTCTTATTATATCCAGATTTTCTAAAGAATTCAAGCATCACAGTGCCAAGTTCTTTGGGAAAAAAAGTGCTTTACTGTAGTGCTGACCAAGGAGCTGGGCTCTTTCAAAAATCTGGCCCTGATATTGAGTGCTACACTCTTATAAAGCCTTCAGACCTTAAGCAGCCTGATTCCTCCAGCATTTACACCAGTGACGTCTACTGTTATGGACATCTGGGAAATAGATACAATACAAGCCCAATTCTTTGTTGATGTTAGTTGGCAAGCATAATATATATTAAAAAAAAAAGATTCCTAGACATCAGGTATGAATATTTTATTTTCTCTGGGCAGACCAACTCAACAGTTTTAATATTTTAGAGGGCACTGGAACTTTATCCTCCGATACTAAAAAAGTAACAATGTGATATAGTGCAACAAGTTCATGCCATGAACTTCCATAGGAAATCAGCTAAGTGGTTGGCTCTTTCCGCTATAAGCCTCTAAAACCATAGATCCATTAAAATTCAGTATCATTGTGTTTATATTAGTAGCACTGTTACACATTGGGAGCTAGATTTAGGTTTTCCAGCCTTCAACCAGTTGACTGAAACTTCAAACAGAAGCAGTGAAAACCTGTGCCTTTGCAGAAGGCAAAATCAAGAAAACAATGTCAAAGCAGCAGCACAAATGACAGCTTCTGGGAGCACAAGATTTAGAGAATCTCAGCCTAATCTGTTCCCAACTACGTTATTCACTGCATGGCGTCTAAGGATTTGTTTTAAGCCCTTCCCAAAGTGTCTGTCATCCTATTTCCTTGTCTCCAGCAAAAGTATCACATAACTGTAAATAAATGTTCAAATGAGTTTAGCAGTCATCAGGATGTTTCAAATTTGAGCACAACAGCTTTTTTTCCCGAAGTTCAATTTAAGAAGTTCCATTTGTGGCCATTTTACTATATACTTTATTTTTAACTTCATGGACAGATTTCTCACTCCGCTGCTTTCTTGGGATTACAAAATTGATCCTTGTAAGGTCAGCATTGAATGAAAAACTTGGGAAAATGGAGATGTGTTTGGCTCTCTTTTTTTCTTTTGGCTCACAGGACCTCCCAGTCAGTTCCTTTTAGTGAAGATGAATTTGGTTTATCACTTGTCTCTCAATACAACCCTTTGCTTTCACCTCAGTTACAATTCCTGTACAAGCCTCACTTCTATTGCTATTAAAAGGGCAAAGTGAAAGGAAAAAACATTGTAAAGAACTGTTTACTATCTCATCTCTTCTTTACCCATTACTTTTGGATGTGCAAGTAAACGTCAGTTCCCTTCCACTCTTAACGACCCAGCATGGGATACACTGCAGAACAAGGCAGACATATGAGCTACCTGGAACTATACCTGTTCTCAGCGTTTTAACAGCAACTTTTCACAGTAGGGACCCAGCCGTGGGGTTCTTGGAAGCTTGCAATTCCAATAGACCTTGGCAGAATGCAGGTGGGATTTAAATCATATACTGCTGCACCCGAACTATCTGGGGGATTTCCCTTTTCAAATCTTGCTACAAGTGGATTTTCAAATGTTCGCACAGATTTCAAAAAAATTGTTCCCATATAAAACTGGCTACTTCTTATACAGAAAAAAAAAAAAAAAGTGGAAAAAGAACAACTGAATCAGTCAATGAACATGAAATAACATGTTATAAAAAACCTAACATAAAATGTGTAGCTAACAAAATTAACGTATGCACAATGTTATCAGATTAATTCATCTCCTCCACAGTACTACAAATAATTTGTTTCCAAGTTTTAAACCGTTTTCATTAAATGCATAGGAATACATTTCCACTAGGTCCGTCATTCTTCCATGATTAGGGGAAACAAGTACGCCAGTACAGTAATCTTTAAAAATATTTACACATTCCCATCCCCAACTTCACATATCTATTCTTTTAATGCAAGCTACTAATTTTCTCATTCACAACTACCGTCTATCTGATTTCCTCAAGTACTTAGTGGTAGCTATTATAATAACCAAGGATCATGGGACTAGATCCCTGAGAGACAAGGTCAGACCAGTAAAATTAGCCATCTGTCCAGTAAGGGCTTTAAGCTCAGGCTGTATTTAAGTATTAAGTTTCCAACTGTAAAGGCATTTTTTTTTCCTCACAAGAGCAAGAGAATGCACAGCACTGATTCTAAAAACAGCAATTCAAAATTTTTAACACTGTGGAACATATACAAAAAGGGTCTGTGTCCTGTAAACACTCTGTGAGCTAAGGCACGATCTACTAAAATTGCTATATTTTACACTGGTATGATACCAGGGAAGTTAGTGATAAAAATCGGTGCTGGCCTTAAAAACTCCAGGACAGTCTCAGTGCATGAAACCGTCCTGGGTGTCAATATTTCCTCTAACCATCACAATTTTTCAAGCATGCAGAATGTCAAAATGCACCATGCACTCTGTCCCAACCCACTGTTTATTTACATTTTACCTTACTGTTCCATACGCTGCAGTCTGCACGGGCTATAAAAGCTGCTCAGAGCCCAGGTTTTTAACTTTCAACCACTAAGGACCATGTACCAGCACCTTGATCAACATGCAAAACCCCATGACAGCCGTGGGAATTCGCCCGCAGGTCACCGGTAACACCCAGCCAGAAGCACCTTGAAGCAGCCCACATCATGCTTGTTACAGAATAACTACAATTTTTTGATTAAGTTATTGCTTCCCTAGCCATTTTTCTTTTCCATTTACTACTCTATGCTTTACGTTATTCGCTGCCACGCACACAAATGTCACAGCCAAGGCACAGCCTTGCGACAGGAAATCTCTGACTGGCGCAGAGGTTCACCTGGCTCCTAACTCCGCTCACGCAGCACCACAGGTTACGGACTTCAGGGAGAAACGGGTAAAATTTCTGCAAATCGCTTCCGCAGCAGCAGCAGTCGCGCCCTGCTCCGTAACCGGAGCGAACGCACTGACTGTAAAATGCGGGAGAAAACGGTTCGTACACCGATGCCGCCACTTCCCCGCTTCCCAGGGCACACTCCCTGCCGCTGCCGGGCACCCGCTCCCAGCGGCGGGTGGGAGGACAAGGCAGGGGCTGGCAGGGAAGGGCGGGGAGCAGCCGCTCCGCAGCTCACCGAGGAGTTCATTTCTCAGAGCAGCGCCGCGACCCGCCCCAAGGGCCGACAGCCCCCCAGGAGCGCCCCCGGCTGCTCCCGGAGGAGCGCCCGCCGCTGTCCCGCCGCCGCTGCCCGGCCCCGCCGGCGTCTCCCCCCGCCCCGCCGCGCCCCCGGCCCGCGGCAGCGCCAAGTTCTGCAGGGACGCGAAACTTTGCCGAGTGCGAGGGCGGCGCTGAAAGGGCATCTCCGCACCCCGGCGCCGCCGCCCACCCTACCTTGCCGGCGGGGGATGCTCCTCCGCGGCGCCGCCGCCGCCGCCGCGCACCCGAGGCACGAAGCCAGGAGGAGCAGCGAGGCGAGGCGGCGGCGGCGGCGGCAGCGCCCCGGCATCTCCATGTGCGCCGCGTTCCCACGCCGCCGCCCGCGCGGGGGAGCTGGGGGGGCCCGCGGGCGGGGGTCGCCGCCGCCGCCGCGTGTCCCCTGGGGACGGCTGTCGGGCGGGGAGTGGGGCTGGGGCCGGCGCGGAGCGGAGCGGAGCGGAGCGGGGCTGGTCCCCGCGCCGGGCAGGGACGGGGAGGGAAAGGAAGGGAAGAGAAGGGAAGCGGAGAGGAGGCTGGGTCCGGTTCTTTGATGGGATTACCGCCGCCCGTGGGGCGGCCGCGGCGGCGCGGGGCACGGCTCGGCACCGCCCCTGCGGGGCGCCCCCGCCCCCCGCCGTCCCGCAGCCCCCCGGCGCCGGACCGGCCCCGAGGGAGGGCTGGGTGCGTCCCCCGCCGGCTGACCCCCGGGCCGGCCGGCCCTGCCCGTCAGGTGGGCACTGGGGACCCCCACCCACCGGGCACCATGGGGCGGTGTGTCACCCCCTCCTCAACGGAGACCCCCCTGCCGTATGCCTGCCCTCCCCCTACGCAAGGGGATGTCCTCGGCTCCCTCCCATCCTGCGGGACCCCGGCTCAGCTGCTCCTCCCCCCAGGGGCACGGCCATTGACACTCGGGCTCAGGGTTTCTTCCTTTTCTCCCTGGTTTCCCCGGGAAGGACGGGGCCGAACTGGTAGCCAAGTCTGAGGCGAAGGCGAAGCTAGGGAGAGGATTCGGTGAAGAAGTTGTTGCTGAGCTAAAAGGATAAATTAAGTTTAATCCCCCCAGATGGAGGCTGAGACCTATCCAGCCACCCAGACGAATATAGAAATCCTTGTGGAGATTAGAGGGGATGGGGAGGGCTGGGGGAGGAAGGCAAGGGGAAACCGCAGAATTTGAGGATCCCACAAGAAAAACAGGAAGGGACGTGCAAGAAGGAGCCCAAAGCATCCCTTCAGAGCAATATATCGTTGATGGGACAACAGACCAAATCTCTTTGGTCCGGTGTCCCATCTTTGAAATTTAACAGACAGAAGAAGGTGCAAGAAACTTCGTATTAGGCGGATGTGGGATTATCTGCCTGCTGCTTTAGGTCTCATCCTAATCTTGGTTAGTTAGAGATCAGTGTAAACCCTGAAACATCAGAGTTGTTATGTCTTGAGGGCTTGCATGGGCTTTGTTTTGGAAATGAGCTTCATTTGTTTCTTTTGCTGTTCACTTTGATAACTTTGAGTGTGTTTGGTGTCCATATAAATTACATATGTTTATACAGTCCCTTTTTGAATTTTATTAAATTTGTAACACTGATACTCTGTTCAATGAGTTCCAGGCTGTAATTTTATGGCATGTGGGGAAAAAATGGGAGAAGATCAGAAGAAAAGCGGTCTCGCTGCGTGAAAAACACTGAGACAGGAAAATAAGAAAAGATGTACCCTTTCGGGGTACGACAGGAGACAAGGAAATGGTGATGAAGTCCTTTTGGACAGAAGATCAGAGAAAGGGAGTTGGAGCCCATATCCTGTAAAAGCACAGCAAGCACCTCAGGAAGAACTTGGAGGGGGAAATCAAAGTCCTCGCAGGAGATGGGGTAAAGGACAGCCCTTGCATCCCTCAGGGACAAGGCAAGGAGGCAGAAATCTGGTCCCCTTAGAAAGGACAGCATGCGAGTTTTGGAGTGATCCCTGCCAGGAGGGCATGCTCAAGGCTGCAGGAATTAGAGATGAGGAGTGATTCTGTTAGTGTATTTGAGATGCCCATGGTGTCTCTCTCACATCGTTGTCAGCCTGCCTTGGTGGAGCTGGAGGAACTGCAGTACTTGTGGGAGAAGTGCAGGGCCTATGGCAGGAATTCCCAGTGGGGTCAGGGAACTGCAGTTCACAAGGCAGGGAATGAACTCTGGACTCCGCATTTGCCCACAAGTCACATGGGACTGCTCACTCATTGGTAAAAGATGGCAGAAAGATCACAGCCAGGGATGGAGAAAAGCTAAGTCTGTCCTTTATATATGGTCCAACCAATTGTTACTTGTACAGTGTGCTGTCATCAAATACATTACTATTTCTGCTTTTCTTCTTCCTTGATCTCCTTCCTTCCTTCTTTCTCCCCTCCATACGTCTTCTTTCCTTGGACTTTCTTTCCTGGCAGCACTCATACTGGCCACTGTAGTTTGTCTTCTTTCTCACGTATGCCTATCTACCAAAAGTAATCGGTGATGAAGTAGTAGTTAGACATATTGAGGACAAATTGATTGGATCACAAAAGTTCACACCACTAAATTTCAGGCAGTTGTGAGATTAAGACAGATTTTGTGATTTTTAATTACAGTTCGGGAAGATCATCTCTGCATCCATGCAAGCTGGAAACTTGCCTTCTGCTAGGGTGGAGTGGGTTATTCAGTTCTGGGTGTATGGACAGGTGCTCTTCTTGAAAACCCTATGAACAAGGTAATCCACCGCAAGCCCATTTAATTCCCTCTAAATAACAGAAAGAATCCCAGTGGCTTTCTCACTGGTAAGATTTTTACACTTTGGTTGTCTTCCAGTAGCAGACTGATTAGCATGAATAATGGTCGGCACATAGTTGTTATTGCCACCTCTCTCCAGAGGGAGAAGCATTTTAGCAGAGTATCTAGAACTAAAACTTAGAAGTAGGTTAAAAAATAAATGTATGCCTTGCTGTTCATTGATCTGGGAGAAAGCAAGATGAGTGAAGTGTGCCACGTACTTCTGAGAGTGCTGAGTTTCATGAGGGACTCATTTGCCAGCCTCAGACCAGCTTCTGAGATACATTGTCCTGTTACAGATGAAAAAAATATTACTTCATTGTGCTGGATTTTGGTGTGCCAGAGAAGCACAGTTGTTACTAATGACACACCATATTCATCCAGTTGCTCCTCTGTCCTCACCTGAAACTAGTTTTGTCTGGATTCAGTTTAATCAGTGATCTTTGATGGATCCAGCCTCAGAGCCATCTCTGTGCCAGTGATAAGATTTTTTTGCCATTGAGATTATGTAGATCTGTAAACTATCCATCACATGCCTGGTTCATCAGTAGTTGTATATAGTTGTTGACAAGGACTAAGACACAATCTTTAGGAAATCCGTAAGCCCAGGAGTCCAGTGGTGGTGGAGGCAGTTTTCCATCATTATCTGCTGCACGTACTCTACCAGGGAAGGTGCTAACTAAGCCAGCACATTAATTTGTATGTACTAGGCCTGTGTTCAGGTCAAATATTCCATCCTTTCTCCCCTGCTGTAGCTATGGGAGGGAATTGGGCTCCAGTCCACATAGTTTCTTACTCTGGGAAGCAAAGGGATACAACACAGAGCACAAAGTTTTTCCCTCGTATCTCTTCTCTAAGAGGGAACACATGGCCCTTCTCTGTGTGTACAGGAACAGGAATGCAAGGAATGATGTCCTGGGCAGGCAGGAGAAACACCTTCTTATACTTCTGTGTATGCAGACCCCTCTAAAAGCTCTACATACAGATTGATTCAGCTTGCAACTGCATTATACTGGTATGTCACTTGTGATTTGCAAGTGCTGAAATCAACAGCCACCCCTTTTCTTTGAAAAGATAAAAATAGATATGAAATTAAAGCACCAAATGTTCAAACATGGTCATAGCCTTCCTTTCAGGTTTTGGAGGTCCGGTGTAATCAAGTCTCACGATGAAACAAAGTGTTCTTAGCAGATATCTAGACCATTATTCATTCATAGTAAACAATATATCACTACTATTATTTGCAACACCTGATTTTACCATAAATCACCGAGGAAAGAGTTTGCTGTGGAAGGAGCTAAAGCAGGATGTTTACCCCAAAACTATTTGGTAAAAGTGAGGAAGCCTTCCTCTGTGGGCAATTAAGTGAACAGACAGAGAGACTGGAGAGCATAGAAGCCTGGCCAGTGGGGTTACGAGGCTTTTCCACTGTGATTCACTGGGGGAAAGCCACATCTTTGCCTTGGGGCTTGTCTTCACTTGAAAGATATTTGGGACAAAAAGACTGTGAAAATTTATAGCATTTTCCAGAGTAGCTCCATGTGTGGACATATTTAGTTCAGAGTAAGATTAGAAGAAAACCAGTGAAGGAGTCTTCTGTGGTAGAAGTATAAAAATTGAGGCATCTTTGATGAAATGGGATATTTTACACCTTTATAATTCTTTTTACTATGACAGCATAGGGCTGAGTTTAGGAAATTAGGAATCTGTACATTTTCATATTCATGAAGAATGGATTTTTCTCTCTTTAACTAAAGCCTCAAAAATGTTGTGGTTCTCAGTATTTTTTTCCTTAATGGTCTGCAACTTTTTAAAAGATTAATTCTGAATACATGGCATTATGTCAACTCATCCATAATCCACTATAGTGTCAGGAATTTTTCACAGGTTCCTCTTGAAAGAAGTGCATAAACTCTTGACCTTTTAAGGTCCTCTTAGTATGCTAAGATCACTCTACCTATTTTACCATCCTGATATTAATTTCAATATGAGACTGTCATAGTTTAGCCAGCAGCTCAGCCCCACACAGCTGTCCACTCACTCCCCCACCGGTGGGATGGGGAAGAGAATCAGAAGGGTAACGCTCGTGGGCTGAGATAAGAAGAGTTTAATAATGCAATGTAAAGGAGAACAACAAGAGGCATAAAAACCGGGGCGGGGCGGGGGGAGGGGAAGGAACCGCCAAAACAAACCACCCACAACGCAGCCACTCACCACCCACCAACCCGAGGCCACCCCTCCCCCAGCCGCCACTGCCCCCCCTCAATATACTGGCCATGGTGTCACGTGGTATGGAATGAACCTGCCATTGGCCAGTCGGGGTCAGCCGCCCCCGCCACGGCCCCGCCCCTCCCAGCCCCCCCCCCCCCCCGCCACGCGGCAGAGCGCGTGGGAAGCTGGAAAGGCAGCCGCCCCCCCACGGTGGGGAGAATTAACCCCTTCTCAGCACAGAGACACCGACTATGAGTTATACCAATCTATATCAGCAATATACAGAATTACGTAGAAGTGACAATCTTGACCTTGGTAACTTCATAAATTTATGGAATATAAAGGACCATTACTTACCAGTTTTCAGATACAAGCCTCATAAATGTTAATGTCACTTAACCAGCAAACTTTATTTTAGCAGGTTACATTTCATTTTATAGCAATAACATACAAATCACAGTAATTTGTAACTTTTAATTAGAAAATAATGATGTTTCATGAATTTATATACTGCTTCTACTAACTGGTATAATAAATAATTATCTAACTGGTAAAAAAGCAAATAATTAATTAACTTGCAATATAGTATCTGTTTACATTTATTATTCCAGTTATAACTTACAGTTACCGGCCCCTTTTGTTACCTGCCCCTCTTGAAAGAAGGGGCAGGCAACCCAAGAAGAGTACAGGGATTTTTTTAGGTGTTGCAGAGAGAAAATTAGACCAGCAAATGCCCAGCTAGAACTCAATCTGGCCACTGCTGTGAGGGATAACAAAAAATGTTTTTACAAATACATTAAAAACTAAAAGACAGCCAAGGCGATTCTCCATCCCTTATTGGATGCAGGGGGGAACACTGCAAATGAGGATGAGGAAAAGGCTGAGGTACTAAATGCCGCCTTTGCCTCAGTCTTTAAGAGTAAGACCAGTTATCTCTGGGGTATTTAGCCCTGGAGCAGGAAGGCAAGGATGGATCGCAGAATAAATCCCCCATAATCCTGGAGGAAGCAGTTTACAACCTGTTGAGCTACCTGGACACTCACAAGTCTATGGGACCAGATGGGATCCACCCAAGAGTACTGGGGGAGCTGGTGGAGGAGCTCGCCAAGCCACTCTCCATCATTTATCAGCAGTCCTGGTCAACAGGGGAGTTCCCAGATGACTGGAGGCTTGCCGGTGTGACATGCATCTACAAGGGCCAGAAGGAGAGCTGGGGAACTACAGGCCAGTCAGCCTGACCTTGGTACCAGGGAAGACTATGGAGCAGTTTGTCTTGGGTGAGCTCACCAAGCATGTGCAGGACAACCAGGGGATCAGGCCCTGGCAGCACGGCTTCATGAAAAGCAGGTCCTGCCTACCAACCTGATCTCCTTCTATGACCAGGTGACCTGCCTAGTTCATGAGGGAAAGGCTGTGGATGTTATCTACCTGGACTTTAGTAAAGCCTTTGATACTGTCTCCCACAGCATCCTCCTAGAGAAGCTGGCGGCTCATGGCTTCGATGGGTGTGCTCTTCGATGGGTTAAAAACTGGCTGGATGGCCAAGCCCAGAGAGTTGTGGTGAATAGAGCTAAACCCAGTTGGCGGCCGGTCATGAGTGGGGTTCCCCAGGGCTCAGTTTTGGGGCCGCTCTTGTTTAATATCTTTATCAATGATCTGAATGAGGGGATTGAGTGCACCCTCAGTAAGTTTGCAGACAACACAAAGTTGGGTGGGAGTGTTGACCTGCTCGAGAGTAGAAAGGCCCTACAGAGAGACCTGGACAGGCTGGATCAATGGGCCAAGGCTAATTGTATGAGGTTTAACAAGGCTCAGTGCTGGGTCTTGCACTTTGGTCACGACAACCCCATGCAATGCTACAGGCTTGGGGAGGAGTGGCTGGAGAGCTGCCTGGTGGAGAAGGACCTGGGGTTGCTGGTTGACAGTCGGCTGAACATGAGCCATCAGTGTACCCAGGTGGCCAAGGCGGCCAGCAGCGTCCTGGCTTGTATCAGGAATAGTGTGGCCAGCAGGAGTAGGGAAGTGTTTGTGCCCCTGTACTTGGCACTGGTGAGGCCGCACCTTGAATATTGTGTTCAGTTTTGGGCCCCTCAGTACAAGAAGGACATTGAGGTGCTGCAGCGTGTCCAGAGAAGGGCAACAAAGCTAGTGAAGGGTCTAGAGAACAAGTCTTATGAGGAGAGGATGAGGGAACTGGCATTATTTAGCCTGGAGAAGAGGAGGCTGAGGGGAGACCTTATTGCTCTCTACAACTACCTGAAAGGATGTTGTAGTAAGGTGGGTGTTGGAACGAGAGGAAATGGCTTCAAGCTGCACCAGTGGAGGTTTAGATTAGACAGTAGGAAGAATTTCTTTACTGAGAGAGTGGTCAGACATTGGAACAGGCTGCCCAGAGAGGTGGTAGAGTCGCCATCCCTGGAGGTATTTAAAAGATGTGTAGACGTGGCACTTCAGGGCATGGTTTAGGAGATACGGTACTGTTGGGTTGACGGTTGGACCTGATGATCCTAGAGATCTTTTCCAACCTTAATTGATTCTATGATTCTACAAAATCTCATAGATGTGCATGGAGTTCATGTTACAATATGCCATCTAAAGTCATAACTCTTCTGTGTACGCTGTTTCCCTCTGGCTTAACTAAGTAGAGTGTCTTGGATAAACCTGTTTCTGATTGCACAGAGGATGGTGACTGAGAGTATTTAAGAGAATTTTGCTGCCTAGGGCACCAGAGAAGTCCACAACACATACTTCGAGCAGCTTTATGTATGTGAAAAAATGGCCCTACAGCCAGTCTACATGTGAACAGGTCAGGAAGGTTGGGAAGGCTGCCCAACAAACTCAGGGAGCAAGGGTCACAGAAACTCTAGTTTCCCTGCAGAGTTGGTAAGGTTTCTTCTTTAGAATATTATTAGGAAACACATAAACGTTAACATAAATTTAAACTCCCTTGAAATGGTGAAGGGATTACTTTATCCAGTCAGGGTCTTAACTTCTGACACCATCTACTTATTTTAGATCTCACTCTGAACTGAGCCTTCAAGGCTCTTTTCCGCTCCCTGTTTTCCATCAGACAGTCTATGGAGCCTAGATTTAATTCATTTGGGGCAAAAAAAACCCCACAACAAACTGCCTGCCATTTACTCATATTTTAATATAGTAACAACTGTACATCATAGACATACTAATCATTTACACATATTAAATGCTGAAAATACAAACACAAAGAAAGCAACATGTTTTCTGTCTTGTCACATCAATAAATATTTGCCATATATTTATTCACCAAACTGACAGTTTAAGCCCATCACACTTTCCAAGGACTCAGAGTGCTTCTCTTCTTCATTGTCTCTCATACAGATTGGCTGTGGCATAGACAGAAAATCAATATATGTGAGCAGCCCATATATCTGCAAGCGATAACAGTGCTACAAAGAAAGGCCTCTACTGACCACACCTATATCAGATGAGAGTTTGTGATGTCAGCTTTGTCTCCCAATCTCCCTGTTTCCTACTGTATTTCAGGCTATCTTTATCAATTACCGTTCACTGGTTACTTGTACTGTATCAGGACTTACAACCCCAGTAAAGGCTTGTAGTTCTACACACAGAGACAAATAGAGATCATAGAAATCCTTGTTGTGCCTAAAACTTTTGAGCATGTAACAAATAAATACTGAGAACAAAAGGGAGGATGATAAGGAAACAGATAAATAACAGTCATAGCTCTGCAGTCACCTGGCCAGTATAAACCATGACATTCCAGATTGTTCTCTCACTTTTTTACCCTCACTCATTTTCACATTTTTATACCACATTGCTATTTATCATGTTATAAAGGGCTCTTTCCTAACATGTTACACATTTTTATTAGTCACAGGACGACACTGCCAAGCATCAGCAGTATTTTTATAAATAACAATTATGATGCGTTACACTGGTAAAACAACAGGTTTAAAATGGATAAACATTTAATGTTCCTTTCTTCCATTCGTAGGCCAATTTTATGACTTTAAAATTTAAAATTAATGTGATTAGCAATCATTCATTCATGCCAGCACTCCAAAATGGATGTTGTAGTCTATGTTTTCAAATCCTAAATTTTTATCCTGCAAGCTTCTTTTTGTAAATACTACTGTTTCTTACTTGTATATAGCAAATTAGTTTACAGTACTTTGGCAATGGATTAGGATGCCAGTATGCTACAAATGCCCAACGTAAGCTCCAAAGATCAGTCAATCTGAGTAAATTTAACCTCAAGATTAGCAGATTCATAAGCAGAAGGACCCACTTGGAAATAGCAACCTGAGTGGTAGCTTTTTACACTCATGGTTTATTAGAAAGTTGTTGAGTTATTCTTTCCATTAGAGTTGTTTGTGGATTTATAGGTTCCCATTTTCATAACTTTGTCTGCCTTCTCCTTTTATCTTCTTCAGCTAGATGTTGGTAAGGTGGAGAAAGTATTGTTTTGAGCTCAGATTGTCCTTTATATTGTACCTTATTCAGCTCATAAAGAAACAGCAGAAGCAAAAAGATACCATTTCAAAAAAATTCTCACCTAAAAATCTAAGTGTATTGTTATGCATCTCTCTCACATCTCACCATCTCATCTCAGATAGGTCAATATTTGCCAGTTTTATTCCTGGTGATTTAGTGGAGCACATTCTTCTCTTCTTGTTAACAAGTAAATTCTTGCTGAACTTTGGACATATGGTAAATGTAATGAAAAGCAGCAGAAAGAATAAATGACCTCTTTTACAAAACTAAGTGTTGCTTGAGACATTCATAAAATTTGCTTGCACTAAATATTACATATTCAGTATTTGCAAGTGTGGGAGGTGTTGTGGAAATGATGTATTGCCCAATATAGGCTCCTTTTCTTGTTTCTTTTCAGTTTATGATGATAATATAAAGAAAAATGAATGATCGACTGTGCTTTGAGGAGTGCAGGCACCATCTTCATATTCATTTTCCCATTTCAGTCTTTCTGCTGCTCTCAAAAAATATTACTTCAAAGATTGACTTTCATTGTTTTTCTATTTAATGTAATATGTACGCTCTTCCCAACCTCTCATCTGTTAAAGTCACAGACTGGTACATAGCTCCTGCTTATGATGTAATCTCCTGGGATATTTCCTCCATTTTACCAAGTAGGGTCTCAGAATGAGGAAAGAAGTGATGGATCACAAAGAGCCATCTAGATTTTACAGTGAACTCTTTGGACTTGCATAGTTTATTTACAGTGAGAGGAGGAGAGGGGATGAATTCTGCAGAAATAACACATTTTAAGTACCATAGTTTCTGGCTTTTTCAAATTTGGTGATAATTCCCATTCTGTTGGATGGAGTACTCATACACTATAGACAAGTGCACTACTGTCTGCTTCTACTCTGTGTGCAGAAGGAATGTGATTCTTATTAATCTCTGCTAGGGAGAAGTGAAGTCTAAAGG
The DNA here is from genome assembly GCF_963921805.1 of Phalacrocorax carbo. Taxonomy (NCBI): domain Eukaryota; kingdom Metazoa; phylum Chordata; class Aves; order Suliformes; family Phalacrocoracidae; genus Phalacrocorax; species Phalacrocorax carbo. Next base: position 16,192,317 of record NC_087548.1, on the reverse strand, counting down.
GGAGAATACTGCTGCAGTTTTATCACTTCTCCCTTATGCTGATGATACTCCTGTGAGGCAAACAACAGGGAGAAGTATGAATGTATGCAGCTTCATTTCCTTTACACACTAGTAGCTATTCATTGTGCCCCAGTGAATTACCTGGTTCTCCATGAAACTCACAGTCCTCCTTACTTGCAGGAAAGAGCAGTAAAGGATGGATTTGCAGAGGAATGACACTTCTGGAAAGGCCATTGAAGGAGAGGTGGAAGACCACAAGATCTGCTAGTCCACTCAGTCAGTCTCTTCTGCTCCTTTCATAGGGAAATATAAGTACTGGAGGAAAGAGCAAAACTTTTAAGAAGTTGAATTTTTCTTTCTAAGTCAGAGGACCAAGGAGAAAACTTCAGAATGAGGACAACATGCCTTGTAGAAGGCCAGTCATGATCTCAAAGCCTCAGGTTTTTAATAGATCACCCTGGATGCCACACAGTCCACCACATACCAGCTTACCTCTGGGACTTGACATTTAAAAACCCACTTGTAGGCATCACATAGTATCCCAATTTGGATGAAAGTAAAAGATAAGAGGTCTCCAACTAACTCTGTGCACTGATTCATCTAGTATGTTTCTCCTCTGTCTCTTTCCAAAGATCAGTGAAAAATTCACTGGCCACAGATTAATTCACTGTCTCAGAAACACAGCAAGAATACTGTAGAGTTAATTCCAACTGCTTTGGAGCTTGACAAGCCTCTAATAAGCTTTTGAAAAATCATAAAAGTTTTAAAAGACCTTTAAAAGCCATTTTTCATGTTTTCCCTAACAGAGTAATAATGTTTCTTTAAAAATAGCAGATAGCAAGATCCAATCAAAAGACCATTAAGATACTGATAGCACCAAAGTAGGATTACATGGTGAAGAAATTGTGAAATCTTTAACTTTTTCATATTTGCCCAAGAAAACAAAAGAAACTTCTGTTATTTATTTCATAAGCCTAACTTGAAATAATCTTACCTCTTTTTTATAATCGGAAAAGCCTCCTGCTTGAAACTAGTCAGTTAGTGAGGTACTCATTTTATCATAAAACCATGAGTCTTATTATTTGGGCTGAAAGATGTTTTATACAATATAACCATTTTCCTTTGCCTCACCTGCAAAGGGCAATAAGTTTCCACCAAATTCTTGAGGGATAAGTTCATCTCTGTTTATTAAGCTGGTTTGGCTGAAGCAGAGTTAATTTCCTTCATAGTAGCCAGTATGGGGCTGTGTTCTACATTTGTGCAGGAAACAGTGTTGACAGTACAGGGATGTTTTAGCCATTGCTGAGCGGGGCTTACACAGAGTCAAGGCCTTTTCTGCCTCTCACCCCACCCCACCAGCAAGCGGCTGGGGGTGCACAAGGAGCTGGGAGGGGACACAGCTGGGACAGCTGACCCCAACTGACCAAAGAGACATTCCGTACCATATGATGTCATGCTCAGTATATAAAGCTGGGGGAAGAAGAAGGAAGGGGGGGGCCGTTTGGAGTGATGGCATTTGTCTTCCCAAGTAACCGTTACACATAATGGAGCCCTGCTCTCCTGGAGATGGCTGAGCACCTGCCTGCCCATGGGAAGCAGTGAATGGATTCCTTGTTTTGCTTTGTTTGCATGTGCAAGCTTTTGCTTTACCTGTTAAACTGGTTTTATCTCAACCCGTGAGTTTCCTCGCTTTTACTCTTCTGATCCTCTTTCTCATCCCATTGTGGGGGAGTGAGCGAGCGGCTGTGTGGGGCTTAGTTGCTGGCTGAGGTTAAACCATGACATTCCTTTTTGGCGCCCAATGTGGGGCTTGAAGGGTTCTAGATAACAGGTTTGACTGGAATGTGTTAGATCAAATTTATAGCTGTAATTGCTGTTTAGCTCTTAATCGGCTGGCTCCTGTGCTTGCCGTGGGGCTTGCTTGCCTTACTGTATTTTAGAGTCTAGTGCTCATTAGTGGCTGATTTTTGCTTTTGATGCTTGCTGTACTGCTGTGCTGCTGATCATCTTACTTTGCTGTGCCTGGGAGCATTTTGATAACAGCAACAGCAATGCGTCTGGGCTGGCAAATGGCCAGGGCATCACTGCCGTCTCTGTGCTGCTGTGCTGCACAGGCTGGACTCCAGTGTGAACACGAGTCGAAGGGACTGTGACCTATGGACACCTCGAAGTGTCTGTGGCCATGGATAAGTCCACACCAGAGCAGGTAAATCTTGAAGTGTCTGTGGCCTTATTTATGCCTGTGCTGCAGCAGGTATGTTTCTGAGGAGAGTGTGTCCCAAGGATAAGTCCACGCTGGAGAAGGGACACCTCAAAGCCTCTCTGCCTGTAGATAAGTCCATACTGCAGCAGGTACACCTTGAAACATCGGTGGCTGTGCATGTGGCCATGCTGGAGCACCTCAAATCATGTGGCCATGGATAAGCCCACAACAGAGCAGGTACACCCCTGGAGAGACTGCAGCCATGGGCAAGGCCATGTTGGAGCAGGTTCACTTCTGAAGGGACTGTGGCTGCAGGTAAGGCCATGCTGAAGCAGGTGTATCTTTGAAGGCATTGTGGCACATGGAGAAGGCCACACAAGAACAGGTGTACCTCAAAATGACTGTGGCTCTGGATAAGTCTATGCCACAGCAGGTACACCCCTGGAGAGACTGTGGCTCATAGATAAGGCTCTACTTGGAGCAGGTACAACCCTAAAGGACCGCAGTCTGTAGATAAGTCCAAGCTGGAGCAGGGGCAAGGGTAGGCATTCATTGCAACGTTAGACGCTATGGTCTGGTCCAAAGGGACTTGGGTGGAGATTGTAATGGAAATACCTTTAAACTGTTGTAACGTATGAGTTGAGTTACATGTTATGGGAATTACTATAGCAGGAACCACCTGAGCCAATGGAGGACAAGCCTTACAAGAAACAGTGCAAGTGCAGCAGTGACCTGACCTGAGCTGGCTTTGGTGCCCAGTAACTCTACGCAACACACCACCTCTCCTGCCCTGAGTGACCACCAGAACAGATGGAGCTCAAAGTCTAAATGGACTAAATAAACTCAGTGGACATTTGTGGACATTTTACAGACATCCCACAGGGATGGTCCATACACTAAGGGAATGATATCTGTGTATTGTGTCAAAGGATGGGAAGGGGGTGGTGGTTAATGAGGATGTATTGGATAGTGTGGGACCTGAGGATGACATAAATGGTGTGGAATAATGGGTGGAGAAAAAAACACACACAGCTGCTTGCTCACTCCCCGCCCCTGCCCTGTGGTGAGATGGGGGAAAGAATCAGAAGAGTAAAAGTGAGAAAAGTCATGGGTTTAGGCATAATTTATAGCACCTCTCTGCCTGAAACTGCTTGAAGCTGCAACCCCTCTGTTCCTACAGCAGTTGAACTCAAGGCAGAAAGGGCAACTGCTATAGTTGGGAAACTTCCCTTCCTATATTCTGATCTATGCATATATGGGACTTTCTATTCAGCTATGAAACAGCATGAAGTTCTCTGAGCTACGCTGCTCTCAACAGAGCAACTAGCAAAACTCTGGGTAGTCTTAGTGAGTCCAGAAATCTCATGTGGACACTGGAAGAAGAACCCATCAAATTTACTTTCTCATAAAAGCTTAAGAAGCAACAAATTATGTTTTGGCTAACCAAGAAAAGACAGAGAGAAAGCTATTGACCCAGCCCCCTACAGACTGCTCTTTTTAGTTCTTCAGGTGCACATGCTACAAATTAATAGGATTTCCTATATAGTCTTAATATCTGCGGAGATATGATGCAACAAGGAATGTAAAATTAAGGCCAAACTAAATAATCTTCAATACTGAAAATAAAGAGCTAAAGGGAAAAGATAAAAGAATAAGTTTCTTTTTTTAAGGTTCTGTATTCTAAGAGTTGAGAACTTCACATTTTTGAAGGACTTCCTTACAATATGCCACAACTCTAAAACTGTTTTCTATTACAGTACTCTAATATTACAATTTCATTAGTACTGCTGTGTTTTTATCAATGTTCTCCTTTCAGAAACACATCTGCATGTGCATTGTGTAGCACCTGCTCTGCTTGTATAAAGACCACGCGTACCAGATGGAATGTGGATACTTAATCAGTATCATCAGACCTGCTGCTGCATTAGGGCTGATACCCAGGAATCCTACAAAATGTGCAAAAGTTCTTAAATTCTGTCCAGACAAAATTTCCAGACAGAACAAGAAAAACAGAAAAATGGTTGCTCTAACTATATCAAATAGCAGACTACTTTACTTTTATGTTCTAGTAAGTGATGAGTTCTATCAAAAATTAGATAAATTACCTCCTTTGGAGAAGGTAGTAAATTCTGACCATTACACAGCTTGAAAAATGAATATACAACAGCTTACACTCAGATTAATCTACCCATCTCTACCCATATCTGTGGAGCCATTCTGGATTTATACTACCATTTTTCAGTTCAGAATCAAGCTCAAGACAGAGCAGTGGTAAAGGGCATATAAATAACTATAGGTTAAGTGGAATGAACTGGGCTATTTTTCAGTATTCTAGTTACTAGGTGACAGGATTAATTTTTTTTCCACAAAAGGACCCTGCACATGAAAGAGTCAAATCTCACAGCCACTGGGTGCAGAAAATATTATTAAAAGAAGATACTGAGTCAGTTTTTTGCTATGTAACTCATGGCTTCTTCTGGACCTACCATAGCAACAAATGCCACCAATGTCTTTGTTTTGCAGCCACCTTTCCTGATGTCAACATCATTCCTGCCAAACAGACAGATGGCCAATAAGGATATAGACGTATGCCCTCTTTACATTAACCATATTATCTTTTGTAACATATTAGGCCAGATCCTCTGTGGGTTTAAGTCAGGACATCTCCCTGGAGACTGCATCAGCTTCAAAAAAACACAGCCTCCTACAGTGACCAAGGGTCTGGCCCCAGCATATTACCCTACAACAGCATGGGGAGTAGAGATGAACAGCCTACTCATGAAATAAAATTCCAGTGTTGATGTTTCTTGTGTTTTCCAAACCCTTCCTCAAAATCTTCAAGGTTTTTTTTTCTCACCTCATCCAGGTGACAGACAATGATGATCAAGTCTTCCTATTCATTAGAACTTTCTAACATGATATTTAACATTACAAACTATTTTGACTTTTCATTTTACATAGAGATAATTTATGTGTGTTTGTCCTCCCTTTGGCTACCTTCAGAAATAAAATAAATATTTTCAAAAGAAAGAAGTACAGAACAAACTTAAGTCCATAAAAACTTGTCAGATCTTTACAGGCTTCCAGATGCACTTTGTTAACAGAAATAATAGAAGCTTGCATCTGTTGTATTGTATCTGTGAGACATCATGCTGCCTCTTGGATTAAGCCAATTTAAAATGTATTGAACCCTGTTTTGCTGGTGTCATATTCAGGTCTTTTTCCCCAGGAATACAGTTCTGTAGCTTTCTGGGAATAATTTTTCTTTGATTTATTTCTATTCCTGTGCCAATCCCAGAAGTAAGCCATGCTATTTTCTGTTAAGAGCCTCTTCGATTCATCTAATGCTGTCTTCTTTACATGCAATAAAATTTCAGTTATTCCAGGCTCACTCTTTTAACCTCCCTGCCCAATAAACTTTATATGTTTCCCTCTTCCATAGCCTGTCAGTTCATCTTGATCTTGATGAACCAAATCTATTGCATGATGCCCATGTGGCACATAATTAAGAGCCTAAAATGGTTTCATCTTCTTTTTGAGAGGTATTACATCAATATTTACTGCTGAAAACCATTACTGTAACCTTTCCTTTCACTATTAATCTGATACTGACTTGATGCAGACTTTAATTCTTAAATAACTACTATTTTCTCTGTCCAGCACAGCCAAAAACCCACAGCAGTAAGAGGGTGTCTGCAGTGCCCTGCCTCCTCTGCTCTCCCCAGGATGCTCTGGCTTTCAGGCCAGGGCTCACAACTGCACTGCAGCATCACTTGCTACCAGAGCCCAGAACCCACACCAGAAAATCCACAGCTTGCATGCAAACACACCCACATAACAGTAAACCGTTCTGCAGTCAGGCCCCTAACTTTGAAGCAGCTGGGGTAGCACGGACATCTGAACCCCATTGGCAGATCTGTCACCTTCAAGTGAAAAAGACTTGGTGTCACTATGGCTGTGACAATCCTTCCAGATGTGCTCAGCTGCTGGTTATAATCACATGCTGTAACCACTTCTCTTGCTATTTGCAAACCCATTGTTCATGAACTCCAGAAAAACAAAAAGCAAAATTGTTTTAGGGAGTAAAAAAATTGTCTAATTGTCTTCTTATGAACAAGAAGGATTTCAAACAAAAAATGGGACTCAGAAATGCAGTCATGCACTGGGAGCTTGGGCTCAGGGACTCTATTTCTCTTTAAACACTTATGAATACCTAGCCATGTTATAAGCCTTCAAATTCTTTGCCCATGTTGCACTTACACAAGATAGTTTGTATGTCATGGAGAGCACTTAGAAACAAAATGTAAACAGACCTTTTCAATTAGCTACAGCAGGAGCCTCAGAAATCAAATGCTAAAGTGCAGGCCTGTGAAAGCTGTAGGGGATCATTGGGGTTTATTTATATATTTGCTGGCGTGACATGCTGTCTGAGAACTAAATTGACACTGCTCCAATTTAGCGGGTGAAGGAAATAAAAAGACTTTAAATTTCCCTCTACCATGAGAAGGAAAGTGATGCCTTACATACATAAGGAAATGGGCAGCAACAGAGTGGAGAAAAACGAGTTCCTCCTGTTCTTGCGGAAGCCAGCCATCAGGGGCTGATGGCAAATGGGGCGGGGGGAAGTTACATAGCCTAGAGATATGAGCTTTTCCAGAAAAAGGGGGGGGCAACGTGGTAAGGCTAAAGTCTACATTTTGATCTCCACCTGAGGTGATGCTGCTCCTCCTGTCCAGCTCAGCTTTGATTGGAGATTCACAATCCAGCCCTAAGCGACTGCTCTCTTCTCTTAGATTTGATGAGTCAGCTAGAGTCTACCTTGGAAGATGTTGGGGATGAAAAGGCTGGAAAACTCTGAGGAAATAACCCCCAGAAAATAACTAGCACAGAAAGGGAAAATCAGCACATGGATAATCAGCAAAATTGAAGGACAGCTGCAGTTAACTGGGACATTTGCCTTTTCAAGAGCAGTTCTTATAAACAAAGGGACTGAAACCTTCCACTCACTCCTATCGGTGTAAGTAAATGAAAGAGGATGCTATAGTTTTTCCCCTCCCTCACGGTCTGGCACTATCCAGTAGGTATAGCTGATGCTGTCCTTCCCCATCTCCACTCTGAAGTGCTGCAGCCCAGTCTGAGATATCAAACTACTTCCTGTGATGGTAGCTGCTTCTCCCATGCAACTGGGGAGAGAAAGGATGGGCAGAGGTGGGACACCACAGCTAAACTTTTCCCCTTTGAACTGAAGGAAGCACTAAGGAGAAAGGCCTCTATACCATCAGTGGCTATATTGTTCCTCCCTTTCTCCCCACAACAAGGGAGAATTATAGACTAGACACAGACTCTTGCAAATTCTGGTTGTAGGGCATTAGGTCTACCAGATGTCCTCGACAGAAGACCCAGCTTTCCATTTCTTCTGTTGGAAGCCTGTGTAGCTCAGTAACTACTGTTTGGTAAAAATGGACATATTTCCAGTTGGTGGAGATGGGAAATGGATAACTTCTAGTGACTGAATGATATGATCTTCAGTGTAACAAGTCCATCTATTAAATGGTGAGAGTCATCATTTCAAAGCAAGATTATTATTGTGCAGTTGCCAAAATAGTGTATGCAAATATGCTTAATTAACCATGTGCATGGTCAATGCATAATCAAGGTAATTTCATACCCAACTTGGATCACTAGGAGGAAAGAACAGAACAAAATATTAGTGAGGGTTGCATGCAAGGAAGTAGTACTAGCATTCACAACATAATAATACAGCTTTATCACCCAGCGAGTCAGAAAATGCTTGGCCAGAGGCAAGTGCAAGACAGTTTAGCACAGCCTTGCCTATAAACAGAGAAACTGTACAAATACATAAGATAAAAGAAAAGATAAAATAAAATAACAGAGAAGATAAAATCCACTTTGTTTGCAAGGCAATGATGAATATACGGATACAGTCCTGAAATTGGTTTACTCTATCTGCAAACAGGAAGATTTGAGAGACACACTCAAAAAGAGGATGCATCTTGGTAGACAGATGAAGCGAGTGCCAGATGGAGCGGAACCAGCAAAGACCAAACTCCAGGGGGGAAAATTAGGGCCAAGTCTGTAAGTGTGCAGGGTATGTAATGTCAGAGGATATGGTACAAGACTAGGGAGAGTGCTAAAGATAGGAAGTCAAATATAGAGGTGTGCTGGTTTGGCTGAAGCAGAGTTAATTTCCTTCATAGTAGCCAGTATGGGGCTGTGTTCTACATTTGTGCAGGAAACAGTGTTGACAGTACAGGGATGTTTTAGCCATTGCTGAGCGGGGCTTACACAGAGTCAAGGCCTTTTCTGCCTCTCACCCCACCCCACCAGCAAGCGGCTGGGGGTGCACAAGGAGCTGGGAGGGGGCACAGCCGGGACAGCTGACCCCAGCTGACCAAAGAGACATTCCGTACCATATGATGTCATGCTCAGTATATAAAGCTGGGGGAAGAAGAAGGAAGGGGGGGGCCGTTTGGAGTGATGGCATTTGTCTTCCCAAGTAACCGTTACACATAATGGAGCCCTGCTCTCCTGGAGATGGCTGAGCACCTGCCTGCCCATGGGAAGCAGTGAATGGATTCCTTGTTTTGCTTTGTTTGCATGTGCAAGCTTTTGCTTTACCTGTTAAACTGGTTTTACCTCAACCCGTGAGTTTCCTCGCTTTTACTCTTCTGATCCTCTTTCTCATCCCATTGTGGGGGAGTGAGCGAGCGGCTGTGTGGGGCTTAGTTGCTGGCTGAGGTTAAACCACAACAGAAGGTAAAGAAACCACCTAAGAACTACAGCTCTCCTGAACTGGATCCCTCAGTTTTTTAAAGGAAACATTTGGGGTGGCCATAAAGCCTGAGTATCAAAGTGGTTTAAGCTGTGGACTTAATACATGTTTCAGCAAAGAAAAGGAATACATGTAGTGCATTGAATTCATATTTCCTTTACTGTCTGTGAAAGATTTTGTTTGAAGTGATTTTTTTCTGCTTGCTGAGGAGAGCAGCATCCAACGGTTGACCTGAGATTGATCTGGATGGAAGAGAGAGCGGCACGTTCAGGACAGGAGGGTGGGTATTAACCATCCAAGAGAGGGACACTTTGGTACAGTGAAAGGCTCAATGCCAGTCTACACTGTAATACTCAGGTACAGAGGCAACAGACTCTTTGTGGGAGGCTTTTCTAGCATTTCTCATGCCTTGACCTCAACAACAGCACTCTTAGCACACCATTTTCTGGGCTACTCTTTTATTATCCCTGTTTCCTGGGTAGGAAGCATGAGACAGCTGTGTTACTCCAGGAACAAACTGGAGACCAACCTGTTATTCAAGACTGGGTCCCAAATGGGCTGCTTCTTGGCCAGGAGAGGAAGGAAAGTTTTTTTCTTTTTTTCTTGTGTGTCAGCTTACCCTGCTGGTTCATGTGCGTTGTAAAGCTTCAGATCCTGGTTTACGCAATCATGTGAAGAATTAAGGATTTAATTTTAGAACACATTTGCTGTAGTTTAAGTTGGAGAAAAAAGTGTTCTGCACAAATCCTAAGGAATCCAACAGCAAAAGGCAATCAGTGGGAAGCAAATGGATTCTTTTGGGTATTTTTTACATTATTTTTAAGCCAAAAATATTATTTCTGAACATTCATAGTCCCCCTGCCTCCCCAGTCCCACTTTGAGGACAGCCATTCAGCGGAGTTAGAAGAAACATTTCCAGTACTGTTTATTCCCCCTCACAGCCCAGAAATGGGTGTGGCAGTCTCGCCTGATGTTATAAAGGTGTTACGGTGTTTTACCTTGGAACTAGAAAATATGTGTTTTAAAGGAATTAGCCTGGTAAAAATAATAGAATCATAGAGTGGTTTGAGTTGGAAGGGACCTTTAAAGGTCACCAAACCCCCCTGCAGTGAGCAGGTACATCTTCAACTACATCAGGTTGCTCAGAGCCCACTCCAGCCTGAACTTGAATGTTTCCAGGGATGGGTCATCAACCACCTCTCTGGGCAGCCTGTTCCAGTGTTTCACCACCCTCATCGTAAAAAAAATTTCTTCTTTATATTTATCTGAATCTACACTCTTCTAATTTAAAGTATCACCCCTTGCCCTATTGCAACAGGCCCTACTAAAAAAAGTAACTCTTTGAACATGACATCCATGTACAAACTTATATTCCTGATGTTACCCCACTTTTTCAGTGTGAGGAGAGGGTGTACTGTAATAGAAACACACGCACACACATACACACCTTTGAAGCCTGGTGGGGAAGTGAGGGGTTGGGTTCTCCCTTATCCAGTATAACTTAGTCAGGAGGCCTTATGGCTTCACAAGGAGGTGTTTGCGCTACCACAAAATCATTGAAAAAGAGCAAGTGATGAAGAAAGGGGATGTTCAAGTGCTATACTGAGCTCATGCAGGGAGCCCTGAGAGCTGGAGTGCTCTGCCTGGCACCTGTACAGCTGGACATGGCTGCACTCACTCTGCTTTTGCTCACAGGGCAAGATGACAGCAAAGTCCTGAAAAATGAATCTTCTCTCATTCCCTGAGAAGCTAACTCAGGGTATCTGCAGCAACTGTCAGTTCAATTTGCTTTTCACTGTATTCTGGGATAACAGTCTTATCTTCTACTTGACTACCAGCATCAATCAGCTACTAATAAAAAATCAAAATGAGGCCCAGACTTATCATTCCATGCTGTGATAGTGCAAATCTTCCAAGCTAGCACCTGAAGGGAAGAAGGACACAAACCCAGGTGAAATCTGGGTTCTCCTGTGCACCCAAGAGTCAGTGCTGTCTTCTTGGCTGCAGCGGGACAGTGAAGCACAGCAGACTGTAACATATGGAGACAGACTGTGCTTTCCTATCAGCATGTTCAGATTTAGGGTGCAGGGAGCTAAGGGCAGAGGAACGAGCAAGAGCACATGTGGTTTGTGCTGTGGTCTAAGCCTGGTGCAGATCCTAGCACAGCATGGTGGGAATGAACCTGGAGCAGGCTGAAAAGCGAGGCTTGATGGCTACATGCATCTCTTTGCTAGGGCAAGACTAGAAAGAGGTGAGACACAGGACAATGCAGTTTGGGAAGGGCTGAGTTAGCCTGTCGTTTATTTGTTTTTCTTTTAAACAGTCAGCCCTTGTACAGTCCTTACTACACAGGTAATCCCAGTGTCTTAGCTGTCAACACTGAGAATTTAAGCATAGCACAGCTCTGGCTGTCATTCATTACTAACCTTGTCTAGATTCTTTTTCTCATCTCAGCATGTCTTCAGCATATCCAGCTGAAACAAGTGGTTCCTTTGGATGAAAACCGTCATGTAAGGTAAAATTCCAAATCTTTGGCTATGAAACTGGAGCAGGATAAGACCAATTTACCATATCAGATATTAGAGCAGAGCTTCTGAGCTTAGCAAGGTTAGTATCAGCTCTGGATCCAGCACAAGGGGGCTGAGTTTGTCTGGAGTATGAGTTCTTTTCACCACAAGCAAATGTACAGAAAATCTGACTCAGTGCAGGGAAGTCATGGTCTTGAAGAAAGAGCTGAAACATGTTAGACATCAGTGCTCTGAGACAGATGAGTGACAGAGCTACAACTGCAGCAGCCTGGAACGTGCTATAGCACAGCAGAAGCTCCTAGTACTTTCTTGAGAAGTATTTAGAAAAAAATGGTAGGCTAGAGTGTTCAAAGCTACCTCCCCTGGACATGGGTAGAAGCCCTATATATTGGCTTACTAAATGTTACAGCGAACTAGACAAAACCATTTTGATTCTTGTTTGCACTGTGGCAGAAACCAGGATATGTTTATGCCTAACATTGCACAGATGTATAGCCTGCTTCCGTTCCTGCTCTGAAAAGCTCTGCAAAGTGAAGAAAATGTGCAATATGAAATAATATTGTGCAGATGGAGAGATACACTGGAGTTTATTCTTCTTTCTAGCCACTCAGTCTTCTTTCAAAGACCTGCCTTAGCTTCATTCTCAAATTCCGAGGCCAAGTAAATGAATTAGTGTAGGAGGAAAGTTTCATGCATTCTGTAATTTGAAGAGTCCCATACACCCCTGGGAAAATATAAATTTTGAGAAAATATTTCCATTTTCCAAAACAACATTTTAAATCTAACTAAAGTGCTTCATTTCAAAATATCAATGTTTAGTTTCAAATTGCTGTTTTCATTCACATTGTCATTTAAATATCACTGTGCAAGGAAATATCAATTTTAAGTAGAATGTTTCAGCCCAAAGAACATTTCTGGAGGAGGGTTGGTAGCAACTAGAAGGAAATGCATACCCTTCAAAGGACAGATTTATCAGCAAAAGTCTAAAATTTGATGGTATTGTTGCAAGCCTTCGAAAACTTTCAAGACTCAAAACCATGTTACTTGTTTGTCTTAATTTTCTTTAATGCAACAAGGAAATTTGCAGAGAGAAATTGTAAACCTTTTCTTGATCTTCGGTTTTACAGGAATCTGCTAAAGAGTGAACTGTAAGGTTATTTTACAGTTCAAGAACTCTTACTTATTGTTTCTGTAACATATAACAATTATATTTCACATTCAAATTTGTCCTTGCTATTTCTTCTTTCCCTTCTAGCAATTCTATTACACAGCATTAAGTTAATAATAATTTCTCCAGCCTAACAGACAAACACAGATTTAGGTTAAAGCCAGTGGGAAGTTTGTTACTAGCACAGATAAGGACAAGGTGCAACTGCAGGTTCATTGCCTTTATATATTGCCTTACCAGTGTGGTTCAGCTGAGTCTTTGAATACCACCTGGTTCACAAGCTGATAATGCAGGATATGCAGATTCTACCATTCTTTTAAATTCAGGCCATCGAACAGTAAATACATCAGTGAAAAGCAACTGATGTTGTGACTGGATTTAAATCACTACAAAAATGTGTGTGTTTTCTTATTAGGAATTAATGAGAAGGGCAAGCCTAGAAATATGATCTATTTCTGCATTTTATCAGACCATTTATATTACTGTTCTCTCTTTCTCTGTTTTGCCTCCCTCTCCCCAGAAATGAACTCTTTTCTTTTTTCTCTGAGGTATTCATGCTACATGAACTTCATCTTTTTCATACCAACAATTGTCATATCTTTTGTTATTGCACTGTATTTTATATACTAGATTCTCAAATTCCCACATACATTTGATGATACAGAGACAAAAGAGTGAATCCTATCCACAGAGAAACTTTTTCATTGACTGCAAAGGGCCACAAAGCTGTGGGTGATGTAATTGTAGAAATAATTTAAAAAACAAAGGAAATAGATGTGGAATGCAATTGCGGAACATATACTTTCAGTAACAGATGGTTAATATTTTTCCTTCGAGGTAATGAAGTTAGTCCTATTCTACCCCCAAGCTGTTAAATATACACACACACCCCCAGCATATGATAGCAATGAAGGATGAAAGTACTTTTCTGCATTAGCAGTACTAGCTCCAGCTGACTCACCCTATCTTTGGTCAGTGTCTTCGTCAGTGCATCATTGTTATATTCCCTGGATTTCTAGTCATTTAAATACACTAAGCTAACAGGTAATGTTACTACTGGAAAATATATGTCAAAAGCAGCTTCGGTACTTGGGGAGAATCTGCTCACTCTCCTCTCCCTGCTGATCTACTAAAGACACAGGGCATGAGCCTGGGGCTGCACTGCTGTACCGCAGCAGCAGTCTCCTGCCCTCCTGTACAGAGATGCTGGGAGGCCAAATCTGTTGCTGTGGGCAGCTGTTTCTGCACCGTAATGATGTAAAACAGAAAAAAACCTGCATATAAAGCCCAGCATACGGAAATGGAAGTTTCTTTCACAGACCAGGATTCCTAGTGGGGTTTTGGACTCAAAGGAGAGATGGCTCTTTCCTTTTCTGCCCAGTCAAGCCCAGCTGTTACAGCTGAGCAAAGACACTGCACGGCCATACTGTACCAGGACTCCCAAGAGGGGTGCCTTGCTGCCCAGACTTGTTCAAGCACAGACCCTCTTCAGCCAACCTCCAGCAAATTTCTCTGTGGACACTTGTATTTTAGTCTACGATAGGTTTGTTCCACACAAGCAGTTAAAGCAGTCCTCATTTACTGGGACAGCAGACACACCTGGTTTGAAGCAAAGCAGTCCTAAGCACATGTTTCACTGCACTGGTTTAAGGTGACACTGTGAAGAAGGCTTGTCTGCCCAGGAAGGTTCCTCCCTGGTGATGGAATTGCAGCATCTTGGTTACCTCACGGTAATTCCTCTGTGGGTGTTCACCTCATCGACTCCCTGTGGAGGAGGCAGAACACATTGATGGGTTATCACCTCATCACCACAACGCAACCTTGCAGGCAGAGAAACCCCCATGGCACCTAGCTGGATGCGCTGCCATCATCATCAGAAGATATCTCTTAACCACTCTGTGCATCACCTCCCACATTGGGCCCTCTGGATAACTAGTCCAGCTCTGGGAGAAAAAGGAGAAGCATGAAATCTACTAGAGTGATTCTCATGTGGAAAGTGAATCATCAAATAATAACAGGAATTTAGGAACAATTCTTATGAAGGATGGTGCCTCCAAGGTTTTCAGTCTCAGACTTCTGCCCAGACTCAGAGAAAAAACCAAGATGACTCCTAAATACATCGCCTTTCTCACACAGTTTATGTAGCACTGGTGTAGAGGCAAAAGAGATTTCTGTGGGGTATGTGGGGAAACCTGTTGTTAAATGTGGGCATTATATTATACCTGCGCACATCCCATGGATTGATCACCTTTGCTGAGAAAGGCACTTCTGAGCAGCTCTATAACCTTCCATCACCCCAGAGCTTATTTCTCAGAAATCTCTGCACAGGCATTGATCCTTTTGCCTATAGCATAGGGCCTCCATCCTATAGATGGATTGTGTAATAATAATAATTTACCATGTGGTAAATAGGATATACACATATTCTTTCTGTGTCAGAATGCTTTCTGTAATGCATTTTCAGGGGGACTGCTCTTTCTGAATGGGTCTTTCCATGATGAGCTTAGCTGTTATGAGATTTGGACTCTGTATCCAAGAAACAAGTTTTGTTCTCAGTCTGACTTTCCATGCCCTGCTCCCCTTTCCGCTGTCGCCTATACTTGGTAAAGTGCATAGTGGTGTTCTGTTAAACAGCTCCTGCACACAGACTGACTTTGTATTCTGCACATCCATAGGCATCGCCTTATGAGAGGGGTCATTGTGCTGCCAAGCGCTGCCTGTTGGAAAAATACTTCTGATCATGTATAGTGCTATTGCTGTTCAATATCACTGCTTGATTGGCAAAGCTGTATCCTAGCTTCTGCTACAACATTCAAGGGAAACGTGTGTCAGCAAGGGAAGCTGGCAACAATCCCCAATGGCTTAAAAGCTGGTGAGCAGCAAAGTCCTGTATGAGATGTGAAGTTCACCCTTGTCCAAGGAGAATATGCACACAAAGATTTAGAATAATTCAGAGTTTTAATTTCATTTTCTGTGAACATCATGTCAAGTTCTGAGAAGGCACTCACCTGGTGCAGTTCAATACTGATTAAGCCTGTAGAAGTCAGTCTTCTGCGAGTAATGAGGAAAAGACAGCAGCTGACCACAGCAATGGGCTGGGGAAGGCCTTGGGAGGTCAGAAGAGCAGCAGAGCGCCAAGACAGAGAAGCCCTGAGGCAAGATCTGAGCTTTGACTTTATTTTAGGCTTGGGGTGAAACATTTAAAATTACTAATTGTGGTGAACAAGAAGGCACCTTTGGAAGATTGGTTAAGCTTAGCAATGAATGACCACAGATGGAGGATCCATACCAGCAAAAACAGAACTCACTGAAATTTCTTGCCCCCAGATTAACTACCAATTGATCTGATCTTCATTTGTTCTTCAAGAGTATCTGGTTCAACTCATATTATAAACATTACAATCCCACACTGAGATCCCCATGTACCAGAGTCATGAGATTAATCCAGCAGTACAGCTTCCATTTAAAGTAAGTTCCTAGCCTTTGCAGTAAAAAGGAAGCTTATAAACATGACTGAAGGTAACTGATACAAATAGCTAGAAACCATCGTAATGAAGCATATGAGCTACCCTGGTATTTCAGTCACAGCCCTTGCTTCAGCCCACTGGATGTGGCAGAAAAATTAATTCTGGGTGTTGTAGGACAAAAAGAATTCAGAAGGTCAGCGAGGATAAAGGTTCATAGGACTGCGAGAGGTCTCCTGTATTGTTCTTCCTGGGTATTACAGGCAACCATAGAAGAAAACTTCAGTGTGATGACACCAACCTGCCTTGGGTACCAGGAAGTACTGGCTACCAAGAGTCCAGCTCTGCCTTGTCAGCATCAGAGATGACAGACACAAAGTCAATCCTTTGAAAGAAAGAGAATTGTTTTACATGTTATACTGTGTTTAGAAGAGCCTTTCTGCTTGCTGTCACTTGGTTCTAGAAGAAAACTCCCTCAGATCAGTTTCAACATTAAGCTGTTGGTGAACAACTTTGACTATTTTCACAGAGCTGCTTTATGTGCAGTGTCTATCTGCAATGTCACTAGAGTATGGGGGACACACCCTCATGCTGCATTACAATACCAACAATCCCAAGCTCTTAGACTGCCATCAGCAGAGCTGAAAGTGTTTTACTAGGAAGGGGTTACACCTGCATAGCTGATGAGAAAACCAAGCTATAGAGAAGTGACTTTCTGAAAGACACTCAGCCATGCAGGGTCAAAACTACTCAGTAGAGTCCAGATCTCTGGGATCTAGGTCTGGATGGTGCCTCAGGCCCATCTGTGCCACAGATGCGTGCAGTGCCTAGAACCATCTGTGTGATGGTTCTAGGCATCACAAAGGCCACCTCTGAATCTTTCTTATGTTGCAGTGGGTTCCCGATCCTTAAGATAAACAAAGTCAAGGCAAAACAGGCACTGGAAAGTGTGAATATATGCATTTGGGTTAATATAAGCATTTGGCTGTAGCTTTGTGGAGGGGTTCCGCTGCCTGAAAAGCTGCCACAACAGTGCTTCAGTTTGTTACTCTGATCCTACGCCTGTCCCTTTTCCTGTTTTGTTACTCCTTTAAAACTGACTGTGTAACTATTTTGATAATAAGCCCTCAAATCTGCTTTTCAGCAAAGGCTAGACAAAACCATATATGTTAAAAAAACCCAAACAACTCAAATTGTCCCTGGGTCATTTTGCTAGCAAGAATGAAGTAAACAAGCCATTCAGAAGAAGGATGGATTGGAAAGGGAGTGTGCTAGAGAATGATCCCTCGTTTTACTAACATCCATATAGCCATCTCAGTGCTGGCAAGACATTCAAATTGAATTCTTAAGTCTTTTGTGGTACATATGTCCAATGACTGTGGTAGGAGTAAGCAAGAGGCTGTTCTAACACTTGTGTGTCATTGGTGAAGAAGTCTCATCAACCCTTATTGTCAAAGCCTGTTGGAAACCTAAGTTAATGGTCTGGCTATCCAAATACATTTTCTTAGGTGCCTAAATACAATTTAATTTCACCCCCCTCCACTGGAACATATAACTCATCATACATGTCCATAAACAAAAAGAAGGGCCTTATTCAATGGGAGCACAGCTCCTCACTTTTTTTTTTTAATGCAGCAATACAAATATCTTTGTACTTACTTTGTAGTAGATTATGGATGTGCGATGACTAGATACACAGTGCAATGAAGATTAAATCTTTGCCTGATGCATTTCGATGGAACTTGCAGGAAGCAACATAAATAAAATATATTATTAATTTCTTCCTTGCTTATTTGCTGTTAAGGATATGAGGGTTTGCTGTTGAAGTGGCTTATGATTTTGGAGTGCAATAAAAATGAAATCAATGGCCAATATGTCCAACATTTAAAAACAATTCTTTATGCTATAAAACTTTATTTCCTACGGTGCCTTTCATACCAACTATATCCCAACAGGTTATGCATACTGAAAGAATATAATTACAACTATAAATAATAAACAGAAAAGGGATAGTGCAATTAAAGAGATACTGGCAAGGGGAAAATCATACCTAACATACTATAGACCAAATGTTTCTTTTACTTAGCTTTGTAGAAGGATATTGATGCATAATTATTAACTTGGTGGGGTCCTGTTGGAAGTGGTAAAAACCCGGCATACTCCATTTTCAAAGGCCACGATCAGCAGCAATTTATCAACTACTGCACTGGAGGATATGCTAATGTTTAAAGGGCATCAAATCAGGCCCATAAAAGCTAATGGAAGACTTTTGCTTTGCTGTGTACTGGATCAGGCTTGAGTGTACTTATTAAGCTAATCATATACATCTATCTTTTTTTCATCTAGATCTCTACATCAAAAGAACAAAACCGCAAACGCCTTTTTCAACAATGACAACAAATCACCAAAGGAAAAGAAAAACTCTTTTAGCTCTGCAAACTTGATGCCCCTCTAGCACTTTTTACTCAGGTGTCATTTCATGAGATACTTGGAAGAAAATACATTTTCAAACTGTAAAATGAACTCAGTGGGAAAAAAAGTAAACTATTAGGTTCTTCTGAAATGCAAAATGCAGTAACTGAGATAGTTGACTAATTGACATATTACTTCCATTAAGCAAATATTTTTCTGATATAAAAGTTCAAGTCCTCCACATACAATGGGAAAAGAACAATCTGTTACAGTGGAAAACAACAAACAAAATACTTGCACAGAAAGAGAGCAGAGCAGAATGCAGAATAAAAACAAGTGGTAAAAATACAATCCTTGAACTAACATATTTCAGCTTGAACGCCTACTTTACAAAGGCTTGGGATAGTCTCTGTTTTCTATCTGACAGAACAGGTATGTTTACAGATATTTAAAAGAAAATTACAATAATATAGCCTCATTTCTTTTTAATCGTGTTATGCTGGTTTCACAGATAATCAATAATGGTTTTGAAACATTTATGAATGTACTAGGTTTAAATAGAAAATGTTTAAGGAAGAGGCATTTCTTAGGAAAAAAGAGAGACACTATCTCACAGGACTGGACTAAAGACTTCAAGAAAATGATGGCTGAGAGAATGATTTCTGTCTATGACTGTAATCTGGTGGTAAAAATGAGGAAGGAAAAAAGTTATTTAAAATAAAGGAAAGTGCTGACATAAAAAAAATAATGGTTGCAAACAGCACCAGAGCAAATTTAATCTGAAAATCAGAACACTAGTAATCAGCAAAGAAGTAAATGTCTGAGCAAGTCCTCAAACAGGATTAATCATGGGACAAGAATAAAGTAGTATCCAGATGCAGCTGGACTAGGTCTAGGCGAGATGGTATCCCACAGGAGGTCAGACCTACTGGCCAGAAAAGCCCCTTCCAGCCATTGCCCAACCTTCCAAAAATACGGCTGAATTAACAGGCTCATTTGGGTCTATTCAAAACATTCCCAACTTCAAGAAAATCTGCTCTTAGTTTCTGTCTCAACCATCTTTCACAAGCTCTTTTCTTCCTTCAGTTTCCTGAATTTCCTTCTGCTGTCCCAGATTTTGCTGCTTTCTAACTTGAAGGTCAGTATCTAAACCACTTCCGCAACTGCCTTCTTACCACTACATGGCAAATGTCCCTTCAGTACCCATTGTGCAGCCAAAGTCTCTAGTGCCTCTTCCACCTCAGGCCTGCTAGAAAGTCTCCCCTGAGACATGGCATAAGTTGAAGTATGAAGTCAAAGGACTCCAGATTTTGGCAGCAGCTGCCGAGAACATGCCGAAAATATGAAAGTATTTTCATTCTCCAGAGGGAAGACAACTTGTCACAGTTTGGAGAAAAACGGGAGCACTAGAAATCTTGTTATGAAATTTTCAGTTGATTTTACTCTAACACTGCAACAGCCATAAGAGTTCTTGGGCAGTTATTTTGGATTATCTGGACTTATCTTGTTATCTGGGTTTACACAGCCACCCACCCCTAAACAGAGACTATCATTCCAGAGAAACATTAACTACAGAAGACAACCCTCACTCTTCATTTGACTTTACCAAAGACTCTGCCAGGCAGGGCTGTGAAGACACAGAGGTTTCCCCTCCCACTTAAACATACTGCTCTAAAAAATTTTATGTTATCTTCTCAAGCTCTAACTGAGCAGATAGAATAGAATAGAATAGAATCATTCAGGTTGGAAAAGACCTCTAGGATCATCAAGTCCAACTGTCAACCCAACGCTACCATGTCTCCTAAACCATACCCTGAAGTGCCACTTCTACACATTTTTGAACACTATTTGGAGGATACTTGAAGGGAGGTCCATTCTGAAGAATATAAGAGTCAAGATTCTCGAACACAAGCTTCTTCTTGGCAACCTAAATCTGGTTCCCACAGTCTCTTTTCTAAATCTTTTAATAAATTTGTACCATGTAGATACATGATGAGTCTTGAAGTGTATCATCATGTAGAATAAAAACAGTAACCTTGTTCCTAGGCATCAACATTGGTCCTGATAGTCTTCAGCCTAACGCAGAAAGGCATAATCAGGTCCAGTGTCTAAGTAAAACTGGACAAATTCAAGCTGGGTATCTTTCTAGAAACTATGCTACTCTGGGCAAACACTCCACTCAACAGCTCTAGAGACCTTTCTGAGTACCTGCATTAGCAACTGTATGGCCTGTATCTCTGGTCTGTATTGTAAAGGATGTCAGATAAAATGCTGTTACGGTTCTTTGCATTTATTTAAAAAAAAAGATCACTAAACTTATTAAGCCAGTTCTTGAGCAGTATTCCTACTGCAAAAAAATAAAAATTTATCTTTTAACTGCAACTGTAGTTTATCAACATTAGGGATTCCCAAATTTATCTGCCTAGATACCACAGAAGGGGAATTCCAGGGCACTGTACTAGCCGAAGAGTCAGTAACTGCAACATCTTTTAGCTCATGCATCGAGCACTGTGGTCTCTCCTGAAGCAGGAGCAGCAGCTCTTGGCTATAGGTAGAATAACAAAAAGATAGTAATACTCTGGCAACTAAATCTCCATAGCCTCAGTGGAAGAGTTAATAACCAGATGTTTATACCCCAAGCAGAGTAACTTGTATGGATGTGGGTATCTCTGTATTAGATCCTATATATGTTTAGAGAGGGAAGAGTTGGAAGATTGAAAGCAAAAGCCTTCCTTAGAAGGCAGTTTCCCAAAAGAAACAAAAAAACCCAAACACCATTAATAACAAGATGTGACTGGCTTTGAAACCCTTGGATTGTGAGCTGTGCAGAATTGCATTACAGCCCAAGAAGCACCAGCTCCTGAGCTGGTCTGTTCATTCATGTCCCCTCTGGTCCCGTTAGATATTTACAGCTTGCTTGACTTGGTTCCTTGAAGAAAGTCCAGCTTGTAACAATAAATTCCCACTGAAACCTAGATTAATAAATGTATTTTGGAATATTAAGCTTACTATGCAGTACTATTTCAAGCATCAGCATTCAGATTAATAAAACATTTATGTTTCCTAAAAACCTTTATTTTAAAGACTACAAACTTTTTTATCTGAAAGAAGTGCCAGTTGAGCAGAATGACTGCAATCACTGGCTTTGTGAGACATCTAGTGGAAAAAAAGGCTATTGTCATGGCTATTCAGTTACTCAGACACACACTAATACATGGAGATAATCCTAGAAACGCAACGACATTAAGCAGAACTGTTGCGAGAAACACAAGGGTACTTGCACCTGAGTGCCTAGGAGAAAAGTCATCTGCTGTTTTGAGTGTGCTTGCCAGAGCACAAACTCTTTCTGCAGTCTAGCAGCACAGGTGCAGTAAAAGAGGCATTCCCTCTGAGAGCTGTGATCTTGCATGTTGTTACATGGTAAAGACAGTGATGAAAGCAGAGCAGCCGGGATATCACCATGGGCTGACAACTTCAGCATGTTACCAGCGTCGTACAGCCTGTACTCTGCACTCACCTCTTCCTCTTTGTTCCCGATGCTACCTCTCCTGGCCATAAGGATGTAAGTAAGCTATAGTGGGTCACACTATAGATTTATCCAGTTCAGCATTCCTCTCCAGAAACAGGTCCTGAAGAGTTACAGGCCTTCCTAGAGCACCTTCACAGCCTCGAGTAGTTTCTGGGTCAGAAACTCCTCTGCCAGAAATATTACCTTTGTGTCAAAACATCATTTTCTTCCATATAAGTAAGTAATAATAATTTTTAATCCATGCTAACTTTTCCCATTCACAAACCTATGCCAATGTTTTCCATACTTCAGTGCCTGTGATGAAATACCTCCTTTTGACTTCAATTCTGGCACTATCTTGTTTCATTTAACATCTCCAGTTCTGGTATTATGAAAAAGAGTGGACCCTCTTTCTATATACCTTCTCTGTATTGCTCACAGTTTTAGAGCCATCCCTTCTGTTCCAACCTCCAAAATATCTTTTTTGCAGGCAGCAGAATCCTTGCCTGTGTAGTTATCTTTGAACAGATGCTGTTGCAAATCTTTGCCACCCTTCAAAATATGCTGTGTTTTTTTTTTTAGTTCTGCTGAGTCCTCTCACCAACAGGAGTTCTGAACTAGAAACAGGATACACTCACACCACAGATTTCTGCAGCAGCATAATGGTATTTCCTTTCTTGCTTACTTTTTCTTTCCCAGTGACTCTTACTATTTTATGTTTAACTGTCTCTGCAAAGTAAGCTCGCATTTTCACAGAAATATGTTATGAATCTCCTTCCTGGGAGACAACAACTAGTGCTGAACCCATCACTGTGCCTCATTTTTCCTCCAAATGCATCATTTCATGTTTGGCAGCACTGGATTTCACTACGTATTGTATCCTCCAGCCTACCAACAGCATAAGATCTTTCTGGAAGACAAGTAATACTTCACAGCTGTTTCTTGGGTTTACTGCCCTGAGTAATTTATTATTGCATGCAAAATTTGTCATCCATCCCCTTCTCACTCCCTTTTTCTACATCATTTATGAATATGTCAAACAGTACAGGGCCTAGGACAGATCCCCAGAGGACTGAAAAAAATTATTTTTAGTCCTACTCTTTATTTCTACCTGTAATCTGTTACTAATCCATGACAGATCTTTAAACTCATTCTGTCACAGATTAATAGGGGTTTTTTTGACACTTTGAGAAATCTTGTCAAAAGTCCTCTGGAGATGAGCACGCGCTCAAATAACCAAGATCTTCTCCAATTAGTTCCAACACATTCCTGAGGTGCTACTTTCTTCCTGTAAAGTCACACCCATCCTTCTCCACCACGGCATGTAAATCCATACCTCTAACAGATCTAATTTTTTAACCCAGCTTCTACCAACTTTTCCAATAAGACTTATTAAGATTCACTAGTCTGTTGTTGCTCGGTTTCTGTGCTGTGTTGCAAAACGCCAGATGCACATATCCCATGAAGTATTGTTAACCACCCAACTGCCAAGTACATGCAAGTGTAAGGTTCATGTCCATTATGCTAAAATGAGTTTGACATGAACATGAGAGATATAATGAAGATTAAAAAGTCCTGCCTTTAACGCATCATTCTTGTGAAGAAGAAATAACATGAAGGCCATTTTGCAGTGGTGCCACGGAGCCCAGACTGAGCTCCCCTGCACTCCCTGTTCTGTCACACTTTTTCATATCATCCCTCATCCCCAGTGGCTGCCCCAGGCCAGAGCAAACCCACCCTTGGGGGATATAACAATCCAAGAATAGAGGATCAGCAACAACCAGCTTCTACAACCCTGAGACTAGGCTACATTAAAGATGGGTATTCCAGTCTGAATGCATATTTTATATCTCTGCTCCTTTTAAGGCCCCCATCCCTTGCCTCTTAGATATAACTTCCCATTAAATCAATGACTACTGGGAACAATCCCAGCTCAGGACAGGAGCCCTTCCCCTGATTCCAGTGAGCTCGTAAAACATATATCAGGTTAAATGCAGGTAAATGAGAGCAAGGTAAAATCAGAGAGACCTGTTTCTGTTCTTGACCTTGCACAATTCTCTTTTCAATCTTGCGTATCCCAGTTTTTCTGCCACAGTTCTCCTGCCCCTAAATCTCTCTTCAAACACAATTATTTTAGAACAGGCTCAAACTTCACTTCCGCAAAATTTATCGAGTTCCCTAGGGTAATATATGTGTTGGGATGATCACCTGTCTTCACAAAACAGCTAATAACTGGGGACAGAGACATTAATTTTGTGTATATTATTACACCAACTAAATGCAGGCAAGCAATTTATTTCTTTATTATTTGAACTGTATGTCTTGAAAAGACCTTCCTTCCCCCCTTAAAAATACAGTTCATGAAACAGGAGAGTTACCTCATTTTTAAATATCACTGCACTACTGAGGTTCACTAATACACACAGATGTGTTAAGATTAAGCAACAGCATAGCCTGAAAGATCAGCTTTGTATTGTGCTTTGAAGGTTACTAACATCTGGCTTTGATGGACTGCCAGAGAAATTCTGTTCTGGGACAGTTAACAGAGGCTGCCCTGCCTCCAGTTGTGAAAAATATTCATTTACAGACAGCTAGCAGAAGAGGAGGAGAGTAAAGCATGTTACAGCTGCCGCCTTGCCACCAGTCACAAAAAATTTGGCTGAGAGATGTATTCAAGTAGTTAACAGAGCACTGTGTGTAGTAAGAAGAGACATAAGAGGGTTTTTTAATGCCAGAATTTAGCCATGCTACTGCTAGCAAAGGGGAATTCAGAACATGCCCTCATACATCAAATCTCTGCTATGTTGTTTATGAGCAGCAATTTGAGATCAGGATCAGATTTGCAGAGGTATGTGAATTGTAAACAATTTGCAGAAATGGCAACCAAGATTCCAGCATGCTTGCTGTAGGCCTGGAGAGGTTTGTGAGGCATTATTGTTCTTCAAACTTAATTACCAGGTACAGTTAAATCCCAGGCCAGATTTTTATCTTACATCATGCAAGGAAGGCTGAATTTGATCTTTTGAAGGCATGTCAGTCAGTTGCTGGGAATATCATATGCATGGTCAGCATCAGATATGCTCACTTATGCTATTTCAACACTGCTAAAGAAATCTAATATTTTATGTTCAACCCTGAGATGTATTCAGATACCTACAGCAAGGTCCTTACCTAAAGCCCTGTAGAGAGGGTCGCTCTCAATAGTAAACCTTCAGTAAGAATGCGAAATAAGCGCTTTCTTACAATGCTGTGGAAGAAACTGAAATGGTTTTATGCACTACTATGTTATCAAAACTTGTGAACTCACAAAGTATAGGATTTGGAGAAGCAACAAGACCCATCTGTACAATATGACCACTTCAATCGCAGCAGGTGCAAGAGTTCAGACTTGCAGTTCATTGAAAGACAACTAAGGAGAACAGGCATGTTGCCAGTGGGTTTAAGTTGCAAGTGAGAGGTTCCACCAATCAGAAAAAGCTGAAAACTCCATGTTAACATATTACCAGACAAAGCAGCCCGGGAGCAAAAATTCAGATCGAGGTCACCATTATTAGCGTTCAGTATCCCAAGTTCTGGCTCAACACAAACTTGCAGCAATTTCTAAAGATGTGAGCTGCCTAAGAAATTAAAATCAGCATTCAGAATTTGGGTTGCACTTAGTACAGCTTTGACCAGAAGCACTCTCAGCACTTCCCCTCTGCAAAAATCTACACAAGTGTGCTACGGCAAGAATATTCATTCAATAAATGGGGATTTTAAAGTTTAAAATAGCACCAGCTGAAGTAGTAGGCTGGCATCATGTAAATGTTTCTGTTGTTTAAATTCCGATGTCAGGCATTCGGCTGTTAATGCGGCCAGCATTTTTTCAAGCCACTTACATAACGCAGGATAACGACCGAACTTTAACAAAGAAACGGAAAATGAGTTTGACAGCCGAAAATTGTTATGCCAAAGAAGCAAAAAACAGACACGTAAGCAGCTTTGCGCCCGCCCCGCCTAACAGCGCTGCGTGAGCAGAAGCGCCTCCAGGTTGGGGTTCGCGGGGGGCTGCGGTGTGGGGCCGCGGGGGGCCGGGGCCGGGGCCGGGGCCGGGGCCGTGCGGCGGCCGCCAGAGGGTGCCGCTGGCCCGCCGGCCCCCTCTGGCCTTGCTCCGTCCTGCCCCGGCCCCTCTCAGCTCCGCGCTGCCGCTTGCTTCCCTCCGTGCCCCTCCAGCTGCCCTTCCTGAGCGCTGCTGCTGAACAGGGGGGATCTGTAGGTGCTGGGTTCAAATGCTAGAGACGTCCCCTCGAAAGGCAGAGGCTACGTGAGGGGGAGAAGCCATATTAAAAAGTCAATATGTAGACCCCGAAATAAAACAGTCTAAAAGAGCAAGTCCAAGGGCAAATCCAGAACGGGGGTGGTGGGGTGAACAAGCACAGTATCAGTTTAGCCTAGCGTGCAGGTTTCTCCATGCTTATAGAGACAAACGAGGAGAACATCTGAACAGGAGTATCATTACGGAATTTTTGCAGATGTTAAGTTTTAGGATGGCGGTTTTCAGCTACTTGTAAAAATTTTACCTTTTGTTCTCATTTTCCTCACATTCATTAGAAGAGATTTTTCCTAAGAATCTGATGAATTGCTGCTGACTATTAGATGGGAGCACCTTCCAGGTATGTTACATGAGGCTGAATAATTTCAAGATGGTTTGGGGTTTGACTTCTCATGGTTGAGATTCTCATACTACCAACATGGGCTTTATTTTCATTATAACTTGTTTGAAATGAATGGAATTGTTCCTAACTAAAATTAGCTTGTTCAGAAAGAAAATCAGGTCTTTAGACCAGAAAAATAGAGTCAAACATTATTAGGAAGATTTTGTGTATTCTGGCTTGTTGCTGCCTGGGTCATAGAAGTATGCCCTCTATACTCCAAATGGTTTTTAAATGTTGTGTTAATGTTTAACCCTTGCAATTCTCAGGAAAAGATACTGAAGATCATAGCTGAGTAAGGCAGTGATGTCTTCAGAATTTCTTAAGGGGTTTTTTCCCACAAATTAACATAAAAATTAGTTATCAAAGGTGTTAATTGCCCTATTTACTTCAACAGGTTGAGTCTGAAATCTGCTGTCAACACTTGACCTCATGAATTAATTTCAGTGCTGCTGTACTTACTCACACTGCCTGAAGTGCCAGAAACACTACCTGCCAAAACGTCTCCAGCTTCACCGCTCTGTCTTTAACGTTCCAGTTACTACCTTCTAATACAAAAATACCTGGGCTTACTACTACAGTCAGATCGGTCTGGTGAAACATTGTGGAGAACCTACCTTAGATATAGTATTTCCATCAGGGATAGAGCTAAGCAAAGTATGAAGGAATTTGAAAGCTTGCATGTAATCTCACAGTAGTTTATCACACAATTAGGTGCTTCCTGAACCTGTTTATAATTTAAGAGCAGTGAACTTCTTACTTTTTTTGCAGACATTGAGGTTGTAATAAAGACTAAAAGGACTGTAAAAGCACAGTCCTAAATATATCAGGAATGTCAATAATGCCGTATGTAATTCCTTCAGTTAATACTGGCTTTCACAAGTATTTGTGGTACCCGTGCAGCTGAAGTCTCTTTGAACAGAGAATAGAAGAAACTCCGGATACAGCCTTTGCATGCATTGTCTTTCTCAGCCACACTGCCCACTCCAGTCAGTCCCAATTTTTTAAAATGCCAATTAACAGGTGTGAGAAATGCTACTTCTTACTCAGAGACTGATGTCTGCAAAACAGCAATACTATCTTGGCAATCCAGTCTGCAGCATAAATATCATGGTGTTTGAGCCCTTGGGGCCTGTGGAGTTTACAACTATGCTGTCAAGATCTCTTCATTGGGATAGTCCTTGAAGTCCTGCCAAGATGTAGGGGACTCCAGTGCTTTTATGTGCTCCCAAACACAGCTCTGGCTCCAGGAGTCAACACTCTCGTCAGGCTGAGTGATGGTGTGAATCTCAACCCGCAAGCTGAGATTCCAGCGGGGAGTGTGACAGTGCATGCTTGCATGATGATGCCAGAGAAGCAGGTGACACTGGCAGATAGCTGCAGGGAATAGTAACTGGGTGGCTTCTTGTTACATATCCTCAGAACTTTACAGGATGGAATTAGAGAGAGAGGAACAGTTATAAAATGAGGTTACAAAATCCGGATGTCCTGATCAATTCGAGACAGTTGTAAGGTACCTAACACTGCATGCACAGGCAAGAACAGCATTCAGCACTGGGTCAGGATCTGTTTGCATCATATTTTGACTAATCCAAGGATTAATCACATTGCAAGTGAATGAGCTGTTACGCTCTTCCAGGCTCTCCAGAGACTGCCTGGAAAGAAAAGAAGGGGTTGGTATGTCAAAATGGTGACAAAAAGAGGCGCAGAGCAAGTATGTTTTCCTTGTAATAAAAAACTACACAGGAGCAAAGTATTTCAATACAGCTTGGAAAGAAAAACAAGAGTTAGAAGGGCAAAATTTATCTCAGCCACATCCCAGAAAATCAGGAGAGTTGCATCAGTTCAAAATTTGGCCCTATGCATATATGATAAATGTAGAGGAAGAGCAGCAGTTTGGAGTCTGAAGCATTTCACTTCTGGTAGTTCTCAGGAATCCCCAAAGCCTTCAAAATTGACACAACTCTCGGAATACATGGCGTCACTAACAGGTTTCTGTGCATTACCTGCATTTCTGATGCCCTTAAGCCGTTAATACTGAGACAGCATGCCTGCTTTTCACCTGGGCCAGAATTCAAAGGCAGGTCCAAACAGATTTTAAGTGACAGTGTTCATTTTGCTGATAGCTGGGGCTGATTTTGTACTTAACCTCAAGCTCTGCTAACTACCACAAATAAATGAGCTAAAATCTTTTAGCTTTACCATTGAAGCTCCACTGAATGTCAAGTAGTTCTGTCACTATCTTGGTTTTCAGACCATTTATCGAAGGGTAGGATTTAGCCCTGTGACAATCTTTGCAGATGCCTGTGTCGGCACCAGCAACCAGCCAGGCAGTCCTAGAATGGTGAGGGAGGCTGCTAGACCACTCACTGCTTCTGAAAAGCTTTTTTCTTGTGGTTCACCGCTAGTACAAGGCACAGTATCCAGATGAGGCAAAAATCAACAGCAGAAACCGTACCTGAGAGATATCATTAATGGACATATTGGTTTTTTCCCTGTGCTGACCTTCAGGAACAAATGCATTTAGGTAAGTGTTTGTTTGAAACAGTTTTTGCAGGAAACAAGGCTGTTAAGTGTCACCAATCTTTTCTAAGACTCTCAAATGAATCCATGTTCAGGGTCAGTTCTGCAATTTACTTGGTATCCTTAACCTGTGATAGAGAAAGGCTGTTACAATTAAACACTTTCCACAGGATTGTCCAAACTCTTCTTTAATGTTCACTACTGGAAGGTGCTGAGCACCCTTCTGTTCACTGAAAGTAGCAAAAATTCACATAAATTACAGGTTTAGAGCCAACATGCTGTGTTCCCTTATAAGATTCATTTCGAGCTCAGTTCTGCAAGGTATTGTCTCTTTACTGGAAACCTATAGTTAAAATACAGTGCTGATGGTATTCAGTAGCCTGCCAGAGATTCTTGGCCCCTCGTAAAATAGAACCTCTACAAAAAGCACTTTTAAGTGCTGATCCCTTTATAAAAATGGAATCAAGGAAAGCTGAATTCACCTGTCAAAGTCATTCCTTCATAAAACATCATGGAGTATTATTCAGTTAAGTTAATCCTGTGAACCGAAATTGGTGGTGTGCTACTCAAGGATAATGGAAGTTGTACCAAGGTTGTGTACAGGGACCTTTAAATTCCATTTCAAACTTCGAAAGGACTGGTCTGTGTCTTATCACACAGTTCCTAATGAAACAGTCACATACTGTCAGACACAACACGGAGAAAACCATAGTTAGAGGTTCCCTGCAGAGGAAAACCAGGTTGGTACTACAACATCCTGTACTTGTAACATTTCAGTTGATGTTCATAGTAGGCACACGTGGTCTGATTGCTAAAAATCAGCATTTCCCAGTGACCATCACTCGATGGGTTACCTTTATAGGATTCAAATTGAAAGAGTGTCCCCAGCACTCTGAGAGTTGGAAGGATGAGTTTACAAGTTGACAGATTTAGCTAAACCAAGATCTTCTGTGAAGTTGTGTGAAAAGAAGATTTGGCCTCAGAAAAATCCCAGGTCATGTGGTCCCGTAGTTACAGCAATAATGCCCACACCGAGGAGCTGCAGCAGCACCAGGCAGCACTGCCTCTTCTTGCTGTCACTTGCTGTTGGGCTACCTCTATGCCTGCCCAGCACAGTTCTGAAGCTTGGGCACATGCCAGCCACCCGCTTTGCTGTTACATCTGCAGTCCATAGAACATTGCACTGCGCTGAAATACAGGGAACAGAGTTCCTTCCTGTGGGAAGGATGTATTTAATTTATTCCCTTCCATCTTTGAAGAATTTTATATGGAAAATATTTTCGGGTTTGGTCTTCTTAAAGATGTTTGCAGAGCAATCTGTCCTGGCCCTGAAATTCCTTTTATTTCCTCTTCAGGGTATATATATCTATTAACACATTAAAAGAATTTCCTTAGGTTTCTTCATCACTACCAGCTTGTATTCTGCTGTGTTGTGCTAAGTGAAGCATACCGAATACAAATATTTTCAGAGAGAAGGCAAAACCAGCAGCCCATTTCCTAGCACAGTATCACTTATGTTTGAGAAGCTTATGGACTCAGGTGGCTGTGACCAGCAACCCGCTCTAATCCCGTGCCTGTGTGTATCATAATCTTGGGCAGACAACTGCTACTGACACTGTTCAGTGTATGGTGTGGTGACTCCATCCTGATGGCAGTGGGTAAACGATACTGCCACCCACAACCACCTGTTCTGCCCACATGGCAGCCTGCTACCAAAGTGGTCTGTAGAGACATGGCAGCCACCTCCGAACACAGGACAAAGTGCCCTCTGGAACAGGGGCACCTCTGTCTGTTGTTTTGCAGTCAAGCATGTCAGTCTGGGTTTCAGTTCAGATGTCCAGACTATAATGCAACCCAGACTATTAAAAACATGTGCACCACTAGCCTGGAAATGCAAAGGAACAAATTCTCTGCAGCAATGCCTGCAAGGCTGAAGGAGACATGGCGAACCTCCATTCAGGATAAATCCTGATTTTCTGCACAAGCTGTCTCAGGCCTTCAAAGGCTGCTTTATAAAACATTGTTTAGAATTGATATGTTCTTTCGTGCTAGGGCAGAGTAAAGCTGTGGTGGGGAGACACCACTGAGCAAGGAGATGCTGCGCCACAGGCACACAGCTCCCTGCCTTAAGATCCTTTAGATATTCGTTCTGCCAAGACAAATGAAAAAGCTATTTCCTTAGAGACATGGGAGTACTATGACAGTCGCACCACATCATTCCACTTGTTCCCAAATGTAGGAAAAACTTGTTCTCAATGTTAGGGCATGACCTGGGAATGTGTTATTATTGAGCTTTGTGCCTGTTACCATTGGATGCACTGCTCAGCCTAAGAGGAAAATTCATATTATTAAGAATATATTCCTATCAAAGTCTGCAGGATTCTCTTTAGTTAGGACTTATATGTCAGAAAAGTGAATACTGTAAGATAGTAAGAAAGTGATAAGCTTTTGTCCAGCTTCATTCACCCTACATCATACTTTGCACCACTCTATTGGAAGGGAAAGGAATGTGAAACTATATGAGCTTCCAGAATGAACAGGTTTTACCTTCAGTTACTTCAGGCTGTGGTTCCACCACTCCCAGAGAAAAGCACGCAGGTTTTCAAGCACTGGCCATAGGTGAGATATAGATAGGGAGAGGAGAGCTAAAAGCTGAATGTGAACGAGAAAGCAGAGAGGAGGAGTTGAGGACATCAGGAAGTTACCTCTGATGATTACTGAAACTGCGCTGTACTCATTGGAGGGAAGCAAAGTATTTTGGGATGTCTTTTATTCAGAAACTGTTCCTAAATTTTCAAATGCCATGCCTAGCCAAAATCTCTTTTTATCCAGCTGTGGCTGAACCTCTGTAAGACGGTATTAACCAGGGAGTATCACATTACTGCAGTTACAGTGGCTGACATTACTTCCTCTGTGCAGGTGTGCAAGGTGCTCCTTTGAACATGTGCAACCCAGCTTAGTCTCAGCCTCAGCTCTCTGGGACACTGCCTTCCCTTAAGAGTGCAGCAATCCCAAAATTCAACCTTTCCTAAGAGTGAGTTAGGGCTAGCAGATATTCTAGGCTAGGAATTTGATTCTGAAAACAGCCAAGCAGCTATAGAGTCTGGGATCTTTGGGCCGTACCAGCTATTATTGGACACCACAAAGGAATGGTCAGCTGATGGATGGGTAAGAGTTTGCTTCAGGGTACTGTGACAGGGAACGGTTACGTTTTTCTTACCAAGAAAAAAATCAGCCCTACTGCAACCCTGCAGTTGCCAACACAAGGAAATTCCATCACTTTCAAAGCCAGATGATGTTTGACTCTTTCAGAGTGGAGTTGTTCTCCATGCCATCTGCTCACTGAGCACATTTCCATGGACAGCTAATGCAGAGCAGGAATGCAACATAAATCACACACTACCTCAATACACAGTCTCTTCCCTGCCTAGACCAGCCCTCTGCTGAAATGGATGTTTTGCTGCAGTCAGCCTTAGCAGTTAGCTTGTGTTAGAAAAGGTGATCAGGTGAGGAAAACAAATTGGCTGATAACAGAGCTAGGAAGAGCAGCCTAGTCCTTGGCTAGAGACAAGTCTAGATAGGAATGTATGCTCAGAATGCAAGTTTAATCCTATTTAAATTAATATATATATCTACAACAATGGACTGGATTATTTCAGCAAACAACAGGTACCATATCCACAGTATTAAAAAAACAAAACTCCATTTATTTGAGTGAGAAGATGAGGCTCTGACTCATTCTGTGCATCCAAAAATAAGCATAAATCAAGCCTTTTGTTTATCTATTTCTGAATTATTAGTATGTCTTGTCTATTGTGTGCAGTCTTACTGTGGTAGGACATTTAACTCTCATTTCTTAGAACATGAAAAAAAACCCTCCTAATCCAATTTTCCTCCTAATTCAATTCAGAAATTTGCATTCAGTTCCCAGAAGTGTTCTATCTTTGAGCTTTAGGAAATGAAAAAAGTGAACTTTGGAAATTCATTGCATCATTAGTTTTAGCAGATGCACAATACAGTAATCATCACGAGTGCTGAAACACTCATGTAGCTGGCATTTTATTAAAAAATTGAAAGATACAGATGGGCTAATCCCTGCAAAGTGCACATGCATCACCACGGATGACTTTTTATTCTTAGGCCATGGTGCCCAAGAGAACAAATGTGTGGGCATTAATGATTTCTCCTGCAGTAAGCTTCACTAGGTCATCATCCCAGCACAGTGTTTATTCTGGTTGAATAAAATGCTCTGGGCAAGTAACATCAAAGAATCTACAAGGTTCGTAGTTGGGGCTCTTTTCCATTCTAAAATGCACCCAAATGATCATTACTATCTGTACACATGCTTGTGTGGGATAGCCGCTGACTGATAAACTTAATGCGCAGGCACTGAATGAATGCTTAGATCTCTTATAGAACTGCTACTGTGATTTTCAGACATGCCTCCTGACTCTTCGTAAGATATACAGCACGTATCAGTTGTACTTAAGGATACCAGGTCTGTGAAAAGTGGAAACATGAGTTAAACAGAGGTGTTGACTTTTTGTCTGACATCGTGGATGACACAAGCAGCCAGCCCACTAAGTGAATAAACAGAGCTTTTTCTTTTCCCCACATCTTTGTGAGCTCTGGTTATTTCTGACACACCTGCAAAGCCTCTGTGGAGCTTAAAATAAGTGTCTCACAGAGAAAGTTTGACTTAAACACACTTTTGCATGTGGGATCTGATTTTGGAAGAGATGGGCCAACAGTGCTATTAGAGAGATGTGCCAAAGAACTGTAAGCTTGAATATGTACCAGTTAACATCAAATCCCTTGTTCATTGGGGAAAGTGTGTGTGTTCACTCCTCATAAAAAAGCAGGGCTGCATATTAGAGCAGACAAACTGCACATATAGCTTCCTTTGCTCTCTATTTCTGAGAACCTTTGGATTAAAAGAGAGAATCTTTGTTTACCCCATTGCCTATTCTACAAATCAAATTATCACCACTTACATAAATAAAAGTTATAAAGCAGCAGTTTCATTGCTCATTAAAAGCCTTTGGAAAATACTGGTACCATAACCTATGGATAAGGCGCTGCGTCTACCCAGAGCCATCTGCTTGCACAGTGCACTACTCTTTCCAGCACAGTTCCTGATGCAAGCAAGGGCAGTGGGCTGACCTCAGCTGAGGAACAGTTGTTTCTTCTCCTTCACTAGAGGCTAGTTTGAAGGAGTAAACAGAGCCAAAAATGGCTGAGCTACTCAGGTTGGACTGTGGGTTCCCAAGTATGCCAGAGAATGTACGAGATGGGCCCACTTTAGATGGGCCTTCTTTCTAAGGAAAGATTATCACCCCAATATATCCAAAAAGATTGTGCAGACAAATTTTCCACCTCCCCAGTCATAAGGGAAAAATATTTCCTTTAGATTTGTTTATTACAAAGAGACCAATTATTTTTGCTTGTAGTAAAAGGCAGAAGCACCTTCACACATGTATTACTCAGTTCCAGTTCCTTTACCATCCAGAGAGAAATAGGCTGTTTAATGAGGTGACGGTTAACTAAACTTTGTTCACCCAATAAAGCCTGCAGGAAGGAGTTTGAGAGGTAGGAGGATTTAGGCTCATACAGGCTCAGGTGCAAATGCTGCTGGTGCTAACTCCTCTCATCAGATAAAGATGTCAGCCAGGAATTCCAAATGCACAGTTTCTCCATTTTTTAATTCCTACCCTGGAGAATAGGCTATGGGTATTGTCCGGACCTGGAGCAGCAGGGAGAAGGCCAAGCCTAGAAGTGGTGTTAGCTGCAAAATGACAGCCCTGCAAATCACATGCAGCTAGCTATTTCGTTCCCAGCTCACCCTTAAAACTGTAACCAGTGTTTGCAATAAATGCCAGGTCCCCAAGAGTTTCATCTAGTGCCAGTGAAGCCAGTGCTGTCATTACAGACCAAGTGTCCTGCATAAGAGTATTTAGTGTGACTTTATTTAAAAAAAAAAAAAGAAAAAAGAAAAAGAAAAGTAAAAACTACAAACTCTGTTTTATCTTCCCTTTCAAATACAGATTGGCAATTGGCAATGACCTCTCTCCATGGGAGGCAGGCAGTCTGCAAGTGACCTGCAAGATCAAACTGGTTGTGACTGAAGCTGAACAAGGAAAGGGAGGTTTGAGCCAACTGCAATATTCATTCCCCAGCACTTCTACCTCTCTTCCAATGAGTTTGTTATTAAGAACTCGGTATTGTCATAATGGCTGGATAATGGGCAGTAGGTGTTTATGTGGTGACATATTGAGAGCTCAAAGATTAATGTGTCATTTTACTATTTCCATTCTGATATCCCTATGCTGATAAATGCTTGGCAATCTTACCATGCCATTAGTAATATTAAATACTGTAAACCTGGGGTTTAGGGAGATATAAACCATTTTAAAATTGAATGTGACCAATAAAATGCTCTCTGGGCAGTTTTCCAATGCAAGTACTCTCCAAGCTCACTATCAACATATGGCATAGAAAAGAGCTACTAGATACTTCTTTCATAATTGAGGGTAAGAGATGTGAGATTTTGGGGTAGTCCTTTCTGAACAAGCACAGAGATGAAAATGCAGTTATTTCTGGTTTCAAATAATATTACAACATGATTCAGTAACATTTGGAGGACCTTCATTTAGATTTTCCCATCAGTGTAGGACTGAATCTTTGGCAGATGGAAGCCTTTCTGTTATATCACTCTGTTCTGACAAACTCTGCTCCTCTCATCCATAAAAGATGGCATTGTTTTCTTCAGAGAAAACTCAGAGTAAAGTCCAACAAGCACTGAAAAGAGCTGAACAGGGCCTGGGTGGGGATATCTCTGACACAGAAGCCCTTTTACCAGTACAAGGCTGAGATGAGTTAGTCACCAGCCTGATGAGGTCAATCCCTGTTCCAGTACACTTTCTCCAAGGTCATCCAATGAGTCAATGAGCAAACTGGGTTGAGAACACAGGAGTCACATCCTACAGGAGCAATACTTCTACTTTACTTACCCATTCTTAAAGCTTTTTTTTTTATGGGGAACATTGGCAGGCAGCCTGAAACAGGCATTATTTGTGAGCTTATACAAAATAAGGTATGTAGCAGGTCAGCATCAGCAGACAGGGAGCAGAGAGGTGGGAATTCTGCAGAGGGCTTTGGGAAGGGTACAGAGATTCATCCAAAATGCATGATGAACTTTAACACTTAAAAATTTTCTAAAGAGGGAAAGAAAAAAAAGATTCAATCCCCAACAATGAATGGGACTAGAACGTGACCCCAGGAAAGGTCATTAAAGCACAGAGGCACTTTTCCACTCTGTTTGGTTTAGACACTAGAATGCAATCAGGATACTTGGCAGCTCTGAGCTTCTACAAGCACCTTAGTAGCATTACATTTAGATGTATATATCCTGCTGCTTTATGTCTCAGCCATAAAAGGATCTTTTCTCTGCCCTGAATAAACAAAGCCTGGTCTTTTCCCACATCATTTCTATTTCAGTAGAAATGCAGAGGTCTGGTTATTGGTCTTGACTTCAGTAAGCTGCTTTCCTCTATAGATGGGCTGAGGCACACAAAATGCTGAGCTGCCTCTGGACACAATCTGAACCTGGACTCAAGATGGCACAAGCAGAAGCAGATTTGCTCAGACCCACTTGTAGGGGGACTTCCAAGGAAACTTCAAAGAGAAGAGCAAGTGTTTTGAAGCAGCCCAGAGAGAGCCCTGCAATGCACTGACCACCAGCAATACCTGTAAGTCTGATGGTGAGAGTTAATGTGTTGGGCACTGAGGTGAATTAGAGATGGCTTAGCAGCTCAGATGTGCTTAAGTTTAAATAGCCAATACTTACCTTCTCCTCCCACTCACCTTCCCTTATACTTATGCCAGGTCTGTACTTGAATTGTACAGTAGAGGTTGTTGCACTAAGCCCTCACCAAATACAGTTTAAGAAACACCACTGATGAGAATCAGAAAACATGATGCAACAAGAAATCTTCCACACAAATGCTAAGGCCACATAAAGAAAACTTACAGGTTTGTAGGTGGTCACAGACTATTAAATGAAGGAAAAGGATCACAGTAATGTGAGCATTAGCAAAGGTAAACATAGCTTCAATCCAAATGAATCTTCAGAAGAGCTGCCAGTGTGGAAAACCATTATGATAAAACAGGAAGCCATGTGGACACAAACATGTGTGTCCTGACTCACCCAGGTCCCCAGATGACTGCCTAAATGTGGAGCTTCTGGACATTTAGATATGGTTAAATATCAACAGATTTGGCTGATTCCTCAAACCTACAAGATTCTAGGCGACCAGACATCCTCATTTCCAAATACCACCCTTTAGGAAGGTCTCTTTACAGAGGCTTGTGGGAAAGGATGTGGGGTGAGAAGCAGAGCTGCTTACTCTTCTCCTCCATGTACCTTTTCCCTAGGACACTCTACCACCCTCTGAAGATAACCACTGGGTTTCACCTATTCAGACAGCAGAGTAACCTGACTTGGCATCTGCTGTTGCCATTCCGTAACTGTTTCCTCTCCTGTGTCTATAAGTCATTGTTAAATGAGGATCTGAACAAGGTGGATTCCTGTTTCTGTCCTCTTTCATGACCCATGAACCAAGATTTGCTCTGTGGGCAGATTCAGCCCTTGTCCAGAATTAGGTTTCCCCTGTGCTGCCCTCTCCCGGTCTCTTCATGCCTCCTTTTAGAGCAGGACTGTGGAGGCCATGCTAGTGCTGGCACTACACAGGGAAGAGATTGTGGGAGGTGAGTGATCTCACTGCACACACAAAGAGGACACACAGGAGGCTCTTACCTTACTATTGCCTCCGGAGGACAGGAGTGCCCAGGAGCCAGGTGAGCTCTGTCACAAGCCAGGCTCAGCCTGCTGTGCAAATCAGCTCACGGCAGAATATATTAAAGACTGTGCAACATACACTCAGCTGCTCACAAGTTGGCTGAGACTCAGGAAGTCCCAAAGCTCGGTTTAAAACCTGTTCTTACAGCTTGAAAGTAATGCTCTTAAACCTAGGGACAGTGTCAAACAGGAACTGATTAGCAGAAGTTCACTGCTGGTTTTGGAACGTAATTGCCTCATATCGGTAGAGGTTAATTTCAGTTAAATAGATCATAGCGATATCCTCTGAGTCTGGGTAAGCTGATCTAAGATGAAGCTGCCAGTTCAGTGATTTAAAATTAGAGCAATACTCTCCCTCCTTCAGGCCCCGTAGCATCATTCTTGCTACCACATGCTAACCCCGCTGCAATCTGATGCTGTACCCAACCGAGAATTGCTATGCTCAAGTGGGAGGCAATGAGAACACAACCACCACTGCTACAAAAGTGAAACAGAATTTGCTTTATTACAAAAAGGATGAACAAACATGAGGGTCTATTTCCGTGGCAGCGTGACAGCCCTGTGTGCATCTTCTACATACCACCATTTCTTTGTAGGACACAGATGTGCCCTCTTGAGGAAAAGGAGAACTGGCCAAAAAGAGTGAAATACAACAGCTGTGAGGGGCTCCTTACCATCTGGAGGATAGGAATGGGCAGGCAGGCACCAAAGGGCTGGTAGAGGATAAGCACAGTTTCATTAAAACCAGATAGCTAAAGCAAGGGAGGAGAAGTCCAAACAGGACATTCAACTACCTATCACTAATTATTAATAACCCAGCTGGTTGAAAAGCAACTCTTGCTCAGACTTGTGGTGGTCTCATTCTCAAGGAAGGACAGCTCTGGTGCCCTTCTCCAACACATCAAAGCCCCCACCCTCTGCTCCTCAGGGTTTGATCACCCCTGCCTGACGATGCCAAATCTGCCCATCCACAAGTAAAATACCAATGCCATGGCTGGTGATCTGACCCTGTGGCCTCATCCCTTAAAACCCAAAAACTGAGTTCTGGCTCTAGGGCAGAATTTGGGTGGTTCCTCATTGGGACCAAAAGCCTTTTACACATTGGAGCTCAGCAACCCCTATCTATGTGTGTGGATGCAGTACAGCAGAGCTGTATCTAAATGTTTCCCAGGTATATTAGACCAACATAACACGGAATATGGTCCCTTTCCATTTCCTGCTGTCTTATTATATGGCAGGTCTTAAACTCTCCATAAACTCTAAGCCACATTTTAACCCAGGGCAAACAGCTCCAGTGCACCAAAGGTAAAAAGGCAATGAGAGGTCATGTCACACACAGAGCTAGGATTGGAATCAGCAAACTGTCACCCACATACCACTCATATGGAGTCAATCTGTGGGTTAACACATATACAAAAAGCCCATACAGCTTTTGAAATTATCTATAGCAGCCCATTTTCAGTGATCACAGCTAGTAGCCCACTAGTTATCCAAGATAAATCAATTCCCTTCTCCTCTTTCCCTTCCTAGAACTTGTAAACCATGAGCACTTGCTTTTATGCTCAGCATAATTTTTAAGGATGTAATTTTACTTTTCACTATACTGACCTAATTCTGAATCCTCAACTATTAATTTTTCTCTGCCCTGCTATTGTTTTCCTCTTTGCCCAAACTTCTTCCCTAACTCCCTTTAAAATGCCCATTTTGAAATGCTTTCCTGCCACCTGGTCTCACTCAAAACTTAACTAAGTTAATCTTGAAGTCCCTTGACTCATTTCTACTCTCATGAAGATCTGAGCAGGGAGATATATGCACTGCAGTCGGTAGAAAATAAAACTGTTTTGAGAGAAGAGCCAGATGGAGAGAGACACACGAATCCTGGGCATATAAGGACACACTTACATGATTGACCCTGAGGGGTTTCAGAAGAGTTAATGCTGTCACTGGATTGAAAAGTCTGTTTTATGCTAGTAGCACTTGAAGCTTTTCACTCTTCACTGTGGTCACCTGCAACTTATCAATAAGTATTTACCATGCAGTTTTCGCACAAGTGACCTTCATACTCTCAGTTCAGCATGCACAGTAATGCCTTGTGCTGCAAGATGTTGTTAGCAGCAATCTGAGAAATGTGTGAATATGTCCTTTCCTTGTGGATCGTGTCCTTTTTCTTGCTTTGTGCTGTAGAGGCTGAAGGTGATATAGCTAGGATGCTTGGTAAACTTCCCCCACAATTTACATAGGAAATGCTTAATCTGTGGTCTTAATTTTACTCTATAATGTTTTGGTTTTACCACCCCCTTCATCTACAAATCAAAGACTCTGCTCCCACGAAGAGGAAATTTGGCCCTCCAAGTCCTGTGTCATTCTAATGCCAAATGGAAGAGTTTCAGAAGAGAAAGCAGCCAGGAATCTGTGCATCATATCTAAAATTACGTATTTTGTAGTAAAGCTGGGCATTTCTCCTGTACACTCAAAGCAGTCAGAGGGAAAAGGTTTTGCTTTCCCTAACTGTATCAGCTGAAACACAGGTGCTGCTGAAGGTACCTTTGATGGGAAAATTCTTTCATACTGAGAATGAAAGACAGGCTGGCCACAGGTATAGGCCATCAGCAGTGCCGGAAACATGAACTATCAGCTAGATAGTACAGCTTTGGGGTGTAGATTGGATCCAGTTAATTTGGACAGCTTTCCCTATGACTAACCCTCAGAGAAGCCATTTACCATTTGCAGAGCAGCCCAGCAAGGCACTCTGGAGCAGAACCGAGTGCCCCTGGTCATCCTGAGAAAAACCTGCAATGTCACACACCTGCCCTGCACAGCCTGGTGCAGCTGTTTTCCCTGATGGCAGGGTCATATTTGCCTAAGGTGAACCCCACTCAGAGCATGGAGCTGTGCCAACCTCAGCAGTATGTGTGTTGTGTACCGTCACCTCCCAGCAGGACCTTCTTAGTGTGCAGCTGTAGTGCTGTTCCTCTCTCTTAGCTATGGGTGTGCAAGACATTAGGAAGGCAAGAGAGATTGCCCAAAATCCCAGCCTTTACCCATCAGTCCTCTGAGAGACAGAAGGACTCTCTGCTCTCCTCTCCTTGCCCTCTTTCTGGGTACTGGAGG
This sequence comes from Phalacrocorax carbo, assembly GCF_963921805.1. NCBI lineage: Eukaryota > Metazoa > Chordata > Aves > Suliformes > Phalacrocoracidae > Phalacrocorax > Phalacrocorax carbo. Next base: position 16,151,059 of record NC_087548.1, on the reverse strand, counting down.
ACTCTGACCACAGCTTATTGTGATGAGGGTGTTTGAAGTCAAAGCATTGATATTTCAGAGTCTGTCTTGCCCCAGTGACATCTGTGACAGCTCTTTATCAAGTGTTGCACTCCAATGCATGGCTAAACATGCTAAAATCCATGAGGCAACAGATCACATATTTCTGGGATGTTCAAAGGGAAAATGAGATGTCCATTCACTTGAAACAGGCACTCCAAGCACATGCACAGGAGAAGCAATTAGGACATTAAAGAGTTAATACAGACCAGTTAGGATACTATTTTTGGACTGTCCTTTGTGAAGAGACAGCAGATTTTCTCAGCATGTCAGTGACCTTCTCTTGCCTACATGTATCTAAGGCTGCGCAGAAGTCTTTGCTCATGAGTTGTCACTGGAGCCTTTAAAAAGCCCATACACCCAAACATTACATGGAAGATGGGACGCTAAAAGGACAGGATGAAGGATTTTATTAACCAATTCATCACTAACACCGTTTTGGCATGTACTAGTGACATAAGATAATAAAATTTGCACGGCACTGCTTTATATCAAAGGAATTTACTGTTTGGGAAAGCTGCTGTGAGAACAGCTCTGAAGAGACTTGCTCATGAGAGAGGTGGCCACAGGAGAGGTGCAGCAGCCCAGCCCCAGCCTGGCAGCTCACCTAGGCTCACTGCAGGCAGGGTGACAGCTGCCTTCTGCCTCTGCTGGGTGCAAGCAGCATCCTACCAGTAACAAACAGGGTGCTGATTTTGAGGAACAGTCTGGGATCAACCACTGGGTTAATATTTAAGTAACTAATGTAATTGGCCAAGTACTATTGGACATGAATGATTTTATGTCATTACCAAAATGTGATGGTTCAAGTGGGAAAGTCCTGGGTCCTATCACAGCAAAGAATGGTGACTTACGTCAGCTTTCCATCGAGCAAGGACAACTGATGGGAGTTTAACTCAGAATGACATTTTCAAAGGTGCCTATGCTATTTCAGAGACTAATGTAAGAAACAGCTGGCCCCAGTTATTCTGTATTTCCAGACATCATCATGCAAGCTCTGTTTAGCAGGTTTCAAATTTGGTTTCTACAGGATTTAAGCAGTATTTTCCAGCAAACCCTCTGAATGCAAATAGCCCTTTAAAAGATTTGAAGATTTACTTGTTTATAGAAAAACAATTCTTCCATTGCAAAATTCTGCATACTGAGTAAATCACATCGTTTGGTGATTCATTTTGCAATTTGTCTGGATAAGGGATATAAAAGACTTCCAGCTGACCACACGCCTGGAGCTTCTCCTCTGCAACCCACGGTGGGTGGCAGCAGAGGCCCAACAGATGGGGCAGAAGAAGCCTGAGTCACAGAGATGCTTATCTGGACAAGCAGATGTTGCAAAGGGTGACTCCTCATGTTGCTTTGTCCAATTACAAGAAAAGTCTTTCTTGTAATTAAAACAAGGAAAGAACCTGTTGACAAATACATTCCTGTTAAGCATCCTGTACAAAAATATTCACCTTGTTGTAGCAATACGCATAACAGAGTCTGATTTGTTTGATGCTCAGCACAAGTAGAGCCTGTAGAGGCTTGAAAGACATTTTACCTGCTATATAATCACAGGTATCTGCCTTTAAGCTACTTGTTATTTGATGCAGCCTGCAAAGTATTCAGTATTGAAGAGAAATATTATAGATGTCAATGATAAAAGTTGTCTCAGTGTGTACAACTAATCAGTAGCAGCTAGAGATCAGGTGGCTACTATCAGATGTTAGGGAACTATTCCCAGGTCTTTTCAGCATGGTACTGAGATTTTAATGATAGTCCTTCCCAAGACATCCCTAACACAGAGCGCATGTTAGAGGGACACCTTCACTGAAGTCAGTATCCATCAAAGGCAAAGTCTTTAAAATTCCATTTAGCAGTGCTAAAAGCACAGAGGTAACTGTTGTCTCACATGTGCCTTCAGCATCCATGCTATAAAGGTTTTGGCCATTCAAACACTTTTTTCTCTATTCCAGACAATACCTGACCTCACCCATCTCATGGGAAGCACAGTGACAACCTTCTGCATTTTCACACAGGATGAGGTAAAGATACTGTCATTTTCTTCTAATGCGTCTTCCAACCCAGGGACCTGACAGGCTGCTTTGATGTAAGCACTTGTGAGATTCAGATCCCTGCACCACAAACTGGCTCCAACAACAACTAGGATGGAAAAGTCTCCTAAGCATTCCTCCTGCTCACAAAACATGGTGGCACACCCAGGACTAGGCAGGCACAAAGAAAAACTGGTGGCTCAGTGAGGCCCTAAACCAGCTTTTATATGGAGATGACTCAAGTTTACCAATATTTTAATACGTATATTAGTGAATGATTTCCATATTTTTACATGCTCCTTTTTTTTTCAGAATCATCAATGTAATTTTCTTTTATTTTTGTGGATGAAATTTTCTAAAATCATAAGAAAAGCACAGTCTCCCCTGCCCCAAACTAGAGAAATTTCCTATTGTATCTCCTCGTTACTAGGGTGCATGATCAAAGCCAGAATTAGAAAACACAGACTTTAAAAACACCAGAAAGATTAATAGAAATAGAAAGCATTAATTATCAAGCATTAGCACTAATCCAAAGAGAAATGTTACATCTTCATGAAAACCTGATTTTCCATTACAAATCCATCAGAATACATTGCAGCTTGCACAGATTTGGGTCAATTAAAATCCAGTGGAGTAAGAATGGACAAAAGAAATGCAATCTGAACTAACTAAATTTCTGCCTTTCAGTGTGGATACCTAGTCTATATTAGTAGATTCATTCTGATCCCAGGATCAAGCACATTTTATTCTTTCATGTATATAACAATAATGAACTTACCGGGGAGGGGCAGAGAGGGACCATGATTTGCTTGAAATTCTGTAGGGCAGCTCCCAGTACTCAAGTCTCTGGTGAACACAGTTTTACTTCAAATGGTGCATTTGGAGGTGACTTTGTGGAATCATGCTGTCATGTCAGTGTGACTGGAGGGAAAAGGACGTTTAAAATGATTTATATTCTGACTGTTCCTCTGGCTTTTGGGACCACAAGTCACAATAGAAGTTTAACTCATTTATAAGGTTAAAAACATTGAACATTGCTTTTTTTTTTTTTTTTCCCCAGACTCTCATATTAAAAGTTTTCTAGTGAAAGGAATAAAAACTCTCAGTCTGTTGCTTGACAATTTAGGACAGATGTGCTGCCAAAGTCTAGCATTCTTTTTTAACTGCTTACACATGTACTTCAGATGACTTTATTGGTGAAGCCTAACTTTTATTCTTGGGATATGTCTATAAATTAAAAATACAAAATAAAAAGACAGCTTCCTCCTACTCTTGCATGTTAACTTAATCTACAAACTAAACTATTTTCCTTTCAAGCCTCTCTTTTTAAATTTGGACATATAGGCTAAAAGTCCAAAGCTGATGGAGATAAGGGAACATTAGGAAAGAGTTTCAGTTAAGACTCAGTCAAATTGAAGTGGAGATCAACTGATGATAAACGAGTTAACAAATGGATTTTTTTGAAAACATATATATTATTAAGCTGTCTTCCAACTGCAGGATCTTTGGCACTTGACAATGTAAGGAATCGCAGGCTCTGCTCTTTCTGGAGCTGCCACAATCTTGAGAACTTTGTGCTCAATCAAAAGAGGAGTAAAGTTTTTTAAAACTAAACAGTGCCTAAAATTTATTCATAGTGCAGTTCCATTTACTTGTCTGAAGTTAGTCTAGTAATGAATCGCAACCATATATTTCACTGAGAGGATTTATTAAGTGAAACTGAAAAAGCGGCCTCAAAAGAGTCTGTTGGGTCAGTTAACAAGGGAAATACCATACAGTACTGGAAACTCAGCCATGGGCTCCTCAGCCTACTGCTCACACATACCTAACAATACAAAAATATCTCCCAAAAATAACTATGGGAGTTTAGGCAAAAACAGCAGTTGTTGTTAACTCCCTGAAAAATTTATGTGGGAATAGTGAATAATATGCTACTTGAAGTTTTTCAGCAGGGTCCTTCAGACAGGTACACATGAGCTGAAACAGAAGTTGCATGCTTAAGATAAAAAGGGATTGGTTAAATTCTGTGGCTTGTTCTCATATGGTCATCATGAATTTATTAAAGATCATAGATCCATGATGTGCTATGATTTTTTAAGACACAAACAGGAAAATCGTTAGTGGCTTCATCTGTCCTATACCTTGTCCTCTGAATAAGTTCATCTAACTCCAGAACAAATCCCATCTATTTTGTTACCTTCTTAATCTTTCAGGGATGTACAAGAGCTCACAAGACACAAAATTAAAATTAACTCAGAAAGAATCACATAGGTTTTTCACCAGGGTAGCATGAGAACGAGGCACAGACTCTCCCATCACGAGGGAACATCTCCTTCCTCTGCTGGCCCCATGAACAATGGGTACATGCAGAGTTTTGGGCAACAGGAGCCAGAAGCTACACCACAGTCTTGCACAGTGGCAGAATAAAATATTGGAGCTTTATTCTTCCAGAACAGTTACATGTGACCATTAAAATGTCAGCTACTTTACTAACTCTAAACCATCTTTGACATTTAAGTTAAAATAAAGTGTATTGACATCTATATCACGAAGTCACGATTAAACTTTAATGAGAGGCTTAAAATTTACCAGCAGAATGTATTTTTCAAACGGGTCACCCACATCAAAGATGCCATATTCCATCACAGAGATAATATTTTAAAAATAACTTCCTAGATTCACATCCTTCCAACAGATGATTCAGGAAGGGAGGAAAATTATACAGGGTTCAGTCTTGACAAGGGCAGAGCATTCTTCATTCTTGCACTTATGCTGCTGTTTGAAGAACAGATTAAATTGTGGAGGAGGACTGAAAAACAGAGGCCAATCTAAGAAAGCTTATTCTGAGTGAGGACACTTTTTAGATGAGCCAAAATTAATTGAGTGACTAATTAAGACAGTAATTCAAATTAGAACCAGCTGGAAGTTTAACATTTCTCAGAACCTTATTCAGCAAAATTTTTTAGTATTTTCGTCGTTTTAGTCCCACCAAAGTCAATCAACAACCAAAGAGCAGTGCAGAAAGTTTGACACCTGAGAACCATTTCCCTATTTTTTGTGAGACTGCTAAATGAAAGATTTCTGGGGCTTTGGCCTGGTGTTAGCTAGCTGGGCCCTGTGCAAAGTTTTGTACAACAAATCCAAACCACTACTACATCTTGTATAGCCTACATATAAACACAGCAGCGCAACACATGGGGAAAGGTTTTGTCTCTGTGAATCATCCTGCTCACATCTTGTTTCCAGTGGTGACCAGAGCTGCTGTTCAAGTGCAAGAAATCCATTCTACAGAGACCCAATCACAGGAAAAGCTTCTTTCTTATCCATTTAAGGACCAGCACTTCACTGACATCTGAGACCTTATTTCCCTTTTAAAATTTCTATATTATCTCAACTAATACAGTTGTTTCAGATCATGAAGTTTAGTTTGCTTCTATGACAACTTGAGGAAGTAAGCTCCAGTAATTAAGTACATATCCTGGATCAAGATCTTAAAATTCTGTCTTTGCCCAAGCTGGCCACATCAGCATCAGTTCAGGACTCTTTTTTCACATCAGTACCATGGCCTTCTCCTTTCTGAGACACACTATTCCCAAGAAGTGGAGAAGGCAAACTCCCCTCCAAAAATCCCAACATTAGTGCATAGTATAAAGTCTCTTCCTCTCACAGAGCCCTTCACAAGAGCTTTCAAGTGAATCATGAGTCCTTTTTCCTTAACTGTTGCCAAGGACACAATGCATCACAGTCACAGAAAAACTGAAGTGGTTGTTGACAATGCCAATAAACTCCAGAATCTTTAGCAGAAAGTTGTACATCATACTACTGGAGATGAATAATCTGCATCCCTCCCTGCTATCTCAGATCAGGTGGAGTCACCCCTTTCTTTGATGGCCTCTTCAGGTTTTATTTTGGACTTTGGACATCATGGAGAAGGATTTGTGGTGATTTTCTGACACTGCTAACTTGCCAGAAATTTAGACACATCCTCATGTTATCTCAAGCAGTTTGGGCATATCCTAAGGAGCATAGCCATCTGTGTACTGGAAAGGTTTTACTGTTGCTATTTTGGGGAGGTATCTTGCCACAAAGTTGGCTTTTCTGATACATTCACACGACTGCTGTATGTGGCTCCCCTACTGCATTCCAAATAAAGGTTTATTGATGAATCTTTTTAATGGGCACAAGTTGCCATCATCTCAGAGCATGAGATAATGAATGTAGCTTGCGGAACATTGTGTTATATATTTGGGAAATAAATCACACCCTGAGTTCCTTAATGTATATTTCACAGTGAGGCATGTGTGTCTTATCTCTTCGTGTACAAACATAGGCATGATCTGCAGATATTCCTAGCAAAAGAGGAAAAATATTTGGGCGAGGTAAAATTCCTTCTTGGCTTCCTGAAAAGGTTTGTATGAATTATCTGAGCAATGATCTGCAACCCAGAAAACACCTTGGTTTAATATAAGATTAAGTTCTTCAGGAGCATATTCTATTCTGAGAGTAGGGAGCAAGAAAGAAAACAACCTTGATGTATCCTTTAAGCCTTATCCAAACAAAAGTCAGGATTTTTTTAAAGTGACTAATGACTGTAGGTGCCTTGAGACTTCATAAAGAGGTCTGATTTCCAGGGCTTAAGGTGTTGCCTAAAAATAGCAGCCTTGCTGGTGCCTCATGTTAGCCAATTTAATATGGAGGCACTCAACTCATTAGATTTTTCCCTTACATCAACCTCCAGTGAAATCTACTGGTGATACTCTGTGGCAACTAACCTACAACCCTGGTGCTTCAGACACTCCTCTATGTTTCGTTGCCTGCTGAAGACCAAAATATCTGTCCTGGTCATTTGAATTAAATAGCTGTAATCCAATTTGACAGATAGGGAAATTTTGGAGACTCTCAAGACTGAGAGCTTCTCTACTTCCAAAGCCCAGCTGGGAAGATGAAGTGCTTTGCCCCTTTAGTTGTGAAAGATAACCTCCAAGCTGTAAAACAATCAACTTGTGTGTTACAGAGACCTCAAGCAGACAGACTAAAGCAAAAACAACTAAGGTGCTAATTTCAGCAATTGATCTCTGAGCCGGTGTTCACTTCAAAGGATACTTGTGATTATTTGAGTGTTAACATTTCCAAACAACTAGTATAAAAAGAAATATCCTGTACTGGGTCAAATGACCTTTTAAAGGAGTGTAATTCATTCTGACTGATATTCCAGGGAACATATGTTAAAAATAAAACTCTGTGCAGCATATGAAATGTTACAATTAAAATAATGGAAGCCCACCCTCTAGGGTAGAAATGAATCGGCCTTTACCAATGATAGAAAACAGCAGTGCAGCATTTGGAACCAGAAAACTGTCATTTCTCCACTGCCTCTTGAAAGGTATGCCCAGACCACCTTCAAGAGGAGATGCCCTGCCCATGAAGATTTCTCTCCCCAGTGTGCTCATCCCCTTGTGCCTTGGAGTTTTGTTCACATCGTAAGGCTATAGGTGACTTAGGGCAGCACTGGGCATGGATAGTTTTACTGCAGATATTTCCAGATTGCTTGCAAAAGCTGGGAGGACAGGGAATGGGAGACATTCAGTATTGCAACTGGAAATGTTTACGGCATAAAACTTCACATACGTTGGCCAACATAGCATGATCTCTTGCCTCCTCTCTAACTGTAGAATTAGGATAACATGTCCTATAACTGAAACAAAGGGAAACATGACCATGTCTCCAGTCAGCCAGAGTCTATATGTCCTGAGCAATGTTGTAGCTTTAAACATAGCAATTAAGCATGAATTAGCCACTTATATTCTGACTATCTGTATAATTTATTTTCCTTGTCACAGACGTGTACCTGGCAGGACAGAGAAAGAGCCAGGGAACACAGCAAGAACATTACCCACTGATAGGTCAGCACATGTCCACCACTTTTACCCAGTCTGCTTTTCTGCAGCTGAGCTTTTCATTCTAGATAGTCTGTGGAGTCAGACCAGTGAGCAGAGACTGGGCTGGATTCCTGTCAAACCCCACTAATAAGGGCATGTTCACACTGGCCTGGGAGGAGGCCAGACATTAGACTCACTGACTATTCACTGCTCAAACCTCTTGCCTTGAGCCAGGTCATGTTTTCAGGCACCTCAGAAAGTTCTCACCTCCCAGGGAACTAAAAGCCTGCTGGGTCTGTCAAGAGTATCTAAGCTCCCTGTTCAACTGCTATGTTAATTGTAAGGTGCTCACACACAGTGGCAAACCACAGGCTCACTTGCAAGGCAGCTCAGCTGTCTAAGTTATGTTCCAGCTGTCCATTGCCGATTCCCAGCTAAGACGAAACGACTGCCATGTGAGCACTCAGTCCACTTCAGAAGTGGAACAGTTTCAAATCAACAGACAACCGAAGTGACCTTGTTCTGCTCAGCTGTGAATCAAAGCACTCACATGAGCCACTGTATCTCAGCTGAGAAGCGTTAACCAAAAAGGTGGAAGATCCCAGCTGATAGTTTTAGTCACTGCAGTGTTCCCTGCCTTGGGATGGAGGGGTAGGAATCAAACCTCTCCTGCTTCCAGGAGTTTTACATTGACTGCTACTAAAGAAAAATGGTCTGTGCTCAGGCTACTCCTAGACCTAAGTGGACTCACCCACAGCTTATTTATATGCTAACTCCAGAGAGGCAACACCTGGTGATGAGACATGTGGTCCCCAGCCATCAGTCAGGCACAAAGATAGCCACAGACAGAAGACTTAAGCAAACACATGAGCAAATGTGTGGCAGTCAGGATATCATCACGGTGATAGGAAAGACTGTGGACAAATGTCACTAACTGGCTTTCTTTGGTGTGGCACATACAACTGCCATGGTATCTCTGGTTCATTTGTCCTCTGTCCTGGGCAATGCACACAGAGTGAAACAGCTTTTTCTGATTGACAATGCGAATTCTTCACAGCAGATCCACCATGTAAAATTACTGTTGTCTTTATCTTTTTAAGATTGGTCAGTTAGAACTTTTTAATCCTGGTAGCCCCAAACAAACATTATGTAACGTGGCAGTGTTCATTCTGAGCTTTCCTTTCTGCAAAGGAGACTGGTAGCAGGAGTATAAGGTGAATCTGAGACCTCTATATGAAGAAAAATGGACTGGGACTCCACAGTCTGGAAAAGAGACAGCTAGTAAGGATTTCCAATATCCTGAATGACTGAGAAGATTAATTGGGAGTGGTGACTCACTGTCTGTCCTAATACAGGTCCTAGAGGCATGGTTTAGGAGACATGGTAGTGTTGGGTTAACGGTTGGACTTGATGATCCTAGAGGTCTTTTCAACCTTAATGATTCTATAATTCTATGATTAGGATGCACTTGCTCTGTCCAACCATCTGTACCAGGATTTCTGAACATTCCTTTTAAAGGATGTTCAGGCAGATAAGTCAGCCTTGGATTTCTGAACAAGAAATTCTTTATTTCTTGGAAATGTGTTACATTATATCCAGGTCCATTATATATAATACAGGACATTGCTGACTGACATATGCTGACTAACAGCTCTAAGCTGGCTGGTCAGTCCAAGCTGTAATTGGCTCCAGTCCCAGGGTGGGTGGATGAGGCTGTGAAACTATTGATCTGCTGATTCCATCACAAACATCCACAGCTGAAAGCCCTTTGCAGACTACCCATAAAAGGCTCTGTGGGCTTCCTGTAGCCAAAGAAATTGAACATTGGGAACTTCTGTTCTGGAGGGAAATGCTGCCTGATTTCCACAAGAGGCTTTCTGTGTTAACCTGGTTCCCATAGCACTGTCTTAGCTGCAATGCAATATCTGCATAATGTGTCTTCTCTTGCCACTTCGTCTAGATGTAATGCCAATGTGAGGTTCCATGTCTCTTCCTTATAACACAACTCAAGGACCTCAGTTCCCTAATGTAACAACAATGACTGCATCTGTATGAGTTTCAGGTAGATGTTGGCTGTTGGATTTCATGTCATTTACTCATGAAGAACCCTACCTCACATTTTAACTCTGATATGGCCTCTGCTCCATGAAAGGCTAACAGAGGAGAGGGGAGTTTCTCTTGCCCATCTTTGAGCTGCACTGCTCAGTTATACACAAGAACTCATACCATAATGAACATGTCCTTCAGGCTGTGTTCAATCCTCCTGCTTTGCTGCACATAGTAACAACTGTCCCTCAAACACAGACAAGATGCATTTGGTGCACTGGCTTTACACACCAGGGGAGCAGAGCCCTTGCTGGCAGAATGCTAGTATCACCCAAGCAGGCAACAGCTCAGTGCCTCCTGACACAAACTTCTCATTTACCAACTGTCAGCAAATGCAAGCACCTGTGCTTCCTTTCCCAGGAATCCCACAAGTCTGGGATCAATGCACAAAGAAGATGAATTAAGGCCATGTCAACGGTGTAATGTAAAATACAGGCATAAAGCTGGGAGCAGACAATGCATACACGCTTTTCTTCTTGCTGAATGTCCTACCTATTAGGCTTTCCTCTGTCTGGCCGTGCCTTCACTGTTTTAACACCATAGAATGAAAGCTGGCTATGGTAAAAATGTTCAGTTGAAAGCTGTAAATGAACATATCTGAACTCAAGATCCTTGTCCTGCTCTTCTCCACTGTCAGCTTCTTCTATCTCATGTCTTCTCTTCTCCCTTCCCGCCTCCCCTCCCAGTCAGCACTTTTGCAGTTTATATCATACTCAACTCTGGCATCTCAGCAATGCACTTGGAAGTTGGTCCTAGAGGCTAAACTTTATTCTCCCATATGAGGTTTTTTGTTCCATTCTTGAACAGGCATTTCTTGGAAGGGCAAGTACTCACAGAACTATAGCAGACGGCAATCATACTACATGTCCAGATGGTATGTAAATATTAATATTCACACAGCACTGAAGATTATAAGATAATTAGAGGCTATATAACCATGTAACTCAGTTTATAATGAGTATGACAGTTATAGGACCAAATTTTGTCATTTTTCCAGGCCTGACTCTTTGGAATCTCTTTTTTTTCCTTTGTTCATGAGGAATTAATCATTTGGAGCCTGATCCAAAAAGCGCTAGACTTAATGCAAGTCTTCCATTGACTGCAGCAGATTTTGGTGGAGATCTTCAACTAAGTAAACTCCCTCGAGTCTTTGGCAGCTCCAGTCTCAAGCACATTACAGGCCTCCCACTACTTCATCCATCAGCAGCAGCATCAAAGTTATCAGAAACCTGCCACATGAGACTCAGCCTTTGGAACAGATGAGAGGGTCAGGAAAAGCCTTCCATTTGGACAAAAGACATGCATGTCCTGGAGCACATTAGGTCACATACTGAGAGAGTGTCATTAGGCTACTACGTCTAAGGGTCCACTGCCTGGCTCTGCTCCCACCCGGGAACACCAGGCCAGCTCCTGGCAGCCAGTGACTCTCACATGGACCCCAGAGGAGGAGAGGGGCCATGGAGCTGTGCCATAGCCAAATCCCTATGAGAGAAGCATGGAGTGGCAGTGCACTCAAGCCTTGGAAAGCACAGCATCAGGAAAGAGTGCTTCCAGCTCCCGTCTCTCCTTCCCAGCCACCATGTTTGATCAAGCTTTGCTTTTCTGGTGGTAACATCTATTTCTCTTTATGGCTTGCACACAGTTATGGAGCTAGTCCATTAGCCACCCAAATACAGCCCTCAGTGGATTTGGAACCTATTGCTCTATGGGAGCTGTTTACAGGCATTCTCTGCTTTTTACAGATTAATTCCTTTGTTTTTCTGCTAGCTGTGGATGGGTAGCAAACAGTGCAAGGAAGAGACACCAGCAGACAGGTTTCCTCTGAAGTGTTGTTAAAAGCCCTTCACAGAACCAAACTGTCAACAGACTACCTCCCTTGCTGAAAAATTGATGTCTTTTAAACTAGAATAAAACTGACTGGTGAATAGCAAACAACAAATAATTAATACTGGCCTTTTTTGTTCTTAGCAAACTCTGGAAAGTCAGTCCTTAATTAATTATGTTCACAGAGAGGCATTTCAGAGAAGTTCACAGATAGGTAATGAGCAATGGCATCACTCTGCTTGAACAATGAGACCTAAAATAACATTTTATGGCATTCTCCCTCAACACAAAGAACCCACTTAGAATACCATTTTGTTGGATTTTCTGCACATATGTTCAGTAAAACCTAGAAATGTAACAGTGAGACATTTATAAGTCTTTTGAAGTGAAAGTGTTTTTCAGGTAAATACATGTGGTTTAGGTGTTTATTATTACAGTATGTTCTGAAGCTATCTCCATCGTATGTTGCTGGAAGACTGGATCAAAGAAGATCATATTCAAAGCCAATATTTTACCTCCAGATTATTCCATGGTACACACACAAGAAAGCAATTCGAAAGGTAATACTTAAATACCCCACATTTCACAAAAGTTCAGTTGTCTATTGTTTCTTCCTCTGCCCATATACACTTTGTGCCCTGGGAACTGAGGCTTTACAATAGCCTACCATGCTCCAGCAACTTATTCCCCACACCCTCTGCTGCTCCTAATTCCTCATTTGTGTACCCACCAAAACAAGCTGGCTCATGTTTTGGGCAAAATTTCTTCAGCAAATAATGCTTGAGCTGCAAATAATTTGTAAAGTAATTGGAATTACATTTGTAAATACATGTTTTAAAAGCTTACACTGTAGTGCTAGAATATGGATTATGAAGGCTTTCTCCTACCCACTTAGACAACTTTGTATGTATCCATTGTAGGATGAATTCCAAAACATTATCATTGACTGCAATTTAAGATGTGCTTTTTGCAGTCGTTATAAAAAGGCAAGCCAACGTATCATTCATGCGCATGAGTTTTCACAAATAGCAGTCTCCCATTGATCCCTGAAACTAAATATACAAAGCAGGCGGAACAGAATTTCTGCTTTGATATTGAATTAACACAAACAAAATGGTTTGCTCCTATTAATTTCTACCACTACATTTTTATTTGCATATAAATGGTTACTCAATTTCATAATTACTGACTGTTCAAAGCTAAGGAAAGAAGTGATCTGAATTACCTCCATGCTCCCACCAATGCCATTTGCCTGTGTCATGCAATCAGTAAGGGACAGGAGGTGGCCATGGACTGCAAGTTCTTCACTGCTCTCTCAGCAGTGCGTGGAGCTGCAGAAATGGTTGTAACCAAACCTTTGGAGAAGCAATACTTGGACTTCATGTTTGTATTTTCAGCACTATAGTGAATTTCACCCAGAGTGTCTGTAGGTGCATGTTCCTCTGAACAGCAGTATGTCTACGTTTAAAGAAAAAGATCTCTATTAGTAGCTCATTATCCCTGTGCCTAGTCTCAGTCATGAGCTAGACATCATCGTCACTGATCCTGTTTACGGGTTTAGAGCAAGTACATGTATTACTATACAAGTTGGCAGGAAATGCAAAGGCATGGTGGGTGGAAACTGTGAGCCACAGAAACATACACACTTCCAGCCCTGCCACCAAATGAAAGCACTAAGGCCACAGCTACCATCTCAGCAGTGTCAGAACCATGGAGGACAGCATAAAACTGGCTCCACCTGAGGCTGAGGGGAAGCGTGATAGTGAAGGGAAGTCTTCATGAGAGAGCTGCTACAGAGCTGATCCCTTCCCCCAGGACAGAGCTGGCCCTGAAGAGCACTCCCTGAGCTGCAGATAAAAAAGGCAGCAAAAACCCTGACAGGGTTTTGGGGCATTGACAAGTCAGCTGAAACCCAAAAGATCCTGCTAGATATGAGTTGCTGTGATTAGATTAAGTGTTCTCTTTCTGTAATTTCTTCGCCTACCTCTTTTATAAACATTTGTAACTGTGTTGCCTATATTGGATGCTGTAAATACTTCTCCTGGCACTCTTCCCAAAAATCTCCTTTAATTTAAACCAGGCTAAGATCAAAGTGTTTTTCATCAAGACTACGGTGAATTAAAAAATTCTGAGTACTAAGAAACCGTATCAAGTATCCAGCTCCCCAACATGATACTTCAAGAGAGCCAAAGGGTAAAGGACCTGCCCTTACAGAAGCTACATGGGCTAATTCAAGATTTGGCACTGTGAGGAAGGAGAAGCAATCCTGTGACCATGCCCTTCTCTGGTTTACAGTGAGGTGGTGGGAAGTTGTCCTGAGCACAAGGAGCCTCCAGGCAATACAGGAGGTTTTCTAAGGGAAAACTGGTTTTTCTTTTCCATGCTTGCACATGGCAGACAGCATTAGACAGCCTGACAGATCTGCCAAGCTTCTAACACTTTCAGAAGTCACACACACCTCTTTAGTTGCAAAATCAACCCTAAGTCCAGCTGGAGAAAACCTGGGAAAGTTCTGAGTGAGCAAAACCTGTGGTTTCACAGCCCAACCACAAAATCAAGCCACTCTTGTGTCAGAGTGCCATGATACCTGTTTAAGTCCTGGTTTTTTTTCTGTTAAAGTTTTCAAACAGGGATTTCAAGTTAAAAAAAAAAAAAGCTATTTGAACAGCTGTGTTCAAAGCTATATGTTGGATTCACGTGGTCAGTTACTCTTCTCAGGGACTTTTAGTATCAAAGGCAGCAAAATCCTTTGACCATAGAGTTAGGTTTTGGTATGTGTTAAGCCTGCATGCACCATCTAGAGTTGGAGTTCCAAGACAGTATCACAATGTGAACAAAGTTCTTTGTTACTTATAACCTTCATTTCACCTTAAGAACCAGTGGAGAACGAGACTTTGTGCTAGGTGCCACACCAAGAGACAGCAGACTGGCCCCATAGGAGGAGCTTACAGTCCAGAGACCTAGTGGTGGGAAACACACAAGCCCTTGGACAGCACAAAATACAGACAACAGTAGTTCCTTGGCATTGGAGAGGGGGATTGGCCAGAAGGTTTAGCCGATGACAGGGAGAAAGCTGCTGTAAGAATAGGTAGGAAAAGGGATAAAAGTGAAGTGACATGAGAGTGACATGAGTGACATGAAGTGAAGGGAGCGAGAGGGTGGATGCAAACAGGTGATCAGCATGGGTAGCTGGAATCCAGGCAAAACTCCAGAGAGTCCTCTGAGTACCAGAAGTCCCAGGCGGGGCCTGGCTACAGAATCTGGCCAGCTCCTCTGCAGGTTTCCCCACGGGCTGCACCGGGGAGCAGGGAGGATGAGGCATCTGGACAGGGTCCTCCCCTGCACACTTCTGGGTTCAGAAGGTTGCTGGCAAGCTCTGTCTCTCTCCTTTTCCTCCGTGCAGCAGGCCCAGTTTTGGCTGCCTTTGCAGCTGCAGCTGTTCCTACCAGCTGGAATCAACCGTCCTGGCCCTGTTCCAGCTCAAAAGCAATTACATTCTTGCAAGTGGATATTGCAACTTCCTGTCCTAAACAATCATGTACTGTTCCTCTGCACTGTTAACCAGCTGCTGCCTTCTACCCAGAGATGGCTGCAGGCACAGGGTGGGGCCCTGGAAGAAAGGTAGTGGTGTATCAAGTCAAGATTATTCCTGCGTAGGTTCACCTGCAGGTTAGGAAGGTCAGGGAGTGCTTCTTGCCAGCCTTGTGTGCCTGCAGATAGTGTTCAGTGTTCCAGCACCGTAAGGGTGATGAGGAATAGCATCATCTGGGCTAGGCACTGCAGCAGGAGAGTGGTTTTTCTTGGCCCAAATCTTCCAGGCAAAATTTTCCTCTATGCCTAAACTTAAGAAAATAAAGCACCTCCAAGAGCTGATGCAAGAACTCCCTTGGCTTTGCCAAGCGTTTAAAACCACAGCCTGGCCCATAACACCTGGAAAAGACTTTTGTAATACATTTTAGTGCAAAAGGTGCTGAAGGCATCCAAAAGATTAAGTGTGATTACAGGTCCCAAACTAACTTATGTACTTTCCTGCAGTTAGTCTTCTAAAAATATTACCTCAATCTCTAGTTTCTACATTGTATGTATGTAGGGAAAAAAAGCAGACACATATATGCTAGAGAAGAACTAGCATCTGCCCAAGTGCAGCTCAAGGCATGTTGTTCCCTTCTAACTCTGCTACGTGAGTAGTGTAGATGTGAAGTCATCACAAGACTTTGTATTTCCGTAAAGTTCTCCACAGCCAAGTTCTTCAGAGGCATTGATTAGTTAAGCTCTCCACCCCTATGAAGAAGTGCACATACGTTAATTAATATGAGCACAGAACAGAGGAGCACAGAGAGAGGCAAAGTACCTTGAAAGACAAACAGGACTGGTAAGCCACTCATTTCATCTAAGAAGAATTGACTACACATTTGGGGAGGGAGGGCTTGTATTACTGATACTTACCGCCTTTAGTTCCTAGTGCCTAGACCTTGCTGTGTATAATTACTGACCTAATGTACCTGTGAATTACTTCTACCCCCATGACAATGAGACAAAGCAGCAAATCAAGTCACCCAAATTGCACTGAAACTCTGCACAGGATTCCTGCTGTAGGCTCAACACAGCTTCGGGAAACGCCCCATCATCTTGCCTTTATTCTTGTATCAGGTTCTGCTTGCAAAATACTGCTGAGCACTAGGAAGTTTCAAAGTAACAAACAACATGTTTTGTCTTGGTGGAAATACAAAATATTCCATTAACAGAACTGCCCCTTAACATGACTAAAAAGCCTTGTAGATATTCTCTGAAGAAACTGCAGTAACACCATTTCCCATGCACCTTAACAGCAAAATATCAAGCGATGTACTGACGAAGCATTTTGCAAAATTTTTTTCTTATTATTTTAAACTGTGAGTCACATGATCTTTCCACCTAGTGTTTTAGATTTGTGATAGGCTCTGTCTTGGCCGACAGCCAGTCGGTCCTAAATATAGTATAAAACCAAATATTTAAGTTTAAGTCTGAACAGATAGATATTTTTTTTTAACACATTCCATTCAAGTGCTACAAATTCTGCTGCAGATGTAGCTATAGATAGATATTTCTCCTCCAAAGGAAGTATTATATCCCCTGGATTCCCAAGGTGATGCTACAGGAGAGCAGATACCGAAGTACTATTACATATGGGTTCGATTGCCATAATTTATAAAAATATCTCTAAGTGTTGTACAGTACAGAAAAGCACACAGATAAATCATAGAAACATATACATTAGGTACAGTATATTTTCAGCATGTGCTGTCTGCCAACTTATAACGTATACACCTGCATAGGGGAGGGCTAGAAAGCAGTACATTCAACATGATTTATTAGCTATGGTATCACAAAACTGTCTGTATCTGCATGAATCACTTGAATACTCTGCTTTGCACAACTGTACTCCATTACAGTTATCTCGCCTATGTGACACTACCTGGGCAAAACTAGAGTGAGAATGAAACAGGGCCACTGAAAAGAAACTATAAACCAGGGTGTTTTACTGAGTTTCCACAGATCCTCTCACAACATCCAGATCTCACCTGGGATTCTGATTTTCCTCTCTTTTTTGTCTCATGTAACTCCTGTCTCATTTTCTCCCTCTGACAACTTTGTGCTGGACAATCTCCTGCCTGTTTCACAGATGAGAACACCTCACTCACTCCTTCATTAGGTAATTTCTGTCCTTCCTGCACTTCTGATAATAGTCTCTGAAAAAGTCCCTGGAGGCAGACTTACAGCACAAAAACGAAACTATTCCTTGCACTAGTGATTGAAAGAGTGGATCTTTGAGAACTAGCACTAACCCAAGTCCAGTAGATCTCTGGTGTTTAGCCAGGGCTGAGGAAATACTGTCAGGTAAAGACTGCTAATAATGGATGTAATCAAACTCAGCAACAACTCCATGATCATCACTGAAACTTGTTTTGCTTTGTTGGATTTTTTTCTCCCTCTTTTAATTAGAAATCTTTGGGCTTTTAAAAAACATTAAGTACTGGGAAAATTAAAACAATCCTTCACTTCCTCCTATTGCTGGCTTCACACTCTTACATAACTTCCAATGCTTGACAATATCACCCATACCCTGATTATCTATCTCCTTCCAATCCTCCCAATATCCTTTCTCACATAGATCATCTGGCCTCATTTGCATCTCTTGAATAATATGTTTCCCATCTTCATCACATGTTCACCTTTTTCTTGCCTTAAAGTTTTGTCAGAGCTTGGAGTGTGACCTGTTCTACAATATGAATAAATGGCAACTTAGATTTCAAGAAACCACCTCAGTAACAACAACAACCACAGATTAGTGTGGGCACATACTGTGGAACAGCAAATTCCAGAGATCTAACCCTCTTAGTTTTTCAAGCCCTATTAATCAAAGAAAAATAATGATCATGTTATCACAAAAATTAAGAACATTGTCATAGTCATGAGAGGAATTCTTCCTTTTCTTACTGTCCCCTGCAATTTCCCTGTCCCTTGCGCTCCATAGCAACAGTCACAGAGAATGAAAAGCTTTTGATTTGTTTTTGCACTTGCACATCTATTGCAATAGCTTTATTGGATGCCACATGTATTATTGTCTTGGGAATTTAGACTGACTGTATTAATTGCCCATTAGTAACAACGGACAATGTTGATTAACAGTTGAAAGAAAACAAACAGACAACTCCCATTAGTTTTTAAAACTTCTCTTTGAGTGTCATATTTAAGTAGTTCCTCAGGGAATGCTCTTCAAAGTCTGGCCCAGTTTGTAGATAAGAGCCTGCTACAAAATACCAAGCTTTCAACTGAGCAGAAATGGATTTAATGGGATTGTGAACCTGACTAATTTATGCAGATGCTCCCTTCCTGTCTACTATTGCAGGACATTTTATTTTCTCCCCACAAAATCTGATAAGCAAAAAAGAAGGTTCAGAACATGACATTTTCCAGGGTAATACACCTGTGTTAAATCTATTAAACAGCAGCTAGGATCCCTATACCTCAACATAAATCAGTAAATACCATGCAATGGGAAAGAGATTTTTATTGCCATTGCTTTTACTTTGAGCTGTGAGTTTACAGCTTTTCAGCTTCAGGGAGGAGAAGTTTTGCTCCAAAGTCATTATTTTTCTGTCATTTTATGTGCCATATATAAATGCTGGATGCTTCATTCCTATTCCAAGCCACCATCATGTACACTTTTTGTATGCTTTTAATCCACTTCCACTTATAGAGTGATGCTGAGTGCATATCACTTGTTGACCCGATATCTTTCTTCAAGTGCAGGATAAAGAAGCCCCACTGTACACTGTTTTCCCTAGCAACACCAGCTCACTGCATTTCTTGGTAGCTTTGTTCTCAGGGCTAAGGCGTTCCTTTTTATCATTTCTAACCCTTCTAGATTTACCTGTAAGATGGAGTATGGCCACATGGTTTGCACACATACTGTAACTCTTCTCTCTTCATCTGCCAGATTTAGCATGGG
This sequence comes from Phalacrocorax carbo, assembly GCF_963921805.1. Classification (NCBI taxonomy): domain Eukaryota; kingdom Metazoa; phylum Chordata; class Aves; order Suliformes; family Phalacrocoracidae; genus Phalacrocorax; species Phalacrocorax carbo. Next base: position 16,131,671 of record NC_087548.1, on the reverse strand, counting down.
AGAGGCTGATGTTCTCTGTGTGGCCCATGCAGTCCAAGATTAACACATGGCCAGATGGAGGCTTTACAGGATAACCTCCCTGAATAGATCGGGGAACCTTCCACAGAATCATAGCATAATTCAGGCTAGAAAGGACCTCTGGAGGTCAACTAGTCCACCCCTCTGCTCTAAGCAGGGCCAACTTCAAATGTAGATCAGATTTCTCAGGGCGTTCCAATCTCAAAACGGGCTGGTCTCTGACAGTACACAATAGTGACGCTTCCCAGAACAATACCATATATAGCAGCTTTCCAGTAAATCAGCCACAGAACAAATAGGTTTAATTTGAGCCACTACACTTTCACTGTTGGGTACTTCCATGACAGAGGATACTTCGCTGTGCATGCATCTTCCCCTCCTACCTACAGAAGAGGGGCAAGCAGGTCAATTGGATAGTAGTTACAGACAATCAAAGGCTAAAACTTTTGGTGCCCTAAAGTTACAGAATAGTCACACTTTTCTATTCCACCTGCAACATGCCTGTCACCTTCAGTCTGCCCTACCCCAGGGACATTCAACTAGCCTTTCTGCTCTGCAGCCAAATAACCATTTTTATCAATGTGTAATACATTGCATTCGCTAAATCAACCCATAACGTTTTCTGTTGCAGCTTTTTTTGCATATATAAAAACAAAGCAAAAGCATCTTAGAAAGCAAATATATTTTACAACGTCTGCAGCATTGAGGCCTCAGGTATAAATAAATGCCTTGTTGACACAGCTGTGATTCCCTTGGGATGAGTCATTCTATGGGCTGGCAGTAGCACATCCTCAACAAAACCTAGAAGGCTTCCACAACCATGCAGCATTTCCAATTGCCTTATAAAAGACAATTCAGACAGTTCCCATTCTAAGCACTTTTAGATTAGATAAGAAACAGAAAAAAAATAAAATCACCGCAGTGGTAGGAGAGAATGTTATATTTAGACAAGGGGTTCAAAAGAAAACCTTTTTCTCACAAAGTCATGCTCCCTTTTTGGGGGATGGGTTGGGGTTTTTTCTACTATTGCTGTTGGGCAGGAGAGGATAAAGTTTTGTATTGTCCAAAGGAAGGAAAATGCAAAATCAAAGTTGATTTGATTTTCAAATTTTCAGCACTGCAGATTATAAAGATTTGTCCTTTAGTTCCAAACAGCAGATTTACTGGAGAAAAATGTGTAAAGAAATGTAGATATTTCTATCTCAGGTCTTCATAAACAGCTTGAAAGATATTTTTGTGTGTGTGAAAATAAACCTGGAAAAAACTTAAGTCAGGGTGATGACTTGAAAGAAGATAAATGCCAGATCAGGTAGTACTTACATTATTAATGGAGAAATTACGATATATTCCCTTTAAATTCTCCTACTAGCATTACTCTTGTTAGTATCACAGTACAAGGGGTTTCAGGCAAAGCAGCACATAGTGTTCACTAAATCCATGCATAAAACTGAGACTAGAGACACTTGCATCCTAATTCCACTTTTATTATTCTCAATAAAATGGAGTCTTTGAAAACCATAAAGGATCAGTGATGCTAACAAATACATCTTCCAGCTGTTTTAGTCATAATAACTGTATGGCTAATGCACAGGTAAAGCAGTTAGAAAACTGAAAGCAGTTTAATTATATGGAGACTAGTGAAGGATGATACCATGTCAATCTCTTACTAATACCAAAAAAAGGCATCAAAACACCACTGAGCCTCTGGGAGGAGCAAGGCAGTCTGCACAGCCTCTTGCAAGAGAGGCAGGAGTCTGTCCATGCCACTTATCCCCCATGAGATGAAGATCACTTAGGGGCACCAGCAACAGGGACAGCAGCATAAGGAGGTCTGATATTCCCCCTTGATCTCAAGGGCACGCAATCACCTCAAGAAAACTTTTCCATTCCCAGGATGCTCTGACCCTGTAGATCTCCTCTTGCATAGCCGTTTTGCACTAGGGCTTTGCTGTGTAAAGGGAGGATCTTTCTCCAGAGCGGAAGCTGGCAAGCAGGCAGGCAGGGAGGGCAGCTCAGGTGAGGCAAGGGACGGGAAGGGTAGAGGACAGCACAAAGCTGGGCCACACTGAGCTATGCAGGGCAGTCCAAAGTAGGAGTTGAACAAGCATCCAGGATAATATCAGCAGCTCGTCAGTTTGATATCGTTGATCGTGCATGTTATTTGGATCGCAGTACTCCAGTACTATTGGTAGATCAGCCACTACAAAGAAGCTCTCCAAGCAGTATGGAGAATTTAGACACACAGCTCCCATGAACTTCAATGAGAATGATGCATCTGTCTCCTGCGGTAGCTTTGAAGCTCTCGGCCAAAAGTATTCTTAGCCCTACTGTCATGCATGTCCCCAAAGAGACAAAAAAAGAAGGTGCGAGCATGTGAGACTGAGAGCGGACGTGGTTGAGGAAGTGAGAGACCAAGCAGAGCCTGAACTGGGAACCCTGCAGAGACGGATCATGTCCCTCAGGCTTTATGTTATCAACACTTATTTGGAGGTAAAGGACAGGCCTTTTTCTCTTAGCAGAACGAGGCAGCCAGTCTGGCACGCTGGGCTGCTGACACTGAGCTGCTTTCAGTGGCATTCCCAGGTCATTAAAGTGAGCTCAGGTAGAACCTGACCCTGCAGACACAGAAAACAGAAGCAGCACAGCAGAGAAAAAGGTACAAGGGATACAAAGGGAAGAAAGCTTTGCAAGAGCTGAATTTGCAAATATTCCAAACAAGGTCTCTTCTCCATTTATGAAGTCTTTCTATTTTCCCAGCAAGTGCTTGGATGTGAAAAGGGAGAAAACCAGCTCCTAGACAGAGGAAGATAACCCCTTTGCATCAGTACATCTCAGTATCAATGTATCCCTCTTGCTTCCCATTGGTACATACAGGTTTTTACTCTGACCTGCTGCACAAGGCTAAATTTCCTTCCTCAACTGCACTTGCATTTTCTCATGTGTGTGGTCTCTTGCCTCACCACAACACTGATATCACCTCCTGCTTCTACTGCAGATGGTCTAGAAAGCAGTGGTTAGAGAACATTAATAATAAGCAGTGTGTCTCAGACTCCCCTGGAGCCTTGGATTACTTATTCAGTGTGTTAGGAAAGGTCTGCATGGAAACATGTGCCCTGCAAAGACTTGCTGGAACAACATGTGTGACTGGCTTCCCATCCTTGTGGAGCTAAACCAAGCAATCAGAGCTTCTCATGCTGAATAGGTGATACACAGGGAGCAGCTCCTGCACTTTGGAACAACCGTCTGTGCCTCAAAGGCATTTCATGGAGAGGAGACAGGAATTACAGTATTTTAAATGCAGTTTATATAGACCCTAGAAATAAAAAGATGTCTGAAAGTTTGGTAAAAAGTCAAGGTCAGTAATCTTATATGCAAAGTAATTAATTAACTAACATTTATTTGTTTTTATCTTCATTGTATCTCCAAGGGCAGAATGCCAGTCCATAGCCTCCAGAGCCTGAACTCAGCTGAGCGTAGATGTTGCTGTTGTACATCCTTTTTCTGCTGTGACACCCCTTGGATCTTGACAGCTTGAAATTACGTTTTCATGTTGAAGCTGTATGTTCACAAATCCTGAAAGTTAGATAACTCCTGAAATAACAGAGGAAATATTAGATTGCCAGCTAGAGTTGATATTCGCTTTCATTATTTGTTCCTATAAATAGGTATGATCTTTTTTCTGGAACGTAGTCTCCTGTAGAGCAATAACTTTTCCTCAGATGGCATCAAGAGGCACAAAGCAAGCTTAAAATTATCCCTGCTGCACCTCCCTTCAAAGCTGCACTCACAATAGACAGGGCAGATGCAAAGACATGTAATCATGCTGCTAGATAGGAGCCCGAATAAATCTGAACTTTGCAGGAGTAAAATTGGAACCACAAAATATCCATTCCACTTGAGAAGACATTCCTACGTATTAGGTGTCCCTACTGTTTTATTGCCTTTCTGCTTTTTTCCAAAATAAAGTGTAGGGTTACTAGATCCACAAAGGCTGCATGCACAGAATGGGGAGATTTCCACAGCCCCCCTAATGCCCAGGAGAATTCCAGCTTTAACAATTCCATTGACAGTGGTGACATGTATTGGTAACAAATTAAATTAAATTAAATTACTACTCAGGGTTTCTTCTTGATGGCACTTCACTCTTTAGATTTATAACATAGCTCATTTTCAAGACAGCAGTAGAAACTTTAGTTGCATATGTTTTATTCAGTGCCACAAACCTCACGCATTCAAAAAAACCAAGCTAGATCCTAATATCACAGTTGGTGTCAATGAACTCTGGGTTCTTCTCAGTTCTGAGCCTGAGAATGCCAGTTCCAATACAGCCTCCCTCATCACACACAACAGAAACTCACTTTTGAAACAAGCACATTTCAATTCTTCTGCAAGGCTGACTGTGGAAACTTTGGTTTTATGAAAAACACACGATGCCCAGAACTAAATCTGAGGTGAATGAGCTGATAGTAACCCTCTACAAACAAAAATGGATTTTAATAGCACAATAGACTCTGAAACAAAGGCAATGAAAAATGAGAAGTAAATCCAGTTTGACAGGATTCTTTACATTATACATTCTTTAGAGCAGAGACTGCCTCTTGATTTGTACAACATTTGGCAGGTCTCAGTCAGGACCATGATGTACTACCAGAATTTAAATATATTCAAATGGAGATCAGAGATGGTTGAATACAAAGTTTCTCCCACTGAACTGCAAAAAACCAAATACCCATTTATGCACCAGGATCAAGGAAAGCAGACATGGAAACTAAATTCTTTCCAGTCAGTTGATTTAAACTGAAGTGCTGTTAAATCATTAAGTTCATTAAAATGTACTTAGCGTAAAAAAAAACCTACAGGAAATACCCAGCATGGCAGCCAGCAATGCAAAATAGAACAGAGCATTTCCAGCGTTATTGTAAAGGAATTGTGTGGGTGTCAGAGTACTTTCTTTTCAGAAAAAAAACCAACCCCAAAACAACCCAAAAAAAACCGCCACCACAAACAAGATAAAAGAATCAGGTGTATAAAAATCAGATCTTACCTAACACACAACAGTCTTGCAGTTTTTCACACCAGATCTGCACCTTTCTTTGGAAATTGCCGTTAATACAGCAGCTCCTAGATGGATCAGCTCCTGTGAGTGCACACTTCGGAAGTATCACATATGTTTAAATAATGCCTAGCTATTTCATGGTCTCTAAAATCTAATGAAGTGAACTTTTCTTTGATTAATTTAAGGTATTGTAAAATTTACTGCTGCATTAACCCTGAGAAATGCAAAGGCAGCTGGATATAGTCACTTTTTTTTGCTCTGTGTCCTCCAGAAGCAGGCACAACACACTCAGGTTTGTAGGAAGGTTGCAATAGCAGGATTTGATACCATGTATTTGAGGACTGCACCAAAGCAACTCTCTACTGTGCCTGTAACATCTCTTAGGGTCATTCCACTGAATAAAAATACTGATTTAAATTCCTCAGTGGTTTAGGGCACCAGTTCTACTGGAGAGGAGGAAGTAGTAGGTAGGTTTTTCACCTCACAGAAGCCACAGTCACCAGCACTGCGGTAAACCTGGGTCAGGCAGTAGCACCCTGTGCATGAATTAAAGGGGCTGGTGCCCTCCCTCCCGGACTGCCATTTGTTTAAGCAGATGGAAATAGCTCAGGGAACAACAGGTCATATTCAAATGGTATCGGCCATTCACTGGGTAGAAGAGCGTTGGCATAGTCAAAACTATCCTGTCTCACCGTGGTTTGGCCTCATAGGTGTTGCATTTTAGTTTTCAGAACAACAGACAGGCAAGGTAGGGCTGAAAGCCAGCTTAGTCTGACTTTTACACTCATTTTCTCTAACAGCATAGCTCACTCACAGGTGGGACTAGGTATATACACATTTATAGAACTACAAAGACCACTTACTAGCCTTCAGGCATACATTGCCATTTTCAAAATAATCTCTGGGCTGCACTACACAGACAGCCATGGCCACTATCTCTGCAAGCTCCTTTAGCCAACGCAGGTACTCAGATATCTTTGCAAATGAGGCTACACTACCATTTTGGCATCAGTAGACCACCATGGAATAGCTAAACTTGACAACCTGGTGTAATTTGTTCATGTGCTTAAGCTTTTATTCACCCAAATGAGCTTGAAAATAACTCCTAAAATTAAGAGTGTAAGTTATGAACTCCATTGTAAAATATGAAAACAGCCTGCACCCCTGAAGCATCTTGGCTAGAAATAGGAAAGAATTTGTTGATAGGATGCATCTCTTGAAAAGGAACATGCATCTTCCTTTGACAGATTTCCATTGCTCCATCAGTTGTGCTTTATTCTTAAAATCTCTCTTAAGGGAAAATAAAATGTCACTTCGGGGATTTCAAGGTTGCCTGGCTGCCAGACCTGTTTAAATCATCTACACTGGCTGAGAAAACAAGCTCTACATGTCCTGAGCAGTGAGCAGCCCTGTAAATGCTGGAGCCAAGGATGGTTACACTACTCTGTGTTTGCAGTATTTAAGTGCTAGTGTATCTTTCTTGCGGTCTGGAGCAGTGACCTCAGCTTAGCTGCAGTGGAAAGATATACCCAGGCTATATGGACATGTACAGAAGTTAAGATGTAGCACAACAGTTCTCGGTGAGGACTGTCCAAAACCCACAGAATATCTGCACATGACTTTTGCTGATAGTTCAGGAACAGCCATGCAAGCCAACAGACTTCCGGAGCCAGCATACACAAGTCTTACAAATTCTGCTTAGGTTGGAAAACAGCTGTACTCACAGCCCCAGTTAATACAAGCATAAGATATGGGCAATAAAGCCAAGTCAAAGTTTTATACTTAGGAGAGGCTTTTAGTGGTGCTTTTGTCCTCCCAGCCACCTGCAAGGAAGTACAAGGTCCAAAGCATCTCTATGACCTGGGCATGCTTCATAGTTGTGATACATTAGCCAGATGCCACTATTACACTCAAGTGAGCTCACTAGCTGCAGAAGACGTGTTTTAGACAGCCATGGAGACACTGATGGTAAGTGGGCATGAAAGGAGGGATTTTAACTGGCAGAAGTAGAGAAGAAACTACCTTTTAGTCATGGCATCTATACTGACACATTAAGGCTTCCTCAAAAAAACTGCCAGTATTTTCTATAAACAACTTAAACAACTGCCTGGGAGTGCTTTTAAGAAATTAGTCAGAACTAATGTCAGTGAAAGAAGATCATTAAAACATTCTCAAAGCTTTCTAATACATCTTGAAATAGCGTTCCTGCATATAGGAATGCTAGGAGATTAAGATCCAATATCTCATAATCTACTGTGTCTAGGAGCAAGTACTTTAATACTATTGGAAATGTGCCCTCTTGGATTTTTGACTGCATATAGTTTCCAACTCTAGCTGTAATGAGTGACAAAGTGCCCTCTCCTAACCCACTATTGTTTGCCATACATGGGTATGATTTTGACTTAGTAGGTCACATTCTGAGGAAAAACAGATTATTGTTTTGCGTTTGTGTTTTTTTAAGATGACCCCTTTTAAAAGCAATTTAGGCAACTGGCATATTAGTACACAGTAAACCACTTCAAAAGTGCTATTTATCACAGTGCTCTCCAGCTCATGGGTTTGACTTATTCAGTTTTCCTAAAATGTGATAGCATGTAGCAAAAATTGCTTTGCCATTCATTTCGCCATTGACACAACTCACATGTAAGTCTACTGTTCATGATTAATGGCATTGCCCCAATGCATGCCAGTGAGAATTTGTAGCATAACAGCCCATCACAGATTCTGTTTATAACACTGTTTATCCTTTTTCCCTAATTTCTCCCACTAAAGCACATGAGTTAGAATGAAAATGTCAGTATGTCTGCCACAGTTTATTCCCAAACACTGGTTGAGAGAAAAATGAGCAAACACGTAACTGCTAGATTATGCAAGTCTATCTGTCTTTGTGAAAAAAAAAGCAATTGAGACAGCTTTTTAAATCAAGCTTACTCCACCCAAACATTCTTTTGGATATGCCAGTTAGGACTTTCTTTGGCAATGTCTCTGGATATGCTTTACCACATTCAGCCACACAGCCCATGCAACCACTTCACAGGACATTAGTCACCAAAATAACACATCTCAAATATTAGTAACATGAGGACACGGACATATGGTTTTCAACATCAGTGTGTCCATTAAGGACCACAGGACTGCAGAGACCTCAAAGATCACTAACAATGCCTTAGACCATATTTCATCATTGTTCTGGTCACATCACCTTTTAAATTATCTTCACTAAAATAGATGCACAAACCCAAACCCCCACTCTGAAAATCTTCCAAGATACTATTTCAGTTCTATACTTTTCTACTGGTTGCTAACATCAAGATAAGCTGATCCAGACTCAAGATCAAAATTACCATCTTCCCTGATTGTACCCAGATTTAACTAAAATCACACAGTTTTAATTTTACTCAAAGGGGGAAGTGCCATTCATTAGTCATCATAGCTACCTCCTTCAATTACATGCACTGACTCTCCTTCCCCTGTGTACTGACAGCTGATCCCACAACTCTGCAGTTTCTTTATCCAACTGGGAAGTGTAGACACACCTAAGGACAAGTGGTGCTAAACCAAGAGAGGCTGGAACACAACCCTTTTTGACTGTAAGGAACAGGAAATGCTTGGATGCCCATCATTTTCAGTCCACTGTAGCCATCCTGCAGCCATAGATGCAATCAATCACCTGGCTGGAGGTTTCAGTGCAGTCTGCTGATACTTTCCATGTAATCTCTGCTAGCTTCGAGATATTGACACAGGCACAAGAAAGCCTGGAATTTGTTCTTGTTGCTTTTCCTTAAGCTACCCTATGACAAATATTATCAGCGCTGTTCAGACCTTCTATTACAATCTTTGGTGCATAAACAGAGATAGATAGCAAAAATAGCTCCCAGATCTTCCACATTAACTAGAAGATCAGAGACATGACCATTTGCTCCTAACATAGCTATTTGGAAAACAACCTGCAAGCCAATTGCAAATCAGGAGAATATTTAACGTTGGCCCACAGCCCACTCTCTGCTTTTTCCGTTCACAGTGACCTATGTTACTTTCCCTGCTGCAAATGCTCGGGTTTGTAGGAATCGCTTACAGGTGTCCCAATTGTAACTTTGTCGCCACAGTTACAGATACTTGATTGCCTTTTTGCAGCCTTTTACTACAGTGGGCAAATATCTCCAACAAGTTAATGGGACAGACAGCTGGGGGAAGTAACTTTGTCATTTGCCACACCTAAATCTGACAGAAATGTTAAAGATCTATACGTGCATATAGTTTTCAGCACAAATCCCTGCTAGAGGGGTTAGGTAGCATTACCCCTTATTGTGTTGTTGGATCAGGCAACTCAGAAGTTGGAAAGGGTACCAAGTCACAAGTAGCTGATACGCATGTCATTTGCTATGAATTATCAAATGAACTGATTTCCATACCTCTATGTAATTGGTCAAGAGCAGTAAATATATTGACAATTTAGAGCTCCTGCCACATGGATGCAGAGCCACACAGAGTATGTCAGCTGTGGTCATGGCAAGTGGAGACTGCTTGCCACAGAGGAGCTGTAGTTGACTGGCCAAACGCGGAGAATGGCAGTACATTGAAGTGCTGAGAAAGGCAGGCTGACAGAGGAAGCACTTATATGGCTAAGCCAGTGAACAGGTTGAGGCATCCTGACAGGAAGGAAGAGCCAGAAAGACATAATAGACTGACTGTTTAATGGGGTATGTGACATTTTTTATGAGCAATCCATGCTTTTAACCTGATTGTTTCCAGGGAGTCCCAAAGCAATTTCTGAGAACTGTTCTAATGTATGTTTATCAGGTGAAAAGGTGCTCACGTGGCCAAATGCACTTCCCTTCTGTTGTGGCTAACATCGCCTTTCGAGATGAGGAGGGAAGAGAGGGGAAAAAGAACAGCAACTTACAATCCATGTATTGCACAAATCCAAAGCTTTACTAAGAGTGCACTTCAAAGAAGAGGGAAGATTATGACCGTGTATCTGCAAGTCCCTCATCTAACTACACATTGTGCCAAAAATTGGTTCCACCATTAAAGCAGTGGGAATGTTGGTTACTGAAAACATTGAACTTTCATCTGCTTTAAAGCAGTTCTGTGCTGCCCAGTTAGTCAACGTCAGAAGGATGGAAAATCGATTTTTATAGTATCCCTAAAATGGATGCAAAACTGTGCAATTAACTTATACACCTATTGACTACATAATGAAAAGTGCAATTAGATATATTGCTTGCAAATCCTACCATAGTCAATGGGACTGTGTGGAGTCACTGGGAGCATGTGGGTATATTTGAGTGTATGCTCTAGCTGGAGAACAGCACAGAAGACGTAATCAAGTTAGTATTATAGTTACACAAGTTCAGTTAGACCACACAAATCACTTCTAGAACACAAATAACAACTCCCCAAGTGAATGAGATCTTTAAAGCCAATATGCATCTAAAATTTATTTGCTGAAAGCATGGGACTGAAAGCTTTACTTAGAAATGAAAAATCTAGCAATTGCCAACAAAATTTAATATAGGAAGGAAACAAAAATAAATTCAGAACAGCAGGAATGACTGCCACAGATAAGAAACAACAAAATCTAGAAACCAATCCCTGACAACTAAAAATTTATGGCACTGCAAAACGCAAGTGACCACCCTCAGACTATTTTCACTTAGCAGAATACTCAAAAGCCTCTTCTGAAAACAATTATTGTCAGAATTAATCACACCCATTTGAGTGTGTGTTGACTTCATAAATGTACCCATACATGCTCACTGGTATCTATGATGTTTTTCTTATAGTATTACAGTAAGGTTTGGAAGTTGTGTGTAAGAACAGACTCCCCTTTTTCTGGATACAAGGGTTACATAGGTACTCTGAGATGTATGTATTTTTACACAGAGGAGCACTTTTGTGCCAGAAAAGTAACCAGAATTCAATGCACAGGAATGTACACGAAAAGATGAATATTAAAAAAAAAATTAAGAAGCTAATCTTCTCGGAACAACTTGCTTTCAACTGTACAACACAGCATCCTTTAGATCCACTTTTCCTTTTCAACTGTGTTCATTACTACATTTCTGCTTATATTACATATATACCTTAATACAAACAAGAAGTATAAAGGTATACAGCTTTTTACTATGCAGAGTTCTGTGTATTTAAATGCATGTAGTTAACATTTCCTTAAATGCAATCAAAAGTAATTCATAACAATCACTTGACAGAGTGGTAACAGAGGGTAAGGTAATTAGTGTGGAAACCATCCGGACTCTGTTTGCAGAACCAGCCAGCTTTACTCCCAGCAGCTGTAAGATCATCATCATACTAATAAAGAATAAAGTCTATTTTAGATCTCAAATTTCAGAACAATTAAAGCTGAATAAAAATCTTGCCAGCACCATATTCCCTGTTAACAGTCCTCATTATTTCCGTACTCTGAAATGAACGACGAAAAGATTTATGCAAGTACAATACCACCACAGTGTAACCTCCCCAGAAGACATTAGGTCATTAGCTTTACTAGGCAGAAGCTGTTACAAGAGATAAATACATACTAAAACACTGATGTGTCTACCCCATCTGGTTCTGTTTTTATTGTATATACAAATTATATTTATAGGGCAGACTAGTAGCTGGTGGTAAGGTTTACCAGGAGAAAAAAAAAAAGGCCTTTCCCCTGAGGAATAATATTTACAACAAGAAACTTAAATAAGCAAACATAATTCAAACAGAAAAATAGTGGATTCCCCTGTCTGGAAAATAAGCTAAGCCCACTGGCTGGGCCCAGTACCTTCCTAATGGGGCATTTCTTCTCAGCAGCAGAGCATAGCCTGTCTCAAACAAGCCTGGAAGGGGATCCAGGCACAGCAGATAATTAACCCCAGGCTTCTTCTTATGAAGCTTAGTCAGGGTCGAACAGAAGAAAGGTGCCAGTAATCTAGTAGAAGGGTGGTATATTTCTGTCCCACCTCTCAAGACTCTCCTTGTCATGCAGCAAGTGTGGGAAATGTCAACCATCTGTCCTGCTTCCTCAGAAAAGCAGCACTGCACCTTGTGCGGGCTCCAAAGGCAGCAAATACCTCCTGATTCAGTTGGGCATGCCAGAGAAGTCCTTCACAGCCCCTTGGAGGCTGCCAGAGCCAGATGGAAGTGGGAAAGCTAGCAGGGAAGAACAGGCAAGGCAAAACGCTGCAAAGCACAAGCAAAGCAAAAAAATTCTTGGAAGTCCTCAAAGCCTCAGTTTAATGTTAAGTCTCTCACCAGAGGGAACAAAGAAGGAGGAAGCCAGGAGACTCTCCTTCTGCACTCTGAAGGCACCTGTGAGGTGATGCAGTGGGCAAGTCTGAGCCTATTCCCCAGCTCCCCTCAGTCTTTCTTGCACCCCCACAGATGCTTTTCCTCTTGCAAGCAGGAAAGAACAACAGCAATCTTTTCACTTGCGTGCATTAGCCCCTACTAGACAATCAAGGTATGATTTTCTTTTCTGCACAGTTCTGTCCCCTAGGTAGAGAAAAAACAGGCACACAGCACAGACTACTTCCTTTCACCCCCAGATCCAGCAGGGCACTGATACACTGTAGTTCCTATGAGCCCAGACATATCTCACTAGCAGATAATCAGCATATAATTCACAATCTAAAATATAAGCATTTTGTTACAAAAATAGGACAACTCTGCAAAGGATATTTTCACCACACTTCATACTATTTGTTGTGATTTTGAACATTTGGCCCTCTGTTTTTCTGTTCCAGAGTATTGTTTTTATATTGATCAGTGTTTGAATAAATAAAGATCGTAAGAATGGATAATATGTCCAACTTTCAGCCCAGGATATGTAACTGCAAAGATATGAGATTAAAATGTATGTCCTCCACAGAGAAGCACCACTTTGAGATCTACAAAGTAACAGGAAAGAGATTTTGATGCAATTTATGCCTAAGGAGATGCAAAATAAATCTAGCAAAATTTTAAAATGTTCTCCAGAGCAAAGATAAGCATTTCTTTTTGTCCTGAGCACAGGGATCTTGACTCAAGAGGGAGCTAGGTAGCTGGTTTTATAAGTAGAGCATTTCGATATTCTTACCCATTTTCATTTGAAAATTAAGGAATTAATGAAACCTGCTGACACTCACGATAGATCTTGTTGACAAGACAACAGCTAAGAGTAAATATTCCCTAGGGTAGAACTGATGACTGTATACTGATAGTGACTTTCACTGAGAGATTTCAACTGAATACTTAAATTCAGTTGCACTGTCTTTTCCTGTAAATTGCAGAAAAGTGTTCAAGAAATCCATCATTTTCATCTTCTGTTTTCAGATGAGAATTTAAAGGATACTTAACTCTTTTCCCAACTAGAAAAAGCAAAAGCAAATACAAGGATTAGTAATGTTACTCAGGAATTCTCTGTTTCTGTTAACAAAGCGTAATGGTATGTGATATATTTTTTCATTGTAAAAATGAATTTTTAATGGACCAAAGGTAACTACTATGAATTGATAGTTTGCTGCATAGCGGAATCCACTTTGTCTTTTTACGTAGTTTGCTAAGCAGGTGTTTTTAATAAATAGAAAATTCCAACATGTGAATTAAAAAAAGCTCAGAATGAACCTAAGAAGCCTCAGAAGGAGACAGGTGCTATTGCAAAGGCTGACAGAGACAGCAAGCTGCAGCAATGAGAAAATTATGAGAAGCCAGATCAAGCAAGAATGAATTTTCAAAGAAAGGTATTTTTAGGGCATCTCCTACGGAGTTTCTCGATAACTCTTCTTTTAGGGGTTGGAGTTTGTTATTAGCACTGCCGAGGAACTGGAAAACCGCTACTATAATAAAAAATATCCTGAATCATAGAAAAAAAATACCAAAAAATACTTACTGTGGAGAAGACTTGGAGGGAAAAAATGAATGTGTTTGTGTTTCTGTGCTGGCAGGCAAGGATGCACCTGCTAGCTCCATTTCCTGCTGTAAACAGCAAGTGAACTGAGCTCAGCTCTCCAAGTAGGCAGATGGGGAGCTGGCTATTTATTATTTCTCAAAATCAAAATCCAACTTTTTAAAAACAATTTTCAACTTTTAGTAGGATTTCTTCCCAAGTTCTGATGTCATTTCTCATGAGTAGTCCTGTTCTAGCCAAACTTGTGTTTGTGCCTTTTGCTACCCGTGAAAGTGCTGTGGGCAGTGTCCAGAATCGAGCAAGGCAAGAGATTCACTCTTGACTGGGGCTGCCTGCGTATAAGCCTGTGTGTCAGTGGTAATACACAAACCCCCAGCTGGCGTTGGGGCTGCCCCAAACATTTTGACAGAAGAGTCACCCCATAGGGTGACTCCATAGTTTCTGTGTGGCGATATTCTCCAGCACTAAGACTTTCCCCACAACCAAGAAGGGAAGGTAGCACCCTTGCCCCTCTAGCCTGCCTAGCATTTGTTGCTGAGCCATGACTATTTCTATCTCCTATTTATTTCATAATAAGTGGAAATAAAAACAAAGCCTATTCACAAAGTATGGCTTGCCTTTACCTGTGTTATGTAAAGCAAAGAAGAACATCTGCAGCAGGTTGCCTGGAGGAAGGTGCCTCTCCCTTCTCCCTGGTTAATCAGCACCAGGGTTGGGACGAGGAAGGAGAGACAGAGAAGCCTCTTGACCATCTGGCCCTACCCTTTTGGCAGTTGCATTCCCCTTTTTGTCACTGAACTGTAAAATGGGAAACAGTTACACAAGATTAGTTTCTTTCACAAATAAGAAGGGAGCTGGAACTGATTTATTTACGTAAGTTTTACAGTAAAGCCTTTGCTCTCTGAAGTGACAAGGAATGCTAGTATGAATGAGACAAATTGGTAGAACTTCATGTCTGGACTGAGTCTACAAAACCAAACACATGAGCCCAAGTCTTATCACCCCCACCCCTAAATGCAAAGCATGTGACGCACAATCACTACACCGAAGTCTACAGAAGTTATGGTTAATTAATTGCATTCAAGTTTATTTACATATACTTATATAAAGCAGCACAGAAGAGTCTTAGCTAGCAAAAATGGATATTGCTCCACTTCTGAATAAAAGCATGGAAAGAGAATATTGATTAAAAAAATCAAGGGTTAAACTTTACTACCATGCTAGAAAGACATCCAAGTTCATTCTGCTGTAGATGTACATTCTACTGCAGCTCAGTCTACTTGTTAGCAGGCACTATAACTGTAATTCTGAGAAAAGTTCTTAAATAATTGGGTTTGCCATGAATGCATAGAATTATACGTTATAAGAACAGTGTCTTCCTGCATCTTGGTAAATGTTGATCAGGCATTTGCCAACTTAAAAGAATATGTCAAAAATTCAGCTAATAACGTCGAAACTGTAAATCTCTTGGTAGCAATAAAAGTAACACCAAGAAATCTCAGATGAATGCAAACGCACTTTAAAGCATCATATGAAAAGCAGCAAGAAAAATATTAACAACAGAGATTCCTGCATTATATCTCCTTGTTTGATGCCTGATGATAAGCTACATATACTGCTAAATCATAAATTACAAAAAACACTACATATGCAATCTAAGCAGGGAAGTGCAAGAGGGGCCTGCCCTGAGAGGCTCAGGGCAACTGCTGCCTGTGACCCCAGGCATGAGAAGAAAACCTTGGGCACTGCAGCTTGGGAGCCAGCCTGGATGGGAGGAGGAAACAATGCGAAAAGCAGCCCAGAAGTGCTAATACAACCCACTCACCAGGGCTTTCTGTATCATGATTTTGTCATTAGAAGGGAGGAGGTAAAAAAGCTGGACAGTATGTCCCTGTTACATCAATGGGGAAACATGCTGCACAGGAAAGCCAAAGAGCAACCATCCTGCTCGCTCAGGAGAAATACAGCAAAAGGGCAGAAGAGGACAACCCACAGGAAGACCCTGTGCCATGTGCTAGTTGGTCTCATAGGTCTTTATACAGCAGCTACAGAATTGCTAATAGATGCTGCTGTGGTTAAGGTTGTTTTTGATCTCTGATAATACCTGTGGGTTTCTCAGCTTTCTCTTCCTACAACAGGGACTCCAAACACCTACCTGGATACTCCAGCTTGAGGAGAGTGGTAAGAGGTGCTTCACACAAGACTTACAGAGCAAACACAAATTGCCTCCTGAGCTTTCTAAGTGGACTGAAAAATCAGCAGCCTGCCACCAAAGCCCTTAGAGCACCACTTCCTCAGCAGCCATCCCACTTAATCAGCCCATAGGTTCAATATCAGCCCCCAAAATTTATAACATCCTCCCTGAGCTCTGACTAGTTACAATTTCTTCAGATGATCTGCTCAGCTGTAAGATTGCAACTGCAAGGGACCCACTGGCCTGCCTGTCCCCAGCACACCCCTCAATCCACTAATCACTGGGCATTTGCTGGATCTTTCTGCTGAGTTGTCCTGCCCTGCAGAAATACAGGATTCAGATTCTGCTCCTGTTCTCCAAGGGCTTTAAAAATTACCCACTGTTCCAGAAGAGATAAATGGGTCCTCAGGACATATTCTAAGGCAGGTTGTTTGGGGACAGCTGCTGAAGAAGAGGCAATGTGAAGGAGAGGTTGAGAAAAGGGATTTTTTTTTCATGCTGCTTCACAGCGTTACATGTAATGGGACTGCCAAGTTACTGACTATACTTTTAAACAACCATCAGGCACCTAAGGTACTAAGTGCCTTGGACTTAGAATAGCAACCTGACTTTTGGTTATGTTCATATTACTGATTGTCCAACATATTTGACATCCATATTGCTAGAAACCTAGGCAGCATTCAGGCTTCAGGTGACCTTCAGAGCAATCTAAAAGACAGGGAAAAAGAAACCCATGCTACTCCTTAGCATCTGTGTACTTACCACCTCACCACCCAACCACCCAACCACCCACTATCCTTGCAGCACCTGAGCAGACAAGACCCAAAGGCAGGGCTAGCAAGAATGGGGAAAGAAAATGGGAATGACTGGGGAAGACCGGGTGGCTTGGACCAAGTTGCTGAGAGCCAGAAGGCCTCAAATTGGCTGAGTACACAAATTGACATTGGAAGCCATCTGGGAAAACATTTGAACCCAGTACCATTACTCACTAGGCAACTCAAAAAATACTATTTAAAATTCTTATTTGCTCTAGCAAAACTCCTTCACTTGAATATCTACAGGAAAAAAGCTAGAGGCAGAAAATAATAACTGATCCCCACCAATTTTTGAATCACAGCTCATATTTACAGATGCTATGTTCAATACTTACCAAATTCTGGCTAGGAAATCAAATGTGCTGCTATGGGGGAAGGGGCCTATATGCTTTTAAATCATTCCTTGTATATGCTTGTGGTGATTTATGTGAATGCTGTGCACTGAAGTCCTCATATTTACTTAGAATTATGCACCTTCCAGAACAGCATAATTAAGTAATAGAAATTCAATTCAGGTAGATTTTTTCAGTTTCCTGTAGTGACCCCTGAACAAAAATGCTTGTCTGTAGCCAGCAAATTGAATTAGGCCTTTACTGGAAGTGGTAGATGACCTGCCCCATTAAGCCAGTTGACATTTTATTGTAATCTCTGACTGAAGGGACTATTCATGGAATTTTGCTTTCATTTCAGGTTTCTCTTACTTAAACCTCTGTGGTATATTACATGCTCTTCCTATAGGAAGGTTATGCTACTAGGGTTTCTTTGTGTGAAACACAGACAGCTGGCATTTGCCATCATTCAATTTTAATGTGGTTTCCTAAGCCAAACCTTAATTTAAGATGCATTTTTCTCACATAGAAACACTGGATTCTGTATCTGAGAGTCACCTAAATAAAACGCCATTCAGGAGCAGCATTCCCCAGTGGGACTGCCAAGATTTAATCTCTTCTTCATTACCTCCTCTATCAATATTCCTTGACATAATTATCTAGCAACTTAATCTGGCAAGTGCTCTACACTACTGAACTCCAACGTGTTTTGATCTGATATGATGTAATAGACCTCTGTAATACTCCTTTCCTAGCACATTACATATAAACAGCAACTCTCTTGAAATAAGCCTGTAAAATAGGGCTAAATAATAGGATACAGGTTGCCTTTAGACTTTATGTTTATCTACAATATATTACATTTGATTTACATAACTTCATAATGTGTTTGGAGCTTTCTCTGTCAGACCCCATGTCAGACCACATGACTATGTGGTCAGTGTAACTCATCCAGATACCTGTACAACATGTATAGAGAAATAAAGACATGAAATTAGGGTTGGCACAATACCAGCCTGGTGCAGTACCTCCTCCTTTATTTTGCTGCTGTTAGAAAATATACTGCATGACAAAACTCAGAGTCCCTATTGAAAAGGTAAAGCATTCAGGAAATAAATTGATTGTATTCCCCCTTTATGCTATTTGAAGGGATGACAGACTAGAGCAGCGTGATTTACTTTTTATTTTTTTAAACTGGCAACATCCATCTTTGTAAAGCAAATCTGTGTCTGTCCATTATTTGCTGCTTTTCTTCTTTTTTCTTTTTTCTTTTTACTGTAGTCTCTATCTCTCTTCAAAGCAATAAAAAGTGAGTTAACCTTGCAACAACATTTCTTGGAATGTCATGGATTGTTCTTGTGAATTTGACATGTCATTTGACTTCAGGGACTGGACCCCTTGTACTGGTTGAAGGACATATAAAAAAAACCCAAACCAACTAAGGAATCTGTGTTATGATTTTATCCTAGTCAGTGTTGTAACAGAAATTAACATAGTGGAGTTTTATCAGCTAATTAAAACTGCTTCCTACATCAGGGCTTAGCATATTTAACACATCCTAGGCCTACGTCTTTGGATGCTTACATTGTTTCCTTCCTTTTCCTTGGCTACGAAAAAAAAAAGCCAGAACTACAAGTTTTCTCTCAGATTAATTCCTTAGGCCACTTATTTTGTCTTCCCCTCTACTATCCTGCTTGCCACAAATGCAGTTCCTCCCTTGAAGAGTGGCTTTGGAGGCTCAAGTGTGTTGTGCTCTAATGATACCCTATAGGCCCCAGTGACTCAGACGCCCATAAGTGGTGTCTTGGAGGAGGCCCAACATGAGCAAAACTAAGGCCTCTGACATACTTCTCTGCTTGTTCAAAGAACAGTTGGGAGTGCTGTCAAAGGTTGTTCAAGGATATCCACATCCCTGGATTCGCCAGACTACCATGTTTTAAATAAATTGATCTACATCCATCAAATAATTTTGTTCTAATACTTTGAAAGGATATTACATCTCAGGAAATTAACAGATTTCTGTGCATTGTCAACATACATCCTCCCTACCTAAAATCTCTGAAAATTTGTGTCCATTCTGTATGGGTTTTGAGGTGAAATTTAAAAAACATCATTGAGAGATCCAACAGAAAAATAAAAAGTGTCTTGCAGATTGCAGATCCCTGATGATCCTTCCAGCCTAACATTTAAGCCAATCCTTAAAGTGCATTTATGATTTTTCCAAAAACAACTGGTTTATTCACATGCCTGAGATTAAGTGCTTAAAAATTCAGCAGGATCAGGTGTTTGGGACTTGAGTTTTTGAGGGTTTTTTGCAAAGAAAAGCTCAAAGTGAGCACTTTCCCCCTATCGTTCTGCATTGTTTTCATACTAAAAATGTGAAAACTTCTGGGTTTGCATTTCTAATTGTTGCACAAATTTGGCATGAACTGCACTCAGGCAGTCTGATACAATTGTTAATCATTATTCTAGGAATCCTAAATGCTGATGTAATGTAGGAATGTACAGGTTAGCTGAGAGGGAGGGGATGGAAGAGGAGGAACAGGGCTTAACCTCGCCATATTTAAAACCAAGGCTGACTTCCAGTTCTTTAGGGAATTTGAAGGATGTCTTCACTAAAAGCAGGTGCATATATACGTATGTGTTTACACATAGGTTTACACACAGTCAAGCCTGCTACAGGACCAGCAAGAATAGGATTGAACTTGGATAAAAGTCATCCCCTAATTAACGGGCAACGAGCCACACAGGCAGGAGGGTCAAAATCACTGGCTGTGGTCCATGGCACATGGCTGTGTTCAGTTGGCTGTGGAAACCAAATAGATTAACCATGTTAGTCAAAAGGGTTATCAGCTCAAGGCAGATTAACCTTTTGTAAATCTTAAAAGTACAGGGCAGCATTTCCAGTTCAGTTACTGGGGAGCATATTATAGCTGTTATTTCAGCTCTGTCCTTAAAGAGCAATCTCCCCCCTGCTCCCCCATAGCCTTTGCTGAACTGACTGCATCTTAGGAAATTATCCTTCAGTTGGACTTGAATTTACACTTCAGCTATAGTGGGAACAAAAATCTCAGCTGCAAAGTTGTGTCTGGCCAAACAGTCTTTGTGTTTACCTAGCTCCTTGGACAGGTTTAAAGTTGATACAGGTGTGTCAAGCACTGCAGTGTAACAAATGCTGATGTGAACTGGAAGAGCTGGATTTTCAAAAGAACATTTCCATAAGTGTTTTGGTGCAGCCAGATTTCTTATATTCTTATTTCTTATATTCTTATTTATATTTCTTATATTCTTATTCTGAGAAGGCACAAATTAGAACCCAATATTATGTTCTCAAAATACTTTAAAAGATTACAGCAACTTCTTTCACTTTTCACAAAACTTTCATTTTGAAATCTGCAGTTTGTACTATGTAGACACACAGATGCTCTCTCAAATACTATCAAATACTGTGTCTTCTAAACAGTCAATGGGAACATTAACATTTGTATTCATCTCTGCTCTCCGTAATGCTTTCCGTCCTTGGAGATACTTGGGACCGCCTTCCAAACAATCCAGAAGCCAGACTTAGAAGCGCAGCTACAAAAGATGCACCTGCAAAAACAACTGCTCTTCACTGAGATCTATGGCAATTCAATTTTCACCAGCCTGGAGTGAGAAAGACAGCTCTGATTAGACACACAGATACAGGTTTGTTCTGGAAGCTAAGGACCCTTTATATTCAACACCTTTTAGACTTTATGCTATACATGCTGTATGAATAAGTACCAAGTTCACTGGAGGGGAAGACAATAATGCTAACAGACTGCTGGAAATGTTTTGTCAAATGCTGTATAAATTCAGGGTTTTTCAGTTTAAGGCCAAAAGGAGATGACAATGGAAGAAGATTCAAAAGGAGCAGGCACAAGTCAGAAGTAACAGAAGGAATGAATTTACTACTTATTCAACTAAAACTAACCAAAGAACAATATCAGACCTACTAAGATAACCTAGAATAAAAAACTAAGGCTAAAGGCTTGACCAAGTATGCCTATAAACAGTTTGATAAACTAAGTGCATGCACTTGCCGTATTTAATAAAAGGAACTTTACATTAGAGATTAGATAACAGGTGATATCTTCTCATATGATGTTCACACTTAGCTTCCAACCTGGAGATGCAATAGTCCCTCCCTTTCTATCGGTTTCATATTTAAGGCCCTCCTTGTAGGAATTGGCTTTTTTTTTTAGCATTATAACACATAAAGGAATTTCAATATAAAGACTATTTTTTTCTTTTATTTTAAGCAATTGTATTTGTTATATATTTATTTCCTACAATATTTGCATTGTGTCAGTTAGAATCATTCACAGAAATTGGTAAGTTCAGTAAAGGTCTTATAAAACCAGTTCCTTGGAATATTTTGTTTTCCTGAAATTGGTGCCTTGAATTCTTCTATTCCCAATTCATGTCTGAGGGTCTACAACCTCTGCTTCCCATTCTCTGCTCTGCCATAGGGTACACCAGCTCTGGCATATGGTACAGGAGAAGATCTGGACCATAACTTGACTGTTTATAAACTTGCAGTCACATTTTCCTCAACTCACAGTTCTTCTGTGCCTGAACATCAATAATGGCATCTGAAAATGAAAACAAGCCTCAAAAAAAAAGCTCCTTTTCAGAATTTTTTTAAGGAGCTCAGTTATGGAAGCGACATACAAAAGAGGAATACATTTTTGCCTTCTATCCTAAAGAAGTCAAGAGGATCAAGCATTATGATTTTGCCAGCTATAAGTTATGGTTAATATCTTAAAATTGTACATTTTGAAGCTACTAGAGTTAGTAGATTAAGAGTTAGATGCCTTTTTTCCCTCTGTTAAATCTATGGTAGTCATTCAGGCATCTCATCTAGGTAGCTTGACAGGTACATATAAAAGAAAACTATCTCCTTCTAAGGTAAGTATCTGATACTGACTATAGAGGGAGCCTAACTACTACCTAAGCCTGGATGCCTCTCTTCCATGTAGACAAGTTAGGTGAGGAGATGAAACCCATTCACAGTACCTAAACTCAGTTAATTGCACAGCTTGAATTGGAGGGCTTGAAAATAGAGGATAGGTCATATATAGAGAGGTCCTGATGATTTTCAGCAAAATAAATAAATAAATAAATTACACAGATTAAGGGGAATGTAAGAATTCGCAGCCAATACTGCTTTAGCTGGAGTGGTGTCCAAGCAATCTGCTGTACAGCTGTTGTGAGTGGTCCTGAAGCCAGTAATTACCCAAATCAAAGTGATAGCTGTAGATCAAGAGACACCCTGGTATTCAGGCAGAGAAAGGCTTATACATCACGAGACTCTTCCTTTCAACAAAAGGACTGGGGGCACATTCAGGGCAGATAATGGGAATCAGTGGGAGACAACTATTGAAGTATCTCAGAGTACAGGAGCTTATGTGAGTGACAGGATCTGGATTTTTAGCCTGACACCAAACAACGACATACACAGACTTTCTGTGTATATCAGCCAGCACAGGCTGCTGACTGATGCATTTCTGATTTATGTTCAACCCACAAAATATTAGGCATTCATATAGGTGGTGCTGCAAATAAACATCTTGGATTACAACTTGCCAAAACATAGTTTGGGGTCTGGGTGATCCTTTCCTGATCCAAAAGAGAGATCAAACACAATTCTCATTTCTATCATAGCAACTAATTACAGCAGAACACATGCTGTCTGAGGACTCCTGGGGAAGCTCAGCCAATACAGGTAAATTAGATTAAAAGGACACACAAGGGATGCAAAACTTTTCCAAGAGACAGGCATTTTGTGTCAGATAGCTGCATCTTAGCTGCTGCACAACTGATGACTACAAGCAGCCTATTACCATTTCCAGCTGTACAGCCATAGGGTTATGCTCCTGAGGTACTCAGTCCTATACACAAGGTCTGTGTCTGACTCAGCTTGGAATGGCCTGTGGTGCAAAATGGTTTTAGTGTGTAATCTTCTCTTAAAATCAAGAATACAGCAGCCAATTTTTCAATAACAGGCAGAAGGGTTAAGATAAAAGAGAATTAGATCCCTGACCCCTTGAAATTTCCAGCTTCAACATCCCCAGAGATCATCTATGAAACGTTACTGTCTTGCTGCACTGAACGTATCACACAGAGCTACCCACATTTGTGCAGCACAGCCTGCAAACTCCATGGCTGCAGCAAAGACTATCTTGTGAAATAAATAAAACAATATCCTAGGACTCCCTCCAGGGCCATTAAGGCTTCCTCTGCTCAGTTACTTTTGGCCTTGGACAATTACAATAGAAGTATGTTAACTGTGGTTCTTCCACTTTCTCAAGTGTGTGGGAATTCTGGGGAGTACCAATGAAAAAGCAAGAAAAAGTGTTATTTAAAATTCTTCATATGTATATATTTACATACATATGACATTTAAAGTAACTTCTTACATATTTTAAATACATATTGGTCTATCTATCTATATACATATACTAACAAAATTCACACTAAACCAAAGACCCCACCACTTGAAACTTGCTCATAACCATGTCCCAGGTATTCATAAGTCCACTATATGCCCCACTGACCTAGTCCTGTGGTTTAAATCCAGTGAATACCCAAAGGTGAGCACCCAAAGCAAAGTAGGACACCCCCTGGACTCCAACCCTATTCCCAAAAGTAAGGCTTCTGATTTCTGTAATGAAGACTTCTGCCTTCTTCTTGTAACCCAGGCCAAACCAGAAGCCACCACCAATACACCCTGGTTGAGGTACACATCCCAACGCCTATCTTGTGCAGTTCCTTTTTCCTTTCCAGCAGACAGATGCAGTGAGTCTCCAACCACAGTTTTAGAGTCAGAACATTTACAAATTCCAGCTGAAGGAAAAAAAAAAAACAAGTGTGATAAACTATGAACAAGAAACAGTGCAGGTCCCATAAATTATGCTGGCAGGCGCTGGCCTTTCTTCTGTCCCACTACAAAGGAGGCCAGAAGTTCTATTTTTTTGAAATCCTCTGGTTCTTATACAACTAAATAGCGTTCCTTTGCAAGCAGAAAAATGGCTAGAGAGATGCAGGCAGCCAAACCTGAGTGTTTTTCACTGGCTGGCCTTCCTTTGGAGAGGCACGACACTGGAAAGTGGGATCTGAACAACATCTCAGTTCACACAGTCAGGCTTCTGATTTTGGCCCCCATGTGTAGTCATGTAACCAGAGCCCTGATGCAGCTACCTATCTGTGCATGCGAGATGCACAGCCTGGCTCAGCTACAGGAGACCTGAGAATGGGCTCTTTGTCCTCCAGTGACAGTGGTACACCATCATCCAACCTCATCCAGGTGAATCAGGAAGCCACTACTTCAAAGAAATGCTGCAGCTCTTGCAAGAAGGTGCAGGTGTAACTGGTTTTCCCCATTAGCACTGGGCAAAGTAATATGCTGCCATGCAGCAGGGGATGTATGCATGGTAGCACCTACCCTTTAAAGAACAGACTTCAGACATCTGTGGTAACAGGCCCCAGATACCAGACTATGAGCACTATGGTGCAAAATTGTGCTGCCTGTTAGCAATGAGTATCAGAATCTGTTTTCACAAGCAAACCAGAGACGCAATCAGCTGCAGGCTCTCATTATCATAGAATGTCGTGAGCCGGAAGGGACCCACAGGGATCATCGAGTCCAACTCCTGTCCCTGCGCAGGACAACCCCAAAATTCACACCATGTCTCTGAGGGCATTGTCCAAATGCTTCTTGAGTATTGCCAGACTTGGTGCCCTGACTGCATCCCTGGGCAGCCTGTTCCAGCACCCCACTACCCTCTGCATGAAGAACCCTTTCCTAATATACAACCTAAACCTCCCCTAGCACATCTTCCTGCCATTCCCTCGGGTCCTATCATTGGTCACCAGAAAGAAGAGATCAGCGCCTGCCACAGCTCCTCCCCTTGTGAGGAAGCTGCAGACCGTGATGAGGTTTGCCCTCAGCCTCCTTTTCTCCAGGCTGAACAAACCAAGTGATTTTAGCCACTCCTCATATGGCTTCCCCACCAAACTCCTCACCAACTTCATGGCCTGCCTCTGGACACTCCCTGGTAGCGTTGTATCCTTAAGATACTGTGGCACCCAAAACTGAACACAGTGCTCAACGTGAGGCCACACCAGTGCAGAGCAGGGCAGGACAATCCCCTCCCTCAACCAGCTGCAATGCAGGGCTTGATGCACCCCAGGGCACAGCTGGCCCTCTTGGCTGCCAGGGCACACTGTTGGCTCATGTTCAACTTGCAGTTGACCAGAACCCCCAGATCACTCTCTGCGGGGCTGCTCTCCAGCCTCTTGTTCCTCAGTCTGTCTGTACATCCAGGTTGCTGGGCCCCAGCACATGCCCTTGTTAAGCTTCATATGGTTGGTGATTGCCCAGCTCTCTAAATTGTCTAGATCTCTCTGCAGGGCCTCTCTGCCCTTGAGAGCCGCAACAGCTCCTCCTAATTTTTTGTTGTCAGCAAACTTAATTAGTATTCCTTCCAGTCCTGCATGCAAGTCACTGATGAAGCCATTAAGGAGTAGTGGCCCTAAGATGGATCCCTGCAGAGCCCCACTAGTGACTGCCCACCAGCCCGATGTAACCCCATTTACTATGACCCTCTGAGCCCAACCCATCAGCCAATTGCTCACCCACTGCATTATGTGTTTACCCAGCTGTATGCTGGACATTTTGTCCAGGAGGATACTGTGAGAGACAGTACTGAAATCTTTACTGAAATCCAAAAAGATTACATTGACCACCTTCCCTTGGTCAACTGGGTGGGTAATTTTGTCATAGAAAGAAATTAAGTTTGTTAAGCAGGACTTTCCCCTTGTGAACGCATGCTGGCTGGGACCAATAACTGCATTGTCTTTCAGGTGTTTTTCAATATCTCCGAGAATAATCATCTCCATAATTCTGCCAGGAAGAGAAGTGAGACTGATGGGCCTGTAGTTACTGAGGTCATCCCTGTTGCCCTTCTTGAAGATTGGGATGACATTTGCCAGCTTACAGTCAACGGGGACCTCTACAGATTCCCAAAAGCATTGAAAAATCATTGAGAGAGGTCTCACTATGACATCAGCCAGCTCTTTAAGTACCCTCGGATGAATCTCATCAGGCCCCATCAACTTATAGGGATCCAGCTGGAGCAGCAAGTCCTACACAAGTTTGGGGTTCACTGGGAGTTTATAATTCCCACAGTCACGGTTCTCTAGCTCTGGGTCTATGTTCTATTACTGGTTGACTTCTGGCAAGTTGAAGTCCCCCATAAGGACAGGGCAAATGACTTAGAAGCATCCCTTAGTTCCTTAAAGAATAACTCATCAGTGTCATCATCCGGGCTGGGTGGTCTATAGTAGACCCCCAAGACAACATCCAATTATTTGTCTGTCCCTTAATCCTTACCCAGAAGCTCTCAACTGTATCATCACTAACTGCAAGCTCCATGCATTCTAGCTTCTCCACTAAATACAATGCCACTGCCCTGCCTCGCCTGCCCTGCCTATCCCTCCTGAAGAGCCTGTAACCATCCATCATGGCACACCCGCCACAGGACTCATCCCATCACGTTTCACTTATGCCAGTGATGTCATATCTCTGGGGCTGGGCCAAGGCTTCCGTCTCCTCTTGCTTGTACTTCATGCCATGCACATTTGTGTGGAAACACTTCAAATGTGGTTCATTGTCCCCATCATCACGGGGAGCAGTCTGAAGAATCTCACTAGCATGCAGCACCTCAAACTTTGGCATGTGTTCCCATTACCCATCTCTGACCAGCCTGGTATTGCCCCTTTCCCCCTTCCAATCTAGTTCAAAGCCCTGTCAATCAGCCCTGCTAGCTTTTGAGCAAAAACCTTTTTCCCCTTCTGAGAAAGTTGAATACCATCAGATGTCAGCAGACCTGGTGTTGAATAGGCCATCCCATGATCAAAAAATCCAAAGTTCTGCCCATGACACCAGCCTTGGAGCCATGTGTTGATCAGCTGGGCCTGCCTGTTCCATTTAATATTCTTCCTGCTACTGAGAGGATCAAGGAAAATATTACCTGAGCACCTGATCCTTCAACCATCTGTCCCAAGGCTCTGAAATCTCTTCTGGTAGCCTTTGGACTTTTCCTTGCTACCTATTCTCTGACGACATGGAGAATCAATAGCAGGTAATAGTCTGAGGATCTTGCCAGACTAGGCAGTCTCCTAGTGACATCTCCTACCCTGGCCCCAGGAAGGCAGCAGACTTCCCTGTGGATTGGGTCCAGCTGGCATATCACACCCGCTGCTCCCCTCAGAATGGAGTCACCTATGACAACTACCCTTCTTTTTTTCTTAACATGAGTGGTTGTGATGCGGGAGGTGGGCTGCCTAGATGACCACTCCACCCAGAAGGACCTTCATCCACATCATCAGTTGTCTGCCCTTCCAATTCCAGGGCCTCATACCTATTGCATATGGCACCTGGGAAGGTGAGGCCAGCTGAGAATGGAATCACCTAGCAGTAACCTGCTTCCATTCTCCCCCATCTCTTGAGTTACCTCCTTCTGTCTGGTGGTGAGGGGGTAGGGGATCCTTTGTAGCTTGTGCTGTGGTTGGCTGGTGCTGGTCCCTCTGAGAAAGGGATGGTAGAGTACTATTCCACCAGTCAATCTCCTCCTCTGACTCTCTGATACTCCTCAGCCTGGACACCTCCTCCCAAAACTGTTACCACGCTGAGCAGCTCCTTTACCTGGGTTCATCTCCCACAGGTGAGATCACTGCTGTTGTCAGATGCTAACCTGAAACTCAGGCATGCCCTGCAGCCCTGGATGGCTGCATGTTCCCTCCAAGGCTCTGTTGGGGTGGCTGCATCTGTTCTTGCAGCTGGAGAGGCCATGAGGGATGCCGGGGGTGCAGCTCTTTGCCCGGTGGATACCATGGCTCCTGCTGTTCTCTGGAGGACTGGAGGTAAGCAAAAGCTTCCCAAACTAAGTCCATGAATAAAAATGACCCAAGAAGGCAGGAGCAATACATTCACCACAATGAAATGCATCCCAGGAACATTAGCTTCCTACAAAAATGAAATACTCTAGATTTTTTGGCACATACTAGAAAGCTAAATACATTTCCTTATCTGTAAACAGTTATTAAACACAGTAGGTTAAGAAATAGGTTAAAAAAAAATGTAAATAGGTATATCTTCACTTTCAAAAACGTTCCAGTAAAATAAGAGACTTCCTTGCCAGTCCAATGGGGTTTTAAGATATCTGCAACGTCTTTAATCACTTCAGCAGCCTGACAGTGATGTGCCATATGGACATGAAAGGCACCTTTCCCTGCTCAGGTTGTTTAAGTGCAATTTATTTCTGTAAAATGCTGAACTGTGTAGTTTCAGAGGAGCACAAATGCAACAGTAGCACCGCAGAGACAGAACTTACTAAACTACATTTGACTACTGACAAAAATCCTCTTGAAATCAGAATCAAGCTCATCAACATCAAGAGGAAGTATAATGCCACTGGAGCCATTTCCCTGTATTTGAAAGAGAACTAATTATAGAAATACAAAACACCAGGATCAGACCTTGTGTTTACTAATAATGATTGATTCACTCCTGACATGTTTCCTTCAAACTGGGTATCAATCTGAGTGGAAAAAATCCCAGAGATACTATGTCAAGCCATATTCAAGCTCCAAACCTCCCAGGGTATATTTGATTTTCTGTCATTAATGAAGATCTACTTGAGGAACTAATCCCACTTTATGTTGTAATCACTTGCACTACAACAAAGGCTGGTGACACCCTATTGCACCAAAGTCTCAGCACCAGTAAACTCAAGGTTTAGCAAGGTGTAGAGCTTTTACTCCAATTAGTTAACTGTACCTTTGTGGACTCATCTTCCAAATGCTGTCTTCATTTACCTGCTCGATTGTGCTCTTCAGACTAAAGTATGGTTTTCCCAAACCAGAGATCTAAGTTGTGACCCAAACAAGACAGAATTACCAAGGTAGAAGCCCTAGCACTGAAGCCACTGGTAAGTGAAAGCCCCTGAACATTGGAATCAAAATCTTTAGCAATCAAAAAAGACTTGTATGTGGAGGGCTGCCAATCACATTCACATTCTGGGAGGACACAAAAGGATGGAGCCCAAAATGCTGTATATTCAAGTCACTCCACAGGTTTTGATGGCAGTCAGCATTTTCCCCATCTTCTATTCCCTATTTCACTTCTAGCAATGATCAATAATTCTACTGCCAAAACAGTTCTCATTTCATAAGATATAATCTTGAGAAAAAAGGAACAGCACAGTTGACAGCATTTTTTCTTCAATTCAGTTGTTCTGCTTTTGTTTCTGAAGACCAGGAAAGATGGTGATTTGGGCTGGTGAGGTCCCTTTCCTTCCCATGGAGATACTGACATTGATTTTAGCACATTACTGTTTTATTCCTGAGGATATGAACCAATGAGAACTGCAGCTTCTGAGTGTCTTAAGAAAAAGGAACAAAAAAACCCTTCTCTTAACACACCATTTTGACCACAGAAGTTCAGTCCATTGTATACTTTCACACGCTTTAGAAAGAAAAATTGTAAAACTTTACAAGACACCATGAGTCAGAGGAAGAGACAATGCATTAGTTGTCATAGGAAACTCACAGTACCTCCCCTTTGTTGCTTCACCAGTTTAAATCATTTTATAGCTCTCTTCCATTCTAATACTGTTCTTTTGGAAGTTCATACTATTCCTATTTCTTTCTTCAAATGCAGCTGGTTAATGCTCTGTTGATGTTCAGCTGTCTCCTCTGGGGAGGACCCCTCTCTCTCTAACCATGACATGCACAGGTTTGACAGGAGGCATGAAACAAGATATCTCCTTTGTTACTGTGATGGCTATGTGATGTCTTTTGTGACCAGGACAACAAAGATGCAGTTAGAGTATTAAATGTGGATGCTCACATTTCAACCTGTAAATAAATGAAAACAAATCACAGGGAGAATGTGTCTTGATTTAAGAAATGGGACTCTGCAAGAAAAAAATCCATTATTTGAGACTTCCATTGAGTTTCAAGATACCGTGTTCCATCAGGCATACCTGATGAATAAGGCTAATGCACTACAAGGCACAGAGGTTTCTAAGGCACCGCATGAATAGAAAGCAACATTCAGCTCATTCCTATCAGGCGACACAAATGAAAAATTAAAAGAGAAAACAAACAAATTAAAAAACATGGTAATGTATATTTGGACCTTTTAAATATCTGCATTTCAATTACAGATAATTTTTAGAGCATCATGTTGAAAAACAGTATTTCAAAGCAAGTGACATTTTCAAGTTGAGATTCTCAGTCTTCTGTTACAATCACTGCCTAACTCTCTCTGACCAGATTGTTAAGTTACAGAAACAAAAATCCATTCAAAATTCATGTAACTAGGATGATGCTTATGGTCACTGCTCTGCTGTTCTGCTTTTTCACTAGTTCCTTTCCCCATCCCAGGCTTTTAGGCAGTCAGCTTTTGTGTTTGCCTCCTGTTCTGCTTACTCAGGGCATAGCACAAGCTGAGTTACCAACAAACAATGGAGTTTGCTTCTTGACATCTCAGACCATATTTGACCTATATTTCACCAGGCTATGCTTTGCATCAGAAAATGTGAAAGTAGACAGACACAACACCAAGTTATTGGTGCTGTACTGAACAGTATTAGAAAATGACCTTTTCATGCAGGTAGAAAGATAGAGTCATTGCTCCTCTCTTCAAACACTAAAAAGTCTAAACTAAAACTCAGTCTATGTTTTGAAATACTTTGTGTTTGATCCTATCTACAAATTAAAATAAATCGGGATATATGTAGAATCAGGTTCTTGGCTTCTGTTAATCTACTACAGTCTGCTTGCATGGGAAGAGAGAGACAGTAAGTGGTAATAAGGTCAGCTGGGTTTTACAGTCTAGCCTCATGCATCACTGGCATCCATTTCCAGAAATGTCTACATCATTGTGGCTGTCTTAAATGCCTTCCAAATCCATGTTGCTCTTCATGTCTGTTTAATACCAAGACTGGAGCTGCAGTCAATGAGATGGAAGACCATGCTTCAGGATTAGAATAAAAAACCAAAATTATGTAAAGTCAATTAACGTTTGACCTCTATAGTGCAATATTATGACCTTTTAATGGTATTTTTGGGAACTCATCACATGTGAATTTTTCTCCAGTGAAAAGATTATGTACTATATGCATAAACCACTAAACTATGTGACAACAATCCAAAATAACATTTTCTAATAGCCACTTCTTTTCCTCCAAGAGTGGAAAGGATTGAAGATCTAAAAATTTATTTAGTCAACACAGCTAATAGAAATGGTCAAACTAATGGTGTACATTGTGTTGGTGTAGCAGATGGAATTGTTGAACAGAAAGTGTTTCACTGACAGAATAAACTGATAGGCCTGTTTTTATTTAAGAAAAAAGTCAATCAAATTGTGTCTAGTATGATTCACAACAGCAACAAAATAATTTGGATTTGCTTTCAATTCTGCCAGAAAACAGCTGAACATATTGCTGGATGAATTTGTGCTGTTGAAAGTCCTGAAAAACCATCTTGTTCGCAAATATCCAGATATTAGCTGTGTATTGTAAAGAGGGCGTACAGTAAAACTACTGCAGCATTGCAGGCTGAGGCAGAGAAGTGCGTGCTTCTGAGAACAGAAACAACATATTTATCTGAAAAGGACACTGAATGAGAAAGCAAATGTTTAATAGCAGCAGACCCAGGCATTGAAGAATTTGCACATTCAAAGCACTGTATATATATATATAAAAAAAAAGGGATCGTTCACTCAGTCTAATTGATGCTGCTGTGTTTGTACAGACTCTTTCAATAGAGAAAATAGAAAACCTCACGATGCAAATAATGATTCAGGATATATATAGAAGTTCTACAAACCTGCATGCACAACAGTGAAACTAATTCTCCATTGAACACATACGGTAGGACGTGCATCATTCAAGCTCGCTTAATTAAAAACAAACAAACAAACAAAACCCAGAAACTTGAGGAAGTTCCTGTTGTCAGATTCCGTGCTATAATTTGACTGCCTGTTCTGGCAGAGGAGAAAGCTTAAATGGGATCCTTGCACTATGGCAGCGAGACTACAGTCTGCCTCTGCTTTGGACAGGGTGAGGATGTCAGCCCTGCCCTCAAATAATCTCCAAGACAAACAAACCATCAAAACAGAAACAAACAAACAAAGCCTGCTGAGACTGTGTGCACATGGAATTCATATCCACCACAGTGTATTAAAATCAAACCAGTTGAATGCCAACTAAGTCACTGAAATGAATGTGAAAACCAGTGCTGGTGACAGCAGCCAGACCAAAGCTGACTGACTGCAGTTCTCTGTACCAACTACAATGACAGTGCAATATTTCCTTCCCGCCCATGGTAATGCAGCTGATGATAAATAAGATTTCTCTTCAAAGAATTAACACCTCCAGAAGTTCATGAGGCGAATATAAATTACAAGAAAGCTGTAGTATGGAAGAAGACCTCTCCCTTCCCTTTAGCACTCTTTCTCAGGGTTATTTTACTGCATGGACCCATGGGACATTCAGGCCCATTCTCAAAGGACCCTGAGCAAGCATTACACAGGAATGCCAGTGTGGATGTTTGAGACCTGCTTTGTACCTGCTACAGACCCTACTGTATGTGGAAGACGATCACACCAAGTTCTAGATTTCTTGATATAGCCTCCTTTCCCTGAAAGCTCCTGCCAGTCTCATACTTTAAATCACCTTCCTACACACATCCATCATTGCCATGCCTCCTCTAAAAAGCCGTGGACTGTAGCTGACCCAGGAACAGGACTCTGGGCAGTGGATTGATTTCCACTTTCCAGTCCTCTGACACTTCTTCTCACTTCACTGTGGAACAAGCAGAACTACCCAATGGAAAAACCCTCCTACCCTCAGAGCAATTCACTGTAAGGGAGCAGGAACTTCTGCTCTCACTGCTGATGTAGGAGATATTCCAGTCAGCTTCAACCAGGAGACAGATGTGCCCTTGAAAAACAGAGCCAAGCCCTAAACCCATAAAAGTAAGTGTACTGTGCTTTACAGTCGCTTTCACTGGAGGTCAAGGCTTCAATTTTTACTCTAAAATAACATGTTATCCTCTGCAAATACAAATACAGCATCAGGATTTTATCTTCAGGCAGTAACAGTCACTTTATTTTTTCTTGCTGTGTCCCGCTCTGCAAGTCTGCCATTTCAAGTAGCTCTAATTTCTGCTATGCTTTTTCCTCCTGTGATTTCAAGGCTCTTATTTTAGGAAATAGGGAGCTTCATATGCCACCTCTGCATTAGACACTACATCCTGTATTATTAACTATTGCCCAATTTTTATATACACAAAATCAAGCAATATATCTGGAATCCTTCAAGAAGGTGTTTTAGTAAATGCCTATTTCTGAACACCGAAGTAGTAATGCAGTGGGATCACACACACCTTTCATTGTCTTGCTGGACAAATTTCAGTTTTATTGGCCTCATTCTATTTAAAAATAAGAAAAACAAAAAGGATCTTTGATCCTGAAAAATATAATTCATTCAAAAGATCACATTTCAGTGTATGATGGAGAGTCTGAAAACCAGATCAATCACCATGATGTTAACCACTAGCATTTCATGGCAGTTGTCTTTGTTTTACTTCAGTTGATAAGCCTGTGTAAGTTTAATATCAATGCCTAAATTATGATGCCATTAGAAATACACAGTGTTAAGTTATTGAACAGAGAGGCAGATGGAGTCCACCAGTGTATTCTTTTCCACCATCCATGGTGGAACTGGACTGTCTTTGAGAAAGAGGGCCAACTCTTTGAATTCCTTATGATTTTCCTTTGCCTTCCAAGCAATCCATCCTAGCCTGATGTAATAACTCTAAACAATGGGTGGGTGAAATTATTAATGCTTGTCCGTATTTGTGACAAGGCAAGTAGTGTGTATGTATATCAGTTTATGTATTTTCCCATCTGTGCTATCAAGCAATAGCAGACTTGATGGACAGCAAGCTGATACATAGCTGCAGTTGTATGCAAACCATAACCCAGGGATTATACTATTATTACTGGGTGCATTTTCAGAGGATGCTTAGGCATAAGGGTGTCTTACGAATAACAGGAAAGAAAGCAACTGCAAATTCTAAGCAGCATATACACACATAGAGCCTGGGCAGATCTACTTCGGTGTTATACCCTAACTATATTTGTCTATTAATTTAAAAGAAAAACTTGTTAGTTAATGATAGGTTCATTTCAGAAAGAAACCTTTTTTTTAAAAAAAAAATCTTAATGGCTGCAGAATGGCATTTAATGCAATAAATTTCTAGAAGGTAATCGCATGAGTTCAAATCATGAAAGTAAAATACAGAAGAAAAAGATGCACGCAATACCCAATACACTAAGCCTCTGCGTTTTATCAGATCAATACTCTTTACTTTGCAATTCCTTGACTATAAATGCACAAAATCAAAGTGAAACTTTTGTCTTCTTAAGGACTGGATGGGGAAGGACATTGCACCAAACCATTTTGCTATGCAATTACTGCAGAGCAAAATGAATCCTAGTTGAGGAGGTTGTTGCAGGAATAAGCATCATTGTTCAATGATGCGATTAGTTGAAGATGCAATTACCCAAAGACCTACAATATGAAATTAAAGTACATATTAAAAAATAATGTAGCATTTCGAAAGAGTTAAACAGATTTTTTTTTAAGTGATAACCTTTGGGCTGTACAAATATGTTCTTTGAGTGGCAAAATTAAATAATGTGTTATAGAGACATTTTCTGTCAGTAATATAAAACAGTTTCTAAATCCCAGAATTTTAAAAGAAATTTTACAATTCAAAGTGGAAAAGAACACTTTTTTCCAATGACCAATTCACCATGAGGGTTTGTTAGCTAATTCTTTCAGGAATATTTATTCTGTGTATATGTGTTTTTCTCTGTCTCCAGAGGTATACATGACGTACAGCAAGAGTTTCCTGAATTTGTCAGAGGACAGTGCTTGTAGTCAGGAGCCCAGGAGTTTACATGAAATGGAGCAACTTGTCCAACCCCAGGAGATTTCTTGACTGTAATTAATTTATAACGCTTCATTCTTGTTCAGGTGATGTGGAAGAAATACACATATAGAATAGCAGCTCTTTGGCCTTCTGGGAGTCCAGCCAACAAAGCAAACAGATAACTGATATTTGTTACTCTTGCTTTCTTTTGGAGAACTTTTACCCCTTATATTTTCTGTGGAAGAACTCCTTAAAATCATCTTCACTTGCAGAGTCAGAACACATCTACAATCCTGTGAACAGTCCCTCACGCTCCCAGCTTGCTCCATAACCAGCTGCAATCCAGATGCCATGTGACTGCATCAGTGTAATGCCGAGTCTGGGCTATAAATCCTGCCCTCCTGAGAGCAGACTTGCAGCTGTCTGCACCGTGCATGAGCGTCCTTGATGTCTCAGGACTAGCTCATCAGTAAACCAAGGACACTGAGGGATCCAGCGAGTGTCAGCACAGCCAGAGTTGCCAGGAAAGGGAGCTAACATCACGGGCAGGGTTAACATCTTGCAAGCAGCACAGTGACACTGTGTGCCTCCAACTGAAGACACAGATGCCCCTCATGGACACAGATGCCCCCGAGTGCACAGCCGGACCACTCCTGCTAAGCCCAGGATGACATGTGGTGTGTACACCACGTGAGGTGACAGAGGAGAGACTGTTACTTTGCTAACACTTCTGAGATTTGTTTGAGCACAAGACCTGGCACTTCAGCCACCCTAGGCCTCCTTGTATACCATGGGTGGGTCATGTCTGGGCTTACAGTTCCTTGTATCTTTTAAGCAAAGAAGTTTATTTAAGTTACAAATCCCAGACCTTCTATAATTATCCTTAAAAGTGCCAGTTCTGTATACATTAAGTCCAGAAATATTAATGTCATCACAGGCTGAACTTGAGTGTGTTTGAACATTCAGCTAATTGGAATACTTGTTCTCTCTCTGCTCTGGATCTCACAGATACGTGAGACTCACCACAGCCACATCATCTTGTTGTTCACTTCCAGTATGACTTGCCCACCAATTCCACAAGCTTAACTTCAGTGGGTAAGCTTATTTCTTTAATGTTAACCTTCACATTCAGTACAGTTATTTTCTGTTACTGATTAGAGAGAAAACTGATGGAACTGGCTCTCTGCCTTCCTTTGGCTCATACTTGGTATCTCTCATAGCACTGTCCCTTTCCATCAGCATGCATTAGCGCTATTAGAAAAAATCCCGAATGCTTCTCAGCTTTGATAAGGCTGTAATATTAATCTGTGTGCTCTACTAGAAATGCATTTAAATGTTTCATTACCTTGTTAGCAGACATCACATAATCTCACTTATATCAGAATAGTGTAAAATGTTATCAGTTTGGCTAATCTAAGGCGCAGCAATTCTGCTGCTTAATATTATGTCTGATAAATGTACAGCTGCCTCATACAAAAGCTTGCTGTTATTTAGTTTTTGAAAGCTGTTTTAGACTGACAATAATGAGTTTAGAAACATGTTTTCAACTGTTCCCCAAAGATGTTTGACCTGCCAAGATCAAATAAAACTCTGTCATTACATAGGCACAATAGATTAAACACAGTTTTTAGGTTTAAATCTTTTTCCGTCAGTGACATCGTAATCTGCCAGACAGAAAGCTATATGAAGACCATACTGAAATATTCCCAATAGGAAACCAAGCAAATATGCAAAAAACTCACTGAAGCCTATTTCAATCTCATGGTCCTCAAATGAGTGTTTCCCTCAGAAGTCAAATCACTAAGCAATGGTGGTATGGTTATTCTGCTTTTTAGTTACAGCTGTGCTTCATTGCCTGTATAATTGTAGAACAGAAAAAGGAAGGAAGCAGGGGAGGCTTTAAAGTCACTGAATGTTTTTGATGGGGTCTTTTTCTGTCCCAACCGTGGGAGGTGAGAAAACATCAGAACTTTGGGCGCAGTCAGGGCACCTAATGACACTCAATTGGATATGAAATATCTTTTACAGGGAGGATGAAAATATGGCCAGGGCAAACTGATTTTTGGACAGATGGGCAAAAATTTATTGGAAAAAGTCCATGGCAGCAGAGTCTTGCTTTAAAAATAGTGCTAGTGGTGTTCAGTTTTCATTTCAGCTTTAGCTCCGTTTCCATCCAGTTTGTCAATGGAGCAAAATCAGTGGGAATACTGATATCAGTGCACAGGAGGGTGAGAGGAGGTTTTCTATACTTTTTCAAAGCCTGCTGAGGTGACTGGGAGTTTCCTTCTGGATTCCTGAAACTTCTGAGTCCCCAGTGAGAAGTTGGTATTTTTCCACAGAAGTACATCACACTTCTGCTGTATCATAGAGATCAATTTGTTGGACAGCAAATGAATACCTCCATTTCTCTGTCAGAAACATCACAGAGAGCTTCAAAGCTTCTGTGAGAAGTTCCTTTCTTCTATCTTTGTATGAAAGACATTGAATTTTGTTAGCACTGGTGCATTTACCCCTGCCATTTGTATTTCTACACAGCCCCCTGTTATCACAAGTTCAGTAGTTTATGATTATTATAATTTCTTCAAGTAGTTTATAATAGTAATCAGATAGGTGTCTGAATAATGTAGCTCATAAAATAGTACTTTATTTTTTGCACAGGGAAATAATGTTTATGTGGCCATGATATCTGTATGAACATGACCATACCCACCTGTCTCCCAGGTCTCCCCTAACAGTACCCAAATCCATTTACCAGTTTAATCTGAATTTAACAGAAAGTCCAGCACTTGCCATTAAGGGAGAGAGAGAGATTTGCTACTACTGCCTCTGCTGACAGGGAGACAATGTGCTCTCATCCCTCACCCACTTAGTCCTACTAAGCAGGGCAGGCCAGGCAGCTAATCAGCCTATGTTCCCCTCAAGTGATGCCTGAGGTCCCTGACCCATCACTGAACATGCTGCCTGCTGCCAGTCTGGCAGGATGGAGGTGGGAGAGGGTGCTGAGGACATTGGGTTGTGATGAGGGATGAGAGTGGTCGTGGGGCCCAAAGAAGTGAAGAGCCAGACCTGTGGGTATTAAAGGAGGAGAAAGAGTGGGGAACTGGGCAAAACTGATGACACACCAGTAATGTACAAAAGCATATAAGGAGAGAGACAGCTGTGGCAGGGGCAGAGAGAGGGAACCAGGGGTCTTGCAGGAGGGCCTGCATTGTACAGACGACACATCAGGAATCCATAGGAATCCTCAATTCCTTTGTTCAGGGAACAACTTGTTCTGAACACTCCTGATAGGGGATTTGGTGTAAAACTGCTTACATTGGCACCACACCAAAACTGTGGTTCTGCTGGTATTCTCTGAATCCAAGGGTAGGCTGACCTTCTATTTCCCATCTTTTCCTTTGTACAAATTCAGATGTACCAACACCCCAGTTTATGGGAAAAAGATCGTCTTTTCAGTAAAACCAGAAGTTCTAGCATAAAGGTTAGAAATTACTTCAAAACAAACCCTTCCTGTAGTTTCTGAGAAATCCTGCTTCTTTTCAGCTAGTGCTACCCTCTATCCATTTTTCCGGACATGGAAACCAATCTCTTTTTTTAATTAAAGAAACATCAAGGATTTTATACCAGTTCTTATGTCAGTATTTTTTAAAAGTTATGATTTTGTAAGCCAAGTTCAAAGTTTGTACCTTAAAATGGTTGCTTTTGTCAATACTGAAAAGCAGCTGGAGGGGAGAGCTTCTGTGCTCAGCTCTGCCAATGGTTCCTCAGGGAACCTAGTCATTTAAATTTTGTGCTTTCTCAGTTTAATCCATCTGTTAAATGAATGCAATAAGTAACT
Organism: Phalacrocorax carbo; assembly: GCF_963921805.1. NCBI lineage: Eukaryota > Metazoa > Chordata > Aves > Suliformes > Phalacrocoracidae > Phalacrocorax > Phalacrocorax carbo. The sequence goes on along the minus strand of NC_087548.1, from coordinate 16,092,504 downwards.
TCATTAAATCATTGGGAGGCCTCTTTAATGCCTGACAAGTATTTTGATGCCATCCCACAGTTGCCTGCATAAGCAGAGTATACTTATAATAAGTGCTTTATTCCTATTTGCCTTGTTTTCATGTCTTTTTGTTGCAGTCTTGTCACAAAACTCTCTGATTTCATCCTATGGAATGTCTTGAATGTGTGCTAGATAGGGACCAGAAAAGGGTTTGTCTTTTAAAGCACAGATATCATGTTATGCATTTTCTAGGGATGTATCTCTTTCTCAGTTAACTTCTTCTGGAATCTTACCAGATTTTAGTACTGTAAAATTCAAAGAAACTGGAATCCACATTGTATGCATATAAAAAGTTCATTTCATTAAATGGAAAATACGCTGCATTGACTATTTTTCTCTTAAAAACTAATGCTTCTCCACTTCAAGTTTTAAAAACTACATGAAAACCTGTCTTAAGGTAGATTGAAAACAGGTTCATATTCCATGCAGAGTATTTCAGAGATTATACCACAGAATCACAGAATGGCAGGGGTTGGAAGGGACCTCTGGAGATCATCTCATACAACCCCCCTGCTTGAGCAGGCACACCTAGAGCAGGGGGCACAGGACAGCGACCAGCTGAGTTTTAAATGCCTCCAGGGAAGGAGACTCCACAGCCTCTCTGGGCAGCCTGTGCCACTGCTCTGTCACCCTCACAGGAAAGAAGTTTTTTCTCATGTTTAGCTGGAACTTCCTGTGTTCCAACTTGTGCCCATTGCCCCTGGTCCTGTCCTTGGGCACCACTGAAAAGAGCCTGGCCCCATCCTCTTTAACACCCACCCTTCAGATATTTATAAGCATTGATAAGATCCCCGCTCAGTCTTCTCTTCTCCGGGCTGAACAAACCCAAGTCTCTCAGCCTTTCCTCATAAGGGAGATGCTCCAGTCCCTGATCATCCTGGTAGCTCTCCGCTGGACTTGCTCAAGCAGTTCCCTGTCCTTCTTTAAGTGGGGGAGCCCTGGACTGACACAGTACTTCAGATGTGGCCTCACTAGGGTGGAGTAGAGGGGGAGGATAACCTCTCTCAACCTGCTGGCCACACTCCTTTTAGTTCACCCCAGGACACCATTGGCCTTCTTGCCCACAAGGGCATGTTGCTGGCTCAGGGTCACCTTGCTGTCCACCAGAATTCCCAGGTTTGTCTCAGCAGACCCACTTTCCAGCAGGTCAGACCCCAGCCTGTGCTGGTGCATGGGGTTGTTCCTTCCCAGGTGCTGGACCTTACACTTGCTTTTGTTGTATTTCATGAGGTTCCCCTCATCCCAGCTCTCCAGCCTGTCCAGGTCTTGTTGGATGGCAGCACAGCCTTCTGGTGTATCAGCCGCCCCTCCCAGCTTGGTATCATCAGCGAACTTGCTGAGGTTACACTCTGTCCCTTTGTCCACAACATTGATGAATATGTTGAACATGACTGGACCCAGCACAGACCCCTCGAGAACACCACTAGTGACAGGCCTCCATCCAGACTCTGCCCTGTTGGTCACGACCCTCAGCTCTGTTGAGCCAGTTCTCAATCCACCTTACTGTCACTCATTTAACCCACACTTCCTTAGCTTGCCTATGAGAATGTTATGGGAGACAGTCATTAATTTTCATTAATTAATCTTAAACCGTGGTTTAGACCTAAGGCAGGAACTGAGCTGCACAGTACAGTCATGATCTCTGCAGCTATGTGTATAGTCAGCAGCAAAAATGAATTTACCTAAGAGAAGTTTTGGTGAAAAATTTAGGGTTAAGTATACACAGGCCAGGACAGACACGTGTGTCTCCTGCATTCTGATATAATAGTTGATAGAGCTTGTGCACTGGACAAGTGTGGTTGCAGTAACATGGCTCTGTGCTTGAGCGAAAGGGAGGTACTTGTAGAGGTAAGTAGAGCACTGAAGACTTAAATTTTGCATGTGGGTACCCATCTCTAAGTCGTTTGACTGTGAACATGTATGTGTTGTATTGTACGGTGTCCTGATAGTCCTGAGCAATTTCTTAGAGGGTGTCAGAGTAGGATTTGATGTTATTAAGCTTCAAGATCTAGAATGCATAGTCAAGCAGGAGGACCTTATCTTGGTACATGGTTTAGAAGCAGAAAAAACCTCTCTGTACCAAAGAAACTTTAAATTTAAATACAGGATGAAAACCAAGAAAGAGTTAGTAATTATGGTCCTAACACACTATTTAACCTAAGTTCTATTGTTATTAAAATTTTGGTAGAACACATGGATCATGCAGTGAACTGAGGTAGGAAAAATGGGTTATTTGGCTGGTACTTACAGCGTGTGTCTGATGTGCTACTGGGGAAAGTCCAGAGATGTTAGAAACATTAACAAGCACACCGAGCTGGCTAAGAATGTGGTCAACTTGGAGATAGACACTGATATCCTGATACTGAAGGCAATGGTACCTAAAGGATTCTAAAGGGCATTTTCAATATTGGTCTCCCTTGCTTTTGCTCCATTTGTCTCAATATTCAACTGTGCACAACAAGTAAAATCAGAAGTAGTTGTATAGCATCTTAGCTAAGGTGAATGTGCAATACATACTAGGTTATTACCTTAGCATTGTATTAATTTTTGACACTTAAGATAGGATTCATTAAAGACAGCATATTGTGCAAGGACCTAATATGAAATACCATAATGTAGAGTATATTGTATGCCTTGCTCCCAAAGGGATTAGAACTTCCAGATCTGGATGAAAGGGCCTGTGTTTCCCACCACTTTATTAATACCTTAAATCACAGTCCTCTAATCTAATCCATATCACCTGTGGTCTGAACAGACAAAGACTCTGTCCTTCTGATAAGACTCATGGACGTAAACTCTAGGCTGACTTGCATGGAAAGAGATAAGGAGTGGTTCTCACTGCATGTTTTAGGTCTTACTTCACCCAGACACCTGGAAATCTGCTTTTCATTGAAATAAAAAAATGATTTCCTAGGAGAATGATGTATTGAGAAGTAGCGAGGAGAAAATGTCATCACTAACTTCATATTTTCTTGGATTTCTCTGGTTGTCACAGGCATAGTTTTACTGTTGAATATGTCAGGAGAAATTGCTTTTATTCCTGATATCAGGATGTGGAATTACCCTATGTTGAGCTAACTTATACTGTATGGCTTGTTTTTTATTTCAAATGTAATTTGATGAAGATGGGTCAATTGCAGTAGCTAATACAGAGCTGAAGTTGCACAGGAAAAGGTTTGTCCACTTCTGGCTCCCCCACTTAAAGAAGGACAGGGAACTGCTTGAGCAAGTCCAGCGGAGAGCTACCAGGATGATCAGGGACTGGAGCATCTCCCTTATGAGGAAAGGCTGAGAGACTTGGGTTTGTTCAGCCCGGAGAAGAGAAGACTGAGCGGGGATCTTATCAATGCTTATAAATATCTGAAGGGTGGGTGTTAAAGAGGATGGGGCCAGGCTCTTTTCAGTGGTGCCCAAGGACAGGACCAGGGGCAATGGGCACAAGTTGGAACACAGGAAGTTCCAGCTAAACATGAGAAAAAACTTCTTTCCTGTGAGGGTGACAGAGCAGTGGCACAGGCTGCCCAGAGAGGCTGTGGAGTCTCCTTCCCTGGAGGCATTTAAAACTCAGCTGGTCGCTGTCCTGTGCCCCCTGCTCTAGGTGTGCCTGCTCAAGCAGGGGGATTGTATGAGATGATCTCCAGAGGTCCCTTCCAACCCCTGCCATTCTGTGATTCTGTGATTCCACACATGTGGTGCTCTCTGCTTTTTAAGAAAGAAAGCGTACCGTAAGCATGCTCACCACTCACAAAATGGTGGACCTGATGCCAGAACCACCTTCTTATTTTTATTTAGAAGCCTAAAGTCATGGGATAGACCTAAGTGCCCTATGTCTGAAGTACTAAAGTACTGGGATGTAAATGAACCAAATTCAAGGCCATGTAAGGTACAAATTGGAGCACAGATCTGAAGACATCTTCCAGGAAAAGGAACCAACCACCAGGCTATTGAGCATTTGAAGGAATGCTGTCTGTCCTGTTGAAGCTGTTGTGATACTGGAGAGAACAAGAACTGTGTGAATAACTGATTTGGGATGGTTTGCTGAAGTGAAAGACCACTGAACTAAAGCTAGATAATTACCTATTTTTGCATAGATAATTAAATTTTCACTGGAGCAGGAGCTTGAGTGTAACTTTCCTTTATTTCAGACAGATCTTTGCTGACTGAGCTGTTTGCCAGAAGTACAAATGCACCACAGGCTCCTTTCCCTCCTCCTATTCCAGCTGCACTTTTTTGTGAGAAAGGCCTGGCCACCTACCTATTTGCAGGAAAGTATTCATGGCTGTGAATACCAAGAAGAGAGAGAGGCACCTTCCTTCCGAGTTAGCTGCGTAAGCCTCTTTGAGAGAGAGTAGGATGAAAGGCTTCCTACATCCTCAGCATCTCTGATCAGCCCTTTGCTTAGTGTCCCGTGTTAATGTTCCTGTCCTTTCCTGGCACACTGGACAGGCATCCCTAGCTGCCTATGTCAGGACTGTGAATTCTGCCATCCAGGACAATAGCTAAAAGATGGGCACCACAACACAAACCCGACAAGCTGGATGTTGCCTTTGGAGGCTCCCCAGCAGTGCAAATTTCTGAACCCATTTTATTTGCTTTATTTATTTTAGCAAATGAATGAGAAAACTTTGACTACTTCCAGACATATTTGAGACTCATCCTGAACAAGGCCAAATTTGTAAGTTTGAACAATAGTAACATGTGGCTCCGATGCTCCATTTTGGCTAAGCATTTTTTAAAACTATACTTTATTACCAAATGGACACTGAGATTATAGAATTACTATCTGCTCATAATATTATTTTGCAATATTTGCATTTATAATATTCCTGGCTAATTAAATTCCTGTTGGGGAGAAAAAAAAAAAGAAATAAAAAACAGACTAACAAATCAAAATAACCCGTTCTTCAACAGTCATCTTTTTCCTATGTCAGCCAAATTCTCTGACCTATGTCATGGACCTGTTACAGAGCACAAAAAACATCAATCAAAACCAAAAGGATTTGTGTGGTATCAAAATGAAAATCAGGCTAAAAATAAGTAAAGCCCATGTGACTGTTTTTTTTTTTTTAGAATTAAGAAAATATAACTAATTATCCAGAATGAAAAAAGTGTTCCAAACAGAATATGTGTTTACTATTGATTGATGCATTTTTGCCCTTAACCATTAAAAATGCGTATTTATAACGCAATATGACATTTGCTATCCATCATTTTTATTGCACATTGTTTCACACACACTCAGTAGACTAGGCACTGTACAAGCCACAGTCGCTGCCTCTACACCCACTTTTAAAGATCAGCTGGGGAGCATGAGGCTACTGCAGGGTCTCTAAGCCACCAATTTCCATCCACACACAGACCCACAGTCAGTCGACAGACTGCCTGCAAGCTGCCCGTCTGAGGGTACTCAGCACCCAACTCACCCTCAAGATCTGGCATTTTCCAGAGGACATTTCCAATTATACAGCTGCCTACAGAGCTTGCTTTCACTTGCTCTCAGTCTGGTATCGAAAGTGGCTACAGCTATCCTGCAAAAACTAACCTAGAACACCTTAGAGAAAGATAGTCATGAAAACATGATGGTGTGATGCTTGCTTCTACAAGGACAAATGGCACACAGATGTCTACACGCACCCAGTGCCATGTTACTGCAGTAGGGATCCAATGCAGATGTACACAAGAGTCCATCTGCCTTCACCACAGTGAAACAGCAAGGCCTGGGCCCATGACCATTTTCTGCTGGTGAGTAGATCAGAGTGAATAACTGTTTTAGGACGGCTGGGTAAAGTGAAAATCCCACCACCCTGAGACAAAACCTTCTACTTTTACCCAGAAGAACAAGCAAAAATGTCTTTCAGGTGATACAAGTCATTTCCAAGAGAAGGGAAATCTAACCTTAGGGGGCGGTTTCAGTAGCAGTAAATCCATGCACATTGCTGAACAGAACACAGCTGACTGCTGAATTTTTGTTCCTCAGAGATCACAGGCTACAGCATTTTAGTGCTTTCCTAAAATACCTCTTTTTCTATATGAAACAAATTTCTGAATTCTACATTAATTTATAAATAATTTCCAGGCAACTGAAATCTATTAATTTGTCAAACAAATACCAGTGATGGTGGATATGTCCCATGCACCAGAGGAACCTAAAGGTGTTGAGAACCTCCCAATAAAGCATTTGGTTCCATACAGACTCAGGCCATTACAGTGGCAGCCTGAACCTTATGTCTTTGTGGATGAACTGTGTTCCAGAGCACCCAAAGAGTTCAGTGATTAAAAGATTCAGTTTTCTCTCCAGTCTATGTGGCAAATACCCATGTGACCTACTGGGAAAATCAAACAAAGGCTTGCTTGGGCAGTGAGAATAATGACTAGAGTTTCCAAAGTTATTATAACCAAATTCAACACAAACATATATTTTTATTGCTTTGTGCTGAAATGGTGTGACCATATTACTGTGATATTTAATGTTTTTTCAAAGGGTAGAAAAACTCTAATTTTCTAGCAAAAATACTGTTTTCAAACATGAAGAGATATAAAGTGAGACCTTATCCCTTATTCATGAGAGACAGATGTTATTTTTGGCTGCACAGTGTAATGAATACCATATTATGCTCTTTTTAACCTTGCACCAGAAATAACATACTTCTAGTATTCATGAACTTCAAGCCATTATCAGTAAAAGCTTCTATTAACATCCAGAACTTTTCTCAGTTCTCACTGCAAAAGCTTTAAGCTGTCAGCTACAGTACCTATTATGAAAGGATTTTATTTTATCCTTCAAAAGATATCCATGCAAAAGATATAATTCTCAGCAGTCAGATAGCTGAGGTTGAAAACACTGCAATACTCTCCTATTGTCTTCTTTACGGTATTGGATTTACAGACTTGATGCCTTGTTGTATTTTTGTATTTGTGTTCTGTTTTATGGCCTTCTAAAAACAAAAACACTGCACCCTTTTGAAAATGTTATTATACTTCTGTTTATTTTCACTGATTTGGAGAAATGCCTGCAAGTAGGTGTGAACTGAAACTAATTACCATCAGTACAAAATCTCCAATCTTCATAGAGTAAAGGTTGTGGCTTATTCAAACTGCTTGATTTAAGCCAACCGCAAAAGATCCTGTGATGTCTGCATGGTGACTGTGCTACTTTATGCAACAAGATTTTTCCCACTGCATCTAATATGATGGCTTGAAACAAATAAGACTGTTCTAAGAAAGATCCTTAAAATCTAAAGTCTTGGGCATCTGTCTCAACTTCATATATGAGAATACAGCAGGATATCTCCCAAACAGATAAAAACAAAACCATCCTGAGCCTGAAGTACAAACGAACAAAGATAAGGAGTTAGGGCATGGAGAAGATAAGATACCTTTAAGGCCTACCACAAGCTCAAGCTGTATAAACAGCTTCCCTTTGAAAGCAGGTGTAAAAGCACCCAAATTACCACCTATGTTCTCAAGGCCACAAGAAGCCATTCTAACAGCTGCAGATCTCAAATACTTCAGCTACAGCAACCTGCTGCTCTAGGCTTTACATAGGAACTCGCCAAGTGCAATGCTGAAGTCAAAAGCTGATCCAAAAGCTTTACTAAGGAAATATCAAGCTGATGAGAGACAACAAGGAACAAGAGCAACACAAGATCAAACAAAAAGAACAAACTTATGAGCAAACCATGCCTCACATTGCACAACCAGGCTGAGGGAAAACAGAGCAACACTTCCATGGCAGCAGGGGAAGACAAATTTCTGGCACTCCAGTTCACCTCATGATTAGCCTGGCTACAGCACCAGTCAGCAAGCCACAAAGCAAAGTGGACGTTATCAGAGCAGACCACGTTGTTACTGTTCCCACAGAAGCTGACACTCTGTTGAAATAACATAAAGGTGCCCAACAACACAATTCTTCCCAGGGCAAACAGAGCTTCCTGCTGTGTGGGGCACACCCAGTGACAAGAGCCACCTGCAAAGACCCACAGCAGTCCTCACATGATAAATTCTGGGAAGAGTAAGGACAGCCTCAATTTTCACAGGCAGCACAAGTGCAGGAAGGGCCACATTTCTCCTGGGCACCTTACTGTTCTTTAATTTTTTTCTGAACAAAAGAATGGCCATGACTTAAGCCAAAAGTTCTTCCAGCTCTGTATCTTGTCTCTATTGGTAGCCTGGCAATCTAGCAAAAGAAATGATAGCAGTAATACCAGTAATTATTTGCACTTGCTATATTGTCGGCAGAAAAGGGAGTCAAATGTGACGTCTGCCTTACCCTTAGGGAGTCCACATACTTAGCATAATTGACTGGCAAAAGAACATATCCCTGAATGCATAAGTGAAACCCAGCAAGAGAAAGTAATGTATTATTGGCAGTAACAAACAGAGATCACTGTTAAAGCTGCAGTAAAGTGACTTTAATACAGCTGAACAGAAGACAATTTATGGTGTTTAGACTACACCAGTCCTGGCATTGACAAACACTCTGATCTGGCCAAAAAAACACTCAAAACTTTTTGGTAAATTTAAATATGTCTGCACATGCACATGAATGACTGTGTTTTATTATAATTCCTTCCTCTCCTTTCCAATATTTCATATATAGTATAACTCACCCTTCTGACCACTGACCTGGAAATTTAAATAATAAAATGGCCTAAAGTGCTTTGAAGTTGTACATGTCAATGAAAAGTGCTCATAAAATACCTTCCATTTTTATTATTGTTTGTACTCTTTATCTCAAAAATCATCAAATTGCCTCTTTCAGATGTCTTGAGACTTCCTTGTGTTTCCTGCACTCAGCTGCTGATGGCCAAGATTTATCTGAAAAAAACCTTTTACAATTCCATTAAAATTAGATAAAAGTCAGAAATATAGGGTTAGGGTATGCTGATACAGAAAGGTTTTAGTCTTGTAAAAGAGAAAAACAACACATTTTTGTGGGGCAACGCTGCCAAGGAAGAGCAAGATACTGAACAGAGAACAGCAGTATTGTTCCTTCACAGTGCTGATTTGCATCAGACAAGCATTTGTCCCCCAGTTTTTTTTCCTATTAAATATTTTCCTTTTATCCAGTGTTCAGAACGTTTGAGGGAAAAATGCAAGGTATGGGAGCCAAAACACTGTCTGGAGAGCTGGCAGTTCCTTAAACCATTTCATCACACTGTCTCCACTTGGAAAACTTGGGATAAAATTCTTCCCTGGTTGACTGAGCTGGTGCAAGGATTAATCTATCAGTATTTTAAGTGTTTTCAAATGGACAAGTTCCATACAGATTATAGTCCTGCAGAAATCCAGTTTCTGTGCCTGTAGCTTTTATTCCTTGGGTTATATTATGTAAACAGTCTAATAGAGGTGCTCTGCAAACTTACATGACTGCGTATCTGCAAGCCCCGTAGTGTGATGGCAATACTCCACTATAAACCACGGGGACCCCTATTTCATCAAGACCAGGTTGTAACAGATGGGAGAACAGCTTCAGGACAGACAGATTCTGCACATAGTTAAGTACTTAATTCTCAGTCATTTCAGGAAAATGGGGATTATGTCTACATGGTGCAACAGAGAATGAGGTAGAGAGCTGCAAGGTAGAGCCAAACATGCTAGTGCATACCCACAGAATGGGGCAAAGCTGTGCAGAAATCATATCTTGGGCTCTCAAATCAGACATTCCCTCAGCACGGCACAAGCCTGGTACTAATTAGACTGGCTGCGACATAGCTAAAAGACACTGCATTAGGGCAGTCATGTTGCTTCTGATTGTAAAGTTTCCTTAGTCGCTGGATACTTCTTTCACTACCTGCGGTGCTCCTAACACCTCTAAGCAGATTCACGTACCCAGGTTTTAACCCAGCAGCAGTTTCAGGGCCCCTGCTAATGCCAGTCCTTGAACTTAAGTCACTCAAATAGCCAAGTGTTTTGCTGAAGCAAAACAGCTGGGGCCATGTCTGAGGCAGGAAGGAGAGGTAAGGATGGAAGATGCCAGACAAAAAGTGGAAAGCCAAATCAGTTTTAGGATCTGACAGGAATTGGGGACTGTGTAACTCAGCTACCTACATCTTTGGAGAAACATTTTTTAAGCCCAGAAGCTGTCCTTGATGGATTGACAGTTATTCTAGGTGGAAATACATCCTGAAACAGCAGCTTCATACCTTCCCTTGGCAGCTGTCTTTTTAGTTCCACTCCTCTAACACACCCTCCTTACTCAATTTATATTTTCATTCCTGCTCCATTCATAACTAATTCTACCATCCTCCTGGATTAACATGAACAATGATGCTTCTTCTCCTTGTAAGTCTGTTTTCATGTGAGACAGTCAGGTCCCATGTTCCCATCAGTCATCTCTGCATTACATATTTCTCTTCTTTCTACATAGGTCTTCATTTCCAAAACATCTATCACATTAGCTGCTCTTCTCTGATCTCTCTCCAGCTTGTCTGGGTCTTTTTTAAAACATGTTGCCCAGAACTGAACACAGTACTACAAATCATGTGTTGACTACAGCAAGCTAAGAACACTTGCTTCACATATAATACCCTTGGTAGTTCAATGAAATATAATAGTTGCTATTTTTCTCATTAGCGCTGCACTGTTTACCAACTCATACTCAAATCACCGTCAATAATAATCCCCAGATACTTCTCCATGGGTTAAATACATGTCCTAAAAGATTTCCCACATTCTATATTTATTCTTTCTTATGTGAAACATGCTATGCTTGCATTTGAAACTTCACTTGATTGACTTCAGTCGTCTTCTACAGTTATCACCCACAGAATATTTTTAAGACCTTTTCTCCAAAATATTTATGACTCTTCTCAGACTACTTTTATGAAAAGTTAATAATGAAGGTTCTGAGAAACACTGAATCCCCCTCGAGTACAGGCTCCTCATACATCAGCATGGCCTGGCAATGAATAAATAGCAATTACTGATTAGATTTGTTTAAATTAACCTTAGATGGAAAAGACTAGAGTCTCACTATGGCAGCTACACCTCCACCACATTCCTGAGCTTTTCAGAGGAAAACTTCAGACAAGAAAAAAAACAGTACAGGAACTGCATTTCTTTCATTCATTAAGATAACTACCAAACACATAATTTAGCTTGCTATGAGTCATTCGTAATAAACCCACATTACCTTCTTTTCATTGTCTTATTTTCCTCTGTTAAGATTTCCTTCTGGTCTCTGTGACTGTAGTATTTGAGAACATCAGAGGGTGAGAAATAACATCTATAAGATTTCTTTCTTCTGTCCAAGCCAACAGGACATGGGTTAATTAACCCGAAGCAGCCTTCCGTCATTTGATCTCCTTCAGTACCTGAGCTAGCATGTGCAAAGCTACCTCCATAACTCTATGCTGCATTCCAGTCTGGATACATGCAAAGAAGCTCTTGTTCTTAAGTACAGGCACTGAACACAGAATAAAACAGACTTCTTGAAATCACCGTACGTATTCTGTGTTTCTGTGTGTATGCTCAGATGTAACTGAGCATTCCGTAACAGTAGGGGGGAAAAAAGAGATCCCCCTTTAGACACCAAATATTCTATGTGGAGAAAAATAAGACCACAATTAAACGCACTTTCAGGAACTCTCTCCACCCATTATGACCACCACCAAGTTAAAAGTCTCCAAAAAATTAGAAACTTTTGGAGAGCATTTGTAGTTTCATTCTGTACCTTCCAGCAGAAGGGTCCAGCAGAAGGCAGACTTCAGAGAGCAGCAACTTCCAATGAGTTGTATTAATAAATTTTGATTTATTTCTGGCAGAGAAAGCTAAGTATGAAACTGTGCTTAAGAAATGGGAATGGTTCTGCATGCCACACAAAAATGAAACATATGAGAGATATCCGCTTAAACAGAGTGTAGAAAGAAGGCCAACCTATAGAACAGTTTGGGGTGATGTAAATCTGAAGAATAAATTTCTCATATGACAAATGAAGAGGAGAAAGAGTAACAAGCTGGGTCCATAACACAAACCAGATTGTCACTAAGATCAAAGTCAAAAACTCAAGTAGACAGATGAAGGAAACCTTTGACAAACAACACTTAACGAAGCAGTTGTGGTTTGCAATGTGAACAAAACCATCCACTCTGGAACAAAGTGGACATGGCTATTATACAATAGACATGATGGAGAATCAAAGGAATTACAGCTGAACAGAATCTGCATATCAAATTAGATGGGTATGCTTGGGATTCACCATGATAGACAACAAGGTCACCAACAAACAACAGAGCCTAACCAAGGTTTATGGTCTACCAGACCAGACAGGCATGTGCTCCTAATGATTAGGCAATATGCTGCTCGTATCTTCAAAGAAAGCAAGCAAGACTCTTTTGTCCAAGAAGATATCAGACAGGAAGAACATCAGCCATTAGAGACAAGAGAGCCTCAGGATACAAAATAACTCCAACAAATTAACCCCTTGTTTTGGAAAACCAGCAGTGCTTGTAGTGCAAGCACCAGCTCCTTATATAAAGCAAACTTCAATCAGACCCCATAAGAATCTAAGCCTGTTACAGGACACTCTTTATAAACATCGGTAAGAGTAAGAAAGACTGAATTAATCCAGTAAAATGGTCTGACAATGCCACCAAAGGTCTGCATCAAGATTAAGTTTGCTAAAAAACAAAACAAAACAAAACAAAAAAATATTAGAGTGGGACCAGAAATCAGAAACCCTGAAGGAAGTACTGGAAGTAATTAATACTCAGCTGACAAATTAAATTATGGACTATTCAAGCCACACCTCTGCAGAAACCTTCCAAAAGAAGCGTCTTTGGGATCAAAGAATAAATGAAACTACAACAGAACACATAACTTCTTTAAACAGCAGGAAAAGGGACTTCTGCTAGTAAGTTTGCCACGTTTTGTAGTGATTGTAGCTTTGTTTCTCTGAGAGTCAGAAACTCAGAGTCCATGTCTGCTATTTCTGCTGCTCTTTTCTGCTTCTTCGGTCTGCTTAGAATCATAGAACCATTAAGGCTGGAAAAGATCTCTAGGATCATCAAGTCCAACCGTCAACCCAAAAGTACTGTATCTCCTAAACCATGCCCTGAAGTGCCATGTCTACACATCTTTTAAATACCTCCAGGGGTGGTGACTCTACCACCTCTCTGCGCAGCCTGTTCCAATGTCTGACCACTCTTTTAGTAAAGAAATTCTTCCTACATACCCAGTCTAAACCTCCCCTGATGCAGCTTGAAGCCGTTTCCTCTTGTTCTATCACTGGTGAGCTGGGAGAAGAGACCAACACCCATCTCACTACAACCTCCTTTCAGGTAGTTGTAGAGAGCGATAAGGTCTCCCCTCAGCCTCCTCTTCTCCACACTAAACAATTCCAGCTCCCTCAACCTCTCCTCATAAGACTTGTTCTCTAGACCCTTCACCACCTTGGTTGCCCTTCTCTGGACACGCTCCAGCACCTCAATGTCCTTCTTGTAGTGAGGGGCCCAAAACTGAACACAGCATTCATGGTGCGGCCTCACCAGTGCCAAGTACAGGGGCACGAACACTTCCCTACTCCTGCTGGCCACACTATTCCTGATACAAGCCAGGATGCTGTTGGCCGCCTTGGCCACCTGAGCACACTGCTGGCTCATGTTCAGGTGGCCGTCAACCAGCGCCCCCAGGTCCTTCTCCACCAGGCAGCTCTCCAGCCACTCCTCCCCAAGCCTGTAGCATTGCATGGGGTTGTTGTGACCCAAGTGCAGGACCCAGCACTGAGCCTTGTTAAACCTCATACAATTAGCCTTGGCCCATTGATCCAGCCTGTCCAGGTCTCTCTGTAGGGCATTTCTACTCTCGAGCAGATCAACACTCCCACCCAATTTGGTGTTGTCTGCAAACTTGCTGAGGGTGCACTCGATCCCCTCATCCAGATCATTGATAAATATATTAAACAAGAGCAGCCCCAAAACTGAGCCCTGGGGAACCCCACTCATGACCGGCCGCCAACTGGATTTAGCTCCACTCACCACAACTCTGTGTGCTCGGCCATCCAGCCAGTTTTTTACCCAGTGAAGAGTACACCCATCCAAGCCCTGAGCCACCAGCTTCTCTAGGAGGGTACGGTGGGAGACAGGAGGATACTGTGAGAATGCTTATCTTGCTTTGCTTTCAGAAACAGAATCAGATTTTAATGACAGTAACAACATCAGGTCTGGCCAGAGAACCCAACTCATGTCTTCTTTTTCCCCAAATTGAAAGATATTAACTGTTGCATCTGAAAGACTATTGAACAGGAGCTTTCCCTAGACAAATTCAACCCTCCACACTTTAAGGGAAAAAGAATCTCATTGAAATAAAGCTTTCTTTTACTTTCCAAATGATCTACCTGTCTCCATTTTTTATCGTTTAAAGATAAAAATATTTTGAGATGCTCTAAGCAAATGGAAATGTCTGCACTCAAAGCCTCCAAACACCATATAGTGCCATAGCAATCACTTGGGCATCTCCAGGTCCATTGGTTCCCTCAGAATTAACAGAGCATAGGACACTGCAATAACTAGATGAACAAGCTATTGACAAGCCAAGTTCTTAGCTTGGTCTTAAGTATTTGCAAAAGCCTTCCACTAATGTGCTTACTCAGGTGTGCAACCTATACTAAGAGATAGAATCCTCAGGCCAAGGATTCATGGACTTCAGGCATGTCTACCCTCAGCAATGAAATACAGAACTGCTGTTGATCCACAGTAGTACACCCTGCAGTGAATCGTAGCACCAGTTATGCTGGCTCAGTCCAACCACCTCAGGATGCTGCTGCTCCTGAGCTAACCAGCCCCGACTTTCAGCAGCACCACACTGACATGCTAGAGCTGATTCACATCAACCCACTGCTGTATCTCAGCAATTATGCTCCATCTGTTTCCGTCCCAGGGTTGGCTCTTGGATGTCTCTGCAGTAGCTGCAGATCTCTGCAGGGCAGAATTAACAACATGTATGAAGCTCTTTCATATACCTGGTATTGCCCAGAGCCAGCTGAAGCTATAGTCTTATCCAAAATCTTATCCTTTGCAAACACCAAGAGCGGAGAAAAGGTGGGCCTTTACTGGCTGAATCATTATGATTTCTACAAATAAGGCTCAGTTCTGCTATGCTTCTAACTTTGAATTTTTTGTAACCAGAGACTGATTTTCTGAGGCTGTTCTCATTTTATGTTACCCTTTAGCTCTGATTTGATTCTGTATTCTTTTGTGGTGGTTTTACCCCCTGTAATGAAGGGAACTGCTCAGAGAGGTAGAGTGCAGAATCCTTATCTTTTTTTTTTATTATAAAATTGTATTTCAAAGCATTCATCAATTTCTGACTATTAGAACAACAGAAATTATCATTTTTACTGCCCTGCCATCTTCTTTCACCAATATCACTACAAAAATAAAGTCAAAATGCTTCCTTTCTACATACTCCGAAAACATCTGGAATTAGTATCTCAGAACTAGTATCTCAGAACCACAGCACATTTCAAAGCTCTGGCTTTCAGTGTTCTGCAATAGAAGAGACTTTTTGTTGTCAGGTATGAGGGCTCCATCTTAAAACTCTGCACTTTCTGATGACCAGGGCTGAAAGTTTATATATAAAATCATTTTTGTAAATGAGTGTATTGCTTTATTACACATATCTTCTATAGAAATAAGGTATAAATGTTGTAGCCAAGTTATCTCCTGAATTTCCCTCCAAAATACCTAATCTGCTGCCATCGATCAGTAGTCCAAAGGTTGTTACTGATGGTTTTATGTTTGTTTTTAAAGACTGGAATGGATACAGTTCCTAATCAAAACCTCACTGAAGTTAATGAGATTCTTTCCTTTCCTGCATTATTTCTGGAGCAGCGTCATTACTGAGGCTTTTATGCTAAGATTTCATCTTGACACAACAGGCCAACATCAATCTGCTGCAAATGAGTAAAATTCTCATGATTTTATGTTGGCAACAAAGATTTAAAGCATTCCTTAACATCACAGTAACCACTGAACGTGTGATGCTAGGGTGTGAGCAAATACCATTGTTGGTCAGGTTGAGTTTCCACAAACTTGTGATATCCACGTTTTCCAAACTTGTAAATCCTACATCTTTTTTAAAAAAATAAATAAATAAAGGGAAACTACCGTTCAAGAAAACACATTAGCAGAAGAGTTTTTGCAACTGTTTCTTTGATGCATTTCAACATACTTAAGCAAGGTTTAGATAGCTACCTCTGTGCAACTTTAGGAGATAAATATAAATGGCAACTCAATAAATATATTGCACTATGAGTTGCACCATAAACTCTAAATTATCAGAAGTTTTGTTTTTGAATGGAAAGCCTTCCACTGATGCTTTACACATGAATAAGTAAGATTATCCCTAAATAAATAATCCTCCAGATGTTACATGAAGAGTAACTGGTCTAACATGGGAGATGTGTGAAGGGAGAGAGTGAAGATTTCAGACACTGCATGGAACATGACAGATACAAGTATACACATTGTGCAACTTACAAAAATACTTACCTGATTAGTGGTGCATTTTAAATAAAAAAAATTCAGTAAAAGTCACAGGAATTTCTGTAACATCCTTCAAAATGGATGAAAACAAAATCATCCTTCTATTCTCTATCACCTGTGTTACAACTGTTGGACTCACTCTTATAGCAGAGACAAAAAGAACAACAGGAAGGATATATATTTTCATTTCAGAAAACAGCAGAATCATTTTAAGTTTTAGTCATAGGCTTTTATGTGGTTACTTTGTTTTACGCTGACAGTGAGGAGGGCAGAAAGACACCACCTTCACTTCTTGATTGTTTTATGCTGTATATTTATACCTTGGCATTTATTCAGAGTTTCTTCAGGCTGCCTGAAGTGCTCAGGAAAGAACTACTTTCCCCTTTATTAAAACATTTTACACCTATATTCTTTTCCCTTTACTCTTCCAAATATTGGAGATTAATTGCATCAGAAAAATAATGTAGACCAGGGCATTTGAATAGGTAGTGGTGCTGATGTTATTCTCTTACCAGATCTAAATTCGATACAGGGTGTGTGCTGTGTAGTCTCTGATAGATTGAGGCACACGGAGGAGAGGTTCTTCTGGACTAACCACCTCAGATGTGGTTCCCCAACCCTGGTGAAGTCAAAGCTCAATGACACAACCAGACTCTTTTGTCCATCCTGCATTAATATACTCCTGTGTCCAGGGATAATGAAAGACTGTATTATATGCTGACTTCATTATAGCCAAACAATGTCATTCAAGTAAAGAAAACCTTTAATTTCACAATTCTACTGAACGGGGTATGGCAGCACTGAAATGAAACCCCCAAGGAGTTTAGACCTATTGCTCCCCGTGTAAAGAGCCTGTGAAGGGAGAGTATGTGAGTTTGAGCCAGTTCACCCTGTGAAGCACCTTCACTGTCCATCCTTCATGGCTAGGCCCAGTGTCTGGGGTAAGCAAGTGTTGAGAGCACCTCAGAAGCAACGAGAGAAACCAGCACTGAGTCAAGGCAACAAGCTTCTGTTCAAGGTGCACAAGCTCCTCCCAGACTCCCAGATACATGGCGCTCTCTGTCAGTCACTTATTCGTCAGTATGAAGTTTGCTACAGCACAGTAGACAGGAAAGGAAAGGGGAATTGTCAGAAGAGAGCAAAAGCAAGGAACACACTACTACTTACTTCTATATTCGTTTCTTATAAGTCTTTGTTTGGAAAAGTAAAGAACACAGAAGATATAAGGCAGTGAAAAAACAATCTCCACCCCAAATATCCTGCTTCTCTTTCTTAAAGGTTAATTACTCACTGTGTGGAAAAGAATCTCTAATTTGGATTTAAAAATGGCTTAAAGTCAGAGTACAAAGAGTGACACAGAAAACGGTTGACAGTGGATACCTTATGAATTTTAACATTTACAGAAGCATAAATGGGTGCACAATTTATTCTGAAAACACGCTCTGAGTTCCTAACAGTGCAAGGACCAAAGAAGAGCAATACCAATGTGGCAACACTGTAATGTGAAAGGAAGGTCCTCTGGTCCACCAAGCCTGAGAAAGGCTAGTAAGGCTAATAAGGAAGCTGGCAGCCAAAGAAGAGAGTGACAGATGAAAACCAATGGTGGTAAATGCAATATAATGCAAAATGGGGGAAAGAGTTAAATGTAGTGAAAATAGTATCAAAAATGCCTAGTGGATATGGTGCAAAGCAGAACCTGATGGTGCAAAACCCATTCTGAATAATTAGGCCTAGTAAATAAGCAGAGTTTATTAGACTTACAAAAATCCAGTGCTGGTGCAGCTATACAGCATCTTGGAAATCACAGTAGTCTAAGCACCTCTGGATACCTAGTGCACTGTCCAATGCAGCTATAACCTGAAAACCATTGTGCTGAGTTTCACAAATAGCATACACCCAATGGAAGAAAATATTAGGAGGCATAAAAAGAGGGGTGGAAAATAATACCAAGTACATTCTAATGCTGTTACATTTTGGTATGACATGCTCCCACCTGGAGTAATGTCTCACAGACTACCTCTTTGGCTCAAAAAGACACCCAAGACTTTTATAGCTCCGGACTACAGCTAATGAGACCCAGGTGACCTGGCTAACAAAACAAGTCAGACAGTTCATTGCCCACAAGTCTGGCGTATCCTTACATACTCCCTCCTTGTTTGGGGTTGGAAGGTCTCAGACTGAAACTTCTACACTCTTATATCACATCTACAAGCCTTAAAATTGTTTCTAGAAAACTTTGATCCCAGTAGTGTTTCAAAACATTTAATTAAATGCTGCTTTACATTAAGCTAAACCTGTGACTCTGGGCAGCACGGGCAGCAGTACAGGCAGGCTGCCAGCCCAGGAGGGAGCCACCATTTCGGGGGTTACCAGGCAACACTGGGGTCCCGGGCCCAACATGGCGCTCGCTGCCAAACTCCACCATGACTGGCTACAGCCACTGGGAGGGCAGTCAGCTGGTTGCTAAGCGACCTCAGGTCACCTAACAACGCAGGCCCACTCTGGGCCTGCGCTGAGCAGGCTGTAGGCCCCAGCCAGTGGTCCCAGAAGGGATCTCAGGCAATGTCCCCACACCTAGCCTCAGGCCCTAGTGAGAGACTGGGGGATTCCTGCATGGTGCAGGGTCAGCAGGACATTTTTTAACACCTCAAAGTGTGTTAAAAAGCCACCACATTGCTGCTTGCCTTCTTAATGGGAACTGGACCTCGTCACCTCCCTTCACGTACGTGTGGGTTTCCTGCAGCAAAAACTGGCTCTTTTCCTCACGGCAACGGGGTATAACTTGTTTCTCTTGACTCTCAACCTTGGAAAGGCTTCAGGCAACACTGCCTTCACTTTGGTCAGCTCAGCTTACAGAAATCTTACCTTTAAAAGCCCTGGTGGCAGGTAGAAAACAAGGCTGTTTCACGTGCAGAAATTAGAAGCAATTTGACTGACTCTAATTTCTACAGTTGTCTCCACGTGTAGGTGGATGAGCAGAAAGCCACAAGGTGATGTGCAGTCTTTGCTGTTCTTTCCCCACTATTAAAGTCGCATTCTGTCAGCCCAGTCCCTCAGCTCTCAGGAGAAAGTCTCATTAATTTAATTTTCAGAATATAGAGTAGATAATCACAACACGAAACTTATAAGCAAAGTTTAAAAAAAAGGAACTAATTTAAGCAGCATTTATTTCTCTGCTCTGCAACACAGTTCTTAGTTGAATCAGACATAGGGGCAAATGAAGAAGACATTTCCAGCAGGGAAGAGGAGGTTACAGCATGCCATTAAATTTTCCCATGGCATTCCAAAGCAGAACCTCACACTGGATGCATACAGCTTGCTGGGGGCTTATCGTTGGAATCCCCATGCGTGCCTACACAAAAAATTGCCATGGACCTATACATATAACTATTTAAAACCTCGTGGGGGGAGGGTGGGGGGGTGGGTTTTCCATTTCCTACGACGTCTAATTGGAGTGGCAATCCTCGAGGTCAAATTCTTGCAGGTAGATCCAATAAAAGAGTTAACCCCCGCAGATTAGGCACTGAATACCTGGCCTCTAGTGTCTGGCTCCTTCTGTGAAATTCAAAACCTGGAGCTGGGTGCTAAGCCTCCCCTCATTGAGCACATGCAAAGTTAGACCTCTCAGAAGGGCCATCCAAGAAAGCATATGTAGAGCGGGAGCCACTTGGAGCTGGAAATGCTAATTGCAGGAGCGTGGCCGAATTCTTGTCCCCTCTCCAGAGCCATGGCATCTGCCCGTGTCAGAGCTCCAAATAGAGCCTGACCCTGCTCCCTCCCGCCGGCAGGCAGCCCTCGTCAGGCTTCTGTTTTCTTTCTAAAACCCAGCCAGGATGCTCAAGCGGTGTCGGCATTCGCACATACATCATGCCCTGATGCTGCTAGCACCCGCCCAGGGAGAGGCACACAGGCTTCTCCACCAGCTGATGAACTGTCTCCTGCCTCCCAGCAGAGCTGTCTCACTGCAGACGTCTTGGGTTATGTGAATTGGATTTCCATAGCTTCCCCTGGAAATCCTAACCCTAGTGATGACTCTAGCAGCAGATCTCAGCATTTCAAGTGTGTACAATGAAAACGGATGAAGTTTTAGCACTTCACAAGACCTGGCTTTCTATGGCCACCCATCCCCTGCTATCATTCTAGACCACTATGAGCTTTATTTGCCTCTTTCAAACACCAGATATACCATCCTTGCAAAGACCTTTCTACCTGTAACTCAGGTTTCACCCACTAGCAACCAAATGCACTCTCTCTGGATTTCATTCTGCTGTATTTATTGATTATTTGGGACAATCCACCCAAACACACAGTGGCCTTTTTCAGTTGTCTCTTCCAAATTTTACAGTTTTCTATTTTGGCCACAAGACACACACCTGTACAGTAACTGCTATTGCTTTTATGCAGGAAACAGGGTTTATGGCACAAAACAGGGTTAAGTCAAAGCTAACCTGTCATAAACTCCAAGTTAAAAAGAAACACACATTTAGCAGTGATGTTTGACGTTAAACTCATGTCCGTAAAACATATCATTTGGTGTGAAAAATATTTCTTTTAGCAATGAAATTAACTTTGGTCAATATTGTCCCTGAACCTGGAATAAATAATAAAAGGACATAGTGATCTTTCTGGAGAATGTGAATTTCATGTCTATCAGAATTTATGTCCATAGATATTAGTGGTAAAATACTGCTCAGAAATGTAACTCTGATATGTATCTATGGTGACATCATATTTCTGTTTTTTCCCTTTGCTTTGAGCACCTGCACCTGAATTCCCTATTGTAAAATCAGTTAAAGTTGGTATAATATAATGGAAAATTATATTTTGGCTCAGAAGGAAAGTACCAAGATTCAGATTACACAGAGAAAATAAGAACTTCCATTAGATCTGAATCATTCAAAATAAAAGTTATCTTTTAAAAGTCTTAAGGCATGGAACTGAATTACTGAGAGACCTTTTTTGCATCTGAAAATACTACTTTAAATTTTTAACTGTTGCCTCACTGGAAAAAAATTCTGGAAAAAGAATTATGATTTACACCATGCAGCATTGCTATAAATGAGTAATTTAAGAAGCTCCACAGAAACCTCAAATGCATAATTCCCAAAAAAAATTGCATTGAAATGGAATTTAGAAAAATGTGTTCCCTGACATGCAGCAGGAGAGCACAGGGCACACATCTCCCAGCTCTACACTGGTTGCAAGTCAGGACTCTTACCTCCCAGACAGAGAGACTGCAACCTCTAGCTATCAAAAAACAAACAAACAAACAAAAAAGACATGAAAACCAATGGCAGGATGTGAATTCAATTTGCGATAGCAAGCCTAAGTAGAAAATGCTGGCAAATTCCTGAAAACATGGGTGCACGCTAGAAAAAACAGGCTGTAAGACAGCTGGGGCACAGAAACCAGAAGATTTTAGGCAGACCTGCCACCTAGAGAGTAGTCCCTGTTACTGACGTGTGGCACTATATTTGGGGAAAGAGATGGTCATTCCAGGAGACAAAAGGTTTATATTTTTCCATTAAAAGGCATAAATGTGAAAGTACGTCATTCCAAAACAAGCTTACAACAGTTGGACAAATGAAATGGTTACAACGAAAGACCTCAGCATCTATTCTGGGGTAGAAGAGCCACTTTTGTCATTGTTCAATCCTTATGCCATTATGAAAAAAATTTCCAAGTCCTCCTTTTTAAAGCAGCTTCCTGCTACAGTTGTATCAGTTTAATGCTTTCCACTATTCATATCTGCTAGGCTTTCCTTATCTGGAGGCACCCTCTGACTTAAATGGAATGAAAGAAGAAAGCCAAGATATGCACAGGATGTCTCTACCTGAAAAAATAGGAACAGGTAGATAACTTTTATCACACACCCAGGCACTGAGCCAAATTTTCAGTGCCTGTAAACAAGCATAACTTCACTGAAGCTGGTGGAGGCACGTCAAAGGAAAACTAAGAGTCTGTCATTCTCTTTACCAGAGAACCCAGCTGACCACAGAATCCTAGGTTGGAAGGGACCTCAGGGATCATCTAGTCTAACCTTTCTAGGAAAAGTGCAGTCTAGACAAGATGGCCCACCACCCTGTCCAGCCAAATCTTAAAATTGTCCAGTGTGGCTGAGTCAACCACTTCCCTGGGGAGATTATTCCAATGGTTGACTGTCCTCACTGTGAAAAATTTCCCTCTGGTGTCCAATCAGAACCTCCCCAAGAGCAATTTGTGTCCATTCCCCCTTGTCCTCTCCATGGGACTCCGTGTAAAAAGGGAGTCTCCATCTTCTTTGTAGCTACCCCTTAGGTACTGGTACGTGGTGATGAGATCCTCTCTGAGCCTCCTTCTCTCAAGGCTGAACAAACCCAGCTCTCCCAGCCTATCCTCATATGGCAGCTTCCCAGTCCTTTGATCATCTTGGTGGCCCTTCTCTGGACCCCTTCCAGCCTGTCCACATCTTTTTTTTACAGCGGGGACCAGAACTGTAAACAGCACTCCAGGTATGGCCTGACAAACGCTGAATAGAGCACCATAATGACTTATTTGTCTCTGCTGGTGATGCCCTTTTTGATGCAACCCAGCATCCTATTGGCCTTCTTGGCTGCAGCAGCACACCACACTGTTCACTCATGTTGAGCTTCCTGTCCACCAGGACCCCCAGGTCCCTTTCCACAGAGCTGCTCTCCAGCCAGGTGGATCCCAGTCTGTGCTGCACTCCCAGATTATGTTTTCCCAGGTGCATGACCTTACACCTCTCCTTGTTTAACTTCATAAGGTTCTTGTTGGTCCACTCTTCCAGCATATCCAGATCTCCCTGCAGAGCAGCTCTCCCTTCTGGAGCATCTACTTCCCCACTCAGTTTGGTGTCATCTGCAAAATTCATCAGGCTACACTTGATCCCATTATCCAGGCCACTTCTAAAGATGTTGAATAACACTGGGTCCAATATTGATCCCTGGGGGACTCCACTAGTGACAGGTTGCCACTTTGAAAAAGAGCTATTTATCACCACCCTTTGGGTGCGGCCTGTCAGCCAGTTCCCCACCCACTGCACAGACCACTTGTCTAGGCCATAACTCATCAATTTCTCCAGGAGAAGGCTGTGGGGGACCATACCAAAGGCCTTGGAGAAGCCCAGGTAGACAATGTCCACTGCCCGCCCCATGTCAACCAGGCAAGTCACTTTGTCATAGAAGGCCACCAGGTTTGTCAAGCACAATCTGCCCTTAGTGAATCCATGTTGGCTTTTCCCAATCGTGTGCTTCATTTGACTTGTGATGGCCCCCAGGAGGATTCGTTCCATAACTTTCCCAGGGATTGAGGTAAGGCTGATGGGTCTATAGTTACCCGCATCCTCCCTTGAGCCTTTCTTGTCGATAGGGTTAACATTTGCCTTCCTCCAGTCCTCTGGGACATCCCAAGTTCTCCACGACTTCTCAAAGATTATGGAGAGTGGCCTTGCAATGATGTCAGGCAGTTCTCTCAACACCCTCGGGTGAGTGGCGTCAGGCCCATTGATTTGTAGGGTTCAAGCTTCTGTAATAATTAACATACTAACGCTTCCTTCAGTGATGCTGGGTCGGTGTTTGGATCAATCAGCAATTTCATTCCCAAAGCCTGGGACCCAACAGTGCTGGTAAAGACAGAAGTGAAGAAAGTGTTGAGGACCTCTGCCTTTTCAGCATCATTGGTGATTGACTCATTTTCTGTTTAACGGTGGGCCTATGTTTTCCTTCTGTTTCTGCTTGTGGTTGACATGTCTGAAGAAACCTTTGTTGTTATTTTTGACATCTACGGACAGTTTCAATTCGAGTTGGGCTTTTGCTTTTCTAACTGCATCTCTGCATGCTCTGGCAATGCCCTTGTAGCTCAACAGATAATCTTCCACTTCTCGATTTCTGGCATGTGTCGCTTTTGGATTTGAGTAGACCCAGGAGGTCATGTTTGAGCCGGGGGGCCTCTTACTCCACTTACTTCCCTTTCCTTTGTAGGGGATAAACTGGTGTTGTGCTTCCAATAGAGAGTTCTTGAAGAACTCCCAGCACTCACTAGCTCCTTTGTCTTCCATGGAAGCTTCCCATGGAATCCCTCCCAACTGAGCCCTGAGTGAACTGAAGTTTGCTCTTCTAAAATCCAGAACCCTCGTCTTAGAGCTGACCTTCAGCACACTCAGCAGGATCCCAAACTCCACAACATTGTGATCACTGTAGCCAAGGCTATCACTGACCGAGATATTACAAAGCAGGTTTTCTCGGTTTGTGCATAGCAAGTCCAGCAGTGCCTCATTCCTGGTTGGCACATCTAACATTTTATGATATCCTAGGACAAAACCTGAATTCCTCAAAGCAAATTTAAAAAAAAAAAAAGGCATTGGATGAGTAAGTGTCTGAAGGAAAACCAGAACCCCAGAACCCTGAAACTGTAAGCTCTTGCTGTTACCTTGATATAGTCTATTTAATGAATATTGCCCTTATGTCTAGAAATTTTAGACAAGGCAACACGTGATGTTCTCTGTGCACATGACTTTTATCTCTCACCCTTGATAAAACTAAATATCTGATTCTTCAAAGGTAGGGATTAACTTCTCAGACCAGCATGGCTAATTTATCTCTAGTAAACTAAAATCACTCTTGCATAGTTGTGACTCACTTCAGATAAATGAGGACTGATCTTGTGTCACAGTACTTTGACACTGCATCTTATTTCCAGAAGATGTAGGCACTTGTGTGACTCAACTTAAATATCGTTATGTCAAACACTCATATATGTTGGCAAGATTACTAAAAAGCAAATAGGTAAATATTAATATACCATAAAATAAAGGAAAAACCTGCTGCATGACCATGAGCATACAAAGCTTAAAAATAAAGGGAAGAATCCATGCCAAAATTTTATATATAAAACATATGAGTATGATAATTTCAAACATTTGGGAGCAAAGTCCAACAGGTCATGAACCGCAGTAAGAAATTTCTATGTGAAATTAATGGTATGCATTATTTAATATTTCACTGGGAATCAGGGTGGGAAAAATATATTTCTGGTTATATTATTAGCAAATTCCTTCAGAAATCACAAGACCTTCCATTAAATAAAAGCTGTGTGACAGAACAATGGAAAAAGCAGAAGGAATTAAATGTGCAGTGTCTCAGTCTGAATGGATATGTAAGAATTGTAGCAGCTAAACCAAAATATATTTTATGTTACTGTAAGGTTTTAGGTAGTCCATGGCCTAGCACACCGAAAATGCCTCATTACCTGAAGTAATATTAAGTGTAAATTGCTGCCACTATTGCAATTGTAATAACTTTACTTAGAGCAAAACAGTGTGGGAAAATATAAAGCAATCTGTAATGCACTTATACTAGTTTTTTCATTTACTATGATACCATAATACCATAATAATAAGCAGCATCCATTAGCATTCCTTTCACCTATCTGATGCAGAAAGAGATGCCTGCTGGTCTAGCTCACTACATCTCCCAATAACTTTCATTCTGGCACAGGGATGTTTATATGAGCAAAGACTTCATTGTACCTTTAGGTTTTGAACGTTCTCCCCCATACACATTGTTGGTTGAGTCAGTTTTCCAATATATAGAAGAAAACCTGGAGTCTGTAAATGTGAGAAATTTGTCCTGTTTTCTAGTCCTCTTGCAGTAGATCATTGCTATTATTTTTTGATTAGCATGCAAAGTTAATACCTTGTGATAATTTGTAGAAACACAGTAACTGAAATTTACACTTCCCCAGCCTCTCCTGTGAAAAATAATGATCAGGCTCAGGACTAAAGCACTGGACTTTTCTCACTCTCCCTCCGATTCAGTTTATACAAGAATTTTTCTACTAACATTTTTCACAGGACCAATACTTCACTACCGAATAAAGATTTATATTGCGGTTTCCTAGAATAATCTTCAAGAAGGAAGAAGTATTTCCTCCCTCACAAATCCCCTCACTCCATGCACACACAACAGCGTGCTCTGAATAGGACGAACAAAAATTAGTAAGGATATGATTACTTTACTAGAGAAAGCCTACTCTCCTCCTGCACCAACAAGATATTATAGGTCAAGTCAAGTAAGGTCAAGTGAGTTCTTGTCGTGTCCAGGATCCCTGATTTATTCAGTCAGCTGTTCACTGTCATGCAGCACGGTGGGGTGAGTGTCAATACTGAGATAGTGCAAAGCAAGTGGACACGTTGATTTAAACTAGGGGCTCATGTTCACTTGAAACACATGCTGAGCCCTGCTGGGTGATTATGGATGTCATGGGGAGTGTGGGATGAACAGTATATTAGCACACATAATTTATGTACTAGGCTTGCTTTGCCTTCAAGAAGGTAGCCCTTGTGATGGGGAAGTCCCGTGGGTTCCCCTTAGCCCTGTAATCCCAAGATACAAAGGACACAAATGCAGAAGAGATGCTGCAGTAAAACCCAGTGCCTCTCCTCTTAACCAACCTACCCAAGGTCAGACAGAAGAACAGAAACACAACTAGGACATGAAGGCATGAGTTCCTGGTTGTCAGTACCTGCCAGCTCAGTGGGGTATATTACTTCCTAGCTCATGTGAAACTACATTTCCAAGGGCTGCAGTTTCACATTTCTATTGAAAAGGTGAAGTATATATGAAGATTTGTAGTGATGGTGTTATGCAAGCAAATGATGGCATCAACTCCGCAACTTTTTTTTTCCTTACTTGTATCGGTAGATTTTTATATTTGGCAGTCCTTTTATTAGGCATTAGGCGTATTTGTTTATGCTGATCTTTTTCACTCCTTTTTTATAAATACACATTTTCTGTGGGCAGAATGCAAAGTGGAACAGTTGCTGAAAAGGATCTGATGCCTATCAGAACATCCTGCGCTTTCTTTAAAGCACTACTTTTTGGTATCCTCAGATGTTACAGGCATGTTTTTCAACAGCTTAGGTGTCAAGGGCCACACTTCAAGTGGTAGGTGCAGTCATTCATCAGATTTGGAGTAGGAGGTACTACAGCAATTGTATCACTGTCCAAAATTTCGATTTGTTATAGTAAGTGTATATGGGAACTAGACGGTTATGTATGCATGCATTTTTGTGCATTACCTTATGCAAAAACAGAATTTAAAACAGACTTCTTTAATAAGTCTGGTCACACTGTGGTGCAAAATACCTGGAAACCAAATTACCTACAACTTGGGTTACCAAGAAGCCTTATATATTGTGGGCAAAACCATGGCTCAGATGAATTGAGTGGCAAAACTTCCACTGACACCAACACACACAACTTTTCTCAATATGAAAATGGTATGAAGATGGGCTGACACTAGAGCAGAATGAAACAATCAACTTCTAGCTGCGATATAGTATAATTTTGTCTAAATGATCCTGATCTGGGTCTGTCCAAAGCCTGTTATGCTTCCACTTCCCACAGAGTGTAGTGGCTTTTGCGCAAAACCCTTCAATGCCCAAGTCTGCTTTTCTGCACAGCCTTCCAGGGGAGCTGCGGCAGAGCACAACACTAGGCTGACACTTTGATAAATGCACCAAAAAAGCATCTGCTCTGTGGAGTAAAGGGAAGAGAGAAGATGTCAAAATAACGGGAAACAGTGCTAAAAATTACTTTTTCTTTATAGACTTTCATACCACTGGAGCCAGAGGAGCTGAATACCATCAGGTAACGCAGATGGAACTTCATGGCTGTGCTGCGTATCTGGAGCCCTGCAAGTACTTCCACTAGTTTCTCTTTGCAGAACTCTATTTCATTTTGAATTTCAGGTTCAGGAAAGAATTTCCAGTTTCCATTTCTATTCAGTTCCTGAAACACCCACCAATTCATTTATTTCTGATATCAAAACCATTAAATAACACCATTGCAACTTGGAACTTCGCCCAAGGCAGATCAAAAAGGCTGAGTCTTTGTGCGAAGTACCAATGCTGCTGGGGCACAAAAGGTCATTGTTGTTCTAATTTTTAGCTTCAATAGAGAGAATATTTGACGATGAATATTTGGTGGCCTTCTCTGTGGAAGTCCTGTTTCCTGACCTGCTTAGGTTATGGATCTGAACAGCAAAATACTCAGGCACACACATAACTTCTAACAACTGAGTAATCTCAGTGCTTTGGGCTCCACTGCTGAAGTGAGTGGGAGTCTTGCCATTGAATTTTATAGGAGCATTATCAAACCGTAAGTGCTTTGCTGGTTCAAGGCCAATATTTCCTCAGACTTTAGAGGAAGCCAGATTGGGCCCAATCTCTGCACAGCCTCTCCTAGAAAGACCAAAATAAAAACAAATGATACTAAGCAACAGGAATGCACGTAGCATGGAGGAAAGGATTGTTGAACACAAGACAAGTGGAGGAAGCATCAGTCATTGTTTAGGAGAGAATGGTGGCAGGTTGTTTTCTTCACAATATCCTTTATGCCGAGTTTTACAGACAGACAGTTTGTCCATGTAGCAAACAAGCATCTGTCTGACAGAGATCCAGACAGACAAATAAGCCTGCCACAGAGCCAGTGCTGCAGCCTTTCTCCAGCAGAAGGGGCTTATGCTGCACTGGTTAGTGAGTGGACTGCGAGAAATACTGTGTGCACTAATCATCCATTTCACACACCTGTAGCAGCAGTGAGCAGGATCAGCCCCAGCTACAGGCATTGCAGACAACTAACTGTGGCAACCTCCAGCAGCAGCAGAACATGCACATCCCTTTTGCTCCTTTGGTCTGTACCTGCAGCCAGGGCAAAGGGAGAGGTGAGAGTGGGGGGGGCAGCCGCTGCTTAGTGCTGGGCCTCTCCCCTCACACCACGTACCCACACATCTCTCCCACAGCAACCCAAGCTGCAGTCCAGAAATATCCACATCTGCCCCTGGTGGGGACAACCTTTCTGGAGCAGCAATAGCTAGGTCCTGAGCCAGCCTTGCCCTAATAAGTCCACAACAGCATTTCAGAGAAGTCATTGAGTCTATATTACAGTATTATTTGACTTAATACAGCTCTGTTCAAACTGTGTTTGGTTCTATGGTACTCTACTTACATTAAGAAATTCTTCCCATGTTAGGAATTATGTAGACACCCATTTTGTCTGATCCATGTATCATTTATATGCACTCTAAGGTTGCTATATTCTGTGTATGCCGCACTGTAAGCTTTAATGTAGCATCTACTACATGGGAAGACATAACCGTGGCAAGTGATCAACATAGTTCCTCTAAGCCAGCTGAATCCTCCAACACAGTCTCTCAGGTCCAAGACTGCTGACTGGTATCTTAAATAAGGAATAAAGCAACATATTTTCATTTTTTTCTAGTAATCAGGTTTGGTTTTTTTTTCTTCCTCTGTTGTGGCTGTTTTAGACAATGCCTCTTTAGGTAAAAAACAGCAGGTATACACTTTTGGTCTGACTCTGTTACTCCTTTAAGAGTAATACAGTCATATGTGTTCCTACTCCCATTGAAGTCAGTATGATTATATTTCTGGGTAAGATTTATTATTCTAAAGCTGCAAAACCCAGACCCTTGGTTTTCTGCTATATTTCCTTCAGTGGGATAGCCCATGCTGGGAGAACATTTATCTACTCCTCTCATTCCATTCAACCACACAATTAGCTAACTCTTTTAGGCACATGCATCTTTTTATGAAATACAAGCCAACTACTTGGTTGTTTCTCTTGCTTTGTTGTTTTAAGCCATTTAAAATCAATGCTGTACAGAGCATATGAACAACCCGGCTCCATGAAAGGCACATACCTTGAATTGCTAACCAGCTCTGGATAGACCACAGAATGCATTTTAAATGACAATGTCACATGCAGCTTGTGGGTGAGTAAGAAGCTATGCCACTATGATGCCTCTGGAAATAAGTGCTACTGTTTTCCCTAGGCACTTCATGACCTTGTGTGTTGATCTCAGTCCATTTTCCAGGACTGTAAATAAGAGCACTTGGAAAAGCTTTTCTGTTCACACATTTGTAGTTACGAGGGAGAAGTCCTGAATGGAAGCATGGCATCCATCAGGCAACCACAGCAGGTGGCACAGGACAGACTGCATTAAGCAGATCCTACAACTGGGACTTCTACAGCATTTTACTGTGGCAACAACTGAATATATATTTATCAAACAACATTAAATAGAAAACAGTTTTTCCTATGCACAGTAGTAAGATGGCAAGTTTCCAGTCAGCAGTTTTACTGTTGGCAGGGAAGTCACTTGCGGGGGTCACCAAACTGCTGGGAATCTGCAATTACTTTTATGATATTATCTAGAAGCGCTTCAGTGACCCAATAGGAAAATTTGTTTGGGCACCTATATACTCTAAGATGAACTGCTTCATTGATACTGTTGTAAAAGTGTTATAAAAGTTACCTTTTTCCCCTTTTTCAGTTTCACAAGTGGTGATATTTTGTGTTTTCACTATTAGTTTCTATTTGCGTTGTTCTGTTCAGGGCTATCCATGCTGAATGACTAAGAAGCAAGTAAGATTATAAAGTGGCTTTTATCAGTTACAGATTTTTTTCATATTGCCTATGAATGCTATGCTATGTGATATGCTATGCTAGTGTGATAGGAAAAAGGCTGCCAGTAGAGTGGCTGAGTGCTGATCTGAACTATCTCTAGTTGTGAAGGCAGAAAAGAAGCCTCACGAAACCACAGCCACTCTATCACTTTCACATAAGGAGAAGAAAACCCTGACATGGAAAATGACATCTACAAGAAACATGCTGCCAAAACAAGGAAGCTCTAAGTCCTCGACACCTGTACCTATCAAAAACACTATTGCAATTACAGTGAGCGCATCACTTTTTAAAAAGAAAAATCTCCATCATCCCCACTGTTTCCTGGAATCACCTTTAGTAATTTCAGACACATAGAAAAGAAGAAAAAATAGAAGCAGAAATAAGTAAATGGGAGACAGCTATGATTGTTGGCAAAGTTTCTGCTTCTTCCTTCCTGTAATCTTTATAGATTACATCACCTGCACATTGTTCTATGAACAGCTAAAAGTCCATATCTACACCTGCAAGGCTTACACTGCCTACCCTAGCTTGCCTTGCAGCTCCCACCCAATTCTGAGACCAAATAAAACACAGGAGATGGGCCCTTTCTAATGGCCCGATTTCAAACTGCCAAAACGTATTGCAAAATTTTCAAACAAGTGCCCTTTTTTCACCACATTGGTCCTTGTACTAGGACCAGCTCCCTGCAAGCAATCACAAAGCTGCCTCACCATCCTCCTTCAGATTCCCCCTTAAAATTTCCTTTTGTGGTGATGTCCACCAAGAGCTGATCATGGCAAAGCACTGAGATTGTAGCTTGTCCCCCTCTTGCCTGTCCAGCTGCAGCCTGACTTTCTCTCCTGTACTTTTACACTAAACCCGTCAAGACATGAGGGCTTACCCCGACAGTCAGTAGCACTGAGAAATGAGGATAACTCTTTCTTTCACAATAGCCACAATATTGAATGGTTTAATTAAAACACATTATAGCCTGTCAATGGCTTCTATGATCTCACAAACCTCCCCGAGTACAAGAGCCCTTCCAAATTCCACATTAGGGAGGAGATTTCTCTTACAGGGATGAGGGGAATAAGGCCAAAAGCCCACAGCTTTCAGATATACTCTATTTAGAGTTCAAAAAGTGCACATACTAAATCCTCAGAGCTTCATATAAGTAGTTCATTTGATTTAATACTAGACTACTATTCCTTCTAATAAAAAAATAAGAAAAATTCAGTCATTTCACCAGGAATTACTCAACCCCTGAAGCTGAAGAAGAGAACCTTTGCCAGGAGGAGAATAAGAAATTACAAAAATAAGCCAGAGAAAAGTCTAAAAATAATGCAAAGGGAGTGGTAAAGAGAGAGTCTTCAAAAGGATCCTTACACAACACAGAACTAAGGATTTCTTTCCTCTAAACGCCTTCCTTTTTAATGAAGTAGTTACTGGCTAGAAACAGATTCCATCCCTGCAGTACAGCATGGAAAGGTGATGGGGAATTATAAGACAGAAAAATTGCACTGAAGAAAATGCAGAATTTCAAGTAGGAGTCCAAATAGAAGTGGTTTTTTCTCTGAATTTCCAGTTTGATAGGTTTAAATATTTATCATCCTGTGTCATTACTAATACTTCAGAAATGTGGCATTTTATCCCATACTCAGTAACAGGGCAGGAAGGAGAATATTGCCAGTAACAACACTGAAGAAAGGACACGTCCTTTCTCAAATCATCCTGTGTTTGGGGTTTCTGTAGGGCCTCCAGCCAAAGTCACTTGTGATACTGAGGGCTTGTCTATCAATGCCATTAGGTTTCTCCGTTCTCTTTTGGAAAGAGAGACTGATAGTCATTTTTAATCCTCACCAAAGACATGTTTTCCTATACAGTCTTTTGAGCTGCCAAACCTTGAGCCAGACCTTTCTATAGCAACAAAGCACAGTAGGAGTCATCCTTTCTGGAAGCTTGGAAGGGCAGGAAGAGAGATATGCCAGTCTCTCTCTATTTATACCTTTAAAGCCTATGAGGAGACTGGCGAGGCATGAGGACCATGGCCAGCTAGGAATTCCTTGCAGAGCTAGTATTGCTAGCAACTCTGAACCTAGATTTCTGTGTCTAAGCTAACTGCTACTCAGTGGAAGTTACAATTACAACTTGTGTGTTTTGCCAATATTTTGAGACAAATAAATTAAGATATACTGCAAGCTAAGGGATCATGTGTTTTGTTAATAAATACAGACCACGTGGCATTTTCAATGACTTAGTTAAGCCACACAAAATAATCCAATAATTGTAATATTTTTAAAAATCCAGATGTTCCATGCTGAAACTACTGGAAACCCATGAAAGCGGCTACCAAGACTGCCCACAGATACAGGCAACTAGAGGATGGCCAGCTGCGTGCAATGAAGGTGCATATTTTTTACTAACAAAACCAATTTACTATATAAGGAAAAAATATTTATTTGATCAAGATCTGCATCACATCTGATGATAAATATTTCTTGGTACACCAAGTTTTTCCCAAATGAGTCAAACACTTATGTGCAATGTTAATAATGCACATAAATAAATAAAAAAAAATCAGATTTGTTTCTGGAAGCCAGGAAAGAAGGGGGGGGGGAAGCCCAGTCCTTTCTAAAGAGAAGAGTAACCTGTTTAAAACATGGCTCAACATACAAGTAAGCAAAAATATATTAATGACAAGGCAAATCTGCTTGCATTTTATTGAGATAAAACAAAATTTGCTTCTATACCTTCCAAAACAGGGAAGTCTGTTAGGTAGATCACGAGAACCACTGAAAAGTGTTTTTAACTCTATTTTTAGAGCACTTCTTAATTGTTCCCATGGAAAAAAATGTCCTTTCAGTACAGATTCTGAGAAACTTTCAGCAGATTATTTCATTTCTGTTTCTTTTCTAAGCCAAGGTTTTTTTGTTTCTTTCCCTCTTGTTCTGTTTTTTCTCTTTTTTTAACTGAAAGGGCCAAATCCTTCTCTGATATAACACCAGTCAGTGTACATCAGGAATTAAACTGCTCTGTTCAGCCCTTATCAGATAAAACTTTGCAGCTTTGACTGTAGCAATGCCCTCATTGATTAATTTCAATGTTTAAACTGTTGCACAAGCCCAGAGAATTCCCCCCACTTTAATTGTCTCATTTTACACTATTAGCTGATACAGTAATGCCTGGTCTTTTCCTTCGTCCTTCGCTTTTAGCATCTCTCCATTTTTCAGGCTCATAGAAGCTGAGGTGGTTCGGTACTTGCAGCTTAGCAGTATTCTTCCAGACTCAGCTGTATGCTTGTTATTGGTGCAACTTAATAACACAGCCCAGACTATTCAAATCAATTTTGCACTGCCCCAGTCCTGGGATCTTGACTCAAAGAGCTGTCCAAGAGCTTCACAGCACCTCAGAACCACTGTGTCTCTACACCTTAGAGCAGCCACAAGTCTGTACCCATGCCATCATTCTAGCCTGCCTTCTGCAAAGAAGGGCAGTGAAAGGCTAGTCAAAGCTTGTTTTACATCTTTGTATTGGGAAACTTCAGAGGACTTTGAATCAAACCCTCAACTGAAAAATATTTCCAGTTATTCATTACCAACTTACATTCTTCCTTCATGGGCTCATTTTTTAGATATTCTCTGGCAAAGACTCAATATCTCTGATCTGTTGATTCATAAAGTTCATTTTAGCCTTCATATATCAAACCTGGTTCAGGTCTGCAGACATTTATCCAGGAACAGGACAACACCCTTTCTAAAGAGAACCTAGAAAAGCTGCAATGATTGTCTCAGCCCCATGAGAAGCCATTATCCTCATGAATAACAACACAGAAGGGAAACTGTACTTGAAGTTTGGCCCTAATCATCCAACTGTTCCATTATCTGCCTTTAACGAGTCCAGAACTAGTTGCTGCAAATGCAAGAGGAATAACCCAGCAGTAGGCAGATGGAGCCATGATCTACTCCTAGAGAGGTCTCATTCCAGTCCATAATTGTTAGCAGAAATAATAAATAAAATGCTATTTATTACACGATGCAGCATTTTGTCAACATAAAGTTTTTTCTTTTTTCTGCTTCTTCTTAATTAGTACCTGGCCTTTACCATCTGCTGAAGAGAGATACGATAGCAAACACCAGATTAGCTTCAGCAGTATCTGATACAGCTAACTCTTCCATGTCAGAATTGCCTAAAATGTTTTTCTCTGAAGGAAATGATAAATCACAGCCCTCATTTTTCAGTACATGTTCCAAGGCAATGGTTTCCAAACTGTTTTGGACCTTGCCCCACTGTCAACTCTCAGCATTACTTACACACCATCAATCACCATTACTGTCAAACATTTAGCTGAACTCCTAGGAAAGCATGGCTGTGTATGTCAGCTGTACGCCATGCCCTCGCAGGTCACCATTTGGGACACCGTCCTGCTAAGAAACAGGTTTATACGCACAGGCCACAGTACAGTCAGAATGTTTCCCCTCACCACATAAGAGGAAGCTCTGAGACACAAGAAGATTTCTGTCTTCCTGTAAGTCCTGTATGAAGGGCATGGATAAAGGACAGTCCAGTGTTCAGATGAGCTCAATGATCCTCTTTTTCTCTGCATGCTGAGAGATCAATGACAAAATGCTTTTGTTTCTGCAGAGCGCAATACAAAATATTGGAGAGCATCTGGTAGAAGGAGTCCACCAAGACAACAATGCAAGGGTTGAGATGCATGGAAGACGTGTGAAGGGTACATGTTTATATACCTTCCTCATATCTCCCTCCATGCACTTAGAGGAGCTCATGCAGCATGTGTACCTGTGTTACTCAGCCGGAAGTCCCTGCAAGTACTGGTTTCTTCCAGACACCTGCCACCTTCTTGAAGCATCATACTCTGGCCCTAGCTAGCTCTGTGAGGATGCCTCCCACTCCTGCACCCTCTCCCTTGCAGAGCTGCTCTTTCCTGGCACACAGTGGTGCCAGCAGCTCCAAGGAGTTGAACAACAAGGCCCCACATTCACTTAATTCAGTGATCATGAGGCTCCTGGTCTCCCCCAAACACCTGGGCCAGACCCTGCTGTCACTGAAGTCTGTTTTTTTGTGTTTGAATTCTATGGAAGTAACACTGAAGCCTGCTGTCTGCTCAAGGGACTCAAACCTTCCTGATGGTGCTAGTGGAAAGAGGGAGGGCTTGAATTGTCACAGAATCCTAGGTTGGAAGGGACCTCAGGGATCATCTAGTCCAACCTTTCTAGGAAAAGTGCAGTCTAGACAAGATGGCCCACCACCCTGTCCAGCCAAATCTTAAAATTGTCCAGTGTGGCTGAGTCAACCACTTCCCTGGGGAGATTATTCCAATGGTTGACTGTCCTCACTGTGAAAAATTTCCCTCTGGTGTCCAATCAGAACCTCCCCAAGAGCAATTTGTGTCCATTCCCCCTTGTCCTCTCCATGGGACTCCGTGTAAAAAGGGAGTCTCCATCTTCTTTGTAGCTACCCCTTAGGTACTGGTATGTGGTGATGAGATCCTCTCTGAGCCTCCTTCTCTCAAGGCTGAACAAACCCAGCTCTCCCAGCCTATCCTCATATGGCAGCTTCCCAGTCCTTTGATCATCTTGGTGGCCCTTCTCTGGACCCCTTCCAGCCTTCTTCATCACTGAAACCTCAAATTTTGATGCTTCCAAGCTTTCCCCAGCAAGTCCTTCTCCAGACTTGAAAATTATGCAAATGCCTGAAGAGAGGAGATGCAGAGGGTTTCCTTCCAGCTGACTGGCTGCGGATTTTAAGTTTCTGGCCTACAGTCAGCAAAGCATCTACCAGTTCATGTGAAGCTGTAAGTGTGTCATCAGGATACCGCATGCTTTGATAATTACTCTAGTAGGTATTAAAGTTAATCCTGTGCTGTATAGATCACTTACAAAACACAATAACTGAACCAGAAATCCTTATGTGAGACAGTTATAAAATCAGCGGCTGAAAGTGCCAGCACGTCTCTGACACGTCCGGCGTAAACTGGAACCCAAAATTCCTGCCCAGTGCAGCCGGTCAGGAATCCAACTGTCCTGTGATTATGAAATCCGAGGCATGGCAGAGCAGCTTATGTCAGATCTACTGCGTATCCATGAGTCTTAAACCAAGACTTGTGAATATAACCCATGCCCTTCCTGGCTTGTGAGAAGGGTCACGAGCAACTGGTGAAATTTCAGACCGAAATAGCCAATGCATCAGAGGACCCAGCTCTTCTTCCTTTAAAGACCAGACACCTATCCCAGATGCACTGGTCCTACCCAGCTATATTGCCCAGCATAAAATCTCCCATTCTGCAGAAAGCCTAAAGAAAAAACATTCTAGGCTTTCTCAACCTTGGCTCAAGGCAGGACACAAAGCTGAAGTCACCTTTGCAAGCATGATGGAGAGGGAAAGATATCCATCCTCCCCAGCCTACTGCTCTTCTTTGCTTTGTCCCTGCAGCAGCTGAAACATTACTGTGTTTTCACAATATGTTTTCACAATACTTTCACTGTACAAGTGGTGAAAGTCCTGAGAACTATGCTAAGATAGTTTCAGTCTTTTCCAATAGGAGAAATTCAGTGAACTAACTAATAATGGCAAACAACATGTCCTCATAACACTTCCCTTGGAACAGTATTTTCTCTGTTTTTTACTACAACTTTGTATCACACTGCATTGAATAATGAATTCAATACAGAAGCTGGACTCTAACACTGGATAACAGTCAGCATCAAGTATCAATACCAAATGTTACCACACACTGCCACCACAGGCAGTGGTGTCTAGTGCTTGGACAACACTGGCTTAGAAGTGAAGAATGGTTATAAAACAGTAACAATGCTTGAAGGTAGTTTTATACATGCTGAATCATTTTCAGGCATAAAATTATTATCTTTGCCTGAAGATTCCCAAGTAGCTGCCACCACTGTGCTGGATTCACCGTATGCTCCAAAAGCAATATTCATTAATAACCCTTTCTATATCCCTGGTTAGGTACAAGAACCTTCCTATACTTTCAGGTGGGAACTTCAGCCTTTAAGAGACATCAAACAGGTCAAACACCAAAGTAGCACAAGATATTAGGAGGATATCAAGCCTATCCATGCTATAAATTGGCTCAAATCAACTCCGAGGTCTTGATCATTATCTTCAAGGCATTCTTTTTGCCTAAGTCCAGGATATGTAAAAGGCTACAAGCAAATGGTAGGTAGGAGAAATTTCCTCAAAGACCCTGGGTATCTCAATACTCACTACTCTACACATAAGGCTCTTTCTCTGGTCTTATCCCCTCTTTACTTAAACACACAGAAATATCCACAGTTTAAAAAAAATCATTGCTAAAATAAGATATTTTACATAAATAATTTCTCATCAGACAAAGAATAAAGAAAACAGAACTTAAGAGCTCAGACACATTACGAGATTCAGTGGGTACCACAAGATGGAACAGACTTCGCCTTACAATAAGCTGTCCTAGAGCCGTAGAAGGCAAAGGCCAAGCCCAGGCTCTGGAGAAGATGACGAGATGGAGAAGACACAGCTGGACTGGCAGTAGCTGGTGTAGCTGAAGGATGCAGTGGCCTTTGGGGGCAGACAGAGGAGGTGCACCATCCCACTGGTGCACACTGCCTTGAAGTGGGTTAAGCTAACCTTCTGTCCAGTACTTGTGTAGAAACTAGTAAGGAATTACGCTTGTTATTTCCATCCTGGATTATATACAATGGCTCCTTGTATACAACCAGCTTTACTTAGCAAGGATGAGATGCGCTCTTCCAAAACAGATCCACACAATATGCTCCCAGGGAGGTAGACCCTTGTTCTTAATATCACAAAAGGGATGCAATTTCCAATTTCATATATGGCTTTAAGAATTTAGAGTGTTGAGATTTTTTTCCTCTATTTCATAGGCAAAAAAGGGTTAGAATTTTCTAACAACCTTTGTTTTTGCCTAGCAGTCTTTTTAACCACGTTCCCTACCAGTGTTATTTCCACTAGCCTTTATTATTTTAATCAAGCTCATTATCCTACTCATTAGACTTGAAGCAGAGGTAATTCTCAGTGAGCTCAGAGTTACAGTGCCACTAAGACTAAACAGCTATTAATATTGTTAATCTAAATGAGCCCTAAAAAACAGTCAAACTGAGGTTAAAACCACAGCAAATAGACAAATTAGCAGGAACACTGGAATTAAATGGCCATTTTGGTTAAACTGTCAAATTGAGATGGCTGGGAATAAATCTTCATAAATCCTTAAACAGAAAGTTAAAAGAGGTAGTTATTTAGGTGGTTACAAATCATATGAGCACATTTTTGCCTGCAGCAGTAAAATAAAATTTCAGGTGGGTGTACATTTTAGTACTGGAACCAAATTACTGTTTATGTCTAGATCACAGTCTCAAGATCAGCAAAGGCTTCCTCCCAACATTTGTATTGTATGAAGGCTAATCTGTTTCCTCTACCTCCCCACAAAAATTATAGACTTCAACAGGGCAATCCTTGAGAAAAAATGTCTAGCAGCTTGCTCTCCCAGATGTATGTGTATATGGATAGATAGATAGATAGATAGATAGATAGATAGATAGATAGATAGATAGATAGATAGATAGATAGATAGATAGATAAGATAGATAGATATACCACATATATAGAGCTGACAGCTTAATTTCTCTGGAACCCTTTACAAAATGAGACATGAAGATTTCAGTCTGAGATTTAGCTATAGAAATTTAAGAGATTAAACTTGGTCCCCAGGTAAGGTTTGTGCAGGAATTCATAGGTACAGGGCAGCATCAACCAGCTAGCTTTATCAGCCTTCCCAAGACAATTTGCAGCCCTGAAAGATCAGGCCTTCACCCCACCCTTTGGCTCTCTGCTGGAGTCTCCAAGCAGTGTGAAGCATGCCTTGGGTTTGGACAAGAAGTGTACAATCCAGGCAGTTTGGTATATGCTGCTGAACCAGAATTTTCCCTAAAATAACCTGTGATCATAATAAATAAAATCATAGCAATAGAAAGGAACATCTGAGGCCACCTCTGAACCCTCCTCTCCCAGGCAGCCTGCCTGGGCCCTGTACCTCCCTAGCACAGGGCAACTGGGAATGGACAATTGCTCCCATTCCCTGCTCCCAAGTTTCTCAGGACAGTTTAAAAGGTAAGTTCTCATCCTCAGTATTTTAATGTTTCTTTTCCATGGAAAGGATCTGGAAAACTACCTGTATAATCATCAGGAGGCATTCTATGTGAAGGTGTACAAAACATCTTCATATCCAA
This sequence comes from Phalacrocorax carbo, assembly GCF_963921805.1. Taxonomy (NCBI): domain Eukaryota; kingdom Metazoa; phylum Chordata; class Aves; order Suliformes; family Phalacrocoracidae; genus Phalacrocorax; species Phalacrocorax carbo. The sequence goes on along the minus strand of NC_087548.1, from coordinate 16,052,229 downwards.
CCTAACATTTGATTTTTTTGCTTTTGCTTACTTCCTAACTCATCTGAAAAATATGTCCCAGAAAAAAAAGTGAATACCCAGGAAGGAAGATGTGAAAGGAGCCAGGGGAGTTTTCAGCAATACCTTCATGGAGCTGTATAGAATCATAGAATGGTTTGGGTTGGAAGGGACCTTTGAAGGTCTTCTAGTCCAATGTCCCCTCCATGGGCAGGGACACCTTCCAATAGACCAGGTTGCTCAAAGCCCCATCCAACCTGGCCTTGAACACTTCCAGGGACATAGCATCTACAACCTCTCTGGGCAACCCATTCTCACAATGGGTTGCCCATTCTTACCACCCTCATTGTAAAACAAATTCTTCCTATGTCCAATCTAAATGTTCCCTCTTTCAGTTTAAAACTGTTGGCCCTTGTTCTGTCACTACATGTCCTGATAGAAAGTCTCTATCTTTCCTATAAGCCCCCTGTGCTGTCTGAAGAGACACTCAGCCACTCCAGTTTTGCCCCTGCCTGTAAAGCCCTTTGATTATGTTGAGGAAATTATTGTTCTCCTCCTAGCTACAAATCCTCTTCTGCATAGACATGACTACGTATGTCCTGTCCCACTAATGCACCATCCAAAAGCCATCCAAGCTGTAATTAATAACCTTTCCCAGGGGCTCCATTAAAAATTCCTGGCCACACTTGCCATGTGAAGCCCGTTTGTCTTCAGGCCATGCAAAAAGGTTCTGCTACCCTGTGTGTTTTTAAATGGTATCCCTGCCCAACTTTCAGAAACAATTGCAACTGTGGAAGAGCTTTGAAGGCTGAATGACATTCACTTCATTACGGCTGCTTCATAGGAAAAACAGTTTGGCAAAAATAAGCACCAAGTGGAAAACAGATGCTAAAATTTGTTGGTCAGTTCCTCAACCATCTATGTCTCCATTAAAAGGTGCACTCCACCATGAGGGTCAGCCCCCTGCCTTGTAACACTGTTATGATACTGTTTCTGTATCAGTCCTACGTAGCTAGCTGCACCAGGATTTTCCATCACTTATCAAATCAGAGAGCAAATATATCGTTCTCAAGGCAAAGCAGACAGCATCCCAAATTAGATGGCAAATCCACCAGCAACTGAGACCTCTTTCTCCAGCTTGTTGAAAAGTTGCAAGCGGTGAAGATTGAATAAAGTTTACTCATTTAAAAGTGAAATCCCTCTTAGAAGGTAGTACAGCTTGCTAGTGTCCCTCTTCTCCAACTCTTGCTCCATTCAGCTGAGTTTTGCATACAGAGGGAAGTGATTCAGAAAAAATCTTTTTCTGTGGTAACTGGTGCTGGAAAAGCTTCAGTGAAATTACTACCACATCAACCAGAACTCACTCACAACCTCCCCAAAGCAGATGCAGACAGAGACAAAGCATCCCGCTCTGGAGGAGTTCCTGGTATAGGACTTCACAGGAGGGCTGTAGCGTTGACCCCACAGTGTGAAGCCATCTATTCTGGCCTCTTTAACCTTTTAAGGAGAAGGGGAAATACCCAGCCAACCTGTCAGTAAACCAGGGAGAGGCACCTGCTTACCCATGTAGGGAGGACTCTTTCATGAAGCAATGTAGCCCATACCTTCTTAGAAACACTGTTTTACTTATGTCCTTCCGCATAAATTAAATAAAATGCTATGCAAGTACTTCCTACACTACCACATATATAACCAAAATATAAATTACTATTTGAAAAAATAATTTTAGGCCTTGTACTCAGCACATATTAGAACATACAGTTCTCTATATCATTTTCGTGATTCACAGATGAGTGACAAACTTCAGAAATGTTATTTTTAGTGAAAAAAGAATCAGACAGGCAATTTCATATTGATCTAGAGAATACAACAAGATTCCTGGGACTTTTTCAAGAATTATCAAAGAATTACATTTGCCACATGCCCATAGTTGAGTTTAGGGGCAGAACGGAAGTTGCCACTGGCTACCCAGTAACTGGGGCACTGTGCTGTTTATGCCAGCAGCAGATCTTACATTTCTTTACAGCCAGGTATAAGGAAGGAGTAGACACAGGCCCTGGCGGATCTTTGTAGACATCCAGTCCTAAGAAATTACTCCACCGTCAGCAGCTAGAGCAGATGAGTTAATAAAATCTTCAGTAGTGCTATACTTGCAACCACAGGGTGCCCAGACTGGGGACACCACAAGAGAAGGACACAGGTCTTATCTACATCTTTGCTTCCCAAGCTGTACTTGGCTGCAGTCTTAAGAAATTTATGTCACTGTAGATTTCTTGGAGTTGTCTTTTGTCTCCCAGCCCAGTTCTTTCATTAGCCTTGTTCATTATCTACTATCTGTCTCTTCTCCTTTTTCTTCCTGATCTGAATGATGTGGTTATTGCTAGAAAACTTCACTACATGATGGGAATTTGCGCAATTGTCCACTTTATTTACTTAGGGAATTCCAGTAGCCCAACATAAAAGGATCAGACTCTGTTATTGGCTAAGCTTATGTAAGTCTGGAATTACTCCACTGATCTGGGGAGAATTTGCCTGGATTTATGTTGGTATGAGTAAGATAAAATCTGGCCCAGAGTTTCTATTTCTTCACTCACTTTAGACTTCACCAGTCACACAACGCTGGATGCTAACAGTTTGACTAAAACTGGAAACAGGCTTTTTTATAGAGGATGGAACTCCATGGTCTTTTCCAGCTATGGAACATCAGCTGTCGATCCCAGGAAACTTCTGTTGAATGAGGCAATCTAAACCTCCAGCCTAAATTCCATTAGTAACTTAAAGCTTCTATTAAAGTGTTGTCAGAATTCTTTAACACATTCTAATTGCATGAGAAACTTAAAAATCAGCAAACTACTAATTGTTTGGGCTCCAATTCTCATTTGTAAACTAACTCAGCTATACACTGACTGTAAATTATTGCATTATCCTCCCCTTTGAAGACTACTTACATACTCCAGAGGGATGTAAAGTGGCTTTGCTGTAAATAAGAATTGGGCACTTTATGTTCAGCATTTCTTTTGCTGTTTATTGTCAGTAATTCCCTGCAGTGCAGTGACTTCATCTTGTGGATAAGATGCATATGGTTGTTTATTGGCTTCTGCTATTGAGACTTTTGTCCTCCATTGCCTCTGCCTGTCTCAGGGCATGCTACTCTGGCAGCGGCACCGGGGGTATGCACCACGAGCCTTGCCTTGTGGCTCATTGTGTCACACAATTTCCCCCAGAGCAGCAGCAATTTTCCTGCAGCAATGACCACAGATATCAAGAACTTTTGTGTTATGGATCACTATCTGTAGCAGACTCAGTAACACTGCATAATCAAATGCCACTGAAGCCAGCGGGAGCACCATCAGGCTCTAGGTCAGCAGAGTTTGGGTAGCAGCTGATTCATCCTGCTGCATTATGCAAGGCATTGTGGCTGCACATTGCTGGTGAGCTGTGTGATAGTCCCTGTAAGAAAATTATTTTTCTCCCTGGTGATTTATTCAAAGCAGTTTGAAAACAGTGGAAAACCAGTGACACCCTGCAATGTTTACTTTAGCTGACTGGCACAGCCATCTTCAGAGTTTAAATCAAGAAACTTACTGTAGCTGAAACTATCTAAACCCAGATCCATCAACAGGGTAATATCATTTTTAGCTTGCTGCCTGAGGGCACATAACTGACATTTTGTATATCTAAAGTATTGGCGTTCCTCATATGCCAAAGTTTAAACCACAGAAAGAATCTTCTGGTAGATTGTAACAGAAGCTCCCCAGAGGCAGCTGAAACAGTCTATTATCTATGCGTGCCTGTGTTGACTAAAAGTTACACATAGGCTGCACTCCACCATCCAGCAAGCAAAGGCACAATGCCGGCCTTATCTATGCATCGCATTGGAGTAGGAGCTGCCACCAGCATTGGGGCTGCTTTCCCACATGTGTCAAGGGGAGAGCTGCCCTCTGCAAAACCCAGCAGGAGCTGCACAGGGAGCACCCTGTACCCCTCACTGCAGATCTGGAGGGTCAATGCGCTGCTCCAGCCACTCGATAAAAGGAACTAGGAGTGTACAGAGATGGGAGGATACCAGGTTAGGTCACCTAGGAATTTATTTTAAAGGGTCAGAGATCAGCAAACGCAAGAAGCAGCTTGCAGAGAAAATACTAAAAAGTCTGTTCCTAGCCTTTTACACTGGATATTTTTTTTCACCCAAGAGACCCCAAGGCCTAGCAGGAGGGGAAATTTTCATTTATCCTGGTTTCTTAGAGCTGCTTGAATGAGCTCTCTTGAATGAGTGTTTATCTTTGTGTTGGTTTTCATAGAAAGAGCTTGAACATGTGTTTGCAGTAGTAAGTTTTGTGATTTTAATTAGGAGAAAGCCGGTCAACGTAGTGGGTCATTTTGGTTCTTCCATTTAAATCTCAGGAGATGAAAAGAAGCAGCAATTGTCTGTTTAATTAAGCCTTTCTCCCAAAGTTAAAATGGCAACATTTTAGGACAAACAGATTTGTATTATTGAGACAAGAGTTTATATTAAGTTTTTTCTGTACAACTTAGTAAGTCATACCAAAGCCCTCACTACTGTTCTTGCGGCGTAAGAAAAGTCTGAATTCAGGGTAATTGTAATTCAGATCAGTTGTAAGCTTTATTTGTATTTTCAGTCAGACTTATTGTCAAGGAATGTTTGCCACCACATAACTCACTCCCCTGTCCCTGGCTCACGATCACAACCAGCCACTGCAAGTAAAGCAGTTAAACACATGCAAAATGCAAAGCTAAGCCATATTCAATGGGCCAAAAATAACACTTATTTATGGCTGTGTTTTGCTCTTTTTCCGTAGGATTTACCAGATTCATGCTTCTTCATAGAAATCTTGTTTCCAGTTTTATGAGAAATTGACACTGAGAAATTCCTACCTCACCTACCAGATTTCCATATTCTGAACAAATACTGCAGGAGAGTGAGGTAACTTTTTCTATAGGTGGATATACTCATATGCAATAGTATTGCTAGTTAAGACAGACAGCATTTTTCCTATTGTTCAAAGCTATGATTCTGTTTTCTGCCTGTTCCAGTATTACATAGCTGCTGCCCTTCCTCCGCAAACATTAAGTTCATCTTGAGGGTAGGCTCAAGTGGTTGAACTATAAAAAAGTAAACACATGTAGCTCAATCACATGAGCTCAACGCATGCTTGTGTGAGGTTGCTTGACAGTCTGGGGTCTGTGAAAGCAAATGTGTAGCTGCAGCAGTGCAAGCTGCTCCAGAGGGGAATGGTTTACACGAAGGCAAAGCAGAGTTTAGATTAATATCCTCTGGTACAGAGATGTTGCAATCTTGGCCAAGATCACTCACCTCACAGAGCTTCATTTCACAGCCTCTGGGGTGGTGAAAACCACACCACTCACCAGAGCACTCCCCCCTGCCTGACACAGTCTGTCCTGACGCTTCCCTCTTTAGGAACTGTCCTGGGCTGTTTTCTGCTCTGGCCAGGCTCTCAGAAGCACCGAGGTTGGGCACATCAGCAAACAAAGAAAGAAAAGTTCGAGTGGATGATCAGAGCATCACCTCCCTTCTCCCACAGTGATGGAGAGAGGACAGCTCCCATGGTCCAGCAGGAAGCATTCAAATGTAGTTTTACCTTTCCCTCAAAATACACTGACTCAGGAGCAAGACCACTTAAATATACCAGAAACTGTAGTAGAAAGGAACCTTGAGCCCCAGTAATGTTTCTGTAGCTAGGCTGGACATCCTCTGCCTGGTGCAGCTTGGTCCTGTGCTCCAGTCCCACCCCACACTAGTTCCTCCACACCACGCAGCCCTCTCAGCTATGTCCCTTCCCCGCTTCCAACCAAGCAGCTCCCAGCCTGCCTTTCTGCACCCCAAGGGGACTGAAACAGAACAAACATGGTATTTGCAGCCATAGTGCAGTTCTCTCCACCTGCTCGTCTTCTTATCCTTTTTCTCTCTACCTGTGTCCACCCAAAGCATTTGGGCCATTTTTCAAAGCTCAGCAGTTAGCTTTCTTATTTTTTGGTGCTTTTAACTTATGAAGGTGAAAAAATATCTTTCCTCCCGATTATGGGAATAGTTTGAAAAGACAAGATTTAATTGTGCCTGCATTTAATTAAGAAACAAATTATCAGGCACCAACTTGGCATCATGGGGAGCAAACCAAGAACACAAGTCACTGTGTGCGCAGGCTGCATGGTGTCTTAGCTCCCCAACCTTTGCCTGCAGATAAGGACTTACTCCAAGATAGCTGCAAATGAAGGTCCAAAAAACTAACTCCAAGGTTCTATAGGGAAGAAATATCATACCTGGTCAAGTCTGGCTAAAAGTTTGATCCAAGTAGTTCAACTTCTGTGTATACTAAGAGATAACTGGACCTTTGGTAAACTTGGGAGAGGAGAAGGTTAGTTATTTATAGGAAATAATTATTCTCTGCATGCAGAAAACAGCTCTTTTCAGCATCTAGAGTCATTAGTACCTGTCATTGGTCATCTGTAGAAGGGTTCTTTCTAGTATATGGAGTTGATCAAAATGCAGATGTGCACACTACTCATATCTAAACAGAGCTTCTTTTTACTCTTCATTTCTCCTCTTCTGCTCATTTTCACCACAACGTAAAATGATTATGATTGCTGGTGGTGTAATGTTTCAAACCCACCAGATGTTAAGATTTTTTATTATAACAGAATCTTAGCTAATGCATTTTAAAACAGTGTTTTCCTGGCAGAAAAACTTGATGTGAACCAATGGTTAACCACCATAGCCGATATCAAGAACTCCCAACTTCTCCAGCATGCTTTCCAGGCCCAGCATTCAAGGTCTGACTGGTAACTCCTAGAAGCCAATGGGTTCTCTCTTAAAACACACAAAAAAATATTTTTATGCTAAATGCATACAGATAAACAACATCCTAACAGCAGCTAGATTGTCTAGTTGATCTTTTTCCTTTGTCTTCATATAGTGCTTAATATAAGAGAAGCCTGGTCCATGATGAGATCTCCCGTGCACATCCTGCGTAGACAACAGAGGTGATCCTGCCCCCCACAGCAGTGGGGCATAGCAGCCTCTCTCATACGCTTCAGGTGGTGTTTATTCCTGCTGTCAACAGCAGCAGTGGTGTGCTGACAGTGTTACTAAAACTGTTTTGATCTTGTTGCAGAATGAATAAACAAACTCACTGGATTGGGACCAGCCCTGTACATCTCCTCTTAACAAAATCCATCCTGCATCTTCCATGGCATTAGCCAGGCTCTCGGCAGCACTTCTGTGTATTTTTAGGGGTGGGAGGCACACACATGTGAATGTGCATGTTATTCTGGCACTTAAATATGGAACACTCAGCAATTCATATTGTCACTGGAAACTTAACTGTTGAATTTCTAATACTTTGGACTCAATTGAGAGCTAAAGGTCAGTTTGCATCAGGTTTAGTATTTGATGAGTAAAACTTAAGTGCTCAAAAATACTGCTCGTCCAAATGAATGTACTTAGTCCAGTAGGTTTATTTCAGAGTAGTGATGCTTTGAAAGCCTATAAGCATGATAATTACTGTCCTATAATCAAGGCAACCAAAATCCAAGTGCTATCCTGAGAGGTTTTCAGTATTTTATCACCGACAGAAAAGAAGCCAAAATTCTTTTAAATGAACTGCCCTTAAAAATAGAAAAGCTATTTTAATCAAGCTGCTGGACTGCTTTATCTTGTCACCTGTGCCCAGCAATAGAATATTTTTTTCCTTTAATAGATATGTTTCTTAAAACATCCTGATCATAACTGACCCTTCGTTTTTAAGCAGAACACAATGGAACAGTTTAGTCCTGCTCCTCTTCAGGTCAGTGGGAAACCTGCCACCCCTTTCCAGCATAGGGTGCCTCAGCTTACTATGTGCACAGGGCTCTACCCTGCAAAGCCATTTCAGCCCCACCAAAGTTCATGGACGAGGGGTGCTCTCAGCCCCTCTGAGGATCATGGCTAAAAGATGCTTTCCAAATGATCCACAATAGAATAGCACGGCATGCAGTGGCCAGCTGGCAGATGAGACCACTGTGGGAAAGAAGCTTTCAGTTTTGATTTAAAGAGTGAAAGGGCAGCAGTATCTCTGGCATCTTTGGGCAGGGACTTTCATGTATGAAGTAGCAGCTGCCCAGTCTGCATAAATTTATGAACTGGTAAGACAAGCAGGCTGCTATCTGCTAGCCCTTTGGAGGGTCACACTTTTCACCAGATAGCATAGAGCAAGAGCTCAGGTTCAAACCTTGAAGGTCTTCACAGTATCAGTGGAAAGTAAATTACCTCAAAGGAAATACTGAAACTGAATGTAAGCAAAGAAGTAGGATAGTATTCCCTAGCAGCTGGTGGAGCCCTGGAAGATGTGCAAAATACATTATGGCAATTTGGGGGGAAACCAGTATGAGAGGCACCACAGTTAAAAGTGGCTAGAAACAGTTTGTTTTCAGAGAAAGGTGTGCTGGCAAAATAAGCAGTTTTTCATTAACTTGTCAGTCTCAGGAAAACACCAATTAAAAAGTCTAAATGTATTTTTAGTCATCAGCTGTGAGAACACTTTTATTTTGCTTTGAATATTATTTCACTTTGATATTTATGTTTTATCATGATGAGTATGTTCACATACTACTTAAATCTAATGCAGTATCTAGGAGATGCAATGCTTACTTAACTTTCAAAAATTATCAGATCCTGCATATAATTTAAAGACACCTAATCAAAGAAATTACTACTATATTGTGAGGACGGAGCTTCAGCCAGCTGATTTATTACAACGTATCCAGATGAGACAAATACACAGTTAAGTATTTCAAATGGGAGAGCTGCAGGTCCAGGAGACAGAGTGCTAATGTTTCTAAAAAGTTTAAAGTCAGAGTTCATCCCACTAAAAAACAATGAATCAAACATTAAATGCCCCTCCTCTAACTATGCTTCTTTGATAAACGTCCTTAATAAGCAGCACCAGACAGACAGAACAGGCAGAAAAGGAGCACAGAACCCCATTCTATTGCTGGAGATGTAACCCAGGGTAAGTTTCTAGATTATTTAGCCCCTGATACAGCACAGAAAAAGAATAAGAATTTTAAAACAAAGTGATGTCACAAAGGCTTATGTGAATAACATTTAATACCACATTGAAACACAAACTTTTCCTGGGTGAAGGTTGTACAGATCTAAGAGCAGAAGCCAAGAAGACAATGCAATAGCCTGAGGAGCGACCCCAAAGAAGACCCTGAGAGCCAACGGGGGGATGAAGGGGCTCAGCTGAGCACAGGCAATCAACCAAGAGGCTGTAAGTCTCTGGGAATTCCCAGAGGTAGGGCAGCAAACAAATGACCTTCCCAACACACAGGAAGCCATAGACCACAAGGAAATAAATATAACACTCAGAGCAAATAGCAGCCAGCTCCTTTGAACACTGTCCCGGGCTCCTTGGGCTGTCAGTCTAAAGTCAGCCCTTAGAGACTCTCTAATTTTCCATATCTCAGAGGCTTCATTACAGAGTTATTCCCCATGCAGAAGTTTGGGGTTAGGCCTCTTCTTAAGTAATACACCAGGAATAGAACTGCTTGCCATGTTTTACAGTACAATTTAATATTCTCATTAATGACAACAGATGACAGTAAAAATTAAAAATTTGCCTATTAACCAACCTTTCAGATAATTTCCAAAAGCTAATCAGCCATTTGAGACAGATCATTACCTTTGCAGTCATTCTCTCTCTTCATAGATTAGCAGTGACAAAAAACCTCTCACATGGATTGTACCGAAGTTTACTAAAATCCTTGTGCCAATTTAACTCCAAGTCTTGCAGGAAAACTGATATAGCAGTGATGAAGCCAAGGGGACGGGCTACTCCCATGTGTTTCCCATTTCCTAGTAAGCACAAGCTGCAGCAGATATACAGACAGCAGTCAGAGAAATTATGCAGAGCTTGTTTCAACTTTGATGGTTGTACGGCCAGTTATTGAGACCGCAGCTGTTGAAAGCTGAAGGTATTTCACTTCCCATTGCCCATCAGACAGGCGCTGACATCCCAGGGAATCTTACCTGAGAGACTGCACACTCAAAACACCACTGTTAGCATTTGTCTTCTAAGGTATCATCAGCTTAGCAAGAATTCATTAAACTTGGTGATTCTTCAATATTTCCTGCTGTGCTCAGTTCCTATGCCCTTGCATTTTCCCATGCACCTGTGCTGCAGTTCCCCTGGTGCTAGGGAACAAGCCAAGATCCATGTTGCTCCTTAGGCTGCATTTTCTTCTGCGAGAAGTTGCCTGCAAACTTTCCACCAAGAAAACCTGGCAGAATCGATGCTAGAAGATGCACAAGTAAGTCCCCTCTTGCTGTAGTGCTCTGGGGAATTATGGAGGAAGGAATATGTTGCGTATGCGTCTGCAGCATATGCACACAGCAAGTGCTAGGTAAAAGTAGCACTTATCCCAGGGTGCTGCTGAAAGACAGCAGAGGGGAAAAACTAGGCCAAAAATATCTCAGAAATTAGATGGGCAAGCCATCCTGGAGCAGTGGCTGCAGGGAGGGAGCCAGGGGAAGAAAGGGCTTTCAGGATCTCAGGGCACTGCAGGTCAAGTGTGTGTGTTTCCATATGGATGCAAGTGTTTATATCAGCCAGCCCAGGACACAGAATAAATGCTCTGTGTAAAAAACACACCTCTGAGTGCTCCTGATGAAATATATCCAAGCATTGAAAAATAGTTCCTCTCCTCCCTGCTCCCATCCTATTCTCATCCGAGCTCGGTTTGCAGAGAATCTTCTTTTATGAGACCGGTCACCTCTAGTTTCCTCTAACACCAATGAAAAGACACAGACCTGCTGCTCGTCTCTTAGGTGGGCTTAATTCCCCTCTGGAGAGGCTGTACCCTCCATGAAGTACTGAAAAAGCCTGTGGCAAATTGGCTTCTCACTTGGGCCCCAAGCTGCCTGCCAAAAGTTAGGTGGAGGAAGGCTAACCCACAGTACCTGTCTCTCAACTTCTTTCACTGGGCTTTTCCCAAAATAAGGCAGTGTCAAAGTGGCAGAAGATGGTCAAAAAGCATCAATATAAAGGGTCTGCATGTCAAACATCTACTTCTGTTCCCCTGGTCCCTCTGCCCAAAACACACAGGCAAAAGTCATGAAAAGCTGTAGCCACCATGGTACAAAGTGGGGAATGTGATAAGGACTGTTGGAATTCCCATAAAGAGAACAGAGATGAAATAATGTGTTCAGAGGTTTCTGTACCAAACAGTTCTGTTGGTTTGGGGCTTTTTGTTTGTTTTGTTTTGGTGGGGGGTGTTCTTATTTTGGGGGGGTATTTTTAAAATAATTGCTTCCTCTTATATTGCCAGCAGAGAGGTAAGTGCTGAAGCTGTAAGCAGAGAGGACCAGTGCCTGATATCTGCACCCTGCACTCCCACAATGCAAGGAGTGGGAGCCCCCAGCTGCACACCTGCTGGCTACCAGCACCCAGGCACAAGCCCTTCATGGCCCCTGATGAGAGTATCATTGAAGATAAAGACTGGCTGGCAGAGGAGGACATAGCAGGTTTTAGGCACAGAAGAGAACCTATAAAAGGACAGGAGAGAAGCAATGCAAGGGACACTAATAGCGGGCAGGAGGTGCTGCTTGCAGCACCTGGAGAGAGTGAAGCAGGGAAAGTAGCAGTATGGAAAGGAGAGAGCTCCTGTGGCCATTCTGACACGAACAGTCAGACAAGTGTGAAAGATCTTCAAAGGAGCCAAACATCACTGAAATTTTGACTGAGACCAGGGCCAGAATTGGGCTTGTGTCCTGGGCTGTCAGTAAGTGATTTCAGGAACAGATAGTTTGATATCTTGGGAATGTCTCTCAATTAAGGAATCTTCATGTTAAAAGCTACCTTGATCAAAGCCTCCCTGGATTTTTCCTCATGCATTGTACTGCTCTGACATCTGACCCCCATTCCTATAGCAAAGGACTGGGTTTTTTTCCTGAACAGGCAAAGGAAGTGACTTGCAATATACATTCATCCCCCCTCTAAAAATGCAAGTTCGGCTTTAAACACACCAAGCAAAAAATAATTGATTCCTTGAACCAACAACCTTTAACAGCTCCCACCATGAAATAACATGCTTTTCCTGAGGCGACCTGCCAGTTTTTCCCTGGCTCCTCTCTAAATGTCCCAGAAGAAAAATGCAAAGGGAAACATACACCACAGTACATTAAGGATACAAAGCTACCAGGGAGTGTCCAGAGGAGGGCCATGAAGTTGGTGAGGAGTTTAGAGGGGAAGCTAGTGGCTAAGAGTGGCTAAAGTCACTGTTCAGCCTGCAGAAGAGGAGACTGAGCGCAGACGTCATCACGGTCTGCAGCTTCCTCACAAGGGGAGGAGGAGGGGCAGGCGCTGATCTCTCCTCTCTGGTGACCAATGACAGGACCCAAGGGAATGGCAGGAAGATGTGCTAGGGGAGGGTTAGGTTGTATATTAGGAAAGGGTTCTTCATGCAGAGGGTAGTGGGGTGCTGGAACAGGCTGCCCAGGGATGCAGTCAGGGCACCAAGTCTGGCAATACTCAAGAAGCATTTGGACAATGCCCTCAGAGACATGGTGTGAATTTTGGGGTTGTCCAGCGCAGGGACAGGAGTTGGACTCGATGATCCCTGTGGGTCCCTTCCGGCTCACGACATTCTATGATTCTATGATAATGAAGGCAGGCTGTGGGGAAACTCCCCTTTTACCCATTTCCATAACAGTCAATTCCTTGGAATCTTAGCTAACAATGACATTATCTAACTCCTGCACAGAGGTGAATTTCTTCTTACAAAAATAAAGAATGTCTTCCTGTTTCCACTTCTCATTTCCATTCCCCCAACAAAAACAGAATTTTTGAAAAACCCAATACAGTGGCTCAGAAAGTAGAGTTGAGATATTTTATGGAAAGTGTGATGTTGGGAAAGGACCTGAAAAGAGGGGGAGTGGGAATGAGAGGGTGACTTGACCTAAGGCAACAATAATTCTCCAAGGAAGTTAGCTTTTGCACAAGCCTGCTGGAACTATCCATCATCCAGCAGCACCACAGTGACTCTGGAAGCAACCAGGCCCTTGGGAAGTCATCACAATGAAGCCAATGGAAATATTGCTGGAGTAAGAGCAGCAGACATAGTTCCCAATATTGATTTTGTATTGACTTTTGTGGACCTAAGACAGTAGATACTTTGAAACCCTTGTAGCAAATTTACCAGCAGTTATCCATGAAGCGCTGTAGCATCCTACCATCCCAAGACATACAATATGATTTTTGATGTTTTTAAGAAGCCATGTTGCAAATTATAACATTTATGACATTTCTTTCCAGCCTAAAAATGACTGATTGTATCTTTCCTGTGAATTTGGGATTCTTTCACACCTTCCCTCACTTACATCTACATTCCTAAATGGCTGCACTCTATTTCAGTTTGCTGATTAATACAGTCTATTTTTTTTCACTTTGCCTGCACAAAAGCAGTGTAAATATAACTCCATGCTGAGACATTTAAAGATTCAGGAACCAATTCAGCCAGAAGCTTGCATGTGTCTAAGTATGCTAATCATTCCTGGCTCAAAGTCAATGTTTCACTGCTTTGCTGAATTGAGGTGCTAAACGTAATCTTCAGAGGAACTTCCTTGAAGATAACATACATCATTGCACTTCAGAGTCTTACTAACTATGGAGAGCTCAGAGATGTAGGCAAGAACATGGTACAGTACCCCCCGCTTTTTCTTGCTAAAGGAGATAAGAGGTCTACGCACAATCCACACAAAGACTTCACAAAAATCAAAGCAAAAATGACTGGCTCCTACTGAATGACTTTAAAAGGAACCTGATATAAATATCATGTGCCATTTTGCATTTTTCTCCCAGATTACAGCCTCAAGTTTTCAGAACTTTTTTCTTAACTGCTGAAGATGTTCAGATAAGTGATTTCACAGCTCTATTAAACATTGTTATACCTATTTTGCGTGTGAATTATTTCCTCTGAACTTGTAACAAGTCGTAAGTCTTCTGCTCTGTGAAAGTATATTCATGAATGCCTCTTTCTGAACACAGAAACCAAGTAAATGTCTCTAGTTTCAGTAACAGTGAAGTTTTCCCAGTGTAAGCCAGCATATTGAATCATTACAAGCTGATGGTCAGCATATATTACAACTGGTTTATGTATAAAAAATTTTAAACAAAGACTGCCATAGTTCCATATTTACAAAGAGAGAAAAAGTATCATTTAATTGTCTCTACAAGACAGAGCACACATAAGCAAGGAGCAGAAGATTTATAGCCCAGTTGTTCTCATAACCAATCCCAATTACGATGTATCTCTGCTCACCCTAACAGAAACATCTGCCTAACCACTTGGGCTAGGGATAACCACTGCTCTCTGACATTCCAGTGGTTTACAAGGACAATGCAGTTACAGCTGCAGGTCTGCCATAAGCAAACAGCTGAATACTCTGCTGAATGTATCACAATCATTCAGACTGCTGAGATGTTTCTTCCTATCCTTAATAACAAGCTAAGAGGGATGTTCATCCAAAAGAAACAAGCTTCTGCTACGTATCTTGTAAAATTTGATGGTTGGTTTGTTTGTTTGTTTTTACCAACTTGGCCTGGCAGAAGTTAAGTTTAACAAGCTAATAAATACTTCTGAATGACCTTCCTTATGTTTTATGCCAAAATCTGACAGCAGAAGACAAATTCAAAAATATGGAAAAACCCTTGGGAGAGAGAATCCAAATGGAAAAGCTCACCACTTTTGCAAAACATTGCTGCTTGTTCCAGTTGTCCCTCTGCATGGCTCACTCCTCTTGGCTGCTTTTGGCACAGATTAGTGACCTTCAACCCTGACAAATATGTTGCCCTCATGCTTTTATGATCTCCTAATCTCTCAGAAGGTGACACATTCTGAGATTACAGCAAATGCACCAGGATCCCAGTGGCAGCATAATACAGATGCAGCTGTGATGAATGCCAATTAAAACAGTAGCAGCATTTGACAGCTGTTTACAATTACTTTTAATTAGGGAGTTTTAAACACTCTGTTATCAGAGTTCTCTTTGAAGCGTGCAACTAGAATAGGTCTTGAGTTCATGATTTTTTAGTCCTTTGAGTAGCTTTCTGCTAGAGAACTACTGCATGAAAGAGTCTGGCAGAAAAGCTTTGCATGATCTGCGAGCATCTCCTTGAAAAATGCCTCCAAAAGGATAAAGGAACTTCAGCTATGGAGGGAATCTGGGCACACAACACTGCCCAGATGAACTGTTAAACTCAATTTGCCTACAGTGTTCCCCATCACGTGTTAAACTTTACCTATAAATATAGAAGTTAAAAAATACAAGCAGGTGTCTATGATAAAGTTCTGCAAATATCTACCCAAAGAGAAGAAAAGTTAAAGTAGCTTTTAAGCCCCATCTGCCACACCTCAGAACAATTTTAGAAACAGGGTGTCTTCTCTCCTTCTTGCGCCCCAGCAAGAGAAGAGACCCTGCTTAGGACTTGTTTCCATTGCACAGGGAGGTCTGCCTGAAGCACGTGGAGGAGTGCTGGCTGCACCTGCCCTAGGCAAATAAACACTGGTAGGGATGCTGCCAGGTCCAACCAGCAATACTATCATGCTGGAAGAATGGTCACTGGTGTGCTGGGGCCCATGATGTCCCAGGCAATCCCATTCCCACACAGGTGCAGGAGTCCAGGGACCAGGAGCCACCCCCAAGGCTACATGCGTGCAGCCACCCTCTCTGGGAGGGAGCAGGAAGGATGTGGTCAAACAGCAGCAGTTGGCCCGCAGGCTAAAGAACAGAACTTGGCACTGGCTCACAAAAATTCTAATGAGCACAGCAGTCAGGGCCAGCTTTAACCAGGTTGCTTGAGCAATGCAGGTAGTCTGGGCTCCGGCACAGGCTGGGTATCTGAGCAAACCCTCATGGGCCCCAACAGACCTGCACTGCCCAGGAGGATATCTATGCTGCTACATTTTCACTCTAGCTCTTATCTAAAGTACGGGCTCACCCTTTGCCCACCATTTAAGCCACCATAGTATACATGGGATGCAGAAATGGCAGGTCCAGCAATTGCATGCCAGTGCAGAGCAGAATGGCCACACACGTTCCCGAAACACAAGAATTCACCCAAAGCTCAACAACCTTAAATTAAAGCAGTGGAATGAATGCTAAAAACTGAGTTTCATGCAATGGCCCAATACTGCAGGTCCTCCTGCATGTCCAGGGATGACCAAGGGCATTCAGCATCACGTAGAATCAGGCAGCTGCAGCTCAAAACACACTGGCTTCCCCAGGTGTGCAGCCGCTCGGCGCATTGCCCTGATATTCAGATGACTTCCAAAGGTATTCGCTTCAACAATAGTGCAATCTCCCATTATTAACACCAAAGAAACAACCGCCTATTGCCTGAGCAGTCATACCGAGATTAGGAAATCATGTTTCATATTTCAGAGGTAACTTAGAAATTACAATATGGAGCGCTTGACATCTTAAGAGATATATACATCATGTTGACACATATAAACAAAAAATGAGACCATACTGCATAATGTCAAGCAGCTTTTCAGCTTGTTTTAGAAGAGGCAACCTTTACAATGTAAAGACACACTTTATTTAGGTTTGAATGGGTCACTTTTTCCTCTGCTTTTTTTTCCTAACTGCAGAAGTTTTTTTTTTCTTTACCAAAAAGTTTTACCTCAAGCAGCTCCTAAACACTTGTGCTTAAAACTTTATAATCTCTTTAGAAAAACATAATAAATTATTAACTTTTTGTAGCTTTTGTTAGCTTTTAATAGAACGATGGACATTTTCCAGCAGCTACTTTAGTTTCCACAAAGCAAGCACGTGCAGGGCTCTCAGTATCCCTCCTTACCAAGAGACTCACAACAGCAGTGCACAGAGAGGCAGGTACATTATGTTTGTGATGAAGAGCTAACAAGTTTATTTTCCATTTATTTTGACCATCCTATTAGTGCAGTGTCCTAAGACACCTGCATAACATTTCCTTTTCTTATGGTTCATGTGAGCTAAGTAACACATATGTTGAAAAACAGGCTTTCAGGGGCTTTTAATAGCAACGAAGAATAAACTCCTGCAGTATTACAGATACACAATGTCTGTCTTGGCTTCATTACCTGGTGTTATTTAAAGAAAATTAGTGGCTTTGCTCTGACAAAACCCATGCAAAGGAATAACATATTGAGCTCATTTTATCCAATATGTGCAGTAAAGGTTTAGTTAATGGTCTTTTAGCTAAAATACCAGGACTCCATCTCACTGCATGTTAACGGGGTAACCAAGACATTCATTTCAACATGTCTCGGTGCTTGACCTCTAATGGAGGCCCCATGTTGTATCCAACCCTCTGACTGTTCTGCCTGCTTTGTACAGGCTGGGAGCCAGGAATGGCTTTTTGTGCGTACAGCACTCAGCGATTACGGCACTGTGCATATCGCACTCGGCGTATATGGCACTTTGTGCATATGGCACTTGTATCCATCACCCATCTCACAACAACACATAAATAACTTTGTGGCAGAGGTATCACAACCTGAATGGTATCACTGAGCCAAACCAACCACCACTTCTTGCAATGCCTTCTCCTATGCCCTTTTGGCGTGCATTTATCAGATACCTGTGTCTTTATTGTACGGATACCCTATACCCTGTTTCTTTTTTACAGATTGTTCTGTCATTTTTCCACTCATTTGTGTTGTTTGTAAAGAGGCTGCACTTTAGAAACTTTTATTCCAGGTGCCTATCACTGGATTGCCTGTACTGAAAAAGGCTAAGTGACTACTGATGAATAATAATGTTTCAAATTTATAATGGGAGATAACTTTTGGGGAGTATTTTACTCTGCTATTCCTACAAGATACCTCTTTTGTGCAAATTAGTCTTCTGCCAAAAGGCACAGTTACGAAAACAAATAGTCTGAAATAATAATAAAAAAAATCTAATTAAGTAATTCATTCAGACATTATTTCTGAGTTGCAAATCTGTTGGTCCAGTAGAGAGGGGGACATGTTCCCAAGGAAGGCTGTCCCCTTCATCACAAATGCCCCATTTCATGGAAGATAATTGTGAAATTGCCCCTCAGCAGGCAGATGACGGTGGTGATGGGAAAGCCATGCTGCTCAATGGCCTTCGTGAGGAGGTTCGGGTTTATGTCTCTGTCTTGTCATCTGGTGGAAATTTAAAAGATGCCTCCTGCAGAAATATTTGTCCTGGCAGCCCATCCAGATGGCAACAGCAGACCCTTCCAAATTTCCAATAAACACATCTTAAAAGCCTTCACTGCTCTGACTGTGGAGAGCACAGGGACTGCACCTCACTCGCATTACACCCAGTGAGGTGACCATGATACCCTCTACAGACCTACAGCCCCTGGCCTGAGATCTCCTCCAGAACTGGTTGCTTGGAGGAGTCTGCGTTTTCTGCAAGATTCACACTGATGAAGAAGAGCAAACAAGTATTGTTGGCATGCACACACGCCTAGCTCTGGAGTCCACATGCCTTAAGTCCTCATCCTACTTCCTAGCCAAGGGTTGCAGAAAGGGTGCAAGGGGTGCAGCAAGGTCAGTGCAGAATGCCCAGGACAGGCAGTGGGAACTGGTCCCACCTGCCTTCTGCATCCTTTCACTGTGGGGCCTGGCCTGGCTGGGACATAGACGGGGTGTGGGCAGAGGGGAGGAGAGGGGAAGGGAAGGGGAAAGGGAAAGGGAACGGGGAGGAGAGAGGGAATGGTACCGGGGAAGGGTATACAGCAGACGAGGTGGCCCAAGAGAGGCAGAGTGGGGGGAAGCAGCCCACGGAGCCACTGGCGGTGGCGGTGCCCGGGCGGGACGCGGCGTTCCCTCCCCGCCCTGCCGGACCCCCCGGCAGTCGTGGCTGCCCCCGCCGCAGCAGGCAGCCGCGCCCCGGGGAAGCCGGGACCGGGCAGCGAGCAGCAGCGGGGCTGCCCGTGGCTGCGGGCCTTCCCCGGGGGAGAGGGGCGAGCCGGTGCGCACACGTGTGAGCGCACAGCCATAACCACACACAACCCGACACCCCGGGGAGGGGAGTATAGAAACCAACCCGCGCCCAGGGTACAACTTTTGGGCCAGCTCTGCCGCCGGCCCGGCCGTATCCAGCGCGGGTCCCTCCGTTCCCGCAGCTCCGGTGCCCGGCGCTGCACCGGCAGCGAGCTGGTCGCCTGGGGCGGGGTGGCGGGGGGGGTCGCTGCTCCATCCCATACCCCAGCGCCGCCCCCCCCCCCCCCCAAAAAAAAAAAAAATATCACAAAGCAAAAAATATACTACAAAAAACCGCAGGGACGGAGCCGTGTGCTGGCCGCCGCGCACGCCCTGCGCGCTCCCCCGCCGCCCGCCCGGGCTGCGCCGCGTTAATTTCATAGCACCGGCGACATGGGGACCTCATACCTCCGGACAACTGGGTGAGTCATAAATACACGGCGCAGGGCTGAAAGCCGAGAATGTTTACAGCGACTTTGCAGCGGCCTCCGGCGAGCCTAAACCGCCGCCCCCCGGGCAGGGGCCTGGCTGCGCGGAGGGGCCCCGCAGCGCAGGGCGGCTGCCGGCGGCGGGGGGGGGGGGGGGGGGAGAGACCCGCACCGGCGGCACCTGCGCTGGCGACGGGCGAGGAGGGGGCGGCCTCCCCCGCCGCCGTCCGTCGGTCGGTCCGCCCATCCGTCCGTCCGCGGGAGCGCGGAGGAGCGGCGCTGGGGAGGGACGCGGTGTTAGGTTACCCCGGCCCGGCCCCGGCCCCGCCGCCGCCGCCGCCTCGGGGCCACCGGGGTGCCGCGGGTCTGCGCCGGCGGCCGCGCAGCCCACGGTATGTCGGGCCGGTGACTTCAGCCGGGAGATATTTGGAGGCTCCGCGGGGTCCGGTGCGGGGGGCCAGCGTGTGTTTGGGTCTGAAAGCGAATCAGCGGAGGGCGCGTCACTGCCAAAGGGCCCTATAAATCCATCTGCGGCGCTGAGTCGCCCTGGCAAACCCCCCGCGTCCGCCCGTCCGGCTCCGCGCTCCCCTCTGCCCGCGGGTGCGGAGCCCCCCGCGCCTCCTCCAGTCCCGCACCCCCGCCCGCCCGGCCCCGCCGGCCCACCCGGCCCCCCGGGAACCGGGGGCGCCCAGGCCCACGCGGGGCAGCCGGAGTGGGCGCTCCCCGGCGCCGGCCCGGCCGCTCCCGCCACGGTCCCCGCTTGGATCTAAGCTTTCGCCGCGACGGGACCCCCGATCTGGAGGAGGAAACCTCGCTGCTGCTGCTGCTGCTGCTGCTGCTGGTGCGACCGGCTCTACAAATCCCAGCGCCGGCCTCTGATTCTCCCAGCAGGCTGAGGGCGGTGGTTTGATTTTTTTTTTTTTAAGTTTTATTTTTCCCTCCCCTCCTCAGCTGGGGTGGTTTTTTTTCGTGGGTTTCTTTTTTTTATTTTTTGTTTTTCCTCCTCCCGCCGTTGCGTGTCCGTGTCCGAGCGGTGCGCGGCTAACCGCGGTGCTGGACCAGCTGGCGTTACAGGAGCCCTGATGTCTTCATCTGACTCCCCGCAGTTGTTGATGGAGTGTCTGTCTCAGATTTCCAGGCAGGGTCCCAAGAGCAGCACCCAGAGCCAGCTCCCGCTGCCAGGCGGCGCTCCCCGCGGCTCGGGCCGCTCCCGCCGCTGCTAAGCGCGGCCCCGGGGCCGGAGCCGGTACAGATCCCCGCGGCGCCGCTCCTGCTGCGGCCACCGCACCTGCGGCGGCGGGAGAGGCTGCCGAGGCTTGTGCCGGCGGCTACCCTCTGCCTCCATCCAGACTTGAGACCTTGCCCACCCTTCCTCCGTACGTCTCGTCTCCCCCCCTCCCCCCCCCCCCCCCAGCTCCCACCACGCGCAAAGAGGGTCCCGGCGGCCGGACCCCGACCTGGCCCACATGCATCGCCCGTCCGGCCGCTCGGCTCCCCGGCGTTAATGTCCATCTCGGGTCCGACGAGACCAGCTCAGAGGTGAGGGCGCGGCGGGGGCCGCGGCGGGGCGGGTGGGCCGGGGCGGGCACACTCCCTCCGGGGGCACAGGGACCCCCCGCAGCCCCCCGGACCCGGCGAGGTGCGAAGGCGGTGGCCGGCGGAGACACTCCGTACCGGGCAGCGGGGACAGCCCGCAGCGGGCAGCGGGCGGCAGCCGCGCCCCAAGACCCGCTGCCGGAGCCTGGGCCGCCGCGGGACCCCCCGGCGAGGCTGCGCCCCCCGGGCCGGACACTGCCGTGTGCCCTGCACCCCCGGGCCGGGCCGGGGTCGGCTGTCACCCCCGGGGGTGGGCGGCGGGTGCGTGCCGTGGCTGAGTGCGGGCGGGGCGAGCGGGAAGCGATGAAGGGAGAAGGGAAAGGGGGAAAGAAGGGAAGAGAGAGAAGAGAGGGAAAGAAAAAGGAGAAGGGAAAAGAAAGAGGAATGGGAAAAGAAGGAAAAGTAGAGGAGGAGAAGGAAACGAGGAGAGGGAAATTAAGAGAACGAGAGGAAAACGAAGAAGGAAACAAGGAAAGGGAAGGGGAAAGGAAAAATGAAAGGAAAGGGAGATGGCAACAAAGAGGAAAGGGAAATGGAAAGGGGAAGAGAAGGGGAAGGCAAAAAGATAATGAAACAAGGGGGAAGGGAAACAGAAAGAGAAGGGGAAAGGGAAAGGGAAGGGGAAAAAGGAAGAATATAGGGAAAGGAAAGGTAATAAGTGAAGAGGAAAGAGAAAATGAGAGAAAAATGAAAAATAGGAAAAGGACAGAGAAAGGGGACTGAGAAGGGGACAGGAAAGGGGGAAGGGAACTTAAAAGAGGAAACGGAGAGAGAAAAGGGGAAAGGGAAAACGAGAGGGGAGGGAAGGAGAAGAGGGAAAGGGAAAGGAAGGTTTGCCTGTAGCACAACAAATCAGTGCAGCCCCACACCCCAGATCAGCCTGGTCAGCCCTGGCTTACGCCAAGGGCAGGTGCCCTGTTGCCGCCCAGTGCTGGAGCAGGACAAGCACAAGGTGACCCGTCTGCCAGCACAGGGACACAGTCACACCCCCACATCCCTGGGCACAGGCTTCTGGGACCTGCCTGCCCGCATGGTCCAAAGCAGTTCACTTGGGCATAGAGGGTCTGGAGGCCATCCTGCGCCATCTGTTCCCACACCTCTTGCTGGGGAGAGCCCACCTCCCTCAGTCTCTGAGGCAATAGGGGTGAGAGGCTGAGCTGGGCACAGGTTGCTTCCCCCTGCTGTGTTCTGAGGCCTGACCAGCGTGGACCAGGCTGATTTGGGGTGCAAGGCTGCCCAGCTTTGTCTTAGGGCTGGCAGGGAGGGGACAGGACTGGGGAAGTGCAGCAGTGGGGGCTAACCCTGCCTCTCCTCTCTGCCAGGGGCCCGTGTTGGAAGGAAATCTAAGATGAAGTTATGGGATGTTGTGGCTGTCTGCGTGGTGCTGCTCAACACGGTCTCCACCTCGCCCCTGCCCACCGGTAAGACGCCTCCCAAGGGGTCCCCTTCAGTGGTAGAGGGGCCTGAAGACGATCTCTCCCCCATCAGCCTGCTGCCTCCCTATGCTGTGCACAGTGACTGTAAGAAACATTCCCCTTTGTAGCCACTGCTGTCTGTCTTGCTAAACCCACTTCCCCTTGCTCAGGCATCAGAGTGAGGAAAGGACCCCTCCATTTTCTGCCCCCACTTCTCCCCCAGGCAGTGTCACTGGCTCTGGTCTGGCTCCAGCAGCTCCAAACCAAGTCATCCTCCAAACCTCGAGCTTGGCAATTGCAGCGGCAATGCCCCCACTTCCCCCGCACTTCCAACCCTACCTTCCTGGCAGTCATAAGATCCTTTTGGTTGAAAAACTTGGAGAGATGGGAAAGTTAGTTGTATGCAGAGGAGCTGAGAAGAGGATCAGGTACATGCACCTTGCAGTGCAGGCACTGAAACTCCTTCCCCACTGCTTCAGCTTCCTCTCACTGCTCAGACCTGCCAATGCAATTTTTCGCTGTCTGTGGTGGGCGCAAGTCCTGACAGAGATTGGACTCCATGGTGGGAGGAACTGTGCACATCCAGGAGTGCTGCTGAGTTTCATTAAGTCCTCCTTGGATCCTGATCCCAAAATCAGTGGGTCCGCATGGAAATTTACAGGAGAGTAGCAGCAGCAGGGTTAGGAGCTCGATGCATAGCAATCCACATGAACCAGCTCACAGTAAGACAGCTTACAATCCAAATGACAGGTAATACTAATGCCTCGCTAATAATAGGTCTCCTACAATAGCAGATACAGGATTTTCACAGTGGTATGTGAGTGTTACGCTAACTCTGTTGGCTTTTTAAAGTGAGAGTTAATATGACTCAGTAAGAAGTGACAATACTCACATGAATTGTGGAGATGTTCACTTAGCAAAGGCACAGACACAGCTTGGAGGTTGCTCCCTTTGCCTTTGCTCAGCCCTGTCTGTTTAGCTCATTGCAGGATGCAGGCAGTATCCTTTAACTGGGATTCATTTTTATCTCCTTATCTGGAGGCATGTCCTTTCCATGCGCTGGCCACAGCTCCAGCCATGGGCTGCCCCATTCTGGTTTCTCCAGGAGCAGCCGGGCTAATGCAGCCTGGAGGCACTGAACAGGGAATTGCGTGCTGTGACTCCACTTTCATCCCTTCCCCAACACCCGTCTCCTCTTCCACACATGCATCTATGTCCTTCCCCATTTAGTCTTCTCTCTTTCCTTTTCTTGCTTGTGTTTCCCCCCTGCTGGAATCTTGCCTAGGCTGCCATCTCTGCGCATCCCAGCTTGGGCTCCTGCTGCTTGCAGACCAGCAGCCCCTGATGTCCTTCCAGCCCCTTCGCGCAGGGAGGTGGGCCAAGAGTTCTTCCTCCCAGGGCTCCAGGCTGCCAGGTCTGCTGGGCCATCACACACGCTGGTCTTCTCCACAGCAAGCTGTGTGGCGGGATAGGTTTTGTCCTGCAAAAGGCAGTGATCAGCTTTTCAGGCCTGTGTGCTGGTCCCTTCTGCACAGGCTTCCTGCAGCGCTGGTGGCAAGAAGAGCATTAGAGGGGAAGCAGCACTGGTCAGTTTGTAGCTCTGGCAGGAGCTGCAGGGTGGGAGAGCATTAATGCTCCATCTTTCCAGGGTGATAGTATTTGTACGATGCCTGCTTTTATCTTGAAACTTACTTCTGGGAACATGATTACTGGTGAGATGGTTTCTTCACAAGGAGAAACCAAGGGGACAGGCAGCAGTAGCGGTCTTGTCTGTTCCTAGTGTCCAAAACTTCTAATTGTTGCCTCTTTTTTTCCTGCGGATTGGGTAAACAAGAAGTGGGAAGGAAGATGACCTGTGTTTTAAATTAGCTATGGTAGACATGTCGGCAGCCTCCTCCAGAGATCTGTTTCCCGGGTGCAGATGTAGGATTTGCCAAGCAGAGCTGGGTCGCAGGTTATTGCCCAGGATAGTCACCTGAGAAGGGGCTGACAGTTTGGTCTCAATCTCATGACCCTGCGGATCACAAAAAGACAGGCTCGGCTGCAAGGGGAAAGTAGGCGGTGCTGTTGTTCACAACAGAAATTGGGGAAAACCCAGGGAGTTCCTGTGGTCTTTGCATGGCAGCGGTTTATGCAGTGCCCATGCCCAAAAGTCAGAAACTCTTTGCTACCTTGCCAAGCTGGATGAGCCAGGAAAAACCTGCAGAAAGGCAGTTGTAACGAATAGTGAAATACTTTGATCCAGTTTTATACCAGTTTTAGTTGATTTAAAAGTGTGTGGTGTCTCAAGAGCAGTCTGCAGACACAGAGCCCGCAAGGCTGATGCTATCTGAGCACATCGCTGCCTTCCTGCAGCGCTTTGTTCAAGTCACTGTCAGTGTCTTTGACATATTTGTTTCTCTCCGCTTACCATTTGGTGGCATGCACCCTCCAACACATGAAAGACATACAACAATGTACTCAAGAGGAGTTACGTCTACACCATTTAGACTTCCCTCTCTTCGAGGTTTTTCTCACAAACAGAGGGCAGTGTGCCATGAGCATGCGTGCTTGCAACTCCCCAGCTCATCTCCTGGTGGACCTGCTGTGTATTAATATCTCTGTGGCTACTGTTGTTCAGTGGCTTCGCTGAGCACCTTTGCAGGAGGCAGCGCACAAAGCGGTAGGAGTACTGTCATTGCCCATGTTGGCTCATTTGCGCAGGGCAGCATGTGGGTGCTGAGCAGGACTGGGTGCTGTGTGCGTTCAAAGGGGGGTGCACTGCTCTCCCCTAAAGTGATCCCCATGCAGGCTGGGTGGGGAGTAGCAGTTGCACTCCAAGGTGTGCATTGCTCTTTCTCCAGAGAGGTCAGGTCTCCCATACGCTGCTTGCAGCAGGGGTTAGTAGGGTTGCAAGATCAAGTCCCACTTCTAAGAGCAGACCAAACACCTTGCTGGAGCACAGGTCTGTTTTCCCAGGCCCTTGACTCCTTTTTATGTTCTCATTTGATGGCATTGCTTTCTCTGCAAAGTGCTCTGAGGTCACCTGATGTTACCCCATCCCTTTCAGATTGATTTGAAACCTTCCTTCCTTCTAACCTACAGGCAAGGTCCTAACCTCCTGGGCTGATCAGGTGTAATGTGCTGACCTTTGCTGTTCAGGGCAGTAATTAGAGATGGCAGAGGGTGTTGGCAATTAGAGACTTCTGTGTTTTTAGTGGACTGGAGATTGGAATGAGAATAGCCTCCATAAATGCAGTTCATTTGTGATGAATCCAGTGTTTCTAGGTGTTTTAGGCATTAGTGTTCATGGGATAGCTTATTTCTACAGAGAAGAATAGCTGCAGTGTTCATAAGATTAGAAAATCCTTTCTTTGTTTCCCTCATGCTACAGTCTCCTGGGGTAAAGACACAATTAGCTTAAATAGCAACTGCAAACAGAACAAATATAAACCAAATTATTATAAACTACATTCTAAGTCAGCAGCTTCAGAAGTGTGACAGTGCAGAGGGAGCCAAACACTTTGTTTGACTTACATACAGTTCTCAGCGAATACATTTTGGAACTGCCTGCTGCTGTGTGGCCATAATCAACATGTATGTGAGGACTGGAGTAGCCTAATATCCAGGATATGATACATAGTCTCTTGATCAAGGGAGCATCTTTAGTTGAGAACTAGCGGTAAGCATGTAGAATAAAATGAAAAATCTCACTATAGGCTCTTCCCTCCTAATAGAAGGAAAAGGCGGATTTTTGCTTTGTAATGTCTGAGTTACTCTACGGCCACCGTATGGTCATTTGTTATTGGAACTCCTTTGGTATGTTTGTTATGCTATAACCCGCTGTGGTGTGTGCACGTTTTACCTCTGTTAAAAATTCTTCATACCCCTGCTAAGGGGTATTTGATGTTAAGTTACTGCATTTAGCTGCAACATTATCAACTACGATGGAAAGCATCTAGAATAAACAGTGATATTGTAGGAATTCTTAAGTATTTACAGTATTTAATACTTCCAACTGAATGCATTTCCTTCCCTACAATATTTATTAGGTGCATTCAGTGTTACGAACCAGAACTCTCATGTTTCTGTCCAGGCTTTCCTGCTCAACACACCTATGGTGTGGTGTATGCACTTCAGTCTGAGACACCAAGAAGCTACAGAGGTAGCCTGCCCATGCAGAGTAAATCCAATGCATCGGAGAGGTACCTGCCACACCGAGCAGGTGCCACACTGCGTTGCTCGGTGGATGTGTATCCAGTACAGCCAGTGCATCCAGCCAGTGTCAGACGGAGTGTGCCTGTGTCCCTGGGCCAGCATACATGGAGTTAAGTTTGTTTGCATGGGCGCGCCCAGGTTATCTAGGCATTTAGAAATCTCAAGCATTCAAGTTTGCCCATTCATGAGCAAAATTCTAGAATAAGAAAGAACAGGACATATCTGGTTAAATCCAGATGCGTGTAGTCCCAGAAGCCAATTTCTCCGCAGTCTCAAGTATAAATACTGAATATAATCCTGTGAAAGATGTTCTGAGACTTAAGGAGGAAAGGACTGAAATGCAAAAGAATGTGGTTTTATTCTCATTTTAAGAGTTATCCTTTCTTTCAAGTTTTGTGTCTTTGCTGATTTTCAGTCTAGGGACCTCAAAAATTTCCCAGTGGAAGTGTGGATCCTTTTAGATGTTTTGCACATGGGCGCTTCTAGATAACATACCTGAACATCCTTTTCTTAGTCACTTTTTATAGGTCTTTTCAATATATTTTAGAAAACCCCATGTTCAGGGTCTGCAGATGACAAGCTGCAAAACCCTTCTTGAAAGGCTGAAGAATTCAGCTGTGTAGTGACTATTGGTTAATTGATGGAGGAAACATTGTTTGTCCACTAGAAGAGGCTCCTCAGACTGATAGGTCGTAATGTCTTTATAAAATTATACTGTTCCTGATTAGGACTGCATAAAGTAGGTCTAAAATATTTAAAGTTAACTGAGGCTAAGAGAAGCCATTGGGGTCATTAAGTCCCATCCCTCACAACTGCAGATGATCAGGGGTGGACCTCTAATGCAAATATCCAGTCTTCGTGCCCCATGCACACTATAAAGCAGCCGCAACTTAAAATTTGCAGTACATAGCCTGAACTGCACATAGCTACACTTCTTGTGGATTGTTATACTTCTGAGGTAATAAATTAATGAGAAGTAATAAATGAGGAATACTAAATATTACAGCATAACCATGTTGAGGATGTCAGACATCTGAATAGGCCACTGCCACATTAGTGCTGGTAGGAAGGTTGACATTGCAGAATGATCATTTTTGACAAAACCAGTTGTAGTTTCTGATCAAGTAATACATGGTAGGGGGAACCAAAGCAAAGATTATTGGAAATTTGTTCCTGATCAGAAAGAGAGGAAAGAAAATAGAATAAAAAAGATTTATTTGATACAGGTACAAACAAAGCATTAAGACATGAAATATACATTACAGTATATCTGTTTTTAAGATCAATGACAGAAAATTAAGTATGTGAGGCATTTCAAATATCAGCATTCATTTTAAGGAGTAAAGGCACATTGTATGATACAGCAGGTATTTAGGCTGTATGTGTTGGTACAGCACTTAAACTGAAACCTGCAGTGGGACTTGTACAAATGCTTTAATGATTATTGAACAGGGATAGTCTTCAAAAGAAGCAAGCACTGAAATCAAAATACATTTTTTCCTGCATTGGGGCCAGGCAGTGTTACAGCAGGTATGCCAAAACTTCTCACGTGGCCACGTTTTTAGAGGCAAGCCTGTTGTATCCCCTTTAACTAACAAGCTACAAACAAACATCTGGACTGCCTCTGGTCCTATCCCAAGTGAGTAAGTTTTCTTTGGCAAAACCAGCTATTACTTGGGAAATTTCTGACAGGGAGGTGGGCATCCAGTGTAGCAGCTGCGAAGGAGCTTGCTCCTCTGAGCACATGCCAGCACCGTCTGGCAGGCTGTGGTCCACACATCTCAATGTGACACCTTCTGCAGCGGAGCACGTAGCACCTGCCCTAGAGCCAGGGAGTGATTATTATAATAATAACATTTTCCAAACTTCAATATTAAAACTTTTCATATCGTTCCTGTTGTAAACACATTGAAATGCAGGTAGTGAAGGGCAACAATGGAAAAATACTTACTATTTATAGGTCAGGTCAAAATCTGATAGCAGCAGAGATTGCCACAGGAGGGGCATCAGCCATGGTTTTGGCAGATGAGGCTGCCAGATGAGGTTTGGCAGATGAGGTTTTGGCAGGGAAGAGGCTGGGATAGGGTCCCTTCCTGCTGCTTTGCTGCCTGTGCTTGTTCCATGGGGATGCCCCTAAAACCCTACAGGAGATGCTGTGTAAAAGCACAGGCAGCCCATGAACTATTTCTGTTATTTATTTAGGAATGCACTTCCCATTCAGTCAGCTGCCACTAAAGTGGGGCTGGGTGACCGATGTGGGATTTTACTGATGTGCAAAGGCTGGGCTGGATCCATTCTGCACCAGGGATGCTAAAGAGAATTTCTTTTTATTACTGAGAGTATTTCCTCCAATAAAGTCTCAGCGCATGCCTGTTAGCTGGATGCATGCATTCTTGCTAATAGAGGTCACAGGTTTCGGGTCCCACTCATACATAGCCATTTGAGGTTCTCACAGAGGTGGGACAGAACCAAATGTTAAGCGTAAACCCAGGTTTTACTGGGAAGCTCATGATTTACTCAGCATGGGATGGATTTGGAGGGGTACGAGGCCTTAGTGAGGAGACAACAGGCAAGTATGTGCCTTATCCAGGTTTAGCTCCTGCTCCATCACTGGCTTCAGGCAGGGCACTGCCACTTTTTCTTGTTTCCCCTTTTACACTCCTTATGTGGTAACTTCTTCAGATGCAGTGACTACTTCCTGGATGCTCAAGTACCCACACAGCCTCATGCAATAAAGCCCTAGTGCAGACAGGCTCCTGGCAGCTGCTGCAGGAGCTGTCACAAAACCTCAAGAGCAACTGCTGAAAAGCTGTCTGCTCCTCATGTGCCCCAGAGCTGTTTTTTCAACGCTCTGAATCAGAAAAGACCACATCCTCCTGCTGCTCCTTTGCTGCTTGACTGCCAGGTGAGACACTCCTTTGCCCGCCACAGCGAGGCCAGAGGAGGGGCCTGGCCCTGGGTGTCAGCCCAAAGTCAGGCAGGATCTTGTGAACAACCCTGCCTGGACAGGATGAAGAACAAGAAACTCTTGTGGACAGGTCAGCTCACAAGGCATCTTCCTTTACCCAGTTCTTCTGACCTTGCTGCTCCCCCCGCTCCAGGGAATTCCCCCAGCTGGCAGCAGTTTTGGTGGTCCTGTTGTTTCTCCCCTTCCTTCTCCTGGTGGGAACCAGCATTTCAAACCTGTGAGAAAGCAGGCAAAGGATGTAACAGGAAGCACTGCCAGTGCATCGCAGTGTGAAAATACAAAGGACTCTGCATATATGCCATTATGACCAACACATGGGAGCAGCAGGGTTAGCTAGTGAGCTACAAACACAAAACTTAGCTGGTCCACCAGGAGCAAGCACACCAGGAAGCTTAATCCAGTGCCTTTTTTCAGTGCTGCCTTATCATACCTGACTGGTGCGAGTGGCCCCAGACTCATTCTCCAGGTTACTTAGTCCTTTACCTTGATGGGAGACAAGTGACACTGGTGAGAAGCTCCATTTCTAAGGGCTCTCTGAGTTGAAGGGGAGGATGCAGCATGTCCTGAGAACTGGCAGGGGAGGGAGTGAGGTAGGGAACCAGAACTGTATTAAACATTTAAAGATGAGCTGACCCTGGAGTGTTTGATGCTCTGTTTCCTAATGGACACAACCAACTGGTTTTCATTTCACTCTTAGCCCCACATATTTTCATGCAAGGCATGAAAGCAAAGGTGTGCCTCAGAGAGGTGATACCTTAATTTTTTAAATCCTGAAAATCTTTCAACACAACTATTTTTAACTCCTGCCTTTGCTTTGATGCCTGCATGATAGGCTTTGGTTTTGATGAAAAATATTTCATTTTCAATAAAATGAATTGTTTATCTCCCCCCACAATTGATGGTTTTTTTTGCTTTGCAAAGCAGAATGATCGTCACATTAGTCATTTTAACCTCGCTAAGGTTGCAGTTCCACAAGCAGATTGCTCTGAGCATCTCCTAAAGTAAGTCTGTGTGGTATGAGACGGAGGAACTCTGTATTCAGACAGGGTATGTCCACTATAATAAATATCTGAAAACTCTACTGCAAAGCAAGCTAAATACAAAAATAATTAATGAATAAATGGTATTACAGAGTAATCTTAATAAGGAATAAAAAAATGAGGATGATGCGTTGCAGTTACTGTTAAAGGTACATTAATTGTCTGTTTCCCACTAGCAAATTATCTAAGAAGAAATGTCTTTGTGAGTATAACTTTGGAGGAAACTTAAAAAATAACCGGGAAAGAAAGGAAATGAAAATATTTGAGTTTTCAAGGGCCCAGATTAAAGTATCAAAAATATTTTTGAAAAAGGGCCATTTGATCCTAACACAGATCTGGATCTGAATTTTCTAAATAATGCTTACCATTACAATGAGCTGGATTAACCCCCTTGGACTTTGAAATCATACTTTAAACTAGAGTCTGAATGCTGCTCTTTGAATTTCTCTAATTGGAAGACATCTGTGTGTGAGTCAAATATCCTGGTAATTTTATTAAATGTTTGGTGTGACATGTTGTTCTAGTAACTGTACACTGCCACAAATCCATGCATACAAGCTGCAATGTAAAACAAAGATCTAATTTTATTATTTTTAGTATACCTTCTGTGACTTCAGTTACATCACTTTAACTGAGTTTGTGCAAAGTGCCAAATGACGCTGCAGTGATGTGTTTACATTTTCCTGAGATCAGTATGGAAAACTATTCTATAAAGTACAAACAGTTTCAAATAACTTAAAATGTCAAGTTTTAGGAGATTAAAAATAGAAAAAAAGCAATACCCACTTACATAAACTATTATTTTGCAATTAATAGAATTTAAGCCTTTCTTGTAAACTATAATACACAGCATGGTCAGAAGAGACTGTAGTTAGCCTTTTAAATCCAAAGCAGGCACCAAAATGAATAACTGGCTCTTTTTTCTCAAAAGCTGAAGATCCATCTGTTCCCACTGAAATCAATTAGTGGTCAGGTACAAACTGAGGATTTCTTTCTCTACCATGCTGGGTTACTGCCACTGCGAGGGAATATTTGGCTTCAAAATAAATCTGTTGCTAGTGAAATCAAAGAAATAGTTTACAAAATGTAATTGTGATTACATTTGAACAGATAGAAATAAATTGTCCATTTTTCCTTAATGGAGTCTGTTTGCTTGAGAATGTGATGAGTGGTCTGGAAATCCATTTAGACCTATTTTATGTAGAAGTCTATCTGAACACTGTATAATTTATTCTTCTAAACAGCACACACACCAGATCCCGGTCCTGCTAGCACACAGTGTCTCTAATTAATTGGAAATGCAAAAGGAGGTTTCCAGTGGGGAAGATGCCCTGAGGAAGGCACGTTTCCCTGCATGCCCAAAGCAGAGCTCCAGGGTGGCTTTCTGCAGAGGCCAGTGGGGAGTGCCGCGGGTGTTTGGCTGCAGGATCCAGAGCCTGTACATGCTGCCAGCTTTTGCAGTGCCCAGGGGACAGGAACTGTGCTCAGGGATGAGCAGGTCAAAGCTTCAGGTTCCAGAGAGTAGCAGTGAGGCGAGAATTTCAGTTCACATTCAGGAGGAATGTTCCTAACCCAAGAGGCTGTGTCAAAACTATGATCTGACTGTGCCCTAAAGGTTCAGAAAGCAAGCAGAAGACACAATTATTCTTGGATTTTTAATAAGTGTTTTAAATGAGCCTCATTTCTTCTTTTTTTGTTTGACTCCTGGAGTTCTGGATATTTGGTGTTCACCAACTCTGTGACCCCAGTGTGGTCACTTTTCTAGGTTTCAATGTGCACCAGTCTGTTGATGTTTCATTCTTTCCTTCTTTGCTTTTTATTTCATTTTCCGGTCATGTGAGAAGCTCCTGGCAGGTCAAGAGCCCTGGTTCAGTTGGACATGGAAGACAGAGGAGGTGCCTAGAGGCAGACTGGCACTGCCATCCATACCCCCTACTCTTGATACCCAAGTGCGAGAAAGCAGACTCATGCTCTGGTTGCTACCAGAGGAAAAGGCTCTGCTGGTTCCTGCCTGGGTGGTCATGTCTTTGGCACGGTACTGAAAGTGGGACAGTGGAAGAGAGCTGCAGGAGAGCAAGATGAGCAGGAGCAGGACACACATGCTGGCCACAGCTCCTCCAGGCATCACTGCCTGCCCCATGCTCCTGCCAGTGGGATGCCAGGCAGAGGCAATGCAAAAACACATGCACGTGCCCATGTGCAGACTGCCTTCAAGGGGTTTCCTCAGGGAGTTGGGTGGTCAGGAAGCAGCTTTCAGAAACATGACATAACACCCAAACAAAACCTCATGACTTTGCACCAGTCTTGTGAATGTTCAGGGCACCATAGTCTAAGTGGTGGGGCTCAGCCCATCATATTGCCCCAGTGGGGTCTGTGAGCCCTTTCCCACGCTGTGAACAAGATACACAGAGGCCCTGTGTTCCCTGAGGGAGGATTTTACATTTCCAGGACATATGGTACTTTCCCTCAGGGGACACCTGCTTTGAGGTGCATCACATATGTGAGCCAACCTTCGCTAACCTATATTGAGCATATGCTGTTGTGGGCTATCACATCCTGTCCTATCCTGTCCCATCCCATCCCATCCCATCATGTCCGACCCTAGGTGGCTTTGGATTTTTAATTCTAATTCTTTCACACCCTGGAACGGGACCAGGGACTACTGCTCAGGGATCTTTTCTGCTTTTATTGCTGCAGTATCTGAGCATTTTCTGCTGGCACTTTTTACAGTATGACAGTCATCTGTCATGTTTGTTCTCTCAGCTTTTACACCAGAAGGCAAGTGTTGTCAGTAAACTAGTTTGTTTTGAAAAATTACATGTGTATAATTAGATATATTTGTATGTGTGTATGTGTAAATCCAACACACATACACACACATGCAAACTGTGTCTGTTACAGGAAGGGATAACAATATGCACTTCCCCCAAGCGTGTGAAATCCCCACAGAAAGCACTGTCTGCTGCACAGTCAAGTCAATGCAGTCCATGCAGTATTAGAGAAGCAAAGCTGCCAGGCTGTTGACCTTCATTCTGAGACTTTAAACGTTTTCTAAACAGTGTTGGAGGCAGAGGGGTAACTAAGTACCCCTCAATCAAGTGGCTTTATTCAGGTTACAAAGCAGCACTTGATGCCAAGGCAGCCCCCATGAGTCTGGTGCTCTTCCCTGGCCACCACAGCTCAGCTCAGCAGCCCCTTTGCCCTCAGCAGCACTTACCACAGTGCAGAGACCAAGCAAGTGCTCGGCATGTAGTGGCTGTGGTGTAGAGAGGTCTCGTCATCCCTGGATCACATATACCAAGTGCCCATCAGGGTGGGGTGGTCCTGCTGTCAGTCTTCTCCACCTTCCCTTCTGTCCATTAGCCTTTTACAGTCTTTAGCCCTTGGTCAGTGGTTATTGCTTATTCATGTATGATGTCTGGTGGTAGCTTCCTTTGCACTTACCTCTAGTGCCTTGTTTCAACCTGTCATGCCTGGTGTTAATTCTTTCTGCTTGGTTGCCCAGGGTCCTACTTCAGCAGATTTTTTACAGCATTTTGTTTAAGGCTCTCAGGCTTCACACCCATACTTACTGGACAGCTGAATATCCCTACTGAGTCATGACTGGCATCTTGGCATAGGCTGCTAAGTCAACTCTCACTTCATCTGCTGGCTGTCAAGCTTTCCTTCAAACCCCTGTGAGCCACTCCTGGTACTGTTTGTAGTCACACTGATGACTGTGCTTCATTAAGCAGCAGAAAATTAGCACCCAGGCACATCCAATCAGTAGGAGCCCCATTGCTGGGGTCCATGGTTCAGTGGTTGCTGGGTCCAGCCACGCTTGACACAGTAGTGAGAGCACAGGCCCACATCACTGAGTATGTGTTGAAACTTGGCTTTGTGGGGTTGTATAATAATTCAGAGCTGTGACAGCCAGAGGCTGGCTGATGGTACAAATTGGAGGTGTTTCTCAAACAGTGCTAAATTATGGAAGCAAACTTGGGGTACACTGGCAGTCCAGTTGGAAGCTGCCAAAAAGAGCATAATTGCATTGATCATGACTAGTTTGGAGCTCCACAGGCAGAGGGTGTTGTTGCTTACAGCAACTGCTATTGTGTTAATGTGGTGTACCCACATAGCCGAGTAACAGCATGTGTGGTTGTAGGTGGATGGACACTGACCAGGGTCAGAAGGTCCAGCACATTTTCTCAAGGGAGCCTTTGTGTCCACCCTTCCCACTGGTTCCCTAGTATCACCCACGTGCCTTGTAATGTAATGTGATGTAATCTCCAAATACTGGGTGTCAGTGCAGGAGTCCTCTTGACAGATTTGGATATCTGCTTGGGATGTTTCTCAACCCCCTGGCTGAAAGGGAAGTTCACCCTGGAGACAGAAAATTGGCAATCATCTTACTCATAGTGCTGGCATCCCTCGTAGTGAGCTTCCCAAGTGGCCTGATGTTGCCATAGGGGATGAGCTGATCAGGGATCCCCAGCTCCATTAGATGTATTAGCTGTTCACACCTCATTCCACGTTACAGCTTGGAGTGCTTCTTGTCTGGTTTTTGTTAGAGCCCCAGTGAGATTAGTGGGATCAGTTATGCTGCCAGTTACCCTATTTTCTGGTAGCAGCAAGTCCATGCATGTAGGTAGGGCTTCTCTAGTTGGATATGCTGTTGGCTTGATTACTTGACCTACTTTTTGCCCTGCCTCTTCCACCTTCTGCAATGTTGACACCCCATGCCTGTATTAGCAGTGTTGTGTAGGGCTCTTCTCTGGTGTGTTTCTTCTGCCCTAAATATCATATGCCAGTTGCAGTGCAGAAGGCTCTCAGCAACATTAACTCCCTTGGTGCAGGTGGGGCAG
The DNA here is from genome assembly GCF_963921805.1 of Phalacrocorax carbo. Taxonomy (NCBI): domain Eukaryota; kingdom Metazoa; phylum Chordata; class Aves; order Suliformes; family Phalacrocoracidae; genus Phalacrocorax; species Phalacrocorax carbo. Next base: position 16,016,724 of record NC_087548.1, on the reverse strand, counting down.
TGATAATGCATGAACCAGGATAGATGTCAGTGTGGGCTCTGAGCAGAGACATAGTCCACAACATGGCCTTTCCTCGTCTTTACCTACCCTCCAGGGAATACTTGGATTGACTTGGGCAGGACAGTGCTTGAATCCTGTTACTGTCTGATTAATATTTAACAAAAGCAGACTCCTGCATATAGCACTGTCACAGGAGTAAGTGATATTTTTGCAACTGAATTGCAAGCAGTTTAAAAAGTACATACCTAGTTGGGTTGTTATCTCTTCACATAATACACAGTCTTGTTTCTCCTTTCTTAGATGAGGGACACTTATTCCCCTCACTGCACTGGCAGTGTACCAGGCTTGGAATCAGTATGAGGCCAAAGGTTGCAGACAAGAATCTCCATGTATAGGCTTGTTTTCCCTGTAACAATCTCCCATCCCCTTCCTGATGGTTGACCATTGCATGAATTTCATTAAACCCTAGTATGCTTCCCTGACAGTTGTATCTCACTCTCTATAGCCAATGTCTCATGACATCATACTGTGGCTACAAGGGTTGGGCCAGGAGTACGTGGCAGAGGTGTGGGCAGGGGTAGTCACAGTAGTATGAAAGGGGTAATTTCAAGGTGAGAGTGGAGAATGGCACAGCTAGAGCCATCTCCTCAAGGCCACATCCTTCCTTTATTGGGTTATAAGCTAAGAAACCTAGAAACCACCCGGTCCCACAGCAACAAGCGCCTTCTTCCAAACCTCTCTCCATCTGTATCTGTGCCAGGGCCAACCTTGTACTTCAGCAGTGGGGGCTACACCAGCTCCACGTGGGTCATCTTGCTTGAGTGTAGCAAGGTGTCTACCCCTTCTTGCTTTTAAGGAATGTAGCCCACCTGTCACCTTGACCTGGACCTTGCTCAGTAGGGCAGTATTTGAATGGTGTAGGCAGTCCAGCCTGTCCTGGGTGGTGCATCCAATGGACACATCTATCCAAGCTACTCCCCCTCCAGTAGATATGGTTCACAGTGAGTGTTTTGGTACCTGCTCCAGAGGTAATGACAGATGAGTGCAAGAAGGGTGCAGCTTCCATTGTTGTCACAGGAATATGGGGCTTGGTGCAGGGTCCTGCCTTGTTCAGGTCCCATAGAGCTGTAGAGAATCATAGAATCATAGAACGGTTTAGGTTGGAAGGGATCTTTAGAGGTCATCTAGTCCAACCCTGCTGCAGTGAGCAGGGACATCTTCAACTACATCAGGTCGCTCAGAGCCCCAACCTGCCTGACCTTGAATGTTCCTAGAGATGGGGCATCAACCACCTCTCCGGGCAACCTGTTCCAGTGCCTCACCACCCTCATAATAAAAAAAAAATTCCTTATATCCAGTCTGAATCTACCCTTCTTTAGTTTAAAACCATTACCCTTTGCCCTGTCAGAACAGGCCTTGCTAAGAGGTTTCCCCCATCCTTCCTATAGTCCCCCTTTAAGTACTGAAAGGCCACAATAAGGTTCCCCTGCAGCCTTCTCTTCTCCAGGCTGAACAGCCCCAACTCTCTCAGCCTGTCCTCACAGCAGAGGTGCTCCAGCCCTCAGATCATTTTTGTGGCCTCCTCTGGACCCGCTCCAACAGCTCCATGTCCTTCCTGTGCTGAGGGCCCCAGAGCTGGACGCAGCACTGCAGGTGGGGTCTCACCAGAGCGGAGCAGAGGGGCAGAATCACCTCCCTTGACCTGCTGGCCACGCTTCCTTTGATGCAGCCCAGGATATGGTTGGCTTTCTGGGCTGCAAGCACTCATGTCCAGCTTTTCATCCACCAGTACCCCCAGCTCCTTCTCTGCAGGGCTGCTCTCAATCCCTTCATCCGCCAGCCTGTATTGATAGTGGGGGTTGTCCCAACCCAGAATCAGGACCTTTCGCTGAGCCTTGTTGAACCTCATGAGGTTCATGTGGGCCCACTTCTTGAGCTTGCCCAGGTCTCTCTGGATGACATGCTGTCCTTCTGGTGTGTCAGCTGCACCGCTCAGCTTGGTGTCATCTGCAAGATAGCAGCCATCCTCCCTTCATGTCTTTTGACAGTCACTGGTCTGCAAGATTGTTGCCTTTAGCATGGATATATGTAGGACAAAGTGTAATTCACTTTTCCCAGTCCCAAACTCCACAGTTTCTAGAATCCCACTTCCCATGTGCCACCCTCATTATGTGAAGGTACAAGATTATGTCTTCATCACTCTTTTACCAGTCTACTAATGTAGACTGGTTTGCTGGAGCTGTGCATGAAAAACCGTATACTTCTGATCCATCACTATTTTGTCAGGGAGGGGGGCGTCTAGGATGTGGCTGCTTCAGGGAGGGGTCCATGTTCCTCCTTACATGCAGGTGCACTGTGTTTCAGCAGGTTTTTTGCACTGACAGAGTTAAGATCCCGCTGCCCCCATCTCCTCTGTAGCTGATGCTTCTATTGAGGATATGAAGGTGCACCTTTGGTAGGCAACGGGAGGCTGCCTCATGTCTTCCTACCTCCTGTACACAGAGTCTATGCAACCACATGAGGGCTGGGTACATACACTACCTGGTCTCCCATCAGGGCTCCTGTCTGTTACAGTGCTTATTAGGGAAATGTGGCACTGGGCCTTTGACTAAGGAGCTGTTCCTATCTCAGCACCTGACCAGGTGAGAGCCTTCATGGCCCAGTGGAGGTACCAACTCCTGGACAGGTGCACTGTGTTGGGTATTGCCTTTCCCAAAGTTTGCAGTTCCTGGGATGTTTGCAGGGGTCCTCTGGAGCTGGAGCTCCTGTATGTGCAGCGCCAGGTGTGTGACACTGGTCTGTTATGTGGGCGGGCACTTAGGAGTTAAGTACAGAAAGAAGGATCCTCTTCGGTCATAGTGCAAAGGAAGTGAGTCCTCAAGTCTTGATTATTGGCACAATGAATGAGAAAAAAATCTCAATACTGCAATGTAGTTTATGTGTTTAAGAGACAGTCATTAATAATACAACATAAGGGCACCTACACACAGGGTCCTGACAGCCTGACCCTCCGTTAAATCACTGTATTCACTGAAGCAGATCACACTGAGGGATTTAGTCCATGGGAAGTTTAAAGATTTCAAAATGAGATTTTTTCCAAATCATGCCAAAAAGCTGAAATCTGAGAATATTTCAGAACACATTCAATTTCACCCTTGAAGAGGTTCATTCTACAAGTATCAAAACATTTCATTCACTCCAACATTTAATTTACTTCAATAATTTATCACTGGTGGAGTATATATCAAGTGAAAAATGAAATAGGTATTTTAACTTCATAGAAAGAAAATGCTTTAATAACATTTCCCTCAAAAATTAATGCAATACGTTAATTCTGACCTACTTCTACTCAGTCTTATCAGCATCTTGCAATACAAAATACTTCCATGAGAAATTTTTCAAAAGCTCTGATAATAATTATCCCCTAGTAGCAGTAAAAAAGCAGACATTCAGCCAGGAATAATAGCTCAGTCTGGTACCCCAGGAAATTCCTCTTTCTGTCCTGCCCAAAAATCTTACTGATAGCTGGCTTTGCCAATACTAACCACTGCTGATGTGAAAAGACAACAATTAACAAATATATCACAAAATTGCTTTAAAGAAACCTCATGCTCATGCTGCTTTGCTGGGAAGAGCCTGTATAATGTCTCTACAGTAGATTCATCCACCCATTAACTAATATTTGTATCATGACATGCTTTTCCTTCCCTTGATTTTGACAGGGCTCATTCAATGTTGAAAGATGTGCTGGAGTGCTACCAAGCATCAGCAGACACCTACAGAGATATCTCATTTACTTTTCCCCAAATGAGTTTCCATGATGATCTAAACCATTCCAAATTCTCCCTGATTTCTGAGGGTCCTGGGCGCATGTGCTGAAGTGATAGGTGGAGCAGCTTGCATGTGTCTAACGTTTCTGAGCCACGAATGGACAAACTTAATGACAACTGACATGTGACAAAGACTTTTCTCTCTTTCCCAAACAGCTAATATGCCAGAGGATTATCCAGATCAGTTTGATGAGGTAGTGGACTTTATTCAAGCCACCATTAAAAGACTGAGGAGGTCGCCGGATAAACAGACTCCAATTTTTTCTAGGCGGGAGAGAAACAGGCAAAACACAGCCACAAACATAGAGAATTCCAGCAAAAAAGGAAGGAGGAATCAAAAGGGCAAAAATCGAGGATGTGTCTTAACAGAAATACATTTAAATGTAACTGACTTGGATTTGGGATACGAAACCAAAGAAGAGCTCATTTTCCGGTATTGCAGTGGATCTTGTGATGCAGCCGAGACCACTTATGACAAAATTTTAAAAAACTTAACCAGAAAGAAAAAACTAGTCACTGACAAAGTGAGGCAAGCTTGTTGCAGACCCACAGCCTTTGATGATGACCTGTCTTTTTTGGATGATAACCTGGTTTACCACATACTGAAAAAACATTCCGCAAAAAGGTGTGGATGTGTCTGACGGCTGCACTCCAGAGGCAGCGCCAGTTTTGCATTCCTGCTACAATGCAAGGAGAGGGACCAAGGTTCCTGGGGAAGCGTCTGCTCAGAGCAGAGGAAAGAGGACCAAGAACGCAGAACAAGGGGTTGTGAGAGCCTGGGGATTGACGTAAGGTGACATAGGAAGACGGAGGCTTTTGACATCCTACGGGAAAGTGAATAAAAGCTCAGGTGGAGATGCCGACAGCTGGATGGCATGCGCGCTCCCTTTCCCGTTTGATGCAGTCCACGATCAGTGAGACTCAGATCCATGAGGAATGTGCTTAAAAACACAACCCTGCTGTACCACGCTGTGTTGTAGTTATACCATCCATGCCAGAAAGCTTAGCTGAGAAGTAGCTTAGGAGTACCTTACTCATCCTCGGTGCTCTCAGCTTTACTGAAAGACACATTGTGCTACTGCTAATTGAAGGGCAGTTCCTATAGCTTAGTTCCTTCTAAGCTATAATAAGATTAACCTTGTAAGTAAGATGACATCGGACAAGTATCAAAATTCCCTGGCTCAGGTGGTCTAGGGTCAGTATTGATACGAAGCAGAACAGTTCCACTTACTGGTTAAGTTTGTCCATCTTGTGTTTTTTCAAAAAGAGTGTAGGATTTCATTCTTCTGCTACCTATGAAAGCAAGTTGAGTTTTTAAGCACTTCTTCCTAGTATAATAAGATAAATTACAAGCCCGGTCTACACAAAACATGTTTCTTTTGGTTTACAAAGGACTAATGTCACTTACGTAACTACATTTCTGTTTGGTCATTGTGAGTAAGCAGAGACTACTTGATGCAATGCATCCGTTCAGAGACATAAATATACAGAAGATATTTATTGAGATTAAGTTATTGTTATTTATTACAGTTCAGTAATGAGTCTCCTTTCCTTATTTATTAAAGTTTCTTTTCAAAGGTGCCAAAGTAGAAGGTGCTTGGAAGATACAGAGAGACAATGAAGTTGGGAACAACCGTCCGTGCTTTTGATTGAAAGTATTAACTTGAATGCAAAAAATCACTTACTTTACCTTTTTTCTTTTAAAAAAAATCATGATTATGTTCACAAAATGTAGTGCTGAAGCCTGCAGCCCTTCCTTTTGCTCACTAATACTTTTGAAAATTACTGCAGTCATGCATGCGCAGGAGCAGCAATGGCTCTGGATGAGTGAGGGTTGCAGGACTTGGCTCAACATTAGCAATTTGTTAGAAAAATTAATTCTAGTCATATTTTAAATGTAGCCGCATTTTTTTCTCACACTTTTTGCCAACTGACCTCATATAACTATTGACAAATGGAAAATAATAACATTTAGCCTTACTATTTCTTGTTATATTTATTTAAGCTTTTCCTTCCATATTTCCATATAGAAGAGGTTAAATCCCTCTTACTAGTTATCCCTGGATTTAATATAGCCTGCAGGTAAACAATTGTGTTAAATAACCAAAGTGCTTTGTATGATTTAATGAAATGTTGCAAGATCATACCCACACAGCAGAACAGTTATGAATTTCCTTAGGATGAGGGAGGTTGTACAGCAAAGGTGTTCATACCTGACTGCTAACACAACCTCTCATTCTGGAGGCTTTTTTTCCCAAAGGAGCAGCAGTGCAGGTTACTAGACATACCTGACAGCCAGTGAAGCATCAGCTCCCACAAGAAAAACAGGAAGAAAAAAAATCCCTACTGAAAACCAAAAACTGATGGTCCAACCTTTTATCTTGTGCATTCAATGGCTCTCCATACTCATTTCCCCTGGACCCTCGGGGTGCCACAGAGAAGGGTCTAGAGGTCAAAAAATCCAGAACAGGCATAGAAAAATGTACCAGGTGTATGAAATGTAATTCAGCCCTGATCTCCGCTGCTTTCCTGGGTGGATAGAAGGCAGCCCCAGAGCCCACCCACAGCGTCCATTCTCACACTGCCATGAGGGCACCTTACCCGCCGTGCTAGGCGGGGTGGTACAGCTGATACCACCACCAGCATTGGCATGATTTGGGCAGTAAAAGCCAGATAATCTGAGGGTCAGCTGTGCTGCTGGGCAGTTTACCAGGCGCAGTGCTCAGAGGTGTGCTTTCACTTGCCCCGGTTGTTGAAAACTTGCCCCAAAGCATTTTCCGTGCAGCTTGAACAGGCTGCAACCAAAGCAAATCACTATGTTCAAAATACAAAAGGGTAAAGTTTGTGATTTTTTTTTTTTTTTTACTTTTTAGACCTTACTGAAGACAGGAGTGTGCTTCTCTGGAGTTTTTTACTTCACCTGCGATTTATGTCTCAGTCATTTGTGTTAATCAACCAAAGTTCTCTACAGACTTTATTTTTGTACAATATTCATTTTATAACTTTTTACAAAATAAAACTCATTTCTATTGTTACTGGTTGCTGCTTGTGCTTCTTCCCCATTCTGCCACTTCCAGGTTACAGTATTGCCCGGTTCCCAACCCGCATGGTGCAATGTTGAAGAGCCAGCAAGTCCTCTGTGCAGTGGAGATTTCCTCTCCAATCTCACCAGCATCTTCAGTGTCGATTAGAGATGACCGTAGGTTCTTAGCAGAACATAACTTTAATGGGCTACTGCAATAAATGGCTCAAAAATACACAGTAAGCAGTGACACAGTAATCATCCCAGTGGTAGGCTTGAAGACTGGTGTTACCCAAGCTGTCCCTTGCCCATGCAGGGCTGCAGTGGCTTCATGTTGACCTTGGCTATGCACGGCCACAATTCTTGTGCTCAGAGGTTTGCATTTTGCTTTGTTATCTCAGGCATTAAATCAGTTGGACTAAATACCATCCACTTTGGCAGTCCTTTTCCCTTCATCTTTAAATAGGAAAACACAACCTGAGGAATTCTCTTTTCCGCCACCATCATGGAAAAGATGAAGGCAGGTTTTGTGGCTGTGGCCAGCAACATTTTCTCAACTGTTTTGTGTTAAGTGCTGCAGTTCCCATCATAGAGCTGAAAAACGCATGCAGGCTTACAAGTTTTGACACCAGCCTCTGTACTGCTTGAAACTGCTACAGAGAGGAAGAGGGAGCATCTGAGCAGTGAGCAAGACATCAAACACTCTCTTAATGTGCAGCATATGGATGCCTTGGTTTCATTTGTGCTGAGCGAGGCCATGCACGCAGCTCTAGCCCAGCCGCTGGAATGCAAAGCAAAGCTCACAAGCACTGCTTTTGAAGCACATGGTATTGAAGGCATTCCTCCTTGCATGCCACCACCTCCACTCCTTGCAGCAGAAGCCATCCGGCATGCACAAAGGCTGCTGACTGCAGGCTGGTTGAATATGGCACACCTTAAGTGTTTGGTATGAAAATGACCTATCGCTTCAGGTTCAACGGAGATCCTGCGCTTTCCCAAGAGCTGGAGGGAGTGTCTACGTAAAACACAACCGTGAGGTGCTCTGAAGATTGATCTCTGATCTTATAGCCCGAACTTTCTGTCTCCTCTTATGTGGATAAGGAAGCACAAGGCCAGCACTGAAGTCCTGCCTGGCCTTATCAGAGTCTTTGAGTGGGCAATGTAATAGCTGGCAGAAGCAGGTTTGCTTGCACAGAGCTGTTTCACCCTCGTTCCCCAACCTTACTGGCGAGGGTGTGGAGAGAGCAGATGGGGTTTTGCCATTGTGTCTCCATGCTCACCACTGCTGGGCTGGCACCTTCAGCCTCATTTTCTGGTGAAATTAAGGCTTGCAGAATTTCTCTGGCATCCTGCATGTGTTAAAGCAGCTTGAAACCTTCAGCTGGCAGGCTGTGTAAAAGATTTCAAAATGGACTTAAAAATTCATGTGTCACTAGGTAGTGCCAGCACTGGGACAGACATTATGTCACTGATCGAGTAGCAGGGTCAGCACTACCCTGCTTCTCTTCTGGAATAAGATGTGTCCCAAGTTAGATAAATTATTTACAAGGAAGAAGATGGACCAAACCCTGTAATTATGTACACTTAATACTAAAATCAGGAGGACATCAAATTTTATTCCTCGACATCTTGATAAGGATTTTTTTAAAAATTTTACATTGGGTTTTGTTGCATCAGTTAGCATTGTACACACAAGAAGTGCTGATTAGAGACTTGGGACAAATTATTAACATCTAAGGAAAAAGCAGGTATTTTGCAGGACAGCATATTTCGTGATGCAACTTGGAAATCTGGCCCTCAGAGAGTCCCCTCAGCAGAAGGGATTGCAGCTGTGTACATCCGACAGGCGGGGCATCAAGGGATAAATTGTAGTAGTACCAGGTCGTTCTGAAAGCCCTCCGTGCAATCCATCCCACAGCTGTCTGGTGGTGCTGGTTTCAGTGCAGAAAGGATGAAGTAGTCAAAACTGTGTTTGGTTTTGGGTTGTTTCACCTCTGCCCGTAAAAGGGGAGAAAGGCCAAAGGCAGCCAGTGCCTTGGTCTGGAACAGTGCAGGAGGAAACCAGCAGCAGCCTTGCTCCTTACAATCTGGATGGCTAACCAAAAATACAGAGGAAAATATCAGGATGAAGAAAACAAATGGAGCTGACACATTGTATAAATAGGTCTTCAAATGTCATGCATGGTTGGAACAAAGATGTTTTGTTCCAAAGCAAGAGACAGCTTGAAATGGCTCAGTAACACACATTGAGAAGTTTGCTATTTTGGAACAGAGCTCTTCTAATGAAAAGGTTAATTGTGTTGCAATGGAAAAGAAAAAAGGCAAAGCAGAGGCCAGGTCTGCAGTCCTCACCCTAGCAAAATTTCCCACTGGCTTGAAGTGAAAGTTTTCTATAGCAAACATCACAGGACTGAACTACTAACGTTACAATAAATTATACAGTAGGTATATTTACGGGTCAATAAAAATAGCTAAACAAACCATATATTCTAGCAGTTTTAATCCCAGCGGCTTTCAAACAAGCTGCACCAGGAGCCAGTGAGAGAAACAGGGTGCTCAGCTCAGCCTGATGCTGGGAAGTTTCCTTGGGTAGGCACCGAGCACCAGTACTCGAGGTCAGCCCTGAGACATCTTCACTCGCCATTGGCTTTTTCACTTTGAAACTGCAGCGTTTTGTTCACTTTTCCCAAAAAAAGTCACTCACAACTCTGGAAACCTTTCTGCTTTGCAGCTGAAAAAAACTGCAAAGAACATGATGGACTTTTGACTGCTGCAAAGGGCTGCTCTAATTACCCTCAGGGCTGAACTTTTGTGGACAGCGTCTCTAGCTTTTTGGCAGCAATCCCAGCTCTGGGCTGTGGGTGCAGGTTTTCCCCACTGCCCCGCACCTTTGGTTTCCTGTCTGCCAGCACATTGGATGAGGAATGCTTCTTTCTCTGTCACCCCAGGGAAGTCGCAAATATCAGTCCCTGGTCCAGAGCTGCACACCTTAACCACCAGTGGTCCTAGCAGGTCTAAAGCCACCAGCATTCTCACCAGAGCTGCTCTTGTGGGGTTACTCCAGTTTCCATGAGTGTAAATAAGTTATATCAAAACTGTTGACTTTCTTGGCAATATTCACATACAAATACACGGGCTGGATCATAGAATCATAGAACGGGGTTTGGCTTGGAAGGGACCTTTAGAGGTCATGCTTGTACAAGCCCCCTAGTCTTTCTGTTTCTGTTTTAAGTTTCTCTCACTTATTTTGCATCTCCTGGGATTTCCAGAACTTCAAGGCATTTGTGCTCGTTGTGGCTGGGGTAGAGTTAATTTTCTTCATAGTAGGTAGTATGGGGCTGTGTTTGGGATTTGTGTGAAAACAGTGTTGGTAACACAGGGATGTTTTAGTTACTGCTGAGCAGGGCTTACACAGAGTCAAGGCCTTTTCTGCCCCTCACCCCACCCCACCAGCAAGCGGCTGGGGGTGCACAAGGAGCTGGGAGGGGACACAGCTGGGACAGCTGACCCCAGCTGACCAAAAGGACATTCCCTACCATATCACATCATGCTCAGTATATAAAGCTGGGGGAAGAAGAAGGAAGGGGGGGGATGTTCAGAATGATGGTGTTTGTCTTCCCAAGTAACCATTATGCGTGATGGAGCCCTGCTCTCCTGGAGATGGCTGAGCACCTGCCTGCCCATGGGAAGGAGTGAATGGATTCCTTGTTTTGCTTTGCTTGTGTGCGCAGCTTTTGCTTCACCTGTTAAACTGTCTTTATCTCAACCCAGGGGTTTTCTCACTTCTACTCTTCTGATTCTCTTCCCCATCCCACCGGGGGGAGTGAGTGAGCGGCTGTGTGGTGCTTGGTTGCTGACTGGGGTTAAACCATGACAACGTTTCACTGTGCTCTTTCCATATTGCTAATTCCCCCTTCTTTTATCCCTCTCCACCGGTGCTCTCCCACATCTTTCTCTTCCTTGACTCTCTCATCACTCCCACATTAATCTCTGCCATCACAGATGCTGTAAACATGTCCAAATATTCCCTTACTTCAGGTTAAAATTATTCCCCTCTGAGATATAAACGGGGTCAACAGGCACTCCTTGTTAGCATTTGGTATTATTTTTAATAGCAGTTTTAATCTGGAGATGAAAATTTCCTTTAAAAAACCCCACAGCTTTAAGATCAACTTTAGGTAACTCAGAGTTTCAAAAGATACATAGACTTCTTTCCCTCAGTACTAGGCAGGTTCTCTGGGGGTGAGAATGGCTGCACAGCCAGGACAAGGTTGAAGATGTCCTAATACTCTGTCTCTGGTAGCAGCCCTCAGCTAGGAAAGAAAAGAGTAGAATAAAAAGGCAAAATGGGAGTGGTGTTTTCCCTGGAAGCCCCACCCCAGCTCCAACAATTTGCAGTTCAGGAACTTTCTGAGCCAGATGTTTTATCAGTGTCCAATAGTCCTTGGCAGGTCTGTCTCCCTGGGAAGACACCCAACATCCTCCTCTGTGAATTTATTCTTTCGGGCTCCCCTGTGCTCTGGGGCAATTTAATTCTGTGCAATGTGAACAAGTACTTCTCTGCTGGAACTAAAGCTCAATTTCATCGACTGCCCACTATTCTTATGTCCTGATGGGTTGCCAGTCCCCCTCCACCTTCATAGTCCATGTGAGTCTGTCCAATCTGAGAAGCCCTCATTTCTCTCACCATCCATGTCTTTGCTCTCTCTTCCAATCAGCCAACATTCCTCCTAAGGGGAAGGTGCTCCCATCAGGATGCTCGATAGGAGCAAACCCTGGATTTCCACTGAGGCACATTGATATTTTCTGTTCTGTCTTCCATTCTGTTTCCAATAATTCCTTTCAGGTGCCAGATGGGGAACTCATCAGAGCCATGAATTCAGAGGCAAAATGTTACATTCTTTTGGGAATCCCCTTCATTTAACACCAAACTTTTTGCCAAATATTGGGTCTGAACCTGACTAACTCTAATTGTTTCAGTCATGTCATGTGGCAGCCAAAATAAGATTTTGTTTTACTGATGTGAAATCATTGTGTGCAGTGGGTGTGGAGCCAGAAAGCATTGCCCCAGGGCTGGGCCACTGTGTGGTACCAACAGAATCCCAACTCCCAGAGCTGTCAATGTATGGAGACCCCAGGTCTCCAGGTTTGAGGCACCCATCTGACTTAGGGACAAATCTTGCGTCTCATTGCTCACAGAAAGTTAATTAAAGGGATCTTGCCTTCTGGGAACTACCCAGAGGGCTGCCTTAAATCAAAATGGATCATAGACAATGCATTGGCCTTTCTTGAAAACACTAATTACTGTAGGAAGGGACATGGCAGTTGCCCAAAGACAAGCAACAGTGACCAAGTGCTGCTGCAAACAAGGGGTTCAGGGATAACCAGAAATGTGGCACAGGCTATCCCCCCAAGCTGTGATGATCAGTGGAAAAGGGTTTCTGTCAGACTGGGCAACAAATGGGTAAATGTAAAAATGTGTCCAAAAGAGAACTTTTCTGTGGCTCTCACAGACTAGGTGCCTACCACAATGAAGTAATGAAGATGACCCAAGGGGCAGATGTTTGGGAGGAGCTGAAGAAAGTCCTGCAGCAGCTTTTTCTGGTGTATATCTAGGAGGTAAAACTCTGCTAATAGCAAATCTTTTCCTACCAAGGATATCTGGTTTCATCTCAGCCACAAGTGAGAAATTTAAAACATATAAAAACTCGGAGCAAGTCAATGATAAGGAGGCATTTTTGCAAGGAGTACAGAACCCTCCCTTTCTGATTTGACATCTGGTGGAACAAAATTTGGAATAGTTAAAAGTGTTCTCCAAAACCTTGGAATTTGTTCCATTAATCTATTAAGAAAGGCTTGGTAATACCTTAGGCTGATTTCTTAGTGTCAGTAATATGTGACTATTACAGGACAATGCAAGGAAGTCTCAGTAGTAGACGCCAGTTTATATTTGACTGTGAGTGAGTCTGTATATTTTGTGTTAGCATGAACTGATGAAGCATCTCTGTGTCATGATATCTCCTTGGCTAGCTGCTTTGGTAAGATGGTTTTAAATCCCTTTAAATCTTCACCTATTCTTTTAGAATAGATGTGATATTGGCCATAATTAATGTAAATAAATATCTCATAGATTTTTCCTACATGACATCGGTGACGTCATGACATCTCCCTATATGACATGCTTTTTTGCACAAGGTGAAAGAATGCACAGCCTAAAATTTTTTCCCAGTACCCCCCATCTGAAGGATAAATGGAAAACAGGAGTGCCCAGAATCAGAGGCCACAGAGATGCTGTTGTATTTAGAACAAGAAAGTTAATTAAAAGTTTTGTTTATTGGTTTAATTTACCTATCTCATGATAAACCACAGATTTCCTCTATCTTCTTTGACACTAACTACAGACTCAGAAGTGTACTTTGAAATTACACTGTGTAAAGATTTTTGAGCAAATATGGTAAAGCCTCTCTTAAAAACAAAGGTAATCCCTCTGAGCCCTCATGGTCTCAGTCATGTTTATTCACCTCTTCCAGTGTTATAACTCAAAAAATACTGCTATAGTTTAACTAGGACAGCCACTAAATGTCTAGTTTTATGACTGAGTATGCTCTCTGGTGCTCATTTAATCATGTGTTTTATTGTCAGCTCTTCTCAAACTGTCAAGCGTTGTTCCTTATGAGAGCGAGACCTGCTTTCTGTAACACACATTCCCCCTAGTCACACTCATCATTTGGTACTATTGCCTTTCTTTTCTCTAGCCTGTTGATGACATTTATGGCGTTTTTTTCCAAGAAATAGTGTATTTTTAAAGCAGGGCCTCTTTTTCACTCTTTAGTGCTTTGGCTCAATAATTACTCACACACTAGAAATGGCCCAGCTGATGTCTTGATTTTTATATCCATCCCTATCCAAGAGCCATAAGCAGCAGTGAAAACTCACTGTGTGTACTGATTTTGCCTTTCTTTGGGAGGCCCCTTGGAAAATCCGTTTCCTGCTCTGCTCAGTAACACAAATGCAGAAGCCGGATGCACTGTGGTCCACTGCAGTGGGCTGCTGCCCTCCATGCCCGCCTTCTGCCACCCTCCCTGTGCACAGACATTGTGACTGTGGGCAACAAGGACAATGCAATGGAGAAATGCAAACATTTGCCCACATACAGATCCAACAGAAGTCTACTACCAGTGGCATGACACTGCAAACTGGTGGTTTGCAAACGTGTAGTGGCCTCCATTGTGTACAGGACTTACCACCACTATGGGGCTGCCTGTGTCCATACAAAGCCTCAGAATAGAAGAGCACAGACTATTTCAGTTGGAAGGGACTTACAATGACCATCTAGTCCAACTGCCTGAACAATTCAGGGCTGATGAAGTTAAAGCAAGTCCTCTGAGCCTTGTCCAGGGAATAGCACACAAGGATCAGGTGGAACGGCTGTGGCTTCAGCAGTTACCAGCCTCATTTAGACCTACAGGGATTCATACAGACAACTGTTTAGCAAGAGGAACGAACCAAATAATATGCTTCCTGGACTTTTATACTTTTCCATGTACAAATATTTTAAGAAGAACAGTAAAGATTGACTGTTTTTCCTATGCTTTTTCAAACTCAGCAGTTTGTTTCTCCATCAGAAGAAGTCAGCTCAGGAAAATGGAAACCTTTTGTAATAACTCACCTGTTCAGCCAACACTTCCTATGGCAAGCAATAAAGGGAGCTCAGCTCACCTCTCCCATGGATCTCTCGCAGCACATCAGGCTATACAGCTAAGTTGAAACAAAGCACTTTGGCATTGCAGAGATGAAATATCCCACCAGGTTTTGAAAGAAATCCTTAGCTACCCTTTCCTGGCACCTCACTTCCAATACTGGTCTGCAAGTAGGTTGTGTCCATCCTGACAAGTCCTTTGATCAGCCAACTGATAGGATGCTAATCAGGGCATACATATGCACACTTTCTGGGACATGGTGAAACAAAAAACAAAGCAGAAAATAAACCACTCCTGATAGCTAACCACTACAGAACCATCCTGCTGAAGACAACAGAAGATAGCAACAACTTTCACATCATCAGTTTAAGAGGAGCAAAATCACTTGAAAAGAGAGTCCTAATACTGCATTAAGTCACACAATTTTAATCTCGTCACCCATGTGCTTTCCAAGTGTTCCCCAAAAGCCTAACCCTTGGTCTAGGCTTCCTGTGCTGCCAAGAATTGCCAAAACTGCTCAGCAGATGAGATGGATGGGTGCAGTGAGAAAGCAGAAAGGTGCTTGGAGTTGGGAGGCTGGGCTGCAATATCACTATTTCAGTTCAGCTGAAGAAAAACTCTTTTTTACATCTTACAGAGAGCAATAAATGTGTGTTTCCTGACCTCAGCAGGGGTCTGGCTGAAAGGAGCCCATTTCAGTTGCCGAAGCCGTGCGCATCAGCTTTGCAGTTTTGCCAGCTCCCTCTGCAAGATGGCCTGCAACATGTGTACACATGGTATCTGGCAACAATAATTCAGAGAAAATGAAAAATGCTTCTCATTCATTGCAAACAAATGAGTACAGTGCAATACCAGGCAAACTTTCTCAAAGCAGGCAGCTTTCTGGACTAAAAAAGAAGGGAGTAAAAAGGGTTGGGGGGGGCGGCCCAGGGGACCCCTGACAGGAAATGCGTGGGAATGGTTACTTCAAAGAAGGGAGTGGATATTTAGGAAAAGAACACGCTTCCAAATGCAGCCTTTGCTTTCTGCTCTGGAAGAGCAGAACTCTGCCTGTGGCCAGCACAAGCACTCGCTCGTGCACTGCCAGGACTGCAAACCATGGTCACCATCAATGCCCTGCCCCCAGCGTCAGCCCTCGTCACTCATTGCCAAGTTATCCCCAAAACAATTCTGGCATTTTCAATCCCTATGACTCTACAGGTTTGGGCACATTCTGTGAAATACGCAGGCTTTCATTTGCTTCCAGATTTCTTCCTTGCAGAGTATTTGTCTGCCCGGGCCTGTGATACCAGCACTCAAAGACACTGGAAGAGAAAACCCATGCAGAAACTTCAAAGGGCAGCCCCAAAGCTCGTCTAAACAGGGATGTTCCAGATGAAGGCACCAGCGCCATGACAGCGAGTAACTGCTGGCACGGCTCAGAGCTGCTTAGCTACACAAAACTTGAGGAAACCAACCTCACTGTCTCTGCATCCATGCCTTTACTTGATCTTCTCTGATGTAAGATTGGCAACTATTCAGAAGAAGGCTCAGCAACTAGGTGGAGAAATGTATGGCATTTATGCCACTGCCAAGTGTGAAAAAGCTACAGCAAGTAATATAAGTAAACAAATAAACCACTTTTATGAAAAATATGATAGGACATTCAATTTGATTTGGATTGTATCTGCTGTGAAAGATAAGGCATATGTGTGAATAAAACTTAATTCTCACTGTACTTTTGGCATCCATGTCAACAGTACAGAGTTCATAAATTGTCTTAGCGATAGGACCTCAATAACTAATTTCGTAGTCAACAATGAAAATGCTAAAATCAATAGCTCATCTGATCTCTCCAAACCAATTGCAAATGGATAGATTCACCATGGCATTTCTGTTGTCATTGGTTTAAGGCTTTAAATGTGCTTTCCTGAACATTTACAGAGAATAACAGCTGGCAGCAACATCACATGGGAGTCATGACAGGAGACCTTTGGTTGGGAGTTGTTTTGCTTTCCCTTGTAAAAAGTCTGTTGTGTTTACTTCACTAAAGTTTAAGTTGGCTATGATTTCACGACTCCTGAATTCATGCTGCCCCCCGGCCAAGCCATAGAATAGCTAAAGACTCAATAAAGATGGGTGACATCATTAACCCAATACAGTAGCTATTCAGATGTACAATGTGGCCTCCTTACATAATCACCTAATTTTAGCTACTGAGTGAGCCATATACAGTACCACAATGTATTATGAGCTCTGAATAACTGTATAATATCCAGATGTTTTTTCCAAGGTTATTTCATTTTCCTGGTTTAAAATTTCTTTATGCAAATCTCAAGGTGTTATTTCCCCTTGAGTAAACCCTCTCTTCAAAACATGTTCAAGGCTCCTGCTGCTCCTGATCACCTTGATAGATCATTAGCTGGTCATTGCATTGTAATGGTGCTCATGGCACTAATATATGGCACAGGACCCCGGGATTTTATGACTGTCAATAAGAACAGCCCTAAGAAAAGAGTAAGACGATACAAGCCTTAATTTAAGCACCAGCCACACACATGCTCAAGTAAAGGCACCTGGTTTGCTAAAAGTAGCTGTTTCTTGTAGTTTTACAAAATATCTATGAAAATATTTTTTAAACCAGAAATATTTTGGGGCAAGGACTTCTTTTTGGTACATGCTACAACAGCAGCATCTGCAAGCCCTATTCCCTGCAATCAGTTAACAGCAGACACACCCATATTTGATGATGCCATTTATAGGTACAAACTCCAGATACAAATTAAGTGTGGTAGCTTAGAAGTAATAGTGATAGTGTTGGAAATCCCTCAGATGGACGTTTTATTCCTGAAAAGGAAGTAAGAAAGCAGGGCTTTCATTGCAGGAATCCCACGTGCCATTTGCACACAGGCACTGCGCACACCTTCCAGGTAAGTTGCTTGCATATTATGCACACTGCCTATACAGGCTCCACATATCACACACAAAATCAATGATCTTCTTCAATCCAATTTCACTTTCTTCAGCTTTTTGTCTGATATTTTTACATAACTATCCTCTAGAAATAAGAATCGTAGCTATAAAAACCTCCCTATTTCTATAGTGGTTTTAATCTAAATGACTTAACACACTAAATCTTAGAATTTCTAATTGCTCAAAAGTTCCTCTGCCTGTAGAAACTTATTGAAGAGAGGTTGACAGACTACTTCTTAATTACAGAAAAGAAAAGATAGAAGACTATCCACAATGCTTGCACTAAGACACTTTATTATGGAGCATGCAGAAGGAGATACATGTAAAAGCCAACACATATATATGTTATGATCCCCCAAACCACAGTTCTGCTAATTCCCCCCATCCCTGTAGTGGACATTTGACTTTCTCTCTCAGCACACTCTCCCTCGCTGCTGCCCAGAGCTGTTCTCCAGCCGGGATTGCTGGCAGCCAGTCCCCATCCCTTGTGTAATCAACTAGCTCACTTCGGAGATATGCTCACATTGTGCTGGCGCAGACTCACTTCTTCCACTTTGCAGCACTACAATCTGCAGACAGAACTCTGGCCCGGCTTTCTGCCTAGTTGAAACAGAACTAGTGTCTTTGTGACAATTTCTGGAAAAACAAACACACTAAAACCCAAGGCAACATCTTCTGCTGGCTTAAGTAATGGCAGCTCCTTAGCACTCATTTCCATTTGCAGAGGTGATAGCTCTTGGACTCCAGTTTGCTCTGTGCTACTGGCACAATATATTCGATTCTGGTGTTAGTAGGAGTCAAACAAATCATGGTGATGTTGGGAGCTGTTTGTGCTGCAGAGGGCAACTAGCTGTGCACAGTTTTACCCTGCAAGCATCTACTCTGCCTATTGACACTGTGGTAATTAACAATAAAAATTCTCTATGTGGTAAAAACTGATTCTAAAATTCCCTGTAAAAATTCACATGTAATCAATAGATTAAAAATTAAAACAAAATTAAAACGAAATTAAAGCCCAACCGTGTGCAGGAATGCTGAGCAAAGCAAATGGGAATGCTGATCATGCCTTGGGACAAGGAAGGCAGTCTAGCTCTCCCACTGGGGTCCTGCCAGTTTGTCCAGGCATTTATAAAACAGTGTAAGTGAAATAGCAGGGTTTGATTCTGCCCAGGACTGTCGGATTGCAGCCCCTGCATTCACTCCTGCAGGCAGAGGGCTCTATGTTTGAGGTTCTGATTGGTTTTAATAAAAAAAAAAGAAAACCTGGCTCTCAAGCAGTGCTGCATGATTCAGGAATAAACATCATCAATGCCAAGCCTGGGCTGTGGAAGGCCAGCGCAGCACCCTCACTTCCCAAAGAAAGTGAAATGTTCCTCTGCCGTGTGCAGAGAATGGCGCACCAGGAGAAGCAAGTTAAGGAGCAGAGTGAAGGGAGACAAGCACAAAGCAGAATTAAGCAACATGTCAGCTGGGGTGTATTTCCAAAGGAACCATTTCAACCAAAATTACCAGAGTGATATGCCCACAACCTGAGGGATTCAGTTTCTCATGACTACCAAACGGCTGCTGATGCAGTTACACAGTGCTGTTTGTAACTCGGTTACAGACAGAAACCACAAAAGTTAAATTACAACCACAAGATAAAAGTATTTCCCTGGTCCAAAAAGATGTCTTTCAGACTTCCCCACAGCAGAGAGATGCTGGTAAAGACACCAAAGGGACACAGAAATAGCTGAACTATACTCCTAGATCTGCCACTAATCTGACTGTGATTAACTCTCCTCATCTTGTATTTCTGTTTCTTCAATCCTGCAGTAATAGTTGTTTTTCCCATTTAGATTCTTAGAGCAGATGATACCATTTCTGATTATAAGTTTGAGAAGTACCTAACAGAATAAAAGCCTGAACTTGAGCAAGGGTTCTTGTAGCACAGCAAAAACAAAATGTGGGAAGTGAGGATACTGTCTAAAATTTGATTAAGTTACTCCCTCCACCCCACCACCCCAAAGAAAAACATTTAACAACTTCTCTTAGAGAACTGTTTAAATTCTGCTGCCCACCAGAGTAGGACAGTATGCTGGATAGTAAAACAAGTGGTTAAAAGAAGCAGAGAAAATATATACCACTGTGATACTTAATTCCAGAATTAAAGCTTCCCTTTTTTTCTAGTGTAAGTTAAAAGCTAGTAAAAATTAACAAAAGAATCCTACAAATGGATATTTTATAGAGCCTCAGCCAAAAAGATTATCACCTTGTGAACATCAAAATCTCTCACTGCATTTGGGAATGTGACAGCTGTCATCTTCATTGAAACCTTCTTCTCCTGTAATCTTTCTTGCATTACAGGATGATTTTACAATGTTCTCGGAAAATATTATGGAACCTTTGGAAGTTGACTGATTAATTTTTTTATGACCATGGGCCGTGATGCATGGGTGTGCATCATCTTCATCCCTCACCTTCATTTTAGAACCGGCCTGAGGTGGTCATCTGCCAGCCCCACCACTCCTGGAAAGGTTTTCCTAAAAAGTGTCAGTGCAATAGGATAGAACTAACGATAACGAAAAATGGGTCCCTCAGCACTGGGGAAAATCTCACCAAGAAGGTAATTTTCAGCACCATGTCAGTCTAACTCCTCTTTTTTAAGTTTCTTTTTCTTCTTCCATTTTGTGGCTTGCTGGGCTCTATCAGTGCATTGTTCCATTCTGCAAAGGGTTAATATCAGTGTTCTGCTTAAGCATACCCCAATTGGGGTGAGGGAGACTCATGTTTCTCAGATTAAAATACTGCAGATTCTTCCATTTGTTCCTTCATTGGCTGTCTCCCTCATTGATTACATGCCCAGCTTCAGTTTCTCTGGTCATCTGTTTCACCCAAGATACTGCCTTAATTAAGCTAAATGCCCCCCAAGATAACTGCGCATCCGCACAGTTAATGCACCACTTGAGATATGTAGCATGCTACTTTTTGGGCATAATTCCCTGCATAGCATGTCCCCATCAATAAAAGAAACAATATATGAACACGTATATGTGTATACAAATGGTTGTCACATTAAAGACAAAGCTGACCTCAATTACCTTGGCATGTGCCCTGTTAATCTGCAAGACTACAGTTTGAACCCTCAGGTTTTGTCATGTATTTTTTGTCAGTGTAACAGAGAAGACTCCTTTCAGAATAATTTTCTAGGCAATCCTTAGCATTCAAGGATAATCTGCCTTGTGGTAGTCACCAGTAGTGGTGTCACTGCAGGATGAGGAAGAGCATACTGTAAATCAGGAACTTCCTGTGCTGGCATTGTCTGAACACCAAATATTACAAGGATCATGGATCTGGAAGTTAAGTGTGGACTGTTTAGTAAATTAACAAACCAGAAAGTATTTTCCACCTTACTACATATGGACAATTTATAATGGGCTGGCAAGTCCAATATCAGGCTTATTTTTTCATTATTGTATTTCCTTGACATGTATTTCCTTGAAATCTCTATATACTGTTTACATGAGGGGGGAGGGGTGTCAAAACCCAAAATGTTTTCACAAGGGAAAAATGTCTCTCCCAGCAACTTAACATTCATGACAAACTCTAAAAGAGAGCACCTGAACCACATCCATATGGATAACAACATGACTGGGAAGAGACCGTCAGAATTGCTTTCTGAAATGTGAAAATTTCCAAACTAGACAGATAAAAACTCCTTTATCTTCCTGCAACTTCCCTTGAAAAGTCTAGGATTTTAAGGATGCAAAGAGCTGCAATTACAAGCAGGAGCGAACGATTTTTAAAGCTGACAGGAGACAAAAGTTTGCCTTTCAGAGACGCAAGACTGCAAATAGAAAGGAGCACTTTTAACTTGTAGCACATGTGACATCAGCATCTGGTGCTTGCAAAAGGAGATCCCTCTATGCTGTATTTACCAAGCCAGTTTTCAGATGAAAGCCATCCCAACCACTTTTGTACTCCTCAATTGCTGCGAGACAGAACGTGCCACGTTCCCAGTTCGGGTGTCACTGAAGCTGCTCGGTCGGGAGCAATCCTTCTGGAAAAAGCTCTATGTGCCTTGTCAGAGGAAACACAGAAACACAAACTGCCATCCACCAAGTCTGATGTAGCTGAGAGTCATCCCACCACAGGGGAGAAAATAATCTGCATTTTGAATTATTGTTTTCCAGATGTATTATCTTGCATTTGTCAGGGTGACTTCTTATTATTTCCTGCTTCTCTTTTTTCAGTACTGTTTGCAGTATTCATCTGCATCATCTGTTAATTTCATTAACATCCTGTGTAATGATCTCGAAGGGGGTAGTTTAAAATGATGTTACATAAAACCGGACATACACTCCTTATTCCTGCAGCATCCCACTGATCACCTCCCACTCACCTCTGTGCTCTATTTATCATGACCTGTTTCCTTGTCTTCTGCAAGAGCTCATGCGGTGTTTGTATGACGTGCCATTTTCAAGTGAAAAATTCCTGAGTCACCAGGCCTTAGTTTCTTAGTCTGGAATTGCTTCTTGTTTTCCTTTGACTGCTACATTGTGCCTTTAAGGATTGAATTAAATTTCCCTGAATCATTACAGTAACAATGCAGTTTTGCCCCAATTCTGTGATGCCCTAGTAAGCTATGGAGACATGGCTGTAGGCACTTTATTGTTACATACTGGTATTACTGTAACAAAATGGAAACGTAATAATTTTCCAAAAATGTTATAATAAATGTATGCCTTTATTATTAACCCAGCCACTTAATTAAAATATGTATCAAGACACACAAATTATTCTATGAATAATCAAGGAGGTCTTACTGGAAAATGCCATAAAAAGTTAAGAGACGTTGCTGATAACATTGCTTGCAAAGGCTATTTTGAAGATGCTGACCTCAGGAATATTCCTGATGTTTGCCTCTGCTTAGTCAGGCAATTTCATACAAAGAGCCAACTGCAAACACCAACTTCATCACAGAGTGGCCCCCTTGCTGACGCCACAAGCCATAGGGTTAGAAAATCTGAAGTTTCTTTGCTAAGAGATTTCTTTTATTATAATCACATGCAGACTCCTAAGTTTCAGAGTCCTTTGCTTGCATAACCATTGCAAACTTAGCTTTCACTGCACTAGAGAGATGCCACCAAGTGACAAGGGAAGTGAATAGTACAGAAAAATAATAACGCCCAACTGGCACAGAATGGCTGCACTACACCTTGACCAGTTTATGTGGGATCCAACACCGCAAAAATAAATAGTACTACACAGAAAAAAGTCTGCACAACACTACAGTTAAGATTGTTATACAACAATCCCCAGTAGGTACCCCTTCTTACCCACCCGCCATCCCTCTGGGAGAGATGGGTGTTGTGACAAGTTGTTAGCACCCCTAGATTTTTGCCAGAAGATTGATGTTGATGGGGAGAGCGTTCTTCCTCCTCACTCTAGAGTCTGCAGAGGATTATTTTTATAAATTTCGCAAAACATAGTAACCCTTTGCTCTTTGCTGCTCTGTAGTCCCACGTTATGGTCAGATTTACTATATATGGCCTGCTTTATATCTGTCAGATACTTGATCTTTTTTCTCTTTGCTAACCCTGAAAACAGCTTATACAGCTCCCAAAGTTGCATTCTCTGAATGATCAGTAATTACCACTGGCGAGTTCCTATTAGCCCCAGGGCTGCTGGTACAGTCCTGAGTCCACACCTTCAAAGCCTTTGCTATCAGCCCCCTGCTTGTCCTCCTCCGTGCTGCATTTTAATCCTAGGGTCATCAATAGTTCATTCAACACAGAAAAACCACATGGAATTACTACTTAACAGTTATAAAGCCATGAATGACAACACCGGTTTCCCCATCATTGTACAAAGCTAAGAAAACCTTAAACAAATGAAGCAGCAGTCACCTGGCTGTTAGCAGCCAAAGAAGCTCAGACAAAGCTGCAAGCGGCCCCCAGCAGGTCCAAACCCAGGCAAGCCCTGAGGCCTCTTAGCTTAATACAAAGCCATGGCCTGTTACTAGCAATGGGAGCTCAGTATTGAAGGGCATCCTAGGCTGCCCAACAGATCCACAAAATCAAGCTAGCTAAGACAGGACAGGGATGGCCCAGAAATGCAAGTTTCACTGTTAGGTGCACACTCTGCAGCAGTCAAGGAGGAACACCAAGAGGAACAGCAAGAAAATTTCCAGTCTAGGAACAACGTTGCCCCTGAAGACGTGAGATACTGGCTGGCCAGTGGCATGCAAGGAATGGAAGTACAGACAGTGCCTGAAGACAGAGACTTCCAGAGAAGATCTCTAATGAGCTCCAAGTTCCTCAGCATTTGCGCACTACAGAAACCTGCACACTAAGTGTCACCTAGCACCAGCAATCTAAGTGTCATGTACACTCCTATGTTCTTAAATCAGCTGCAATGCAGTCCCAGTGATCTTGACAAGTATTAGTAATGAGCTAGAAAAATGCCTAGAGATTACGATTTTCAGCAAAATGTTCCTGAGGCCACTGGAAGAGCAGATGGTGAACAGGAAAGCTGTGGAACAAGAAACATTGCTGCTGCCATCATGCTTGGAGTTTCAGGAAATCAGTGTGTGAGCAACACAATCACAACAAGCAAGGCAACCACAGATCTTACTGCAGTATCACAGCTCTTGGCAGGTGTGAACGTAGTAATTCACTCTTAGCCTAGATCAGATCAGATGTACATCTATAGGTGTATGGCTAGCCCTACTGCTAATACACAGGTTTATACAAGATTATAGCAGATTATACAAGATTGTAGCATATGACATTTTTTATTAGAGCAGTAGAATCAAAACACCTAACCAGGACAGGCTGGAAACATGGTTCAGAATGTGGAGTATTGAAATGCTGAACACAAGGTCCTGAGGTCTCCCACATCTAACACTATTAATGTGAGAAGGATTCCTGCTGGACACAAGGGGACAGCACCATTAAAACTCTTGAAACCAAAGGACATGAAGGGAATCCAGCAATTTCTAGGAAAGCCAATTGTTTTAAAAAAAAATTTCCAGTACAATAACTAGAAGTTTATGAACCCATAAGAAAATTAACTCTGTATGAAACATTTTGCTCCCATACATATGGGAAACCTTAGGTATTTGCCACCAACCACCAACTTCAATAGTGGCTTAGCTGAATAAACACAGAATACATTCATTACATCCACTGACAACTAGAAGCTGTAAAAACCTGCAGGCATGTTGGGGCCAAGAAAAAACCTGAAATAATCTGAACAAAATGGTGATACATTTTGAGAAAATGCAATGAAATTCAGTACAAAGGACAAAATCCAATACTTGAGAATAATACATAACCACTGAATTAGCTGGGCAGCAGCTCTGCAGTGGAGGTTCTGGTGTTTTAGGGGGATTAAGACCTGAACACAAATCCATAATGCCAAACCGCAGAGAAAAAAGTGACTGTAATGAAACATGCAAACATTTTGCCTGCTCACTTGGAAGTGCTAAAAAAGTAGCTTCACCTGAAACACTGAATACACTGGAGGCAGTACACTTCAAGAAATGTGGATAATCAGAACAAGACAGAGAAAAGCAAAGAAATGATGATACACCAGAAAACATAAACCATAAAGGAAAACTGAAAGAATAAGCGGACACAGGAGAAAAAATTAGAATTCAAGAATAATAAAAAGCTGCTGCAAAGGGGAACATCATAAACTGACTTCCATGGCTGCTGGGAACAGGATAGGAAATAATGGGCTTAAATTGTTGCAAGAATGTTTTTCTTAGAGATTATGAAAAATTTTCTACTGCTAAGAATAATGAAGCATTGGAACAGATTGTTTAGGGAGACTGTGTAGTGTCTACAGTGAGAGTGTTTAAAGAGCTGATCCAATAAATATGCCAGAACTGGTTCAGGTATAGCTGTAACTTGAGTCAAGGATGGACTACATAATTTCTCAAGGACAAATCTAGTCCAGTTTATCTACTGCAGGTATTAATCTGTTGCATCTACTATTTCATCATACAACAGAGAAAAAGGCCAGGGCCTGCAGGAATACTTCTTTGGAAGAGTAAGAAAAATCATAGGTACTAGCCCTGACATATAACAGCCCTGCACTATAGCTAAGGTAAAAAAAAAAAAGAGACTTAACTGGAAAGCTTTCTGAATCAGCCTCTTTTGAACCATGTCTCAGAGTACAAGATGAACATATTGTCTGATCATCAGCCATTAAAAAAAAAACAACCAACCAACATGAACTATTTCCAAGGCACTCAAGCAACACATAGGTTATGGAGATTCCACCAAGCTGATCTGAGTATAAGACACTGCTGCCGAAGTGGGAGACTGTCAGCATGCTCTAATACCTCTGCCTACAGGATGGGAAGCTTTGACAACCAAAGCAAATTTCAACCAGGATGATGTGCTATAGACAGAGAAATGTCTTATGCTTCAGAGCTATCCGGACTGCATGAAGCAGTTAGATGCTGGAGTCCAAGAGAATGGATGAAGTGCATCTTATATACAAAATTGCGTTTAAATGGGATTATCCAAAAATCCTAGCAGATTAAAAAAACAGATGTAATAAGAAGCATCTATGCTTCAATGACAGGCAAGCACAAGGATATGTCTGCTAGCCAACTATCCAATTCTTCATTTACATGTACACATGAAACAGTTCAACAGGTGAGAAGAGCTCAGGGATCAGCAACAGGGGACAGAACCTCATGAAATCCTAGCCTACACATGGTAAACAGCCAGAACAAGACTGCTAATTTTTAATGAGGTAACTGTAGGTCTTTCAGTAAGTTCCCATTGTTGAGCGGCAGCCCAGGAGGACATGCAGGCATTTAACATGACGAGGAAACAGAAGAGGGATTTTGCAATACTATTGTGACTAATGGGCCACATCAAAGTTCAGATCATTCAGTATTAAAGGAGGATGTAAGCTACAAAAATCTCAAGCTGGACACCCCCAAAGGCATCAGAAGTCAAAGAAACTAATGGATAAAGATCTAACCAAGAGGATGGCGCTTTGGCATAGCAATACCACTCATTGCAAAACACTCCTCAGTGTCCAGCAGAGATCTAACTGATAGGGTAAAGATTCATGGTTTCTCTTCCCATAATACATTTTTTCTATAGACCAACAGAGAAAAGGCAGGCATGACTAAGAACATCAAACTAGGCATCTAATTATAAGCAAGGAGCCAATGACTGGAGGCCTTGGCACAAATTCACAGTTCTTGCTGTCAATCACAAAAACCCGAGGCAGAATTATCATCTTCAGTAAATTGTATGTCACAAGAAGTAGACCAGAGAGGAACTTAATCATAAAGTAGTTGCGAACAGCGAGAGGAAAAGTGCCAGGACTCAAAGACAGCCTTAGCAATATTCTCAGCTGTTGCAGAAGACTTAAAAAGTAAGATAGGACAAAGGAGTAAGGAGGATAGGACAGGACAAAGGACTAGGGTTAAATTTAGACCTCTATACCAGTGGCAGCAACACAAACAAGGAATGGGAAACTGGGCTGACCACTAGCTGGTGGGCTGCAATGATCTGGCAGGAAAAGCCTTGGTCCTATGGACAAGCATGTAGTACTTAACAGCTGGTCTTAACAAGTCATTAGCACATAGGACAAAAGACCATAAATTGCTATAAAGAAAGATCTAGAAGCTGCACAGAACATGGAGAGAAAAATCCAGGTTTGGAGAAAGCACCATGGAAGCCATTCTGCATGCTAAAATGCTAGTGGTGATTGTGGTACCTCTGTAAGCAAGTCTTCTAAGGAAGCAAGCAAACAAAAAAAAAAGCCCACCTTGTTTCAGAAATATGGGAGCAAAGGCCCATCTGGACTCTGGCTACATTAACACTAAACATGGAGGACAAGTATTACAACTTGGCAATTACTAAAACCTAGGTCCTTTGTGAAGTTTAAAAGAAAATTAGGTTAATAAATTAACACACATACAGTTTCTAATATCCCAATTTGCACGTAGAGTTCCATTTTTCATACCAAATATGTAAACATGTTAATATTTTTAATGTTAAGAATTTTGCTTGGACAATTCAAAGGGTTGAGTCAGAGTTTGCTGTCCCAAGTATGGTCAAGCAGACTGTTCAGATCTCCTTCCTGACTGGATTAACTCTTGCCATTGAGCTGTTCAAGATTAAAAACTGCTTTTAAAATTGTGTTAAGATTTGCCTTATTGGTGAACATGCCTGAAAATCCAGTGTGAGGACTATGGCAAACAAACCAAGCCAAGAGTTAAAGAATAAGTACAATTTAATTTAGTTTTACATCTTTTTAATACATATCTGTACAGGCACTGTTTTAAATTCTAGGCTGCTAAAACGGTCATTCAAGACAATTAATCACTCTAAGTAACAATGACAAACTCTTAGAGAAATTCTAACAGATCTTTTGCAGGGTTCACTTACTGAACTCATTCTTCTAAGAATTAGGAAACAAGATCTAGCTGATACGAATAAATAAAGGAGAAGCTCCCCTCAAGCTCAGAGAACAGCTGCAGCATTTTTCTTCATCAGACTTTCCCTGCAGCTCTGCTCCCTAAGCTTTACTGCCTCAGTGAATAACTAGCAACAGAAATTATAAACTCTTAATAG
This sequence comes from Phalacrocorax carbo, assembly GCF_963921805.1. Taxonomy (NCBI): domain Eukaryota; kingdom Metazoa; phylum Chordata; class Aves; order Suliformes; family Phalacrocoracidae; genus Phalacrocorax; species Phalacrocorax carbo. Next base: position 15,988,628 of record NC_087548.1, on the reverse strand, counting down.
TCAGCCTAAAAGCAAGGACATATTAATCCTTTAAAAATCTTACACAAGATGTTATAGAAATTTATTTGAACATATTTTATTTTGTAGTGCATTATTTGGATTTTAAAAAGACAAAAAGTAGCCTTAAATAAAACAATGCTATTTAATGCTTATTTGCTGAGGGGGACATTGCAGAGGGAGGTCTTGAGCAGGTCTTGTTAACAACGGCTGCTCTTCGTCTGGTACTTCTCTGTTTACTGTCTACCTAGGTATCCAGTTCTTCATTCTACATATTACAGATGCAATTGTAAATTAACCATTGATGTGCTATTTTACCTAAGTATGTACTAAAATATCTTTACATGGGACAAATTGTGGATTATTTAGTGAAGTTCCACTCCTATCAAAAGACTAAATTGAGTGAAAGTAGTGGAAATATTTCATTGTGGGTATGTAATGCCAATGCTCATTATACCTTTCAAAGTCAGGCTGACTCTTCCCTAAAGTATAAAAATAATAATTGAAAAAGAAAGATAATCTTGGAAAAGGAAATCTTACAATGACATAGTGGTGCAGAACAATGCTTAGAAAAAAAAAGTCTCAGCTCTGTTGACTATCGGGACCACATGCTTGAGATTAAGAAGGTGATTAAGTTCTTTGCTAAATATAGCCTTAAAATATGCCTTCAGAATCTATTAATAATTAAGAAAGCTTGATTGTTTATGATGTCTATTACTCTCTGCTCTTAGTGGAAATGCTGAGTGCTTGCTACATTGTATATTATTATAATCACAATACTTAGCATATTGTATATTATTATAATCACAACATAAATGTCTAAAACTAGCCTAGGTTCCTTTCTCCTTCTCTAGAGGACATTAGTTTATGACATTTAGCTTATGACATTCAGAATTGCAACTTTGTGTTAAACAAGGAAAACTTTCCATATTTAAGAAACTACTTTTATAAAGAATATTATCAGTCTTCAAGAGTATGAGCCATTATATAGATAATTGAGACATGCAACAAACTTAATACATACAAAGACCCGGTAATAAATACACAGCTCTGTTCTATCTTAACACTTGACAATACAAACTATCAGGGATAGGAAACCTGAACAAAATTCTGCATCAACTGGGCAATAAACTTGTTACTTTTATTAAACCAAAATATATAATTGTCCATTCTAATTTGACATTGTTGAAAAATGAAAGCTGTATAAAATACTACTGTGAGATGCTACACATACTTAGAAGGAACATCATTCAAATAACGACAGACACTAGAAAATATGTTTTCAAAGATTCCCACAGAAGTGTGAACTAAATTGCAACTTGTGAACTAAAATGAATTATTCCATGTTAATTTATCTAAATAAAAGTGTAAACTTCATTACACTTGTAACAAGAGGGTAATTTGTTAAATCTTAACTAGAAAAAATAAAAAGGAGCCTGAGAAACTGTATTATTTTATTTATATACTTAAAATCAATGAACACTGTCATGACACAGAATTTGTAAAGTTGGCATTACTTAATAAAAACATCTGGCAATATAATGAATTCACTAGAGTTCTATTTATAAAGAAATATTTTTCACTAAAATCATGAAGCTAAATAACTGACATAAAGAGGAGTTCTTTGCACAACATAATTCATTCTGTTTTACAAAATTCAGATGTGGGATTACAATCCAGTGTAATACAACCACCCCTTTTTACAATGCAGCAAGTTTTATGAACCAAAGTAAATTTTGCTTTCAAATTTTGATCTGCTACCCAAAACAAAGAAATAAATGCTGCACTTAGTTTCAAATGCTCTAAAATTATTCTTTAAACCAATTTTTTCAAATTTTACGTTTTTTCCACTCTGGTTTGTCTGTTTCATCATCTTCTGGTTCCACTTCTGCAAAAACTGTTTTTGGCTGCGTTCTAGAAAACATTAAAAAGATTAAAATAATAGTCAGACTACAATTCTTTATCAGAAAATATATTAGACATGCACTAGACACAAATGACATCCTTTCTATACTTAAAAAAAGAGCATCCTAGACTTGCCTGTTTTGAATTTTCAACATAAACCTATCAACTACCCTTCTATGAGCTGAAGAAACCTGCAGCTCTCACGCAAAGAACAAGCATAACAAACACATATCTTTTGCAAGTATTATTTCCTTATCAGCTTGCAATCATTATCTGTGTATTCGATGAATAATATTAAAGTAGAAGAGAGGAACAAATCAATTTAATACAATGCTAGGAAAAGGGAAACACGGGTCTTCTCATTCCCTGATTTTGAAAAAAGAAACCTCCATTTTGATAGACTGTAGTATGACAGCAGCCAGTAAGTGAAAACAGAACAGCTGAGCAACATTTCTGGCTTAGCCTACGCATGAAAAAAACAGCTTCTACTCCAGAGACTTTATCCAGCACTACTGTAACATAAAAAGACCTAATGATCCTCATATGAGAACACAGTATGTCCTAGAGTCAAGCTTGATGGTATCTATTCCTCCATTGTTTACTTGCATTTTAAATAACACTTAAACTTTATAAAAATAATTATTGATTACTTTTTAAACGAACACAGTATCAAGTAGCATTCCAAGAAACTGTTTGGACATTCAGTTCCCCTGTTTTACACTTTAATCACTGCATGGTCCCCTTTTCCAAACTAATTCTCAGTACCATCACTGTGGAGCTGAAAATACTAGTTTTCTGATGATGTCTGTGCTTGACTTATGATTACAACAGACATGATGACAAAGTACAAAAAGCAGCCAAGGCAGTCATAATCTCATTAGTGTATTAACTAATGTTTTTACAGCAGTCTGAGGATGTGAAGCACTATTATTATAACAACTGTTATTTGGCACACTCTACAAAATGCATCAACCGTAACAAAATTGTGTCTGCCTTACTTTACACAATAGGCACAATTCAATGTTGCCACTGACTTTTAAAAGAGTACTAGCAAACAATCGGCTATTAAAGAGCAGGATTCTCCAGTTGTTAAACATGTAGCACAAAATAGATTTAAAGTCACCAAAACTAGTCAAAGAAAACTTCCCCTATATACAGGATCTTTCTACCAGGCTGCCTTCTCCTCCATCCTCCAAACTTGCCATCAAGGTTTGGAGTATGCTAAGATGTTCCAGAGATGGTCCTAATGCAGGACTCTATTGGCACATGGCCACTGGGGGTAGGCCGTACGCCTCATTACACCTAAGCAGACCTTGTACCCAGATGAGGACCTACACTACTGGAAGTTAGATAAGTCATTCTGTTCTCTATGGATAGCAGAACTAAGATTAAAACAAAATTTTTCTATTTAAAATTTTCCTTAGAAAATAGTTACATAAACTCTACTTAGCTAATGACTGAAGGAGTATTTAAAAAAAAAAAATCAACATTCAATCAAAACAGACACCAGGGATGAAGGTTTTATTGGCCAAAATGCTGGATTTTGTTAGCTGCTGAAGAGGTGGAATGTATGGAATCTTCCTCTCTTTTTTCAAAACATAGTGACAGAAGTTTATTTAGCTCATTTTTAACAGTGTACCCTCCTTTTATCACAATAGATGAAAGGTATCTAAAGGCGATATAGGATCACACCAGGTCCTGAGTGTGAGCCTAAACAGGACCAGGTCAGTATTGTGATAGTAAGGTGCAACTAATCAAGTGTAAACCTATCATTTCTGACCACAAAACCTGCCACTGTCATAATTTTGGTTAGAAACTTCCAACCAAGAAGAATGACTTAATTTGTGAAACAAGCAGCAGAACCTACGTATTTTCTGGGTTAGGAGTGCCACAGAAAAAAGTTATAGACTTCAGCTCATGTAAGTATGCTACTGAGTCCAGTAAAGCTGGGGGAGGGTGAAGGGAGGAAAAAAAGAAACTGTAGCATCATCTAGCAGTAACCAGCTAAAGCAAAAACATACAGAGGAAATCAAGTCTGCTTGCTATCTGGTTTTTTAAAATTAGCATGAAATGGCTGTAGCCTCAGCTCAGCTGAAATGTAAACTGTTCCACCTCCACGGTAACTGGGGCACCCATGGTGATTCATATGCCTGACCATTTTAAGAACATAAGCACAGAAATCACTGGTTTTGTTACAGCATTATCAGCAGCGATCATTCAATTTCAAACCAAATTGTTCTGCTTAGCAACTATACTCAAGATTGCTAGTGTAGTAGGAGTCTGCTACACAATAGTATTTATACAAAAACTATCAAAACAGGTTTACTACTTCAAAATATTTTTCTTTCTGAGGGCTAATTAATACGTGTGGAAAGCTGTCTTCTTTTTCCCTGTCAACTTTCTCAATTTTATTTATCCTTGACTTTGGTGGTTGGTTTTAGTTTGCTTGGGATCTGGCTTGGCAAATCCCATGGGAGACTGCCATGGAGGGCTAAGGGACCCAGGAGAGCTGCTTGATCTTTGAGGACAACCTCCTAAAAACACATTACATCCCCTGTGCAGAAAGTGAAGTCTGGCAGAAGCCTAGTATGGATGCACAGGGATCTCCTGACTGAGATAAACCCCAAACCCAAAAAATGAAGAACACTGAGGAAGCAGAGACAACCTTAGCCAAGAGGAACAGAAGCATTACATGAACATGTAGGAACATGTAGGATTTAGGAAAGCAAAGCTCAGCTGGAGTTGAAACTGGAAAGAAATGTGAAAGGCAACACTAAAGGCTTCTACAGCTACACTGACAGACAAAGGAATGTTAAGCGAAATGTGCTCAATGGGGCAGGTAGCCAACTAATGTACGATATGGAAAAGGTCACGATATTTAGTGGTTTTTTGGGCTGTTTTCCCTGAGAAGGTCTGTCCTCAGGTCTCCAAGGACCCCAACACTACCTGCAGAGTCTTTGGGAGGGAGTGAGACATTACCAACAGAAGAAGAAGACGACAGAGACAGGGAGTACATAGCTCATTGGACACACACAAATTCAAGAGACCAGATGGGATGGATCCAAAGGTACTGAGGTAGCTGGCCAATGTCATTACGAGGGCACTCTCTCATCTTTGAGAGGTCATGGTGATAGAGGGAGGTTCTCAATGATTAGAAAAAGCAAACATCATCATCTTTATGAAGGGCAAAAGGAGGATTTGGGGAACTACAGGATGGTCTACCTAACCTCTGTCCCTGGGAAAGCTATGGAACAAAAATGCATGGAAGGCATTTCCAAGCACCTGAAGGATAAGAAGGTGATAGGGAACAGGCAGCACGGATTTAGCAAGGGCATACTGTGCCTGCCAACCACCCTGCTGGAACAGACTGCCCAGAGAGGTGGTGTAGAGTCTCCACCCTCGAGGATATTCACACTTGGCTGGGAAATTCCCTTAACAACCTGATCTAAGTGAACATGCTTTTGAGCAGGAGGCTGCACTAGACGATCTCCAGAGGTCCCTTCCTACCTAAATTATTCTATGATCTTGTGTTTCCAGTGACTGTCAGCTGAAACCAGTATCTCATACACTGACAAATAAATGCATTCCTATTGTGGGTTACACTAACAGGCTATGAACAAAAATGGGAAAACAAACTAACATGATTTATTCATACTGCATGCTTCTCTATTTCAGTGTTTTTCATCATATTCAAAGATGCAGACCACTAAATAATGTCCAGGGGCCATGCGAACTGCTTTAGAGTCATCGTAATCCCTCTGGTTATGGGTTGTTTTTGTTAAGTTACCTTTCAGGGATCCAGTAAATTATATCATTGACATCTGAGGTTCTTAGACCAGCAGCTAAAAAATAGTGCTACAGCTAAACCAGCTGGAGATGACAATTGTGTATCATAGCACGTGACTCATGTCACAGTAACTTTTGAAATTTGTGTTTATATTGTGCTGAAACAAAGAAAAAAGACTTTCAGCCTAGAATATTGTAAAGGCTACTTCTAGACTGAAAAGTGAAGGTTTTCAGCATCAGGCCCCTTTGTATTCCTTACCTCACCAACCAGCCTGACTCTTCTCTGAATCTCATGGGCTTCCCTTTCAAAATTAACAATCTCCAATGAAGATTTAGCTTAAATACACCAGCAGATGCCAACAATATCACTGTTACAAACATTCTGTTCAGTCCTGCTTCTTCAACTAAAGACACTTGAGCCACCACCTGACTAACACTTCAACACACTGGTACTGCCACTGAGGAAAAGTTCAGTGAACACAGCACAGCTACAGGCTGTTGCTTCAAGTCATTCCCTTTTGCCTGTGACAAGCAGCAATTACAAAGACAGCAAAATAGGGGCAATATCACTGAATTAAAAGGTATTTTCTAAGACTTCTGGTCTATCTTAATAGGGAAGGATATTTCACCCTCACCTTCCCTATGGTACAGAAGAGAGCTACATCTGGGCCTGATTAGGCCTTGAGCTACAATACTTAGTAATTCCTGCTGAAGTTTCAGAGGGACATCTGAAGTCATTACAGCATCTCTGTACAGCTGTGTTAAAGCAAACAGCTCACAAAGAATGTAATTTTCAAACATTTACAAGTGATGCCTCAAGTTCCTTTCCTGCAGTCCTTTACTTGAAATCTTCAATCTGTCCTTCCTTTCCTTTCACTCCACTGGAATGGCTCTTGCTAACACCTCTAACAAGCTTTTTCCTGAAAAATCCTAAGGTATTTTCTTTACCTTCATCCGTTATGACTTTTTTCCTGTGCTGACTGCATCTTTTTTGACACTGGACTTCTGTGACATGCCATCTCCTGATTCTGCATGTACTACTTTTTATCCACTGTATCCTTTTCAGCAGCATGTTTTTTCGCCCATCCTTTTGCCTCTTATGTACTTCCCCTTCCTTTTCTGGCTCAAATTTTAGAAGAAACAGAAAGGTCAGGCTAATGACAACAAGCTTGAAAAAAATTTCAAGTGATAAATAATGCAAGTGACCATTTGGCTTCAAGAATAAATTAGGCACCTTTAATGCCCACAAAAAGGAAATATCTTTACATACCATGTATAAACTAACAGCAAAAGTCATGTTGCAGGTATTTCTTCTCAGAATTATTGAAGTGAAAATAAAACAAAAAAAGCATGAAACCAGTTATCTGGTTCTGAATGACCTAATCAATATGAATTGGGACAAGACAAACTCTAACTGAGTCATCACAATCAGAGTTATGAAAACTGTAATCAACCAGAAAAAGAGCATTTCTTAGTCTTCTCAGTCTAAAATTATTTAATAACCATGTCTGAAGAAAACTAAGTAACTATAGTTTCCTTCAACATTTTCCTAAGAAGGAGAATGAAAAACTGTAAATGAATAACCGTCCATTAGACAACACAAAACCAGAAGCCTTGTCAAACACGAGATATACCAAGTGCATAGTTTAATATCATATTTAAGAGAAAATTTACTACGAGAAATGTGGAAAAACTGATGGTAGAGAAATAAAGTAGCAAAAAGAATAAACACTTAAAAAAATGAAACGTACTAGATGTATGCTTTTTAGTCTCAAGACATTAGGTAATCTTAAGTATGTATCAGAACCTCATCTTTCCTAAATCTATAGTATGTCTTATGCTACAGCTAAAGCAGCCAGTTTCCCTAGGTTTCTATACTGCTCATTACCATGAACTCGTGATTTTAACAGGGCCACTGGGGACACTGTTACAATCCAGTATTACATGACAATTTGTATCAATTACTTGTAATTTGCATATTTTATTAAATATGCATCTATAAGAACAATTGTAAGATGCTTTATATACAGGGTAAACATACATGTCCTATAAAGTCAGATATAGGATATAATTAACACAGCTTTGTATGTTATCTGTGTGTGCAGGCAAGCAGCTAACAAAACCTAAGACTGCCATTGGTCTGCAGCTGTTAATATAGACCTCCATTTCCAAAAATTAAGAATATAACACAATTATAGAAAAATTTTTGCATTTCAGTGTCTTAGTCAATAATAATAATATTAATAAGAATTTGTAAAATGCTCTTTGCACAAAGTACATCTTAAAGTCAAACTTTTAAAACAAGGATAACAGCAGTTTCACTGGCATAAGATTTATCAGCTGACAAAACCATCAAGGCAGCGTGCTATTGGCTGCAGTCCAATTCCCCCACATACATGTCACCGTCTGGTGTGTAAGTTAATAGCAGTCTGGACTTGCATCCTCCCCACTTCTCAGCCAGCTCTCTTCTTCCCCTGCAGCTACATCTTTAACAAGAAACTGTAATGAGATCTGCCCACCTGACACAGTAAGCTTTCTGTAATACAACTATGCTTTAAAACTTTCATGTCTACTACATTGCAGGTGTCAGGGATGAAATTTAATATACAATCAATGAAGTTACTGAGCCAAAAATAAACTGAGGTATCTATTTACCTTATGGAACGTGTGATTATATTTACTTTTGAGAATGGATAGTTGCATATCTCAAATAAAACCAGGTGCCTACACATTCAAAGTAAATTTCACCTCTAGCAAATGTGAACTTTCCAACAATTAAATATCAATTTTAAGCACATTCATAACAACTGTTACAGAATCAGGCTTTCAAATATTCCTTCTTTGGTACCAAGATACTGTATAATGCACTGATTTGATGTACAACATCAAATGTCATACTTGTTTATTACCAGTATGCTATATTTATTAATTACCCAGTCAAAGCCAGGCTGGGTCACTGATGTTCTCAAGCTTCTTTGAAACAGCTATTCAGTTATCTGTGTGAACAGGTGGGTCAAGTCAGAAAACAAGTGTCACCACTCAAAACAGCAACGATTCTTAATATATTTTGAGTTTCTGGAGAGAGGTGGTGACTGTTTCGCTACAGAGCTAAACACTAATAAAGAAAGTACAGTCAGTAAAATAGTAATGAACATACAGCCTGGGAGATAAAACACTGGGGTCAAAAAAAGAAAAAATAGTTTGTTATTGGCAGACTGTTGTGTACTATTTCATCTCTTCAAAACCTTTTCCTTATGCATTTTGAAAATACTCCATACACTGGATAGATTATTTCATGTAACAGAAACATGAATGATAATAACAAAATGTGAAAATTTTAGCAATTTTTGAAATAGTTGTTTCTATTCATTATTATGAAATGCATTTATGTAGTATTTGTTTTAGTACTGTTGTGAATGTGTTTATTTAATGGTCTGAATTGTATTTATTTTTAGAAAGAAATCTTTGGTAGAAAGCATTCAAGAAGCTTATTGCACAATTTTCAGAGTAACACATATACACAGATACCACACTCACACATACAATTTAAACAGAGTAAGTTACCATGTTTGGATTGCCGGAATTTTACTACCATAATCTTGATGAGGCTCTTTAATTTATTTAACAACCAAACACTTAATTTCTTTGCAGTGAATTTTTGCTAGGAGATTTTACCAATGCCATTTTTAATATTGCTATACATTTAATACCAAGTTAATTCATGCAGGTACTCAGGTCCTTATATAGGAAAAATTAAAATAAAACTTATGAAATTTGAGAAATCATCTAAAAATATGCTGTCATAACACCAAGAAAAATTTTGAAGGTTTAACCTAGGGATCAGTCAGAACTAGAGGGCATACTGGAAAACTTATCATCCCAGTCTGTCAATGGGACAGTGCGTTATTAAAAGGTATACTGCAATTTCCGAGATTGATTTAGAGAAGATTCTAAATTCCTATCAACTTAGAAAGCTTTAAAATCATTGTCCAGCACTGACAGGTATATTTTAAAAATGGAAATGTTGAATTTCAACAACTTAAACTCCTAGAAATTCTTATCTTTGTAAAAGAGTATGGCATATTCTTGGGTTACATATTGATGACAGCAATCCAGAAAAGGCAAAGTATATAATTAAAAATGTGTGTCTTCTATTTTAACTGAACTCCCACTGGCCCGTAGAAATATTACTTTTATTTTTAATCGTTTCCTTACTTAGCATATGCCGGGGCAACCCAGTATGGATTCTCCTCTGCTTCCTTTGCATGACGTAATATAGCCTCTCGAGGGTTGCTATCATCTGTCTTATCCAGTGCAATATTCTTGACTATGTATGATGACAAGGTACCTCCATGAGTTCCAACACGCCCACCACGACCTGTAGCAAAAAAAAAAAAAGGAAAAGAAAGAGTATTTTATATAGACAGAAAAATAGTTAAGAAATAAACACAGAAAAGTTGTATTGTGTTTGCTAACAGTGATCTGATACAAAGAAGTTATTTAATACTATAGGAAGAGTCTAATCTAGAGCTTCATTTACATGTTTTACCGATTATATAACTTAAAGTAAGTCATTGTGATTATTAATTTATTCCAGGCAAGAACTCCAATCAAAGGCCAATGCCATACAGTGCTGGACACTGCCCATAAATAGTAGAGTCGCCACCCAAAAAAGTTTGAATGCAAAGCCGAATGAGTGTAGAACCCAAGCATGACGGTCCCTTTGTCATACGACAGTCTGAAATGATTATGCTAGATTACCTGGTCCTGCTACTGGAGGTTCAGGTTTGTGAGACTTCATGGGGTCCAGCCTGTCCTTCTCCAGCTGTTTCCTGGTGCTTCGCTGTCGTGGTTCACGGAACATCGGAAGTGCATGGGCTGAAGGGTCACAATTTGGAGAAAAAGATGTTAAAAATTCCACTTCCTTTTTAGGGTTTTAATTACACAGACGAAGACTGGGATTATTCCTTGCAATGGAAAAGGTGGCAGAAGCAGCCTCACAGTTCTTCTGTATCCAAGCATTGGTTTATGGAGATGTATTTTAGATGGCTGCTTTGCTGAATTTTTCAAAGATGAAAGCAGCCAGATTTCCAGGGTTCCTTCAGGCAGAGGCCTTTAATCTGAAATACTGTTTGCATAGGTTATGCATATTTAATTTATTTCTCTGTCATTCAGTTCTCAACATCAGCATTGTGACCAACTCATTGCTCTTTTCTGAACTTTCCATGTTTCTACAGCTTTATAACACTCTAACAGCATGACAAAACCCTACGTGCATTCCTGGATCTGAAACAGAGAGGGGAGGAATCCCCTCAGTGATCCAAAACGTAATGTTTCTGTAAATGAAGTCACAATCATGTTCTCTCTTAAATTATGAGATTAATCAAGGTTGGAAGAATACCTGTAACCGAGACAATCTGGCTAAATTATCAGGATTTAAAGCTTCTACCTCCTCATGAACATATTAAAGTATCACAGTAATGGTTTTGGTCAGTTCACTTTGCAAAACGACTTCTGAGATCTTCAGTTCTTTCCAGTTCTATCTGTAAGCTTAGAAGACAGGCACCTAACCTCTGAAAAGTTTCCAAAATATGCAACAAACTTAAGAATTTGCAAAACAAATTCCTAAAACATTTTTCTGCATTGCTTTATATGGAAGTATCCTTATTTACTGTCAAAATTATGTGGAAGACACAGTTAAAAAGCTAAAACTCAGTGATAAAATTCCAAAACTGAGCATAATTGGGACGTATATCTTTGAATGGCATTTATAGATGCCATTGCATACACAAGTTTCATTTATTTTAAGCAGAAAGTTTTTTAAAAATCACAAACGCTCTTTACAGTATAAACACTATCGACAGACAGTGCACACAAAGTATTTAGATAATAGACCATGTGCTGATATAGTGAAAGCCGTAGTAAGGATGGATTGAGATTTATCTCCCAAAGGAGATAAATATCCTTACTTTGCCAGTTGCTACTCTACCCACTGCTACCCAAAAACTGGAGCTGGACATGTGCAGCAGTGAGGTAAGCAAGAGACTGCTGTTCTTGGAAAGTACCTGAGATAGGAACCCAGAACCAAAATGCCTTGATATGGGCCTGGACACCAAGACTGCTCAGACTTTCTCATTCTAAACTTTTTTTTTAATTTATTATGCTGCCAAACAACTCTGTTTTACAGAAATGGTTTTCGTATTTCTAAGACCAAGACTACTGGAAAACAGCTGAATCCAAACACCACAGAACTGGAAAAGGATGAAGAGAAGCAGGACAGCACAACTGTGTGACTGTTCTCATTTCACATGAGCAAACACTACACAGGGCAATGCTAATGGGGAGGCACAAAATCTCTCAGTCGATCCCCTCATCCCCTTATAAAATTTCCCTTAGGAAAAGGCAAATCACTAAACGTAGTGACTATAGTAACAATAACTATTTCTTATGCATCAGTGAGCCTTGATATGAACATAAGGTCTTATACAAGTATAACCCTGAGGCTAGAGAGATATTTAAGCTATTTAAACCCCTATATAACTTTGAGCAAGTCCTAAATTTTAAAAAATCACTTGGAATTTGTTAAAGACTTATCTCTAATGTCTCTGATTTCGCCACTGGTACTGTTAATGTTCCCAAGTGGCAAAACACTTCCTGAACCCATCTACACTCAACAATTCAGTTTAGGCAAAACTGAATATTTAAGAAAGCTCCAAAATTTTGGAGGGTTCTGGTGGGTTTTTGTTTGTTTTTATTTTTTTCTTTGGGTGTTTTTTTAGTTTTGTTTTGGGTTTTTGCCTTTTTTTTTAAGGCCATTGTCCTACCAGGAGCATCAGAATCTAGCAACCAACCACTATTAGCTTTACAGAGCATACAGAATATGTATCTTTCTGGTTGTGCAAGGCTACAAAAAATCTATATGAAGAGTGCTAACATTGCACACTAATGATCAATACTTAATGAAAGACCGCAACTTTTAGAAGGAAAAAAATAAAGCTAAATGATCTGCAAATAATTTCAAACCTGAGAAAGAGCTAAGGATGCTGCTATAAAGATATGTTTAAATTCCTTACGTGTTATAATATAATCCTGTGTAAGAGTCTCTGCTTGTCTCTCTTTTCGTTTTGTCTTGACCACACATAATTTTGCTCCCCTAGGAGGAAACACAGAGCAGTTCAGTTGGTCTGTTTACATCAAACAGAAAACATTTTTTATGCAAGACACACTCTCAAAAAAACCTATACAACATTTCAAATATTCATGAATGTGTATATCTTTGCCTGTCTATGCACATGTGGAGCAGGGCAGAGAGGTTAGTGTTCCTGTTATAGAGCAGTTTATATGACATGCGGAAATAAGGGTGGAAGATTAATTTTGTACTTCATTCGTGTACAATACTTGTAGCATGCACACTGAAAGTGCTCCTCTCCAAACATGGGCAATGATTTGCTCCTAGTACTCTTCCTAAGCAGCAAAGGTGGCAGTTATCTGACCAGAGGTGTCTCTAACACTGCAGAAGTAAAGACTGCATACGCCTGGCTGCAGCTAGACTGATTTAAACTGGTGGTATTTTCCTCCTCATGATAAGTACCAGGAAACAAATTGGGCACAAAACTGAGCTAGAGCTCTTGTGGTCTGCGCCTGGGAGACTCCGGCTGCCCTTTGCAGAGAGCTCCAATGATGACCAACTCTCTCGTTCTCTAAATTGTCAAAGACCAGAAAAATAAAACCTATTTCTGATAACCTTGTAAACCAGAGTTTATCTTTACATCCAAGTGTCCAGGTCAGAGTAAGTATCCAGAAACTGTGAACTGTAACACAGTATGTTTTTGGGTGCCAGTGAAACAAAGATGAGCACATAATGGGAAGAACATCTTGTTCATAGCACTCAGTACAGATGAAGTATACACTTCCCCCCGCTGACAGGAAGGAAGCACGCCCCAGTTCGCCAGCCAGTCCAGACAGTAAAATCAAATTAATTGCAAAAGAAGTATTTATGTACTAGTTAAGTCCTCTTCTCTTCATTCCAGGCTCACAAGTCACCTTCTGATGAATCACTACCACCTTTCCATTAGATGTACAGGCAAAATCCACACGATAGGGGTGACTGAGGGAGAAGACCAGCAGAAAGATGGGAATGTGCTTCCTTGGTTTGCCCCCTCTCAAATTGGGTCTTCCAGTATTACTTCACAAACACTGAAGTTTAAACTAATGCTTTTAAACAAAATTTTTACTTCAGGGGAAAAAAAAAAGACACAAAAAATATGACTAAATACAATAAACATCCATTCAATAACACCACGTCAGCAAACTCCAAGCACCCTCCAAGAGATCAGATGAAAAGTTGGTTATTCTTACTCCAAACTTCATGCAATGAAAAACCGAAAATGTCTGTAAATTCAGGTAAAACAGCCACCATGAAAAGCTCAGAGGAAAATGCGCCACTTTTCAGAAACAAACGGTTCTTTTTTTTCTCCTTCTAGTGTTACTAAATAAGTAAAACTCTGCAAAACAAATGCTACTAAGCCAGTTTTTCTGATTTCTTAGTATAATTACAGAAACACAGAATCAGGCTAAATTTGAGAAAAAAATAATGTTCTTAATCGTTAATCATAATTACATACCTCTGGCTTTTGACAGGATCATAGTACACTTTGGCCAAACCATTTCCTGTACCAACCATGATCTGGTTCAGCTTGGGATGCCAAAGACAACGCACAACACTCTGAAAGAAAGCAACATATTGATAGTTAGTTGGTTATTCATCTAGATCTTAGAATTAATATTCATATTGTCAAAGTGGATCAAAGTCACACTGTATCAGGAACCTGCTTAAGTTTACAAATGAATACGTTAATGAATAGAAGTTCCTCTCCCGAGCAGAATACAATGTAAAAGCAGTGACAACACATGGCTGTAAGCAGAGAAGAAAGTACAAATGGGTGGCAGTGTGATAACAAGTGGCTTCCACAGGCTAACTGCTCCAGGGTCTTTGTGGGCATAATGGAAATGGAAAGTTAAAGGGGAATTTGAAGGAGAACAATGAAGTGCTTCAGATATAGCAATGCAGGCCTTCATGACTTCTGCATTTTTATTTTTTATTCTTAATTCTCCCACCCTGTTCTTTATCTCGTTTTCCCTTCTCACACAGTGCTGACCTTTCACTCACTCACTGCGGAAATGGAAGAGTAGCTGATTTTCACTCTTGGTTCTTTCTTCCTCACAACACCCAGAAGAACTTGGTATTTGAAACCAATGTCTCACAGCTCTGTCACCCTTCTGGTCAGCAGATAAACTAATTTTCAGACATTAAGAGTATTGTTCTTTTATACACAGTGTTGTTCTCCATGTGACTTTTAATCTCCATGTGATTACTGTATTCAGGCTGATTCAGCAGGCCAGCACAGAAACTCTGTAAGAGCTTCTGACTGGAGAGAGCCAAAGAAGTGGGCACCTTCTGTCATGAGGGACAACACATCTTAACACAAATACAAAACCTGTATGTGCACATGACCAAGGGGGGTGGGTGTGGGCGGGGTGGGGTAGGGGAAGAAGTATCTATTTTTGAGAGATAGTAACTCCTTAAAGGGATACTGTCCCAAGACTGAAGACAGGTCTTAACAGTGTTTGTGTTAGCTATGTAATAAACGTATCCAGAGTTAGCAGGATGCATCATACAGTTAGTATTTCACTGAACATTCCTCATTTTCTAGCCTCCTTTTTCCCCCAAGGTTACTACTACTCTGTTCTCAAAAACCAGGAATAGACTCTTCGCAAGGTAAATTAATTATTCAATATTCAACCACTATCATCCATCTACCATTAAAGTATCTACATATATATACAAACACATTTTTTTTAACATAACACAGTGCGTGAAATTCACAAAATGCGAACCACTAGTGTCTTAACAAAGAGAAATACAGCTAAGCTAAAATACCATTAGGGGTGCAATACAGCCCTATAACTTGGGAGATGACAACCATCTAATTTGGAAGACAACAGTTACATATCACAGCTCTAGCGTCTCCTGAATCACTTCCCACTTCATATTCTATACGATTCCTGGTTTGGTCCAGACCCCATCTTTTTGAATGTTATGAGGCACATAACATCGAAAAAATTCTGAAGCCCATTTAGCCATCATGAATCAGAACTTCATTTTACTACAAAATGATGGATGACTCTCTTCTGAGCTGTTTTTCTGTTTTGTGTTCTTATTTAAGAAGAAAAATTGACTGAGATGAGTTTACATTAATCACTTCACCTTTCTTTACAAGGTTCCTCTGTAAAACATCCTCCTCCTACATAGGTATACATACAACATTATACCTTCCCATTTACTCAGAGGTACAAATAAACCTGGCCTGCTTATTACAAGACAACTAGAGGATAATAAGCTTTTTACAGGTAACTCTGAAGTATAAAGCAGAATTCTAATAATGCATTATGTCCACAATCCCTGCCACAAGCAACCAAAATAACCAATACAGGGTTGCTAATAAGGTGTCTGAATAAGTAAGAGATTCTTACATACTGTTATGTAATGCGCAGAATGCTACGGTAACTCCAAAACACACAAAGCTAATAACAAGTATTGAAGGTCAAAGGTGGGTGGCCTTTTCTTTTATTAATATTTATTGCATGTGTTTAGCCAGCCTTTTTAAACGTTGTAGTTAATGTGGCTCTCCACTTTCTACTGTCAAGTAAATGTATTTTATAGCATGGTACTGGATACCAGCCAACAAAAACAAAGCCTGACACAGTGTGGCTCAGCACTGATGGGGATTGCTAAATTTCTAACTTGTCAAACACGCACAGCGCGCTTAAAACCACCATGGCACGTGCTCCGGAGCAGGCAAAAGAAACTGCCATTAGATGCAGCCCTATAAATCTTCTGAAACCGTAAAATGTCTCCAGAATATAACCTGTTAAAAACTAAACAAATACAAGCTCTGAACATGCAAGTAATTTTATTAATCCACTGGCATATAAACCTACTTTATAATAATAATAAAAACCACTTATGTAGATTTTCAGATTATTTTAGAAATAGGCAATACTTTTAAAAGACCAAAATATTGAATTCCTGAACTAAATCCTAATAATTCTTCCCAATCATATAATCCTAAAGAAGTAAAAATTCTAAATGACTATACAACAAGTGGATCACTGTAATCTTAATGTAGTCTAATGATCCAAGGGATCATTGGGTCTTAACATTGGGAGTGAGGGAGAAAGGGGAATCTTTGTCATATGAAAATAATTAATTCTTAAAGTGCATTTATCCTTCAATGCCTCTAACTTTCCTACTGTTTACACGTAGAATAACTCAGGTAGACAACTTTATCACTGGAAATGCTAAACATTGAATTCCAGCTCAAAGAAGGTTCTACCTCTCAGGGTCCAGGCAAATATGTGCGTTGACAGCAGGAAAGGAAGTGTCTTCCTCGCTTCATCTACCTATATGCCTAGGTAGATACCCACCTACTGATACTGAATTTTACACAATTATAGAATGGTTGCAGTTGGAAGAAAGCTCTAGAGATCATCTAATTCAATCCCCCTGATCTGAGTATGGCCAACTACTACAGGTAGCTCAGGATATTGTCCAGTTTGGTTTTGAGTATTTCCAAGGATGGAGACTCTACAGCCTCCCTGGGCAACCTGCTTCAATGTATGACCACCTGGACCATAAAAAAAAAACCCAACAACACAAAAACCCCAAACTATTCTCTTATGTTTAAGTGGCATTTCCTATAGTTAGTTTTGTGCCTATTGCCTCTTGTCCTGTCACTGGGCGCCAATGAGCTTTGCTTTATCTGCTTCACCCTCCTGTCCCCCTTCAAGCTTTTATACAGAAGATCCCCCATGAGCCTCCTCTTCTCCAGGCTGAACAACGCTAGCTCTTTTAGCCTTTCCTTCTGTACCAGATACTCCAAGACTTTAATCACCTTTGCAGTCCTTCACTGGGCTCACTAGATGTTCATCTCTCTCTTGTACTGGGAGCTCAGAACTGGACCCAGCACTACAGATGTCTCTCTCACCAGGGCTGTGTACAGGGGAATAAGGACCTCCCTTGACTTGCTGGCAACACTCTTTTGCCTGATGCAAATGCCCATGGGCTTCTTGCTGCCACTTTCTGTTCCTCTGAGATGAAAAGGCGATTTGCCATTCCACAATCACTTTTTAAGAATAACTTGTTTCATTTTAAGGTTGTGCCCTGCAGTGGCACCCAACACAAACATGGTGGTACTTCAGTTTTAATTGCAGCTGAGACAGGAGTTCAGGTTGGAAGCAATAACCTCAGCAGTTAAGAGCAAACTGCAAGCTCTCACTCACTCTGCTTACCAAGGTGGTTTCATGCTTGGTAAGAGAAGTAAAAGAGCAGGGAGTTAAACTGCCTAACATTGCTTTATGGAAATCTAGCACATAAGTCTTGACTAACCGTAAGTACTGGCCGTAAGGAAATCCTGTGGATGACAGCTTCAAAAGTCAGAAAATAGGAACACCAGAACAACAAAGTTCAGTTAACTAACTCTAGATTCAAACATTCAACACAGAAAGACTTAACCTGTTTCTTATAACATTTAAAGCTGAAACAAGACAAATCTATGTAGATTCTGAAATCCAAAAAGTTCCAGGTCATATCTTAATTTTGCAAATTGAAAATAATGTCTTATATAACAACAAAGAATTATAAAATGCAGAACGCATAATCACATAAACATCTTCAACATCTGAAAAAAGATTTCTGTAATGGCTGGATGTTTTGGCCAGTATATCTTTGGAGCATGAAATCCTGGAAACCTGTCATAAAAATCCTGAAAATATTTTTTTCCATGGAACTGATGTGGCCAGCTTCATGACCGTAAGTTCTTAAAATAGAGGATTTAAAAGAGAAAATTACTAGTAACAATTTAAAAGCTGTTTGGTACTTTTGCTGCTGCAAAAGCATGACGTTCTTCAAATGAAATCGATCTGAAAAGCCTTTGTCAATGCCTACTGTGTATACAAACACAGTAGCCTGTGTTGGGAAATACTGGAAAAAGATTGTGAAAATATTTTTGTGACATCAGGCAGGGAAAACATTAAAAATGTTAACAGGAAGAGAAACACTCCAAATTTACCTCCTTCATTGTCACTGTGCAAGAGGTTCTAACAGATTCAGTGGGTCTTATTGATAGTAGGCCTTTGTAATTATTTTCAGGTAACAGATTGCCTTGTAAAACTGAATTAAATTGAAGGTCGATTCAAAAATTATCTACACAATTTTAAAGACATATTTTGTTCCAGTCTGGATGAAAATATTTATCTTCTTAAACAATTGCCTTATAAAATAAGAACATATTACTGATTGTTCTTGAAACTCACCATACCTTTTTCTAAAGTTGCTATACTATTGTTTTAGATAAAAATTATTAATCACCCGAAAAAGACATAATTTTTACCTTATTTTTAAATTAAGCACTATACTCACTTCAGCTTCTCAGGTCTTTTAAAATAAACTCCAGTTTTAGAAAAGGTTACCTATAACAACTTAAAAGCTTAATAATATGTGGTAATCTTAAACCATAAAACTCATAAATACATAGCAAGGTGACAGGCAAAAGTGATGATATCACTATTCCCTCATGTGCTCTTCCACTTGTATTTCTTCTTAGACATGTGCAGTCCCAGAACTCCCAGAACTCCCATGCGTAACAGTCTCACCCCTAACAGCCTGTTCTCACCTGTATGTTTCCTTTTGTATCATATAAGCAGAGCTGTTGCTGCAGGTAAACAGTAAACTACACCAAATAATTTTTCTGTTAAATTATTCTCCATCTGGGTAATCTCACTAGGTGACTTACACACATGGCTCTTCTGGTAGTATGCACGTAACAGTGCTTTGACAGGATTTAATAGCAGTGCCTCTAAATGAGAAACTGAAGCCTGAAATATAATTTTCTGTAACCCAGAATGGGACATTTATTCAGGCCTAGGAATATACCCCCCATGTTAACAGGCAAAGTGAAGAAAAAACTGAAGCAGATTTCTCAGCAAGCAAAAGGTAATTACCTCAACTGAAACTGTCCAGAGCACTTGGGTAACACCCTGACAGGAGTAAACAATGCAGGGAGGGCATTTTACAAGGTCAGCAAGAAAAGATTAAAATTATATGTAGCATAGGAATGGAAAATTTACCCCTAAGATGAAACCATGAAGCTGGTAAGGTCATAAAGCTACAATGTCAAGAATTGAAAGAATTGTCCTGGATCTTTGCTTATAAAGATGGTTCAAGACTGCAGCAGCAAAGGCAAAATTCAGTTCCCTGGCCCATGCTTCAGGTGAAAACATTTAGTTTTACAGCATGGGTAAGGTGGATTGAGGATGGGAAGAGCAGTGTTAGGCGGGTCAGTACAGGTTGAAGGCAGGAAGGCAAGGAAAGCTTGATAAAATCTCGTAAGAGGGAGTAGGAGGGTTAGAGATGTTTCACATTGGGAAAAGGACTGGCAGAGATTATGGGAGTTGTGAGAAGCTTCAGAGGGAATGCACCATGAAAAACATAGATAAAACATATTAAGAAGAAAACCTGAGTAAGTACAGCATATTATAGAGTATGTATAGCCTTCACATTAATGTTCTTTATTTTTCTGACACATTCCAGGGCCTGAGTAGTCACTTAATCTCACTAATATCTTTTGAATCTACCAGAATGTAAAGGTTGCCCATTACATAACAAAATAAGGAAAACTTATATAAAGAATGTCTCTTAAAAGTATTACTCCCTCTATCCTCTATCACTCTGCTGCAAGAGAGCTAGGGAAAATTAAGGTTTCCCTTCACTGCTGTCTTCTTGTATTCCTCTACTAACATTTTACATGTCTGTGAGCTGAAGCTGTACAAAAGCACTGGTTTCTTAGTATTTGCATTTCAGATGAAACTTCGACTGATTGATAGATAGATAGATAGATATATAGATAGATAGATAGATAGATAAACAAAATGAACTACCTTTATACATACACAAACTCCAAGGTAATAGCCAAATTTTTTGTTGTTAGCAAAATTTTATTAAACAGGCACGTATGTGTGTGTGCATATACCTGTTTAATGGAATACGGAGGTCATAATTTGCTGCAAGACTGGCATGATATCAAGTTTCACCATTTTCCACAAAATCCCAAGGACTTTCATATTTTTGATGAAAATGGTAATCACCATACACTTCTGCAGCACTTAGGTCAATGGGCTATATTCTCTACTTACTACTGCAAAATGAAAAGTAAATTAGAGGGGGCACATGTTAGTGATGTTTTAATTCCTTTTCCCTCCTTCAGGAGGTCTTACTGCTTCTCAGTCAGGTATTGTTTTCTTTGCAAACAACCCCTTCTCCCTAAAGACAGTTAAGTTTTGAGGTTTAATACCATAGATTTGTCTTCAAAAATGAACACTTCATGTGGAGTGTATTTTCAGATAATGCATGACAATTTATCAGCTTTTTCAAGCTCATTAGTAAAGCTCCTCATGCCATGCAGGGAATAAGAAAGAAAAACATGCTTCCATATCAGTTATGCACTGTTGGAAAAAACCTTTTCAAGTTTTCTTTCTCTTCACTTCTCTGACAGTACTCAACTTTCAGTGTGCTTATACATTTGCTCCAAAATGCCAGGATTAATTATTCAGTTATCTGCAGCTATCAGACTTTCAGGTTAAGTTCACTAAATTAATGTCTGCTCCCATGGCTATTAGTGAAAACTATTTAAACTAAAGAACAGACAAATAAATCTGGAAAATGGAAAAGATGCATCTGTCTACTTCCACATATACAGAAAACTACTGTGAGAGGGTGGAAGTCTCTACTGAAGGATGCTAATGTACAACTAATATTCATACTACCTCTGTGGTAAGTGTGCAGCCAACATCCCACTTGTAAACTAGAAAAAGTGATTCCTTGCAAATTACCACTAGAAAAAATTACTACTAATTCCAGATAAATACTGAAAATGGAAAGGGAACATGCTATTCCTAGGCTTTCACACATCTCTAACTGTTGAAACAAGAATTCCCGGGGTTTTGATGTTTCCTTCACGTAATGTTTCCACTGATTTTGTTTTTTTTTTAAAAAAAAGCTTGTTAAAATTTAGATAAAAGTTCTGTAATCCTAAGGTGAAGTTGCTGATGTTTTGACAGTTATGTTTGGAAATCAGGTGCAAGTTAAGAGCATGCAGACTTGACTTTCAGCCAGCACAATCCTTTCATAGAGTGGCAGGCTTTTCTCTTGTAAAGTGCCTACAGTCAAAAATCCTTAAATCAATATAAATAAATGCAAAAGTAACCCATTGCCTCCTATTTTGCTATTGGCAAGGTGGGAGCATGAGAGGTGAAATATCCCAGTGCTTTAGCAGGAGAAAATAAACACCAACAGAGGGAAGTGAATTATCTTAGGTGGGACTTCTCTCACTGAACTTAAGATGTCTACATCTCTCATCTTTAGAGGTTTACTCTTTAAATGCCTATAAACTTTCACTTTCCTTTATAGTTAGCAGAGAGAATAAGCATTTTACGGTTGCCTTCATCTAACCTATTTTAGATATCTATTTTTGGATTAGATAAAATTACTGTCTGGATGTGTTTATTTTTCTCTGATGATTAGAAAAGGAGCCTAGGGTGACTGGATCAGCTGTAGAATCTGTATTTGGTCAGGTGAATCCCTGCAGCCTACAACGGCCAAAATAACTATATAAGAACAGAAAACTAAGGAGTGTCTATATTACAGCATGTTGTGCTACTTATATAAAGCTCTCCAGTTCAAGGATAAAGAATCCTTGAAGCCAAATTAAATACTCCTTGTGCAGATATAAGCTCCTAAAACCGTCCAACAAATCTTTAGAATCTTAGCTTGAAAGATCAGGTTTTGCTCTGGAGATACTTAGAAACTGAATGGTGATAAACCAGAAACAAACACAGCCTATGCATTACTTACCCCTTTCCAAACCTACAATCTAATAAATAATTCCTTCAGAATCTCTTCTAAAGCTATACAATAAAAAAGTGACAGCAAGAGCTGCTGCTGTAAGAAAATATTTTCACTTAGGAAAAGAAAAACTTAAACAAACCTCTCTTTTCTACATGCATGCTTTGCTTCAGTGGCCATGACGGTATGTAATGGGCTCTGTTTGAAGAGCGCTGCTCGGATTTGCTGCACTTGGCTGTTCAGACAACCGGGTAAGTGGCATATCAGCAGGGAAGATAGTGAATGTGTAAAATGACATTCTGACTATGGTCATGGACTCTGTAAGAACAGGTGACAACAGCAGTGGCCAAATGGGGCTTTTCTGACTGAACTGAATATTTATCTTAACTGTAATTTTTACAAATTCCAGCAATGCTGAAAAAAAAGAAGTCTGTCAAATCCATGCAAATATGCATACAACTAGTTTATTTAGCACATCTATTCTGTCTTTCCTCCTGTAAAATCCCTACATATTCATGGTGAAAAACTGCTTGTGCAATGCAATATCTTTCAAAAACGTAGGAGCTTAAAACACAATTAAGCAATACTACTTATGAAACCTAACTACTTCTTAGTATTTTTTTAATGAAACAGTAATTACCTTTCAAATTAACATTACCCGTTACTCAGGTCTATAGTTATATTACATTATCTTTACATTTGAGAGGGGTAACAAGTTTCAAGCTTGTGCTGGAGTGAGGGATCAAATCTCAGCCTGCCTTCCAGCTTTATCTTCTATAGTTGTGGAAATTGCACAACATTAATACCATATGACTTTAGTGATACATCTTCACAGAAGACAAGAGGAATGTAAAAAGTTATTTCAGAAAAAAACTATACTTATTTCAAAGGATTTCTATGTCTTTAAATAAAACATTAAAATAACTGGATGTTAACATCTAAAGACAGCTTCCCACTACTACAAAATCTTTCAATAAATGTTCCCCATCCCTGTTTGGCTACTACACCTTTTAAACAACTTTTGTAATTAGGAAAGATATTAGAACAGTGGTTTTCAAGCTTTTCCATTTTATAATGAAGGGGTGGAGCCATTTAGAACCTTCAGATCCTTAGACTGCTGTACAGGTGTTACAAACCTAATCTTCGCACAAATCTTCATGGACATGTTTGAAGTGGCCCATGGTTTTCATGGATTGAAAACTTCTTGGCAACTGATTGTAAAATACATCCCAGTTAGAATGCATATGCTACTTTTTAAAAGAAAGGAAAATGCCTCAGAATACACTAAAAATCTCATGACGCTGGGCTGCAGGAAAGGCCCACAAGTGTTGTAACTTACAGGCAGCAGAGTGACTCCTGCCTGTCTTCAAGACATCAAAGCTTCAAAACGAAACACTTATTTCCTCCCTCTCATGCCCTCATTCTCTATAAAGTTCGGAAACAGGCCTGAAAGAGTTTTAAGCAAATGTTTCAGCACATTTTTCCCCAAAATGTACCAAGAAATATTTTCTCTCTGATTCTATGCAACTGGACTTTATAAGAAAAATTAAAAAGACAAAAATACCCCAGAAACTCAATATTCTAATCTGAAGCTAATGGCGATTTTACCTCCAGAAATACCACTATTTCTACATAATAACCAATGATCATGGTTGACATTCAGAGTGGGATGTTATACCAACTGATAAAGTTAGACATAGTAAGGAAAGGCTTTTATATAGATAGGTCTTTCCTTCTCCTACAGTCACCTTCACTTCTCTGCAGGAGATCTGCATGAAACATCAGCTGCATTAACTGTGTCCAGAGACAGAGACTCCAAGAACAGAAGTTCTGCCTTAAGAATCATAGAAAGATAATGCTGCTCAGAGACAACATTAATTTCCACTGCACATTCTGTAATCTCTTTCCACTGGTGTCTTACACACAGTGGTGATCCAAAAGCCAACAACTTGGCTTGCCATACCGCTACCTGGGAAAGGCTAGTTTCCTCCTGGATGCACCCATTGACCAGAGAAGGGGTAAAACGTAGACTGAGTAACTCTTACAAAACTGCTGTATTTTTAATTTAAAAAAAAAAATAAAAAAATTTAAATAACAGATTTAGAACTGTGCCATTTCCAAATGTCTGTGAAGCTGAACAACAACTGCTAGCAGTTTGCTTCCACCTTGTTTCTCCTTTTGAGCAAAAAGATGGTTAACACTTATATGTTGATACTATGCACGCTCTGATCCAAAAAAGGACTGCACACACAATGAAAATATACTAATATTATAGTAAAAATCTACTTTAAACCCCAATTGCAAACATCTTCAGGTTTGAGATTCCTCTGGAGCATTTCCAAGGAAAAGAGACAACTACAATAAATAAGGTGGGATGTTAGGTAATATCTAGAATGCATTGACTAGTTTTCATTAGATTTAAAATGTCATGCGAATACAGTATTAGAGGAAACAACACTAATTTTTTCTCTTGTGAAACATGACTTAATAAATGTGTGGAAACACGCAATAGAAAAGGGACCAGAAACAGAAAAAAATTACTATTTTCTATGTAGAAACCAGAAATATGCTAAAAACATTGTCAGAGGCCAATAATTTAAAGCAGGATCTCAGTGTAGAACATACGGTTAGCAACGCTCTATCACTTAGCTTTCAAGGTACAGCTATAGATTATATTCTTACAATTTAATTGAGCCACTGAACAACCCCTCGCTTTTTTGCTGAATAGAAAAAGTGACTTAATCGAGGCGGCAAACTGTTTTCCTTGTAATAGCATGCTAGGGCATTTCCAAGCACCTGCTCTGTTAAAATTACAGCCATGCTTTTATCACAGTACACTGCAACAACAACAACAAAAAAAAAAGGTGGGGGGGAAGATAACCTTCAGATACACACCCCACGCCCCATTACAGTGAGAAAACCTGCACAGTTTATTTCTGTCATATACCTCAAACCTCCAGAGACAGCTCCCCTAAAACAAAGTACATGCTGCTGAAGGATATACAAAGGGAAGGACCACAATGTTGTTACATATATGAAAGCAGAATGTAAAAACTGACAAGTTAACTCACTGTAAAAGAAAACATACTCCTGTGATTAACCTTTTATACCAGTTTTCCTTTTCTGCTTTAATCAGCACAAAAATTTACTGGACCTTAACTATTGTGTTTACTTCCTTATTGTGGAAAATGTGGATTTGCCTTTCAAATAAAATAAAACACTTTAAAAAAAACCAGAAGTAGCATGATGATCTCTTCCAGAAGTTAAAAGAATTTATTTTTCTTTAATTCAAAAGCTTTAAATCTTAGTGAAATGGGCCACAGTGGAAAAGACCTTTAATATATTACTGCACCTTATAAATAGTAAATGATGTCGTTTGAGGTCAAGGAAAGAAATACTGCAATCCTATATCAACTGTGCATAAAGGATGCTGGAAGTTTCATATTCCTTACTCCTCCTTTCCTTTTCACTCTTTAATCTAAAAAGAAGCTTTATTTATAGCTTGTCTCAGAAGACCCTCCTGAAACATCTCTTAAAGGTATTTTCAGATGTATTTAATAATTTAACTTCTGCTTATATTTGACAAACTAAGAAAATATTGAAGAATCCTCCTAAAAGAAAAAAGTTTCCTAAAACAACAAAAGATCTATGGTTTGGATTGTCACTTATCTACAAAAACCTGCAGGATACTTTAAAAACTTGCACTTTTCATTTTATAAAGTACACAATCTCTCATCTTGGCTTATTTTTATAATAAATCATTACATACATTTTCTTTTAAAAATAGCAATTTCTGTAATTGTAAAACTTTTTTTTTTCTTTTTCAGTGCAGATTCTTGCTTGGCAGTAATGGGGGTGTACTACCTCTCCTCTCAATATAGGGAAAATGATTGCTGTACTGCTGCCAAAATCAATTTTGTCTGTAATAAGGGTAGCTACTGGATGATCTGTTTGAACTATCCAAATGAATGACAGACATGAGAGTGATTTGTGTGGCTATCCACAGCTATTTTAAATTAAATTGGCACTGGGGGAAATGCTGTGTACCCAACTCTGTTTCCCATACACTACATATTGATAACTGGTTCCCATGAAGATCTCATACTTGCATAATCAAACCAAGAACCAGGAATAAAACCTCCCTGACTTGCATCTGACAATGACAACTCCCTTCCATTCCAGAAAGAGATGCAGTCACGGACATCCCAAAAGATGAGACCTCATCCTAAAGCAGCTACAGGTCTTCTTTCCCCTCACGGTACCTGAGGAAAGGAAAGGGAAATGGCCTCTGAGTTTCTCTGCATACACTTTGTACCCTTCTTCTGGCAGTTCTATTTTCTGACATCTGTTTAAGTCTTCTCATCCATCTAAACGCAGTGAAGAAATATCCTGCAAGCAATTATAAATCTTTCACATCAAATAAGCCTCAAATGCTCAAATTGAGAAAGCTTAATATAAATATTTTATTGTGGATATTTGAGGTGAGAGCAAAAGAACCATTCATAGATAATACTGTCAAGATAGAACAGAGACAGAAAGACTATGAAAAAGTGCACATGCATAACAGGATTGTTAAAAGTTTGGTTCTTGCTACAAAAAGAGGAATTCTGTAAAGTTTAGCATACGTAACTATGGTCACAGTACAAATCCCTCATAATTCCCAGTCACACCTGCACACACTGATTCAGTGTGAGGCTGAAGTACTGCACGCAGAGCATCAGCTTCCTTATGAGAGTGGGAGAGGCAGGAGCTCCCACTCCTGAGGTTTTATCTAATCTGCAGTAAGTAAATGACCCTGCCAGCAACCTGCAACATGGGTAATTTCACTCCTTGATAAACTCATGGAAGAAAAATCCACTGAGTGCTATTAATTGTAAAATTCCTATGTCTGCATGAGACATCTCTAAGTCACAGATCACTAGAGGCAGAACAGTACTGTCAGAGAAGCATCATGTGTATTTGCCCTGTTCACACCTCCTCCTGTGGCACGCTGCTACTGGCCAGAGATGGAGCCCACGGTCTGCACCACTTCTGGTATTTAGTTTTTCTTCAAAAAATATTGCTACTTAACTAAGAAGCTTGAGTTCTACTGAAGTCCCAATGCCTACATGGTGGGATGGCATTAAATAGTGGACACAACAACATAGTCACTAGTTTAGCCACAGATTGTGACTTAGAAAAAAAGACTAATACATGAAATGAAAAGCAAATTAATATTCTATATGCAGCCACAACAGCAGAGACTAATCAGACTGTTAGTCCATTAGTAAAACCACAAGGTTTCACTCCAGCAGCTCTGAAACAGTAATGGGTTTTCCCATGAAAACTTGAAAGAAAAGGTGAAAAAAGGTTTGTGTGGTATGATGGAAAGGAATGCCAGACACAGCTTTGGTCAAACATTCCCATTAAATATTTTCCCATTACCCCCTGGGTTCATTCACAGGCCAACTGCACTGGCTATTTACCAAAGAGGTTTAAGATAATGTTTACTGATCTTTAGTGTTTTTCAATTTTCTAACCTTACCAGCATACCTTTTTAAAAACCCTCGTGAAATTAAAAACATAATGCATTAATAGTTTGTTTTCTCTTCACAGTAGGTATTCTGATTATATACGTCCTACCACTAAAGTGGTATACAATTGCCCTCAAAAAGTCCTATTATTATTTTCATTTTACACTTGAAATAAATGACTAATGATACCCTTTTGCTTCAGCAATTTGGACTAAATCCAACTGAAAACACTGAAATTATTTTAATGAGGAATGAGAGCAGATCAAGCTCATTGCAGAGACAGATATTGGTGTATTTGTGCTTTTACTACACATATTGGCATAGTGTAACTTCATCTACACAATGCCTAAAAAAACCCCAAAAATAGAAAATTGAAGTTACATACTTAAGCTCTGGAAAATGTACAAAAGGAAAAGAATGATTTTTAGTTACAGAAGACAAACTGAAGTCCTAGACAACACTGTGTGTTTATCTTTAATTACAACTTAATGCTATCTGCATTTTTGAGAGAGTATAAGGAAAAATGGAAACTAGGAAAGTAGTCTGTAGAAAGCAAGCAATTACTGCACTGCTGAAAAAATGCTGTGGTAAGCTACACACAAGATATTAATCTACCAATTTATAGGCCAATGATCTTTCCAACAAACTGCATGTACTGCTTACAAAATGCAAAAGCCAGCTTCTTGAAAATTCATTTGGTTTTAGCATGTCTTTATACATTTATATTTCATCAAACACTGCAATTTGAGAACAAGAACAGAACACTAATGAAAAAGCAAAAAATACAAACAATAGAAAGATCTTGAAAAAATACACTGCTTTTATTTTATAACACCACTTATAGTAATCCTTATTCTCTTAGATTCAAGTTGATATGCTTATCTGTGCTGTTCTTAGATGTGTAGCATTGAAGCTGAGAGCTAGACAGACTGATTGTAGAGGTATTATTAGTGCTGACTCGCTGAAAAATCATGTCATATAATCAGCATTTATAAATCTCAACTCTTTACCTATTTTCCATTATTTTCATTCAATCCATTATATTCAAAGCAGGAGAATGACAGTCTTAAATTTTTTTAACTACAAATGAAGAAAAACAGCAGCACTAAAACTCTATAGACAAAAGTGATTTACTACAGTCTTAAAAAGTACCATAAAAATATCACCACCTGTACAAATTTACAGTATGAAATTATGAACCTGCTGAGATTTGTACATACACTTATAATTTTACACGAGTGGCCCCAGTGAAGTCGCTTACTGACCCCTAACTTTGTTTTTCCAACAATTTCCTACTGTTGGTTCTCAGCTCCACATCTCTTTTGCATTTTAAAGCAGAAGAACAGAAATACACCTCTCAATTCCAAGAGAAACTGATGGCAGAACAATCTTTTCTGGACTCTCCGGTAGCATCATCTACCTCAGCAGGTAACAGTACCCTCTATTTCAGAGAATTAAAGAACAATTTTTCTGGGAGACAAAGTTAGCAAATGAAAATTATATTTCCTTTGAATGCAAAACAGAGGTTGGTGAGCAAAAATTCTCACTATTTAATGTCTTTTGGAAATACAGGATCCACCATTGACAAGGTTCTCATTCTTGCAGTCTTAAAGCTCAAGTGAAGTTTCTGTACACTGTTACATTCTTCACCACCACTAAATGGAGATGCCGTCCTGTCCACACCCAGACACTTAGCTCTGAGGATTCAAAAGTCATCATAAATGGAATTGCTAAGCTATTTTGCTTCCTGTGCCTAAGGACAGGAAAGGTCCTACAAGAACCTACCTCTCACACTTTATCTTATGCAGTTGTTTTCTCTGTCATGAAGTTTCAGAGGGGATACTGAGGCATTCATGTTTTGTCTCAGAAAAAGGTTATAAATACTTGGTTATAATATTTGTATCAGAAAATAAAAATCCACTAGAAAGGCTCATGAGTTAAGTTGAGGTTTGGTATGTTCCATAGGAGAAAAATTTAAAATCCAATTTATATTATCTTTGGAGAAATTCTTTAGTACTAAATGAAACTTCCAATGTCCAATGAAAATGTACTTAGAATACATGTTTAAAATAAAACCAGAGGGTTTTCTCCTCCTTTCTGCTTTGACATGAATTCTGAATTTTCAGTTTGCAAGACTCCTGCCACAAAAATCATGGATAAAACAAATTCATCCATAAGCAGATTTTGCTTTAGGATGAATTAGAAGAGAAAATGGGATTTGAAAAGTAAACACAAATATAAATGCTGTATAAATTATCTCCAGCACACTGTTTTGGTCTGCTGTCCCAGGAAAGACCGCTGTGCTGGGTTAAGAAAAGTGCAGAAGGAGAAAATACCCTGAAACAAAGCAATGAAGTTGCTATCTGACTGACTGCAAAAACTAATGGGAGGTAAGCATACCTTGCCATACTTAAGCAATGGCAATTCTGTTTGAAGATTTGACCCTGTTGTTTGTTACAATTTATAAGCCTGCGTGTACTCCTCAAGAGTGAAACGGCCTTTTTTCAACTCTGTTATTAAGCTTTTTCCTTCTGTACAAGGGAATAGCTAGGCAGTTCATGTCATACACAGACTCTTCTGTATTACAGATTCAAAATTTTAGGTTTCCATATTATTCCATTATTCTCTCCATATGGTTAGAATGGTATTTCTGATGGAGGATTCTTAATGATGCCTTCTTTTTGCCATGAAATTGTTGCATTTACACAAGCTAGAGCCCACTGAAATAATTCTATAGTAATCACAAGTCTAGTTTCAAGGACAAGTAGAAGTTTTGTCACAATATGGTATTTCATCATGAAAACTGGTGGAGTAAAGAGCATAAACTAGTAAGATTTTTAGGATTCATGCCACACTTGACCGATCTAGAAGGGTTCACATAAATCCTTGAGAAATGCAGTGGTAGCACCAAAGCAGGGATCTCCTAGTGCATAAACACCTGTCCCAAGATTATCTTTTTTTTTTAACTGAAAGAAAAATAGCACCTACTGAGGCCACTCTACCTCTGCCCCTTAAATATCGAGTAGAAAAATTACAGTAGTGTTAGTAACTCATTACCTGTATGAGGGGGGAAAAAAGCATATGATTAAGATTTAATTTATATTTTGAATATTTGACAAAAGAAAACTAAAATACATACCGCATCTGTAACTTCTATCTCATACAACTTCTGGAACGTCTCCCGATAAAAGAAAAAAAGCTTCCCACTGCCACCACCTTTCTTAACAGAGGTGCCTGTGACCAGTATTTTATCATCTGGGCTGAAACAACAATCTGTCCTGTTGAAGAAAACAAATCATTATTCTGGGCAAAGCAATAATTAATGTACAGGGAACTTATATATAAATTGCACTCCTTAAAAATAATCCTTTCTATTTGTTAATCCTTTCAAGACAAAGCTTTGAAAAATCTTTTGCCAGCTGTCAACTATTACTATAGTTATTAGACACAGTTCACATGTACAATTACAGCTGTGCACAGAATCTGCAAAACTGGCAGATCCAAGAAAAATCCTCCTCCCAACAAAATTATACTCCGCTCAAAAGTCTAGTAAACTTTTCAACATAAGAAACAAACAGAAAAGTATTTTCAAATCTGATTACCACCATAAAAATAAATCAATCATGAAATCTGTTTTTGCTGATAATACATTCTTCAGTGATGCAAGTCAGTGTGTTTATAAAGTAGCCAAAAATATTTGTTTTTTTACTTTTCCTCTGTGCTACAAACTGCAGTCAAGATTGAGCTGTCGAAGAACTGCCTTTCTAAGATCTTATTTCAAAAGAATAAATTGTCCTTAGAGTTGGATTTGGCTGTGCTACAGTGATAGAAATGCAGGTAATACCAATAAAAATATTAAATACAATACTTAGCACTGTGTAGTACAACACAGTATTTTAGTACCAAAGAATGCTGTCATCAGCACATCTAACATCATAACCTGAATTCATACCATGCACATTCATGTTATGTCTACTTTTCAATTTTTTTATTAATCATAGACCAAATAAGAATGAGGAGTACTTATATAGATCATTACACAAACATAAGGCAATGAACTGGCCTCTACCTGAAAAGTTGCTAATCTAATCGGACATAAGACATATGAGGCTGCAAAATAGAATAAAAGAAGCAAAGCTAGCTATGAATTATCACACAAACGAGATCTTTTAAAGAAATGTGAAGTACTAAACCAGACAAGAATCTGCATGGCACAGTCCTCCCAGTGCAGTCCTTTCTGCACAGGTGTGGACCTAGTGAGAACTGAGGAAGAGAACTCTGGCAGACCCCATCCTGCTCATCCAACTATTGGTATTTCTACTAGCTGGAGTAAGTTAGATACTTACATTGGAAAGAAGCTGGGCAGTCTTTCTGCTGAATTAAGAGGCTTTTTAAATTGTCTAATATCCCATATCTTTAAAGTATCATCTCCTATGAAACAAAAGGGATGAAGGTTAGCAATAAAGATTTTAAGTCAAGAATTCAGATGTGCAGAAAATTCGTCCTCTAATTCGGACACAAAAAGAACAGAGTGATATGGTAGAAGCATTCAAAATGGGGATGACTATGAAAGTGCAAGAATAAGAAGTTCCATCTGCTGCACTCCAGTTGATCAGAAACCTCTCCTTGGTGGCTCAACTCCATCATGGCAATCCCTCCTGCCAAGAACCATTACCCACAGTGGAATCGGGTTCCCTGAATACATTTATTCTGTGTGTGTGAGCGTTGGTGCTTTGCTACTACGAGTAAATTTAACTTCTAAGATATCAGAAGAAATTAAAAAACTAAACAAATTTTACATGTCTGATTTCCACCTGCCCTGAAAAAATGATCAGGAAGAATGGAAGGCACATGAAGTCTTCCCCCTTCTTTAGGAGGCAAACCACAACAAACTGCAATCTCAGTACAGAGAACAGGCCCTGGAATCAGTCAGAAATCCTTGGGGAAAGGGGAGAAGGGAAGCAAGTGAACCGACACTTTTCACACCCCTTCACACCACCTTTGGCCATAAAAGCCAAAATTGAGGTTATAGCAAGACATTTATAGCAATTCTCATCTGTGTTTGATAAACATGATGTGACTGTAGGCCAGTAAAAGTCAGGCTGTTTATTCCTTTTTCGAAAAGTTATGGCATATTAACAAAGTGAGAACATGAGGGAAAAAAAAAAGAGATTAGTTAGTTATTCTCAGAGATCTACACCTCTGCTGATCATCCCTCTGGGATACATATTTCCAGCATGAGACGAGCTACAGAATTTGAGATTTGAAGCACCTCACTTGGACACCTAGACATCTCATTGCATTTGACATCAGTGCCTCAGTGCTTCCAGGGGTGAAGAGAAGGACTTTCAAACAACAATTCTCTTTAAAAATATCCAGAGATTAATTTTAGACAAAAGGTTACAAAATCTTCCTGACCTTGGAGGAAAAGGAGGCAAGTGACTGGTAATCCACAGACCTGCTTGCTTCCAAAGCAGAAACCTTGCAGGGAAGTAATTTTATTGTCTAAAAATATTTTGTGGATTCACAGCCTTTGAGATCAAGAGCTTAAAGGAGGCCTTGGAAATAATTTTTTTAAAAAAAGAAAAAGTAACATGCTGTAACAAAAGAAATCAAGGCCAGCAGTACTCTTTATAGAGAAAGCAGTAACGTGTGACCTCATACATCATGTATGTTTATATTAAAGACTAGGATAACTCCTTACTACAAAATATTTTTTAAAAGCGGACAACTTAGATAAATGATGTCTAGAGCAGAGTATATTTCTGTTCATTGGGAAGCTCAAAAATGACAAGAAAGAAAAATGTTGAGTTCCTATTTTGGGAAAATCTGTTTTGTTATTGTTCCCCAGTAGACTCCATCCCAGGCACTTCAAAGCATTTGGTCTTTTAATGTGAACCCTCCCTTTTGCCTCCGACCCGCAACAAAAAAATGCTTATCGGCAAGATGTTATATCTAAAGCACCAGCACGTTATAAATATATGCAAAGGATACCATTTGGCCACTCTGCATATCTGCTGGATAGGGACAGACTTAAGGCTAGCAGCCAAGGCTGTTCTGTTCCCAATGGAATGAGCCTTGACATGATCTTCAAGCTGTAGTCCTGCCAGGCTATAGCAGGAGAGATGCAGGCAGACATTTAGCTATAGCTCTCCCACTAAAAAGAAAATGTAATCTGCTGGTTTAAAAAGTTAGAAGACTCTAGAAGGACTCAAAAAGTTGTGGTTAATTGCAAATAAACATTGTCTTACACTGTGCAGAAATAGATGATTAAATATTTGGAAAGGGAGAAATGCTAGTCGAACGACTTGGCCAATGCTGTGAAACTCTTACCGTCATTAAGAATTTCCTCAAATTCACTTTTTCTAATTAAAATTTTCTGTGTTGCAAATACAATATTGTTTCCTGAATCTAATCTGCATTTGGAGTTGAATTCACTGTCACTAAGAGAACAGACATGTTAACTTTCAAAAATACCAGGGATTTTTTCCAGTAGGATCCTTCCATCAATGCTTAAGGGGCTCCTTTACAAGAGCTGTAGCAGTACTGATCTATTTTTAATTACTTTGTATACAGACAAAGAGAGTTATGCTTAAACAAAAACATATTAACAGAATTTGTGCGGTTCAGTATGAAGCATCTAAAATAGTTCACTCAGATCTTTCAGGTTTTTTCTTGATGGCAGACTTCTCCAAAGCCTGGCAGGATTATTTAAAGCTTTTATAGTATTTTTAGTAGCATTTCAAACTCTGTTTTTCGCCATTTCAGTGAGAAAGATACCAATAAACAGGCTCTAGTTTGATACGATCAGGTCAGACACCATTATGCCAATGGTATCGAGCACTGGATTTATCAAGAGGTAACAATTAGAAAAAGTCCTTGGTGAGCCAGAAGAGGCATTTTGCAAATTGCTTTTAGTCAAAATAAGGCCAATGCACTGATACTACAAAGATTTTATCTGGTGGTTTGTTTTTTCTTTTTTTCTTTTCAGAGGATACTGACCAGGAACACAAGTACATGGATGCAAATGGGTCCAAAAGAAACAAAAGTGCTGCCGAAAACATAAAAAGGTCAGCAACACCCTTCAAGAAGCTCCTATTTTAAACAGGGAGCTCTGTGTTGAAAGCAAAGCTCAAACACAAATATTCACAGAGGTCACTGGGGAAAGCAGAGTGTGCTGGTTTGGCTGAGAAGGGGTTAATTCTCTTCACTGCAGTGCCTGTGGTGGTCAGGGACCTTTCCAGCTTTCCATGCTCTGCAGCGAGGGCAGGAGGCTGGGAGGGGCGGGGCCACGGCCGGGACAGCTGACCCCGACTGGCCAATGGCAGGTTCCTTCCATGCCATGTGACCCCATGGCCAGTATATTAAAGGGGGCAGCTGGTGCCCAGGGCACAGTTGTGGCTTGGGGATTGGTA
This sequence comes from Phalacrocorax carbo, assembly GCF_963921805.1. Classification (NCBI taxonomy): domain Eukaryota; kingdom Metazoa; phylum Chordata; class Aves; order Suliformes; family Phalacrocoracidae; genus Phalacrocorax; species Phalacrocorax carbo. The sequence continues at coordinate 15,953,052 of NC_087548.1, read as the reverse complement.
GTGCCAGGTTAGTGAGTGGCTGCATCATGTGCGGTTTGTTTTGGTGGTCCATTCCCCTTTCCCCCCGGGGTTTTATGCCTCTCATTGTTTTCCTTCCCATTGCATTTTTGTTGTTGTTGCTTTTAATTATTAAACTGTTCTTATCTCAACCCACGAGCGTTACCCTTCTGATTATCTCTCCCATCCCACTGGTGGAGAAGTGAGCAAGCGGCTGTGTGGGGCTGAGTTGCCTGCTAAACCACAACAGTCTTTTTTGGCACCCAATGTGGGGTATGAGCGTTCTTGATAATAACAGCTGCTGGTCACAGCACCATGTTCTTGTTTTTGCAGTTTGTGTTAAAGATTGGTGTTGGTTTGTTTAGTCTGCTGTGTTCTGCTGTGATAAGTAACATTTTGCCTAAAAGATTTGTTATGCAAACACTGGTTTTTAGCTTTATCTGGTATTTGGGGTTATTTCTGAAACCATTACTGTACTTTGGATGCCACCTTGTTGAGGCAATTAGCAATTATACCTCCTCCTCTGAGAGTTTTTATATGGAGGAAATACAGAATGGTATCTTTGCAACTTGCTTCTATGATGTCTCTGCCTCTATTACAACAACCTTTTTGTATCTTGAACATCCTTGGGTGGTTAAGATATACTTACTGTTAGTTTTTGGGCATGTTGTTTTGGTTTTGACTAAGCAACTTAAGAATATCACCCAGAAATCTGCCCCAAGGCTTGACAGTTACAAGTGGCAGGGCATGTGGGATAGCATGGGCAAATACCTAGGGCAGTGGGCACCCTCAGTGTTTTGGAGTTTCACCCCCAAACAAGTGCAGAATCCTGAAAAACTAGTAGAATATTTGGAGAAAGTACGTTGTTATGCTGGGAACTCCAGAGAGACACAGATCACTGCAACGTGCTGGGGCCTGGCCCATGTGTACTGAGCCCTGCTCAACAGTATTCAGTGCCCCCAAGGGGAAGAGAAGGTCTCTGGATTGAAATGCAAAGTGACTGGCACTGTAGTCACTCCAGCCCTGAGGACAGGCACTGCAGCCACTCAAACCCCCAGGACAAGCACTGCAGCCACTCAAACCCCCACCGCAGGTACTGGAGCTGGCTCAGAGAATCAACCCGTATCAGTTGCCCCCATACACAAGAAGAAACCTTGGAAGCGGACATCAACTCGTTTAGAACGGGATGATGAAAAAGCAGGGCCATCACGAGGAGAGTAGGAAGAAGTCATAAATGAAATAGAGACCACCCGATCCCTGTCCTTGAGCAAGTTGAGAGATATGCGAAAAGATTTCAGCTGTCGTTCAGGTGAGCACATTGTCACCTGCCTGCCCCAATGCTGGGATAACGGGGCCAGTAGCCTGGAACTAGAGGGAAAAGAAGCCAAACAACTGGGTTCCCTTTCTGGGGAAGGGGACAAAGTAATTGGAAAAGGGACACAAGCCCTCAGCCTCTGGAGGTGACTCCTGTCCGGAGTGAAGGAAAGGTATCCCTTCAAGGAAGATATTGTGTGTTGCCTAGGAAAATGGACAACCATGGAGAAAAGCATTCAGTATCTAAGGGAATTAGCTGTGCTTGAGATGATTTATGTTGACCTGGATGATCAACAGTCATCCAAAGATCCAGATGAAGCCGAGTGCACACGACCCATGTGGTGGAAGTTTGTACAGAGCGCACCATCCTCGTATACAAACTCGTTGGCAGTAGTGTCCTGCAAAGGGGACGAGGCACCAACAGTGGTGGAGGTGATTGATAGACTTTGGGATTACGAAACAAATATCTCTTCCTCGCTAGTCTCTGCTGTGGAGAAACTATCCCGAGAGGTCCAGCCACTCAGAGAAGGTATGTCCTGCTCCCCACCTCTACAGAGTAGTGTCTCAGCTGTTAGGAATAAGCATCCTTTGGCTCAAAGGAGGGGATGCACACCACGGGCCACCCTATGGTTCTACCTGCGTGACCACAGAGAGGACATGAGGAGGTGGGATGGCAAGCCTACCTCGACCCTAGAGGCACAGGTACGTGAGCTGCAAGGAAGAACAATCACTCAGGGAGGTTATTCCAGGAAAGCTGCTGCTCCAATTTCCAGTGAGCAGGTCCCCAGACAGAGAAGTAGAAGCACTGATATTATTTCTGAGCTTAATAGAGAGACTCTTGATTCACATTTACAGGAAGTGAGTTATGACTGCCATGATCAAGACTAGCGGGGCCCTGCCTCCAGCCAGTTGGAGGAAAGGGATAACTGGGCTTACTGGACTGTGTGGATCCGATGGCCTGGCACGTCCAACCCACAGGAGTATAAAGCTTTAGTGGACACCGGTACACAATGCACCCTAATGCCATCAAACTATATAGGGGCAGAACCCATCAGCGTTGCTGGAGTGACAGGGGGATCCCAAGAGCTAACTGTATTGGAGGCCAAAGTGAGCCTAGCTGGGAATGAGTGGCAAAAGCACCCCGTCGTGACTGGCCCGGAGGCTCCGTGCATCCTTGGCATAGACTACCTCAGGAGAGGGTATTTCAAGGACCCAAAAGGGTACAAGTGGGTTTTTGGTGTAGCTACCTTGGAGATGGAGGAAATTAAACAGCTGTCTACCTTGCCTGGCCTCTCGAAGGACCCCTCTGTTGTGGGGCTGCTGACGGTCAAAGAACAACGGGTGCCGATTGCCACCACAACGGTGCATTGGCGGCAATATTGCACCAACCGAGACTCCCTGATTCCCATCCATGAGCTCATTCACCAACTGAGGAGCCAAGGAGTCATCAGCAAGACCCACTCAGCCTTTAACAGTCCCATATGGCCAGTGCGGAAATCTAACGGAGAGTGGAGGCTAACAGTAGACTATCGTGGCCTGAATGAAGTCACTCCACCATTGAGTGCTGCTGTGCCAGACATGCTAGAACTTCAATACGAACTGGAGTCCAAGGCAGCCAAGTGGTATGCCACCATTGACATTGCTAATGCATTCTTCTCAGTCCCTCTGGGAGCAGAGTGCAGGCCACAGTTTGCTTTCACTTGGAGGGGCGTCCAGTACACCTGGAATCGACTGCCCCAGGGGTGGAAACACAGCCCTACCATGTGCCATGGACCGATCCATAATGCACTGGAACAGGGAGAAGCTCCACAACACCTTCAGTACGTCATCGTGTGGGGCAACACAGTGGAAGAAGTTTTTGAGAAAGGTAAGAAAATAGTCCAAATCCTTCTGAAAGCTGGCTTTGCCATAAAACAAAGTAAGGACAAGGGACCCGCACAAGAGATCCAGTTCTTAGGAATCAAATGGCAAGATGGATGTCACCAGATCCCAATGGATGTGATCAACAAAATAGCAGCCATGTCTCCACCAACTAGCAAAAAGGAAACACAAGTTTTTTAGGGGCTGTGGGGTTTTGAAGAATGCATATTCCAGATTACAGTCTGATTGTAAGCCCTCTCTATCAAGTGACCCGGAAGAAGAATGATTTCAAATGGGGCCCTGAGCAACAACAAGCCTTTGAACAAATTAAACAGGAGATAGTCCATGCAGTAGCCCTTGGGCCAGTCCGGGCAGGACAAGATGTAAAGAATGTGCTCTACACCACAGCCGGGGAGAATGGCCCTACCTGGAGCCTCTGGCAGAAAGTACCAGGGGAGATCTGAGGTTGACCCCAAGGGTTTTGGAGTTGTGGATACAGAGGATCCAAGGCCACTATACTCCAACTGAAAAAGAGATATTGGCAGCATATGAAGGGGTTCGAACTGCTTCAGAAGTGGTTGGTACTGAAGCACAGCTCCTCCTGGCACCCCAATTGCCAGTGCTGGGATGGATGTTCAAAGGAAACATCCCCTCTACACACCATGCAACTGATGCTACATGGAGTAAATGGGTTGCACTGATCACCCAGCAGGCTTGAGTAGGTAACCCGAGTCGCTCAGGAATCTTGGAAGTGATCATGGATTGGCCAGAAGGCAAAGATTTTGGATTATCAGCAGAGGAGGAGGTGACACGTGCTGAAGAAGCCCCACTGTATAACAAACTGCCAGAAGATGAGAAGCAATATGCCCTGTTCACTGGTGGGTGCTGTCGCCTTGTGGGAAAGCACCGGAGATGGAAGGCTGCTGTATGGACTCCTACACGACAAGTAGCAGAAACTGCTGAAGAAGAAGGTGAATCGAGCCAGTCTGCAGAGGTAAAGGCCATCCAGCTGGCCTTAGACATCGCTGAATGGAAAAAGTGGCCAGTGCTCTGTCTCTATACTGACTCCTGGATGGTGGCAAATGCCCTGTGGGCCTGGTTACAGCAGTGGAAGCAGAACAACTGGCAGCGCAGAGGCAAACCCATCTGGGCTGCCGCATTGTGGCAAGATACTGCTGCCCGGGTAGAGAACCTGGTTGTAAAGGTACGTCATGTGGATGCTCACGTCCCCAAGAGTCAGGCCACTGAAGAACATCAAAACAACCAGCAGGTGGATCAGGCTGCCAAGATTGAAGTGGCCCAGGCAGATCTGGACTGGCGACAAAAGGGTGAACTATTTCTATCTCGGTGGGCCCATGACACCTCAGGCCATCAAGGGAGAGATGCAACATACAGGTGGGCTCGTGATTGAGGGGTGGACTTGACCATGGATGTTATTGCACAGGTTATCCACGAGTGTGAAAGATGCGCTGCAATCAAGCAAGCGAAGCGGGTAAAGCCTCTGTGGTATGGGGGACGATGGCTGAACTATAAATATGGGGAGGCCTGGCAAATTGACTGTACCACACTCCCACAGACCCGCCAAGGCAAGCGCCATGTGCTTACAATGGTAGAACCAACAACTGGCTGGCTGGAAACATACCCTCTGTCCCCTACGGCACTGCCTGGAACACTATCCTGGGTCTCAAAAAACAAGTCCTGTGGAGACATGGGACCCCAGAGAGAATTGAGTCAGACAATGGGACTCATTTCCGAAATAACCTCATCGACACCTGGGCCAGACAGCACGGCATTGAGTGGATGTATTGCATCCCCTATCACGCACCAGCCTCTGGGAAAACTGATCAGTACAATGGACTGTTTAAAAACTACGCTAAGAGCAATGCGGGGTGGGACATTCAGGCACTGGGAAACACATTTAGCAAAAGCCACCTGGTTTGTCAACACGAAGGGATCTGCCAGTTGAGCTGGCCCTGCCCAGTCAGAAATCCTACATACTGTGGAATGGGATAAAGTCCCTGTAGTGCATGTAAAAAATATGCTGGGCAAAACAGTCTGGGTTATTCCTGCCTCAGGCAAAGGCAAACCCATTCGTGGGATTGCTTTTGCTCGAGGACTTGGGTGCACTTGGTGGGTGATGTGGGAGGATGGAGAATTCCGATGTGTGCCTCAAGGGGATTTGATTTTGGGCGAAAACAGTCAATGAACTGAATGGCACAATGCGAACTGCTATATAATCCTGTGCATCATCTCTATGTTATATCAATGATATCAGAGTACGAGCCTCCCAACCCATGGAAGATAGACTGTGAAACAAGCAAAGTGCAGCAGTGATGGAACGATGACTGACTCAGTATGCAGCAACCCAACGCCACACACACCATCTCTTCCACTCTGAAAGACTGATACAGCAGATGGAGCCCAGAGTCATGGACTGGGTGAACTCAATGGACATTTTAATGGACAATTTACAGGGAAGGTCTATAGACTAAGGGAATGATGTCTGTGTGTTATGTTAAAGGATGGGAAGGGGAGGGGTGGTGTTTGGTAAGGTTGTATTGGGTGGTATGGGACCTGGGCATGGTGTAAATGGTATGGAATAAGGGGTGGAAAATGTGCTGGCTTTGGCTTAGAAAGGTTAATTCTCTTCACTGTAGTGCCTGTAGTGGTCAGGGACCTTTCCAGGTCCCTGCATGGGCAGGAGGCTGGGAGGGACGGGGCCATGGCCGGGACAGCTGACCCCGACTGGCCAATGGGATGTTCCTTCCATGCCATGTGATGCCATGACCAGAATATTAAAGGGGGCAGCTGGTGCCCAGGGCAGGGCAGTTGCAGCCCGGGGTCTGGCGGTGTCAGGTTGGCAGGTGGTGAGCGGCTGCATAATATGCAGTTTGTTTTGGTGGTTCATTCCCCTTCCCCCCTCCCGTCCCTGAGGTTTGCACCTCTCATTGTTTCCTTTCCATTGCATTTTTGTTGTTGTTGTTTAATAATTAAAATAAAAACAGTTTTATCTTTCCCATGAGCGTTACCCTTCTGATTCTCTCCCCGTCCCACGGGTGGGGGAGTGAGTGAGCAGTTGTGTGGGGCTGAGTTGCCAGCTAAACCACAACCCAGCAACATATGAAATGAGAATTTAAATGAGAAAACGAGAAATTACAGCATAGGAAAGGTAGAGCGTAACGAGGCTTACCACAACAGAACACCAGAATACATAATGTTTATAAACTCTAAGCCTTTCTGTGAAGGCTTGTACGATATGCGTGAGGAGAGGCACCTTACAGACCAAGGTATATGCTTCTGCGTTCTGCACTGGCTCTCCAAGAGAAGCTGCAACAGCTAAAGAATGTCTTTTGGAAGCACCACAGGTCAGGACCACACTACCCTAAACCAAAAGCCTTGAGAGGGAAGTCACAAACTGGGGATCCTGCACTTACACTTGGAACAGCTCTCACCATCACCTGCATCCATACCAGCCTGGTCAAATATTTAAGTGCATCATCTTCTCTAAACATACGGAAGTGAAGGATACTGGAAGACTTTAAGAAAGCCATTTCAGTTCCAAGTGTTACAAAGAGTTGACTGTGCCTATTAAAGCTAATGAATGCATTTTTGGCATTGTTTGAAATGAACATCAGCATTCACCTCCTGAGAAATATTACTTGATGTAAAACTTCAACTTTTAAAGTGCTAATGTTTGTATTTACCATAAATAGCAATGTACTATTTCTCCCCAGAAAATAAAAAGTCAGTATACATGCATAATCCCTGACTATACCGGGAACCATGATCAAGGTGTTTCTACTTTTTAAACCAACTTCAAAATTAAATGTTTTATTTTGTAAGAAGAGAAATATAGCTGAAACTAAAAAAAAAAAACAAACCCCAAAATCCACCATCAAAAGGAAACACACAAAATAATTTCTGAGCTAAAAAATAGCATGTATCTGCATAAACTGATAGGCTTAGACGTGAATATTTTTTCTTGGGTTTAACTATGGTGAACTTATTTTCCTACATAAGATTACTAAGATGGCAGAGTCTGCACACTTTCTGTGGTATGAACAATGGATGAACCATCAAACTAATAGCTAGCATGAGATTAATGAAGTCATTGCTTCATATTATGACAAAAACTAACTCCATAAATTCTGTACATATCAGGAGTCCAAAAAATTTTTTCTATAATAGGACCCCAAGTACAGTCCTAATGCCTACCTCTTCACTGCTAAACAAAGAAAATGTTCCCCAAATACTATCTTCACTGTATTTAGAAAAAAAATACTTTCATGGTTACAAATGTGCCAAAATATCACTTTCTTAAGTTTCTGTCAAGTTTCTACCTAATACCCAACAACAGTAAGACTGGGAACTCTCAAAAGCAGCTCCTTAGCTTTTCAGTTTCCCTTGTGCTTGCAGCTGATCCCTCTCTCATCTCTCTCATATCCAACAAAGAATCTACATCAGATGCAGGAGAGTCAATCGGGCTTTCAATGAAAGTTCCCATTCCCCAAACAACTATCCTTTCTTTGATCCTCAGCACTTGGCAGGTGTGTTAATCTATGCATGCTGGATCCACATCTGCTTTTGTTGGTACAGATCCAAAGCAATACTCATATTAAAGCACTAACCAAACAAGTCAAAATAAGGTATGAATCCTTATTCTCTAGCACAGCACACACAGACCTTTTTGTTTTCTTAATACACTAGACAAAGGTAGCACTTTTATCTACTCTGAGTGGCCAAATTTTTGTACAGCCTTACATTCTGCAAACAATCAATCAACGTTTTATATAGCTTAGAGCAGAGTGTAGTAGATTAAACATAAGTAAGTGAAAGTCTGTTCAACACAACAGAAAATCTGGAGACAGATGAAGAAAAGCAGGCAACCAAAAGTGCCACATGCAATAAAAATAAGGAAAGGTCATTTATGTGATCTACATTCATAACTGTGAAACATAACAGAATTTACATAAATGGAGGTTTCATTCAGCACTAGTGTATATTTTTCACATAAGAATTAACCTTGTTTGCTGTTAATATTTAGCACACTGAGGTTTCTTTTCAGATCTTATAAAGCATGCCCGTGTGAATTTCTTGGGGCAAAACCACTGGCAGACAGATGCAGCATTTCACTTAGCCCAGAACAGAAAGATAGATGGTTCACCTACTTTCCAAGGAGGAGAAGGTTCTCACATAGTAATTGCCTGCATCAGTAAGGACCAGCAAGGTTGAGAGTTTTTACCTCAATTACTTAGGACTCATTCATGATGGGTACACTGGCAGTAGGACTCTGGATCCAGGTGCCTGAACAGCAATTAAGAAACAATCTAAGTTCCATTTGCATGCCCTAACAAGCCTTGGGCTATCAAGGACAAGACTACCATCATCTCACTCTGAAAGATGTGATCTGGGGAACACAATGTTTGGAATCTTAGAAACGTGGCAAGACATAAAAAGAAGACAGAGATGTAGCATCCAATAGCAGCTGCATATTGTTGTAAAAGCCACCAATGCCACTCTACTCTGGGGACAGGGGAAGGGGGAGGACACAAAGCAATTGCAACAACAGCCCTTGGCTTGCAAGCACATCCCCTGTTTCAGAGCTTTGCCATCTATGAATACCTCTTATCCTGGTATGTTGTGTATGTAATCTCATTCTGTCTACGTACCGAACTGACCAGATGTCCTGTACATCTGTTAGGCACAATGTTAGCCGACATTAACATATACTGCCTCTCCCTAGGCCTGTTTATTTGGCCTTGGGGCCATGCTAATGCATACACATAGCTTCTGGTTACAGCTGGTTTCCATCCAGACAGCTCAGATTGTATGCTTGCACCTGCCTGCAAAACACTGGGTAGACAAATCTCTGTATGAAAAGCTGTCTTTGGCAGACACCATCCTATCAATATATCTAATACTGGAGCAAATCAGTCTTCAAATATATTTTTGCCTTGTTCTGTTATCTGAGACTTTTTAATAAAAGTTTTATCTGAAGTTTAAAAAACAAGTGTTTATTTCCTGTTCTGTAGACATTTCAAAATTTTTTACCATTCAAGTACATCTTGGCCACTCACTTCCAGTCATAACCTCTTGACATTTGTCACATAAATTAGATAACACTTCCAATTAGAACAGAAAAGGACATTGCATAAGAAAGCTGCTTGTGGAATTAACTCCAGAACATAGATACTGTTACTGAGAAGCAGTAATCTTCCTGGAAAGAGCTAAGTAACGGAACTGGTCTCACTTTATTTTTAATTAAGCTAATAATTTCCTTTTGCTGTATTATTAATGCTAGAAAAGAAAACAGATCAGGAACCATGTAATATAAACAACAATGCTCTCTTAAAATATTCCTTAACTGCTGTAAAATGAGCTTTCAGGAACACAGTATTGTATGGTGTATCAAAATAAAAGATGCAAATTGTGAAACAATTCAGGTTTAAATCTCTAGTGTCTGATTTCACTATCTTACCTTCATAATAAACAATTACGTTTAATAATGATGCAACTGAAATTGTTTACCAAACCATTTCACTTAATAAAGTTAGAACTGCCTTACATTCAACACATCAAACGGTTCCTTCAATCACCTACCTCCCCGGCTGGCAAGGACAGTACCGTCATAGGAAAATGTCAAGCATGAAGTGTCAGTGCCTGGAGCATGGGCTTGCCTGCAGTGGAACTTTGTATGTACCTGTTTGTCAAACAAATGAAACATTGGAAAATTTTATTTTTCAAGATGGGACAAACATTTCTTTACAGCATTTTGTATACTCTGCTGCTATTCCTAAATTTAAACAGAAAGCCCTGCATTTTTAGCAAGTACAGAAGCTAAATATTTCTACAGCCTTTAAAAAATGTCATATATGTTTCAGAATAGGCTTTCATAAGAAGAGCTTGCATGCAAAATTTGACTTTTTCATAGGTTTAATTATAAAGTCCACATTTACATAGCATCAGCACCCTTGGAATACTCCCACTAGCACTGAATAAAGGTAGTTACGTCTGGTTAAGATAAAAATATATTTTAAGACAGTTCTCAACACTCCCCTAAGCAGGCGTATAGATACAAAATACCAAAATACAATATGCATACTTTGGAAAGAACTTAAAAGAAGGATTGGAAGAATTCACTTTTACCAAAATTTAGTCCCTGCCAAAATTCATGGCTTATATACTAGAACAAAGCTTATATATTCTGAGGTTTGTGTTCCATTTAGCTGCAATAAAATCCAAGTTTGGGAACGATACACCTTTAGTTTTAATTTTTTCTATTTTGCCAACAATCCTAGAGAAAGGCAGAAATTACTTTCAAGTTAATGTTTTGCTCTTGTATAAAGCTGACTTCTTAAGTCACTATTCAGTAAAATCCCTAAAAATGCTACTGAAAAGAGAGGAACCTCAAATTAAATTTTTTTGTAAAATCAAGCTTTCCTACTTCCCAACCAAAACAAAAGGTCTCAGCTAAGATAACAAGATGTCTTTCATACACAGGAAGGGATATTGGAAGAAAAGGGAGACAGAAACAGAGGAAGGAATTTGAGACAGGTTGACTCCTTTTTTAACACCTAGGAAATTACATTTCTCATTTACCCTCTTTTCCTAACATAAAACTAATTAATATAGGTTGCCTGTGCAACTATATCGCAGCTTCCCATATGTAGGACGAGAACTAAAACATGCCCTTTGCCATACGGAGAGGAAGAAGACAAATTAGTGACCTTAAAGGCCTTTATTTACCATAGTGATGAGAAAAACAGAAAAATATGCATTGAAACTTATATTTCCAGAGGAGGGTTTGAACATCATGCAGTAAGTCAGATCTAGAATCACACCCTGAACAGTAAGAGGACAAAATACTGAGCCGCTGGTTAGTGATTACTATGCAATCTAGATATTAAAAGAATCACAGTTCTACAGAACAGAAAAGGAGGATGTGATCACAAAATGCAAACACATGGACTGAATTAAGCTTGCACAGGAATCCTTAGTTACTGTATCTCCTAATTTTTGTCTATGCACATTACTAAGGCTCTTTTTATGGTCTTGTTTTAAATAAAAGACCCACACTAGTGAGGTAATTGATGTTGTTTACCCTTTCAAATATTTGCTCTAAATTTGTCCAAAAGCTAGAGAATCTTTGTGTATGACGTTAAAAATTATTGCAAGCTTATTTCTGTGTGCAGATTTACTAAAGTTTTGAGAGGAGTCCCATCAGTCATTTACTCTGCAAATGACTCTTCAACAAACAACAGAGGACTTCAAACACCAAGTAAATGCTTCTTATGTTATTTAGAGATAGAATGTAATAGCCTACATTTAGCCATAGTATTTGCTTTGAAATTACGGTCATTTCTAGCCAATCGTGCATATCCTGGAGAACATCTATGAACAGTTGCAGTTTATAACTGTATTTCTTTGGTGGGTGTGTTTATAAATACTAAGAAACATATTTTATGCATGCAATTACATGAAATTTTCAAAGGATGTGGTAACATATAAACTGTGAATTGGCTATCAGAAAATGTTAAAAAATGTTAAAAAATAACAAGCAATTAAAATTATGTATTCTCTGTCTAAGAAATACCATGGACAGTTGCAAAACCATTGTAAATGGTTAATAACGACACCTAAAAAAATGACAGAAAGATTACAACATGGTATTTAGCTATTTCAAATAACTTGGAAAAACTTCCTTAGGGCTCCACAACACATGTCTACTCAACACTCCCATCCCTCGCTGGCAACGTCACACCAACATACGTGTATTAAAATAACAACAGTTTTTATGTTTTGCTGTCTAACTTAATCCAAGGGTGGGTTGCTTGTTTTTTTTTTTTTCTTTCATTGCATGCATCCTCAATCAATCTGAAATTCCTTCCTTTTGTTTTGTTTTGGATACAAATTAAAATAAAGAAAAAGATTTGGGGTCCAACCAATGCCTTTTATGTTTTACTAGTAAAAACCTGAACTTCTATATATATGTAGGCAGACAGGCAGACAGAAAATCATATAATGTTTCAGTTTTGTTACTTTTCTATGGTCAAAGATACTGATTTTATTTAGCATGAATTTATGATTCCATTAATCAAACCTAAACTGTATCTTTCAGGAATTAAACAGCTCACCTTAAATTATTCCACCCACTATGGAGCCTTCTCAGTGAAGTACCTATACTTTGAACAGTTCTTACTCTTTTTCAGCGGTCCCATATAAAAATAGCAACATATAGTTATCCAAGACTCAGGCATTATTTGCCCTTTCATCACAGAAATGGAAACAACTGAACAAATTTAGCCCAAGTCTATCCAGCTTTGATGCCTTAGGACTTCATGCAAAATGAGACTCATCTGAAAGGGACAGTAAGATTGCATCTGCAATTCTGTTTGTCTTTAAAAAAAATTTGCTCAGTTTACCAGGAGGAAGATTGTTTTCCTAACTTTGAGGTCTGGAAGCTTGCCCTCCATATATTATTCTGCAAAGGAATATAACCCTGAATTGTAATACTAAATCAAATATTCTAAAATGATTGAAGGTTGCTCTAAAAATGATAGTAGGTTGAACAAGAAGTTTTTACATATACTGGCAAATGTTCATTGCAGTTTTCAAAGAAAATAATGTGTTTGGCCTCTGGCTTGACATTTTTAACAGATGTCTAATCTTGCTAACAAATCACTAGCAAAAAAATGGTTATCAGTATGTTTCTTGCTGGAAAGACATGAAACAAAAGAACTAATTTACACAATTCAAAAGTTTGATTCAGGAAGAGAAGGAGAGAGCATTGAAACACTAGATAAAGATGTAAACATAATTAGGGCAAAGTGTATTGCCCCTCTCCTTTTATTGCAGACGTGCCTGCTTTATGAAGTACTAGTAATGTGCCACCGAAAATTTCAGAAGTTCATCACTCCTTAAAATTTTTTAAAGGTTCTATTATTTCAGCAAATTCTGCAGTAACACACTCTTAGAATCACAGAATCATAGAATGGTTTAGGTTGGAAGGGACCTTTAGAGGTCGTCTAGTCCAACCCTGCTGCAGTGAGCAGGGACATCTTCAACTACATCAGGTCGCTCAGAGCCCCAACCTGCCTGACCTTGAATGTTCCTAGAGATGGGGCATCAACCACCTCTCCGGGCAACCTGTTCCAGTGCCTCACCACCCTCATAATAATTTTTTTTTTCCTTATATCCAGTCTAAATCTACCTTTCTTTAGTTTAAAACCATTACCCTTTGCCCTGTCAGAACAGGCCTTGCTAAAGAGGTTTCCCCCATCCTTCCTATAGTCCCCCTTTAAGGACTGAAAAGCCACAATAAGGTTTCCCCGCAGCCTTCTCTTCTCCAGGCTGAACAACCCCAACTCTCTCAGCCTGTCCTCACAGCAGAGGGGCTCCAGCCCTTGGATCACTTTTGTGCCCTCCTCTGGACCCGCTCCAACAGCTCCATGTCCTTCCTGTGCTGAGGGCCCCAGAGCTGGACGCAGCACTGCAGGTGGGGTCTCACCAGAGTGGAGCAGAGGGGCAGAATCACCTCCCTTGACCTGCAGGCCACGGTGCTTTTGATGCAGCCCAGGATATGGTTGGCTTTCTCTGCACATTGTTGGCTCATGTCCAGCTTTTCACCCACCAGTACCCCCAGCTCCTTCTCTGCAGGGCTGCTCTCAACCCCTTCATCCCCCAGCCTGTATTAATAGTTGGGGTTGCCCTGACCCAGGTGCAGGACCTTGCGCTTGGCCATGTTCTGCAACTTGTTTAAAGGCTTTCTAGCAAATAACTCCAGCAATATAAGCACTTACTTCCTAGCTTTGTATTAGCACATATATTTTTAAGCAATTACAGCTGACTGGACTTGTGTGCAACATGAAATGACAGGCAGAAAACATGAAGCGCATGTGAAAAAGGATAGAGTTGCACATACCAAAAAAACTAGGGTAACAGATAAATGTCAGGGTTTGCAATATCATTGAAGTCCTCAGAGAGAGGATGAGAACCACAAGATAAAAGGAAGCCAGAGAAAGGACTGGGAAGCAGGGGGTGGAGGGTGTGGAAGGAAAGTACATGGCTGGAGTGTCAGTAATGAATATACTTTGTATAAAAATCTGAGTGGATTGAAGGGGATCAATATGGGAAGTGAAGAAGACAGTGGCCACATGAAGTGTTTATCAAAAATGAATGACATACAGCGGAGCTGCATGGTTAGAGTACTGCATCTGACAACTGCTCTCCTCCAGAATCCTGAAAAAAACATGTTCTAGGAAAAGCAGAAGATAAACCTAGTCAGTTTGTCCACCTCAGAAATCCAAGCCACGTCCAAGAGAAAAACAACAATGCACTTAACTAATGAAATTTTTGAACTTTCCACATTGTTTCTAGGATACAATATTTCACAGGAAGATGACACTTTCCCAAGATTATAATGCTTCCCCATCTGCCTTTTTTCTTTTAATGAAACAATGAATGTTCCAGCCAAAACATTCTTCTTCCTTCTTGTTCGTAACATCTCCAATATTTTTTTAAAAGCAGAGGCACTAAATTAAGGAAGGCCTTGAGGAAAGCGAGATTGCTATATCAACCTTTCCCTGTATTACAGATGTGTACAAAACTTTACTCATTTATTAGTGTGAACAGTCAAGCATGCAACCATAATCGTGTGTACAACAAAAGAAACTCTATCCAATACAGACTGCGCCACTAGCCATGTGCGATCTGTTCCAGTTTGCTCCAGCACAGGGAAGGTGAATTCTGAACGGGGAAGCTCATCTCTAAAGATGCCTCCCATGCTCGGTTACCAGCTGTTCCCCCGCTTCCACATAAAGGAGTGTTTCCAACACTCCTTGAGAGAGCCGGATATTGGGATTTATGATGGTTTAAAACATGAGGCAGAAGGGCAGGACTAGCTGGGCAGAGATGCCAGACAGGCAAGTTCCAAGCTATGTATGGCTCTTTGAGACTTAAATGGGTGATTTCACCCGACTGAGATACTTTCAGCAAAATAAAATTAGCTGACACTGACAATATGCGACTGCAAAAATTATATTTTTTAGTAAACATAGGAGCCTTCCAAGACAACATATTATCATAGGCCAGTCTCAAGGTGACAAAGGCATGAACTATAAAGCTGCAAGAAGAAAACAAACAAAACAGCCAGAAACCTTCTTTTTAGTCACAACTGAGCAAAGCTGTCCAGGTCTTTGTTGAAAGTGATCCCATCAGAGACAGCCAGCAATCTCAGAGCCATGAGCACAGCTGACAAGACCGACAGGTGTGCACAGCACAAGTTACACTCTCCAAATGGCTATTTCCCCATCCCCCCTTCGGTCATCTCTATTGAAGGAAGCATATTTGCTTTGCTCTCTTTACAATCCAGAAAAGAAACATACTGTACTTTCTGGGTTTAGTATATCACTTACAAATTATCAGGTCTACATAGGCCAGCTGAATTCAGGAATTTCTGAATTTTTGCCCTGAGCATGCAGTTGCAGACTATATCAGATGCTTTCCTTAAATCTCTGTAAACATGATCCCTGGGCTTACAATTTATATGACATCTCTTCAATACCACTTCCCGTGGTGTAGAAATAGATGCTGTTTCAGTAATGGCCATACTGATGCAAAACAAGATTAACTTGTGAAATTTGAGGTTTTAGTGTTTAGATGATGAAACTGTTATATGATTTGCTCTTCACCATGATTTTCTAACTCAGTGACATCTACATGTATCATTAGCAGACCTGAAACACTCCTTTCTTACTCTCAGTCCTAATTAACCAATTATGAATACAGTAATGTAACATTATTTGCCATAATCAGGACATCTGACCGACAATAGTATTTCACTGTCCTGCATGCCCATTGTATTCTCTTGTGTTGCAACTAAGGCCGTTTTCTGGGTGGAGGGATGATATTCAAGGGGAGGCAAGTCTTTGGGATTTCTTTCTCTCTCACACTCAGCAGTGGTTCAAATAATCTTTCACATGTATTGCATAGAGAAGTTTTCCCAGTTATTTGCAATTACTGAACAGATAAGACACTTGGCTTTTTTTTTTTTTTTTTAATATTCTGCAGTTTTCCTTCAGCAACTGTTTTGTGCCGAAAAACCTACATAACCAGGGAAAAAAAAAGGGAAAATAAATTAGAAGATAACAGCTCTGTAGCTATTTTTAAAGTTTATAAAATCTTCAATCCCTTGCAATGGATCATGCATTATTCATGGCTCTATGAACGAAAATAAAAACACAACTGAGAAATGCTTAGTCAGAAAATGTTGGGCTGTTATGGAAAACAGCATTCTCAGAAGAGAAGCCATATAGCAGCATAGCCAGTCATGGTGAAAAATGATTTAGCATCTGTCAATTGCCATTGATAGAAAAAGTTGATTCCTACTGAAAAAAACCCCAAACCTCTAACATTCACACAGAGGACAATGAGGCAAGGTACCCAATGCATTTGACTATATGTGGTTTTAGACAAAACAAGGAAGCAAGCAGGCTGGCTTGCCTTAGAGATGTCTCTGAACCACTGCAGAGTCTTGAGAAAGACCTTCCTATCTGCCCATACTTCCTTCACCACTTAGAGTATTTGATTTCTAAGAATATTGCTGACCACAGAAACAACTTCCTCTTGTTTAAGTTAATTCATCAAGAAAGATTTAAGAACACTATTTTACAAAGATGGCTTCTTAACAGCATTGCTTAATATTTGCCTAATGGTTTGAAAATGAAACCCCAGCTGAATGTTTGGCTGCACTGTTAAACTTTGCATTTGAGAAAATAGTCTATCTTGGCCACAAAACCGATAAATATTACTAATAAAAATAGCTTTTGGAAACTATTCAGTTGGCTTCCTTTGGGGACTTTTTACACTGCATGAGAAAAACATACAAGGATGTAAAAGAAACATTCCTTTGTATATTTTCATAATTTATATAGCCCATCTCACGCTATCCTAGCAAATTTATGATTTTCCTCCTTTTTACTATCATAAATATGGCTTCTGTAAACAAAAAAACCCCCAAAACACCCAAAACCCCTCCTTTTGCCTCTCTCAAAGATAATCACTCTGACACTTGCCCAGCTGTTGAAGGTTCCTTTACCTTCCAGCAGAAAGAAAATCTGACCAGAGTTATTCAGTAAAATTTTCATTAAAAATTTAGTTAAGATAGACCCCCACTGAAAGTCCACAGATTGCTTCAAACTCACCTATGCCAACACTGGATGTTTCATGTCAATTAAAAGTAGCCTTTTGCCTATTGGCAATAACCAAACATATATAAACAGAAAAAAATAAAGAAACTACAAAGATATCTTTAAAAAGCAATTACCACAAAGTTATTCCCACCATAATTCAATATAATTTTTCATATTATTTCAGTCTTCAGTGCTTCCAAAGCTTAAGATGCATTTTAGTGATCTTATAGAGGTACAGTGTGACAAAGTGGAATACAACTTAAAATATACTGAAAATCACATAGAGCTAACATTTCTGGTTCACTAATACTTGAGCCAAAAAAGGCGTAGTTTGCAATGAGTTCTCAAAGGTGGCTGTGTAATAAATTTACTCACTTGTTGAAAAAAAAGTAAAATATGATATTCCAACAAGATAGGTGTATTTCTCTAATGAACGTCACTTTCACTAAACTTCTTGTAACAGTGAACTATTATTTCTACTACATTATTTGATTTTTTGATAAAAATGTACTGCAAACCATCATGCTGTATTTTCTCTGCTTATTAATTAATACAAATTTTTTAAAACATGTTTTTGGTTTTATTTATTCAGGTGGAAAGGTGAAAAAGGAAGAATGACTCATTTAAAAGGGTAAGTGGTATTTTGCCACATGAAGTATTTCAGTGATAAAATGAGCATTCCTAACTCAGAACCTCAGTGGTTTATATGTAATGTTGCATAAGGTGGCTGAGATTATTAGCTCAATATATTTAACACTGATTTTCAAGGACCATACATATTTAAAATTTTTTTAAAAGCCTCTAGACAAAAAAAAAATGCCATCATCATTCAGCAAAGTAAGTTGTCACGAGAAGCTGTTTTTGAGAAGTTAAAGAAAACACCTCTTCTTCTCTTACAGGTCAGCCAGGTACTTGTGGATGGTGGGGGATACACATTTTTTTAATTACCAAAGATACGTTGCCATTAATCCCCAAGACACAGTGCTGTTAAATGCCCACAACCTCAGTTAACTTTAACTCAGAATTTTACCCCATGAGTTCATCAACCTCAGAGTTATGTATAAGTAAAATGTAAAAGTAAGAAGCTGGCTGGGAGAAAAAAGGGAAAAAATATAACTCAAGAAAACTTTATTTTCTTTTCAAGCTGTTTTCCTATCTATCAAGTTCTTTTCCTATCCCAGTTTCATGATTACTTCTTTGACATTGCTTTTTCTTTTCCTCCCAATAATTTTAGATAACTGACTAGCTAAATAAGCAAATAAAAAACCCTACATATTTGTAAGAAAAAAATTAGCAAAGTGGAAAAAGTTTTCAAAAACTGTTTTCTGCAAGTAATTTATGCTAACTGAATACAGTGCTCCAGAGGGAAAAGAAACAAATTCCCACTTAGCTTCAGAATCTGTAAACTCTAAGTAACATAAAAAATTTACTGGTTTTACAAGCAAAATATTACAGTGTTAATCACTGTCTCCATTTGTACAATACAAATTTCTTGAAAGCTCTTTGACAAAATGTGGTTTTGTTCAAATACAACAAATTACAACTGCATACTGCATTTGAATTCATTCAGAATTTAGCTCAGAAATAACGTACTATCTTACATAACTCTGGCAGTTCAGGTTTTCTGGTAGCATCAATTTTAACCCAAAAAAATGCTTTAAAATCTTTCATAATTAAAGATACTTTGTAAAATAAGTTAAATTTAAAACCAAGATTTCATTGCTTCTGCCAGATGAGGCTCTGCTATGCTTGGATATGACTTCTGACACGTAATGTTGAAATGATTTGAAAATGAATGTTTCCATTTTAAAACACACCATATATTTATCCCTCTACACTGCACTATACCCTGTCATATCAAGTTTCCAAGCTAGCCTACAGAGCAGCAATCAAGTACCTAAGCATTAGGTAGACTGAAAAAGACCTTGTAATATCTTTTAGAAAAATGTGGGTTGCTGTTTTACAGTGAGATTTCCCAATATATTTCAAATATGGATTGCTTTTAAAATGAGTTTTCTTTTTTAATAGATTACTGTTTAAATATGATAGGGGAGAATTCCTTTTTTTGGAATTAATGTTCTTAAATCAATTAATTTCTTCTGTCTCATTTAATATAAATAATAATCTGATTATTAAAGCTATGATAATGTAAAAATGTCCTAATCAATTCCCAGGACTCCCTCAACTGGGCTGCAGTACCTCCATACCAATTTGTCTCTGAGGAGTATTGAATCATTACAAAATTTTTCATACTGCAATTAGCCTTCTCCTCTAGCATTAATGTTGCTTCCAAACTCCCTTTACTCTTCTCTTCCTGTGTCCATTTTTTTTATGATACTCTGTAGTATCTCTCCTGGCTACAGTTCTCTTTCACTACTAGCATCCCTAAAATTCTTCTCCATCAAACAAAAATATTCTTTCCATTTTCTCATCTTAGCTTTCCAGTTTTATTTCAGCACAATATTTCACACTCATGCTTGGCAACTTTGTATTTCTTCTCCATCAGCAGTGGCATCTTCAGAGGATAGGAGGATACATGTGAAAGTCATATCTCAGAAGTCTCATTTACATCATCCACTTTTCACCAAATAGCTCAATTTTTCTTTCTCTCCATTACTCTTTTTCACACTTTGGCCCTTTCATCTAATACTGCCTTCTCCTCCACCCTCATTCCTTGTCAACCCCTTTAAATTCCTTCCTCAGAGTCAAGTATTTATCCCTGACAAATCCAACAATGGTACACCATCCTCATTCTCAACAGCCTGGGAAAAAATTCTCCTTCTTTGTTTTATGAGGTCCAGTATTTTCTGTACACCTTCTACATGTTGGCTCCCTTCTTCTCTATTCCCTCTGGTGTGTGATTCTCTCTGTTTCACTGGCTATTCACCGTTACTAAATCCCCTTGGTCACTGAACTTCTCACTCTACAGTGTATTTTTAAAAACCTTCACAACCATTACTACCAATACTTTCATACCATTAAACTACCTTCCAAGAAAAGGTCCATAATTCTTTGGCTGTTGAACATCTCAGTTCATCTAGACATCACTTTGTGAATGTTTAACTGGCAACTTAAATTCAACGTGACGAAAGCTGGGGTTGTTTAGTCTGGAGAAGAGGAGGCTGAGGGGAGACCTTATTGCTCTACAGCTACCTGAAAGCAGGTTGTAGCGAGGTGGGGGTCGGTCTCTTCTCCCTAGTAACAAGCGATAGGACAAGAGGAAATGGCCTCAAGCTGCGCCAGGGGAAGTTTAGGTTGGACATTAGGAAAAACTTCTTCACCGAAAAGGGTTGTCAGGCATTGGAACCGCCTGCCCAGGGAGGTGGTGGAGTCTCCATCCCTGGAGGTATTTAAAAGAAGGGTAGATGTGGTGCTTGAGGATATGGTTTAGTGGTGGACTTGGCAGTGATAGGTTAGCGGTTGGACTCGATGACGTTAAGGTCTTTTCCAACCTTAACGATTCTATGATTCTATGATTTTCTTTTCTGGATGACAGATCTCTTCAATTTCCCTGGAAGATCTAGCCTCTTTTAACCATTTATTATAAGAAAAATGTTGTTATATGCATCACAATGTGTCATCTACTTTCTGTCACATATTGTAGAACACACTGTAATAAATCCAATCAATAATCCATTGCCAGTATTATTACTTTGATGTCTTTTATCTCTTTGTTTCCCTGATAATGGTTCTTCACTTTTAGGAACTGCTGTTGCCTCATTTTGTCTTCTTTAAGAACTGTATTTTACCAATGACTTATATATTCTTCCAATAATAGCAATTACAGAACATTCAATTAATCCTTGAGAACATCTGTGTTCTTCTCACATAAAGAAAAACAAAGTCAAAACAAACAAAACCACCACTCCCTTTTCCGTAACACACATAGATCTAAAATGTCAATTAAAAATGACCCCCCCCCCAAAAAAAAAAAAAAAAAGAGAGAGAGAGAGAGAAGTAGCAGTTGAGCTTGCACACTGCCTTGCTTTTGTTCATTGGTATAAACCTCTTACCAACTTTACACCAAAGGATTAATTTTCTGACCTAACCACATTTTTTTCGGAGAACAATCAAAACTGAAGCTTGTTTTATACATGCAGACACACAGCAGCATGCATTAGCACAGACCTGCCTTGCTCTCCTACCACAGTGCAACAGCCAAGAAACAACAGTAACCTGTCTGGAGTACAGAAAACATTCCTACATCCCTGTCAACTCCTACCCAGATTGGCACCACACTTTCACACAAAAAACATCAAAATCAACCAGGCATTTGCACATTTGTGACAAGTGACAAGCCAATGGCTGGCAATGCAACGCTTTCTGCTGACGAAAACAGGTGTTCCTACTTCTGAAAAATCACTGAGGCTCCTGAGGGTGATCTTGAATATAAGCCAGTCCTCCTGTTACAAGGGCAGGAACATAGGACCTGTACTAGCCATGCTTTTGCAAGCCCTGGTGAAACAGTCTCTATAAAGCAGAGCAATATACTCTGGTGACCTCAGAAGATGAAGATGGCTTACAGGTCTCAGGCTTAGTCTGCTCTCCATATGAGACCACAGACCTGCACGTTGGCGAGGTCAAGAAACAGACTAGGGAGCTAGGATACAGTGCCATTTATATGCTCTTACCACAGTATGTGCTGATCGCAGCAGCTACTTTCATCAGGAGCTCTTAATGACCATAAAAAACATGAACCATGACTATACAATGAATTGGATGTTTTCAGAGTATTTCACTCTTTGTATGTGAACTAGCACAGTCCTTTCTAATCTGGCCATCCTATCCCAACCTTAGTAAAATTTATATTTAACTTTTGGTGTAATGCATTAAGTTTTAGTGGTGACTACAGGTGACTGCTTTGAGTACAAAACAGTCACAAGCCAAATCTGGAAGTGATACACATACATGGTAAAAAGTGAAATAGTAACAATAAAGGCATATTTTTGAAACCCTACATTTGCTTAATCTGAATGAAAGTTACATATGTTGAATTATCCAAGAGCAACTTTTCTAAATTACTAGAGCTTAGACTGATTGTACATACTCAGAAATTCTATTAAACTAGGAACTTCACTGTCAGTTTCTGGGCTTACTTAGACACACAGAGACATACTGTATATGTATTTACACATAATGTGTGAAATATATAGATAATCATATCCAACTACAAACCTCTCATTCTCTATCTCATGAGAAATTTAGAACTTGGTTCAAGGAAGGCAGCTGTTCCATGGATGTATCTGATTTCAGTCTGTGTAGTATCACTGCAGTCATACATTAAATAAAACACAGCTGGACAATGCTCCACCTATTTCACCACCCTCTCTGCTAACTGTTTAGCACTAACATCTGTTGAAAACAAACTTTAGGAAATGGGGAGATCATGAAAAAAACCCTTTAAAATATTTTGCACTGGAAGAAGTTTTAATTCTTTGTAAAGAAAGCCTCACATATATTCAATTTGGTTTTAATTATGAGATTTATACCTAGAGTTGAAAGAAACTTGCTGACTGAAGGCTGTCTTACAAAAATATATTATTATTACAAACACCTTCCATTTTGTATGATTGGTTTAGTTCTGTACCTGCTGCCAAGAGATGGTGTAGTTGTGCCATTTGTCTTCTCACTGATAACACAAAAATAGCTTCTTTGGCTTATAATCTTGTTATGAATTTTCTACAAAAGCCATGCAAACTTCTTTTAATTAAAAGTTGACTAGACTTAAGAGATGTTCTTTAGAAACTGAGGGCAGTCTGTAGTGTATTATGGCCAACTATTTAAGTACATTTAAAATTGTATCCTCACAGAAGTGCACCTTTCAATGGATGCAGCCATGAAACAATCATTCTCTACATAGAAACAGCTTGTTCTTGATCAGACTTCCTCTGAGTCAAGTGTATGTAACCTAATTTTACATAAAAAAGCTATAACGTATCTTCTTTCTTTAGCTTCTCAATTTCTAACAGATTAATGGGGAATATTTTTGTGTTAAATCATGTTTCTTCATGTCATAAAACTGAGCACATTTCAAAATTAATCACTCTTACTCAAACTAAAAAATTAAAATACTTTTCTGTTTCTCTTTGATAAGTTTATTTTTTTCTAAATTAAACAGTTATGAAAAAGGTTATACATAAGCACTGCACAACATTAAACTACCATTTTCCACTTTCTGATAGTGGTCAGTAACACAGGAATACATTAAAATCCCACAGCTCTCAGATGGGAAGAATTTGTTACACATCTTCCACATCAGACCTCTGGAAAAGTTAGAAATTTGGTAACACTTAAAATTTAAAATGAGAGCAGAAAAAAAAGAAGTAAAAGAAAAGTTTACTCTGCTGTAGTAATAAGAAGAATTGAGATGGGAAATATAAAATATATTTCTAAAAGTTTAAAAATTCCAAATCATTGTTTTAGTTTTGAGAATTTTGTATTGTCTAAAATGACCATTTCATTAAAGAAAAACCCTATTTCTAATTTCCTTTTCTATTAAAAAATCCTAGAAGAACCTAAAAGCCCAACTCAGCTAGCTCTAAGTAAATTATTTTCTAAAATTCACATTATTCTCTATTAATACTGCAAAATAGAAAGCTTTCTGAAAGTTATGAATTGATGGGAAAAGTGACACCTGCAAGAGATACATCCAAATATGAAGCTGGAAGGGGGCGAAGGACCCATAAATTAACCCAAGAGATAGAGCAAGCATACACGCAGAGAAAGCATCTAATATTAACTCAATATGTTCCACAGATCAGAAGTAATTATTTCCTACCTTTTTTGTTCTTAAATAAATCCACTGTAACAGCTTTCCTTTTGTAAGCATTTTAAAATATGGGAGGTTTAGGCTTTTCTAATAAAACAAATCTAATGACCAAAAGCTGTACAGAACTAAACTTTTAATTGCTTTTATGAAATTCACAGTAGAAACCTGCTGTTCATCTCCTCACTAGCTTCAAGAAATAGTGACATACTATGAACCACAATGAGAAATATTTGGATGCAAAACTAGCTTCCTAATATACATATCAAGCACAAAATTATTTTTGTATTTTACAAAACCTATCAGGTTCTAGACCAATTAAGTGTTCATCTTGCTTGAGCAGTGAATACACTACAGTATCTAAACCCCATTTTTCTGATAAGCCAGACCACTCTGGACCTCACTTCTTGTTAGAATGAAAGGTAGCACCTGTACTTTTAACTTTTTGCCTCTACATAAAAGGAAAATTGTCTCTAAAATAACAAAGCTAGCTCAAGAAGGCTCTTCTATTTTGGTCTCATTATTTTTCTTTATTTTATCTATTTCTGTAACATTCCTCATGTTACTTTAATGTTAATAACACTACAATATTACTAAAGCCAATCACGTTGCTATAATGCCTACTCTTTTCTTCCCAAATTGTCATTTTTAAATTATTTCTGTAAGCTCTACTGCTATTCTTCTAAATAGTAAATCAACAGAAGATATACAAAGCTTGTGGGATAAGCCTTTTTCCTTTAACCATATATGAATCCAAAGTAAAATCCTTTATGCTATTTTCATTGGGGTGTGACAGACTTCAAGATTTAGAATTGCCTTTCATCACTATATTAGATAGTGCAAACATTTAGATAGCTCTTAACTATAAACTGTTTATTACATAAGAGAGAAATGCACTTAGAAATATAGCAGGGTGCATTTTATCTTAGCATATGATTGTCAGATTCTTTACTGCAGCTAGCTTCAGGGTATAGATAGTGATGTACTGGCTAAACCAGACGTATACAAAAGGAATAATATATGAATCTGTTAATATTTGCTGCTGGCAAGCTTGTGTGTGATTTCCAGTTTCTGAAGCAGAGGTCTGGCACATATACTTATGGAATGAAAGGGTGGGATATTATGGATATGGAAAACTTAAGGTAAGTTTGAAAGGGGAATATAGTATATTTGGATATCTTTCATCTTGTATTTACACAAGAAATTTCCAGATGTAGCCAGATGCCCTTTTCAAAGCATGAAGCATGTTACATACCTGGGGGAACTTGGAAGATTTGTCTGCTGTTTGGCTGTGGTAGTGATACTCAGCAAATTTAAGAATAGACATTGCAAATAATTTCTATTAAATATTGACATTTCACTGGAATAATTTTAATCCTCTGAAGGTATCAGTATAAACCCCAAATTCTATATAAGCAAAACCAAAACAAAATATCCAGACATGTCAATATTCCATGGCCAAAATAATTAATAAAATCTAGCTGGTGTGAAAAGAGCATAATCTTGGAATGCTGTGATAGCTCAGATACCAAAGACACACTATGATCTTTGCCTGGTAGAAACTATCTATAAAGGCATACGCACACTAGTAGACAGACATAAAACATACTTTTTAAGAATTAGGTACTGAGACCTATGTCCTTTGCATATGTCAGCATATGCAAAAATCATCCTGTAACTGTGCAAAGATCCAACAATCTCAACTTCCCAAAGCGTGGGTATAGATCCCCTCAAAGGACCTTCCAATTAATGAAGAAACTATTTATAGCAAGCCTCAGATAGTACTAGTAGTTTTCGTTACCCTGTCTTGGCAGCATCAGCTGTAAAATACATCAAGAACAGCAAAATAACATGTACAAGAAAATTTCCAGGTAAGATCTGGGCTTGGATTCCCATTCCAAAACAAAAGGGTCACACTATTTAGGCCAAAAAAGACAAAAAAAGTATCTTACATGATCTTTTTGCATGATCTAAATATGTGTCCTTAGTTGTACAGTATTTCTTCAAAATGGCTCCAACACTTGTAAAACTTTTCGTCTCTGACAACTCTACCTTATAATGTTGTACTGCACACCACAAAATTAAAGCTTACAAAAACCCTTTCAAAGCAAACCATTTCTAAATACATTTCTGTATTTACCTTACATCTATAAATCATGGAATATTTGGAAAATACTTTTAATGTGAGTATTTGTAATTAAAATGTATAGCGCTTAGATCTGCTTAATTTCAGTGCATACTGTGATATCCCACTTTTTTCCCCTTACATTTTGAGGATAGGGTGGCTTAAGGGAGTTTGGAAAACAGGTTTTTGGGATTACTGCTTGATCACACCACTTTTGGGCATATTCATGTGGGCTGTATATTAGTATAGTATTGGGTTTCATTATTATTGTGCATTTTAAGTTCTGTAAAATCACTTTGAGCTTTAGCTAAGTAACTTAAAACTGATCAAAATACATAAAGTATTCTAGCAATTTAAAATCAAAGTAAGGTTTTAAAAACAGGAAAAAAGAAAACACTAGCAAAGCAGTAGTTCAGCAATACTGTAGTAGATGCTGACTTTCAAGCTGAAGAATTGAGTTAAACATACCACTAGGTCTTTTATGAAACAAGAAAGTAACAAAAAAAATAGAAGTTAATCACTAGCTACAAAAATCTCTCCCTGACCACCGAATCAATTTGTGTTTAATGAAAATTAAATTATGTTGAAAATCATAAAACATTGCATCTTTCCTTTTCAGCTTTACACTACATAAAAAGACAAACCTATTACAGATACATCTGTCAAAAATAATTCTTTACTACTTACAATGCAGCCATTAGATACCTAAAAGCTTATTAAAATTACTCAAGGTTTCTAAACAGAGCCAATTTAATATAGCTAGAAAAAAAAGACCAAAAAATATTTTGGGTGTACAAGCTGTTTTCTTTAAGGCATTTAAAAGACTGCTTACAAACTCTGCCTCCACGACATCCTTATCAATATTTCTGTATCACAGCTGCAATGATTTACCATAAAATAGGTGATGTGTGAAACTGAGAAACATGATTCAGGCTGCAATATGCAGAGAAGTTGTTTATGTAGTCCTGGGCCAAATGCGCCCAGGAAAAGCTGGAGGGAAAATTCATGTAACAGGTACCCTCATCAGGTGGTTTGAAAGACTAAGAGAGGCTAACTAAGAAGTTTAGCTTTCTCACCCTTATAAAACCTATTTGTAATCCATGAAATATATCTTGATCCTTTCTGGTTTAGAATGGAGAATGAGGGGAGTTTTTTTGTTCATTAAAGACATGTCTATTAATTTTAACTCACATTTATAACGTACCCACCAAGTGTACTAATAACCTTTACAAAAATTACTTCAGCCTTTCCATATCTCTACAAATGAGATACTCCCACTTCAACACATGAAGACTGGGCACAGAGGTTTACTGATTCCAAGACACTTCATTCTTGATACTGAAGACTGGCTCCATGGATCAGCTTGTTCAGCAATATGTATTACTATTGGTCTTGTAAAAGGCTCTGAATATGCAAGCACAGGCAAGATGAGGAATTTGAACCTATCTGAACTGCAGATAAATCTAGTGGGTTTACTGCACTGTACTGTGAATGAATAATTTTCAAGGTCCTGTCTTACTTTGACCACTAACACTCTCCAACTCTCCGTATTTGCCAGACACTTCTCCATGTCTCAGAACATTTCAACTGAGACAGTTCTAATGTCTTATGTCATGACTATTTCACACTATTGTTTCCACTGTTCATTGAAAGTTTGAAGGAAGTTATTTTTTATGTCCTTTGAAGCTGTTACGTTAAGCCAACTTGACAGTGTTCATAATATTTCAAACAAGCTGACAGATCGTTCTGCTAATGTGCACTATAAATGCACATGTACAAGGACCTTAAAGGAAAACCATGCACTGACAAAATAACATACGTGAGAAAATAACACGCATTTATGACAAAATGAAAAAATCCTCTGAGGCAGGTGATTATAATGGATCATGACCATGCTGAGGAAGTTTGGAGAAAGGCAAGGCAGAGCTGGAATGCATTTGGCTAACTTCTGCATTCGCAAGTACCAATGTTAGTGTCATGAAGACAAAAAAAATCTTTCTCTCAAAAGTTCCAAAAGTGTTTTTACTCTCACTACATACAGCTGGGAGATTTGGAATTGCACCAAAAAGAAAGAGTGGAAGCAGAAAACTGAATGAAGTGTGCGTTACTAGTCAGAACCATAGAAGGGAATTGATCACACAGCAAAATCACTCCCTAGGCACAAGAATATTATTTTTAAAAGCAGGTACTGAGGTGGCTCTAAGTGGCTTGGAAAAAACAACTAACTCGTGACCCTAACTTACAACAAACAGCTGCTTTGACTTCAGCAGGGATGATAAAACATGAGACAGAAAAGATCTTGCTTCTTTCTAAATAAAAGAAAATATTCAAAGAATTATTTATTCACACCATTCTAGACCAAGTTCTACACTACTGCGCCGCAAACACAAATGACACCACAGTGGTGATGAGGACACTACCACACAACAGGTTAATTTCTAAGTTGTTTGCCCTTTGCCTACACTTCAGTAGGATTCCTGTAGTCAGGTGTAAAGCTATCAAGTCATGTGTGGAGCAGAAGATAATAAACCTAAAACCAGCAGTCAGACACTATGGCTACAGTGGCAGTGAAGATTTCTGGGAGATTTGTCAGGGATCTTCTGCCACTTTGTAAAGTGGCATGGTCTTTGTGAACCCCCAGAGGAAGACTGGCTTCCTACCAGCACTGCAGCAGTGTGCCTACCTTTAACAAGTGCCCCTTTTGCTCTAGGAAAGGGCATTATCAGACCCTCCTTCCTATCGGGGTATCCACTTCTGCCCTTGGTACTGCTGTTTTCATGACCCTCCTCCAGTGGGAAAGCAGGGGTTTTACATTTTCACTGAAGCAAAGAGAAACTTCCCTCTCTTTGAAGTGGGTTCTGTGTTTGACAGGAGTTTCTACTCCTGTCAGAAATAAAGGTGTCTAAAACCTTTCAAAGGCACCAGGATAACAGGCACTATGGATTGTATGTAATGTGGACCATAATATTTGGTAGGAACATCATCATGGATTTACTGTGTGCTGTTACTGCCATAGGCAGGAACAGTGGTATGGGCATTCAACAGCACAGTTGAAGCGTAATTTATATTTTTGCTTAAATCCAAAAATTAATTCAGACAGTCAAAACAGGCCTTTATCAGATCAGTTCTGGCATCACAATATGGTCAACTCAGTTACAGTTAACTTCAAACACCTTCTTGAATCTGTCCTCCTTCCTGCTGCATGTCCACCAACTCCATAGTCTAAAATAATGATGCCAGAATCATTCCTAACTGATCAAGTACAAGAAATTTTAGCAACTATTTTCTGCTTTCAAACACTGGTGATTTTTGTTACAGACTCAACAGAGCCTTCCCAAGCTAAACACAAATGCTGTCTTAATTTTGACTGGAAACAGAACAGTACTGTAGTACAGCAAAATCTGTGTATACAGCGCTATACTTGATTCAACAAAGTCAGATGATATTTGCTGGATGGGAATTAAAATATTTCTTCTTCAAAAATCAGAAGTTAGTATTTCTACTATATACATTTCTTCAAGCAGCTTAACCCTTGTGTCTTGATTCTCTGCAGCTTTACCTATTTTCCTGTCACCTACAGTTCATACTCCCAAAATTGCACCACTTTGTCATGACTTAACATTTTCTTGTTTGCCTTTACAAGCATCTCTGCATCCTGTCAAGCCAGTAAGTGCTTTCACCATTCCAGTGCAGGAGTCAATCCCATCCTCCTCTTTCTAAATCCTACTTTGAACACGTTATTTTAATATTTTTTTTCTTATCTCTCCCCCACACCCAAATGTAAGTTGAAGGCTTTTTCTTTTTTTAATTATTTCATCAAGATGCCTTTTGAAACACCTGACTTTAACTATACACAGAGATTTCCAGAGGGTACCAGCAGTTTTAGGTAAGAATGACACCAAAAAACCAATTTACATTTCTCCACTACACAAAAATCTTGTACATTTCTTAATGACAACAAAAAAAAGCAAAGACAAAAATTCTTTACGCTTTAAAAATACAAATCCAAGGACACTACCAACTTCATTTCAACTAGGAAATCACCTTAGCCTTGCATTGTTATACAGGGGTCACGAATTGGAAATTGCACAAGATACACAGGGTATATCTTTAAATTATTCATAATCACCTTAAACTGCACTCAATCAGCACTGCAATATGTCATCTTATGGACACACAAAAATTCAAACAGAAAAGCACATGAAAAAGCAGACTACCAAGAGTACTATTGTTAAAACTACACCAGAAAGCTTAATATTTCAATACTGTATATGTTAAAATAAACAACATACACAGGTGATGAAAGCCAGTCTCTGAAGAATTTATTGTTCTGTTAGAACAAGTTTACACTTAGGATGAATTCTCAAGCTTTGTGCCATTAGGAGGTTTTACTGGGTTTATAGTGGAAATAAAAACAGAAATAAAAATAGATTACAATCCCAAAATACGGGCTGTACTTTGAATATGATCAACGGGCTTTCTTTTCCTTTTACAGCTATATATTTCCTCTTGCCTCCAGCAATCAAATATTATTCAGTCTTCATGAAAAGTTGCTTAAATTGCCTGTTTTCCTTTTTAAAATCAAATATTTTGAAAGATGAAGTTGAACAGACTAACGTAACTTGTATTAGTTCAGTATTACCTCCCCAAAGCCATCCTACTGGAACTGTACTGCTTTCAAAGATTTACGATGTCAGTTTGATTCAAAGGATCCTGGCCCCTCCCTCCCCCACCCTTTCCCCTGTAATCTTACTTTGGCTTCCACAAAAAATTGACCCTACTCTCATTTTCTCCTCCTAAGCATGCCGTAAGTACTTATCCAACTGAAGTGAAAGGGACTGGGCATCAATTCTTTGGATGAGATGACCATAAAGGAGATATGGATGATTATTAGGATGATTAATTTTAAAAGCAGTAAATCTTTGCCTGGCGAATTTGACATTGAAATTGCAAAATTAAACTCTTGGAACTAGACTGGTCTGTAAACTATACTACACAAAGCAACAGGGAGCGCTGATTGCTCTAAGCTTCAAATTACAAAGTAGTAGCAAGAATTGTATGTAGTTTTGTCAGATTCATAACTACTGGAAATTCAATATTTAGTTTAGTAAGAACCAAAGAAATTACAGAGTATATTTCATAACTGTAAAGAATTTGAAATCATTCCCATCCTTTCTTTCTGACCACACTGCATTTACATAAATTGTTCAAATTTGCCTCAGTATTAATTTCTACACATTGGACAACATAACATTTGCTATTTAATGTGCAGCATTACCCTTATCCTCATCCACTTGGATGCTATTCTCCTCTGCCTTTTATCTGCATGAATAACTGATTTCAATATGAAATTTTATGATTTACTGCTTAATGTAGTCAATATCTCTAATAAAACATGGAAGTTTGTATTTTTAATTAGGTGAGAACCAACAAGACATTACAGCTTCTTCCACAAGTATCACATCTTAACTGAATAATTTAAAGAGGCAGAAGAAATATTAAATTTTGCCTATAAGTTATTGGGGTGTGGGGGTGTAATATAAGCATATAAAAGTACCAAAGTTGATTTTATCAGCTTCAACATTCAGCACTTGATATATTAGAAACATATATTGTTATCAAATACTTGACTTACACTCATATTCCTATCCCAGATCTGGATGGAGCCATCTTGACAGCCAGCTGCAATAAGTTTACCATCTCTGCTGTACGTGCAAGTTGTAGGTATCACCCGTTTACCTTGAACTGATCGTGGTTTAAATACGCTTTTGTGCTTTTTTTCATTGTTAACATCCCAGGTCCTCACAGTTCTGGAACAAGGTTTAAATAAAAGTTGTTTTAGATAAAGTTAATACATATGAAATAATTCTCCTTATGATATAATCAAACACTTTTCTCAGCATAAATGGCATATAATATTGTTTAAATGAAGTTGTAATTGCAAAATAGAATTTAAGATATGGCAGTCATGAAACTAGTGTGACAACTTTCCAAGTAAGAAACATCACATTCACTAACATGTATGTGAAGGTTAAAAGAAAAAAGTTCTTCCCAAACTCTCATGTAAATACATAAAATAAAAACTGGACAAATGACCTAGAGTTAACATGCAGATACTACACATAGTCTCCACTGTCACTGGAGGATGTCATCAGGAAGATGAAAGTAGTCAGTCCTTTACAAAAATGAAGAGGTCAGGAAACAGGCATGAATCTTATAAAAATTCATTAAGTAAACAGATTGTCTTAATTGTTCTGACATTACAACAACTGACAAACCTGTTTTTAACAGGCAGTATTGCATGCTGGCTGGTTATTCATCAGACTTTTCTTTATTTAAAAAAGGCATTTTAAACAATTAATTGCAATATTATTGTAGTTCTCTTCCACTAATCCTGAAGGTCTTAGAGTTCTTTTGTAAAAGTGTTCTTCATATACTTCACAAAGACTCATTTATATGACACTGTTTTTTCAAGTTGAGTTTTTCCCACATTGTTAGCAAAATAAATACATCCTTTTTCTTTTTAATGGAAAAAGAATATCTGACTTCAGTGTTCCTTAGATACACAAAAAAATTCAAATAAGAGAAAACAAAAACACTGAGATACAGGTGGACTCTCTAAACCATCTTAGATACAAATGTCTTCTGTCCATTTAATATGTTGAGTTCTTCCCAGATAAAAATTCAAAACTCTTCTGGAGTCTACTGCAGATTAGAGTTTCAGGATTTGGCAATGGAAGAAAGATCATTAATTAAGAAAGAAAAAAAACTCACTAAGTTCTCAAGACAACCTCATTTGTTTAGACTATACAAACATTGCCTATGATCCAACAGCATGTAATTCCCTGGTCTCTAGCAAAGCAAAATACCACTTTAAAAAAGGGCTGCCATTTCTCTGGAAAAGACAAGACACTGTAGCATAATGTTAGGAACTTCCAGACAGGCTACAGAGGTGACATATATATAATTTTAGGATAAAACAGACAAGAAAATGAGCTGGATATAGCTCACAGAAGTTACATTTAACCACACATTTAATGACAGTAATGAGAAATCAGTAGCTGAAGTAGAACAAATCTCCAGTTGTCAATAATAAAGTTAAGATTAGTCTCATTTTTAAAAGTTTTCAAATTTTGTATCTGTAAGGTACCGCTTCATTGCTTTATTTGGAGCTCTAGCATAAGACATTCAAGTGTTCTGATGGCTGGTTTGGGTTTGGGGGGCTTTTGTTTTGTTTGTTTTAATTTTTAAATGAAACATTAGATTATGATGCGTTTTCGATGGTCACTTAAATAAATCCATGCTGCTATATGGAACAGGTTGCCCAGCAAGGTTATAGAGTCACCCTTCTTGAAGTTACTCAAAACCTGCTCGACCTGTCTCAATGTGCTAGGTGCCTAGGTGATCTCTCTCTGAACAGGATGGATGGATTAGAGGACCTTCAGAGGTCGCTTCCATCCTCAAGCATTTCGTGATTCTGAGATTCCCCTTTTCCTCTCCAGGTGTTTCAATAACCATCTCAGTCTCCTACCTTTCAACAGGCACATTGACACTTTCTCCCATTCTGATATTTATTCAAACCCCTTTCCCTCATCATATTCAATCCTTCCAGAATCTCATCTGAATATCCTGTACCTCCAGCTTCTGTTCTTCCTCTTGTGATGACCACTGCCTGCTGGAAAGCTGCTTCCCCTCTTACAGTGCAAGTTCCCCAGGACTGCCTTGGTACACTTCTCAGATGGTGTAACTAGTAACATGGTTAAGTGCAGGGAAGTTTAAAGCCTGCCTCCCTCTACTTGGCTTTTTATCTAAGAAGCCTCACAAGCATCTCAGCTGCAATTCCAAAAACAACCTCTGAGAATCCTTCACCATCCTAATTCTTCGTTTCTGCTGACACAGAAAGACTTTTTTAAAGCCTTCAGTCTCCTCTTTTGAGGGCTCAATATCCTATCAAAATCTCAATCGCTTCACAACACTATAGAGCGTATTCAAACCTTCTTATTCATTTTACCTTTCAACTGTAAAGGAAGAAGTAACCCTCGTCTAGTTCTATCTCTTACAAGACCGATAAAAAAATATGTGAGCCCTAAATCAACTGTAGTATCAGCAGGTCTGATGAAAAATCCAAGCTTCCTGAGTTGGTGCTTCTGCTGCAGACAGTTGGCCAAACTGCCTCACGTACAGGTTACATGCCCTGTTAAAAATTACCACATAGCCTATAGTACGTGTTTAATGTCCTCTCAGTGTTTTCCTAATGTCCCCAGACTGAATGTGTGTTTTCTGTTGCCTTGTTGCTACTGGATCTCACTATAAAACTTTTCTACTAAAATAAAAAAGAAATCATCTATATATCACTTACAAATTGATCAGTCATTCCCAGAGAGTCCTTTACTCTTGAGCTAAGACTGAGCTCTTTAATCTCTTCTTTCACATTAGATCTTTTAAGTATTTTTATTATTTATGGTACCATTTCCAATTTTTATTAAAAAATGGACATAGTATTGCAAACACATCTCATAATACCATGGACAAAAGAATTCAGCTTACCACATGAATCAATTGGCCCACTATTTCTGACTGAATCACCACCAATCAAAACATTAGAAGTCATCTGTAAACTATGTGTTTTATATTTTCCTTCAAACCAGTGATGGACTGGAAACATACGGGTTGGTGAAGGACCTCAGAGATACACTTTTACTATCCCGTTCTAAGGGCCTTCCTCATGCAGTATGAGTATGACATACACTGATTTGTTCTGACATCCCCCTTTTACCCTCCACGCTCTGTCAATAACTATCTAAGCATACTGTTTCTTCTTTCAGCAGGCATTTTGATGCTTTTCCTTCATCTACTGTTTACACCTGAAAGTTACGTGAAGCCTTTTTCCAGTCCCTTTACCTCATAACGCCTAATACTTCTTAATATTTAACTCTCCCATTGTAGCCAGAAGGGAAGAGGATAAACAAGAAAGGAAGCACAAAACCTGAACAATTTACCTTCAAAGAATATACCTTTGCAAAAAAAAAGCTAACTAAGGCTGCTTCTATATTTTGTCTCCTCTTCTACTGACCTTCAGCCACCATACCACACCACAGTCAGCTTAGAGAGCGCCATCTGGAAGTATGCCTTTGTTTCTTAGCAGAATATTTTATAATATTTACGATACTTCTTCCTCCTCAGATAATGGAAGAGTAACTAGGACTGCATTACAGAAGTCCCATTTTCACTCCCTAACCTACTCTGCGTCCAATCTAATGCTTCTGTTGAAATGAATAAAAAATTGTACCCCTTGATCACTCAGATCAGTTCCAGGAGAGTTACTTTTGTCAAAAAATCCTCATACTAAGAGTATCTCTGTCATGGTTCAGCCCTAGTCAACAACTCAGCACCACACAGCCACTTGCTTACTCCCCCCACGCCAGTGGGATGGAGGAGAGAATCAAAAGGGCAAAAGTAAGAAAACTCGTGGGTTGAGAGAAGAACAGTTTAATAAGT
The DNA here is from genome assembly GCF_963921805.1 of Phalacrocorax carbo. NCBI lineage: Eukaryota > Metazoa > Chordata > Aves > Suliformes > Phalacrocoracidae > Phalacrocorax > Phalacrocorax carbo. The sequence goes on along the minus strand of NC_087548.1, from coordinate 15,917,303 downwards.
AAAATAAAACAGTAATAATAACAATAATAATAATAAAAAATGAGAAAAGGAAAAAGGCAGGGCGGGGAGGGGGGGAAGGGTGGGAAGAGGTATGAAACCTTGGAAGGAGGGAAAAAACCCAAATGATAAGTGCTGCAACCTGCAGCCACTCACTACCACCGACTGACACCGCTGGCCCCTGAGCCACAATCGTTGCTTCCCTCCCAGCCAACTCCCCCCAGTTAATATACTGGGAACGATGCCATGTGATGTCAAACTGCCCTTTGGCCAGTTTGGATCACCTGCCTTTGCTGTGCCCCCTCCCCTCCTGGCTTCTTGTGCACCCAGCAGAGCATGAGATGCTGGAAAAGTCCTGACTAGTGTAAGCACTAGCTAGCAACAACTAAAACATCTGTGTGTTATCAATATTATTCTCATACTAATTCCAAAACACAGCACTGTACCAGCTACAGTGAAGAAAATTAACTCTATCCCAGCTAAAACCATTACAATCTTCCTAGGCCTAAGTACGTGTGGGATGAAAGAATAACATTGTTTTATGCTCTGTGTTGCAGCATTTAGCAGATGTATAATACTAATATTTATCTGTTGATAGGTATAACCAAGATATTTTTGAACTCCACTGAAAATAAAAGGAAAACATTTCCTGAATGAGACTTTTTCCACCTGAAAAAAAAACTGTTTAATGAAAGTTTGTTCTTTAGTAAAAACAACATATAGGGATTTTTTTAAACTATCCCTCCAACATATAATGTCATTCTTTCATCACATCAAATTTGCATATGTATTTCTAATTTCTCTTTCATAAATTTATTTTCAAAGAAAACTTCCGTGAAAAAGGTTCCACACACACAAATTTAAATTTAACTTTTTAAATGGTGGATTCCACATCTGCAAAACAGATTTTTGCAAAGTTCTTACATTTGCCAAGAGCAATTCAGAGCAACTTAGAAAAAGATGGAAATGTTGTTTTGGAATGGTAATATGGATATTTTCCTGGTCACTGAGAAATTAAACAACCCATAATACAAAACTAATTTACTTACTAGGCCTCAGGGTTAAGGTTTTTTTTGTTTTTCCCCACAATCGTTTCTTCCCTTCCCCCCCCGCCTTTTCTAACATTCTTATAATGTTATTACTAAATCAAGATTTCTAGTAAAGTTAATTATTGGCAATGTTATTGTATTATACAAGTTATTAAAGGTATTTATGTCATTATGTCACTGCATTTCCCAGTCTGCAAGCACAGAAAATTTCTCTAAGCCCTAATTCAGCAGGCTGCTGCCCATTCTAATACTATTCTAATACAATCTGCTGAAATTCAAGGAGTGAACCAATTCAAACATTAAAAGCCTGACTTGTTAAATTCCACTAAGTTTCTCTGCCTAACCCACCTCCTCTGCTCCTACTGGACTGCAAAACTCTCTTGCATAACATTGAATGTTATTGGCATTTAATATAGTATAAACATATTAAGTCTAGTCTAATAATTAAGTCTATTCTTGTCACACTTAAAATACAAAGAAGCACAACAGAATACATTACTGTTAAAAGTACTGATCAGGCTAATGTTGTACATCTAGTAACTACATTATAATACTTATCTTTGTAATATATTATAATGCTTACCTTTGTAATACAAGGTTGCCTAAAAAGACTACCTTGGAAAGCTACAACATACTTTAAAATCATCATACAAATACTGCTGCAATGGAATTTGTCAACCGAGCACAGAATTCCAAGTCATCTTATCAATGATAGAAAACAAATTTTTAAACATGTTGCATTAAGCCTTTTTTATAAAAAGTAACTGATCTTAAAGCAAGCTTCCATCTTTTTTATGACATCAACCAACCTTAACTAGAGATGAATGAAATTAATATACTTATATATTAGGGTGAAAAATTACCTAAAGCAGAATACATAAAGAGAATAGATAGATAAAAAATAGCTGGAAAGTTCTCTTAAGATGCACTTCATGCATATGGTGGTACAATACTATGTCAGCAAGGAAACTTTCATTATTGTATTCTCTTTGCCCTCTTTCAGCAGAAGTAAGTTATAGTTTTCTTCTGTTGAGCACATGGGACCCAATGAAGGTTGAATCACCTGCCAGATACTGAAAAAATTTGCACACACAGATGAAGAAATCCAGAGGAACTTCCCACGCTTGTTTGGCATAACAACTTCTAAATAAGCTACCTACTCCCAGCATCTCAACAGAGTTAAAATAATTTAAACCAGAATACAAGAAAAGTCACATCCAACACGAATAAAATCGTAACTATGGAAGGAACTGCCAAAACAATTGACACAATTTATAAGAATTCTTCAGCTTCTCTGTTATGTAAATAATCCCTAAATGTAAAGCACAAACAGAACTTTTAACACATAGAACGTTTTACCAGAGTAAGAAACAAACAAAACCACTGAAATTCATTATTATGTGATATGCAGCAAATAGGATGAAGCAACTATGAAACTGTATTTTTTTAGTATTTCCGAATAAAATTGGTAGACCTTTTTTGATAGAAGAAATACCACCATTTGGGTAATTACAGCTGAATTATAATTGGGGGGGGGGGGGGGGGGGGGAATAGATTAAAATCTAGTAACAATAAATGGGAAGTACTCCCATTGTCCAGCCTGAATGAATTAAAAAGCAACAAACTCAAATTTGAAATGACACACAAGCATGTTTAAGAGAACATAGAGAGTAGACATTCTGAATTACTGAGCAAAAATCCTGCTACTGGCCAATATATGCAAGATTTGGGAAAACTAAATTAGAAAAGGAGACAGAGAAAAACTGATTATGAATATTAACTGAACTAAGGACCCAGAACTCCTAGGTTAGGGAGGAGAGTAGAGACAGAAAGAGGCAGACTGGATAAGGAGAATAAAAGTGAGGACAGAATACAACAGTTATGCCAGATAATGTCACGCCAGATTTGGCATGACTGATTTCAAGTCAACTGTGCAGCATGTTCACGAAAGGAAAACAGCAGCAGCAGAAAACGCTAGCAAGTTTTGACATACAATCACTTCTGGCTGACAAACTGGCCAACAGATGCATTCAGATACAGTTACCCATCAATACGTCTATAGAACCCCTTTCAGGTTATAATGAACACACAGCTGTAAAGACTCAGTAGAATACTTGACAACAGAACATCTTATTTTATGCATAAGAAGTCTGTTTTTATTAAAATGCAAAGCTCACAAGCTTTCCAGATGGAGTAATTTTTGTTTTCCCAGATTAAACCAGTGGTCAGGCTAACAATACAAAATGGCATTTTTCAAAACAGTAAAAATTTAAGAGTAGCAATAAGCTTACTAGAAATAAGCTAGTAATTCACACACTACAAATCTTACCAATTTAGTATTGACACATATCATCCACACAGAACTCAGATTTAGAAATTATTTGCTTAAGTCATTCAGCCATCCAGCTCTTTCCTTCCCCAACGTTATCAATAAGAGAAACAAGTATCTTCAGTCCATACAATTAATTAGGCCCTTGACCATGCAGTGATGAACAAGGGGACGTCATCTATGCATCTCTTCCTTGCTTCAGTTTTTGCATTACAATAAGAGCACCCATGGAGAATATAAGCAGAGATGGAGACAAAACTAATGCACAAAGGAAGCCAATGTGAAAAATCTATGTTTTCTCCGTAATTTTTTGAATCGGCAGATCCTATATGTAGAGTTATATTGTATTTGCATATAAATTACATGTCAATTTCAGCTATTTCCTTCTAAGGGCCTATCCAAAGCAATGGGAAAAGCCATTCCATTGAATTTCACACAAAAATTTTTAAAGTACATTGTTACTTCAGAACCTGAAAATTCCCGCAAAGTATTTGCAGATCAGCTCATCAAAATGACCAACTCCAAAAATTCGATCCATCCATTAATTCCCACTGAACTATACTGTGCAATGCAAAATTCAGATAAATACTTTGCTACCTCTAGTCTTTATCTTCAAAGATCATGAATGTTTTAATTCAAACCAGTAAGCTTCACCTGGGACCTAAAAATTTTACAAGACACTTTTCTTTCTAAAAAGATTTTTATCTATACCTTCTTCACAGATTTTCAAAAGACCCTCAAACTTTAAACTACACTTGCTTTTAACATATCTAAATACAAATAAATTTGCTTTCTTATATCTGATTTTTTTTTGCTAAACATATAGATCTTGAAATAGTTATTTGTAATGTAAATATGCTTGGAATGTAATCACTATCCTGGAAGACAGTGTAGCATATTAAAAAATAAATCATATACAGAAAGGTTGAGGATCAAGAGGAAAGCAAATGAGAGAAAATTCTGATTAAAAACAGAAGAATAGTACCATTATAAGTCTTTTCCATTAAGTTATTGGGAAGATAAGCCAGTTCCAATGTAGTTACTAATGCTCAGCGGAATTTTCCTCATATCAAAGCAAACGGAACATAAGTAAAACAAAAGGCTTGGTGGGAGAAACTTTCCAAATTCAGAAGAAAAGATGTGAAGAGAAATATTATGGGAATAAACACACAAGTAGGGGAAAAAACCTAAGAAGGAATATGGAAGTGAAAAACAGATCAATTGTGTAAAAACAAAACAGGTTAACTAAGCTAACTGCTGGACAGAAAGCAGTAGTAGAGGATATGCAGGCATGCAATTGTAACACCAGTAAGAGTCTGTACTTCTAAGGAATAAGGATTAAGATTCCACATACATGTTATATTCAATGCTGCTTAGAATACAGAAAAATAGAAGACATCTAAAAACAGTGATCACATGCTGAAGACAGGATACTCTTGAGGCAGGGGCCACAAAGCCCCCCACCAAATCAAACAGCTTCAAGAATCAATACACAAGAACACAAGAATACATTACATAAAAGAAAAATTATGTTAAGTAAAGCTATAGGTATTATTGGGAGGACAATACCCTACACTGACCACTATCTTAAATACATTCAAATCTGTAGAAGATAAATTGGAAGGCAAATCACTGAGGTTTTAAAAAAAAAACCAAACCCAACCAAAACAAAACAAACACAAACATGCTCCAGAACACTATTTAGATTCCCAAAAGAGTGATACAGAAAAATGCCTCTTCAGACTATGGAAATGGTCTTCAAATTAAAGGCATATACTGTACTGGAAACAGTGGTTGCAGGGCTCATAGGTTAACAAAAAAATAATTCATTTAGGCGTTCCAAACTGCGTGGTTGTGATGGTTTCTTCCCTGAAGAACTTCTTCTCAAGTTTAACTCAAGGTAATTACAATAGATTCAGTCTATTTGACAAAACCCCTTCCACAGGCTAATGTACAGGCAAAAACTGAACACGTCATTGTACCTGAATTCCTACAAGCCTTTCTTAGTTTTTCCTTAAATATTTAAGTATTACCTCTTGTATTTCCCCAAAACACTGTGTATATTTGATTGCATTAGTGATAAGTATTTGGGCAACTAGACTGCATGAAGAGCGAAAAAGCTTGTTAGTTTGTTCCTGGCACTGACAACTAATTTGCTTTGTTTCTTGTTGGTGAAGACTTCACATACGGATCTGACTGAAGAAAGAGGTGTTTTTTCTTTGCATCAGCCATTAGGTTGGCAATCATGGGTGTCAGCATCAAAGCATATCCCTTCTCCAGTTCAAATCAGCAAAGTGTCTAAGCAAGCCTTCAGAAAACCTTCCATAGCGTAGGTTAGAGAATCATCCCCCTAAGACCTTTTCATCCAATGAGTAACAGTCATTTTAATGAAGTATATTGAGCTCTGTAAAGAGTCAATATGCTTTTGAATAATAGTAATTCAAAGTCTATGTTAATGCTGTGCTATTTAAAAAAACTGAGCACTGGGATTTTCCTGAGACTATGTAGCACTTTTTACACATAAGTTGTCCTTCATTTACTATTCCAGCAACATCTAACGTCAATATTATAATTCTATATAGAACATTAGATGAATTAGAGCTATTACGTGACTGACACTTCTGAAAGCTGTGGGAGTAAAAGGCGATACAATTTTGTGTCATTTTCCAAATGGGGCAAGAAGGCAAAGAACTGAGATCTCCTCTCCCACTTCATAAAGATAAAACTGGGACATAATCAATCTGATATAAGATCAAAGGGGAAGACTTCTGGTAAAGAAGATCTCAACAGTTCAAGTTACTGTCACCTGCATGAACTGAAATGACTCAAGAGCAGTCGTGCATGACACTGCAAAAGCAGGAAGAGTAAATCACTAGGAAAACAGGATGGTTTCTAAAAAGCTGATTAGTCATGGCTATAAAATAGTTAAGGTCCATTTCGATCTCAAGTTCTTCTGCACTCCAATAAATAACTTAGACTGGAACTAACACTCAGCAGAACTCTCCATTAAGCCAAAAATAAACTGAAGATAAATTAAAGCAGTCAAGTAATTAAAAGCTCTCTGAAGCAACACCTCAGCTGATTCTATATGCATGACAACTAAATTTTAACTGGTTTTGCTTCTGTCTTAGATCGCACTCATAGCAACTTTTTGGCAGTTCTATTAGCAATGAACCACCATTTAACAGAGGCAAGTAACATAAGAGTGCAAACTGTAACACAAACAGATTTTTATTTTTAAAGCTACTGAATCTATTCTAAACAATGCAAAGCTTGACTTAGCTGTGCAGAGTAACTATACACTTTGGGGTACAGAAAATTTTACAAGTCAGTTTTACTTTGTATTGATGCATGAAGTAACAAATTTTGCATGTTGTAGTACAACCTCCATAAAAAGTTAAGAAAGGCTTAAAAAGACCAGGCCACACTGCAGCACATAAAGTGTAAGTAAATACAAATTTATGTAATTAACATATTTTCTGGAATACACACCACAGTGTAAGATACTTCCCCCCTCATCCTGAAAATTCAGAAAGGAATATGGTACCTTTTTTAGAGAAGAAATATGGTTCTTAGCGTCAGTCTCTGAAGAGTTATGATACAGTCCTGTATCTATCTGGGTAACCACGCACTGCATAATTTTTTCATATACTTGTCACCATGGTCTGCTCACATCATATTATGGCTGCTACTGAAAAAGCCCCTATATTCCTTTCTGACTATTGTGGAAGGTTAAAAATTTAAAGCGAAAAGTTAGTGGACAACTTAGTATTAAATTTTATTATTTCTGAAGATGAAAACTAAGGGACTTATGCTCCCTTATCAGTTATGCACACGGGAGGAAATGTTATTGTTTTGCTGGAGCTGGAAGTGCATAGATTTAAAAACAGTAAAGGCAGGACATAAACAACTAAGAAAATATTTTTAACAATCTGTTTTTCCTTTTAAATACAAAGACCAGAAAGGTGAGTTGCTTCATAGCCCAATGCAATTGAAAAAATAAAATCAAGTATCTCTACAGTATGAACACATTACTTTGTAGTGTTCTAGTCTTCCGTTTGCCTTAAGCCCTGAAATTTCAGTCTGTTAAGGAATTCATTTAGTTCACTGCACAGTGGGCTGCTACCTGAGCAACCTGATCGACTGGCTGTACACTAAGCAGAGAATCAAAACGGATGACCTCCAGATGTCCTCTTCAACTTAAATTATTCTGTGACCCCAGACAACTTGAAAGGGTACTTTACAATGCAGTTAGACTATATGAATATCCTTGGCAGGGACCCACACTTCTCAGATCTAAAACTCTATGAACTAACATAAATCTATTTAAAAGCTAGTAAAACTAGAACTAAGTCCAAAATCACAACAGAAGACATAGAAATAGCATAAAAATCACTAAGAGCTACTGGGAGATGGATGCTTGAAAAAGTACAGAAGCTTCAGCTGATGACCCACATCCATTGCTCCTACCTGTTCAAAACAACTTGCCTGTTTTCTCCGCTCCCTTCTGCACCCATGTGTAGTTAACAAGCACCTATCCCCACACCTGTTTGTATACCCCACATCATAGAGGTTCAACTCGCAGCTGAAAGCCATCCTGCACAGGTCAGCCAAGTAGCAGGAAAATTCTCAACTCTTCTTTCCCACCCCCACCTCCACCCCAGTAAGAACTCATGGATGCCTCCTCAATAATTCAGCTATCTTTAATTAAATGAGTGTAAACACCTCGCTCTACCCTTCCTTTCTACCTGGGGCACCAGCAGGGTTTATAGTTCTTTTCTTCCTAGAATCACAGATATCTCAAGTTGTAAAGGACCCATCAGGATCACCAAGTCCAACTCCCAGCTCCTCACAGGGCCACATATTTATGGCATAAACTGTATGACTAAGATCTTATGACTAAGATTATTGTCCAGACACTCCCTGAACTCTGACAGCTTGGTGCCCTGGCCACCTCCCTGGGGACCCTGCTCCAGGGACTGACCACCCTCTCAGTGAAGAACCTTTCCCTAATGTCCAACTTGAACTTCCCCTGATGCAGCTTCACTCCACCTCCTTCACGTCCTGTTGCTGGTCCCCAGAGAGAGGAGACCAGCACCTTCCCCTCCGAGGAAGGTGCAGGCTGTGACGAGGGCACCCCTCGCCTTCTCTCCTCCAAGCTGAACGAGCCAAGTGACCTCAGCCGCTCTGCCTCAGTCTTGCCCTCGAGGCCTTTCGCCACCTTGGTCACCCTCCTCTGGGCACACTCGAATGGTTTGATGCCCTCCTGACACTGAGGCGCCCAGAACTGCACACAGTGCTCGAGGTGGGGCCGCAGCAGTGCTGTGTAGAGTGGGACAGTCACCCCCTCGCCTGGCTAGCTGTGCCGTGCTCAATGCACCCCAGGGCATGGCTGGACCTTTCGGCTGCCAGGGCACAGCGCTTGTATCCAACTTGCCACCAGCCCAAAGCCCCAGATCTCTTTCTGCAGGGTGGCTCTCCAGCCTCTCATCCCCCAGTATGTACGTATAACTAGGACTACCCCATTTCAGATGGAGAATCCGGCACTTGCTCTTATTAAATTTTATGCAGTTGGTGATTGCCCAGCTCTCTAGTCTATTCAGATCTCTCTGTATGGGCTCTCCACCCTTGAGGGAGCACTCAGGTCCTCCTAGTTTAGTATCATCATAAAACTTAATGTATATTTGATTCCTGCATCCAGATCATTTATAAAAACATTAAAGAGCACTGGCCCTAAAACTGAGCCCTGGGGAACCCCGCTGGTGTCTAGCCACCAGCATGATGTAACTATTCCTATAACTCTTTGAGCCCAACCCATCAGCCAATTGCTCACCCAATGTATTATACACTTGTCTAGCTGTGTGCTGGACGTTTTGTCCAGAAGGATACTGTGACAGAAAGTATGAAAAGCTTTGCTAAAATCCAAAAAACCACATATCTACTGGCTTCCCTTGGTCACCTGGATGGGGGAACTTGTCAAAAAAGGAAATTAAGTTTGTTAAGCAGGACTTTCCCCTCAAGAACCTGTGATGGCTGTGACCAAGGACCGCATTGTCTCTCAAGTGTTTATCAGTAACTCCCACAATAACCTTCTCCATAATTTTACCAGGTGTGACTGACAGGCCTGTAACTATCAGGGTCGTCCTTTTTGCCCTTCTTGAAAATTGGGACATTTGCCAGCTTCCACTTAACTGGAAGGTATCAGTGAAAAGCAAGTTCAGGATGCTTTTTATGTTTACTTCCTTCCTACTATGGCAAAATGCAGCTAACGAAGTTCTTAAAAAAGAAACCATTTCTGAAATACAATTTTTAACTTTTGTACACTTTTATGTTTAAAATACAAATGTGTTTTCTCTTGAAGCAAGAGAGCCACTAATAATAGATGCAAACAGTGCAGACTGGTCATCGCAGGCTGAATTTGGCCCTTTACACAACTTCATCACTCCTGGGACCCTTAATTTTGTGGAAAGATAACACAGCTTTTGGAAGTGCATGAAATGTCAAAACCTCCTCTTGCACATACCTATAACCAGTTGTTCAGACCCACAAGCTACTGCTGATTTTATGCATCCCAGGATTGACATTCCCAAGCTGCCACTCAGTTACTACCACTGAAAAAGTTGAACCATCTTGTTTGAAAGTGTGTACAGTAGCTGCAGAGAAGTTTTTTTTCAGAGGGTAAGCTTATCAGCAACTTCCAGCCTTTGGTAAAATCATGTTAAGTTGTAAACTAAGTTTACAAAACCAGTTCCATTTCAAAATGGAGGGGAAAAAAAGTGTATTTTCATGTCACATCTGTGGTTTGCAGATGAACAACATGAACAACTTCACATGCTTACTAAAGTCACTGCATATATACATGCACTGGATGTATGTGCATGTATGTGTTATTTTAAACTACTGTGAAGAAGTACAAATTCTTTAGGGTGGATCCCCTAGCTTTTCCTGTGTGAGTATCTCTGTCTTACATTGACAAACAGAATGAAACCCCCTTATTTCATATATGATAAACTTGGGAGCTGTGGATAATGTGAAATTCTAAACTTATCATTTCAGAAAAATAAACTGATCTAGTCTTGCAATCAATATATGAGATATGAGGCAGAATCTAGAAATGAAGTTGAAAGATCAAAGCACAACACAACTGAAAAACTAGTCTTCAAAAGTTTGTGTTTACATGAGCTACAATATAAAAACCACTTGATTAATCAATTTTAATTCAACCATGCTATGTAGAAAGTAGAGTTCTGTTCCCGTCTATGTGCGTAAATGCATCTGGATTTTAAAATTAAAACCATAGTGTCTAGGAACACCATTCCATAGTGTCTAGGAACAAAGCATAAGCCCTATTCACTTCTTCTGAGCCATGGACAATATAATAGCAAGATTTGCTTAAATAAATGAGGAAAAAGAATTGGCACAATTTAGCGTGCTTTGGTCCCCTGTTTTCTCTGCATAGCAGCAAGTTTGATTATTTTAATTTTTAGTTCTTAAAATCTACTTGAAACTGTACGAACCCTCTAAAAATTAAGGTTTATAATAAAAATATAAGTTGAAAAAGCTCTCAAATGGAAGCTCTTACAACTGACTGCATTTTTTTATCACAGCAGCTAACATTTTAATCAAGAAAAGCTTCAGAAAAATATTACTGTAAACGTACATAGTTTATAAAGACGAAAATAGCTTTACTAGCCCTTTTGTAAACATACAGCTTTCAGCAAGGGCCAGCACAGTCATTATTCAAACTCCTCTTAACCAGGCCCACTCATTTGCTCTGCTCTTAATCAGCTCTGCACTGCATATGTACCTATAAATAGATAAGTTAGTCTAGGAAAATCCATCTTCACATATCTGGAGTGGACTTCACACCTTTACACATGTCAAGACAAAAGGCAAACTACTACGCCAGTGCAGTGCAAACTACTACACACACATGAGATCGCAGCAACTTCTTGATGAAGGCATTCTTGTATTACTAACAGGTCTCCAGAGGTGATTCTTCCAAAGACTTATAATTTTGACCGATCGGGACGTTTTCACAAGAGCAACCTACACAACCACAATGTTCTCTCTTCCTGCAAAACACCATGCTCCTATGCCAAAGGATGAGAACTAACACTGTTCCAGAGACAGAAGAAAGAAAAATGTCACCAGAACTTAACAGAATTGACACACGCAATTCCTAAGCCTCATTATTGGAAACAGGTGAATTGTCATGGCTGAAATAACAAATAAAACAACAACTACATGAGGAATCCTCCTGCATAATTTGATTTTGATAAATGCTGGTTCTGCTTTATTTTTACCTAATGCAACCCTTGAGAACAAATTTTTAGATAATTTGCATGGTATTTCAATATAAGTATTCAAGCAATAACTCTATAGTACAGAGAGTATATAAAACACTGGTTAAACCAGGTTTGTGTGGAAGCAAAAAATATTATATTTTACACAGATAAAAACTGAGAGAGAGACCAACCTAAAATCTCTGTAACTGGCAGAGGAATTTAAAAAAAAAATTTTAAAAAAATTTATCTTGGGACCAGGTACCAGACTAGCAGTTCCTTACTTTCTGTGTTTATTTGCATGCATGAGCACAAACATCTGGTTTCGTTGAAGCCATAAAGTTTTGTTACTAAATGTACCCCTATCTTTCCTCCTGCTTTGAATTTTATGAATGCAGCATTAGTCACATACATTTGATATTTAATTCTAAACAATATTATCTGCAACAGTTTGAGAGTGCCTTATTTAAGTTAACTTCTGATTCACAAATAGTCATTACAAGAAATAAAGCTTGTAGAGCTCACTGTCTTAAAGTCTTCCTACTTTCTGGCACTGAATATGCATGGCAAGCTTTTAAGTTACATTTCAGGTAATTACATGCATTTCCAAAAAAAAAGTGGGCAGACCTACCACATCTGCACAGCTTTTGGAAGCCTTGTAATATTTTGTCCTTTCCCAAGACCTTACACTCTTGAAATTGGTAGACTGCGCGAGTACTTCAGCTTTCACTTAAAAGAACCACAAAGAGCTTGAAATCTGGCTGTTTCTTCATTTGAATGTAATCTAATGAGGAGGGTCTTTAAATCAAGCCACTAACTTTCTACCAAAGCAGCTGAGTACTGTTCACATCTCTCATCCCACCAATTCTGTTATAAGGGTGCAAACCTTCAGCAAAGGACAAAAAAAGAAAAACAATTTGGGAGTTTGCATGAGGAACGGCTACTTTACAGCCAAATGGACTGTTGCCCAAAATATCACAACCTGTGAAACTAAATGTTGTATGGTATTATATTTCATTTACAGTGCTCAGGAGACTATTAATGTCATCTAGATCTTCCTAAACATGGGTACTGGTGTTGTAATTAACTAACGGGTTAAACTTGCAGCTTGAGCCATGAATAACCTAAACCCACATCCTGAGAAATACAAACGCCTCGATGCGCCAACTTTTGAAAGGAATTCAAGGTTCAGGAGCTGAGAAACTTCAGGGACTGACAACAGCAAGAAACATTCTCCTGCAAGGAAGATAGAGGGATGCCACAACCATGAAACAATAAAAACAGTGAGTCACAGTAACTGGGGGGGTAGGTAGTTCCGGCAGGGGGAGATTGTGACCACTGACTCAACTGAGGGACGAAAGGACTACCCACACACACACTCCACTTAAGCATGCGCAGTGAATTACAATCACACTGTAGCTTTAAACTTAAGCAAAGAAGATACAGACTAGTGGAAGAAGGGGATGCCCAGGCAGGCCGATGATTATGTATTAGATAGGTGTAGTGTGTTGTCACGTATCAATGTCAAAAATGAACTCCAGTAGGTGTGTGCGCTAGAAGGAATGCCTGTGCACCCAGCCCTGAATAAAGTAATGCCTGCTCTTTAACATGCCCAGTGTTAAGGCGTTTTATTCCTGGCTCTTGGTGACACTGGGTTTAAAAATTACCCATTCTAGAGTCACTGGGAGAGTTGTTACTCAATGGTTAAATTTCATGTAAATAAATGTGAGCTATGTAAAATATACTAGATATCCTTTGTCTACTTGGAAAAGTTTTTAGAGCAAACAAGCCCTGGCCATGGACTTTATGAGTCCACTCTGGTCCTCTGAGGTAGTCTCTCTGCATGAAATAATTGGAAACATATATTCCACACTGTATTTCAATGGCAATCTTGATCTAATGGTCCAAAAAGACAACTACAAAAATGAATTTTTATATTAGCACTATACTTAATCAGTGTCCTTAAAAATGAAAAAAAAAAAAAAAACTTCCAAAGGAAAAACAGTTCACACTGCAGACAGACACAAGCTTTGATGAAACTTCAACTTACAGACAAGTAATTAAATCTCTTTTCAGAATTACTGTAATTTGGATGAAAAAATAACGTGGTTTTTTAAAAAAAAAACCACTCCCTGAAAAAGTTCTAAAGCCAAATTTTAACTTAAGCCAACTCTGTTTAAAGTTAAATTATTTGCTAGGATTTACAATAAACATGCTAATAGAATAATTGATTTTTAAAGCTTAAGTGTGTAGCCCCAAAAAAGGGAAGCCACCTTTTTTCTTCTCTGAAGCTCTTCAGTACCTGTTATTCTACTATCCATTTAATTCACTGTGAATCACACAACAGAAGGAGGCTACAAACGAGTATAAGTAAATTATTTATTTTGAAGGGAGGCACGTACATGGTCTAGTAACTTTACGATGGCAAAAGAAGTTCTGCATCTTATCTCACCAAAAGTTCAAACTCAGGAGACTGAAATGTTTGCCAGAAGGTTCTAAATCACACAGACACCAATGAATGTAGGTCTTAATTGTAGAGATTAGCTGACCAAAAGTTTTTACTACCATTAATGAGCTAAACTGAAGAATATTGATCAGATGTTTTCTGTCCAAGCAAACAGAAGATTTCACAAATCACAGGGATGGAAACATTTCAAGAAGGAGATGAAAGGTTTCCAAAAACCAAACTAATCCCTCTCTAGAGAAATGCATTTAATATAAAGATTTATTAGCAAATACTCAAACAGTAAAATTAGCTGAAAAAATTAACATTATTGCCATAAAAGGACTGTAAAACAATCTACTGGGGAATGATTTGGAGACAGCAAGGTAGGAAATAAATCAGGTAAAAAGTCATGAGGAATTGGTTAATAACACTGTGAAGGCAGATTGATTTTGAAGACATAACATGCAACTAAAAAGGAAAAAAAAAATCTTGTAATTAATGTGCAACAGAAAACTATTAGATCCATTTCCCACCAGCAGTTCCACAGGGACAGCTCTGCCATGCTCAGAAGGACTATGTATGGACTTCTTCCTAGCCTCAGAAAGTCACAGCTCAGGCCCAAAACCCTTATCCATAAGTAACTAAGTCACATGTATGAGTTGATCAGAGTTTTTACCACCAAGAAATCTACATGTCCATTCCAATTTTAGGCTTATTAACTGGTGCATTTTGAGCTCACTGGTTTGCTTGATGATTAAAAGATAAATTTCATCCACCAATTTCTAAGTGAAGGCTACAAATGGTAAAGAATTTACTGCATTCCTTCTTTGATAATCAGTTCCACAGTCACATAATCTCTGTCTTGACAAAGAAATACTTTTTCTTTGCTGTTCAAACTTTGCTAACTTCTGATCACTGAATCTAGTTATGCCTTTAACAGTTTAAAGGAATAGCAACTGTCAGACATTTTATCTCCATTTCAACATTTCTTTACTATTGCAAAGTGTCTTAATATCCTATTCAATAAACTGAAGCATATTCAGCTCCTTGAGTCTCTATTAAGTGAAGTTTCAGGATTGTTCTCTGATATTTTTCCTTTTCACTGTCTTTCAACATGCTTCTTAGGCTGCTGTTGTTGGAACTAGGCACAGAACTCAACTGCAGTCTCAATGGTAATTACTGAAACAAAACATGAACATCACATCCTTTCCCAATGTCATTAGTAAAAGTTGATTTTCTCTGTGTGTGTATTTTTAAAAGATGCCTATCTGCTCTTCCATAGCTTCATACTAAGAGCTTATACATGCTACATAAGTTTCAGGAAACAGGTCTAATTTTGAAAATACTCTTCTCCATGTATGACCTCACATGCTGTCATCTTCATCCAGTTCGCTAACAAATCTGTTTTTATTATCAATTACCAACTTAGTGTTCAGGTCTTACTAGAAATAGATTCACACTTTCTCTGATAAAATATGCTTTAATTAAAATGATTTATAAAAATATAAGTTTTGAGGCAGTAGACCAATCTTATGAAACTGCATTAGAAACATGTTTTGATTACTTCAGATTACCAGTTTTAAGATCTCTTCCTATTAGCCAGTCCAGCTAATCTATGACAAATGTCTCACATGTATTTACAAGACTAATCCTTTAAAAGTCATAAACAAAACTCACTGGAATTCACAGAAAAAAAAAGTCAACATATTTTGGATTGTAGTTCACTGCTTGTAACTTACTAATGGCTACTATACAAAGTTTATAAAATGTTTGATTAAATAAACAAGAGAAGTTTCTCCCACAGAAACCCATACAGAATTTCCATTATATTCTATCCCACTTGTGAAATGGGATATATCAGCCTTAAAGACAATTTTCTGAACGGAAGGCATTCCCAGACCAACCATCATCCAGTGCAACTTTACACCTTTGAAAAGACTACCGCGTGAGAAATGCAACTTCAGCTTCTTCCAATTAATTTTATGAAAAACAAAAACCACCTGAAATATACTTCTTAGGCACTAAACAAATAATTTATCAGTGGGATTAAAACTAAAACATATATTTATATAGATAAGGACCCCAATAAGAGGAACAATTGTAAATTTCATTACACAAACCACGAAATTACTTACAATTCCAAATGTCAAAAAACCCAAAGCAAATATTTTCCCAGAATTTTGATGTATAAGGATATTAACTATCATTAGGCATTACTGCGTAACTTCAAAACAGAAACCTATTTGAACATTAATCATGGCAATTTTATTTTATTTTCTTAGACAGAATACATATTTTATCTTTGTAAGCAAATGTGCCAAAATAAATTCTCGTCCACCCTACTTACTTTACTTTCTCATTATCAAACAAAAGCATTTGAGTTCAGTTTACTTAGTCTATTTTACTTCCCCTTATTACTAGAATAATCAGAGAACTCTGGTCAATCAGATAAGATGGAAATCTCATGAGAAAATAGTCCTCTAAACTGAGTTACAGGTTAAAATAACCAGTGTATACTTGAGGAGAAAGGATTTCATCTTCATATAACAACAGGCATAATAAGTTCTTCATGGCAGAAAACAGTAAAGGAAATTGCCAGCGTAAAAGATACTTGTGGAACAAAGTCATCACAACAGAAGTGTTTGGTCGACAATCTGTGTATGACCCAAAAACATGGGAAGTTTCCTATAATTTTTAAAAACAGCAATTCCTGTCTTCTTCCCTATCTGATTTCAAGCTGAGCTGCTGGAAATATTACAACTTCCAGTCTCCCACCATTTCTATCCTGCCAGAAGTTACTCATATCTGCTGATTGGACTGCTCAAAAGTATAACCCATCTCAGTCACAGTACTCCAAGACCACGAAAGACGGAACAATTAAACTGTTTTCCCAGTCTGTCTCATTTTGACAAGAAGGGGTTAGGAAACCCAAGGAAAGCTTATCCATATAACCTAAGTTGTGCACAATACAGGTGAGAAGTGAAATACTAAGTGTTCTGAGACAAGAGAAGCAAATATATGCACCAAAACTACTGCCTTCCCATGCTGAGCTAAGAACATTGTGGTTGACATTGTGGAAAAGCCAACTTCCTTTCAAAAGGCTGTCCCTTCTTGCTCTGCTCACTCTACAGTTCTAAAAGGAGCAAATTATTCAGAAAGCATTGAAGTACTGTGAATATTTAAATTCTGTGCTTGGTTGCCAAATAAGCCAACCAAGTATATTTTCATCTGACTTTAAAGTTTCTTGCCATAATAAAAATGACTTTACCTTGGTATGACTAAAATTAAGTCTTGGAACAGAACTGTATTCTTTTATGTTCTAAATTAATTCTGAACATTTGCCTGGCCTGTAATATTGTCCTGGGAGAAAAGTATCTCATAAAAGCCTTGAAGAAAAATCTTCAAAATTCAAAATTTCATCTTCATATGGAATATTTCATATGAAGTGAATACGTATGTGTATACACACCTATATACCTATGCGCTTGAAATGACTTGGCAAGAATTATGGTTTTTTTCTAGGATGAAAGTCTAAGTCATACTACACCACTGGCAAATTCATTTGTTTCACCACAGTATTATTTGCGTTCCCTACCCTTGTTGCGGTTTAGCCAGCAGCTCTGCCCCACACAGCCGCTCGCTCACTCCCCAGCAAGTGGGATGGGGGAGAGAATTACAAGGGTAACGCTCGTGGGTTGAGACAAGAACAGTTTAGTAATGAAAATTTAAAAAAAAAAAAACAACCACAAAAAAACAAAAACAAAAATGCAATGGAAAGAAAAACAAGAAGCACGAAACCCGGGGCGGGGGGGGTGCAGGGGGGGAAAGGAGGGGGATGAACTGCCGAAGCAAACCACCCACAACGCAGCCGCTCACCGCCCACCCACCCAACGCCGTGCCTCCCCGAGCTGCAAATGCCCCCCTTAATAAACTGGCCATGGTGTCACATGGCATGGAAGGAACCTGCCATTGGCCAGTCGGGGTCAGCCCCCCCCACCATGGCCCCGCCCCTCCCAGCCTCCTGCCCTCGCTGCAGAGCATGGAAAGCTGGAAAGGTCCCTGACCACCACAGGCACTACAGTGAAGGGAATTAACCCATTCTCAGCCAAACCAGCACAACCTATAAAGCAGCATGATGCAACTAGATGTAATTCTGGGTGACCATTTTGGGGAGTGATAACTTTGGACCCCAAAGCAGGTCCTATGTTCTATAGAATGCAGCTTGTTTTAAGAAGTAAATCTAGAAACTGCACAGAAGCACAAGCATAAGACTTTGCAATTAAACGAAGATTTTCAAATTATTCTCTAGATAAAGGTGAAACATTAGTAATTCTCTTCAAGTATGCTTTGCCAGCTAGTCTTCAAATTTTTGAAGACAGATGCGGCATTGCAGCTTAGGTTCTAATGAAAGTTTATACAAATACCTTGGTAGTAGCCTTGGCATTGCTATCTTAATGCTCTCAGCAGTCTTTAAAGCTGCAGACTGATCACTGTTAACTGTATTTATTACACATGAAGTGTTTAACACACTGAAAGCATTAAGACTGATAATATTTATCTAAAAGCTTTCTTCAGTGTTGTAGTTTGTTTGTGCTTTTAAACAAAAAAGGTCAGTATATGTAACAAGTTTAATTGTCCTATGTCTTCAAATACGTTATTCACAAAATCTACAAATTCTGCATAACAGCGAGACACTTACACTGAACTGCACAAGTCCAGATTCCGCTCTCAGCTATGTTTTCATATGCACAGTATTACTGATACTTAAAACGTTCAAGAAAAGTAAAATTATAGCTTCCATTCTCCAGCTGTCAACCAAGCTACTCCAGGCCTTAACAGAGTGTATTCACTTAAAGTGTAATCAGATTAGGCTCATAGGCTATCAACCTAGAATGAGCAGACAGTATGTGACCTGAATATTAGATTCTAGAAATCCAGGAGAAATGCCATGTAATCCCAGTTTCACAGCTAGTGGAGCTGACCTTCACAGTGCACACCCAAGCAGACTGGAGATACCAAATATCATGCTCTCCTGAAACCATACTACCACGGCGGGTGGAATCTAAGGAGCAAGTAGGTGAGCTGTTGTATGTGTCTTGTCTCTAAAGCGCACAGACCTCATCAACTGAATGAAAACAGAATCATCTGGGCTGACTGGAGCTGGCCAGTTCAAAACAAGAAAAATGGCATCACGGGAAGAAGAAGAACTGGCCAGACTGCTGGCCACCTTCAACAGTACTATTCCAGACCTTGTTCAAACCACTTCTCTGTCAAGCCTTTATGCAGCTCTGGGCCTAACTAAAGGAACACTTGCCAGAAAACAATGGTTATGAAGGAGAAGTCATATACTGATAGCTGCCACCCACACAGACATAGAAACAAGGCAGCTAATGTGAGTGAGGTGACATGCACCTATTATTGATGTGAACCTGGTTAATAGGATGGAATTGGTTAACATACTAAATGTGAAACATTGTGGAGATAGACGTGATCATGAAACAGCATTGTTCACTACAATGTATCAAATTTCAAAAGTCCCCACAAGTAGTATCTAGGACATAACAGATGTCCTAAAGGAGAGAACACTCTTCTAAAGAGAAATACTTGCAAACATTAGATGGAAGCGATGCATAACTACTGTCTACACCACTTGTTCTTCACAAATTTTATTTTGCTCATTTGAAACTACAAATCATATCTGCAAATTTACTTAAGCTTATTGTCAACTGTTCCATTAAAAAAGGTAAAGCTACCATTGTCAAACAGTTAATAGTCTTAAAACTGAAAAGAAGGATTTTAAGAATGTATTCACTTTTCCTTTCTGAATCAACAGTCA
The DNA here is from genome assembly GCF_963921805.1 of Phalacrocorax carbo. Lineage (NCBI taxonomy): Eukaryota > Metazoa > Chordata > Aves > Suliformes > Phalacrocoracidae > Phalacrocorax > Phalacrocorax carbo. The sequence goes on along the minus strand of NC_087548.1, from coordinate 15,897,361 downwards.
TCACTTTTTCTAATTCACACAAGCGGCAGAAATCTGTCTCTTTCTTCTTCATTAAGACAGAGAGAGCATTTACTACGCAACAGTATATGATTTAAAAAAAAACATTTAACACCCTATCCCATGTAGCAGAGTATCTTCATATTTCAAATGTACATTTGGCAAAAGTCCAAGGATTAAATTGTACCTTAAATGCAAACTTTTATTTCTGAAGTTTTGAAGATACTTTGCTGAAATAACTCCATCTATTTAACTGGAGATAGATCTACACTGAAACAGTTTATCCCTAAATAACTTATTACAAGGGTCACTTGGTAATGGAAGTCAATATTTTCTAAGATACCTTTTAAAGAGTATGAACATTGACTTACTAGAGGGTGAGATAGGGAAGACTTGTGAGAGGAATTTTCTACAGTAAACCAGCTGTTAGCAACGACAGCCCCAGCTGCAATGACAAATCACAAAGTTCAGGACTGCTAAATTTCAAGTTTGACTGTGATTCTACTCCTAAAAGGAAAAAATATATGAGAGTAGGGATGTAGAACACCTGTTGCTGGAACATTTAATATCACTGACCCCTCTTGCTTATTCATACAGCACTACCTATCACATTTGTGATAAGATAACATCCAAATAACAAAAAAAAAATATCCGTTTCCTCTTCCTCCTTTGTTTTAACAGAGAAGTCAACTGATATTTTGGAATTAAATAAACAAGGAATTAGTTATGTCTTAAAACACAGGGTATTTTTTTAGGTCAGTCTGCACAGGTGTATTTCCAGAGAGAAAAATAATTTTTACAGTATTTCTCATTTTCAAAATTTTCTTTCACTTTTAGGCAATGCATTAATTTTGGCATTTCTGTTACTATAAACTTTACTGCAGTTCTGTACACATGCTCAACATACTACTGATAAATTGACAGATCCTTTTTCCTTAATAAGTGTATGTTCTGAATAAGCCTGAAAAATGTGGTAAAGGTATTATGAAAAAGATAAAGATTATGTTGATCGCACACTATATCTGAACCTTACCTAGAACGGCAAGGAGTTCATGCAATTAAAAGGGACTAATCTTTCAGGAATAGCTGTGCAGACTTAAAGTTCTAGGCAACATATAGCCATAAATGAAAAGATGGCCTGTGCAAGAAGAAAGTTTAAATCAACTTAATACCAATACTGAAAGAGCTTTGTATGTATGCTTTAAAAACAGTGAAATGTTGGTATGAATTAACAACAGCCAAGTTAGTGAAAACTGAAATTATTGTAACTCTAAGGCAAACTTCTAAAGACAGAATTACTGCAGTTCCATGGAGAAGACCATTGAGTTTCTGCATGTCTTTTCTTTTGAAACAATTTTATTCGAATCACTTGAAATGTTGGAAAGCTAAAAGCAACAGTACACAGTTCTGAGAATATATGCACAAGTTTTAACCTATGTTAAAAAAATACATTCAAGTAAAGAACTCCTCAGCTAAACCTCTAGGTTATTTAGTGTTATTCATCCATACACTTAAGTTTAATCACCAGATTACTTACAGCACTGACAAATTTCTTACTTTCTTCTGCCACTAGAAGCTAACAAACTCTGAACAATCTGTAACACCCAAACAAAATTATTATTCACCTCTGATTCAAGAACAATTAAAGTATTTGTTTAAAAATAAGGGGGTTTTTTTTGAAACTTACTCTAACATGAAAAAAAGAAATAATAGTATTACATGTTTTAACAAGACATCATCTGGAATATTTTCACGGAAAACAAAATGAAGTGAGCTACTGTTAGTTATATGTACTCACTAACAATCACATTAAGTGGACACGAACTCATAGAAGTTAAGAGGTGGAGTTTTCAGACTTATCCTATAACTGCTGGGTCTAGGATCTGGCTCATTACAGTGTGTAAACTGACCAGCTTCTGTTTCTCTCATATAGGAGTCAGAAGGAACTGTGTCTGTTTCTTATGTAGTCTTTCCTCAGTTCAAAATTGTGTCCTTGAACAGGCATACAAAACACACTGAGACCCCCTGCTGGTAAGCCATATATCTGCAGTCTGAAGTAATAAATTTACAAATAGCCTAATAACCACAAATTAAAATACATTATTTTCAAAACCTACTTATAGGATTTATTTTTTTGAATGTAGATCGAATTTGAATACCATTAATAAATCATGAGAAACAGGCTATCTCTCAAAATACTTCTTGTACAACAGCTACTCTAAGAGCCTTCATCTGAATTACTTTTTAGTTCAGGATACTACTACAACCTTAACCACCTGGAATCAAAAGAAACTCTCAAGTGCATATAAAGACCATCCCCAAGCAAGAATTTCAGTAATAGCAGGTTAACACAAAAAGAAATATGTATTTAAAATATTTTAAAAGCATTTATTTAACTTATATTTAAAATGTGTTATTTTCATTTGACTCCCCAAATCTACTTGAAAAGTCTGCTTTTTAACTTCTGTATGCATCATGAAAACTCTCCTTTCAACATACCAACCAGAAAATGCAATCCTCTTTCCTTACTTTATTTTAAACTGTACACGAGTGACAATCATACAACTAAAGAGACAGAAAATGCCAATTGCTACAGCAGCTAGATAAAATATACTCCACAATTTGTAAAGAGCGCTAACATTCAGGTTATTAATCAGTGTTTTATCTGGAGGTGTTGCGAATGTTATCTACAAGCACAGAATATACAGATTTGGGTTTAACAGTACATTAACACCCCTCAGGTGCTTCCCTGTGCCCTCTTCTCCTTCAATCTCTGACACTGCCGTTCAGCATGCCTCAAGGAGCATGACAGCTGTTACTTTCATCAGCTTCCAAATGCATAGATGATGAACTGAAAACCCTTCCACCTTTTCTTTCAAGCATCTTTAAAAACAGGTGTTAGTTCTGGCAATCAGGTTTGGAGTACATAGAAGCTCTCAGCACAGAAATACTGATCAAGTGAGTGGAGAAGTCTCTAAGAGCTAATACTGCACTGTTTTAGTGTTCTGCATTATTTCTAACAGAAAGTACAAGCCACCAAAACTGGAAGATGTTCAGCCTTCCTTCATGCCTATTAAAGGCAACAAACTGATTTCATTCTCCTACATCCATAGGCTCAGGACTGACCCTCTGAACGGGTCCATTTGGTGTTCTGTATTAGGTGTCCTCCACACATGCCAGTTGTTGCAGCTCCTTTTCCAATGTAAGGATTAAATCTCAACATTTAGAGATACAGATAGCACCACATTCCCTATTAGAAGCTCCAGAGCAGCCATCATAATTCAAGTAATTTGATCTTACATCAATGTCTAGTACAAATTTTAGAACAAAACTAACAGAAATATCTGCAAAATTTCCAGAACTCATCTTCACTGTATACAAGAGCAGCAGTGCACTGTCAGGATAAAAAAACTTTGAGATGAGTAGGTGTTTGATTTCACCTTTTCCTCTGATGTGCAATACTATAAAGCTTTTCATGTCTCCTCATAGGGATATAGATCTTCTTGATAAGCTATGACAGAGAGGAATATGTCAAGGACTATGAATGCTAAATCACATCTGTGTATAATGTCAGGAATGTCAAAATTGAGTACAGGCAGGTTTCCTGCACTATAGAAAGACTGATCCAGGACTGGGGGACTTTTTGTTTTGTTTTTTGTTAAACTAGGTGAAACATTCTCACCTGAAATCTCTTATGTACCAAAGCCACATGAAGATATAATGGGCTTTGTCTCAATGTCTTCCTCAAGGAAGGAAACCTTACCAACAGTTAACTTATTTGAATAAAACCCACACCAACTCTAGATATAAAACCACTGCAAAGGCATCGTATCTTGAGAACAATCCACACACTACATTTCCAACAGTAGTACAGCATGAAATTCATTATTAACCATCACTGAGGAACATATAAAAATATAAGAAACATCCCACCAAATCTGACCATAGATTCATTTAGCCCTGTATTCAGTCTTTGATCACAGCAATAATAATGCTGACCAAGTCTGGCCATTATGGTTTATTCCCTTCATTTACCCTCACTATCCACAACTGTCATGTAAGAGATGTTACAACGCCTCCTGCATTTCCTATCTCTTTGTGAGATCTTCTAAACATGAAATTGTCCCGTCCCTTTTTAAACCTGCCTCCACACCCTCCTGTGACACATTTGGACAGTATCCAAAAAAGAAGTATTTTCTTTTATTAGTTTTAAATTTAATTCTAGCCACTTTCAACAAACACCTCTTAGCATAAAAGATTTTGGTGAACAACAGTTCCACATTCAGCTCATCTACCGTACTGAACATTTTGCAAACTTTAATTGCTTCCTATCCCTATTTCGACCTCTTCTCTCTAGACTAAAGACTGCCAGGCTTTTGATCTGACCTGATATGGCCGCTGTCTCCAAAGTTCAAGTTCTGTTACAGCTGTCTTGTTTGCTTTGCATGCAACATAAACCGAATTTTTACATAGACTCTTCTACAGTTTCATATTTCTGCAAGCATTTCACTAAGTGCAAATCTATCCACTCAGAGAAACACAGCTTTACAAGTCAATGAAGTATAGTTCTCCAACACCTTTACACACATTTACAGGTGTGTAAATACTGAACAAAATGTAAAACATGAGGTAGGCTGATAGATAGACAGTTGTCATTTAATCACATCCATACACACGCCATAAACACATTCTATGCAATATGTAGAATAATCAGAACAAAATACAAAATCTCTGGTTTCTGGAATGCTTAGTGTAAATCAAGTTTTTAAATTGCTTTCACTTGAAATTCAGAAATCATGCTTCTTTCAAGCACAAATCGATAACAGTTTTCAATTATGTCTCACTGGTATGGCCCATTTCCTTCTTTAGCTTTAAACATTGCTGCCCCGAAACATAAGTATTCTGATGTTACTTTGCTAAGCAAAATACTATCTGAAATTACCATAATAAAGCAATCTCACAGCAGTTATTTTTCCTCATTCAAAAATCACTAGACAGTACCTTCATTTATTTTGAGCCATATTTCCACTTCAGCATTCTTGCACATTATAAAAGCAGTGGCAAGACTCACCACCCAAAAGAAGCCAGAAATTCACCCGATACTCTATAATACCAACAACTGCTGTCATTTACTAATGAAACACAGATTTTTCAAAGGTGGGCTACGCACTAACTAACTTTCACAAAACATAATTAATGGAAAAAAACCACTTTTATTTATCTCTTTGAATTAATTAAGTTTTCCAAGCTCATTAGACACTGGCATAATCTGATGACCTTTCCTATTCAGGCTCCCACTTTCTTATTTCAGCAGGCTCAGAATGAGTCAGCAGTGTGCCCTGGCAGCCAAGAGGGCAAACGACATCCTGGGGTGCATCAAGCACAGCATAACCAGCTGTGACTATCCCTCTGTATTTGGTGTTGGTGCAGCCTCACCTTGAGCACAGTGGGCAGTTCGGGGCCTCACAATTTAAGAAGGACATGAAGGTCCTTGAATGCACCCAGAGGAGGGCAATAAAGCTGGTGAAGGGGCTGGAGGGCATGTCCTATGTGGAGCAGCTAAGGACTTTGGCTTGTCTAGTTTGGAGAAAAGGAGGCTCAGGGGCAACTGCATCACTCTCTAGAGCTTCCTGAGGAGGGGAAGTGGAGAGGGAGGTGCTGGTCTCTTCTCCCTGGGATCCAGTGACAGAATGTGTGTGAATGCTTCAAAGCTGCACCAGAGGAGGTTTAGGCTGAACATTAAGAAGCATTTCTCTACCGAGAGCATGGTCAAACACTGGAATAGGCTTTCTGAGAGAAGTGGTCAATGCCCCAAGCCTGTCAGTGTTTAATAAGCGTCTACACAGTGTCCTTAATAACATGCTTTAACTTTTGGTCAGCCCTGAAATGGTCAGGCAGTTGGGCTAGAGGATCGTTGTAGGTCCCTTCCAACTGGAATTATTCTATTCTATTCTAGTTTACAGCTCCAGTCTTAAGACGAATTACTGATTAAACTTTGGAGACTTTATAGCTTCTGTTATTATTAAATTTCACAGATGGAATACTTTCTTTAACATTTAAGTCCTGTATTGCAAATTAAGCAATCCAAATTGTTTCTTTTTACATGACATGTCAAAATCCTGGAAAGACCTGTCACTAGCATGAAACAAAATGAAATGGGTTTAAAATATTTTTCCTGTAAAGTCAGCCATGCAATGTCTTTCAAAATGCAATTATGGATCCATTTATAGTAGCGTTTATCTGTATTTTAATTACTTGACCAGGCCATTTCAGTTAACAGCAATTTAAGCATCTGGGATGCACTGAATACAAAACTGGCAGATTAGTTAGAGATTTGCTTAGATGGGACAAAATTACACAATCTTCATAATTTATAATGTCTTAAGTATTTATTCTATCATTTAAAGAATCCATTTAAAGTATCTGAAGTATCTGTTTTACCATTTAATAAATATTTCTAATATGGAAGTAAAACCTTTGCCTCTAAAAGCCAGGAAACATACATAGTTGGCTCAACTTGCACGTAATTTTACAGTCAAACTGCTCCATAAAGCACACTGTAGTATTCAAATTCTTTTCCTTCTCCCAGAGTTTTATCAGAAATTGTTAATTTTCCTATTAAATTCATTTTTCATGTACCTGTGTGTTAAACCAGTAAGTTCACCCCTGTTGGGAAAAAACCCCATGTTTAAAGTAATTGGTAATTGGAGTCTTCTGTTTACCATGGACCACTACAGATACATTAGTGGGGCAAGTGGCTCTGCCCACTCACTGTCACTCTGAAGTAAAGGTCACATATTTGAAACATCAGTTCAAAAATCATTCATGGTCTTGCTACTGACAGCTGCAGTAACTTTATTAATTAATACAATTGCCACAATGACATTTTCCAGTTTGATTCTAACCACAAAGATGAAGACTGAAGCGACAAAATAATTTCTAACAGTCTCTTTGACACTTATCAAATGATACCCGTCAATATTCGATTACTAGCAACTTCCACCTGAAATACTCTCTCTTCACAGCTAATTCAGTTACATTTAAGTCTCTACACAGGAATTATTCTACTCTACACATATACTGGGTAAAGTTAAATTTTGTCTAAGAATTTTTGTAAAAACATATTTAAGCAACTTCGATGAAATGTCATTAAAAGTCGTTTTAAATTACAAAACTAAAATAATACAGACAAAATCCATTAATTATCTAGAGCTGAAACAAATAAAATTTTTGCTTCCAGATCTCACCTAACGTTGTTTTCAGCACTTGCTCAGGATTTAAAAAGATTATATCTAAAGCAAATTAGGGCACAATATTAAAATACAAAAGCCAAACAAGCCTCTCAAAAACCCTGACAAAGATAGACCTCAATACTCACCCATCATTAGAACATGTCAAAAATTCTTCCTTTATTTTTGGATGCCAACAGCCTGAATTGAGCATTGCTGTGTGACCCTACGGAAATAAACACAAAGAGGTCTTACAAGGTTTTATAAATTTTACTCCAAATCCCTCAAGAGAGCTGAGGGCTGAACCAGACCCTTCCCACCACAGCAATGGCTGACTGACATCACAACGATATAACAGATTTTATGTACTCTAACCCATTTCATCCTTATTTGTTTTCATTTTCGAATTATAAAAATGCTGCCATTCTTCTATTTATATTATTTTCTTTCAGAAAATGGCACGGAATCTTACTTCCTCTTTTTCTTTTGGCAGAACTGTAATGCAGAGAAAGGATGAAACAGTCGGAATCAATATGGTGACACGCAAATTGTTCCAAGCTACACAAAAATAACAGGAATAACAAGAATTACCTGGGTGACCCAATATACATACTCAATGCCAAACTACACTAGCTAAAGACCTTGTTGGAGAAAACTGAGAAAACAGAGTTCGAGAGTCAAGACGGATTTAACCTCAGGTGAGTCTTTCACAAAAGATTACAAGTTGCAAACTGAGTAGTCAGCCCTGTTTCTTTAGGATGGAAAAAAGAGAAAATAAGGATTTTACTGAAAGTAAGCAATTGCCACTAGGGTGACTACAAATATAAAATGTCTTTGGCCAGCTGGCTTTGCTTCTTTGAAGTACAGGCACATGCTCATTGACTACATTCAAAGGGAAAATTGGAAACTACTCTTGCAACATTGGAATTAATTCAGTTTGCTTTAAGCACCAATATGGAGAGAAATACTGAAAAGTTAAATGGGTGATATAACAAATATTTCCGCATTTTTACTGTTGGACCACAATACACTGGAATTCTAGAAGTTTACAAGAGAAAGAAAATCTGAATTATTTTTATGTAAACAAGAACTAAAGCAGTTGTTACTACTTGATGGTTTTACATACATATCACTAGCCAAAAGAAACAGTCATCTGACAAACACAACTTTAGGCAAAACAGCATTTAGCCTAGTTATTTGGCAATATACTTTACAAGCAATAAATAAATCAGCTTTATCAGCAGTTTGAGCTGTAGATTTTATCGTTACTTTTTAGGCTTAAGCTATTTTAAAAACTGGCCTGAATTTAAATTACCTGTGTAAACAGAATCCCTGTCTCATATAGTTTGTGGAAATACGAAAGCAAAGTGGTCAAAACCCAACCGTTGTTAATATACTTCAAAACTATCAATCAGCCCTTCTTCATGTGCATTTTTAACTATCATTAAAAATGTACGCATTGTTGCTTATTAGTCTTACACTTTACCTTGAAAGAGGTAAATGTTATGAGGAAAGCAGTGGAGGGTAGAAGAAAGCAAAAGACTAGACTAGATCAATAGTTTCCAATATTTTTTTTGGTTGGTTGGACAAGTGTATGGGGGAAGCTGACAATTTTTACAAGATACACCTTTAAATAGATTAATTTGTTGTAGCATCATAGATACATTAGTTGGAAGAGACCTCTGGAGTTCACCTAGGTCAACCTTCTGCTCAAAGACAGATTATAGCCAACACCAGATCAGATTAGCCATGGCTTTGTCTAGCTGGGTCTTGAAAACCTCCATGGATGAAGGTCCCACAACTTTCAGCATGTATCAATACATGGGATTATCACATCCCAGAAAGAGGGCTTTGCATTTTTCCTTACTGAACTTCACGAGGTTTCTCACTGAGTGGAAAAATACACCATATTGTCAGTCTTCTAGCATTCAATTAATTTCTGACTTTACCTTCGTGTTTGTCATATCCACAATGTATTGGTCTCCTTTTATGCATTCCATTACTGGGAAGCCATCTCTGTCAAGAACTTTTGCCTGAGAGTTACCAGAGACAACGAGAATGACATCTCCTGTGCTGCTATACTGTAAAGACTTGATTTGGTGACTAAAAAGAAAAAGAAAGAAAATGTTTCAATTACTACAGTTCCTGTAAGTCCACACTAAAACAAAAGTGTCAATACTGAGAAAAGGTACTGCAGAAATAGACACATATACATTCCTTAATCAAAAAGGTGGAACAAAATTGCTGAGATTAGTGGATTAAAGCTTTTTATTCCTCTCTGTGTGTGTCCATGCCGTATTTCCTTCTTCAACCACACAGCACGTGAAACAATATTATTTACAAAGTTAGCACCTAAAATGTCGTTTCTGGCAAACATACTTAACTCTAAGAAAGCTCATAAAACTCCATGTGAAAAATAGTATGTGTCAGATTCAGCACTTCAGGGCTGAAAATTCTTTTTAATCTTCCCAAAAGCAAAGTGTGGATTTACAGTAATCTAGAAATTACTCTATAAGGATGTTGTAGGCCTATATAAAACTCCAGTGTACATTTTACACCAGGAAAGTCATCATATGTCACCATTATTGCATCTTTTTCTATGTTCAGGGCTACAATTTCATCAGAATCTTCAAGTTAAATATTCTATCAACCCTGGAAATATGACAGTAGATAACAATCTGCCTAGTCTATTATGTCTTAGAGGTTCGCTCGTTTGCTGTAAAGGTTTTCTTACCTTTTAAAGGGTTTTTGACCTCACTTTGTTCATAAAGTTGCTATATCTGAAGCAGATATCCCTTTGATCCTCTACCCAGCAAAGAATACAAAGCAGTCTATCTACTCCACGCCTGCCAGAATTTATACCCTGGCACATTAATAGAACATGCACAATAACATTACTTTATAGTAATGCTCCAGCTCTGCAGCTAAATTAACCCCAAATTAAGGTCTGGAATGCATTTGCCAGCTAGATATGGATTTGCATGGCATCCAAACTGTCCTCAAGGGAGTATCTTCCTTTTGGTGAAGATGATAACCATGTGCATTCCAATCCTAGTAACTTTAAGGAAACTACTTTTTAACACAACTTCACATCAGTGAAATTAACACTCAGATGATCAACAAGACTGACTATGCAACTTCTAGATTTCATGTTCCACATCTTATATGGTAGTGACTTCATGACTGACTCAGCAGTAGCTATTAAGTCTGTCCTCAAACTAGTGACTTACTACAGAAAATACATAAACCACTGTAATACATATTTTAAAAGTTCTGCGCTGATCATAGTAATGTCAACTAAGCATAAGTTTCTCATTCAAAAAATGTTTGGCAAAACTTATTACATTATGATTCAAGAGCAAAAACTGCTTCCAGCACTCTATTATGTAATACAAACTGGCAGCCAAATTGGCCGAAGTATTATAAACTCTGATTTTTAGTAGAAAGGAGACACTCAAATCTGGGAATTTCCAAAATAGATCACGGGCGATGTCTGGAAAAGCATCCTGAGCCTCAAGAGCGAAAATGGATACTTGACCAGAAGAGGGGAAAGAAGGCCAGCCACATTAAGCTCAGAGAAAACACTGAAAAAAATAAAAAGAAACCCCCACAAAAGAAACAATATCTGAAGTCTAGAATATTCTCTGCAGACAGCTGATAAAACTAGACTAAAGAATCCATCAGATTCAGCTTTAGAGTAACAAGCATATCTTAGGAATTAAAAAACCTTCCCCAGTTGTACTTCCAAGTTCCCTTGCCACATCACATGATTCACACAAAGCCCAAAATATTCCTGAGCCCCCCACCTGAGCACTGCATGCAGAATGAAGTACTTATCTAGTTATATTTCTCACACTCTGATGCTGAAATCATCAAAAGAAAATACCAAACACATCTCCAAAGCACAGATACGAATCTTTGCACTTTTCATGGTTGAAATGTAAGAACCAAAAATAAGCATTTAAAATGTACACGAAGAGATTATGTTTGCTTCATACATGAAGAGGATTTGGCCGGTAGATACAATTAAACAGCTTGCCTAGAAGTAAAATCTGGTTACTGAGAGAATCCACAATATATAGATGCCCAGAGAGCCTTCTGAGAAAACAGTTTTTCATACACTGAAGTACTGAAATTAAAATTACAGATTAATACGGGCACTGTATTACCTACAGATTAACATGGCACTGTTCATAATTTGACCAATATCATCGCGTTGCTTCTTTATAGTTCTAGATCAACGTGTTTGAACAGACTTTGTTTTCATCTTAGATCTAGATTTGAAGTGTCTTCTAACAAGGAAGAGCAACTGATCTTACACCACCTAGCACAATGGGAACATAACTAATAATTCATCAGATCAGTTGTGAAAACATTAGTCTGAGAGAAAACATTTCCACAACCTCTATCTGAAGGCAAAAAAAACAAACCTTTGTGACTCTGCAATACGACTTTTAAAATCATGTCCAAAAATTGATTGTACAAGCAGGTTAATTGCAAAGCCCCAGAAGTTACTGCTTTTCAGAAGTTTATTGGAGTATGACCAGAAGTCTCTGCAGAGGCAGTTCTTAAAGAAAACATTTTTGGCTTTTATTAATGTTAAAGTAGAAGTCTTGGGAAACTTAAAAAAACAATTCCCTTTAATAGCATTAATCCAAGTAATTTTGATTTAGAGCTGCCAAACGTCCATAGTACTTTCTGCCAAGACCTGCAGAACACAGCTACACAGATGGGTAGAATTGTGACACACAAATATTTTTGACACACATAACACAGCTTTGCCTTACCCTTGCCCTCGCCTTCTACAGTGAAGTATGGTTTGATGGTACTAGGTTTTTGTCAGGCTCTTTTTTTTCCTCATGTCCCAAATCCAAGGAGAAATTAACACAGTAACCTGACATTATGCTACAAAATGGAGCCTGGACAAATTTGAATTGTTCTGAGGCTTTCTTATTCTTAAAATGAAATTAAACTTATGGCTCCAGAACTGGATTTCTGCTAACACCTGAAGCTTCCATACCAGAACTCTTCAGAATTGTTTGAAAGTAAGGTCTGTGACTGCTAACAGTCCTTGCAATAAATTCCACAGTGAAAAAAAAAAGTATAAGAATATACATACACACCTGGGTGTAAGTTATATACTACTCCACATAGTGCTCACCAGCATGCCTCAATGCCAGCATGAAGGAACTTTTTCTTGAGTTTGGATCTTTTTACCAGACAGAGCTATAGTTCCAGTTTTACGTTTACAAAAAGATACAGAAGGGGTATTTAAATAATGTATTTTTAAAAACCTAAAATCAGTACATGAGATTTGAAATATAAGTGAAATTCCCTAACTTTTCACCAGTCAATTCTATTTTTAATATTATTTTATTTTTATATTTTTATGTATTTAATTTATACTTGAACATATTCAAACCACAATAATGTACATTTCACCAAGAAGATTAATACAAAAATACTTACGGGATACTTATAAACATACTAAATGAACAGTGTCAGGGATAACAATCACTTTAAGCTCATATTTTATCAGTTTTAGCCAAAAGGAGGTGACAAATATATTTGCAAGCTGTTTTCCTTTAAATGGGACATTAACATACACTGTACTTGTCATTTTTATACTATACTATTCTTATGTCTTATACCAAGTACTACTAAATTTGAATGCACTCTTCTGCTCAGTTTGGAAATGCTTTAGTCAAAATCATCTCCCACTGTGGGAGTAAAGACTGTCAGCTCCTTCCTACTGCTCAGTTATGACGGAGGAGAGCAAAATACCATTTGTATCCTGCTAACTAACCATGTACATGAAACTCAAGCCAGAAAAGTCTGAATGTGACTTCATGTTTGGATAATTTTGTTTACTTATTTATTTCGAAGCAGCATGTTTACAAAGTTATGTTTTCAAAGTAAATGTGCCATTCATCAGTTTATTATAACCAGACAAGTCTCTCAAAGAGATCAGAATTGCATAACAAATCAAAGCACACTTTTTATTTTCCTGATTTTTCACAGTTTAGAACATCAGTAGAACCCTCTTCTCTTTGGTCCCTTTCAGACTAACAGCCTCAACTTTTTCTCATCTTCCATTATCTGGACTCTTGGCACATCTGTAACTAGTCATACACATTCTAACCTTCCAAACTGACCAAAATTCAGCTGTAGCTTTTTAAAACAATAATGATTAAAAATAGACATTCTAAGGACTACCTACTGCACATAATTAATTCCAATCTCCTTTTTAAGTGTACCAAAGTGTCTTACAAAGTGCACCACATTAGACAGACATTAGAAGGTAACTTGCTAGAACAACTGTGTTATTAATTTATGAATGTGTTTATCTAAAAGTTCACTGTGCATGAGACATGCAATCCTTTTGAAGGAGATCCGTATTCCAGTTCTCTGGAATAAACTGCTGAACTAAAATGAACAATACGTACAGTATGGAAATCACTCTTTAAAATATGCTTCCTGTATTTTTTTATTTCTTTATATATATTAATACATAAATAAATGTAAATAAATACACAGCTTTCTTTTCTTGAAAAAGGCAATACACTTTTACTTTTTTTAAATGCACACTACGTAGCTATTCAATCATCAGTGCAATGTAAAGGACCACTGCCTCCAAAAATAGAGGATTTAATTAAAATTAGAAACTCTCCCGTCAGAAATACTGGCAGCAACTACAGAGGCTCTCCACAAAAGGGGCAACTGTTTTAACTTTCTTCTCCATTAATTTGATAATAAGCAGAGTACATATGGAAAGTGCATTCCATTAATTTTGATTACAACTATGAAAGTCAACCAGTTTCTCTGAGAGGTTCATAATCTATTTGCCGATACACCATTAACAATTTCATATGCAAATTTACCTGTAGCTTTCTAAAAGGGCAAAATATGGAAGTCATTGGAAAAAGCATGAAAAGACATAAGCAGACAATTTCTGGCATTCACACTCCATTTACCGTAATAAGTACAACGGGATACAAAAGCCTTTTGAACAAGCTATCTTACAAGGCTTTTGTGCATTCTGTCAGAAACTTAACACAAGCATTTTCTTAGGTGAAGAAGGCAGTCTTCATGCCTACCATTCACAAGGCTGGAGTGACCGAAAAGCTTGGAGAGAAGCATCCATTCCAGCAAAGTCCCAAAATTTAACATCGTAGTCATATCCACCAGTTATTAAACGGGCACCTGAAGGATCCAACCCCAAAGCAGAAACCTAAATAGAAAAAAAACTTTTTATTTTTTTTCTGCAGTTTTTCAGATGTCACCAAAATACAAAATACTACTAACATAAACAATATAATGCAGTGTGCTAGTTTCTTCATAAAATATGTCAGCTATATTTTGTTTTTAAATTTTCACTACCTTGTACAATGTCTGAGTACTTTGGAAGGGGTAGGAAGAATGGAAATTGAAATTACATAATCTGAATAAACCACTGAAGACAGCTGAGGAAAGTTAGTGTACAGTGTTTGCTTTCTAATCATCTCATTGCAAAATCTGGATGTTTAATTTCCATGAAGAAAACTGTACTCTAGACTTTTCTCAAAAGTACAAATAATATTTGTAGCAAGATATTGAAATGCCACTTAATGCTCATCAGTTTAAGATTTTGTGCTAGTTTATTCAAGCCAGTTCATGTGCATAAATATATATACATTTATGTATATTTATGTATACATGTATATGTATATACATTTATATACCTATATGTATATACATATAAATGTATATACAAGTTTATACATGAAGTATAAAATTGATTAAAAAACAAATCTGAACTTGAAAAAAATATATTATTTCTACTAAAAAAGCCCAAAAAACCTTACAAAACCCGATTTGTTTTATATATAAAACTAGCTGCTTAAAGCTACTCAGAACTTTGAGGAAAGAATGCATAATGCTCATTACTCTCATTTGTTATCCTCAAATCAAAAGTTGATTAAAATGGGATTTTTAGTGAAAATCCTACTTTAATACTCTGTTTGAAGAACTCTATTATAGTAGTGTTCACCATTTGGAGAAGTGAGAATAACAGAAAGCATCTCTTTGACTAAACGTCCTTTCATTTACCTTCAAAATTATGTCTTCTCTATTCTCATTTGTGAAAATATTATCTATTACCATGATTTCAAGCATTAATACAAGATTAGCTGACAATGTGCTAATTTGTAAGTCAAGTAAAGAGATTAACTCTCCAAAATTAAGCCATCTACATGAGATAGTGTTGAAAAGTTATGTCAAAAACTGTAAAACAAGTATTTATACAATTACTTAAAATTATACCCAACCTAAAATGATAAAATGACTGAAAAAGTTTTCATGAGAAGATAAAAGTCATATGAAATGCATGCTTAGGTTTTAACCCCTGGAACAGAATTTAAACTCTATTAAGCATTTCAAGTTATCCATGGACAAAACCTAGACTCTAACCAGAAGACGACTTTTAACGACTGGATAAACCTGGATCATGCCACGTACATAAGATAGGTAATCATTAGATTCAGAAACCCTTTCCCGACAATGAAGACTGCCTTCAGCACAAGAAAATAAAGTGATAAGAGTAATAATAATAATCATAATAATTAAAAAAAATGTTCTAGAAAATGCCTGGAAAGGAAGTGATGAGTCAGAAAGCTCTAAAGGAAAAAAAATAATCTTATCTTCTACCAAGAACATTCAGACTTATAGAAGACTGTGTGGGGAGACAAGGAACCAAACAAACAAACAAAAAAACCCCCTGTATCTATAAAAAGAAGAAGGAAAAGCCTTAATTTCTGAGTGAAAGATAACACTTGAGAATAGTGTCCTGGCTATAGGCTAGCAATGCTGAACTTCTTCGGGGCCAGGGATGGGGGAATCACGCCAATTACTTTCAAATGCCTAAACCTGTATTAAAAAGCCAGATATTGATGTATAAAAATTACACTAATTTGCATGTAAGGATGTTCGTCTTATTTTCTTTACATGTATACATGAGAAGTAGTGACAGTCACTATGATTTAACGCAGACACAAGTACCACCAGAAAAACCTTGTCTCAAAAAATGTATCAGTCTACTACTGTACTTTTTTTTTAAAGCTTTAGTATATACACAGTGTTATGGAGACATTTTAAACCTACGTAAACTGTTGAATAGTTCCCACACAAATATTGTTTAAAAAATGGAATTTAGCATGAGATATTCCGTCCTCCATGCCCAGCTGAAAAAGTAACTTACATAAAATTAATGTTTCAATAAGAACACCAGTTATGAATGGAATTTATTTTTTAAGATGATCAATTTCTTTTGCAAAAATTAATGTTTCCTTATATGAAAGTATATGGGCTTCTTTTGAGTTTTCTTTTTCCACTTTCATGTAGAAAAGGTTTACTTAGGTATTTCTTTTTTTAATCAAAGACTCTTTTATAGTCACCTTCTCCTTAACGCTCATGCTGCTCCTCATGCTGGTACCTCGCTCCATTTCAAATATATGGTGCCATCATACAGCCAACAGTTTGAAAAAGTACTTTCAAGAAAACCAGGATGTTGCAGAAATGATGCTGCTGTTCAACAGGCAACTGACTCCTTAATCTAATTGTCCTGTTCTATTTTAGAGGCATTCACTTGTAGGAATCTTATCTTTTAGCATAGGTCTCAAACATCATTTTTCTAAAGAATGCAAACGATCATCAGATGTCCTAATCCAGTGCCCCCCAAAAATTTCTAATTTACAGTTACTAATATATTCAACATTTTCCTTTTTACTTCCCTGAATCAAATGTTTAAGTGTACTGCTTTGTGCTATCCCTAAAAACGAATTAAACTCCACTTAGTGATTATGTCATTGTGACATACTTAATTTTTTAAATTAAACAGATGCAATCTCTTATGTGTTTCCAAAAAAAATGACCCTTTTACCATTTAAATGCAAATTTTGAACCCCTTTCATTTCATTCATAATTTCTAACATGCAGAAAAACTGGACATCTCCAGATTAATCAGTTAATAGACTCAGGTGTTCTATTCTACAACAACTGCTATAGGAAGGAGCAGCTGTGATACGAGATGTTAGAAAGCACACTGTTCAGAATACCTCTGATTATGTGTTCTTTCTTATACCCACCTATGCATAAAAATGGCAGGAGGAAAAAATATATATATATAACCGTGAAGTTTCATTGGGAACAGTAACTCCTATTACAAGCAAGGTGACCAGGAAATTAATCAGGTTTCTGGAAAGACTCTCCAGCTCGGGAAATCTTTTCTGAGACTTTTCAGCTGCACCGGAATAGAGTCATCATCAAACCCACATTCATTAGATTGAAAAGGTACAAATGGGATACAGAAGTTTAGCTGAAATACAGTACACTGTATGAACATAATGAGAAGACTGTATTTTAAAACATTGGGTTGAAACACTGGTATCAAAATAACAAGTTGCTCCCATCCTCCTATGTGTGCAATGACATGGTTAAGTAGTTTCATTATTCTAAAACAAACAAGTAAAACAAAATTATAGTCCTCCTACAGGAAAGCTGGTTTTTTTCAGTGATATGTTTCATTCACTGCATCCAGTCCCATCCAACTGTACTGTATATACTCACGTTATAATTCACCTGGGCTCCAGGTGATGACAGCTGCATTCTCATGCAGTCAAAATACCTCAGAAGTCTCACAAAACTGTAACTTCCACTTTACAAAGCCTTTTAGTTAGAAATAACGTGACCTTGTGCTTTAAGAAGACATCAGGAGATTTATGGGTTTAATATAGAGGAAAATAATTCAAAAGATTTTTCATAATAAATTATGTTAGGAAATGTATTCAAGAAACATACTGCAGAAGTAATTAGTGTCACATGTAAAATTGAAAACTGGTTTGCACTAGTACACTAGTATGCAAATCCTAATATGCATAGAAATCAGTATGTGAAGAAGTTCCATCCACTGTGTGCATAAAAATTTACTTTTGTTTACTGTAACACAAGTTACAGTACGTACCTTAGAAGAATATTTTTCTATTTTCATTTGTAACACAGTTTTAACTTCTTTTCTCTCCTCCATGTCTCTATGTCTAGCACTATGATAAAACAAATGGGTAAGCCTTATTACCCCTCCACACTCCAAGACCAGAAAGGCTGATGCCAGAGCAATGAATAAACACTTCTGAAAATACCTATTTCTGAAAGCTTATTAAAAACAAATTTATCACCTTTACTGTTAAGTTTAACAGTAAATTCATTTAAAATGCCCAATAAATATTGATAAAATAATTATTTAAAATTCAAATATTAAATAAAAAATTATTGCTGTTGAATGTTTTCATTTCATTTCATTTCATTTCAGAGACACATTAATTTAGTAAGTTTAATATTTAAAGTAATTATTTAATATTGTTGGCTGTTAAATGATTAAGTGTATGATTATAGCAACTACATAAGCAGAAAATGAATCCATGAGTTTTCTAAAAACCCAATACAGGAAAATTATACATTTCCTTAGATTGTTTAAAATGTCATGAAAAAGCATTTTTCTCAAAACATTTTTTGATTTTTTTTTTCTTTCCTTCCCTGCCCGCCTCCCCCCCACCGCTGAAACTTTCAGGAATGTCATGAGTGAGAATTCCATTAACTACCTGACAGTGCTTTCATGGGGATATAATACCACTAAAAGAAATTCTAGTAATATTTTCTTATTGAAACCTAAGTCATGGCCCAAACTGATGATGATAAACAGCAGCAGTATGTTTTTTTTTTAGTGACAAAACAAGAATATCGGAAATGATATGGGAATATATTGGGGGCTATTAGTGGCCAGAAAATAAATTCCATTCTGTAAAAGTCTTCGATCAATCAGCATATAAAAGCAGTTGAATTTATGTTGGAAGACAAGATTATCCACAGATAAAAGTATTGAGTACAAAGAATTGATAGTTCCAGGTCGGACAGTGGTTCTTTAAAAGAAAGTGAAGGAGCAATATTGGAGGTGAAACCTAGAAGCAGTCAAAGACAAGGAAGAACAAGTTTTCAAGAAATTAAGAATGGTGTATACTATGCACTTAAAAGATTTAACAAGGATGAATGAGACCTGTATTCAGCTACAAAGAAGTCTGAGAAACTTCAGGAATAACACACTCTTTGAAATCCATGACCAGTCGAAGAAAAGTCTGCTTTAGGCTTATGTCTGGATTAGGAAGGTCTAGCCTAGAAGAGGAACTCTAGCAATTGCAGAGAGTGCATCTGACAAGGAGGAAGGAAAAATGAGACTATAAGTGAGTCAAATGGAGCCACATTTGGGTTATCATAAGAAAGCGAAGAGACAGTCCTAAAACATACTTCCAACTGCAATAACAGAAAAGCTAGACTAAAATAACAAATTAAGAAAAATAATTAGCTTCTTGAACTTTAGCTAACAATAAGTATTTCTTAACTTATTTCACGGACTGTCTCAGTTCTAGAAAAACAAGAAGTGTTGAAAATGTGTTATCACTTACTGTTTTTGTCCCATGCTGGAGTGTAATTTCATGAGAATCTGGAATTTTCTTGACAGGGTTCTGGAAAAAAATTAAAATCCACCTCTGTGAAGATATGGCTATGACAGGAAAAACAAACAAACAAACAAAAACCCCAATACTGCAATATCTATAAAAATAAGAAAGGTTTCTCTCACACCAGCCACAACCTGAGGAGGAAAAAGCAGGGGGAAATGAGAAACAAGGAACTGATTCCACATTTTTATTTTCATGGATATACCCCTAAAAATATGAAGAATAATTGTTAAAAAAATATGAGACTACAATAAAAAAGAACAAAACCAGGAAAATATTTCCTATTTATTCCTTCTTTAGAAAACATTCATTCTTAATCACCAATATTTAACAATCTTGAACTGTGATTTAGTCAACCCATCATTATTAGACAATGTCTTTTCAAATAAACAGACTCTATGAAGTTAATGAAATCAATGAAAAAATCTATAAATTCATTACAGGAGCTAAGTTATCTATGAGGTTTATTAAGATCATGGACTGGCTTCCCACTCCCACTTGTGCCATTATCCCCAGCTCTCATGGGTCTTCACAACTACCACTTTGATGGCAACAATAACATAGTCAATGTAATTCAGGGAATTTTATTTAATACCAACATACAGATTGAAGGCAATTACAGTTTCAAACATCTAACACATCACACTAGCAGCTGTAACACAAATACAAAATGATTTAATTTACACAGAAAGAAAGGTACTGAAAGTACTCAAGTGATTGTAGGTTCTACAAAGGTCATTTGAATAATTTTTCTCAAAAAGCTCATTTGTAAGCTTCCTAAAACAGATGTAATCTATCAATTTGATATCCAACATCTTTGTTAGAGTTTTCTGTTGCCAAAGTCTGATTTTAAAATCATTTTTAAGCACAATTTATATTATACATTATATTTCTTTCCTTATCTATCTGGGACAATTCCTTCCCCTTTTTCCATGCTTGCCACAAAGTCTCTGGCATCAGGCTGACTTACTTTATACTCATGTTATCCTGCCATTCTATCAGCTTTATTTCTCCAATAAAAATGAAACTTTCATTATCTTTGGTTTAGCCAAACCCACGCTTCTTTTAACTTTACTTCTTGCCACTAACAGCAGCTCCAATTCCCAAAATACCTGTGTAATTTCTTTCCCTTTTCACACATATATACACACAGAGATAAGCCAGCAGAAGGCTCATGCCATTTTCACGTTCACAGCATAGGCACATCTTCGATCGTCACAGGTGTTTGAAGGGGAACTCAAATATTAGCATGGAAATCATATATGCACCTGAGTAAAAAAGTGTTTATGGCACTCTGGTCCATGCTAGGTTTGAAAAGGTAACAGAAAAGGTTTACAAATAGCTACACATGATATTGTGAAAGGTATAACCCACATAGCATTAAGAGAGACTTCCACAGACTCAGTGGTTTACAAGTTGAGAAGCACATGTAACCCAAAATTCTGAAGTGAAGATGTTATTATGCGAATAAGTTTATTGTTCAATTGACACTATAAGGCACGCAGCCAAAGGTATAATTATAATATGAATTAAGTTTCACATGCCTCATCATTCCCTGCAATATGAATTAAGTTTCCCATGCCTCATCATTCCCTACACCCGTACTTACCATCTAAGGACATTCCATAAAAACGAAAGTATGAAAAGGAAACAGCTTCTAAGATTCATACTGCCATCACCCACAACAGAAGATGTACTACGACTGTGAATCAAAGGCTTTCACAGAAACCATCCGTTAGTGGAAGGAGAAAGAGCATTTTGGTCATTTTCATCTTAACCACTGCAAGGTTGATATTTTGTATTCCAATCCACTTACTGGAATATTATATGGTTGCTCATTTCATATACCTTACCACAAACACAGGTATTATACATCTATGTTGCATCCGCACTGAATTTGATTTTGGAAGGGTATCTTTACAACTTTAAGAGGTCTTTCTATAATTAATACAAAAAATTAAATTATTAATAAGCAAAATGTGCTGGAACAAACTTGTTTAATTACTAGCTCCTCCAGATGACAATAATCCAATCCCTCTTTTAATGAGAGAAGCAAACCACTAACATAAAAACTGTTCTGGCTACTTATCTCTGAGGGAGAACAACAGATAGCAATACATTCTGCCACCTGATAAATCAAACAGCCTGAGCATAAAAGTCAGACATTTGGCAAGTGCTAGTGGTGCTACGCTCTGCAGTGTCCAAGGGATGCCTGACAAAGTAACCATTTAGACTACTCAACACAAAAAAGAAGACAAAAACATCCAGGAACGTATCTTGCCATAACATCTTCAAATCAGCCAAACATTTACAAAAAACCAAGGTGGCTTATTCTATTTTAGTAACTATGAACTTCCCAAATGACTGAGAATGCTATAAATATCTCTAACCTGCCTACAACAAATGCCTATATGCACACATAAAAATCAGATGCAACTACCACTTTTCCAGTTATTACATTCCAAAGAATAAGGAATGCCATAAAATCCTTTTCTCACGCTCTCTTTGGAAAATATAGTTAATACATTCTATGCTGATTTGAACACAAGGATCCCACGTACAGTGGAGTATAACTGCAAGTCTGAAAAGAATGAAAAGGTAGATTTTGCCCAAAGTCTACCTGCACTTCCAGGTTTTCCAGTTGTTGCTTTGATTTCAGCTGTTAAGCTTACACAATTTGATTTTAATATTTCAATAATGCAGTTCTAGAAAAATTGTATTGTAATTAAAACCAGACGAGTTGAAATCTTTACAGGATTTTTTGTTGGTTTTCTTTCCTTTTTTTCCCCCCCTCTTTTTAAACCATATCAGGAAAAGGCAATATGTTAAATTTCTTTCTCTTTTAGCAGAGCCAAAGAAAAACAGTTTTGGTGTTGGCATATCTCCTAATATTTTTACAAAAATTCTCAATTCCATGGCTTACATAAGTTTTATTAACGTTAAATCTGTGAAAGAGTATATTCTAGGAGTTCACAGTTTTTCTCAAAAACGAAAAGTCTTACCTTTTAAAAAATTTCTGCAAAGAGACACTGCAAGTCAGGCATCACATCTGCAGTTTGCAGTTACATTTTTTCAGGGAACTCCAGCCGCAGTTGACTGTTAAGCTCCTGTGCCTGACAACACTCTTTATTCACTGCACCACTGTCCCTAAATATTGTGGATTTTTTTTCTTGTTCCTTTTGGGAGCTTCCTTATCCTCAAGCGACACTCAGAAAATATGCCACTAAAAAAACACAGGCTGAAACTAGGTCAGAGTCTCCAAGATCTCTTAAGAAAAATCAAAGACAAAACCAAAAAATCCAATAAACCCACGATGCAGATCAAGCCAGACAAGTGACAGATTAGACACAAAAAGGAAAAATTAGTTAAAATCTAGATTTCTACATATTACAAGATATCCTTCAATATCCTTGGAATTGTGAAATAGGCAATAATAATCATTGGGACTTGGCAGAAGACAAAGTGATACAGGAGGTGGGAAAAGAATGGGCTATTATCTTTATGTTAAACAATTAGCTTGAGGAGAAAGTTAGGTCCTACAGAATTAATAAAAAAATTCACTAAACAGTATCAGAGGAGTTTACAATTAAAAAATACGTCAATCCTTACCATCTCTTAGTCTTTCTAATAGACTGACCATCCAAAAGTCATTTTAGAACTACTTTAGTATGACCATTAGATTATATTCACAGGCCTAAACGGGTAAAAGCAAAGACTATGAAAACAAAACGTAAATTCCACAATGACATATTCTGCTGTTCTCACATACATGGTAACTGCAAACTGCACTTGGTGAAAAATAAATCCATCCACTAGAATCCAACCTCTCCCCATCCTAAAAATACCCCTACAACTTAGAATATAGGTCCTTGAATGATTCACCTTTTCATGGCCCAAGCAGAGAAGGGCAGAATGATGCGTTTATGCCTAAAAATACCTCTACTGCTCTGTTTGCAGAGGTCTGTATTTCACTAAATGGAAACCATCCTGTGTGAAAGAGACTTGCAAGCTATAGGTAATCTTTCACACATCAGGCCTTTAAATGGGACCTTTTCTGGGCACCCCCAAGACTACAATTTAACTGAGGAAACAATAAATTTTTTTCCTCTCTGTTTGCAATTGTCCTTAGATTCCAGTACAGAGGATCTTGCCTTTCTTGAGGATTTCAAGATCGTATGTTGCCCTGGAAGAAAATACAACTTTCCTTTTCTGGATAGTTCCTGTGTTCTTAGAGATCCCCCAAAATGCTACACTTGATGGAGACTTGAAGAGACTCCTCATTTGTGGGAGCAGAGCTATGGTGCAGCATGAAGAAAAAACATGCAAAACTACACCTAGTTAAAGTAAAGATGAGCACTTTCCCTGTCTTGAGCAGAAGAGGTTAATGTTGGCTTGGCTACTAGTTACTTTAAATACCTTAAGTGCTATACTAAAAAAATCCCTTCTGCTAGAAGTGTAAACACTCACACCCTGCTCTTTCGCACCTCTGGTTTGGTACACTACACGTGGAAAATACCGCTTGTTCATGGGCAGGAATAAAGAGGAGGCAAGAGCTACACTTCACAGAGATTTCTCAATTTCTGGTGAAACTGCAGGTTTCACAGGATAGATTTAATGCAGTCTGATGCAGATCAGTCCTGCCTCACTAGAAGACAGACTGAATAACGGGGTTCCTAATGGACAGCAGGAATAGCTGGTAGAAGTGGGAGGAGAACAAAAATCCCTATTATCAAATGGTGATGGAACTACCTTCAACCACTTAAGAAACCACAGCAATTCAAACTCCCAAATGAAGGACTCCCTGCAGAAAACCGTGCTTTAATCATCCAAATCCCAGGCCTTCTGGCAATTAAGAAAAAATAACTTTCTCTTTTCAAGCATTTTGTTTAAACATGTCGTGTTCAAAATTTAATTTTTTTTAAAGCCTCCTCTCTTCCCCTCCAAAATGACTGTACTGCATGGAAAAGGAAATGCCACACTGCTGGGGGTGAGGGTGGGGGAGCAAGAAAGTTTGAGAGTCTTTGAAAGGCTTTTATTTTAGATTCCAGCATACAGACTAACTGAAATCTGCCTTGTGACCACACAGTAACAATTTTCCACATCTTCCATTCTTCTCCACAAAAGAGTTCAAAGTAATAAGTGTGATTTAAAAAAAAGAGTAACCAAGAGTGGCAGGAGTAGTTAAAAAGAGACATGTAATGTCTTCTAATAAAAATGTTCTGTGCTGTAAACTCTGTAACACATTGAAATAAAAATTTTTTGCGATATTTTAAGAGTAAAACAAGTGGGGAGACTCATCAACGATCACAACACAAAGGATAGGATTTCTGACACGGTAATTCCCAAAGCAGAGAGGTACAACACCACAAACTCTTCAGTTTAGACAGACACAGCACTACAGAAAACCACTGAGTTGTGCAGATAAACTGTTAGAACAGTATCACAGAAGTCCAGTCAGTCCAACTGCTGCAGTATCTAGGCACAACAATATGCTAGTATTAACAGCAGAAGGGTTTACACTACTTTTATTTTAGAAGTTAGAACAAAAAAGCAACTCATGCTTATTGTTACTTGCTAGTTTCTCTATCAAATGTGTTCGGTTTGCAGGTCCCAGTGTTCTCTCTCTCCCAAACCCACTCCAAACGCTTATCTTTTCAGGGGAAAGAAGTTACAGAAGTCCATCAAACTTAACAGGGGGACACTTGCACAATCTCCCTGTACTGCCTTCAGAGCCACAAACATGCAGTTTTTCCTTCCTACCTCACATCCAACTTTGACAGACACTACTTCTGTCTAAGTTAATGAAATCAAGAGACTATCCCAGTGATGATAAACAGAGAGAAGAGAATCTTGTTCCATCCTTCAGTATAGAGACTGAAACACTATTAAAAGAAAGATAAAAGGGTGCGGAGGGGAGTATTTCACAGATCTGGAAGAAAACATGCCTCATTCCTCTTTTCAGACTAGAAAAATGTTTTAAGCTGTTAGGCACCCGCTGAATTATCCATGACAGCAGTGAAAGCTGAAGACAGGAATAGAAGTTTAAATTGGTTTTCTTCTGTTCTTTTTTAAACTGATTTTGCAACCAAATACACACTGAGGTTCTTGTTCTGTTCCACAAGTTATTCTTCATGCACTGCTTAAAACCATACTACTTATAAAATAGGCAGGTTTTCCAAGTCACAATTTTTTGTTATTTTCCTCCATAACTTAAACTGAAAATAAATCTCTAAGATATACACTCAGGTTGCACAACTGTACACTCAAGAGAAAGATGGAGTATGAAAAACCACAGTCTGAGAGATGGGTAAGGTGCTGGGTAGAAACATTTGGCGGTTTATAGGAGTGCACTATCCACAAACTTGCATGCAAAAGGAAGCATCCAGATCTGAATGGATGTTTCAACAACTTTTAATTTCCTCTCTTTTAGGTGTTAGAGTTGACAGATGTATTCTGATGCGAACTTGCACGTTACTAACTCAGTTTGGCCCAGGTTCATATAATCTGAGTTTCTGAATGTGATGCACCTAAATATGGAAAACACTTAACTCAGACTTCCTATACAGTCTTCAAAAAGAAACAGGTAACTTCAGAAGAAGAAGAATTGGTGTATAAAAAAATGGAATCATCTGGAGACCTCTCCTCTGCAAGCATTATTCAGGGAGTGCAATTGAATTCCTAATCTAGGTGCCTTGATTAGGTTGGATGAATCAGGGCCTAAAATTTTGGCCCGAAAAAGATAAAGGAAAATATTACAGAAAACAGAAGGATGCATGAAAACACTGGTATGAATAATCTTGGCTGATATTCCAATGAAACACCCACAATATCTGTTACTCATGGAAAAATGTAGGTAACTCCACAACAAATGCAGAAAACCTTCAAAATTAACAGAAATATTGGAAGGGCCCTACAAAATACTCTCTCTTCCAGTTATCCTTTAATTTGGGTAACACTCAAAACAGCACGCACTTTATGTCTTCAATTTTAAGTATGGGAAGACACAGGAAAGGTTATTCTTTTGTGTGTGTGTGTGAGCTAAAATTCATTACGCCAGGGTGCATTCAAGAATTAAGGAGATGCTTAAGTAGATGAACTTCCTTTTGAATGCCTAAAGGAAGTCAATTTATTTTTTCAATTTGGAAACAGTACTGTTGCTAGCTTCTCTCAACATCATCTAATTCACAGCCTCACAAAATTTTTTCTTATGATCTGAACTAGAACATTTTGTCAGGTTTAACCAGCAAGGGAAAAGACCTTAGATTAAATCTTCATTCCAACACATGACTGACTAAAAATAATAAATTTTTGATGTTATTACAGGTCAGATACAACATATTTTATTAGATGATGGGTCAAACAGTAATTCAGAAAGTGTTCACAGGCACAATAGGTAACATAAATTAAATCTCCTCTTCCCTTTTATACCACTTACTGGCATGTCCCCTTCTGAAAAGACTCCAATGGCTTAAAAATGTAGAAAAGGTATTGCAATTAAGACTCTCAGCATGGTTTGCAAGTATCTTTTTTAGATATAAACATCATATTTCTAAAGTACAGCAAAGAGCCTGCCTGATGTCTTCTGGGAGATCGTTTTAGATCGATTTCAAGAGGTTACTATTTTTCACCTAGATTCTAAAATCTCATTCAGATAATTTCTGAATTTATAACAAGCCCTTGATTTATGAAGTCATAGTTTATATTAATATTTATGACCCGGGAATTGTTCTCACAAAGTATACCAGAGAAATTCTCTTGAGCCTTTTCCAAAGCAAGTTGTAATCACTGATAAAACTGATTTAAAACTAAAATTGCCTATGGTTGTTCAATATTCCTTTGCAGTTTCTGGGAGACCAATTTTCTTAAGCTGAGACTTCTGGTGATACTTCAGATATGTTAGATTCTGCTCACATAATCACCTACCTATTTCATCTTTATCATCTCCATTTCAAACATGTATAAACACTTCATATTTATTAAAAGAGTATGCACAACTGCCACATATCACCAAAAAGCACACATGTTCGGACAAGACAGTTTTACTGCAGCAATAAGATACACAAAATTACTACTACCTACAATGTTAAGAATGAAAAAAATCACTAGCATTTTCAGTCTCATATACCCTTTATTAAGATTATTCTTTAGAGATTAATAGAGTATTTCATATTGACATAAAGGAATACATTTATTTACTCCAAAACAGTAAAATGGCATACACAACCATAGATCAGCTGACAACAAGGAGAAACAAAACACACAACTCATCTGAAAGCTCTGCTCAGCCTGCAGGTAACCAAAGAACAGCTTAATTCTGAAATCAGAAAGGACAAACAATTGCGAACTTTCAACTGTTTGAAGTTTGAGTACCAAATGCATAGTTCAGAGTCATACAGGCCTCAATGCGTTTCATGTACACATGAAATGCGTTTCACATCCACCTTGGTAAGAATTTCTGTACCACAGAGGTTCCATGTGGGATTTCTACTGCAGCGAATATGCCCTAAAGAACACACACGAAAAAGTCCAAGAACACAACTAGGATGCAGGACCAGACTCAATCTAACTTTCATTAATGTGTAACATTACACAAGTGTAAGGTCCTGCACCTGGGGAAGAACAACCCCACGCACCGGTACAGGTTGGGGGTTGACCTGCTGGAAAGCTGCTCCGCTTTCCTGAGAAGGACCTGGGAATTCTGGTGGACAGCAAGGTGACCCTGAGCCAGCACCGTGCCCTTGTGGCCAAGGTCAATGGTGTCCTGGGGTACATTAAAAGGAGTGTGGCCAGCAGGTTGAGCGAGGTTATTCTCCCCCTCTACTCCACCCTAGTGTGACCATATCTGGAGTACCGCGTCCAGTCCTGGACTCCCCATTTCAAGAAGGAGAGGGAAATGCTCAAGCAAGTCCAGCAGAGAGCTAGAGAGATGATCAGGGGACTGGAGCATCTATCTCCCTTATGAGGAAAGACTGAGAGACCTGGGTTTGTTTAACCTGGAGAAGAGAAAATTCAGGAGGAATCTTATCAACACTTACAAGTAACTAAAAGGTGGGTGTCAGGAGGATGGGACAGGACTCTTTTCAGTGGTGCTCAACAACAGGACCAGGGTCAATGGGCACAAGCTGGAGCACAGGAAGTTCCAGCTAAACATGAGAAA
This sequence comes from Phalacrocorax carbo, assembly GCF_963921805.1. Classification (NCBI taxonomy): domain Eukaryota; kingdom Metazoa; phylum Chordata; class Aves; order Suliformes; family Phalacrocoracidae; genus Phalacrocorax; species Phalacrocorax carbo. Next base: position 15,868,436 of record NC_087548.1, on the reverse strand, counting down.
AAACTTCTTTCCTGTGCGGGTGCCAGAGCAGTGGCAAAGGCTGCCCAGGGAGGTTGTGGAGGCCCTTCCCCAGAGACATTCAAAACCTGCCTGGACATGGTCCTGCGCCCCCTGCTCTGGGTGTGGCTGCTCAAGCAGGGGGGTTGGATGAGACGATTTCCAGAGGTCCCTTCCAACCCCTGCCATTCTTGTGATTTTTCTGCTTGCTAGCCAGTTCACTTAATTATTTACATTAAATTAGCTCTAAAACTTCCTTTATCTAAACTATACATACACTTAATCATTATCACCTTTTGGGAAACTTTAGGAATAAAAAATCCATGAAGTTCTTTCACTTGACTCATCAAGACAAAACATGAAAACCGAGGTTACACTAAGAATTCCAGGAGCAGTTTCCTGCCTGTTAGTAATTAAAACATCTTCAGATATTTTTCAGTCATTAAAATAGCTTTACTATTCTCCAGATTTACCTTCTGTCTTAAAATAAAATTATTCATGAAGTATTTTAGAATTTAGAAACCACACATATACAAAGTTTAACATTTTTTTTTTGAAAAAAATCATCGCCTCTACATATTTTAAAAGTCAGTGGCACTATTAAGCCTTTGTAATTCATGAAGCAAAAGGCAATTTTAGTTCAATGCGCTTCTATGGAAGTACATTAAAATAATATATGCAGTAGAATATGTATTACTGTTTCTTTTGCAATTTTTGTAAGCAGTGGAATTAAGTTTGACAGTAGTACTACACTCTAAATTTTAATTTTGGACTCATCAAAACTTAAAAAGCCAATGCAAATAACAGATGTTCAGTATTTGACACTGCTATCTGAAACACACATGGAGATTACTACACTTGAAATAAAATGCTTTTTTTCTCTCTTCAGATAAGAGCCTGATGTTCACCTTAAGACTTCTGATGATCCTCTTAGCATAGGATTTCATAAGCATTAAGGCGATACAAATAGGAAACTCTATACCAGTATAATAGCAACCTCTTTAGTGAGCCATCTCTTTTAAATTATACATTTTAATGACCAAAGTTAAAACAGTACACCAGTGAGATAGACCATCCTTGACCTTTGACTTTGTGCAATTTATTTCATCCCTGTATACCCCAGTTTCCCATCTGAAAAATTTCAATAACTAATATCTATCATAAGGAATATGCTACAAGGTTTTATTCAGCAAAGTTGGTGAAGTTCTTCAAATTCCTCAGGCATCCTGTTATTCTTAGTAAACACACTACAGTCAGCAAACTAAAAAATCACATCTCTAGACAGAGAGACGTCCACAGACTACACTTTTCAACAGTTCTCCAGTTGTGATTTTAAAAAGGTGTTCACTCAAATGTTTACTCCACTATCTTGAGAGAGATACAAATTTTTGCATACCATCCACTTAGTGACAAGTATTACAGTTGTCTACAAAATTACTGATCCATTAGGATAAGGAATAAAAATGAGGGGTTGGGGGGAGTCATCAGCTAGTCATGCAAAGATGATCTACAACCACAGGGTGAAGGTAGGGGGGTGGGGGTTAAAAATTACAGCATGTCTAAGTTACTGCAGGAAGGAAGGACAATTTCCTATCTAGCTCCCACAGCTGGTTCCCATTCTATTACTGTTTCGATTACTATTTCTCCCATGCCACCCATAAATTACCTTCCAAACATTAACATTTAAGCTGTTGTATAGCAGCACAATTTTATGTAATGTGACATGAGAATAAATTGCTAAATGACTTTAACTATGCATCTGGAAAGAGGAAAAGATACATTTACATTGTTCACATGTGAGGTCCATGCCTGGAAGAATACACCTTTCTTCAGGCTTCACTCAGGTATATTCCTTTAACTAAGGCTTATGTCAGAAGAAGGTAGTGCATTATGGCCAGATGATGTATCTCACACTGTCAAAACTGTTGTAATACCCAAAACTGCAAATAATTTTCAAAACGTTCAGGGTGAATACTAAGCACTAGGTTAAAAATCGCAGCCAGTGTGAATATCTTGGGCTTATTTTTAATCATAAAACCCATATTTTTACAAGTTGTGCCGAAGAATTGTAAAATATGCTTATCTTCTATGCATTTATATGATATGTCTTACTATAGTATCTATAAATGTTGAGACCCCTCCAGCACACCATATCAATAATACCCATTTCTATATACATAATGTAGCCTGAAAAGTCCAAATTATTACAATTAAACCTGACAAGACACACAATTAAACAGAGAAATATTGATATCTACATAGCAATTAAACAACTATTATTCAGTATTGCCTAGTTGTGGATTATACAGGAAGGCAGTAAAGACCCCAACACATCCTGCAGTGGAATGATGCCCATACGTCAAATCCAACACTTATTCCAGTCATTCCTCAAGGAGCTTGAGGTATAAAAGCATACAGAGGCACTTTTTAACCCAGACTAAGACAAAGAACCATTGTCTAGACAACAGACAAAATTTTAGCTGTGTGCATGAAGAAGGCAAAAATTAGAAGAACATCATGCCTTACTGAAATGCCTCATTTCACAGACTTTTACAGATATTATGTTAAGACCTTGTATATTTTTCTTACTCTGTAACTGTTAGAAAATGTAGGATATTAGATACATCCAATGAGATCTTTCCTTAAATTATTCAATAGGCTTCCTGATCTTCTTCACTAGGAGCTGCTGCAGATACTCCATACTACACAAAGATTACTTGAGTTACCAGAAGAGCCTTCTTTCTTCTACAATATAAAATCTAAGTTTAGATTATATGATTCAAATTAAGCCACTAATAATCGTGTACACAATAACCTTGTTAACTGAAGTGAGAGGGATTAATAGCAACATGTATCTTCAACTTGGTCATAATAGTTGGCAATGTATTTTTAACTCACACAGTACAACGATGACAGGATGTTCAGATGATGCTCTACAGGTACCTTCTTTTGCAGTCAGGAAAGAAAAGCATAGTCCATAGACACAAGGAACTCCATATTTTAGACCACTTATCTACTATGTATCTGCTGTGAGATTTTCAGTCAAACAACTGCTGTGTATCTAAGCATCAGGTCTTCAATGGAATAAAAAGTCACATCTTGTAGGTGTGCTACCATGATACATTACTAAGTATGGTAGGTTTGTTCATGCATTTGAGCTGCTGGAATTCTCCCAAGAAAAAAGCAATTATTAATGCCTATTATTAATACAGAATCATAGAATGTCCTGAGTTGGAAGGTACCTGCAAGGGTCATCAAGTCCAACTCCTGTCCCTGCGCTGGACAACCCCAAAATTCACACCATGTCTCTGAGGGCATTGTCCAAATGCTTCTTGAGTATTGCCAGACTTGGTGCCATGACTGCATCCCTGGGCAGCCTGTTCCAGCACCCCACTACCCTCTGCATGAAGAACCCTTTCCTAATATACAACCTAAACCTCCCCTAGCACATCTTCCTGCCATTCCCTCGGGTCCTGTCATTGGTCACCAGAAAGAAGAGATCAGCGCCTGCCCCTCCTCCTCCCCTTGTGAGGAAGCTGCAGACCGTGATGAGGTTTGCCCTCAGCCTCCTCTTCTCCAGGCTGAACAAACCAAGTGATTTTAGCCACTCCTCATATGGCTTCCCCTCTAAACTCCTCACCAACTTCATAGCCTGCCTCTGGACACTCCCTGGTAGCGTTGTATCCTTAAGATACTGTGGCACCCAAAACTGAACACAGTGCTCAACGTGAGGCCACACCAGTGCAGAGCAGGGCAGGACAATCCCCTCCCTCAACCAGCTGCAATGCAGGGCTTGATGCACCCCAGGGCACAGCTGGCCCTCTTGGCTGCCAGGGCACACTGTTGGCTCATGTTCAACTTGCAGTTGACCAGAACCCCCAGGTCCCTCTCTGCAGGGCTGCTCTCCAGCCTCTCGTTCGCCAGTCTGCCTGTACATCCAGGGTTGCCGTGCCCCAGGTGTAAAATCCAGCACTTGCCTTGTTAAGCTTCATACAGTTGGTGATTACCCAGCTCTCTAATTTCTCTAGATCTCTCTGCAGGGCCTCTCTGCCCTTGAGAGCCGCAACAGCTCCTCCTAATTTTTTGTTGTCAGCGTATTTAATTAGTATTCCTTCCAGTCCTGCATGCAAGTCATTGATGAAGACGTTAAAGAGTACTGGTCCTAAGATGGATCCCTAAGATGAACCGCACCAGTGACAGGCCACCAGCCCAATGTAACCCCATTTACTATGACCCTTTGAGCCCAACCCATCAGCCAACTGCTCACCCACTGCATTATGTGTTTACCCAGCTGTGTGCTGGGCATTTTGTCCAGGAGGATACTGTGTGTGACAGTACTGAAATCTTTACTGAAATCCAAAAAGATTACATTGACCACCTTCCCTTGGTCAACTAGGTGGGTAACTCTGTCATAGAAAGAAATTAAGTTTGTTAAGCAGGACTTTCCCCTTGTGAACGCATGCTGGCTGGGACCAATGACTGCACTGTCTTTCAGGTTGTCCTGGTTTCGGCTGGAGTAGAGTTAATTTTCTTTGCAAAGCTAGTATGGGGCTATGTTTGGGATTTGTGCTGGAAACAGTGTTGATAATGTGGCAATGTTTTAGTTGTTGCTAAGTAGTACTTACACTGGTCAAGGACTTTTTCAGCTCCCTGTGCTCTGCTGGGTGCACAAGGAGCTGGGAGGGGACACAGCAGGGACAGCTGACCCCAACTGACCAAAGGGATATTCCATACCATATGACATCATGCTCAGTATATAAAGCTGGGGGAAGAAGGAGGAAGGGGAGGACATTCAGAGTGATGGTGTTTGTCTTCCCAAGTAACCATTATGCGTAATGGAGCCCTGCTCTCCTGGAGATGGCTGAACACCTGCCTGCCCATGGGAAGCAGTGAATGAATTCCTTGTTTTGCTTTGTTGCATGTGCAGCTTTTGCTTCACCTGTTAAACTGTCTTCATCTCAGCCCAGGAGTTTTCTCACTTTTACTCTTCCAATTCTCTCCCCTATACCCTAGGGAGGGTTGGGGGTGGGGAGGGGAAGTGAGCAAGCAGCTGGGTGTGGCTTAGTTGCTGACTGAGGTTAAACCACAACACAGGTGTTTTTCAATATCTCCCAGAATAATCTTCTCCACAATTCTGCCAGGCACAGAAGTGAGACTGACAGGCCTGTAGTTACTGAGGTCATCCCTGTTGCCCTTCTTGACGACTGGGATGACATCTGCCAGCTTACAGTCAACTGAGACTTCTCCAGATTCCCAAGGGCACTGAAAAAATCACTGAGAGGTCTCACTAAGACATCAGCCAGCTCTTTAAGTTCTCTCAAATGAATCTCATCAGGCCCCCTCAACTTACAGGGATCCAGCTGGAGCAGCAACTCCTGCACAAGTTTGGGGTTGACTGGGAGTTTATCATTCCCCAGTCATGGTTCTCTAGCTGTGGGGCTCCCAGAGCCCACCATCAGTGTTGAAGACCAATGCGAAAAAGCCATTAAATGTCTCTGTCTTGTCTATGTCCCTGTTTGTGAGGTGACCATGCTCATCAAGCAATGGGCCAATGTTATTTCTGGCCTGCCTTTTGCTATTAACGTATTTCAAAATGCCCTTCTTATTGTCCTGTACTGTGTGGGACAACTCTAACTGAGCTCTGGCCACATGAATTTCCTCCCTACAGTGGCAAATGCCATCCCTGTAGTCGTCCCATATTGCCTGACCTTACTTCCACTGGCCACATGCTTTCTTTTTTCTCCTTATTTATAGAAGATCCCTGCTCAGCCAAGCCAGCCTTCTGCCTTGCTTGTTTGAATTCCTACACTTTGGAATTGCCTCCTCCTGTGCTCTTCGGAGGTGGTACTTAAAAAGCAATCAGCACTGATGAACCCCAGCACCTTCAAAAGCTTTGCCCCAGGGGACCTTACTAACCATCTATCATGGCACACCAGTCGCAGGACTCATCCCACCAGGTTTCACTTATGCCAGTGATGTCATATCTCTGGGACTGGGCCAAGGCTTCTGTCTCCTCTTGCTTGTTCCTCATGCCACGCACATTTGTGTAGAAACACTTCAAGTGCGGTTCGTTGTGCCCATCACCACGGGGAGCAGTCTGAAGAATCCCACTAGCATGAGGCTCCTCCAACTTTGGCATGTCTTCCCGTTGCCCATCTCTGACCAGCCTGGTATTGCCTCTTCCCTCCTTCCCCCCTTCCAATCTAATTTAAAGTTCTGCCAATCAGCCCTGCTAGCTCCTGAATCATAGAATGGTTTGGGTTGGAAGGGACCTTTAGAGGTCATCTAGTCCATCCGCCCTGCAGTGAGCAGGGACATCTTTAATTAGATCAGGTTGCTCAGGGCCCCCATCCAGCCTGATCTTGAATGTTTCCAGGGATGGGCAAGCTGCTCCAGTGTTTCACCACCCTCATGGTAAAAAAATGTCTTCCTTGTATCTAGTCTAGATCTATCCTCCTTTAGTTGAAAACCACTACCCTGTTCTCTTATGACTACAGGCACTACTAAAAAGTTTGTCCCCATCTTTCTTAAAAGCCCCCTTTAAGGACTGAAAGGCCACAATAAGGTTTCCCTGCAGCCTTCTCTTCTCCAGGCTGAATAACCCAATTCTCTCAGCCTGTCCTCACAGGAGAGGTGCTCCAGCCCTCAGATCATCTTTGTGACCCTCCTCTTGACCCAATCCAACAGCTCCACGTCCTTCCTGTGCTGAGGGCTCCAGGGCTGGACGCAGCACTGCAGGTGGGGTCTCACCAGAGCAGAGCAGAGGGGCAGAATCACCTGCCTCAACCTGCCGGCCACACTGCTTTAGATGCAGCCCAGGATATGGTTGGCTTTCTGGGCTGTGAGTGCTCATTGCTGGCTCACATCCAGCTTTTCATCTACCAGTGCCCCCATGTCCTTCTCTGCAGGGCTGCTCTCAATCCCCTCATCCCCCAGCCTGTATTAATAGTGGGGGTTGCCCTGACCCAGGTGCAGGACCTTGCACTGGGCCTGTTGAATCTCACAAGGTTCATGTGGGCCCATTTCTTGAGCTTGTGCAGGTCCCTTCTGGATGGTATCACATCCCTCAGATTTGTCATATTTTGAGGTATACTAAGCTCCTTACAAGTTCATTTACAAAGCAAAGTAAAAATAAACAAGAAAACCACATTAGGGAAAAAAAAAAGAGAAAAGCTCTATGTATAATGCTCCTATTACAAGTGAAATCTAGCAGTTGCTGAGAAAATAGATGGTGGTATTTCGTATCTCCTGGTTGACTGATTGGTGAAGTTACCAGGGAATGTAAGATTCCCTAACTACTGTTTACATAAATAAGCAACCTAAAAAAGCCCTCCAACAGTTCTTCCCCTGTAACAAGCAAATGCCAAAACCTAGGTCCAACTTGCTATTCTATCAAAAGAGAAACAAGAGTATAAAATGAGCCAAAAATGAGTGTGAGAGAAGCAGAGAGCTTATAAACACTTACTGGCTTTCTGCAGGAAAAGTTGAAGTTCTGGGAAGGACTGTATAACCCATAAAATCACCTGAATCTAATGCAGCCCAAGAATTTTTGCTCAGATTTGTTCAAATTCCTTGCTATGGACATTTTCCAGACAAGTAGTAAGGGAGCCAAAACAAGGATTCCCCATATTGCATAGTGTGCTGGGCCTGGGCAGAATTTAACTCCTGTTTCTGGAATTTGTTCTCTAGGCCCAAATTCTTCATATTAACCAGTTTAGTTCTGAAACTAATGCTGTCCCGCATAACAGCTACTGCTGTCCCAGGCTTGACTGTTTCCCAGGACTTTTAACAGTTTATATTTCACCTCTTGGAAACCACACAAAATAGACAGTCGATAATATTACAAAACAAATTGTTTTGCCTTGAGTTTTTCAATGCCATTATTCTGTTTACCTGTAAAGTGCAAAGTACAGATGACTTGAAGGCACTTTTCTTTATGTGTTGTTTTTTAAGTTCTCCTTGACTTCTGTATCATACACTCAAATATGATGGATCCTCACTTCATCTGGCTACCACAGGTAATATCCAGTCTGAGACAGCAAAAACGGACCTCTGAGTAGAGAATGGTGGCATCCTCTTGCCTTCAGATTTCTCTCATGATATCCTGATAAACCTCTACAGACGGGTAGAGACTCGTCCTGGGACACTTTATTTAGGTGAAGTCTCCCTTCATAAACCAATTATTTCAGAAACCACTGTAGAGGGCAATATATTAAAATGGGAAAACCTTGACACTGATGGTAACCTGTTCCTGTGAACCATTTGCCCTTGCAATTTCAGTGTTATACAGAAATAAGAAAATAGAGAAAGCAAAAGAATCCTGCTTTTAAAACACAACCATCAGTTTGACAGAAGCATGTACAAAAATTATTAAGACCCACCATAAGCTATTCATGCACTCTCAAATCATCAGTCACTATGATACCGAACAATTCCAGTAGTGTGGAACACAGGTGAGGGAACAAGCTAGCAAGAGTGAGCAAATGCATATAAATAGATTTTTGCAGTTGGCTGTGAGTATCAAGAGCTTAGAAGTATCTATTAATACTGACAGGCACAGGGTAGATACACATTGCGCTGTCAAAATTTTGCTCAATAAAGGGAGTGGGGGAGTTCTGGCTAAGACACTGGAATTTTTCATAAGGTTAGATATTGGCTCTGATATGATAATTTCAGTTCATGTGAGAGGCTTGTTTAGAAACTCACACTTAAAAGAACTCACATAACCCAAAAGCTATATTGTGAACTGCATGCAATTTAACCTACCTATCCCAATGGATGAAAGACCTGAGATGACCTCCTTAGAACTTGTAATTACAACGAGGTATGGTATGTTAAGTCTAACGTTTACACAGTAAGCCCTTCTCATTGTAAAAGTGCCAAGCTCAGAAATTATTGCCAGCGTGCCTCAGAGGTTCTCCTCCATGCCTTTTCAGCAAGAACAATGGCACAAAGTCAGGCAGTGTATTATCAGGGGCTGCCACGCAGTGATTTCCAAAAACCTATAAAATCTAAAGCTGGGTTGTTTTCTTTGATGAGAGATAAGTGGTTACAAATTAAAGATAAATTAAATATTATTTATTCATCTTATTTCAAATACAAACATTCTGCACGTGTTTGGATTCTCATACCAGCTCCCAGCCTGCAAAACATACTTCCTAACAAAGAAACCTTATAACCACCAATAATCTTTCTTTTAGACTATCTGTGCCTCATCACTCCTGATTTAATTTTGTCTGCAAAAACTGCAATATGTACAAACGGCTTCACACCAAAACCAGTTATTAGGACATTTTCCTGCTCAATTTAGTTCTGAAAGTGAGCCAATTACATTAGTGGTTTTGCAACCACCAGAGAAAACATAGGTTAAAGATACTTTCTTGCCTACATATAAATTAGGTTTTAAATGCTCCAAAGTAGAATTACATCACTAACTACTATTCCAAAAAGGTGAGTAAACAGGAAGTACCAAGGTTGGCTCCAGATAAAATAAAAAAAAACAACAAAAAAACCTTCTTACTATACTTAGGAAGCAAGTAGGTTTGATACATAGGTAACTACCAGAAGGAAATATGAATCCTTGCAATCCCATATTTTCATTATTTTTTCCTCTCTCCATACTTTTCAGATTAATACTTAGAATAATACTAACTCTTCTTCTAACACTTCCCTCCCTCACAAACAGCAGAGGATCCATACTCGGTTCTTATGTCACTGAGTTACTGCACTGTTTTCTCATATTACTGATTATTATTCTCCTAATTCAGCTCTTGTCATTTCACTGCTGTGTATGATCTGTGTTATAAAAGGTCTGCTATCGTAAATCTGAATGTATGCAGTACTTTAAGATGCAGGTGAACACAAAATTTTCTCCTAATCAGCTGGAGAAGCCGGGTAATTTCTATGACACTGTGTCTCCTACTCCAACTTGGTTGCAGAGTCCATCAGGAGGTTTCTCCCTAAAAGTATCAGACAGGGTTGCAGCTTCCATTATTTCCTACTCTATGAGACAACTCCCAAGAGGTAAACTAATGCAAATTGCATTGAACTGTGTAGAATTAAACTACAGCTGACAACTATTATTTTTTGACAGGATAGAACTAGTTTTCATAACTAGCATGTGATTTGAGCAGATTCTCATGTAAAATAGCATTATAAATAGCACAGTTATAACTAATTTAGATTTAGTGACATTCATCTTGCTTTGGGGAGTTCATATTTTTGCTGAAAATGCAGTGAATTAGTTGACTACTGCTCATTCTGCATTCAAACACTGATTGCGGTTTCTTATTTGGACTACAACACTTTGGGAAATCACAGAAAACTACCATTGGGCCTTCTCGTAAATTCACTGTCTATTCAATGTTATCATAGTTGCGTTCTCTAAGAAAAATATTCTATGGACAGCAACTGGACTAAGCCTGGTACTATATAGACCATTAATTTAGAGATAATTGGCAGGATCTGCCCTTAAAATTGCAGCTGTTAAATGCAGAAACTGCCTTTATTACTCTATTACTTCAGGCTTGCACTATCACAATACAAATATAAATATTCATCTGATATTTTAAAAACCTATTTTGCAGACATTCCTTTTCAGAAAGGAGAAAAATATGACATGGAGTCACCAGAGATAGGGATACAAGCAGGAAGGGGACACAGAGGATCAACAGGATGCCTGATCCCTACAAGGCACCTCAGGAAGAAATATCAATTACAACATAGTATAGGTCTGGTGCAGGGAAAAAAGAAAAAAAAAAAAAAAAAAGACAAGCCCCAAAACAACTGACCGCCCTCACCAAATAAACTGCTAGATAAGGCAGTATTTAATCACAGAGGAAAGGAACAACTCTGTGGGGGAAAAAAGGTAATAAATTCAGAGTTAAAACAAATCAAGTCATTAAAACAAGTTACTATACCACTGGCAGAAATGAGATCCATGTGAGAACTATTTTCTATCAAGACATATTGTAAGGTTTACTCTGACATCATTATTTCTAGGATTTAATTTTGGATGACACACATACTTCTGTCCACTGAAGTCTGTCACAAAATTATCGCATACTTCTATGTAACCCAACATTTCGCCTCATATGTCTGCACACCCATGTATGTCGTCTAAACAAGGCAGGGAAAACCTGAGGAAAAGTTAACATATGAAGAATATGCAAGTGATTAAAAAAGCAACTAGCACATGGCAGTCTACATCTTCTCCAGAATTTTTCCTATTTTCCACAAGGAAAATTAATGGAGTTAACAATCAATTGATTTTTAATGGTCTTAAGACACACAATTCTCACAATGACCAAGACTTAAAACTGTAAAAGAAGGCGCTGTCTTTAAAATGATTCAGCACTCTGTGTCACAGTGGTCTTGCAAAATACGCACATGCAATCTGTAGACACTGAGGATGATTGAACTAGTTATTTTTCCTTTTGAATTTCCATTCCTGATATTTTTGGTACTCAGTAGAAAAGGCAATAATACAACTGATGTACTTAAAGAAGGAATGTCACTGAGAAATATGTTTATTATTATATTTAAGACAACAAGAGCAGTTATGCCATGACATCTGCTTTGCAAGATACATACACTGACTATTTGTACTGAAAAAGGTTACCAGTCTGGCAGCACTGAAAGCCAGCTGATCCCTACAGATATAGTTATAGCCTGATACGTAAGTTTGCTTTCTTTGCGGAGAACAGAATGTTCCAAGACACCCTAATTAACAGGTTGGTCAGAAAACGCAGGTTAAGTCTCTATAAATCCTGATTATGCATGAACCTGGAAGATTACTGACTTGAGACAGAAACAGTAGTTATTCTATGAGCTATTCTATGATTCTTCTCATCCCAATTTATTTTTAAGTGAAGCCTTTTAAGTGATATATATAGAACTGTTACATTTTATCTGAACCAAAACACTGAAGGATTCCAGTCTGAAAACTGTGCACTAAAAATCTGAAAGGCTGAAGAACTGTTTCAAGTGCCATAATTGCTGCCATTCAGATATAGTTCAAAACTTTAATAATTAATCACCGTTGTTTTCCCCTTCTGCTCCGAATATTCCCAATACGAAGAATGAGAGTTCACCTCTTCCAAAGATTTGCAAATTCATCTTGAAATCTAATGCTGACGTGATTTGCCTTTTCAATTGAATTGTCTGCATCAGCCATCACATTTATGGATAGTTTATTTTTTGAATGAAATCTGATCTTTTACTCCTAATTCAGCTTTTTCAGTCCTGTCAACAGAGCAATTTTACAAAATTTGCTTTGCGCCTGCATATGCGTAGCACAACCGCAATATTTTTAAGAAATTTACTCAACCTGCAGTAAATATAAAGCCCGAGATGAAGATTCAATATCATGCAAAAAATATATCACCCATTTTTGGTAGTTGTCTTTTGGAGACAATGACTAACAGTAAAATAAGCAGGCGATCTCTGTGTATCCCAAGAAAACCAAAGTCTCTTATTACATTCATTTCTGCTAACAGGCATGCACTTGCACAGTTATACACTGAGGGGTCAAGGAGACTAAGTCCTTCTAATTAACCTTCAACAATGAGAAAATGCCAGGTCACAGGACACAGCAGCAGAAGTGTACTACTTACACACCCCTTTTTATTGTGCTTGCATTTGTCCTGCCACGAGATTTTGTTTGCTCTGAAGCTCCAGAGATTTAGCAGCATCATTGTTTTCACAAGAGACAGCAAGTAAACAGCAAACATGGTGAGTAAGTCTTAGTCACCTGGTTAAACTAGGAAACGAAGGGTGCTCTGTTCTGGCCCGCAACCCTCTGCTTGGATAAGATGCAGTCTGTGGGCCTCATCCACTTCACATGTGATCAATATGAAGTCAAACACACCACATTACATGCACACTTGGTATTACAGAAACTGACTACATTTTGACCACAGGACATATTTTTTCCTCCTATACAAGGTCTAAAGAATTAAGCACTCCAATATGCAAAAGCTACATGGTCAAACTCAAAAGATCTTTCACACCTGTTTAATAAATAGAAATAAAAGAAAAATAAACTGGACCTGGGAAGTCTCTGTTAAAAAATCAGCTGTATTTTCCCACTCCTTTTAAAGATGTAAGCTGCTGCATAAATTCTAAAAACTTCTCCATCCTCCAACTCATCTTCCAAAGTTGACAATTCCATTTTTTAACAGAAGGGAAAAAAGAAAAAGGCTATACATGTAACAAAGAAATATTTTCATTTTTTCTTTCTCTCTCTAAATTAAAAAGTATTAAGCCCTATAGTTTTCCTGTACTACATGATAGGACAGCTAATTCGTGTCAGCTAGTAGAAGCAACCATTAATACAAAACCTGTCATAATTCACAGGGCATTGCAACTCTAATAAAGGTTCTCCGCTCTTTCTGACACCTAAATTAATCTACAAATACACACCATGCAGTAAGTGATAGGGAAATATAATCCATATTGTAATACTTGTGAAATACTTGACTTAAAAAAACCAAGCCATGCTTTCTAGCATTTCCATGCAAACAACTTGCATATTAGTGAGAACTCTAGGTTTTTTTTTTTTCATTCCAGATATTATTTGAATTAATTAATTTAATGTTTAAACTCTTCAAAACCATTTTTCTGCTACAAAAGTGTTGGCCATGCATAGAAAAATAACTTCTATTCCTAATTGTTACAGCTCTTCCAGGATTTATTTCCTGCATTCATACACAATATGATATGAAAGATGACCTATGGGGCCTCTGTACTTTAAAAGGGCCACCGTGACAGAGTCCAACCCTTATTTAAGACCTTGTGTTTCACCACATGAGAATGTACATGTGCTCACTGCAATGAATTCCACGCATCTAAATAATCCCAATCAAAATCTTTACATAGCACTATTTACTCTGAAAACTGGTTCCAAGCTAGTTGCTAAATAGCACTGCAAAAACTACGCAAGACAAACAGAAGTTCCAGGAAGGCTAGTATATATCTAAGATGTTTTCACTGCCCCCTAGTGCAACTTTGGGGAAGGCAAAAAAATAAATTTACATTAGCTGGCAATATTTGTATTAAGGTGTAAAAATTGTCCTATTTCTCTGATAAAGCCAAACATTGACTCCTTCTCTTATACACAGATTTGTGTATCAGCTAGGTAACTCGTGTATAAAATGCAATGCAGATGCAACAGCGGAGAATGAATAACCTGCCTGTGCCCCTGCAGCATGCTCCCTTTGTAGCTAGCCTGCGCGGAGCTCAGTGCTGTCCCAAGCTGCCCAGAATGCAGAGATTATTCTGGGAGTCCTCACTGCTCCCACATAGACACACAGAAGTCTGCTCAGTTCCATGAGCTCCTGCCTGCACCTTGAGATCACACTTTGCTGCAAAATACCATACATTTTTATTTATTTAACAGTGGTAAATTAATTAAACCTGGAAACAAAAGTGGAAGTTACAAATTACCTTCTTTCTGTTAGTAACAAACTATGTTTTGTCTGTATATTCTGTTTCATGAATAGTGTAAAAGCAGAGGTACAATGCTGGTACTTCCACTGATGATGCATACTCAGTCCCACTCACAAAACTGGGAGTCCATGTCTGCAGTCCCACTGAAGTCAACGCAAGTATTCACATGGGAAAGGATCTAATCTTACAACCTTAAATAGTGAACCTGAGCTGCATGAGAAAGCTACTTATTAGCTATATGCATTAAGCCCTATTTTAGAAAACTCGGATCAGAAAGTTACTTATTACTACTGCATACTAGTAGCCTAGTTCCTAATATCCCTACAAAGGTCCCATCTGAACAATTTTATTTTTGTATTGAGAAGTAAAAGTTACATAATTTATGACCTTTTGGCTATTCTTGTATATAATACTTATAATATGAAAATAACCTTTGCTTTGCAAAGTAATATTTTACTTGAAAGCCAACTGCTATGTCTAACTCACCTAACTCCCATTAGGGTCCTCATATAAATAGATATAAGATCTTAAAGGCTTCTTTTTCAGTTTTGTTTTATCTTATCTCTCATTAAGTAGATAGTCTTTTGAGACATTTCAGGAAGTTTTTCTACAAAAAAACAGATGTAAACTTGATAATTTTCAAAATGAAAATAAAATACTTCTAATACAATAAAGGAATAGATAGTTTACAAAAAAAGCAACACGTGCACTCACTGGAATCCAGCTAAGAGCTTTAAACACATTTCAAAAGCCTTAGGACTGGACCATGAAAGGAGATGCTTAATGAAAACTCCTATGAACGATTCTTTTTGATTCTTCAGTTCCTTTGGAGTAAGTAATTCTTTTGGTGCATGAAAGGAGATCAGAAAAATCTTGTAACATATTCCCATAACATTTGGGTATATGAAAGTTTACCAATCCTCAATTACAATGATGCATCAAACAAACATTTATAAATAGTAGACAAGGTAACACGGCAAAATAGTATTCAAGATCCTAATAATTTGAAAATAATTGTATCAGGTATTAGAATACAAAAAAAGATAAGCAGGAGGAAAGGAAGGAAGTTCAGTATGATTGTTGTGCGATCTGGACAGTGTTAGCATCAAGTACGTATAGCCCCCTGTATACTGCTAAGTGCCCACCTGCAAATAAGAGATGCCATTGCAGCAGTTATAAAGCGTTACATGTGGTAGTCTCACATTCATAAAAATCCAAAGCCATCTTTTAAACAAACAACAGACATTCCAAGAGTCAACAAAATTGCTCTCTAAGGATACCACTGGAGCTGTCTGCAGTTCCAACAGTTTAACATAAATCATCTGTTAATCGAAAATCCTGTGAAGACTTGTTTTGGAACGGAAATGTAACTGCATGTCACTTACACTCCTCCTTCAAATATAGCCCTTCCAAACTATTTAATCATCCCCACCATAAATATTTCCAATACTTGTTATCATCCCCTTGATTTTCATCTTCATTTGAGCAAGAGTTCTCTATACCTGTATTTCTCATTATTCTGTTCAGAGTATAAACAACTTTTTTGAAAAGATAACATTCACATGCCAGACACAAAGAAAACCTGCTAGCTTCCATTTATGTATTCCACAGTGATACCAACAGTGTTGAGTACAGTGTTAGCATTGCTGTTAGCTCCCTTTCCAAATTTAGAAATTCTTTATATATTCTAACACTGATAGAAACAATATGCTATTTGTGCTTCTTTAGAAAAGTACGTTGGAAATCTGTTGCAACTGCCAACAAAAACGTCATGTAAGAAGGTAGTCACCACTTTCTTTTGATTGTGTAAGCATTTTAGGTTCTCAGAGAATTTAGATTCTGATTTCAGTCTCTTTACGTCCAAAGAAATAAAGAAAGTAATATTTAGAATCAGATGTTCATACACTACTGCATGAATGGAATTTCCTAACATTTCCAACTATGCATTCTTGTTAAATAATACTATACCGAAAGTATGGTCTTGTGACTGAGATACGCATGTAGAATATGTGCTTAGAAGGACTTAGAATCTTTTTCTTAAGAGGCAGGTCACAGAATTGTACAGACTCACAGTTACTGATGCCTTAAACATTCCTGGTAGAAAAAAGCCCAAACATTGCTACTCTCCCTTTAAGGGCAGTAGAGGACATTAGCTTCCACAAAATCTTCTGGCTATAAAGAAACCAACGGTCTCAGGAGAGACAAGCATGAGGATCCCATGTTTCAAGCATGGGAGATCTACAGCCACAGTGTATCTAGCCCAGAGATGAAGAACACTTTACATCCCTTTTAGCAGTTCCCTTTCCAAATACAGAGTAGTAACAGCAGCTCCTAAAGAAGCTTCATACAGGCTCCTTCAAGTCAGGCTGAGCTGATAAAGGGTCTCTAAAGGAGCTAGCAAAGAGTAGAAACAGGACCTAAGAAAATCCCTAAACTTCATTAAAAAAGGGCTGAGTAACAATAATTATGTTCTATATCACATTTTATTTAATACTACTAAAGTCACCTCTCTAATTTTTAAGTACCTTTTCAAGTACATATATATGCCTATTAATTTTGTCACATAAGATGATTTCTAGAAACGCTCATAGGACTAAGTACCTATCTGTGGAGGAAACATCCTAAGACTTTCATATTCAGTCATATTGCTAATTAATTAAAATCATTATGCCACCAAAAAGGCATAGTTTGATGTACAGCAGAGAAGTCTTGGCCTTACTACACTCTGCAGACTTGAAAAACAGAGATTTAAGTACATCAGTTTTTCTCTGGGGACAAGAGGTAATCACAAACTCTGAGGCACTGGGTTGGAGAGGAGAAGAGCAAATACCCCATGCCTTTTTATGAAAGACAAACATTCTCTAAGGGAATTACCCTGTTAGCTTCCTCTTGTACATTGTCCATATGATGCTCTCAGTTTCTTATGCTAAGTGTTCCTTCCCTTCCAGCTTCTGACTGACTCACATTCTTACACTGATCTTTGCTATACAAAATTTAGGGGTTTGACTGTGTTCTTTTATTTTTTTGTGAAGTTGCAAATCTTTTCTAACTCACTTTTGAGATAATCTTTCTCATTCTTTGCAACACCAGTAACCACATCAATGATCTTTAACAAAAATTCCATTACTTGTTCCAAGTTTAATATAAAGAAATCACATTTTTCTGATTTTTACAGCAGAAATACTGTTAAGACCTAAGAACTTATTATGCACATATATGAAAAAATTATTTTTCTTCTGATTATATATGAAGACAACACAACAGGAAATTGAAAGCAATGGTAACTGCTACCTATTTTTCATCAACGTATCAATGACTAGTAGTAGCCCAAAAATAATGCCTCTCATCCTCAAACCCATGCTTTTCTGTCTCTTTTGTGAACACAAAAATTGCTTTGTTCAGCTCCCTTTACTTTTTCATCTTTAGACGAGATGAAACCTGACTGGGTCAATAAGATTGAGCAGTTACCAGGACAGACAATCCTTAGCCTAAATTTTATAACTCCTTAGAACAACTAAAATTTCCCATGACATTTATTTATTTTTACAACACCAACATTTTTAGCCTGGTACTGTGGCCAAATTCTAATTGGAGCAATTACAGTCTACTTAAATTCTCCATCTAAATCAGCAGGAAATT
Source organism: Phalacrocorax carbo (assembly GCF_963921805.1). Classification (NCBI taxonomy): domain Eukaryota; kingdom Metazoa; phylum Chordata; class Aves; order Suliformes; family Phalacrocoracidae; genus Phalacrocorax; species Phalacrocorax carbo. The sequence continues at coordinate 15,850,352 of NC_087548.1, read as the reverse complement.
GCTTTCTTCCATTCCGAACTAATGAGTGTTACTGGTATGACCTGTTAAATATCTGCAAAAATTTAAATGTCTCAAAACAATTCTAAAACTTGTAATATGGCTACACTATCATTTTGGAAATATGCCCAAATCAGAGTACAGCCTTGGGCCCCTCCAAGGCTGTACTTTTTTCAGGGACATAATTACAACATGATTAGTATCCGTTCAGTACTGCAGGGAGAAGTAGTTCTTCATTCCAATGAAGAATCAACTGTAACTAAACTCCAGACAGAAGATAAAGCCTTGCAAATCCATCTGGCAAATTCTTCCAACAACAACCTCTATACCTGTTGCTTCAAGTAAGGAAACGTGTCACAAGGTGCTAGTACTCCATTAAGTTCTGGTAAAGATCTTGGCATATTTTCTAATTACATGTAGAAAAGAACACTAATAAATACACTCTTACTAAATAAATGTCTTACTAATGTGTTTTAATAGGTGTCATCCATTACTTTGAAAAATGCTTATGTCCTAGACTTAGAGCTGTCCACCCACCAACCCTGATGCGACTGCTTTGGCTAGTCTCCTGTCCCCCTCCAACCAGATTTTATTTTGATTGTACAAACACCAGATACACCACCAGCACACCTTGCCAGGGCAAAAAAGCTGGCAAAGACTCCGCTATATCTCCCAACCTCAAAATTTACCACATGAAATACTGCTCTTGTTAAGAATCTGCCCTCTGAAAAACAAGCTGTTTTTTCTTTTAGAACAACACTGCTTGGAAACAAAAAGCTTTTCTTCAAGTTTTCCAGAAAGGCGTACTTTTTGGGATAGAAACCAAACCTGAAAAGCTTCAGGCTACAGGAAAAGCTCTGCTTCCTCCCTCCCCCTCTCAGCTTGTGACCGCATGAAAAACCGGCACTGACAATCCAACCAGGTTTTTACACCATTAGGAGAAAAAGTAATAAAGAAAAGCACTGACCACAATTCAAACAGACAACTCTTCATTTTCCTCACTCCCCAAATTAATGCAAGCCTTCCATATAAAAAAGGAAACTTATAACGAGAGGAAAATACCAGAGGGAACTGATAGCAAGTGTACCTATTGTCCTTAAAATACACTTCATACAGCAGTATTCCTTACCCTACTACAAAACAAGCACTATAAAATATTTGTGTGAGTACTTACAAGCATATCGTGCCTTGTTAAGAATCACCACTTCTGGCAGAAATGGAGGTGAATTATACTAAATGAGTAAGTCATTAAATCTAGATATTTATTTGTTAAATGTAACTGTCATCAGTTTTAACACAGAATTTCATCAAACACAGGAAAATGCTTTAACAGCTACCACAGAGACTTGAGTATATAAAATGAACTTACATAAATTCAGAGGAAAAAGTAACTCAAGTCAGAATTCATGTATGTAATACAGTATCTATGGCTCTCCTCAAAAATGTGTTTGGTTTGTACCATGTATAAATGTAAATTACAGAAATATACAATACTCAAAAATTAACAGTACTGATTCAAAACGTTCAGCAATTAACTGCTGCTATTCATTTTCCTATAAAAACACCAGTAAGATATGAAATATTCCCATGAAAAATAATAACCACCAGCTACTCCTTCTACCTGATGATTATTCAGGAAAATACCCAACATGAGCTGGGCAGTCCTGGGCCAGCTCTAGACTCAGAAGATGCTAACCTCATAGCGCACAATTTGACAAATGTTTCTATTGAGTCTTTCTTAGAAAGCAAAAACAACTGAACAAGCAATGGCGGAAAAACAATGTTCTGTAGTAAAAACCACATCTGAAGTCAGGCTTGAGAGACAGCAGAAAGCCACTAGGGCAAAGCCAGTATTTTCATGCATTTTATGTTGTACAAAGTTCACAAGACTTCTGATTACAGAACTGCTACTTACATAACTATTAAAGAAATATGTGTTTCCTTCAGGGTCAAAAACATAGATACCTGTATTTTAAAGAAGTTACTCCAGCAGCAAAATACAATAACAAAAGAGAGACTGTCTCACAGTACATCTGGAAACAAAACAAGAGAATTATTCAACAGTTTTCTGTTTCTCCTCTCCCAGTTCTGCCCCCACGCGTACCAACCACAGCCTAATGCACAGGCAAGAAAAAGGAACCACAGAGTCTCGTAACAGCAACACCTGCCTTCCTTGGGGCTCACAGGATCATACTGTGATCACCAATCGATCAACAGGAAATCAGGAAAGCACAGCTGCTTCCTGATTCCCTTCACAGGAAAGAAAATAACTCAGTTCATGAGCAGCAGTAAGGGGAGGCTCTAGACCCCAAAGGCCTCTGGCATCCACGCTGACACAAAATCTTCCCAGTCATAAATTAACTGTTTAGACTGAAAACCCACAAGTCTCATATTTCTGCTGCTCTGCTTATTCTCAACCAAATCTATTCTAGACTGTTTTGTAACTATTGTCTTAAGTTCAGACAAACTTAAATCACACCAGTATGCAAGCTACCTTTCATTCTGAAACTTTTCATTGGGATCTTTTAACTCTGGTTCCCAGTAACTCCACTTTGTCAAGCCAGTTGTAGCATTATTCAAATACATAAAAATAAAAAATTAATACCACAATCTTACTAGAAATTAAAACAGCCAACCAGCAAACAAAGCAACTGCTGAGAAAGACAGGTTGAAGTAAAAATCAGTTGTTTCCACACACTGTTTTCCCTTTAGCATTCTAGAGAAGTTTCAGAACTAAAGCAAGAGTTTCACTACATAAGATGCCCACTGCTTTTTGGAGAGAGATAATGAAGTTATATTCAGTGCTCAGAATACATAAATTGGAAAGGCATACAAGAAATTATATCAAATTAAAAAAAAACAACTCACTGGCACATGACAGACATCAAGTTAAACTAACAATCCAGTTTTTTCTAAAATTATTTATACATGTAATAAACTGAATTTAGAGAAGTCAATGCACAAAGCCCTACTAAGGTGCAGCCATCTTTGATGGAGGACAATAAAAAATAGGTACACAGCACACTATAGCATAGAGGGATAAAGAAGAAATAGATATTTTCTGTTAGGTTGCTGATAACCCCCTCCTCTCTTCATAAACTACCTTTACTACTAAAAGGCCTACTCTGTTCTGTGGAACATATGTAGTGCCTCCAAAAATATACACAGTTTTACCACTTAAGAGATGTTAGGCATCTTCCTGCAATTTCTCAGTTATTAAATAATACTGTTCTCCCACACTTTTATGATACATAAATGAGTGCTCAGCATTTACTTACCTTCTCCTAAAAGACCTCATTTATTCCGTAAATATGAATAAATGAAGGAGTCTGCTACAACTTGGCACTAAAGTTTAAATGGGATTACATTTAGGATCATATAGCACTCACTACTGAGACAAAAGACATGATTATACCATAAACTGGAACACTAGTATGTATAGGACACTTGATTCATGTGAACTTAGTAAAATTACTCAACTACAATTACTCAACAAGAGATATCAAAGGATGCCAGCCTTCCACTGATGATGCAATAAAACTGATGTTGAATATCTGGTGTATTTCCATTATAGCTTACTTGACAAATGTGGTAAAACTTTCTTTGATGGAACCAAATAGTTTTGCTAATTCAGTATAAGTAGGCAAGACTGTTGCCAAGACACTTAATTAAAAGGTTTATATTTTACTTCAGAATGGAATTACAGCAGACTAAATATATAATGCTTTTTGCTAACTGCAGAAAGTGACATCTCTAACAGACCATGGAACCTGGGGAAAAGTTCTCCCAAATTTTAATCCAGTTTTACAAGAAAATTATTGTCAATCCACAAGCTACTTGTATCAATTCTTATTTGCAGAAGAAAACCCAAGTAATTTCTGGCGTGAGTTACAAGAAAAATTTACATATGTAAGATGAACGACCATTATTTAGCTTATCTGTTAAGTGTGGTTTTCAAGCAAAATTCTCTATGATTTTCCAACACATGGAAAATTCACTTAATTATTAGGAAGAACAATCTGGAGATACTCAGTTTAGATATCAACTTAATTCCTTAAGACCCTCACAAGAAGGCATTCCACAGAAATATAACTTCCTTTCCCCACCCCCACCACTACTGCTGCCTATAGTTCTGGTGTTTTCAAGTCTCCACTGCTTAAGAAAATAAGTAAGGACCTAACAAAGAAACAAAGCAATGAACAATAAAATCTGTGTAGAAAAAATCAGGATGAATAGCTACAAGAGATTTCTGATGTACTTTTGTCAATAATTCGATGAAATATTAGTAGACATTAGGCTTAACTTTGGGTTTAGTTGCCAGGATATAACACGATTTTAAGTTTACACTGTTTTATTTTAGTGTCGTATACACTGAAATTCTCTGAGCATCTTGGAGAACCTTTACTCTCCTAAAGATATCTGGCAGGACTTGATTCCCAAGCCTGGTTGATTCTCTTTGTGTGGCTTCAATTATTCAGTGCTATAAGGCAGTTACAAGCTTCAGAAGTGCTGACAGCAGAGCAAAAGATTGTGGTTTTTTTTTCTGGGAAGAGAAATGGGAACAGCTAGGGAGAGCTGTAATTTAGTAGGGCATTCTGATGAGATCCCAAAGAAAGAACTGAACACCTGTGCAGAACAAGCATGTATTTTTTGAGATTTACCACTTCCTAGAACATACATACACAAAGTTAGCAGTTATTGAGAGGCACTTTTAGAAGTTGTTGTTCTTTGTGTAACACATTGTGGTTTTTTTCCAAAAGAACAAGCACATGGGGTCCCTGCAATCTGTGTACACACTAACACTCTGGATGGTACTAAAATAGGTTGCAAAGTAGAGGCCAAACTGAACAAGATCAAACATTTCCTTCAGCATCAATAAATGTAAGTACTTTTCAGGACAGGATCTGCTGGAGAGATTCACGTTTGATAAAATTTCTTGAAAAAGCACTGTATTTTAAGATTTCACTATGAGTTGAAAGTATTTGAACAAGTAGACCTGAGATGGGAGAACAGATAAAAATTGCCAGAAAAGAAGTAGTGACTTTAGTACGACATGATTCACAGCAGCTGAAATCTGATGACTCTATGACAGCCTCAGGAATATGGACTCACTCCACGGTTAACAGCTAAAAGTTAAGAGAATTCTTGATACAGATCTATAGTAAGTCATAAGTTAACTTAAGGCTTACAACATTCTTATGGCATGGGATTGACCCGCAGTTGGTTCCCTAAGACAGAACAAGTCGTATGTGGGGTACAGAGGTAATCACAGGAGATATGGCGCTAAAATGTACAGTTCGATAATTAAAGAAATCCATAGGCAACAGTGAATCAAACAGATCAGAAAAAGTCAAAAAAAAAAACCTAAGGCATCAGAATTTCCCATCATTTATACCCTGGGGCGGGGAGGGAAGTGAATATACAAGGTTAGGCTCACTCTAAAAATCAGTTACATTATTGCTTGAGAAGTTCCTCTCGCTCATTTTAAGTGAGTAGTCTGAACATACGTTTTAAAGTTCATAACATGCAAGGTAAGAGATTTTATAGGAATAAAACAAACTGAACACCTAGTCAAAAATGAAGAGGAATTGACAAGAATCCCTTGAGACACCTGGGAATTTGTTTTTTTTAGGATTAGGTTTATATTTATGTAACAGGACAAGGTTTTTTTTCTGCTACCAAATGGTTCAAAACAGTGTAAACAGGTGGTTTTTACAGGACTTCTATTCTTGCTACAAAACAACATGGAAACCATCATACAAAATCCACTGCCACAAAATATTCAAACCAGGAAGTTTAGGAGAATGAACATGAAACCATTAAACTTTTTATTGAATAGAGAGTTGTCAACTGAGTATCTGTGATACCCAAGTCAGGCTGCTAGGGATTTTATTACTTTTAACATAGGTAGAAAAGACAATCTATATTCACTCTAACAAACCAGTCTGGCACTTATTTAGATTTAGAAAAAAACAAACAAAAAGAAAAAAGCCCTCAGTTACCACAGCTCATTTTCTTATAAGAGTTGGGCACAATTGTTCTCCCTAGATTCAAGCCCATCTCTGCCTCCTCTTTCTTGTAAAAAAATTCTACACATGCGTTGGGAAACAACCATATGAAATATTCATATAAAATACTTATTTATATATAGTTCTTTCATAATGTGAAAACAAAGCAGAGTAAACAATATATACTAATGGATGATTGATTTCACTTGAGATTCACATGCATGCTTTTTTTTAAAATCCTGATATTTTTAAATAAAAGAAATTATTTGCATTTCTTGAATAATCATTTGGAAAAACACAAAAGACAAGAACACCCTGCATTTCGAACAAGTCATACTTCACTGGAAAATTCAATCATAAAGGAAAGCATGCTTATAAATCAGTCTATACAAAGCGTTAAAACATTAAAGAGGAACAAAATACTTACATTATCTTCCTCCTCTGTATCATCATTGTCATTATCGTCATCACTATCCTTGAACCCAGGTGGAAGTGGTGGCCCAATGAATTCTTCATCATCATCATCATCAGTATCCTCAGCTGGACCTTGAGCAGAAGTCTGAGATTGCATGGAAGGACCAGTTAACTGTTCATCTGAGCTATCTTCACTTTCACTACAGGCTGCCTCCCTGCATGGAAAAATTTTGAAAAATTACTATTTTGGAACATCGGCACTTCCATAGGAATTTTCAGATAAAGGATGTTGAGTGCTGTTGTAAATTTGTAAACACTGAAATTAGCAGCAAAATGTAAACTAATTTTTATTAACAGAGTGTAGGCCCACCATCATTTTGAAAGCATAAACAAAGCTTCAAAAAAGGAATACCATAGTGACATAAGGACCAAAAAAGTGGATGAAATAAAACAAAGAAAAAGTTGGATTGTAAAAGCTACAGTTCCACATCACTAGTATGGATTTGAATATTGCTTAGAAGCTAACGGAATACATTATTACAGAGCATTTTCAAGATTCTACTAGGAGTCGCTTGTGCAGATGCTCTGCACAGAACTCAACAGTAATCGCCCAGGCTCACAAGCAGAGTCAGAACACAAAGCATGGCACTTGCCCTGTAACGCTGGTAAAGAATAACGAAATAAGGCACTTCCAACCAAATATTTGATACTGTCACAAATCTAGATTCTAAAAGTTATATTAAATTATCATTTGCTGTTGTCCAAATCAGTTGTGTGAACACATTATGTTTGGCAATGGAAAATTTCTGAAAAGCAGAACTATTTAGTCCATGTCGTTTCTACAAAATAAATGCGCTCCCTCTGCTGGTAGTTGTCAAGTAGGCAGCGTTCTCACTGGCAGAAGGTATAAAGGGGATAAGCAGAAAACCTTGCCTTGTGACTACATCATTATGGTACCTTGCAGTGGAAATCAGACATTCCTTCCCGATTCAGTGAGATAAGCTCAAATGGCAAGACTTGGTTTGGGAGCTTATATTTTAAGAGGGCATATCTGAGTTTTTAAGCAAGCAGACTGCAAAAGATAGTTTAACAAAGAAAATTTTGAAAAAGACTACAGAGTTATTGTACAGGTTTTTGGTTGTTCTTTTTTTAGTTTACGTTATCACTTAAAAACTATTAAAAAACCACACAAGTTTAAGAACATAATAAAGGATTAAGAAAATATGTTCTAAACTGTGTAACTGTGACAGAGAATGCAGCCCCACACCACCCCCAACCCAGCTGTACACCAAGCAGGTAGTTAGGTTACACAGCAAATATTTGTGCTGGATAGACAATTCAAATTCTATTTTAGGAAGAAATCAAAACAAACTAAAATGGACATGAATTAGGTCCTCAGATGTTACAGTGATGAGGTTTGCATGCCTGAAAGCTTGTCTAATTTTCCAGCTATATTTACTAGCCTAATAAAATATATTACCTCTACATATGAACTTCGGTTTTCTTAGCGATGAGAGACATTTGAAGACCTAGGTCAAGACTTGATTATCTAATAAATCTAACTCAAATAAAAAGAGTTTCTCTTACTCTGCGACAATGGGGCAATCAATATGCTTTTACCAAAAGGAAGCTTTTGCAGCATGTGGGGAACAGGTTGGGACCTTCAGAGTTCTTCAAGTTAGGTATCCCCAAAACTAACAACTTCACAATACCATGTGCAAGAGTTGTGTTTTAAGAGCCGATATGCATTCCCAGTCTAGCAAGACATGTATCTTTTCCCCAAAAGCCAAGCTACTTAATTAGATTTGGAATGGAACCAAATATACGCTCTAGCTGCCATCGAGAAGAATGTATACAACGTAATGATTCAAGGAGGCCCTTCCCATCCTGGAAACCCAGATTTTCAGATCTTTCTATAGATAACACCTAGCTTCCTTCCTAATTACCTATCATCATTCCCCCACTTTCTAGGAAGGATAAATCGATCAAATCAAACACAGTATTTTGAGGGGCAGTGGAATCACTCTGCATATGAAATGGCCAGAATTGCCCTGCTATTTTTCACCACACTCCAAGCCTGTGGAGTAAGTGAATGTGGCCTCCCGTGACCTCATCACCCTTATTGGATGCAAGCCGTGGGCTAGAAAAACAACCCACAGAAAAACACAGAACTGAGGCGGGACAGAACGTCAGGGGCACACCTGGAGCCCCGAAGCAGGAGAGCACGCTTGTCTATGTTTATACCATATGTGGAGCTAGTGTGATAGAACACATTCAGAGGTGGAGAGAAGGGAAAAATACTAGCTCAGGAGGCAGACTATATTAAGGCTGCTCTTTTGTGAATAAATGGCTTTTTGGCCTTGCTTGTGTATGAATATGGAGTCCGTGTCATGAATCGCCACAAAAGCTTGGCAGGCATAGCCAAGTACTCTAGCTACAGCTATTGGTATCCTCTGTCCTGACTGGAAGAAGTTAAACATAAGAACATCCCAATGCAGCCAGACCAAAAGCCCACCTTCTGACAGCAACTGGGAGTGGTGCTGACAGAAAGGACAAAACAGGTGGCACTTCCTTCGACTTTCAGCCTTAAAGTCTTACTCTACCAGAGGCTGTAAAGAAAGAAGAGCCAGTTTGCCAGCCCCTTTCCCAGAATTCAGAGAAGTGTAAGGAATTGTTTTTTGCTTTTCCTCATTAACTCCTCATTAATGGAACAAGCTGTAAGAGGAAAAAAAGGGAAGCTGCATTAGAGCATGGATGGCACACAGAGGAGATAACAATAAACATTCTGAGAGTTGCGCAAGCATGTGGGCATATCCCCCCATGTGTTCATTCTCCTCACATCATCCACTCTATTTCTCAGGTTTTTGCTTTTTATATAGTAGCAGAATCTTTCATTTCACAAAGCATTATTATTGTACTTACGCATAAATACTTCAGTACCATAACTACTGTAAACATTTCTCTACAGCAAAGTAGCTCAAAAGCAAAAAGAATCAGTAGCTGCTCTTCACATCTTTTTGGAGTGACCAACCCCTTTTTAATAACTAATGAGTATGAGGTCTCCTAGGGTAACTGAAATTACTTGGAATTTTAAGAAAAGTAATATTCAGGAAAGTGTTGCTACTTTCAGAGAATAGAACAAGCTATATACTAAAATGTACATTATAAGAAAAAACTACCAAGAGTCCTACATTTCAGACTTAAATTGTCAGTTGTAGGATTGCTCCTCTGAGTTAAGGCTGCGTCACAGCAACATGTCTCCTTCACTAACTTCCTGTTTTTAGCACTAAGTACTAAACTAAATACTATATTTAATGAGGAAATACAGATATTCCAGGAGAGCTTTTCATGTCGTGCCTTCCCTTCTCAATGCTTAGTAAAAGCAAAAAATAAAAAAACCAAAGAAGCCTTAATATCAGGAGAACACTGAAAGGTATTTATTATCTTCCTTTATACAGAGTCCTTGGAGTTCTCTTCTGTCAAGTCCATTAGTGAAATAAGGTGATCACAGAAAGGCTCCACATCACCTGACTGCTTTCCACCTTACCATTTAATTGATTCTTTATATTAAAGTCACCCATATACAATACACAATCACATTACATTCAAATTCTTGTGATCCTTCTTTATTTCACCAGATAGGATTCTAAGATCATCAAAAGCAAATGGGAGCACAGAATATTTTTCGCTCATGCACAAGACATAACACAGGATCTATAGGGCAGTATGTTGTGCGATCAGTTATTTCAGTGAGGCTGCATGGCTCATTCAAGTTTTCCATAAAGCAACAGGCAAAAAGTAAATTTTGTAACAGAAGTTTGTTCACACTCTGAAACGCTACAAGTTTTGGCTATAATAAACTACTACATATAGACTCTATCAGCCCATAAGATACATATATATTGGTCTGCTAGAGTCTTGTATGAGTTACTAGACTTCCACAGACACAGAAACCTAAAAATTTACAGTGCGCTGATCTCTGCAATCCCTGCCACACAATGAACTTGTGGCCCCCCATTACCTTCAGCTACCTTTGATTTACCAGCATTTCAGAATTCAAACTGTCAAAGCAGTATCATTTATTATTTGTCAATAACAACAAAAAAAAAACATTGGCAAGTTTCAGAATAAATTTCAGACTGCACTCAAACCAAAATGTCTTCTCAGCCCCACCACTACTCCATACAAAGTGCATAGAGAGGTTCTCCACCTACCTTGGTTTCTTTTTCAGCAGCCGTGAACAAGTATATTCTATCTACAGGTGGGAACAATAGCTGCTCATTAAGTCAATACATATAGATTTTTTTTAAAACCCACATTGTTGTTATTTTTTTAAAAGAAAACATGCCAAACAGGATTATGGAGAAGACTGCAAAATTAATTATTGAATATATATAATGTTGATATTTACAAATATTGACACATCTTTAAGAAAGCATAGATTAAAAAAAATTGAAAAATCAGTACTTCCAATGAAACACTTCAGATAACATACACACGTTCACGCAAGTTAAATGACACTTTTGTTCTCAAAAAAAAAACAAACACCCAAAACCCTGTTCAGATATGAATGCTGTTACATGGAATTTCCCACCATAACTAAGTACCTTTGGGTTAATCTGGACCCAGCTTCCGCTGCACTGGATGCTGAAGCTGATGAATCAGTGCATGGACCTGTAAACTCCTTTTCAGCCTGGTCTTCCTTCTCTCTTTCACGAGCCTCTGAATACAGAGAGCACATAAATGACAAAAAATCAAGACTTTTAGAAAATAGTAAAACTAGAGAGTTGCTGCAGACAGTAAACCAGTTTTCTTCATTTTCAGACCTATATAAAATATTTGAAAAGGTAACAGCAAATAAAGGATTTCACCTGAATATAGATTACTCTTCCACATAAATGAAATTTCCATTGCTACTACAATGATAACTCAGAAAAATAAAATGTCACAAAGAAAATTAAAACACCTTCCAGTTGGTAGTTTGTACACACCAGCAAGTAAGTTGATCATATAAGGATGCTGATATTTTAATATTTTCAACGCTATCTAAACCAGCATGGTTACTTCAGAGAGTTCTTGAAGTTTTCATAGTGCAGGGAAATAAATCAGTACATCAGTATGCACGGGTGTAAAGTGAACACTAAATATGATTTATGGAGAATAAATACAAAGAGTTGTTTGTATTAAGATTTTATTCCCACTTCACTTACTGAAAAAAATAATCCCTGTGGAACAGTGCAACAAAATCAAAGTAAACAGAAACTTCCACTTCCAAGTATAAATAAGAATAGTGGGATTATGTCAGGGTGACAGATAAAGCTACTGTATTTATAAAAGCACTAGAATAACTTCAATTAAGCAGAGAAAAGTTACTTTCTCTCTATACAAGAAACATCACTTTCTTTTTTTGCTCACTATTAATTAAACTAAAAAGAAAAACAAGTTTTGCAGCAAAGCTAGGAAACATTATCCTCTGAAGAGAAATATAAACACCTGCAAGATACAGAACCAGGAAACATATTTTGATCTCAGTTCTTTTTATCTATAATTTGGGTATCAGAGGAGACACTTCCAATAGTTATCAAAGGTATTCCAAAAAGCTAGAAGTCAACAATGAATAAATCTGAAAATAAAACGCTCACATTACCCTACTCCCACAAAAAGCTGTAAAATATATACTACTTTGATTACTATAACCTGAACAGCAGAATTTGTTCTGAGTTAAACAGCTGAATTACATACAAAGCTTTGCCATTTTTGGTAAAATGATCAACCTTATGAACAACAAAATGCATTGTGCTTCCTTTATGGGTAAGAGCCTAGAAACCTTTGGCAGTAGGGGTGAGAGAAGGGACACACTCAAAACACAGTTCAAGATGTCCTGACTTAAAGACATTATGGTTTTGTAATTGCTTACTGGATTTCTCCTAAACTAAAAAATGGTGTAAGCAACTGGTCTCTCATAAGTAACGATAGTCTAACCTGAACCAGTATCAAAAAGTTTCCAACATGGAAACATACTGTTGCGTTTAGATTCAGCCAACACAAAGAAATCGTCCAAAACAAGTCTTGGAATCCCTTGTATATTTGAATTTCACAGTGTCTTAAAGTCCACAAAGTCAATGAGCCTTCGCAGAGGTCTGTCCTTACAGTACTGTACAGAATCAAAACAATAAAAACAACCAACATCATAATTATCTCATTCTTTCACAGAAAATTGCTTTCTTCATGATACAGTTCTTCAAGTCTACTAAGTTCACAAACTGCAACACTTCAGAGAGCAGGTTAAGTGTAATCTAGCAGGACAGAAGCTGCCTAGCCATGATGGCATCACATTTAAAAAACAATCCCCACACATTCTGCACAGACTGTCTAAGCAGAGGGAGAAAGCATGAACATTTGGGCTGGCAAAGGGATTACTAGAACATACCCGAGAGTCTCCCAAGGACCTCCTTTGGAATGGTGCTTGCTTAGATACAGTCACCAAAAGATACAATTTTCTCCATTCCTCACTCTCAAACCACCACCTTGAAAACTCACCCAAACACAGCATAGCAGAAGACAGAGACAAATTTGTGGGCTGCTACATAACCTGCTGTTTGGTACAAGACACAAATTTCTTCCTGTTACTCTGTCCTCTCTAGATTAAAGCTGCCTGTACCAACTTTCCTCCCAAAACAGATACACATATAAGTAAAAGAAAAAAGTCTTGTGTTCAAATCCACCTTTTTCCTGTACCTGCAATCTATGCCTCAGAACAGGAACGTTATGCATGCTCACTGCTTTTACATACTTGGACAACACATGTAAATTAGTAACTGTGCTATATGCCCAGCCCCAAACTGTTTAGGATTGTCTTACTTGGAAAAAAAAAATGCATTTGGTTTCCATTCTCTTGACAGCCAGCCTGAGACACTTTAAACGTCACCCCAAGACAGAAAAACAGAACACATTTTAAACCGCATTCGCTGACTAGACTCGCGTTTCTTACCCAAGACCTTCCTGCTCCTCTCCACAGCCGTTCTTCGCGTTTGCTCAAACATGGCTTCGAGGTCGAAAGTCCGAGCTTTCTTCCCTGAAAATGAAGAAAAAGGAGACTGGAACAGCCTCTCTGCGGCTGCCGGCAGGCACGACCGCTTCCCTTCCACCTCTACCCCCCAACCCCACCTCCCCGGGGCTCCCCGCCGAGACCCGCTGGCCCCAGCAGCCGCCCCCCGCGCCCGCCGGCCCGCGCCGTAACGCACCGAAGCCGGAGAAGCCCATGGTGGCCGCCAGCTCCGGGTCGGATCCGCCCATCACCCCGGCGTCTGCAAAAAGAGGGGAAGAGAACACCACCGGGGTCAGCCGGGGTACGGTGGCCGGGCTCGGCTCGTCCCGTCCCGCACCACCCCGCCGCTCACCGCCCTCCGCCACCGGCTCCATGCTGCGGCTGCCCCGGAACCACAACACGCCCCCGCAGGAAGCGCCCGGGACGCCCGGTCGCCAGCGCCGCCCCTCGGCCGGGCGCGCCGCGCCCTTCTGCCGGCGCTGCTCCACAGGCCGCCTCTCGGTCCAGCGATTCTAGCGATTCTGCTAGAATCGCAGATATCTCGAGTTGGAAGTGACCCATCAGGATCATCGAGCCCAGCTCCCTGCACCTCACGGGGCCGCCTGAAAGTTAACCCTATGACTAAGACCGTCATCCAGACACTCCTTGAACTCTGACAGCTTGGTGCCCTGGCCACCTCCCTGGGGACCCTGCTCCAGGGACTGACCACCCTCTCAGTGAAGAACCTTTCCCTAATGTCCAACCTGAACTTCCCCTGATGCAGCTTCACTCCACCTCCTTCACGTCCTGTCGCTGGTCCCCAGAGAGAGGAGACCAGCACCTTCCCCTCCGAGGAAGGTGCAGGCTGTGACGAGGGCACCCCTCGCCTTCTCTCCTCCAAGCTGAACGAGCCAAGTGACCTCAGCCGCTCTGCCTCAGTCTTGCCCTCGAGGCCTTTCGCCACCTTGGTCACCCTCCTCTGGGCACACTCGAATGGTTTGATGCCCTCCTGACACTGAGGCGCCCAGAACTGCACACAGTGCTCGAGGTGGGGCCGCAGCAGTGCTGTGTAGAGTGGGACAGTCACCCCCTCGCCTGGCTAGCTGTGCCGTGCTCAATGCACCCCAGGGCATGGCTGGACCTTTCGGCTGCCAGGGCACAGCGCTGACTCGTACCCAACTTGCCACCAGCCCAAAGCCCCAGATCTCTTTCTGCAGGGTGGCTCTCCAGCCTCTCATCCCCCAGTATGTACGTATAACTAGGACTACCCCATTTCAGATGGAGAATCCGGCACTTGCTCTTATTAAATTTTATGCAGTTGGTGATTGCCCAGCTCTCTAGTCTATTCAGCTCTCTCTATATGGGCTCTCCACCCTTGAGGGAGCACTCAGGTCCTCCTAGTTTAGTATCATCATAAAACTTAATGTATATTTGATTCCTGCATCCAGATCATTTATAAAAACATTAAAGAGCACTGGCCCTAAAACTGAGCCCTGGGGAACCCCGCTGGTGACTGACTGCCACCTTCTCAATGTTTAGAAGACACAGGGAGAATTTCCCACTTTGCCATGTAAATCCTGCTGGGTTTGGGGCTTAACTTCAGGTTCTCCATTTGGAAAGCAGAGAAGAGAGGGTCTCCTTTCTCGTGCTGGGTGCCTCTCCTCTAGACAAAGCTTTCCAGAATGGGCACTGGACCAATCCGGGAGCAGAAAATCAGTGCAGCCAGGGCAACAAACGTGATTTACAAACCAGAGCCATTCCCTGAAATCCAAGTTTCACTGAGCCCTCCTCCGAGACCTCCTACAACAGTTTGGGAATTCCTATGCTGTCCAGAGCAGACACATCACTTAACAGAGGCCCAGCCCTGGTGAGTTAACGATCTGATACACTCCCTAGGATTTGGCATCCCAAGTTCTGGAAAAACAGCACCCACGCCAGGTCAAAAGCGACTTACTCTGCTTCCACACCTTGGCTCCAGAGGTGCTGTGCATGCCTTTGGAAGGGAGTCCCCTGGCTGCTTTTGGCATAGAATGAATCATAAAATCATAGAATGTCCCAAGTTGGAAGGGACCCACAAGGGTCATCGAGTCCAACTTCTGTCCCTGCAGAGGACAACCCCAAAATTCACACAGGTCTGAGGGCATTGTCCAAGTGCTTCTTGAACATTGTCAGGCTTCGTGCCATGACTGCCTCCCTGGGCAGCCTGGTCCAGTGCTCCACCACGGAGCACTTCCACCCACCACGGAGCTTTCACTTTCACCACCATACACAAAATCTCTGTGAATCACCATGACGTACACAGTCTTGCCACAACATCACACCAGGCTCGTAGTATCGCGTATCTATGACTGAGCTGTCACAGAGCCCCCGGCCCGCCCGCCCAGGAGGTGCAGCGACCGCCGAGCAGTCCAGGCCGCGCACCGCGAACAGGAGCGGCTCCCCACCGCCCTCCTCGGGCCGCCCAGTGCCGTTGAGGGCCGCCACGACCGACCCCGCCCGGCCCCCACGGACGGCGCGGCGGCCCGCCGGGTCTCGGGGCCCCCCGGCGAGGCAGTGCAGCCCCGACGCGGCCGTCGCAGCCTGCCCGCCTTCAGCAGATCCTCTCCAGCCCTGCCCCGCGCCCCTACGGGCGCCCCCCGCCGCCTCTCCCGGAAGCGGCCCCTCTCTGCTGGCCGGCGGAAGCGGCGATCGGAGCGGAGGAACTGCGTCGCGTGCGCAAGGCCTGCCGGGATTTGGCGGGTGCCGAGCTCGCGCCTCGCGGTCCTACGCCGAGCCGCTTATCGGCCCCGGTCCCGCACCGCCACCGTCCTCCCCCGCCGCTATCGCCATCGCTATGCCCGCCGCCATGAGCCCCGCGGCGCCCACCGCACAGGAGGCGCTGGAGATCGCGGGCCGCATCATCGACCGGCAGATCCAGGATGATCGGTGCTACCCGGACCTGTCCGAGCTGCTGGCCGTCCCCGCGCCCGGTGAGGAGCACGCTGTGGCCCCCAGCCGCCCCGCTGTCCCCGCCGCCCCGCCACCGTCGGCAGGGCGGCACGGCCGGCCACGCGTGGCGGGCACCGCCGCCTCACCTTGACGGGCACTTCCCTGGCAAGGCCCAGGTGACGGCGGCTCCGGACTCTGCCTCCTCTGGGACGGTGGCAGGGCTGAGCCCCGCCGCTTCTCAGGCACGGGGCCGGTGTGTGCGTGTGTCGTGTAGAGGGCGCTTTGGTCCGTGGGTGAAAGTGGTGGGTGTGGGATGTCGCCGGGGCAGGGGGAGCGCTGCAGGAGGAATGGGCTTGGGTTGCTCTCTCGACCCCGTCTCCCTCCAGAAGGTGGAGGAAATGGCACTTCCTTTCCGTCCTGCCCATTGGGAACTCTCTGTCAGAATGCTCTTAGAGTCACTAAGTTAAAGAGAGCCTGAAAACCTCTTTTTGAGTGACTCATTTGTCTGTAGCTGCATGCCATCTGTAGTTATGGTGTAAGGTATACCTCTTCTCAAACATTTATTTTATTGTCCTTAAAACATCAAGGCAGCATTTCCTACTTCATTGGTGCCAGGTGTCTGGCAAAGTGGGCTGTGGAGAGGCATTGTAGAGCTGTAGGTGACCTAATTAATATAGGTCCAGCATACAAGCAAAGAGCATCTGTTTTCTGTTATATACACAATGTGATGTGCGTGGCCAGAGTGTAACTGCTCTAGCAGCATCATGCACACACATGACATAAAGTAATGGATATATATGGGTATTTTAACTTGATACTGGGAGCACAGATGAGCTTTTCTGGGCAAAGGCATATGTTCCTGGGTTGTTCATGTGGCATATTTAATGTCTGCCCATACTATGAAAAAACAGTTGGAGAGTATCACAGTAAAAATGGGGTAAAGAGTGGGCTGGGATCCAAATGAGTTATTGTAAGAGTTTGTCTGCCTATCTGTTTGCTCATGTCTGATTTGAGGTTTAGATTTATTGCTTATAGTCCTGCTCCTACAGAAATATTTGTTCACGCGTGTCTCATGAGTAGGAATATCTGTATCTGTAGTATCAAGGCATTTTTTCCTGCATAGTCTAAGGGCCTGCATTATTCATCTAACATAAAATAGGAAGTGCAATTGGTCTAATTGAGATTTCAGAGAGAGAAATAGAGAAAGACAATGTAAACCTGTTTTTTTCAATTTCTCATGCTTTGTAAGAAGCCTGATCTTTTTTGTTCTTGTTAATTGCAGGTAGCCCTACTGTTTCTGGTATGTCAGATATGGATTATCCTTTGCAAGGACCAGGTTTGCTGTCAATACCTAATCTTCCAGAGATCAGCTCAGTCCGCAGAGTCCCGCTTCCCCCAGAGCTAGTGGAGCAGTTTGGACGTATCCTTATGAAAAGTAATGTGTTAGGTTGTATAAGTCATAATACTAGAAATGAACTTTTTTTTTCCATAATCTTCCCCGATCTTCCTGTCAGACTCTCAGTAACAAACTTCGATGTTGTTCACATACCCTTCATAAGACTACAAGTGGTAACAAGGTCCATTTCTGTAGATTCCTTGGTGGAATTAGTTTCTGTATGAAGTACTTTGAAGGTTTATGGTACATAGTTTGTATACTACTGTATATAGAGTAATATTAATTTTTTTTTAAATGCTCCAAAGGGGATTTTGCCTTTGATAGCCAAAATGCGTTTAGTCCTTACATCAGCAGTACTTCAGATATGCAGTGCAATTGTATGATGGGAGTATTTCCAGAAATCAGCAGAGCTTGGCTGACTATCGACAGTGACATTTTTATGTGGAACTATGAAGACGGGTTTGTAGAGAACACATTCCTGATGATATTTTATTGGTGTTGTGCCAGAATTAAGCGATCACAGAGTGGGAGATTGTTTACTGGTAGCACAGAGGAGTGCTACTCAGTTTGACTTACCTTGATTCCTTCTAGGTTTTACTAAAACTTTTGAATGGTAAGTGTTAAAGGATTTTTAAGAGTTAGTAATACTGCTGCCAAATCATCTGGAGAAGAAGGAAAGGAAAATGCATTTGCTTAGGGTAAGACATAGTTAATATCCTAAAGTTATTGCTGTATTGTGCAAGGGCTTTGCTTATGCCAAAAAAGTGGAAAAGAATTATGCTAATTGCCTAACTTTTCTAAGTAGATTTAGTAAGTACTCTGATGCCTGTACAGTGGCCAGTCATTCCCACAATGGTAAGTGATACAGTATTAGTACTTTGAATATTGTGATTGAACCTCTCCTGTCTAGCTTATTTTAAGGATGCCTAAAACTGGAAATAATTTCATTATCTTTTCAAATGGCAGTGATGTGTTTATAATTTACAGGTTTGCTTCTTCATTTGCCTATGTAGTAAGAATTCTTTTAGTAAGAGTTACTTTATGCATATTCTTGCATTTCCTGAGAAGACTGAAGTTCAGGTTATGGCTCACATAGCTCCTATCCATACATTTACATTGTGTCACAGTGCCTTAAATACCTTCCCCAAATAAAACCACACTGCATGCTGTTAATCATAAGGTGCTGGGGAGCAGGCTGGGAATTCTTGCTTTAGATAATTTTCACGGGGGAAAAAAATCATATGTGTTCCTCTCTCTTTATGGTAAGCAACATTGCAGATCCTGCATTATGTAATTCAGTAGACTGTATGAATTAACAAAATCTAGACATATAGAATACTGCAGTTGGGTTTCAGGTCTGAAACAGCTAGAGGGGCTCCAAGCCACTCAGATGATTGCCTGTATAGTTTTGCTGTGAAACTCCTCTGTCATTCCATTCTGCTGGACCTGCTTTCACCGGAAGTAAAAGATGTAGATGGGTTCAGAGTGTTACAATAAGTATTAATTATTTTAAAATATGTAGAATTTGATTTTATTTGCTTTGTTATTATGTGGTACTATGTGACAAGTTTTATGAAGGCTTGGTTTTTTTGTTTGTTTTTTTTTTTTAATTTTCCTTGTTTGTTGACAGGGGAGATCTGGCTTATTTTGATGGCCTTAGTGAAACTATACTTGCAGTGGGTCTTGTAAAGCCAAAGGGAGGTAAGGAATGTATGATAGTCACTGGAATTAGGCAGTTACTAAACATTCTGTGTATGTTTTTTTATATATGTGTATGTGAAAATCAGTAGGTTTTGTGTGTGTATATATGTATACACAAGATATATGGGTTTGTTCCATTTTTAGAAACATGAAATTACTTACAAGCCAAAAATAATGTATAGGTGGACAATCATTTACACCGATAAGTGTGCATTATTTTGCCACATGATAGTGTAACATTTGTACTGTTTATAAATTTACACACTCAAGTGATAAATTCCATGAGAACCTGGTTTCTAAACCTCCCAGTTCTTTTGGTAGGTACTGCTTAGATAAAATTGAAGTCAAAGTTGAATTGGCAATAGGGTTGAATTTCAAAGAAGCACGTTTATAAGAAAACATAATTTTAAAGATCCTGTATCTCATGAACTGGAAGCTTAACTGCTGACTGGTACTCCTTTCTAATTCTAGAGTTTCACAGATCATTATGGCTTAAATATCACTATTCTCACTACTCAGTTGATGTGTCTTTCCAGTAAATACACTGGATGCATCACTGTGATCTGAGAGGCTGGCTGCAAACTAAAATTACATTTTCTCCCCTTCTTCAGGTATCTTCCAGCCTCATGTACGACACTTACTTGTTCTGGCTACCCCTGTGGATATTGTGATTTTAGGGCTCAGCTGTGCTAATATACAAGCAGGTAATTCTTTCTTCTCCCTTCATTCTCAGTTGTGCATTAACAAATATAGGTGGCTATTTCATTAATTGCCATTTAAACGTAACAACAACAAAAAAAAAGACCACGTGCTAAGCACCTTGCTAATTTATAAGTCATGTTATTGGCAGGGGGAAATTATTTACATGGGGCGTGCACTTGCTGGATCCTGGACCCCCATAGGAGCATTAAGTTGTATTATTCACCTGTTTAACATAAAAAGGGATTTTGAAACAGGTACTCCTGTTTAATTAAAGAGCATGTTGGAGAGGGAGAGAAGAGGCGGGCATGGATCTTGGAACTCAGTTCCAAGATGAATACAGTTCACTAGCTCAGTTGACATTTGTATTCCAGCCACAGGAACTGAGAACCTGCTACCATTTTTGTGTCATTTATATTAATAAAGAAAATACAGAATTATTTGGAGAAAGTGAGAAGATTACAATCTTTTGCTCTCTTCATACCATCTTGATGCGAAAGAGAAAAGAACTAGAAATCTGTGTTTTAGACTTGTTGCAATTTAGAGGAGATGACAATGTATACAAATAAAAAACATTGTATTTCCTTACTTGGAAGCTTATACAGAGAATTTACTTTCTTTAAAAACAGAAGATTTGTTACTCTGCCATTCACTTTAGAAAATCAGAATGTGTTTAGTGACTATGAGATTTGCTGTGTGTTTTCCTGTTTTCCAAAATGCTTCTTATCACAGACCTGCTATATTTATTACAACAACTTAGAAATTAAAGAGGATATATTTATTTATTTATTTAAGGTACTGGATCGCTCAATGACAGTATGTCTGCTGGAATGCAGCTGCTCCCAGACCCCCTCTATTCACTCCCTACCGACAATACTTACATCCTGGCAATAACATCCACTGATAATGGGCGTATCTTTTTGGCTGGAAAAGATGGCTGCCTGTATGAAGTAGCATACCAGGTGACTATAGGTGTTACATGCAGGCATTTTTCATTGTTTCATGGTTGTGGGATCTGGGCACTGAGAGTTCTAAAACATTTCAGGTTTGCTGTCTTTTTTCTTCCGTAATGAGGTTGCATGGCTTGGTGCACAACAGCTCTGACTGCTTAGTGTAGGTGCATTTTCTTTGAAGAAGTAGTAGTTATATGAGGAATAGCAATGCAGCTTTGGTACATATCAAAAATAAAATAAAAACTTTGACAGTCTGCACCCTTTTTTGTGTAAAATATTCCTTCTAATGATTGCTGATTTCATTCAGTTTAATACTACATATTTTTCAATTAAATGCATGGTGTCTATATTTTTTCTTGTTTTCATACTTGTCCTGTTAACGACTTTTTAAATATAGTTCGGATTTTGTTCCGGTTTTTATTTCAACACTGTTTGTTTTGTTTTTTTTAAATTTTAGGCAGAAGCAGGCTGGTTTAGCCAGCGCTGTAGAAAAATAAACCATTCAAAGAGCACGCTGTCTTTCCTTATTCCTTCATTGCTACAGTTCACATTCTCAGAGGATGGTGAGTAGTGATGTTAAAGACTTAACCCAAAATGTAATGTAATCTTTTAAATAATACTGCCAATAAGTCAGACTAAACCATTTCCTCATTCAGAACATGTAGGTATTTTCAATGAAGCTTGGAGTGGTTAATGATTATAAAAGCCAGGTCACTTATTTGCATGTCTAGTTCAGGATAAAGATACTAAAGCCTGGAAAGTTTGACATTTGTTCTCTAGTACAAAATTAATATGTGCTTAGTGGGATCACTGTAAATGGTAGAATCTTTAAGTAACTAATTTTACCCTGTTTCACTGTTCAGTGAAAAATTAACCTGAAATTATTCTACAATGGGGCTTTTTTTGTGGGGTTGGTTTGTTGGGGTGTTTTTGGTTTGTTTGGTTTGGTTTTTTAGTTTACTAATAATTGTAGTTTACTGAAAATTTATTTCTGTTTTAAATCACTTCCAGTAGGAGTCCTGTGTGGGACTCCTGCAGTTTTTGTTAATTTAAAATGAATTATTTTCTAGATATTCTGTCTTAAACTTGTTTTCACCAAATCCAGTGTTGATTTGCTTGTTCTCCCTTTTTTTGTCCCCCTCCCCAGATCCTGTAGTTCAAATCGCCATTGACAACTCTCAAAATATCTTATACACCCGCTCAGAAAAAGGAGTGCTGCAAGTATGTGACTTCTCCTAATGCCTGTTGGCTATGTTACTAATGTCTATATAACTTCTTAAGTTTTCCTTAGTAGCTGGGAGTTCTCTGTAGGTATGCCAGGATATTATTGCAGTTTATCTCTTTGTAACAAAGCGTGTGCTGAAGACGTAAAACACCTTCTTCTGAGGAAAGAGTATCCTTTTGGTCTTCCACTCAATTATACAGAAACATGAGGATGAAATAAAAATCAAGTTTGAGTTGCTTCTTGATAGGTGAGGCTGTATTAATTAATTCAACCATAAATCACTAAGCTGTATTATTGTCTTGCAGGTTTACGATTTAGGACAAGATGGTCAAGGAATGACCAGGGTTACTTCTCTTTCACAAAATGCTATAGTTTCTGCTGCTGGGAGCATTGCCAGGTATATTTATGACAACTAGAATGTAAAAGGCTTTCTTTAAGGCCAATAATTTCACGCTATATTTTTTAAGACTGTTGTTTCCTTATTTCTTTAGATTCAGAGTGTATGTGGTATTTTGTTTTGTTTTTCAGAACAATAGATCGTTCTGTATTTAAGCCTATTGTTCAAATAGCAGTGATTGAAAATTCTGAATCTATAGACTGTCAACTACTAGCGATCACACATGCAGGTAAGAACAATGCTAATTCTCCCCCTTTTAGCTGATAAATAGCATCTGCACAGTTTAGCAAAATTGTGACCTTTTTTATCTTTTGTTCAGGTGTCCGACTGTATTTTAGTACTTCACAATTTAAGCATCCAACAGCTCGTCCCTCCATGTTAACCTTGGTTCATGTCCGTTTGCCGCCTGGATTTTCGGCATCGTCTAATGTGGAGAAGCCTGCAAAGGTTCACAGAGCTCTTTATAGCAAAGGTAAGCAGTGGGAAATAGCTCAAATGAGATGGATTTTTTTTCTTTTTTTGTGACGGTCACTATTACAGTGTTTTTCATTGGGGAGTTTGAAGCAGTGGAAATAACTGAATAAGTGCAAAATAAGCATGGCTTCTGTGTGTTAATGGGAGTGGTTTGGGAAGTGGGAGGTTGTCATTCTTCAGTATTTAGTTCTTCTGTGAGGTGCAGTGTTTGTGCAGAGAACTCTGTTCTTGTGTTGGTCAACCTTTTTTTTGCTTATCTCCCCATAAAATGTTCAAATTCGCCTACATGTCTCTAGCCATGTGTGATTAGTTCTTGAAAGCAGGGGATAGAATACACTTCTCACCTGTTTAGAGCCTCTCATGCTCAGTTTAGTGTGTGTTGGTATGTTTATTTTTTAACTCATTCAGCTACAGGTACAATATAAGATACCAAACAGCTGCCAGGTGGTTACAGATTTATGTCACTTCTGATCCTAGGCTGAATTTTTAAAAGTGCTGCAGAAATGCAGGGGAGAGTCTCTCTATGTTGCTGACCGTTTTAGTTGTACATACTAATTTTTACCCTTGAAGTCAATTCAGGATATTTTTTCATCTGCGATAGGTTTAAACATCTAATTTTTGAGGCATGTTCTACATATTTTAGGCTCATTTCACAGAATCACAGAATCACAGGTTGGAAGGGACCTCAGGGATCATCTAGTCCAACCTTTCTAGGAAGAGCAGAGTCTAAACAAGACGGCCCAGCACCTTGTCCAGACGACTCTTGAAGGTGTCCAACATGGCCGAGTCAACCACTTCCCTGGGGAGATTATTCCAATGCTTGACTGTTCTCACTGTGAAAAATTTTCCTCTGGTGTCCAATTGGAATCTCCCCAAGAGCAACTTGTGTCCATTCCTCCTTGTCCTCTCCATGGGACTCCGTGTAAAAAGGGAGTCTCCATCTTCTTTGTAGCTGCCCCTTAAGTACTGGTACATGGTGATGAGATCCCCTCTGAGCCTCCTTTTCTCAAGGCTGAACAAACCCAGCTCTCCCAGCCTATCCTCATATGGCAGCTTCCCAGTCCTTTGATCATCTTGGTGGCCCTTCTCTGGACCCCTTCCAGCCTGTCCACATCCTTTTTGTGGAGCAGGGACCAGAACTGTACACAGTACTCCAGGTGTGGCCTGACAAGCGCTGAGTAGAGTGGGATAATGACTACTTTCTCTCTGCTGGCGATGCCCTTTTTGATGCAACCCAGCATCCTGTTGGCGTTCTTGGCCGCAGCAGCACACTGTACGCTCATGTTGAGCTTTCTGTCCACCAGGACCCTGCGTCCCTCTCCACAGAGCTGCTCTCCAGCCAGGTGGATCCCAGTCTGTGCTGCACTCCCGGATTATGTTTTCCCAGATGCATGATCTTACACTTGTCCTTGTTGAACTTCATAAGGTTCTTGTTGGTCCACTCTTCCAGCATATCCAGATCTCCCTGCAGAGCAGCTCTCCCTTCTGGAGCATCTACTTCCCCACTCAATTTGGTGTCATCTGCAAAATTCATCAGGCTACACTTGATCCCATTATCCAGGCCACTTCTAAAGATGTTGAATAACACTGGGTCCAATATTGATCCCTGGGGGACTCCACTAGTGACAGGTTGCCACTTTGAAAAAGAGCTATTTATCACCACCCTTTGGGTGCGGCCTGTCAGCCAGTTCCCCACCCACTGCACAGACCACTTGTCTAGGCCATAACTCATCAATTTCTCCAGGAGAAGGCTGTGGGGGACCATACCAAAGGCCTTGGAGAAGCCCAGGTGACAATGTCCACCACCCGCCCCATGTCAACCAGGCAAGTCACTTTGTCATAGAAGGCCACCAGGTTTGTCAAGCACGATCTGCCCTTAGTGAATCCATGTTGGCTTTTCCCAATCGTGTGCTTCATTTGACTTGTGATGGCCCTCAGGAGGATTCGTTCCATAACTTTCCCAGGGATTGAGGTAAGGCTGGTGGGTCTATAGTTACCCGCATCCTCCCTTGATCCTTTCTTGTTGATAGGGTTAACATTTGCCTTCCTCCAGTCCTCTGGGACATCCCAAGTTCTCCACGACTTCTCAAAGATTATGGAGAGTGGCCTTGCAATGATGTCAGGCAGTTCTCTCAACACCCTCGGGTGAGTGGCGTCAGGCCCATTGATTTGTAGGGTTCAAGCTTCTGTAATAATTAACATACTAACGCTTCCTTCAGCGATGGTGGGTCAGTGTTTGGATCAATCGGCAATTTCATTCCCAAAGCCTGGGACCCAACAGTGCTGGTAAAGACAGAGGTGAAGAAAGTGTTGAGGACCTCTGCCTTTTCAGCATCGTTGGTGATTGACTCATTTTCCGTTTAACGGTGGGCCTATGTTTTCCCTCTGTTTCTGCTTGTGGTTGACATGTCTGAAGAAACCTTCGTTGTTATTTTTGACATCTACGGACAGTTTCAATTCGAGTTGGGCTTTTGCTTTTCTAACTGCATCTCTGCACACTCTGGCAATGCCCTTGTAGCTCTCGACGGATAATCTTCCACTTCTCCATCTCTGGTATGCTTTCCTTTTGAATTTGAGTAGACCCAGGAGGTCATGTTTGAGCCAGAGGGGCCTCTTACTCCACTTACTTCCCTTTCCTTTGTAGGGGATAAACTGGTTTTGTGCTTCCGATTGAGAGTTCTTGAAGAACTCCCAGCACTCACTAGCTCCTTTGTCTTCCATGGAAGCTTCCCATGGAATCCCTCCCAACTGAGCCCTGAGTGAACTGAAGTTTGCCCTTCTAAAATCCAGAACCCTCGTCTTAGAGCTGACCTTCAGCACACTCAGCAGGATCCCAAACTCCACAACATTGTGATCACTGCAGCCAAGGCTATCACTGACCGAGATACTACAAAGCAGGCTTTGTCGGTTTGTGCATAGCAAGTCCAGCAGCGCCTCATTCCTGGTTGGCACATCTAATATTTGTATAAGGAAGCAGTCCTCTATACATTCCAGGAACTTGGTGGATGACATGTGAGCTGCCGTATTGTTCTTCCAGCAGATGTCTATATAGTTGAAGTCCCCCATCAGGACCAGGTTCTGCTGGCCAGAAGCTTGCTTTAGTGCCCCAAATACCGCGTCGTCGGCTTTGTCATCGTGGAGGTCGATAGCAGATGTCCACTGTGCAGTCCTGCTTGGAGATGACCCCTTTGACAGTAGATGGCGAATGGTGTTAAAAGTGACATTCTGAAGAATGCTATGATGTACAAAATCAGGAAATATTATTTGCTGTTCAAATTGTATGATTAGGACTTAAAGATTGAGTTTTACTAAGTAAGGAATGAATTAATGAATTTGCATCTAATGCATGATTATTGCTTCTAATGCAAACTTATTATTGCTGTTCTTGCTAGGTGTCCTGCTGATGGCAGCTTCAGAAAATGAGGATAATGACATCTTATGGTGTATCAATCATGATTCTTTCCCTTTTCAAAAGCCAATGATGGAAACACAGGTACTAAAGCAAATTTTTTATACAATTTTGATGGTATCTAGATATTATTTTTTCTTTCTGATAACAGATACTTGGATAATACTGTTTGCAAGAAATGGGTATTTCACAGAAAACTACCATGGGGTGTCTGGAAACTCTTACAAAAGTACTAATCAATATGCTTCAGAGGAAAAAAAATTAGTAGGCAGTTTTGTCAGTGAATTGGAACTTGGTCTTAGTCGGAATTCCTAGTTCAGCCATGGTTTCTATCTTGGTGCAAGCTATGTATCAAAAGCAATTGCCTTGACTTCTGAGACTTGACTTCTAACTAACAGATTTGAAAATATTGTTGTCTGTAGCATGCTGTATATTGTGCAGAAGCACGGGAAGGCATGGTCCACAGTCCATAGCGATGTTTGTTGATGAGGATCAAATCTGGCAAAGATGTAAAATGCAGGTGCTAGAGACTCTGGGTTTCTTTATTTAAACTGATGTTCCACATCTTCATTAAATTTCAGGCATGGTTAATGTCTTCATTATTTCGCCTTTTTTTTCTTGTTTTCTTTTTCCTAATTGTTACATAAGTGAGTTTGTAAGAGGGGTTTAGAGGGGGTTAGATGCCTTACGTGTCAGTTCAGAGAGAATGTTTCATGTATCCCAGCTCTGAAGGAAGTCTGAAGTCTTCTGCTGAAGTAGAGGAGTGACATGTCAAAAACAGTATTATTGGCGGAGCAGTGGTAGAGTTGGAGTGAATGGAGAGACTGTATAAATTGAAAGTTTCAAAGTCAGGTTTTTAATTATCTGCTGTTTTAGTAACTGACAAAGGAGCTTTATAATTACTCCAGACCCCTTCCCTGCAAAAACTTACACATAAATATTCCAAGTGCTGACCTCTCTCTTTTTTCCAAGGCATGTGACAGTAACAGGCAGCTAGGTTTCCCAAATCTGTTCTTGAGCAGCAGTTCTTCCCTGTTAGCATACACAGTTTCCTGGAATGTCTTCGCTAGCATATGTCTCTGCTTGAGTTATATTTGAAGTAGGGTTCCAATTTTGAAAGTCTTGTAAACCTGTAAGATTCAGTTGCAGCATTTTTTGATTCTTTAAGAAATAATTTAAATTCATGATACCTTTGGTACTTAGTTCTGGTATGGTTAGCAGATTGTTGCTCTTTATATTGTAGCAGCATTAAAGTATCCCACTTTGCAACTTGTTTTACATTTAAATACAAAAAAACCCACTATCCCTGTCCCCCAAAAGAAGCAATATATCATTCCCTGTCTCCCAAAAGCAGCAGTATATGTATATAGCTGTAAATTTGGTGGCAAAATGGTTAATACCTATCTGCTGTTCAGATGACCACCCGTGTTGATGGACATTCCTGGGCTCTTTCTGCTATCGATGAATTTAAAGTTCAGAAGATCGTAACACCGCTAAATAAAGACATTATTCCAATAACCGATTCACCGGTTGTTGTGCAGCAACACATGCTGCCGCCTAAGAAGTTTGTTTTGCTTTCAGCCCAGGTGAGTATTACTTTTCTTAATACAGAAAATCAGGAGAGCAAGTACAAAATTGGAAGGCTGATCTAAACCTGTAAATGGTTCTCCATTTTGGATATGCTTTAAGGATTATATTATGACCACAAAAAGGAATAAGGAAGAAAATTGCTGAAAGCACCTTTACCTATTTTAGATTTACTCAAAGGTATTGGGCCAGCTTCTCTTGTACAGTGTATTAGAATTTTTTGTTCATCTCCAAAGATCCTTGTAGATACAGATCATCTGAGAAATTCTATTAACCATGGTTATAATCATGATTAGATGAAGTTGAAACAGAGGCCAGAAAATATAGTTTGAGTAAATATTGTTGGCAATTGAAATTTGAATGAATAATTTCTTCTTTGTCATAGAACTAGTAACAAAATGGGTTTTTTTGAAAGGGCTTTAAAAAACAAAACCCACAAAAAGAGAAAAGAAATTAACTTCTCTACTCTCGTTTCTGATCACATTTAGCAATATTGTGGGCCACTTAATATCTTAACCAATAGGCAATTTAAAGAAAAAAAGTTTTAATGTCTTGAAACTTCTGCATTCAAACTGCATTTGTTTAATGGCAGTTATTTTGTTAAAGGCAGCAGTCAGACTCTTTCCAGTAGTTAGTTTGGATGCAGGCAAGATGATTGAATGTAGAGTCTTACCATGCCCTCGATCCTGAATTCTTCAAGCATTTTTTTCAAGACAGTTTTGAGGATTTGCAAGATACACAAAACCTTTCTTTTCTGTATATACTCGGTATATGCTTGTATTGTGTGCTTCACGTTAGGCTAAGAACAGCAAAATTAACTCAGATTATGGAGAGTTTATAGTCATTGCAATATTTTTGCTGCCTTTTGTAGACGCCCTAGAGAATTTTCTGCATGTGAACAGGAACTGGGCTTTGGGCACCATTCACGTTATACTTTGATCTAATAGTCCAATGAAGGAAAGTTCAGAATACTAAAGATAAGCATTGTGGGGAGGAGGTGTTGGGATAGCCAGAGTAAAGACAACCTTATTCTAACTTATTTTGGGTTACTTCTAGGGGAGCTTTATGTTTCATAAACTTAGACCTGTCGATCAGCTGCGGCATCTGCTTGTTAGCAATATAGGTGGAGATGGAGAAGAGATTGAAAGATTTTTCAAGTTGCATCAGGTAAGATCTTTTGACCTGTTATGAAAAGTGGAAGATTTATAATATTTACGTAAATCAAATCAGATTCTTCAGCATCTTTTTGTTCTTGCTGTAAGCTTCTAGCCAACACTTCATTTATAGATGAAAGTATTAGCTTATTAGCTTTTGCTCCTGTATTGTCTACACAAAACAAGATTGTATGATGAGAAACAGCTTTTCGTTTTATGATACCTAAAAGCAGAAGTGTAATTCACTTTCCCTAAAATTCTTATATGTCTTGTATGTACACAGAAGGATAATGCAGTTGTTAGTTTAGGAAAGCAGCTCATCTTAAGAGCAGGGGAGGAAGACTTTCTAAAAACGTTAAACTCCTACTACTCTAAGAGGATTTTACATCTTGAAGACCAGTAGAAATGTGGATATTTGGTCTATTTTTTTTGTTTAAGGTAAATATCAAGCAGGGAGGAAGCTAATGTAGATTACAATTTTAAAGTGACTAGTACTGATTAGTATCTGTAGTGAATGTTCACTGTAATCTGTTTTCTTGTGCTTTGACAGGACAGACTAAGTGGTATTTTAAAATGCCATTAGAATATGCAGACCATTATTTGTATAGATTTTATATTCTTCAAAACAGAGTTAATTTACATTTCTGTAGAAATTGCATGAATCTTAGTCACAATTAGGTGGACAGACACAGGGATTTTTTCCCACCAGTAATCGTACTGAGTTTGCAAAAACTGTATAACAAAAATTACCTGCTATAGTGGGATGCCTCACTATGATTCACTTCCTGTCTGTAACAGGGGAGAGCTGATTTCACAGAATCACAGAATCACAGAATGGCAGGGGTTGGAAGGGACCTCTGGAGATCATCTCATCCCAACCCCCTGCTTGAGCAGGCACACCCAGAGCAGGGGGCACAGGAACGCATCCAGTTGGGTTGTGAATGTCTCCAGGGAAGGAAACTCCTCAACCTCCCTGGGCAGCCTGTGCCCCTGCTCTGGCACCCTCACAGGAAAAAAGTTTTTTTTCTCATAGCCAGGTGGAACTTTGTATGTTCAAACTTGTGCCCGCTGCCCCTTGTCCTCTCATTGGCCACTAATGAAAAGAGTCCAGTCCCATCATCCTGACACCCTTCAGATATTTATAGGTATTGATGAGATCCCCCCTCAGTCTTCTCCAGGCTAAACAAACCCAGGTCTCTCAGCCTTTTCTCATATGGGAGACGCTCCAGTCCCCGATCCTCTTGGTAGCTCTCCGCTGGACTTGCTCAAGCAGTTCCACATCCTTGAACTGCGGGGCCCAAAACTGGACACAGCACTCCAAATGTGGTCTCACTAGGCCAGAGTAGAGGGGGAGGATAACCTCTCTCAACCTGCTGACCACACTCCTTTTAATGCAGCCCAGGATATTGTTGGCCTTCTTGGCCACAAGGGCACATTTTGGCTCATGGTCAACTTGTTGTCCACCAGTGCTCCCAGGTTCTTCTCAACAGAGCCACTTTCCAGTAGTTCGCCGCCAGACTGTACTGGTGCATGGCGTTGTTCCTCCCCAGGTGCAGGGCCTTGCACTTGCTCTTGTTGAATTTCATCAGGTTCAGCTCGGCCCAGCTCTCCAGCCTGTCCAGGTCTCGTTGATTGGCAGCACAGCCTTCTGGTGTATCAGCCACTCCTCCCAGCTTGGTATCATCAGCAAACTTGCTGAGGTTACACTCTGTCCCATCATCCAGGTCACTGATGAATATATTAAACAGGACTGGACCCAGCACAGACCCCTGGGAACACCACTGGTGACAGGCCTCCATCCAGACTCTGCCCTGTTGATCACGACCCTCTGAGTTCTGTTGCTGAGCCAGTTATCAATCCACCTCACTGTCCACTCATCCAACCCACACTTCCATAGCTTGCCTGCGAGGAGGCTATGGGAGACAGTGTCAGATGCCTTACTGAGGTCAAGATAGACAACATCCACTGCTCTCCCTTCATCGACCCAGCCAGTCACACCATCATAGAAGGCTATCAGGTTGGTCAAGCATGACCTCCCCTTGGTGAATCCATATTGACTACTTCTGACAACCTTCTTGTCCTCTGCATGCCTGGAGATGACCTCCAGAATGAACTGCTCCATGACCTTTCCAGGGATGGAGTTTGAGGCTGACCGACCTATAGTTTCCTGGGTCCTCCTTTTTGCCCTTTTTGAAGATTGGAGTGACTTTTGCTTTCCTCCAGTCCTCGGGCACCTCTCCTGCCCTCCATGACCTTTCAAAGATGATGGAGAGTGGCTCAGCAAGAACATCCGCCAGCTCCCTCAGCACTCATGGGTGCATCCCATCGGGGCCCATGGATTTGTGGGGATCCAGTTTGCCTAGGTGATCTCTTACCCAGTCTTTCTCAACCGATGGTAAGTCTTCCTTTGTCCCAATTTCTCCTCTCCTCTCTGGGGGCTGGGATGCCTGAGGGCCAGCCTTAGCAGTAAAGACAGAGGCAAATAAGGCATTCGGTAACTCCGCCTTCTCTGTATCTTGCATAACCAGGGCCCCTTCCTTGCTCAGCAGTGAGCCCACTGTATCCCCAGTCTTCCTTTTACTGCTGATGCATTTAAAGAAGCCCTTGTTATCTTTGACATGCATTGCCAGATTTAATTCCAAGTGGGCCTTGGCCTTCCTTGTTGTATCTCTGCATACCCTGTCAACATTCCTATATTCCTCCCAAGCGGACAGTCCCTTTTCCACATACTGTGAACCTCCTTCTTCCATCTGAGTTTCTCCAGAAGCTCTTTGCTTATCCCAGTGGGTCTCCTGGCTCCTCTGCCTGACTTCTTCCTCCTGGGGATGCACCGATCTTGAGCTCGGAGAAAGTGGTCCCTGAATACTGTCCAGCTCTCTTGGACCCCCCTGCCTTCCAGAGCCCTAGCCTATGGGATTCCTCCAAGCAGGTCTTTGAAGAGGCCAAAGTTGGCCCTCTTGAAGTCCAAGGGTGTAACCCAACTCATAGTGCTGCTTCTACCTTGCAGTATCCTAAACTTAACCATCTCATGGTCACTGCAGCCAAGGCTATCCCAACTCTCACATCCTCAACCAGCTCTTCCTTGTTTGTTAGGATAAGGTTGAGCAGCATGTCTCACCTCGTTGGCTTCTCCACCACTTGCATCAAAAAGTTGTCCTCAATGCTCTGTAGGAACCTTCTGGATCGTGCATGGCTCACGGTGTTGCTTTTCCAGCAAATGTAACGGGGATTGAAGTCCCCCATGAGGACCAGGGCCTGCGATTGCGAGGCTACTTCCAGCTGTCTGTAGAAGGCTTCAACTTCCTGTTCTTGATCAGGTGGCCTGTAGCAAACACCCACAACAGTGTCACCCCCCACAACAGTGTCACCCATATTTGGCTGTCCCTTAATTTTTACCCACAAGCTGTCAGCCTGTCGTCCTTCCACTCCAAGGCAGAGCTTGATATATTCCAGTTGCTCCCTCACATAAAGACCAACTCCTCCACCTTGCCTTGCTGGTCTGTCTTTCCTGAAAAGCCTGTAGCCATCCATAACCACACTCCAGTCATGCAAGCTATCCCACCATGTTTCTGTGATTTCAATGAGATCATGGCCCTGTGACTGCACACAGACCTCTAGTTCCTCCTGTTTGTTCCCTGTGCTCCGTGCATTGGTGTACGTACAGGCATTTCAGAAAGGTGCTTGAGCACGTACGTTTCCTCAGAGGGTTGTATGAGGACCCATTACAGCTATACAAACCCTTGAGGTGGTTGGTCTCCTGGTTGCCATCGCATGAGGCCACCATGGCACCTTTATCACTGCTGAGGTTGTCCTGTCTTATTCTCCCATTGTGTGTGATGGCATTAGCGCTGCCAGTTTGTCCCACTCCCCGCAGGGTGCTCACTTTAAAGCCCTCCTCACCAAGTTTGCCAGCCTGCTGCCAAAGATTCCTTTGCCCCTTCCAGACAGGTGGAGTCCATCCCTCCCTAGCAGTCTATGGTTCCCTGCCTTCTAAATAAAATGATGCAAAGAGTATTTACGGTTGAGCTACTGAGCAATAGAACTTCTTCTGTACATTTCTTCTCAACTTGATATAAGCTACCACACTAATACTATAATATGCTCTAGGAGGATCAGGCCTGTGCTACCTGCCTCATCTTGGCCTGTTCTAATGCTGCATGTGACAGAGAAGTATCTGCCTGGGCTACTCGGGCATTCTTCAGGTAAGTTTCAATCCTGTAGGTTGTTCTGAATATTATGCTTAGGATCACTAGAGCCACTAAATAATTGTACGTGCTCTTTAATGTGCTGCCTGAGCGAGCATTGTTTTAAAATGAGCATAGACTATTAAACCTGGTGGAATATGCTTTTGCACTAATTGAGGGCTCGTCAACAAAGAAAGCTTCCGGTAATGGTGATTTCTGGTTAGTTTCCCTTTTGGATGCTTGTATTCCACGTGTAGAGGTGGTTATTGAAAATGTAGTTTAATCTGCTTGAAATGTGCTTATCTATACTTCACAGTATCCCAGTTTACTGAAAAGAAGTGTGTAGTGATATATTTAATGACACCAACTCACCTAGTGTCGTGGTTCAGCCTCAGCTGGCAACTGAACACCACGCAGCTGCTCGCTCGTTCCCCCCCGTGGGATGGGGAAGAGAATTGGACGAGCAAAAGAACTTGTGGGTTGAGATAAGCACAGTTTAATGATTACAATAAAATGATAATGATAAATTATTATGATAATAATGACAATAATGTTAATATAATAAAAGGGAAAAGGAAGGGAAAGGGAAAACGGGAAAAAAAAACGCAGAAACACGAATGACACAACCGCTCACCACCTGCCGACCGACGCTGCCCGTCCCCGAGCCGCGATTGCTCCCTCCTTCCCCCGGCCAGCCCCTCCCAGCTAGCATACTGGGCATGACGTTACATGATATGGAATATCCCTTTGGTCAGTTTGAATCAGCTCTCTTAGCTGTGCCCCCTCCCCTCCCAGCTTCTTGTGCACCCAGCAGAGCATGGGAGGCTAGACATGTCCTTGACTAGTACAAGCGCTACCCAGCAACAGCCTAAACACCTGTGTGTTATCTCAACAGGTTTTTTTTTTCCATGCTAATTTCAAAGCACAGCACTATACCAGCTAGAGTGAAGAAAATTAACTCTATCCCAGCTGAAACCATGACAACTAGGAAAAGACAGCCACCAGGCAGCCTGGGTTTCTTTGTTTTGTTTTTTTGGTGGTTTGGTTTTTTTTTCCCCCACTACATATTGAGTGAGGAAGTATGGGCTTCCGCTCTGGAGGATTAATTTGTCATCTCTGTATCTTTAGTACTGCATATCCTTGGTATGGTGCGGATATGCATATTTTAATTAGCTGCCTTAAACAAGTTGGTATATTGTGGGTCTCTTGGCTGTTCTCACAGGGCACGTAGCCTGGAGGAAAAAAGGGTTTGCTAAGATACAGCTGTTGAGAGTGGTGATAATGTGTGCAGCTTTCACTGTATGTTTGCACTAGAGTTCAAGTGTTATGTTCCCAAAAGCTTGCTTGCTCTTTTCCAAAACTTGTGCAGGTGTTAGATCAAGTCAGCTATTCTCAGTAGGCAGTGAATAGTTGCTCTTTGATAAACAAAATTACTTTACAAGTTCTGAGAGAAAATGTGGATGATAACTCTGGAGAGGTGGGTGTTAGCAAGGGAAGATGTAACAAAGTGCTTAGGTAGCACTATAGGAGAGAGATGGGCAGAAATTACTTGTGGACGATAGAAAGGTAAGCATGGGTCATCTCAAGTGTGTCCTTTTCCCCACGTTCCTATAGAGGCAAACTTTAAAAAGATACTAAAGCCTGATTTTGAGAATTGGTAGATTTCTTTTTAAAGCCTGACGCTATCATATGACCACAGAACTTAAAACATTAAAAAAAAAACTTAGTTGTTCACCTAACTTATCTTTGCAGTTGCATATGTTAATGCCTTTCATGTAACATGTATTGAGATAGTTTTCTCTTATTTTGCCAGAAGTATCATACAGTCACAAATATTTCTGAAGTTACGCTTGTTTGTTTTTCCTCCTCATTTTAAAAGAACCCCCAAATTGCTGTGAATTCTCAAAGACATGAAAATTAAATGGATTGTGTATGAAATGTGAGGAATGTTTGTCTTTGTGTGTAAACTTCAGGTATGGTGGAGAAGCACAAATGAGATTTCCATCAGCTCTGCCTCCTCCAAGCAGCGTTGGACCTATTTTGGGTTCTCCTATTTCTGCTGGTAAGTAACAAGCATTGCATGGTTTTGGACAGGGTTTTTTTCCTTAAATGTATTTTATTTTCTCTTCTCACAGGTACATGTGTTCTTTTTGTCTGAAATAGTCCTTGATTTTCTACTCACTGGCTAATTAATTACAGAATTTTTTCCATTTCTTGTGGGTGATCTTTGGATTTAGTGAGAAAGTGATGTGATCTCAAAATATGGCTGGATATTGCATATAATCTGTTAAGATTATTTGAAGAAGGTAGACATTTTTTGCTGCCAGAGGCATTTCAGCAGCCAGGGAAAAATTTATCAATACTATAGTTCAAAATTTACAAAGATCAGTTGGTCGTTGTGTGGCTATAGCAGAACATCTTCTTACAGTGTCATTGTCATGCCTTTGCAGACACTGCTTGTGAGAAGAAACAATTTTAATCAAGAAATGGGTTAGTCGTTTGGAGTGATTTCTCCCTGTAAAAGCTCTAGCTTCAACATTTGGCTTCTGCTTAGGTTGTCAGTGCCACCTACAAATAAGAATATTGCCTGTTCTTTCTCCTCAGAACTTGGTGCTTATTGCAGTGGAGGCCTTTCTGTATTACTCAGGTTCACTTAAATTTCTACAGTGGCTTCAGGAAGTTGTCCCTTAACACGTGTTACTCAATTCCAGATCTTAAAGATTTTAAAAAAGAAATTCATAATGATGAATTTGGAACTCTGAATTACTGAATTATTTTTTTTTTCCATCAGGAACTCGTTAATTTCCAAGATCCTTTTCCCTTATATGACATGTGGCATTCAATTTTACACATCAGACTTGGGAAGAAAACTTGATTGCCTGGAACACAAAGAAATTCTGTTTCAGTACCATTTTTGACATATATCCAAATTAATAAGTATTGGAGAAAGGTGTGCTGAACTGGGATGAAGTTCTGGAAAAACCGTTGACCCTCCTCTTCAGAATTCCTAGCTAGTACTAGAACACTGAGAAAGTGGCTATTTTTAATGCATCAGTGGCATCACTTTCCAAGCCTGATGGTGTGGAACATTAGCAATGTGGGCAGGAGCTGAGGCAAGGCGTAAGAATGCAAAATGGTGGGTGATGTGGTGGTTGAGGCTGCCTTGGCTCAGCGACCATGACATGACAGAGTTCTCGATTCTTGGAGAAGTAAGGAAGAGGGTCAGCAAAACCACTACCCTGAACTTCAGAAGGGCAGACTTTGGATTGTTAAGGCGTCTGGTTAACAGAGTCCCTTGGGAGGCAGTCCTGAAGGGCAAAGGAGTCCAGGAAGGCTGGGTGTTATTAAAGAAGGAAGTCTCAAAGGCGCAGGAGCAGGCCGTCCCCATGTGCCGTAAGTTGAGCAGGCGGGGAGAAGACCGGCTTGGCTGAATAGGGAGCTTTGGCTGGAACTCAGGAAAAAAAGGAGAGCTTACCACCTTTGGACGAAGGGGCAGGTGACTCAGGAGGACTACAAGGGTGTTGTGAGGTTATGCAGGGAAAAGATTAGGAAGGTGAAGGCCCAGCTGGAACTTAGACTGGCCGCCACCGTTAAAGATAACAACAAATGTGTTTATAAATACACCAGTGACAAAAGGAGGGCCAGGGAGAATCTCCCTCCTTTGTTGGATATGGAAGGTAACCTTGCCAGGAAAGATGAGGAGAAAGCTGAGGTACTTAATGCTTTCTTTGCCTCAGTCTTTAATAGACTGGTCATCCTCAGGGTTGTCAGGCACCTGTGCTGGGCGATAGAGGTAGTATGCAGAATCAAGCTCCAGTTGTTGAAGAAGTCACCGACCTGCTCCTTCACCTGGATGTTCACAAGTCCATGGGGCCGGATGGGATCCGTCCGAGGATACTGAGGGAGCTGGCAGAGGAGCTTGCCAAGCCACTCTCCATCATTTATCAGTAGTCCTGGTCAACCGGGGAGGTCCCACACAACTGGAAGCCAGCAAACGTGACGCCCCTCTAAAAGAAGGGTGAGAAGGAGGATCCGGGGAACTACAGGCCTGTCAGCCTGACCTCGGTGCTGGGAAAGGTCATGGAGCAGATCATCTTGAACGACATTACGCAGCACATGCGGGACACCCAGGGGATCGGGCTCAGCCAGCATGGGTTTATGAAAGGGAGGTCCTGCCTCACTAACCTGGTCTCCTTCTATGATAAGGTGACCTGCTTAGTGGATGAGGGAAAGGCTGTAGATGTTGTCTACTTGGACTTTAGTAAGGCCTTTGACACTGTCTCCCACAGCATCCTCCTAGAGAAGCTGGCAGCTCACGGCTTGGACAAGTGCACTCTGCGCTGGGTTAAAAACTGGCTGGATGGCCGAGCCCAGAGAGTGGTGGTGAATGGAGTCAAATCCAGTTGTTGGCTGGTCACGAGTGGTGTTCCCCAGGGATCAGTGTTGGGGCTGGTCCTGTTCAATATCTTCATTGATGGTCTGGATGAGGGAATTGAGTGCACCCTCAGTAAGTTTGCAGGTGACACCAAGCTGGGTGGAAATGTTGATCTGCTGGGGGGCAGGAAGGCGCTACAGAGGGACCTGGACAGGCTGGATCGTTGGGCCGGAGCCAACGGTATAAGATTCAACAAGGCCAAGTGCCAGCTCCTGCACGTGGGTCACAACAACCCCATGCAATGCTACAGGCTTGGGGAGGAGTGGATGGAGAGCCGTCCGGAGGAGGAGGACCTGGCAGTGTTGATTGATGGCCGCCTGAACATGAGCCAGCAGTGTGCTCAGGTAGCCAAGAAGGCAAATGGCATCCTGGCTTGTATCAGGAATAATGTGTCCAGCTGGAGCAGGGAGGTGTTCGTGCCCCTGTCCTGGGCACTGGTGAGGCCGCACCATGAATGCTGTGTTCAGTTTTGGGCTCCTCACTACAAGAAGGACATTGAGGTCCTGGAGTGTGTCCAAAGAAGGGCAATGAAGTTGGTGAAGGGTCTAGAGAACAAGTCTTATGAGGAGCGGCTGAGAGAATTGGGTTGTTTAGTGTGGAGAAGAGGAGGCTGAGCGGAGACCTTATCGCTCTCTACAACTACCTGAAAGGAGGTTGTAGCGAGATGGGGGTTGGTCTCTTCTCCCTAGTAACAAGCGATAGGACGAGAGGAAATGGCCACAAGCTGCGCCAGGGGAAGTTTAGGTTGGATATTAGAAAAAACTTCCTCACTGAAAGGTTTGTCAAACATTGGGACAGGCTGCCCAGGGAGGTGGTGGAGTCTCCATCCCTGGAGGTATTTAAAAGAAGGGTAGACGTGGTGCTTGAGGATATGGTTTAGTGGTGGACTTGGCAGTGATAGGTTAGCAGTTGGACTCGATAATCTTGAGGGTCTTTTCCAACCTTAACGATTCTATGATTCTATGAAAATTAAATCTGAGTTAGAGCGGACATCAGGTATGGGGAGAACAGGTGCTAGGAGCAAACGGAGAATGAAAGTAAGGTATGGGAAAATGAAGGAAGCTCTGTAATCAATAAGGTGACTCCTTTTAGAAGTAAACATATTTTTCCCAAATCTAAATATTTGGATATTTTTATCATTTGCTCTCATATATGCCTCTCTGAAACCTAGTATCAAAGCATGTGTTTCCATTTTGCTTCAGTGACAGGTCCAGGTGGAAGATGGCACCATTCTTCTGCCACTACTTACCCCATTTGTTCAAAGTGTAGTGAACTGTCATGTGAAATTAAGATTCTGATATTGTGGGTGTCCCATGTGGTGGGTCAGACAGTGCTGACAGAAATTGATTAAAACACCTTGAAATTTTGTGTGTGAAGCTACATTACAATAATTTTAGCATTAAAAAGCCAGGCACCTTTAACTTAGTTTTCGAACTGTTGAAAGTCTAGTCATGCATTCACATGCTGCTTTTCTGCAAGTTTGTGCTTTGCTTGGCACACATGCGAATGTACTCTGAGATTGCCTTGGCACTAGTTAGTGAAGGTCTTTATCCTTTGCGCTGTTGTGTGTTGCCAGGTTGAGAAAACTGTAGTGCGTGAGGCAAGAAGTACTGAATCACTGGTAAAAGCCAAATTTCAGAGTGCCAGTTTTCTTGCCCTTGCTGTGATATGCCATCCTACATGCTGATGGTACATGGACATTTTTGTAGATGACCACATGTGTTCCTCATATTTTGGGGTCTGGGGTTAGGTATTCAGACTTAATTTGCAGAACGGTTGAGTTTTCACTGCTGAACATGAGGCCGTGGTCGTTCCCAAACTGAATGTTCCGAGCTAACAGTGTTGCTGTAGCGTTTATCCAACTGCCCTATGTAAAAAATAAGAGCAAAAATAGCAGTTTCTTGCAGTTGAGTGCTTTGAAGGTAAATTTTATATTCTTCAAAAAGATCTAAATGACTGAAAGTGAGTGCTTTGAGAATAGGTGCCCATATCAGGAGTGGGAGCACTCAGAAGGTGAAGGACAAGAAAAAGTATGTAGAGAGTATTATATTCAATTGAGGGAACAGATGGTATGCAATAAATGACACGTGAATGCTGAAAAACAAAAAAGCTTAATAACCACTCTTGAAAGAAGTGTATCCATTTGGTTTGGTTCACTTATGGAGTGTTGGATTGGTAAGAAACGAGTGCAGTTTTGTATTTCACTCTAAATAAGAGCTGTTCGAATGGCTGTAACTTTATAAAGTACTTGATTTAATAACTTTGCTGCTTTTGCACAGGGATTTTATGGGTCATGTTTTGGTTTGGGTTTTTTATTTGTTTGTTTGTTACAAATGTACCTTTATTTCTTTTCCATTTTAGTCTCCCCCTTGACTGTTGATAGTCCGTATCCTAATCTTAGCTTTTTGACAACACCTGGGCAAGGTAACACCTTTTCCTTTGCTGGAGAAATGGAGAAATTTTTTTTTCAATGAGGCTTTCTTATTTGCATTCAAAGGAGTAATATTTACCTACTTTTACCCTAGGTTTACAACCTCCTAGTGTGTCAACTCCTGTGTTTCCTTCTGGGAATTCCATGTCTCACCCTGGTACATCCATTAGTGGAATGATGGGTCCTGAGATAGTGTTTTCTGGAAGACACAATGGCATCTGCATATACTTTGCTCGGATTATAGGGTGAGGTGTTTGCGTAAAAAGACATTCTGTTGCTCAGTTTGTTTCATAGTTTTTTCTTTCCCCTAATGCTTGTAGGTGGTGAATTTTATCTTATTAGCATTTAAATTTGAAATTAGTAAAATGCATTCTTGTGTTTATGAAGTACCTGTTGATATAATATGTTCTCTTTGCAGCTCTATTAATAATAATAAATTCAATGAATGGCTGGGACAGGAAAGTTGCTTATTGATCCTGCAGCCAAGTGTGTATGCACAACTCTGATAACTGCACTTTTATTTTTCAAACCGATGTTTCAAACTGCTACTAAAGGATGAAACAAACGCAGAAGGATTTACAGGGTCAAAGTCCTGGCTTCAAGTCTTTTCTGTTATGAAGCTTTAAACAGAATGCTCAAATCAGAGCAATGAAGCAAGATTAAAGAGGATTCTGTTACTTGGATGTTGAGTCGTGTGTTACTAAACATCCCAAGCAAGAACAGAGCTCTTCATATGTTGGTCATTTCTCTGCATGCTGGTTGGGAAAGACATTTTTGTTATGACACTTGTTTGCCTACACTTTATTTCCAGAGAATAATATTGGTCTATATTTAAAGTATTTGAGATCATCAAACTTCATTTGATTAAAGTTTTAAAATTTGAAATTTTCTTAATTACCTATATCTGTACCATTCAGAAATGTATAATATTAACTTTTTTTGAATGTTTAATTTTCATCCAAATTAAATCCTGATTTAGACCTTGAAGTAAAAAACATTACCATTTATTTAAGAAGTTATACATAGAAGACTTGTTAAAATACTTGCTTAAATTACTTGGCTTTTAACCCAGTACTGTTTTGTGTTGCAGAAATATTTGGGATGGCAGTATAGTTGTGGAGAGAGTTTTCAAAAGTGGCAATCGAGAAGTTGTTGCAGTATGTAAAATATTATTTTGTATTTTTAAAAGTTTCTTACAGTATGTCTTAAGCCTTGTTATGCTCCTGTTCACAATTATAAACTAATCAGACAAAAAAAAAAAAAATTATTGTAATTCGAATGTTTTCTTAAGTGCTGCGCTCTTAACTGAGGAGTAATTGTAGTTTTCAAATCTTTTTAAGCTACTACTTTGAATGTTACTTTTTAAGAAACCTAACTGTAGTTTGATCTCTGCTGTTAATTGACAATGGCCATGTGTAGTGGTTGCACTTCCTTCATTTCTGCATAACCCCTCCAGCCAAAGCCTAAAAATAAAATGCTTTAGTGGGTTAGGATGAGCATTGCAGTTACGTAAGGATGTAAAAAAACTTTCCAACATCTTCCTGACTAACATCTTGGTGTTTCACTTGTCTATGATCAAAATAACAAAATCCTTTCTGACTGCAAATGTTAATAGAATCCTGAACTGATTTATTTCAGCAATGTAAATTAACTGCTATGTGAACTTTCCTCCTTCAGTTATAAGGTAACCGGGAGGCTCTGGAAGACCTTGGCAGTTACACCCATTGTCTTAGCCGTGCTCGATCATTGTTGTAGTTCATAGCTGGAGATAGGAAAACACAGCTGATTTGGTTATCAGAGGGGCAAAGAAAGTAGCATCTTGAATGCTATATATCTTCAGAGGACTACTGCCTCTTCACATGTGTGTCCTCTCCTCAATGACTGTGGTGTAATAATGTTGTGTTCTAGTGATAGCATTATTACGCTATTTATTTGTTGTACTCTTTGCATTTGTTGTTTTAGTGACTTTAGCTTAAAATTGAAATTTTTTTTAAAAAAGTTTGGCAACTAAGCTTTCTGTAAAGAAGTCTGCTTTCTTTTGCAGGTAGAAAGTAGTGTTCCATCCCAGGTGCTGGAATGTGTATTACAAGAACTAAAAGGTTTACAAGAATTTCTGGATAGAAATTCACAGTTTGCTACGATAGGAGCCCTTGGAAACCCAAGGTATTATTCACTGTGTTACATTTATTAGTGGTATTTAGTGTCCAGGTCTTGAAAAACTATACCTCCTCTATCATTGTTGAGTTGAAGTGTATGCGTGGTCTCCAGCTTCAAGTATTCAGATGCTAAAAATGAGTTGTGAGACTTAATCTTTAAAATATTCAGTATTTGTAAATCATATTAGCATCTCTCTTCATTTTGGGATTGCAGTTTCAGCACACCAGCCAATTTGCAACAGAGGCTTCTGGGTTTCATGCGGCCTGATGGTGGAAGTTCTCAGCAAGTCCAGCAAGAACTCCAGAGGAAATATCATGGTACGTAGTTACATTTGAACGGGAAGTATCAGGGAACAGTACGTTGATTTGTTGCCTTTCTCACTTCTCTTGTTTGTTAAAACCTCTGAATACAGCTTTTTTCCCATACAAATTTGACATTAATCAATATGCCTTACTTGATAATAAGTTCTTCAGAAAAAGCACTGTAGTTTGGAAACTTAACTTTGCTGCACCTTGCTTTTGCTTCCATACTGTTCCATCAGGAGCAGTGCTTCTGCAGTGACATTGATGTGAAAAAATCATTTACATACAACTGTACCAGAGATGCAGTATATACCCAGAATGAAAACTCAAATCTAAATAAACATTCCAGCCTTTAGGCTGACTATGGCAAGAGACTTTATTTGTTACACACTGCAGATGTTACCTTTCAGTTGCATATTGAAAGCTTTAATATTGCAACTAATTAAAGCAGTTGACAAAGGAGAATATCTTTCTGTGAAGAGAATCTGTGCTTCAGCACACCAACATCTAGTGGTCTTGAGCCACCGCAAAACACAAGTTGTATCTCTCAATTTATTAAGCTAAAATAAAAGTGGATGAACATCAAAGCACTTTTAAAATTCTCTAATACAAAGAACTAAATTTCTGTTCTGTGTAGGTACATGTCCTCTTTATCCTATTTTCTCCATTCAGACAATGGGGACAAAGAGGATTGTTTCAGTGTTAAGGGTTGGAAAGTAAATACAAGATCTGTTTTGCTGGCTTTGGCCATCCCTGGTGAGAGACCTTTCATGTCAAAAGTAAATAGTGTCAGTCACCACTGATACTGATTTGCGTCCTTTCACATTAAGTGTATTTAGTTGCTGATAGATGAGTCAGAGGTCTGGCCCTTGGGCCAAAACTTACTTTTGTTTATGTCAGCTGAAGTCTGGAGAAAGTCCACCAGAGTCAAGTTAAATTCCTCTAACTTTATGAGAAATGTCTGTGAGGTGTATTTGACTCTCAAACACAGTGAGTGAAGGAGGACCAGAATTGCAGTGTTTTCACTTGTGTTTTCATCTTGAATTGAACAAACAGTTAAAATATTAAAATGTTTCATGGGATGAAAGTTTTTTAAAAATTATATGGGAATATATGAATATGAAACTAGAGGTTTGTTTGCACACTTACCTGTCTCCCTTTTTTTCCTTCCTAAAGTTCTCCATATTTCATAAGATTGTTTCATCTCGTTACAATACTTAGTAGCTGCACACCCCTTTATATTTTCAGAATAGCAGTTGTTAAGCAACTCATTTGTGAGACAAGTGAGTATGGTGTCCTTTTAAAAGAAATACTCTAATGCAAGTTGCCAAAGTTACAGTCAGTGAAATGTCTGCAAAACTTTGTTCAGAAATAAGAGGCCTGTCACACAGCCCATTTGAACTCATGCTCTCCTATAGTGTAGCTTTTGCCCAGTGCTTGCAGACAAGCTGGGAGGTGTTGCTGATGTGTACACAGAATTGAAGATGGTCATGGTCCTGGGTTTTACTTCTTTTTCTGTACTGCTCACATTCAATAGTGTGAATGTAATTTTTTTTAAAAAAGTAATGTAGAACTTCATAGACATTTAATAATTTAATTTTTATGCATTCCATAGCCCATAAACCCTTTGGGATTGCTAAATGACACAATGTGATTATTGCTGCCTCATTTCTGAACTGTAAGCACTCAAAAGTAAATACATAAATTGTTGCAAATATGTTCTACCCACGTAATAAGTATGTCCATATTATTTTTTCAGTGAATGAAATACATCTTACCATTTTTAAATGTTACTAGTTTTCAGGGTAATTGTTGTTCCTTAAAGATAGCATAGACAGCATTGACCAAAGGTACAAGTAATACAACAAAAAGGGAATAT
Organism: Phalacrocorax carbo; assembly: GCF_963921805.1. NCBI lineage: Eukaryota > Metazoa > Chordata > Aves > Suliformes > Phalacrocoracidae > Phalacrocorax > Phalacrocorax carbo. The sequence continues at coordinate 15,805,595 of NC_087548.1, read as the reverse complement.
GCACGGTTTTATTTTTTTCTTTCATGTTCATCATAAATACATTTATAATAATTACTTACGAAAAGAGTAAGCAAAAATTTAAGACTGATACTAAAATCCAGTGCACTCACATGACATACATCTTTTTCAGAAACTACTCCTGTGTTGCATAGTTTGAAATAAATGTTTACAGGTGATATTTGTTTTGGAGAAATGTTAGCATGGCACTTTCCTCCAAAGAGAGCTAGACAGCATTAATCAAGAATGGAAGAGAAAAAAAATTAGAAATTTCAGGAGATTGTTATTGTAAAACCTCAAAAAATTTACATGCTAATTTGAATCATAGAACAGTTACATACTGACAGTTTCTTTGCTTTTTCAGCTGAGGCACAGCTAACTGAGAAGACCTCACTTCAAGGCATCCAGCAGCTTGTTCGCAAAACCTGCCAGGCATTGGCTTTATGGAAGTTGCTGTGTGAGCACCAGTTCAGTGTTGTTGTAGGTGAGCTGCAGAAGGTACGATCTGAATCCTATGATTCTAATTTGTTTGTATTTAACATCAGAATTTCTTTTGCTACCTAAATAGTCCCAAAGGAGCATTACTTGAATTCACTGAAAAACACATAATGAATGTTAAACCACATATAGATTTTTATTCAGGTTGCAAGTGTTTGTTTTTGTGACCAATGTGTACTATTGGACTTGCTACTCAATTTTAGCAAATTGGAAATGTCACTAACAATAGATTCTATGTTACTTTTATTGACAATTAATAATGAATCTGTTTTATAAATTACTGTGTTCTCACCTTAAGCACATTCTGCAAAATATAACGAAAAGAATAGCTGTTGTCCAGCTGAGAGGAATTCACTCTTTGCCATGGTGTTGGTGAAGGTTTAACAGTGGAGAGCAATAGGCATGTAGAGTCTGACCCTTGCACTTCTGTGTAAGTAGGGGTCCAGATTGTATCATAGAACAACAGAGGTGGGAAGGGACCTGTGGAGATAATCTGTCCCCTCTGCTCAAAGCAGGGTCAACTAGAGCAGGTTGCCGAAGAACATGTCTAGTAAGGGTTTTAATATCTCCAAAGATGGAGACTCCACAGCCCCTCTGGGCAATCCATTCCAGTATTCAACCACCTTTAGAATAAAAAAGATTTTTCTTACATTTGGATGTAATTTCCTTTGCTTCAGCTTTTGGCTGTTGTGCTGTGTCCTGCCACTAGGTGCCCCAGAGAAAAGTCTGGCTTTGCCTTCTTTACACGTTCTGATAAATATTAGTGAGATCCCACACACTGCTTCCTGAGCCTTCTCTTCTCCAGGCTAAACAATCCCAGTTCTTTCAGCCTCTCCTTGTTTCTAAACAAGGAAACTTACAGAACTAAGGGTGCTACTGCTGTGTACCCTTTGCTAATGTAGAATTTGCACCCGGCCCTTGAAGAAGCTAGTAATTTGAATACTATGCATTCTGTCCTGGCACTTGATAGGAAAATAGGTTATTTGAAAAGTTGTATTCTGTGTTGACAAAAACTTCAAAATGAAGTTTTGTTCCACTGACAAAACTGACAAAGATTTTAAACTTTAGAAATGCGCAGAAGCTGGAGCTCTTCACACTGTTGCTTTGGGGAGTTAGCATCATTTCTAACAGAGGCACCTTTTGTCTTTTGTTGGACAAGGAGCTAACTAATAACAGATAGAACCTTTTCCTCTGTTGTCAGTAGTTTTAGAGTTTTTGTAAGAGTATTTTTATTCTGTTAGTGATCATCCATAGACACTACTGGCAACTCTGTGTGCAAATATTCCTAATAATTAAAAACATTAATAACCTTCAATGTAAGTTAATACAAAAAAGCATAAAGAGTACAGACCTCATACTATTAAAATTCCTCCAGTTTATGCATCTGTCATTTTTTCATCTATGTCAGTACTCAGATGGTTCCCATTATTAGAAACAGTGACACACTCATTTTATAGGGTGTGCATTCTGACAGCAGCCCATGAAGTAAGGGGAACTGCTAAGTCCATTCTTATTCACAGACATCTGAAATAAAAGTGACACATAGTGAAGGTGGCAGAGGAAGGCTGCTAAGAGGAGTTCTTACTGCCCTTTGTCATCCAAGAGTCTAGTGCCTTCATGGATAGGGCTTTCTTATTTCCATTTTGATATATGATGTGTATTTTAAATAACGTAATTCTATGCTGTGCACTTCAGTCATTGGAGTTTTTTATGTTTTTATTTACTGGAAACAGTTAATTTTGCTGCTGCAACATTGTGACATTGCTAAACAGAATGAAGTGAAAACTTTGGTAAACTGATGAAAATCTGTCTTATCTTCAGGAACTTCAAGAACATCTAAAGATTACTGCTTTCAAAGACCTGGTAATTAGAGACAGAGAGTTGACTGGAGCACTCATTGCTTCTCTCATAAACTGTTATATCAGAGATAATGCTGCTGTGGATGGCATCATTGCCCATTTGCAAGATATCTGTCCTCTTCTTTATAGCACTGATGATGCTGTGTGTTCCAAGGTAAGTGCAATTTCAGATTTTACAGCACCAAAACACAACTTTACAACATGTTCAGATGAGGTAGGGTGGGCAGCTTGTACATCATAGCTTCAAGAGCAAAAGAACTAGCAAAGGCAGGTTATGCGCATATTTGTGACTTGTAGTTGATTAATGCTGAAAATTATGCGAGCTCTGGTGCAAAGCATTTGTAGTTATTTGCAGTCTTCATAGGGTCTCTGCCTCCAGTGTGGTGGCTAATAAAACTGCCTTGCTGTTGATAAAATGTCTTGCTACCTCAGCCTTTCCTTAGCATAGTCTCTTGCTTTCAGTCCATTGCCTAGTTTCATGGAATTTGTGGAAAGATAATTGTGTTGAAGATCTTCGCTCTGAAGCTCTTCAAGAAAATCTGAAAAAAGTAACCGTTGAGGATGGGAATGGGGAACCAATTGGTTGTTTAAGTCTTAAGTGCTTCTCTCTACTGCCATTGGAGAGTCTTTCTGCTGGAAACAGTGTTATCAAGTGATGAGAGAGTGCTTTTGAGAGGATGGTGTTCCTACTGTTTCAGTGTTAAAGTTTGGAATAACAACTCATTAATTTACAACAATACCCATGATCTGTTCATGGTGTGTTCGTGTGAATTACTTCCATTTTCCCATCGTTTGTCTTTAGGCAAATGAATTGCTTCAGCGGTCTCGACAGGCTAAAAGCAAACTGGAAAAAGAGAAGATGCTAAGGGAGTCACTGAAAGAGTACCAGAAGATCAGCAATCAAGTAGATCTTGCTAATGTTTGTGCACAATATAGGCAAGGTAAGAAGCAGTCACTGGTCTGGTAAATGGTTTCTGTAGTATCCTTTCAAGCCAACTTCTTTTTCCTGTGTTCTGTTTACTAACTTTCAATTCATTTTAGTGTTTCACCATAAACAGTTTCTTAATAACTCATACAAGTAATATAGGTCAACCTGTTCTTGTTTAAAGCCTTTCTAGATTTCACCAACTAATCAAAAAACCCACTTCTGTAGAAAAATATTCCCATCCACTTATTTCACATTGCAGTGTCTGTTTGTTTCATATGTGTGGTAAAAACGTTTTTAGGGAAATTGTTGGGCTGTATGTAAGCAGAAGGTAGGTGACTACTTTTGCAGGTAAGGTTTTATACCAAATACGGTGTTTGAAAGATGGTTCTGAGTCCTGTTTCCTGCAGTAGAAGCTAGTGCATAATTTAAATGTAGATATAACTTTTGTAACAGTCAAGATTTCAGCCTCTGTACAAATACATAACTTTGGACTTGCATATAATCCTACAGGTTAGGTAAAGGCATAAACCTTTATATGATACAGACCAGAGTAAATAAGATTTATTTTTTTCTTTCATGCTAAAATGGGAAGTGTTTGATCACATAGCTTTTTGTCATAGATTTAATACAATAATGAACAGTGTTGTTTGTTGTTTTTTTCTAGTGCGTTTCTATGAGGGAGTAGTAGAACTCTCTCTTACAGCTGCTGAGAAGAAAGACCCCCAAGGTCTTGGCCTTCATTTCTATAAAAACGGAGAACCAGAAGAGGACGTTGTTGGACTCCAAGCTTTTCAGGAGAGGCAAGTTTTCAGGATACCTTATTACTATTGTATGGGGTGTTTTATTTCAGGTCACTAGAAAAGTAACTCTTTGGGGCAGCTATGCAGTGTAATGACAAAAAAAAAAAGGTTTTTTATTAGGGGACACAATATAGATGTTTTTTCCCAGCATGCTCTCCTTGATTAACATTAATAAGACACCAACTTAATCTGGAAAGGAGGGTAAGCTGGTAGATGAAGAAAACATTGTGATCTGAACATCACAGAAATATTTGTTAGAAAGATGAGAGAGAACAAACTAGATTGTGGCAACTAGCTGACAATAATCTGTGACCTTTAGATTTTAGTAATGGTGTTTACAAGGCATACAATAACAACATTTGTGAAGAGTAGTTCACAGATAGTGGCAATGAAAATTGAAAGGCTTTTATTTTCTTTTGCTATATTTACAGATTGAACAGCTACAAGTGTATCACTGACACCCTTCAAGAGTTAGTGAATCAAAGTAAAGCTGCTCCTCAGTCTCCCAGTGTACCCAAAAAGCCAGGTCCTCCAGTGTTGTCATCTGACCCCAACATGCTAAGCAACGAAGAAGCAGGGCACCATGTAAGTAACTCAGAAAAAATCATTACTGTAATACAGAAAATTGTGTGATTTAAAGGGGTGTAGAATTTATTATTTTTAAAAACTGTGGAATAGTTCAGCAAAGTAGATAAAAGTTAACATTTGTCATTAATTGGCTTCTTTATATAGATTCTTCATAGAAATGATGACATGCAAATAACATGAACCTAAGTATTGTCACATACATATTCAGTGCTTGATACAATGTAACTACTTCTGGAATAACAGCTTTGTCCTTTTCTTCCTGTAGTTTGAACAAATGCTAAAGCTGGCTCAGCGTTCAACAGATGAACTCTTCAGTATTGCGCTTTACAACTGGTTGATACAAGTTGACTTGGCGGACAAACTGTTACAGGTGACCTCATCTTTCTACAACTAATTTTGTTGGCGGGTTCCACTGAACTGGAAGAGTTAATTGCAATAATGCTGGTGCTTCAAAAAAGAGGAGAGAGCAAAAATATAAATGTTGTCTTTATGACTTTTGCAGGTTACTGCCCCCTTTTTGGAACCCTACCTTGTGCGGATGACCAGGATTGACCAAAACAAAGTCCGTTATATGGATTTACTGTGGAGATATTTTGAAAAGAACAGAAATTTTAGTAATGCAGCCAGAGTCTTGGCTAAATTGGCTGACCTGCATAGGTATGGATTATACATGATCTATTGCATATGTTGAGGTAATTGGGGGGAAAACTGAACAAACTAAAATCAAAACCTTAAGTGTAGGTAGTTTGAGAAAAGGACAAGAAAAGGCCAATGCCCAAGGATGTTTGCTAAAAAAAAAAATTAAATTAATGGAATATATTAGCTGTTAATCCTGGCTGTTACTGGAAAGAAATTATATGTTTATTTTATGTATTATATATCAGCTTGCAATGCATTTCCTGTTGTAAGTACCATATATAAAGTAACTGCAGAACAGTGGATTGAGAAGTACACTAGAAGTGAGCCTGCAACAAAGATAGGATTACATAGCTGGATAATGTCCTGCATGTCTTAATAAAATCAGAAGTCACCTACTAATTCCCAGAGTCTAGTTAGAATATAACTAACCCTCAAATAACTATATTAAGTACCCATTTTATTTTGAATATTTGTTTTGCAGCACAGAAATTTCTCTTCAGCAGCGTCTTGAATACATTGCACGTGCCATTTTGAGTGCCAAAAGTTCTACTGCCATATCCTCTATAGCTGCAGATGGTGAATTCCTACATGAACTAGAAGAGAAAATGGAAGTAAGAGAAAATACTAGTCTAAACTACATTGTAAATACATTATTTCACTTTGTCTCATTGGCAAATTACATTTTTGTTACCAATTCTGTAAAAAGCATTTTCTGTGCTTTCTTCCCAACATGCCAAAGTTAGGCAGTTGATGGGAGACTCTGAGGTGTAAGACAGTAACATTTCTACGTTTAAATAAATTAAAGTTAATTCTGGGTGTATTCTTAAGCTTTGATTAAATTAATCCAATCTTTAAATATTTTATTTTTCTTTTTAAACAAGGTTGCAAGGATCCAGCTTCAAATACAAGAAACATTACAACGGCAGTATTCCCATCATTCTTCAGTGCAAGATGCAATCTCCCAGCTTGATGCTGAGCTGATGGACATAACCAAGGTGATTAAAATTTCTCTGTATTAAAACTAAATGTAACATATTGGGGGGGAGGGGGGTGATTGTTTTGCAAAGATTGGTCCTATGCTGACTAGGAAAAGTAATAGAGAGACAGTTTGACATTCCTGGTCTTAGAATGTTACCCTAGACTGTCTTTTTCCGTGCTTTGATATTCCTTCAATCTTTAGTACTTTAATTTCTTCCATGTGTTTATCTCCTTTATTAAGTCTCTTAGATTTCTTCATTTATTGGGAAAATTGTTAGAAAATTAATGGTATTATAACTATATAAAATTGGGGATTGCAATTAAGAAGTGAAACAAACAAACAAAAAAATTTGTGTTGGACCAGTTACTTAAATTGCACCTTTACTAGTCTGGTGTCTACCATACAAAATAAAGAAAAGCTGATTTTAAAAATTTCCTTTTTATCTTACTTGAAATGTAAAGTCTGGTAATTTTTCTTTCAGCTGTATGGAGAATTTGCTGACCCATTTAAGCTCTCAGAGTGTAAGCTTGCAATTATACATTGTGCAGGTCATTCTGATCCTATCTTGGTGCAAACTCTCTGGCAAGAAATCATTGAGAAAGGTGGGTCTCAATGGACTAGGGGTGGTACAAGCTAGAACTCATTAAAGTTTTTGAGACTGACTATGTGCTGCTACTCATATGCTGTCCAAGTGAGATGCATCTTTTCTGGACTATTCTGTAATAACTAGTAATTCATTAATGTTATTACCTTTGGCTTGTGTGCCTAAAGGACAAAAAAGTAATATTTTTGCATATGTGTTGGAGCATATTGCACATATGTCTTGAATAATCACATTCCAGATAACATTTAAGAAGTCATTTCATCCCTTCTTGTTCTTAGATGCCATAATATATGGACTTCAGAATACCTGTGAAATTTTGTCTGAAGGTTTCACTGTTAGGAAATTATAATAAAAATGTTAAATTTATAGTGACAAAGATTAGAGCATCTTCAGGGAGTTCAGCACTTCTTATAATGCTGACAGGAGTGGAAGTGTAAGGGTTCTGTCCATTTACTGAGAAGCAGAGTAGTGGGCACATCTCAGCAAGCCTAGCCACTCAGCGGTGATAATCTGCCTCACCCTTCACCATGAGTTGGTTGTTCACTGTCTCTTCCTGGTTTGGTGGGTTTTGGGTTGGTTTTTTTTTTATCCCCTTGGATATTGTGCTCGAGGTTGCCATTGTGCAAACAGCATTGACAGCGATTTGAGGGAAAAGCTAAGTGGTAGTGGGTTTGTTGTGGGTTTGTTGTTGGGTTTGCGGGGCGTGGGGTTGGTTTGTGGGTTTTTAAAGTAGATTTGCATGGAACTGCAATGAAACATAAAAATCTGTGAATAGATATGCATACACACCAGAAAAAAGTTGTATTTGTCACTTCCATGTGCTGATTTTGCACTGACAATGGCGTAAGATTTTGTTGTGTTTGTAGTAAATTTATGTACCTCAGTGTAGTTGCGTATAAATGTGGAAATTTTTTTCTGAAGTTCTCTCTAAATGTTTTCTTTTCACTTTCAGAATTGAGCGATAGTGTGCCTTTGAGTCCTGCTGACAGAATGCAAGCACTTAGTCTGAAGATGATATTGCTTGGAAAGATATATGCTGGCACACCTCGTTACTTTCCTTTAGGCAAGTTGTTTAGCCCGCACAGTAAATGAATATACACATTGCACAAATGGGTCTCAGCTTTCTTTTTAGCTTCTTAAAAAGTTTTAACCTAAGAAATGCCTATTTCTTAAAAAACTAAAAGGAAAGGATATTGATAATTTTGTGATGCATACATTCTTGTGATACATAATTACTAAAGTTATTTGTGAAAGTTTTTGAAGTAGCTGAAGTAACAAATTATTTCAACTGTCGCTAAAGATGGAGTTGATCTGGAGGGTAGCTGGGTAGTACTTTTCAGTTTTGTCCAGGAAATTAGGAATAAAACCATTATGATACTTGCTCATTATTACAGTGACTTTGACAAGGGATTGAGGAGAGGGAGGTTAGACAAACAGTAGAAATAGAATCCCTATTGGCCTCTAATTTTGTAAATACAGTAAAATTGTATGACTACAAAACCACAGTTTTTACAGGTCCAGGTTTTCCTAGAATTTATCTAGGGCTTTAACCAGATTTTACAGCTTTTCACTCTGAATGGGAAGTAAATGAAGTTTAGGATGCAGCAACCGTTATTTTTGGATGGCTGCGCAGATCACATTTTAGAAAGTAGTGAAGTTTGTATCAAACTACAAAGTAAAAATGTGTATTTATACATGTAATAAGAGTTTCGGCAACCACATTTATCTGCTGTCTTTTGAAGTATCCACAGCTATCTGTAGGGGCAGATTCTAGAAACAGAATTCAGGAGATACTGGATCCTTTTTGGAGCTTCTTTCTGCTTTTGAGATGCTGACATGTTTTGACAACTTGGTATTATATAAAAACCTGGAAAATATCTTTTTCAGCACTAAATTTAGTGCTGAAAAATAAATTTTTAATTGTTACTGACACTTAAACATGATAAAAGATGCAGTAGTGTTGCTGGCTATTCTAGCAAATGAAATGATAGTGTATCCTTTGTGCTGAAACAAAATTTAATGTACTTTTCTTAACAGCTTATTTCCGTGGCAAAACTGTAATGAAGAACTCAGTTTGAGTAATCCCTGTCATGCATTGCTGATAGCTTAATACCATCTTTGGAGGTAGTTATATTTTGCATATCCTTTCCTCAGTACAGACTCAGGGAAAACTGTTACCATGTGCTTCACAGGAGAAAGGTACCAACTGTGTGGAAGACAGAAAATTAAACTTGGAGTAAATCACTTTCAAATGCGTTTCTTCCCTAGACTTGCATTAACAAGTTGGAATCTAAATAACCTATTATTTTTGTCCTCCAGATTTTCTCGTTCAGTTTCTAGAGCAACAGGTGTGCACTTTGAACTGGGATGTAAGTTTTGTAACATACACCATGCAAGAAATAGGAGTGCCATTGCCAAGGCTGCTTGAAGTATATGACCAGTTGTTTAAGGCACGGGTAAGGAAAATAGCCACAAAATAAGAATTTTGTTTCCAACTACAGTCAATATCTCTCTTTAGTGGGAAACATAAAATAACATGAGGCATGACATACCAAAATATCAACCTCATAGCTTTTGTTCTGTTTTTTTTTTACTCAAAGGCTCTTAATACTTCCCCGCCCTGTTAGTTTTATTCACTTCAATCCTGAAGTATGAGAAACATTATTAATCCTTCTACTTCACCTAAAGCTGATTTAGGCTTAAATAGGATTAGAACTACTATGTTGCAGAAGGAACAGCATATCTTGAATATATTAATTTTATTTGTTTCCTATTAATGGTTAAAATTGGCTATATTACTGCATCTTGTCTAATCTATTGATGCAATAGGCATAAAGAATAAGATGTCACATTTTTAACCTGGTTTGTAGAACAGGCTTAAACAGAACTAAAACAAAGAGAATTAAATTGCTTCTTTTTCCCCCGATTCCTTTACATTGTAAGGAATTCAGAAATTCCTAAAAATCTCTTACTTTACAGACTGTTAGTTAATGGGAAACTGAGTTAAATTCATGTATGTTTCAGTACTCAAAAGTCAAACCTACTCAAATACAGACTTAATATAGATTAAGTTAGAATTCCCATTTCTCTTACATTTTTGTTGCAATGAATAAATAATTACCACAGCTGGCAATCTGTGTGTACACACACACACACTTTTATTTTCTTGTCTCCTTAATATTTGTCCCCTTAACATTTTGGAATCTTGTTTTAGGACCCATATTGGAACAGAATGAAAAAGCCTTTACATCTTTTAGAGTGTATTCATGTATTATTATCAGGATATGTCCATGATCCAAGCAGAGTACTTCTGAGGTAAGAAAGGCAACTGTTTCCTAATAAAGAGTGAAAGATGCAAGATATCCTAAAGCACTGAACTTCAGCAATCCCCACAGCTTTTGTTTTCTTTTGAGTTAATTTAGTATTTCTTTCCTAGCAGTGATTACTGAGACTCCTCATTTCAAACCAGTTGGTAGAAACTTTAGGGTCCTCCCTATAAACTGCTTCAATAAAGATCATTTTCTCCACTTCACTGAAGATTCATGAGGAACCACGAGGATTATTTTGTAAATTTTGGCAACGTACTTTAAGGAGTGTTACAGACAAATCTGAGGAAATCTGGGAAGTGGGGAAAATGAGAGTTGGGTGTTTCGTGAATGAAATGGTGAACCCTTTAATAAATAAAGGCTAGAAGCTCGGAGTTCTTGTATTCTGGAAATGAGAACACTAAGCATGGGGATAGATCTTGTTTCATGAACAAGGCAGTAAACATCCCATGTTCACATATAAAGTTTACATCTATCTTTTCTCACTTTTTTGGTCTTTTATGGTTAGCTGATTTAAATACTCTTAAGTTAGTAGAACTTTAGTGAATGTTGTCTAATTTTAATATCTACTTAGTTACTAATACCTAAACGTGGTGATTCGATACTAATTTTAGATATTTAAATTGCTATCTGAATTAATCTTATACATAGATGGTACTCATAGCTAAAGTAATATCTAAATATTAAATATTTCATGTTGCTATGAACTATCGTATCTTATTGTTTTAATTTAATATCAGATATAAATAGTAATTATTCCTTTACTTTCCCATTATGCCTTAGTCACAAGCATTAGATTTCAAAAATCCGTTTTTCTAACAAGTAGTTAAATACTTAAAAGTAGCTGACAGATGTCTTGCTGGTATGTTATTCCATTAAAACTCAAAGAATGCTCACTTTCTATTTCAGGTGAATTCTAACATACATTAACAAGAAGGAGCTTGTTATTATTCTGTTTTCTTTACAGGCGACGATTTACAAATGTTTGCTTGGATGCTGTTAGTTGCTACCTGGTTGAACTTCAGTCTATGAGCCCAACGCTAATGGTGCAGACAACTGTTGGGAATTTTAAATCACTACAGGCTAAATTGGAACGGCTTCACTGATTGACTAATAATGGAGTCAGCTCAGATATAAGGAATTATGAAATGAAAGTTCAGATGTCTGCACTGAAATTCTGGAAGAACAAATCCTCAGAAAGAAATTTTGAGAAAGTTGTATCTCCTGCTGCAGTTATCAGTTGGTATTCCTGCTATGTTAAACGTATCTACAAATTGTAGAATGTAAATGTGACAATGGGGTTTCTTTTACTACTGCCAATTTTTTTAACAATAGAAAGCTTTTTTTTTATACCGTTGAAATAAAATACATTGTCTGATTTTTCCCTCGAGGATTAAAAATATTTGGAAAATATATTTTTCTTTTTTTAACATACAATAATGGAGAAAAGTAGGATGTCAAATCTACTGGTTTACAAGTATCAAAGCAAGAAATGACAACTGCAGAAGGCAGAATGATGACAAAAGCCCATAGATGAGTCAGACTGTAAATGTGGTCATTACCAGGGAGTAGTGATGCAGTCATAAATCTGCACGTGTTTATTGGCAGTTATTTCAATAACAAAGATAATCACTGTTTCATAACTGTCACTTTAAACACAGCCTGCTTCTGCAAGTAGAATGTTTGTGGTGAATTTGCAGAAACTAGCAACCTAATTTGTACTGCAAGTGAAAGAACAGTATTAAAAACCCATCAAATTGTTTTCCCTATTCCATTTTAATAAATATATTGTATCTGTTAAATAAAGAAGTCAAGAATTGACTTCTCTCTACTTTCATTTCGTGCACACAAGCACCAAATCATGTATATTCCTCAAAAGTAACAAAGCCTATGCATCATCCTGCTATGCATCATCCTGTATGCAAGCTTCCTAAGATTTTAAAATCTACTCCTACACGAAAATTTGTATTGTCTCCATTTTACTGCTATGCATTGTATACATATTCAACAACATAAACTATATAACATGCACAAGAAATTACCAGTTCATGCTGGTCTTTAATCTTTCTCAAATAACTTCATGTAAGTAAATAATCACAGAGTTTGGAGAGATTTTTAATGGGGGAAAGAAGCAAATATCTTTATACCTACAGAGTAGGTAAATGTATTTTTTTCCAGGAGAACGAGTAGTTGGTACACATATCACAGGTATTCAAAAAGAGGAAAAAAGAAGTATGGATTAAGACATTTATTTACATGCAAGTTATCTACTTACAGCCTCTACTACCAGATCTGATTACTATGCTTTAAAGTTTTGCTTAAAATACAGTCATTACATTTCTTTCCCTGGAAATTGCCAGATATATTCTGATGATTTTCAGTCAGAATGCACCCAATGAAGTAATATAAAAATTAAAATACATCTCTTTTTTAACCTCTTGATAGATCAAAATAAAGCAGAAATCTTAATATGGGCTTTTCTCTTTTGTTGAAATTTTCTCACAAAGTATTTAAAAAGAGGAACTACCATATGTTCTGGGAAAAAGATTTTAATCTTTCCATAACAAGTAAACTTTCTTTAGATATTACATAGATATGTTTCCCACCAAGGATGTCACGTACCTTTATTCCAGTCTTGCTACTGCAGTTCTGGTCATACTTTGTACAAGTGATGTTCCAAGTCTTGCCTCATACATTTAACTTTTATTTCTGAATTTTAATACTTGCACAGAACTATGTTGTGTTGAGCCGTATTCTGTAACTGAGGTAAACAGATTTCTATTTTCAGATCTGGAGAAGTGACCAAAGGGTTGGGAACAGGCACAAAACACAGGCTTGAGTTTCAGCTTTTCTTTTATTTTTCCAGGTAATAGAATAAGAACGCTTCTGGCAATATTACAAGTTTTTCAAAGTAAGAGTATTTCCAAGTGTAGCATGAGTTATCTTTGATATTTTTCAGATGATTGCAGATAATTTCCGTGTAGACAGTACTTTTTTGTATTTATAGCACTTGCTCTGCTCTCAGATGGAGGAGAAAGGGTAGGTCCTCTTTCCTAAATTAAACTTAGAGGGATGTGGAAACCAGAGATCAGAGGAGAGGAGTGGGTGGATTAATGCAGTATGTGAAACAAATGGTGACAAAAACAGGGAAGTAAATTACTAAGATGAACCACTTCACTTAACAAAATTACCAACAATTAGATTATTATGCTTACTGGTCTTTTCTTTTTCTTTCTGTCCCAATGTTACTCATTCTCGATCAAGATTGTGGTTAATGGAAGACAAAATCATAGAATCATTTAGGGTGGAAAGGACCTATAAGATTATTGAGTCCAACCATTAACCCCGCAGTGCCAAGTCCACCACTAAACAATGTCCCAAAGCACCACATCTACACATCTTTTAATCCCTTCCAGGGATGGTCACTCAGCCACTTCCCTGGGCAGCCTATTCCAACCCCGGACAAACCTTTTGGCGAAGAGATTTTTCCTCATCTCCAATCTAAACCGCCTCTGGCACAACATGAGACCATTTCCCTTTGTCCTATTGCTTCCTTTTTGGGACACTGACACTCACCCCAGTACAGCCTCCTTTCAGGTAGCTGTAGAGAGCGATAAGGTCTTCCCTCAGCCTCCTCTTCTCCAGGCTAAACAACCCCACTTCCCTCAACCTCCCCTCGTCAGACTTGTTCTCCAGACCCTTCACCAACTTCATTACCCTTCTCCGGTCACACTCCAGCAGCTCCATGACTCTCCTGAACTGACAGGTCCAAAGCTGAACACAGTATTCAAGATGTGGCCTCACCAGTGCCCAGGGCAACGGGACTGTCACTTCCTTACCCCTGGTGGCCACACTATTCCTGATACAAGCCAGGACGCTGTTGGCCGCCTTGGCCACCTGGGCACACTGCTGCCTCATACTGGCTGGCAACCAACACCCCCAGGGCCTTCTCCACCAGCCAGCTCTCCAGCCACTCTTCCCCAAGGCTGTAGCGCTGCATGGGATTGTTGTGACCCAAGTGCAGGACCCAACACTGAGCCTTGTTGAACCCTGTACAGCTGACCTCGGCCCATCGATCCAGCCTGTCCAGATTCCTCTGCAGAGCCTTCCTACCCTCAGCAGATCAACGCTCCCACCCAACTTTGTGTCCACTGCAAACTGACTGAGGGTGCACTTGATCACCTCGTACAGATCACTGATAAAGATATTAAAGAGAACTGGCCCCAATACTGAGCCCTGGGGAACACGGCTTGTGACCGGCTGCCAACTGGATTTAACCCTATTCACCACAACTCTTTGGGCCTGGCCTGGCTTTTTTACCCAGCGAAGGGTACACCTGTCTAAGCTGTGAGCAGCCAGTTTCTCCAGGAGGATGCTGGGGGAAATAGCATCCAAGGGCTTTACTAAAGTCCGGGTAGACAACATCCACAGCCTTTCCCTCATCCAGTAAGCAGGTCAGTTTGTCTTAGGAGCGATGAGGTTAGTCCATCAGAAGCAGGACCTGCCTTTCCTAAATCCGTGCTGACTGGGCCTAATCACCTAGTTGTGCTCTACGTGGCACATGATGGCAGTGAAGATGATCTGCTCCATAACCTTCCCTGGCACCATGGTCAGGCTGACAGGCCTGTTAGTTCTCTGGATCCTCCTGATCTGTCTTGTAGATGGGCGTCAACATTTGCTACCCTCAGTGCTACTGGCGTTTTCCTTGTTTAGCCCGGTCTGCTGATAAATGATGGAGAGTGGCTTGGTGATCATTTCTGCCAGCTCTGTCAGTACCCTTGGGTGGATCCCATCCAGCCCCAGAGACCTGTGTGTGTCTAGTGGTGTAGCAGGTCACTAACCATTTCCCCTTGGATTATGGGGGCTCCATTCTGCTCCCCATCCCTGTCTTCCAGCTCAGGGGGCTGGGTGGGTACCCCGAGAACAACTGGTCTTACTGGTAAAGACTGAGGCAAAGAAGGCATTTAAGTACCTCAGCCTTTTCGTCATCCTTTGTTGCTGTATTTACCCCCACATCTAATAAAGACTGAAGATTTTCCTTAGCCCTCCTTTTGTTGCTAATGTATTTATAGAAACATCTTTTATTGTCTCATGTGGCAGATTAGGTTCTAGTTGGGATTTGGCTTTTCTGATTTGCTCCCTGCATAACCTCATGACATATTTGTAGTCATCCTGAGTTACCTGCCCCTTTGTCCAAAGGTCATAAACTCATGTTTCCTGAATTCCAGCCAAAGCTCTCTGTTCAGCCAGGCCAGTGGTCTTCCCTGCCTGCTCATCTTTTGGCCCAAGGGGATGGCCTGCTCTTGTGCCTTTAAGATTTCCTTCTTGAAGAATGTCCAGCCTTCCTGGACTCCTTTGCCCTTCAGGGCTGCCTCCCAGGGGACTCTGTCAACCAGGCCCCTAAACAGAGCAAAGTCTGTCCTGTGGAAGTCCAAGGTAACAGTTCTTGTAACACCCCTCCTTCTCTGAGATTCGAAAACACTATCATTTTGTGATCACTGTTCTCAAGAGAACTGCCAACCATCACGCCACCCACAAGTCCTTCTCAGTTCACAACATAACAGGTCCAGCAGGGCGCCTTCCCTTTTGGCTCCCTCACCTGCTGTGTCAGGTAGTTACCTTCCACACATACAGGAACCTCCTGGACTGTTCCCTCTCTGCTGTGTTGTATTTCCAGCAGATGTCCAGTAAGTTGAAGTCCCCCAAGGGCTAGGAATTGTAAGACTTTTCCCAGCCGCTTATAGAGTATTTCATATGCCTCTTCATCCTAGTTGGATGGTCTATAACAGACTCCCACCACGATATCTGCCTTATTGGCCTTTCCCTTGATTCTTACCCCTAAACACTTAATGCTATCATCACCATCATCAAGCTCTAGACAGTCAAAACACTCCCTAACATACAGGGCTACCCCACCACCTCTCCTTCCTTGCCTGTCCCTTCTGAAAAGTTTATAGCCTTCCATTGCAGCACTTTGGTTGTATGAGTCATCTCACCTCGTTCCTGTGATGAGAACTGTATCATTGTTCTCCTGCTGCAAAATGGCTTCCAGCTCCTGTTTGTTGCCCGTGGTCATGCATTGGTGTAGATGCACTTCAGCGGGGGGTATTGATATCACCATCTTTCTGGGGGAGAGAAACTGTAATTCCTATGTGACCATTCTCAGGTGCTTCTGTGGTTTCTAATGCATCCATATGCCTTGCGTCTTTTCTGTTGCATGGCTCCCCATCCCCTACCTCCACTGAGACAGCAGGCCAAAGGACCTCACTAGCGCACCATCCCTCAAATACCAGCGTGCCATCCACCAAGCCTGGCTTTACCCCTTTTCCCCTTCAAACTTAGTTTACAGCTATTTCAATAAGCGCTGCTCATGAGCTCTGCTCTTTCAAGGTACAAACGGGCTTGGTCTAAAGTGGTTTGAGGAGCAAGAGCCAGTTTGAGGGAATAGCTGCTTTAAGGAAATCAAAGCCATTTCTTCAAGGTGATGAAACACTGTCTGCTCACCCTACTTCTTGTATTTCACCTAAATTCCTATGTTTGATAGGAAGCATCGGTCTTTTACAGCTGTGTCACCTACTACCATTCACTCCCTCATCTCTGAATACTGATGACGATATAAATTCTCCCATGTGGAACCTCAGCGGTGTGCTCTGTTGCCCCTGGTTTGCCGCCGCAGCCGGCTCTCGCCGCTGAGGGAGACGTGCCCGCCACGTCTCCCCGGTCAGCCCTCTCCAAACGCATCGGCCCTCCCCGCAGCGCGCCGCGCCGGCAGGCGCAGAGGCGGGGGAGCAGCGGGAAGGCATACGCTGAGCTCGGCGAGGTAACTCGACCAGCTGTAGGTGGAGCCCTTGCCCTGCGCTGATCGACCCTCCCGCCGATCACACGGCCCCGCCGCCCGCCGGGCGGAGGCAGCCGGCCGGGCGGGGCTGCCCTCGCGCCTGCGCGCTGCGCTGCCCGGCCGCTGCCTGCTGCCGTGGTCCCGCGGTGAGCGCGGCCTGGGCGGCGGCAGGGTCTGGGCTCCTGGGTGATGAGGCGGGCCGCTGGCGCCCTGCCTCTGCCGGCTGTGGTGAGCGGCGGTTTGGACAGGCACCCTCCGCCTTTGTCTGTGTCCCGAGGGCTGGAGCGGGCCTGAGGAGCCGTCTCCGCCCCGAGGGACCGTCTCTCTCCGCCGTGCGGCGGGCAGAAGCGGCGGGGTGGGGGGGATCCTTGCGGGTGGTGCGCGGGGGAGGGAGGGTGGTCCGTTCCCGCCCTCGCTCCCCGCGCAAGGGGACGCGGCTCGCCCGCGCTCCGCTTCGCCTGGGGCGCTGTGCCGCCCCCCGAGGAACCCCCCCTGGGAGTGAGGCGGTGGGCGCACGGCGTCCCCCCGCCGCGGCCCGCGGAGGGGCGCCCCAGCCTGCCCTGCGGGGCCTGCGGTGGGATCTGAGGCGCAGCCCGGCCGCCGTGCCCGCGGAGCCCCGCCGGGGCTTCGCGTCAGTTTCCGAGCCCTTGCGCTTAGCGGCTGCAAGCGTGGTTTCCTCGCTTTCTGCGTTCTTAGTCGAGCTTTTAGCAAGGTACTTGGTCTTGCGGCTCCTTCCTCCCGGCTCGTTCTGGAACAGGCATGTGATCTGCACGGCTGAACTGGAAATAGCCCGTGAGCTACGTGAGTGAAAGTAGCTGGTTTAGTGTGGGAGTACAGGTAAGCATCAGTTCTGTTCCGGTTCAGCAGGAAGCTGGTATCAGGAAGAGTTTGTGTCTAGATTCCCATCCTCTGTTCCCACCCCCAAATAATTAAAACTTCTTGTCTGTTTTGCCTTTCTTCAGATTCTCTACAGATACGTGAAAAAGCCACTGTTTGCTTTTCTTTATAATGGTTACCTAGATGTTTAGTAAGAATGGAGATTAAGCTAGATGTTCTCATCTCTACATGTATCAAGCAAAGAAAACCATGGCCTCGCATCTCATGGATTGGACAGGTAAGTGTAACGAACTTTTATTTAAATAAAATTGTGCAAAGAGTAGGTTTTTTAATGATATAAAGCTTTGCATTTCTGTTTACGGGGGGGGGGGGAGAGGGTAAAAGAAGCCGCAGAAAGTTATTTGAATGTTATTTGAATTTCAATAACTTAAGAGTTATTGAAATAAATGGCTTGGTTTTCTCTTATTGACTTGAGGCTGGAGGCTAAAAATTTCTCAGCTAAACAATGGGGAGTCTTTTTTTTTTTATTAACCTCCCCTCCCCCCGCCTGCCCCCAAGACCTGTACCTTATATGAGATTGTTGTTTTGCTGGTTCTAGTTTTTTGTAACCTTTAAAGTAAAGGTGTAAAGTCCATTCTTGGAAACTGAACAAAAATTTTTTTCCCATTCCATTCTGCATGTGTTGAAGACATGCTTTCTTCAGCTTTTTTGATAAAATGAGGCTAATTTTTTTTTTCGTCTAATATATGATTTGAGTTTAAGTATATAACCATTTAAGGCCAGTTCCTTCTTCTGTTGAAATCACTGGCAAAAATCTCACTAAATTAAATGCTACCAGATGAGATAACTTGTGACTTATTTGTTGTGTTGTCAGTTGTTGACAGGTAGTTCAGTTGTGGTACTTCAAAGAACTTGTTAATAATGATCGTAAAATCAGTTTGATAGTGAACCAAATTCATCATTAGTGTAGACTGATGTTAAATATGATGTTGTACTGTAAAGTAACTATGCCAATGAATGATGTTGATATTGTAATTACAGCTATAACATTATTTATTTTTATTTCAATTATTTTTCCCTAACATTTTTTTATCTTTGCATTATTTGGCAGGCTTACATAGAAAAGAATGTATGAAAAAATGAAATGCCCTTTTTTATCTCAACAGGAAAAAGAGGCTGTTTTTCTTCTAGATGATAAACATATACATGAAATTAACCTGGCATCAGGGAAGACAAAGAAGAAAATCCCTCGGCTGCAGTCATTGTTGAAGAATGTAGTTGTTTTAACAACATCAAGAGATGGTTAAGTATAGTATCTTATATATCATAAGCTAAAAATATATAAACTAAATATCTAAGGGA
Source organism: Phalacrocorax carbo (assembly GCF_963921805.1). NCBI lineage: Eukaryota > Metazoa > Chordata > Aves > Suliformes > Phalacrocoracidae > Phalacrocorax > Phalacrocorax carbo. The sequence goes on along the minus strand of NC_087548.1, from coordinate 15,786,340 downwards.
TCTGCCAGTTCACTGTCAGCTTTAGAACTGTGCCTAAGATGGAAGGGAAGTTATTCTAAGAACTTCACAATAATACCTCTCAAAACATCTCTCCCTTGATGAGCACAGGTGCTTGGTTGGCAGGAGTACTTACAACAGGAGAACTGTTTCTTTGGAATAAAGATCAGGACTGCTTGAAAATTGTGCCAGCAATCGAAGAGTCTAGGAAAGTAGTTGCAGCAGCACAAGGTAGGTTTTTTGAATTAATCTTTTGAAAAATGGAATAGACTGGAAGTGCTTTTCCTTTTGTTAAGTGATATTGTGCGAGAGCTTTATTCTCACATTATTTTGGATTTATATAATTTGCTAGCTAAGCTTTGACAAGTATCCATTTTGTCACTTGAATGGTACAGGGTTTTGCGTTTAGTAACCTCCTGTAAGTAATTCACTTTTAAATACAGTAAATATTTTTAAATGGTTAATTTTTAACTGTAGGACAACATTCCTTACTAGATTATCAGTGCCTTAGAGCAGATGTACATCTGCTCTGTAAACCCTATACACATAATCTGAAGTTTATTCTGTAGGTAGGTTTTCATGATAAATGGTAACTGAAGAGAACAGTATAAAGGCATGTATTTGCAAACGTAAGTATCGAGTATTGTCATGTATTGAATAATCTCACTGATACCAGGTTGTAAAGTGAAGTATTGTACAAATGATTCTGTCATTTCAGGGAGTATTGGTAGTGTATTTAGGAGCTGAAGATAATAGGTAGTAGAGCAGTTAAGCATTTGTTACAGTTCTCATGAAAGATTGATTTCAGGAAGGACAGTCTTGGGAAACAACTCTAGTGGTTGAGTCTTGTGGGAAAGATAATTCATAAAAATGCATAAAAATGGGCATCCCATCTGACATTGCTGCTGCCCAAGGTCTGCTATCAGTGATGAAGCTGGAAATGAAAGATATTTAAGGTGACAGCTTGGATTTCTTGTGATAGAGAAGAAAAGGAATTTCTTCCCTCTTCTCATTTTAAATCTAAATCTAACAGAGGAGCAGAAGGTACTCTGGCACATTGCTGTGTTGTTTTTATGTTTGTTTCTTCCCCAGAGTGTTTAATGAGATTGCACTTGTATGTATCTGGAGATGGCAGAAAGGCACTACTAACTACTCCTACAGCATGTGTCTTTTTGTGGGAGAGCACAGAACAAGAAAATACATGCTCTTATAAAAATTCATCTGGGCATTGGACGCAGATTTTGCCTGATGAATCAGTCATGGTGCCTTCTACTGAAGAGAAAGAAATTGGAGTGCATGCTGCTTTCATACAAAATGAGGTAAAAAATAAGCCCTAAAGCAATCATTTAATCTCTTAGGTAAATTAGCGCCAGTGAAGCTATAGTGAATTTTGAGAGTGATGTCTTCCTCTTTCGTGTTGTGTATAGGCTTAATAGTTAGGTTTGTATTAGATGTAATGACAACATAAGAACAGCCATACTGAATTAGATCAAAGTTTATCTTGCCCAGTAATATTCTTGCCAGCCTTTAAACTTCTGAATGACAAAGTCATGTTATTTTATCTGAATTGTAAGAGCTATTGATCTAAATATATAAATCACTAAAGAGAAAATTGTATGAAACCAGCTTCTTAGGTTTGTTCTGGTTTTGTTTGGTTGTGGTTTTTTTCCCTCCCCACAGATACTGGGTGATTGCTGTTTGTGCTCTTTTGTGTTTTACTCTGGCGAATGTTTGGTGCTCACATTTTTGATTCTTCGATGGCATGAAAATACCTTTAAATATGTTAGGTAAGTAACATTAGCTTAAGAGGAGGATTTTTATTATGACATGCATTTGAGCTGGGATTTGGAGCTGCAGTTGAACACGTTTACATTGGTGCCCAGTTAGCCTATGGTTACAAGCACCTACTTATGTTTGCATATGTATGTTCATAGCATGTCACATTATATATACAGATATGGACAATATATGCATATATGTGATCCATATATAGACATATATGGTCATTTTCAAGTATTTAAATGTGGTGAATGTAACAGCATTTATGTATGTATATATACACATGCCTACACACGTGTGTGTGTGTGAGGCAGCTTTTTGCATCATGCTAGTAGAGTTTCCTTCTCTTCTTTTTCTTATATTACTAGTGTGTACTGTGCAGCCATGGATGCCCTGAATACCTCTTTCTCTTCTTTATTATGCATATTTGTATATTTTATTTGTTTTCTGTTCCCCTCTTTGCCTCTTATGCCTAGACTATGTAAGAGTGTGCGTGTTCATTTCTTTGTCTGGGCTGGGACCATGTACTGAAATAGTTATACTGATACAATCACTTAAAATGCAATTGAATAATAATCCTGAGTATGTGTAGTCTGTTCCTCTTCCTAAGTGAGGTTTACATATATATGAGTTGAAATGGATATGTTCTCTGCAGGTGTAACTTGAGTAACTTGCTAAAATTTTGCCCTACACTTGTGTTACAACCGCTTTTGTTAAATGATGCCCTTTTGATATAACTTAGTAATGATGTCCTCCTTGCCCTACAAGCAGCACCAGTCTGCTCAGTTTGTCAGTAGCATGGTAATACCTTTCTGGTAATAGAAAAGATGAAATAGAGGATAACATTTTCTGTGTGGAAGTACATATATATATATATATATACACACCATAGTACTTACAGCCTGGAATTTTAACATGTCTTAGCCATGTTACTTGTAATTTCTTTACACCATCACTCAGTTTAATTGCTTACTATACTTTAATTCTTTTTTTCATGTTAATGCTTTATTTTTTGTCTGTTAGGTGGCATGCTTCCAAATAGAATCTGTCTTGTGTTTTCTATCATGTTTTTAATCTTTTTAGGATCATAGAATGCTTTGGGTTGGAAGGGAGCTTTAAAGATTGTCTAGTCCAACCCCGCTGCCATGGGCAGGAACAATCTCCACTAGATCATGTTGCTGGAAGCCCAATCCAATCTGACTTTAAACACTTCTAGTGATGGGGCATCCACAACTTTTTTGTTAAGAGCAGCGTGCTCTGAACAGCAGCAGAAGTCTGAGTATTCTTGTGTTGGATGATGTTACACTATCTGAGGAAGCTGTTCTTGGCTAGAATTCAAGTGCCTTAATTGTATGGCATGCATCCATATTTATTTGCATGTTCTATACATATAGTTGAAATTCCTGTCCCATAAAAATAATTCTCAGTGCTCAGAAACTGTTTTTAAACTCATGTAAATACAAAATATTTTTCATTTGTAAGGTTTTTGAAGAAAAATAGATCTTTTTTTTAATTGTTCATGCTTTATGTGGTTTTGTCTTTCATTGTTTTTTACTATATATGAATGTTACCATTCAGCATAACTGAGTAACCTCTTGGTTTTATCTTTGATACTCAGTTCTTTGCCATACCAGATCCACTGGGTACAGCAGACTTGTTCTCTTGTTAACTTGGTTCCTCATAGTGTGTCTGTGAAGTCAAGAGGAGCTTTGCTGTGTGCATTTGCAAGGGATGGACTTCTGCTTGCAGTAGCTGTTAATCAAACTGATCCAAAGGTACGAATGATGGACAGTACATCATTTAAGCTATTAGTTCAGTTTGAATGATGTGGTAACAAGGACTTAATAACAAATTTTTAGGAGTGATTTTTCAGCATTCTTACTGATGTTTCTTTATAGGTTTATTATCTTACTGATAATAATACTTATTGATGTGATTATATTCATATTGATATCCATAGCTAAAAAATTCTGCCACAAATAGTAATTTTTGAATGCCGTTGCTCAGTTAAGAAATCAGTGTAAACTCTGTCATTTCTGATCTCCAACAAATACAACAATCAATTAATTTCAGTTACTGCATTGTATCTGCAAAGATTTTGGATGATTCTCAGTCAGGCCTCAGACTAACATGTATTGGAGGTTATGTTCCCACTTCATAATGTTGTTCCTTCTAACAACTCGGAGGCCAGATCTGAATGTAGTTTTTAGTGCTAATGATGACAGGTAATATGGACCAGCGTCTTTAGTGTGCCTGGATGGGATGATGTAGTCCTTTAAAGCTCCAGTTGTTATTCATCAGCAAGACTGGAGAAGAGTGATCTTACGTTCTTTTGAGGGTCTTACAAAAAGATATGTTAAAAAGAATATTGAATTATATATTGAGTATATAATAATCCTTAATTGTTCTTCAAATGTAGAAATAGGTATAGAAATTAATAAATACTCTAAACAGTGATAAATACTGAAGTGCAATGTCACTTTGATGTATAATAATGTTTCTAGTATGTTGCTAATGTACTGTACATTGCTAATAGAAATTGGTTTTTTACAATAATGACATTTTGATAAAAATATTTATCTTTTCTTTACATGTACCTTTTTTTTTCCTAGGCAACTCAGATTTTGTTTTTAAACACATTGAATTTTGTAACTGTTTTGAGTAGCCTTAAAGGTTGTAGTACCAAGAACAGCACAGTCTCATCCAAGTTTATCAGGTCAGTAATTGATATTTCTGCTGCTGTTGTGGATTTTTTAGTTTTGTGTTGTGGTGGGTTTTTTGCTGGTTTGGGGTTTTTTGGTTTATTTGGGATTTTTTTTTAACCTAACCTTTTGATACAGAAATTTGACAGAGAAAAATATTTTTTCCTGCCCACTTTAGATCTTACTGGGTTGGTGATATGAGTTGGACTCCTGATAACCTTTTCTTGGCTTGCATGTTAAAACGTGGATCTTTGATTTTATTGACATGTATGGGTGAATTGCTGACCTTGATTACTTCTGGCTGCTCTGTAGAATTTGGACCAGCAGAGTTTATTCCATTTCATCCACTAATAACATACAGGTAAAAAGGTTTGAAAATGTTTATAAGTTCTTGTCATATGATCCTATCTTACTAACATATTTTTTACAATTTTACATAAACTTCATCTTTCATATTCACTCTTTTGCTTTTCATGTGTCCTCTCAATATATCTTTCTAATTCATAGTTCTCTTCTGTTTCTTATGATGGTTTTGTCATGATGAAAACTGGCATTGTGACAATGTAAATATACATTGTGATGTGGTTTTTTAAAAGTGCCTGAATTTAGTAGTTAATAAAAATGGGATATTTTTATGATGTAAGAAGCAAACTTACAGAAGTACTAAAAATGCAGATTTATTTTAATACAACGGTATTCCTCTGCTCACTGTTTAACTTTACCTGTAGAACTTCGTATTATGTTTCCATATCAGATCTTGTAAAAAAGACTGGTTAGCTTTTTGAGTAGGTTTTTTTGGGGTAATCCAGATCTAAATTTTGTGATTATCCTGCTGGGTGCATGGGAGAATAGAAGGATGTCTGATAACACATTTTAGCATAAATTGAAAGTTATTAAAAGTAACTTGAGTAACTAGAGAAAACAAAATAGAATCTAAACTTCAATATTTTCTTAAAAATCCTATTAATTCTAAGTGACTAAAGCTGGATAGTGTGTAAATGTAATATCTCATGAAAACATTCAAAGCATTATAATATCTTCCTACACTGTCTGGTTGAAAAATAAGATACTAAAATATATTAAAATATCTTAGTTACAGTTATTTATTGAATGTATGCAGCTACTTTGTTTTCAAATAATCTGATTCCTGGACTATTAAGAAATGAAAAAAAAAAAAACCCAACATTAATTTTACATGTTATTTCGAAGTATTATGGGGCTAATATTAGAACACATGCATAACACAGCTTTCTGGAAGTTTGTAAGGGGTGATTTCTTTATGGGAAAAGACCTTTTAAGCCCTCTTTTGTAAGAGAAGACATGTGTTGATACAAAATACTTCTGTTGAATGTCTGAACTGATTCTGAAATACTAAGATTCTGATATTGAGGGATTTTTTTTGTTTTTCGTACATGGCTTTATTAGAATCTACTTTTTCTTTTTCTTTAAATTTAAAAAGTTGCCACTGCAGCAAAATACTGACATCTTGCCAGCATAAATAGTGTTATCCAGAGTGCTCATCCCATAAAAATTTAGACATTTCCTGAGTGGACCTATTGGGACAGTAGTGTGAGTGATATTAAATGTTTGTAAGTTATTTCTTCTCTATTCTGACATGATTATTACCTATGATAGTTGCATATTTTTGATGTATCTTTATTTTAGACAGCAGCAATCTTTTTGTCAAGACTCTAGTCAGTCCCTTGGTTCTTCAGCTTCTGAAAGGGACCTTATGAGGCAGAGATTTTCTGTTGCTTCACATCCAAGATTACCCTACCTCATTGTCTCTGATGGATACATGATAACAGTGCTTAGATTTCCTAACAGCCTGTCGCCATCAGGGTTTATAAAATCCCTTTTGCTTGATTCAACCCAACGGCTTGAAAATATCCGTCGGAATTTACTGATCTCCAAGGTACAGTTATGAATTATTTTGCAGGCCTTAAGTAAAAAACTTCACGTGTATAAAAATGCATACTTTTTAAACTTAAGTACCTCAGTTTAGTTAAGTGTGATATTTGTATAAATACCTTTTGAATTCTAAAGTTGTTTTGAGAATAGTGTTGATTGGGAAAACAATGAATACACAGTTTTCTCTGAAATCTTATTCCTTTGATGTCTGGGTGACATTTCAGTAAAATGTCTTAAAGGAGACAGTCTTAAGTGTCACTATTATTCTTTCTGAATTGTAAAAGATATCAGCATTTCTATATCTGTAGAATTGGTTCAGAGCGTTGACAGGTATTAGGCCACTCTGACCAGCTCATCCTTTCAGAGCAATGCAGAAAGGATTCTGTGAAACCTCTCTCTCTTAGGCTGCTGCTGTTTTAGAGCAGTCAGCAACAGTCCCGATGGTGCTGTGTGCATGTGCCCCCTAGGTCCTCAACTGAGGTTGTAATTTAAAGCTCACTTAAAGCATTTTTGTTGATTTTTCTGTCGCTTCTAAATTGAGCTAAGTCTGGGAGAAGGGAAACCTTTGAAGGAAGAGGTCCTGCAACTGTTGCCAATCACATAAGATATTAAGTGAGAATTTTGGCATTTGGTGATGGTATACAGCTTCTCTTCCAATTCAATTTGTATTTTGGATTTTTGGAGAAGTGAGTATTCATGCATAAGCTGGGAGAGTGGTCAAAGATTTGAGGATTTAAAGATGTATGTTGTTAGTAAGAATGCAAGAAAGCCCTACATACTGGCAAACTTGTAGGATCATTTGAGGGATCAAGAAGACAGATTCTTTCAGCATGAAGGAAAGTTGTCTGGTGCTGAGAAGATTCTGCTTTCCTGAAGCATGGTCAAATGGTAGTTTGTACAACATATGCCTGCTGACCTGTTCTCACTCTCTGTCTGGACTTTTACACTGAGGCTTTTTACAGAACAGACTAATTCCATTGTCTTGTTTAGAAAGTGTCTGGTTTGATCTTCCTAGAGACAGATAATATGTTTTGTGTTATTGTTATTTCTTTTAGTCTAAAGGGAGACCTCTGTGTTTACAATCACTGTTGTCTTTAAAAGCTAGTCTTTTAAAACACGCTCAAAAACAAAGTTCCATCTTTTCCACCATTCCAAAATTCCTGGAAGAGGACACAACAGAAATGAGTGAGAAAACCATGGATTTACTGGTACTTAATAGCAATTTTTTCCACATATAATTATGCAAATGAATTAATTTTAAGGTATCTAAATGTAAAGAATTTTTTTTTTCAACTAATATAGGTGTATTTTCTCTTACTAGGTATATTTAAAGTAACTAAATAGTGGTTAAATTGTCATTTTCTGTATAGGTGAGAGGAATATGGTTATTTTTCTCAACTGATTCTTAATTTTTATTTTCAAACATCTTATTGCTTTCTGCAGTGCATTAAGTTTTTGAAAAATACATACTAATATACTTAAGTTTACTGTAGTTTAGTATTTTAGCTTCACTTTATAATAAAACATAACATCACATTACTAAATATCCTGGGGTTGGGGCTGTAAAGTTTATTAATAAGAACTACAATATTATCCTTAGTAATAAGATACTTATTCTCAGTTTTAGAGTATTCTTCCATTAGTACCAAAATTTATACATGTCTTTTGGAAGAATGGCTCTGTGATCGAAGTTACTGTGGAGCCTTTCCCAACTCTGTTTCATGCTTTTGGTTTTTGATTTGTTCTTTGAAGTTTTTGAGCTTTTGTTGAATGGCTTTTGTATCTTATAGGTATCTGGCAAAAACTCTTCCTCAAAATAATAAAGGGCAGGGTTTCACTTTCTTGTATAAAAAAGTACTGCTGTGTTTACAGTGTAATTTTCTTCTTTGTTGTAGGGTAATTTAATTTCTGTCTGCACAACTATTCCAAATAGCCACATTTAGTTTAAGATCTAGATGAAACTGCTGTGAATTAAACTTATCGGCCATTAAGCAGGTTAATTAAGCATAAAGATTTCATTTATGAGACTGACTAAATAGCAATTCCTTGCAGACTGTGCTCTCTCTTAAGAGACTTGAATTAAACTGTTGATTTTTTATTTTTGTCTCATTTAGGATTATGAAGAAGAATCAGATGATGAAAAGCAGTTTTGCAATAGCCCTTCCAGCTTCTCTAGCCAAAGAATCAATTCATTTGTTGGTAAAGCTGATCAAGGCCACTTAGAATTTGCGTCTATGTTTGATACTATCCATGCAAAAGACAATTCTGAAGAGAAAAATGAATTATCAGTGGAACTATATTCTGTTCAGAAAAACCTTCTTGCTGCATGGCAGATAGGGATTTCAAAAAATACGGAAGAGAAAGATACGTTGCTGAATTACACAGTGAACTGCATTATCCATTTTTTCAACTTTCTTCAGTTTGTGAAACATTCTTGGCTAAATGAGGATGCGTCTTTAAACAAGTCTGTGAAGAATACTCACTGGGTGCATTGTGTCCTAAAGTATTTTCAGCAGTGTTTAAATGTCTTGCACTGGCATTCAAGAGCCAGACTGACTGGGCACGTGGCAAAGCTGACATTACAAACTTTAAAACTGATGCTTATAGAGCAACAGGATCAGTTGTTCTCAAAAAACCTTTTGGCATGCTTCTGTCTTTTGAAAATGGTTTCGCATGCTCTAAGTAGTGTGTGCATAGTAGAGTATGAGGATTTTTTTACACCTCCTCATGGCAGTAGTGTCGTGGAACTTGACTCCCTCACTGTGCCAATTTTCCTAGTTCTTGATGAGAGTAAAACTCAGCAATTCAGCTCACTGAAATCTCTGCTTAGAGAGCCTCCTCAAGCATTAAACTATGATGCAAAAACAGAAAAAAGGTATGAATGACCTTTGCATGGGGGAACAAAGATACACAGGACAAACGGGCCCAGTCAGCACAGGTTTATGAAGGGCAGGTCCTGCTTGACTAACCTCATCGCTCCTAAGACAAAGTGACCTGCTTACTGGATGAGGGAAAGGCTGTGGATGTTGTCTACCCAGACTTTAGTAAAGCCCTTGGATGCTATTTCCCCCAGCATCCTCCTGGAGAAACTGGCTGCTCACAGCTTAGACAGGTGTACCCTTCGCTGGGTAAAAAAGCCAGGCCAGGCCCAAAGAGTTGTGGTGAATAGGGTTAAATCCAGTTGGCAGCCGGTCACAAGCCGTGTTCTCCAGGGCTCAGTATTGGGGCCAGTTCTCTTTAATATCTTTATCAGTGATCTGTACGAGGTGATCAAGTGCACCCTCAGTCAGTTTGCAGTGGACACAAAGTTGGGTGGGAGCGTTGATCTGCTGAGGGTAGGAAGGCTCTGCAGAGGAATCTGGACAGGCTGGATCGATGGGCCGAGGTCAGCTGTACAGGGTTCAACAAGGCTCAGTGTTGGGTCCTGCACTTGGGTCACAACAATCCCATGCAGCGCTACAGCCTTGGGGAAGAGTGGCTGGAGAGCTGCCTGGTGGAGAAGGCCCTGGGGGTGTTGGTTGCCAGCCAGTATGAGGCAGCAGTGTGCCCAGGTGGCCAAGGCGGCCAACAGCGTCCTGGCTTGTATCAGGAATAGTGTGGCCACCAGGGGTAAGGAAGTGACAGTCCCGTTGTCCTGGGCACTGGTGAGGCCACATCTTGAATACTGTGTTCAGCTTTGGACCTGTCAGTTCAGGAGAGTCATGGAGCTGCTGGAGTGTGTCCGGAGAAGGGTAATGAAGTTGGTGAAGGGTCTGGAGAACAAGTCTGACGAGGGGAGGTTGAGGGAAGTGGGGTTGTTTAGCCTGGAGAAGAGGAGGCTGAGGGAAGACCTTATCGCTCTCTACAGCTACCTGAAAGGAGGCTGTACTGGGGTGAGTGTCAGTGTCCCAAAAAGGAAGCAATAGGACAAAGGGAAATGGTCTCATGTTGTGCCAGAGGCGGTTTAGATTGGAGATGAGGAAAAATCTCTTCGCCAAAAGGTTTGTCCGGGGTTGGAATAGGCTGCCCAGGGAAGTGGCTGAGTGACCATCCCTGGAAGGGATTAAAAGATGTGTAGATGTGGTGCTTTGGGACATTGTTTAGTGGTGGACTTGGCACTGCGGGGTTAATGGTTGGACTCAATAATGTTATAGGTCCTTTCCACCCTAAATGATTCTGTGATTCTGTATTTTGGAAGAACAAAAACCTTTTTCAGTTGTAACAGTAATTACAAGTTCCTTTTGTTTCTTTTCAGTGTCATACTCTTAAGGACATACACGATAATCTGTTAAAGTGTACAGATTAGGGCTCATACCTATAGTTAAATATAGTTTGGTTGTGGTGACTTAACTAATTACTGCCAGTCAGTTCAGATAGAATTGGTGGCGTAACAGCTCACACTAGGTCTGGTAGTGCAGTATCAGTCTAGGTTATTGCAGCTGATGTTTTTAGTGCTTTTTGCTCATTCCAGTCCTTCCCATGCAGAAGTTCCAAGCTCTATGGAGTCAAGAGACTGGTCGTATGCAATATATTTACAAGGTCAATTTAGTCACCAAAGTTTGCCCTTGATTATGGATATGGTGTGTTATTGGAGCAAAAAGAAAATACCCAGTGTGTGGAAACTTATTACAGAGCTATTTCTTCTTTGAAGATATACAGATAAACATGAAAGAAGTTTAAACTGAAGTTAATCCAGCTAAGGGGAAAGTTTATTATTATCACTGGATTATTTCTCTACTGCAGAACTCAAATCAGTCAGTGTGTCAGTCATACAAGCAAATTGTTCCTTCCCAGAGATTTAGAACCTAAGAAGCATTGTAACTTCCAAATTTAATTTTACTACAGTAAAATGCATTTCTTCAGTAAACTTAAAATATAATACAATGTCCGTTGAAAATTTGATAGGCAAATTTCAGTTGTCTCTGAGAAAATAATCCATGTTTTTGATTAATTATGGTCCAGGTACTGATCACTGTGCATATGACTGACTCTGTATGTATTAATAATGGAAACAGTAGTGCTGGAGAAGAAGGTGCAGGTGTGTTGCAGTTCTGTGTAAGCAAAAAGCTTCAAAAAGAAGTCCTGGCAATGTATTTTTGTTTGTATCAGCAAGCTTATTACATATCTGAGCTGGTACATGTAATAGTACCGTGCTGGGCAGCAGGGACTTGCCAGCCCTAGAAACATGCTCTGCAGTCGTCTGTTTCCCTGTCGTTGCTGTTATGTGTTATGATTTAATTGTATTTTTAATCAGTCTTGTTTATAAAGACATTGATAACTGTTCTAAGGTTTATCTAGGTTATTTCATTTCCCCATTGTTTAGATAGCAAGGGATTCATTTTGGGTGTGTTTGGATGCTTGAAGTAGGTTGCTGCATTTACATAAATTCAGAAAAATCAGTGTGTGTTTGGTCAAAAAACAAAACAAAAAAAAACCCAAGGCAAAAAGTGATTAATTTTTTGTCCTTATTGAAGTTAAGAAAGTAGTTGTTACCATAAAATATATTTTGTATTATATATTGGATAACTAAGAAGATAAGAAATGGATGTGATTTAGTTAACTTTTTATGATTTTCATATTATTAAACTTCTTGAGCTACAGGTTGAATGTCCTATGGCGGCTGTTGTATGAGAAAGTGGTTTGGTATCAGATGCAGTTGAACAGAAAAGCGAACAAGAATGCAGAAGAGAAGTCTGTTATCTCATTGCTTTTGAGCCATATACAAGCGACCCTCCAGTCTTCAGGAGTGACCTTAGAACAACATCTGAAGATTAATTCTGTATCTGGTTAGTACTTTGAAAAGAACTATAAATGTTAGTTGCATGATTAACTGAATAATAGGAAAATTAGGTCCAACTTAACCACAATCAATAACTGATCACCAAATTTTAAAAAAAATTAATAATAGGACTTTCCTTAAAATTCTGATCAGAACTCTCTCTTAAATACTTCCTGTCCCAGGACACCTATAGATTGTATTATAATCTTTAGAGCTTGTTGAGCTAAATGAAAAGACTATATTGACTTCACTTTGCTTTGAATCATGTCCCAGAGAATCTGACCACAGGATCTGAATTCTGATCTCATTTGTACTTTGTTATATTGTCTAAAGTAGATGGGCATCACAATGTGTTTCTTACTGCATTTCTCTGAAGGAATCCTGTTTGCTCCATGTGATCACTGTGGGAGTGAGCATGTTGGGTACATGAATGTAGTCAGCCTCAACTAAGAGTCTAATTTAGTGTAACCTAATCTAACAGACTTAATTTAGCATATTTAGGCTACAACCATATACTGTTTGCAAATAATTTCCTACACACTACTGTCCTGTACTCTTGTTTTCCTTTCCCCTTCCACATTAATAAGCCCAGCATACCATTTGTCTCCCATCACAGTTCTGTTTCCTCTCTATGTTCTTGTTCTCTCTCCCTTCAGTAATACTTCTGGCTTCTCTTCCTGCATCACTCCATACAATACCCTAGCTCCTTCATGTCTCTTTCACTTATCCTAACAATACGTGCAACTTCCCACCCATTCCTTATGTTCTTTATTTACATTCAGTTTGCCAAATAGATGCAGCATGGTTTGCGGATGAGCTAGAGTAACATATATGCTGATGGGCCAGCCAATATGTGAACTGGCTAGCTGCTGCTAAGCAGGATAGAGTGGCAAATCTGTCCTTGTCTTTTCTTCTATTGTAGCGCTATTTTGTTTTTTCCTCCGTTTCCTTTACCCAGGAGCTGTGCTGTTTTACAGTTACCTGTCTACCAAGTACTTAGGAGTTGACTCATGGATTAAAAATTAGAATGGGAATAGAGGTGCAGAGGTGACATTTAGAGACATGAAATGTGTAACAGTCCATAGACCTGTTGTTTGAAAGTGCTTTTACAAGGAAAAAGAATATACATATCCAACTTGCTAAATAATTTTACAGCTACTTTTTACAATGAAAAACATCTTCCATATCATAGGAAATAGGAAAACAGATAAGAGAAAATGCTTTTCCCCATCAGTAAATTATTGTTTCTAACTATAGTTACATTTATAACCTTGTGTAAGCTGAAAAAATAACCTAGTTACTAAAAACCTTGTAGGGGTGATTATAACTGAACTGATTTTGTCATTTAATTAACGATTCAGCAATTAAAAAAACAAGGTGGGGAGGGGTATTCAAAGTCATGTTCTCTCAGATGCTCAAAACTTAGATTTAGCTCTGAGAATAGAAATTTGCTGGAGACTTCCATGTTTTGCTCTGCATTTCATAAATCTGTAATGCTAAAGTAAGTGCATGTGTGTTTGCACCTGTAAAACTAACTATGCAAAGCTTTTACTATGTTATATATGTGACTTCTGTAGGTGAGGAGAAGTTCCTTTTAGGCTCATATAGAGAATCTGTGGACATTTGGAAAAGATCTCTTTGTGAAATCAAGGCAAAAGGTAAGGGATAAAGTCATTATTGGGGGTGAAAGGGGTAAGTCGTATAATCACTTAACGTAGCTTTTGTGACTCTCTGCTCTTCAGACAAAGGGGGCAAGACAAAGGAATTTTGAAATTGAGCTGGGATTTGAATAGAGACCAGACAAAACTTAAGTCTTCTTGTTACCTAAGAAAATTCCATGCATTTCTATTTTAATATCAGAGTTATGTTGTGATTATGAAGTAGTTAGTACAGAAGAGCTCTAAGTATATTTCTGAGCAAGAAGGAGACAATGAAAAACAGATGAACAGAAATCAGCTTATCTTCCCAGGTGTCATGAGAAAAACTTGTTGCAGGTAATTATGATAAGGGATACCCATGCAGAGAGAATTCACAATACTGGAAGCTTGGTGGATATCTAAGCAATTTTGTTGTAGTTCAGTTGTCTTTGAAAGCTAGGCTCCCTTGAGCTCTCTTGTCTTTGTGTCTTAACAATTATACACTTGTCCTGGTTTTGGCTGGGATAGAGTTGATTTCATTCCTGGTAGCTGGTACAGTGCTGTGTTTTGGATTTAATATGAGAATTACGGTGATAACACACTGATGTTTTAGCTGTTGCTGAGCAATGCTTACACTAAGTCAAGGACTTAGCTTCTACTGCCCAGCTAGGAGGCTGGGGCTGCACAAGAAGATGGGATGGAACAAAGCTGGGACAGCTGACCCCAACTAACCAAAGGGATATTCCACACCATATGATGTCATGCTGAACAAAACTGGAGGGGTTGGCTGGGGGGGTGCAGCTGCTGCTTGGGAGCTGGCTGGGCATTGGTCAGTGAGTGGTGAGCAATTAATTGCATTGTACATCACTTGTTTTGTATATTTTTTTAATCATGATTATTATTATTTTCCCTTCCTTTTCTGTCCTATTAAATTGTTTTTATCTCAGCCTACAAGTTTTACCTTTTTTCTGATTCTCTCCTGAATCTCATTGTGGGGGAGTAAGCGAACGGCTCTGTGGTGTTTAGCTGCCTGCCGGGTTAAACTATGACACGCTGTATTATTTTGAAAACTGCCAGATAGCTAGAAGTAAAACTGTTATGGATGACCATTAATTCATTAGTAATGTAGGGGCAGGAGGATCATACCTCCTAAAAATAGCTGCTCCTGAATTCTACTCCTTCTCAGAGTATATATTTATGTTGACATGTTTCTGGAGAGGTAGAAACTAGTACTTTTAAACCTGATGCATCTGTTTGTGTGTGTTGTTTCTTTTCCAAATAGACTTCTGCCTTTTTTTCTCTTCTAATACAGGAGGAAAAAGAGCACGTTTTCTTCAGAGTAGATATTATCTTGCAATATTATTTTGCCACCTGTATCAGTATAACTTGTGTGAGGCTCAGGGACTCTGTGATCATCTGGTGGGCGAGATTCTAAGGCGATCACAGCTCTCAGTGAGTCAGATGGAAAAATTTTCTGGTATGTGTATATTGCATGAAAGTTGTTGTATATTGCATGAATGTTGATACTGTTCGAATAATCTAGTGTCTTAATTGCTGTGCCATCCCACACACTTGACAGCATGCTTTTCTCTTTATGCTGGACTAAAGTCTGTTTTCAGTGACTTCAAAGATCTTTTTCTAATACTTGGGTGTTCTTTTAGCTGCATTAGTTGGAGTAAGTGTTTAGACAACTTTCATTGTATAATTAATAGTGAAAGCATGGCCTGTTAAATATTGTTAGATTCAAATCTGCTCAAGGAAGGACTTCAGATAAGAAAAATAAGGGGGAATTGCTGTGATACTATTTCATATTGATTTAATTTTTTTTTATGATGCAACAATATAAAATAGCGGATTTTAGATTGGTCACCAGTCCTAAATTGGCAGTGAGTATTCTTTTTTCCAGATTCTTGCAACTTTTTTCCGATTAACTAGGGTATGAAATGTAAATTTCTAAATTTAAACAGGTTTTTTTGACTCAGGACTGATATAAATTTAGATACTAGAGGTCCATCTCTAGTTGTTAAAAACCGTATATAAAAGTCTTTAAATATTAATATAATGTGTAATTAGTGTAAAAGATTAAGTCCTGAGAGCTTGTCAAGAAATTAATACCATAGTTTGCTTGGTTTAAAAATGTTTTATAAGCTGTGATTAACAATTTCAACATTCAAATTTAAAATAATTTGCCTCATAATGTTTTAATTTGATATCTATTTTTTTAGATACCAAGTATTTTCAGCATGAACTATGGATGGTAACAGATGTTCATACTGAAACTGCTATGGCTGTGATTCGATCCATGGCACGATTCATGGCTGCTTATTTCACAAATCAGCTGCTTTATATCTTCCCGCCACACAATGTTGACATCCTGCATCCACTTCACATCAAACAAGGTATTTTCTCTAAAAGCAGTTTAATTTGCTGCGCTTACCTTTTTTTTTTTTTTTTTTTTTTATATGTATATCAGTGCTGTCAGTTTGCTTTAACTTCATGTTATATAGTTTCAGGGCCATCAACTGTAAACACTCAGCCACTTCTGTGGGCAGCCTGTTCCAACCCCTGACAGCCATTTTGGTGAAGAGTTTTTTCCTATTAGCTAATCTAAACCTCCCCGGGTGCAATGTGAGGCCATTTCCTCTTACCCTATCACTCTTTACCTGGGAGAAGAGACCGACACCCACCGCTCTGCAACCTCCTTTCAGGTATTTGTAGAGGGCAGTAAGGTCTTCCCTCAGCCTCCTCTTCTCCAGACTAAACAACCCCAGTTTCCTTAGCCACTCCTCATAAGACCTCATAAGATTCTCCAGACCCTTTACCAGCTTCATTGCCCTTCCCTGGACACACTCCAGCAACTCAGAGAATCACAGAATGGTAGGGGTTGGAACGGACCTCTAGAGATCATCCTGAGCAGGGGACATAGAGCAGGGGGCACAGGAACGCGTCCAGTTGGGTTGTGAATGTCTCCAGGGAAGGAAACTCCACAACCTCCCTGGGCAGCCTGTTCCACTGCTCTGGCAACCTGACAGGAAGAAAGTTTTTTTTCTCATATCCAGGTGGAACTTTGTATGTTCAACCTTGTGCCCACTGCCCCTTGTCCTCTCATTGGGCAGTATTGAAAAGAGCCTAGTCCCATTGTCCTGACACCCCCTTTAGATATTTATAGGTGTTGATGAGAGTCCCCCGATAGTCTTCTCTTCTCCAGACTTAACAAGCTGAAGCCTTTCAGCCTTTCCTCATATGGGAGATGCTCCAGTCCTCTGATCATCTTGGTAGCTCTCTGCTGGACTTGCTCAAGCAGTTCCCTGTCCTTCTTAAACTGGGGAGCTCAGAACTGGACACAGTACTCCAAATGCAGTCTCACTAGGGCAGTGTCTTGTAGTGAGAGGGCCAAAACTGAACACAGTATTCAAGATGTGGCCTCACCAGTGCCCAGGACAACGGGACAGTCACTTCCTTACCCCTGGTGGCCACACTATTCCTGATACAAGCCAGGACGCTGTTGACCACCTTGGCCACCTGGGCACACTGCTGCCTCATACTGGCTGGCAACCAACACCCCCAGGGCCTTCTCCACCAGCCAGCTCTCCAGCCACTCTTCCCCAAGGCTGTAGCGCTGCATGGGATTGTTGTGACCCAAGTGCAGGACCCAACACTGAGCCTTGTTGAACCCTGTACAGCTGACCTCGGCGCATCGATCCAGCCTGTCCAGATTCCTCTGCAGAGCCTTCCTACCCTCAGCAGATCAACGCTCCCACCCAACTTTGTGTCCACTGCAAACTGACTGAGGGTGCACTTGATCACCTCGTACAGATCACTGATAAAGATATTAAAGAGAACTGGCCCCAATACTGAGCCCTGGGGAACACGGCTTGTGACCGGCTGCCAACTGGATTTAACCCTATTCACCACAACTCTTTGGGCCTGGCCTGGCTTTTTTACCCAGCGAAGGGTACACCTGTCTAAGCTGTGAGCAGCCAGTTTCTCCAGGAGGATGCTGGGGGAAATAGCATCCAAGGGCTTTACTAAAGTCCGGGTAGACAACATCCACAGCCTTTCCCTCATCCAGTAAGCAGGTCAGTTTGTCACAGGAGGAGATGAGGTTAGTCCATCAGAAGCAGGACCTGCCTTTCCTAAATCCGTGCTGACTGGGCCTAATCACCTAGTTGTGCTCTGCATGGCACATGATGGCAGTGAAGATGATCTGCTCCATAACCTTGCCTGGCACCATGGTCAGGCTGACAGGCCTGTTAGTTCTCTGGATCTTCCTGATCTGTCTTGTAGATGGGCGTCAACATTTGCTACCCTCAGTGCTACTGGCGTCTCCCTGGTTAGCCCGGTCTGCTGATAAATGATGGAGAGTGGCTTGGTGATCATTTCTGCCAGCTCCGTCAGTACCCTTGGGTGGATCCCATCCAGCCCCAGAGACCTGTGTGTGTCTAGTGGTGTAGCAGGTCACTAACCATTTCCCCTTGGATTATGGGGGCTCCATTCTGCTCCCCATCCCTGTCTTCCAGCTCAGGGGGCTGGGTGGGTACCCCGAGAACAACTGGTCTTACTGGTAAAGACTGAGGCAAAGAAGGCATTTAAGTACCTCAGCCTTTTCGTCATCCTTTGTTGCTGTATTTACCCCCACATCTAATAAAGACTGAAGATTTTCCTTAGCCCTCCTTTTGTTGCTAATGTATTTATAGAAACATCTTTTATTGTCTCATGTGGCAGATTAGGTTCTAGTTGGGATTTGGCTTTTCTGATTTGCTCCCTGCATAACCTCATGACATATTTGTAGTCATCCTGAGTTACCTGCCCCTTTGTCCAAAGGTCATAAACTCATGTTTCCTGAATTCCAGCCAAAGCTCTCTGTTCAGCCAGGCCAGTGGTCTTCCCTGCCTGCTCATCTTTTGGCCCAAGGGGATGGCCTGCTCTTGTGCCTTTAAGATTTCCTTCTTGAAGAATGTCCAGCCTTCCTGGACTGCTTTGCCCTTTAGGGCTGCCTCCCAATATATTGATTTCCCACCCTCCCCCCAATTTTTTTTTTTTGTTTTTCCCGTGCTTTGCGTTTAGTGATTTAAATCTGATATTCAGGTAAAAGGATGATGTATGGTCTTTTCACCTAAATTAAGCAACATTAGAATTTCATGGTTCTTGCACTACTTTTACGTAAATATGTAGCTGTGACTGACTTTGATCCTCCCAAAAGTGAGACAAAAGCAGTGCTTAACAAAGAGTTGAATTAGATCTGTGGTATTTTGTGACCCAAACTGAAAATCCAGAGGGAAGTATTTTTTGCTTACTTGACAGTCGAGCTCTTGGAAACCAAAATGCATCAGACACCATATCATCAGAACAAGTGGGAATATCAAGTTGGTTTATTGTCAAACTGTAGTTTAAGTCCTGCTTATCAGCATTTTTCTGAGAAGTAGTATTTATTACAGTGGGTGGTTTATCTGTTTTCTGCAGTAGATTTTGTTTAAAGATTGTCGTTGTTAGGAAATTTTTGGTTTCAGAGTTAATTTTTGAAAGTGATTTAATGTCCACAGGAATGAAGAGTTACTCAGGAGTATTTTAAGTGCTGTACTAGTAAGTTGATATTATAATGCCAGATATTTCCCTACAATACTAACGTATTTTCATTTATTAGATATTCTGCAGTATATTTGAATACATTGACTATTTTTAATGTTTTTGTACTACAACATGCACTCGTATGTATTTCTTCATGGCCTTTTGGATGTTTTAATCAGACAACTTTCCAGATAAAACCTACAAAATAAGGTCTTGCATTGATCAAAGGTCTTGCATTGATCAAAGGTCCATGTACATGGACAATCTTGGAAGAAATGCATTGCATAAGCTGGATTAGTGTGAATATTTCCCTAAATAATGTCATAGCCTCAACAGTAACCAGAAGCTGTGAGAGAAGCAAATAACTCCTTAGAGTTAATGTTGATCAGCACCTCTCCAGGAAAACCAGGAAGTAAAACCCTGGAAAACAAATTTAAACCTCAAGAAATAAGAAGATATTAAATTTGTCTTCAGTTTGTCCTGATACACTCTCTTAAAAATACGTACTGTTTTTTCTCAAAAATGCACTGTAGCTTTCTGTCTTCTCCAATAAGCAGCACAGTGAGCACAAACAAGATGGGTATACTAGGAAAACTCAGAATTTCCATTTATCTCAGCTGTACCCTCTGGAATATCCTAAGCATATGTAGCATACTTGCAAATGTTCCATCAGTGTGATTAAATCTTTGAAGTAAGAATAACCGACAAGTTCTGCACGTGCTCAGATATCCCACATTATTAAGCAGAAGAATAGCCTGCTCTGACCTCACTATTATACAATAGCATGAGCTGCATCTGCCTGCTGTAGGTAAACCCCAAAGTGTGCCTCTAATAAGGTAAAGAGTAATTCTACATTGAGAGGAATCCAAAAGCAATGTGAACATATGATTTCTAGATTATTCATCTGATAGCATGCATATTAAAATGTAAAATATGTTTTTGGTGTCATAGATTTATCTCCTCGTATTATTCCGCTGCAACACACTTTGGTTACCAGAGCTGTCAGGGACCAGAACCTTTCATCTGTATGGACAGCTGAATATGCTCTTGATTTGTTCTTTATCGGTGGACTCATTCCAGAGTCTGTGTGGTTAACACACAGACTTGGGGACTGGAAACTGTCTGCTTCAATTGGTATGGCCTACCAGCTGTATTGTCAGAACTCTGATGAATTCTCAAGGTAAATTTGAGCTTGGAATTAGTATACTGTATTTGGTTAATGTTATTTGCATGAAGTTTTTTGTTACAAGACATATTCTTTGCCTCAAAAATTGATATTCCCCAACTCCTAGTAAGTGTAAGACCTAATGTGTTAAGATGATTTATTTTGTCTTAGATATTTGTTTAACGGAGTTTCACTAGCTTATGTATTTGGTTTACTTTCTTATTAACGAACAGTGTCTTTTTATACTTTCAGACTGAAAACCACAGAGTGTCACCTGCCGTTAAGCTTGTCACCAATGCAGACTTTTCAGGAAAAGTTACAGTCTTTGTTAGGACAGCCAGTAACTTCTGAAACATCAGGAGGTATTAAATACAAGCAGTTTACAGGTACATAAAACTATAAATAATTGTGTTTATTTTTCATGGAATTTCACTGCATATTCTGTGTTATATGCTGTCTTAAAAAGAAACAATTACCTCATCTTCTCCAATGTGTGCATTACTGTTATAATGTATTCAAACACTTTAATTTTATAGGGGTTTGGGTTTGGGCTTTGATCATTCTAAAAATGCACTGCATTATCAATCTTGTCTTCTTTGTGCATATCAGCCAAAACCTTATTTGACTATATTTGATATTAACTTCAGTTTGGAGGAAAACTGAAGCTTTGTTAGAACAAACAGAAAAAACTCTGAAGCAAATGGGAATGTATTAACATTATGGAAAGTATCACCACACTTAAAATAGTTACAAGATGGTGTTCAATTTTGCCTTTCCTTTCTGTTAAAGGGGGAAGGGGTGCATAGGTGACAGCTCCATGACTGCATGTCCAACAGCTAGCCAAGCTGTAAATGTATTCCCAGTAAGCACATACGCAACACCTCTATACTGCTGACCGCACAGATCAACACCTACATATGTGCTCAGCAATTGCACAAACAGCACCAACACTCCTACCCCCTTTCCCTCTCTTGTTGGTCAGGATGAAGGTCTGCATACGCATACCTATGTGTACAATGTGGATCCCTCCAGTAGCAGTGCTTAGACCCAGTAGCTGAGTCTTCCAAAATACTGGTGTCTGCATATATGAGCTCCCGAAGTCCCAGCCCCACTCCATTTTCTAGTACGGATGTACTTGAGGTACCCTCTTCCCTCTGTGTACATACTGTCTGCACACCCCCACAGTAGCTGGCGTTGAATATACAGTCCATCCAGTAGCTAGCGGGTCTGGAATCCTCAGTCTTTCCAGGTGCCTCACCCTTAGAGACACACACACCTGTGCACACACAGTCTTTCTGGCAGGTGGTCATGACTCCATTGGTCCCTCCAGTATCCAGATCCCCTTGTCTTGCCCTTAGAGACATGCAGACTCAAGCGTGTCTCCCAGTCATCTCTCCAGCAGTTGGCCAGGTCTTCACCAGTCCCTCCAGTCACTGCCGCCTCCTGTGGCCTCACTCGTGCAGGAGTGATATGAACACACCCCTAGCTCCCAGGATACTTCATTTACTCATTGGTTAGTCTGAGTTGATATTTGCTAGCACTCACACATTTGCTTACATAGGCTCACTTGCTCCAGTTGCTGGCACTGGATATATGGGCACTCTCATCCGTGGTCCCGCTCCAGTTGCTGGCACTTGATTTGACTTAACTCCAGTCTGTGCAGTTGCTAGCATCCCAGACACAGGCTTTCTGATCTGTAGTCCTGCTCCACACAGAACAGAGAGTCCCTCACCCTGGAAAATAGGTATGTTCTGACAGGGCCTGATGGAGGTGAGGCTGGTTTTTTTCCAAAAGATCCTATAATGAGCCTTGTGCAATCCCCAAAAGCTCTTCCCCAGCATCTTAATAGTATGTGCTATGCTTATTGACAGTAACACCTCTCAAGCCAAAAGGTACTGAAAAGAGCCACTCCCATTGACTCATCTTCCTGAGTTTTGTACCTGGACATGGGCTCATGGCTCTTCTGGGAAGGGCCTGGACAGGGTGTCCATGCCTCAGCATGATTTGCTGTTGTGCATCTCTGGGTGTGTGGAGATGAGAGTTGATTTATCTACTGTGAGTAGATGGCTCTAGGTATTACTCGGGTTCCCCTACCTCCTGCTGTCTCTGTGCTTCTTTGTGTGTGTGTATACAAGCTTTTTATCACATAACCTAACTTAATACTTTACTGCTGAAATTCCCCCAATTGGCTAGATCAATCAGCCTTTGTTTACATTTTACAGAAAGGTTACTGGCATGATCTCTATTCCTTACTCTCTTTTTGTGTGTTTGGAAACCATGGTTCAAGTTCCTGTCAGCAGGTGGATGTTAATTAATCGTTAAGCCATATCCTGAGTACTGTGTAGATTCTTCATTTGTATCACAGAATCACAGGTTGGAAGGGACCTCAGGGATCATCTAGTCCAACCTTTCTAGGAAGAGCAGAGTCTAAACAAGACGGCCCAGCACCTTGTCCAGACGACTCTTGAAGGTGTCCAACGTGGCCGAGTCAACCACTTCCCTGGGGAGATTATTCCAATGCTTGACTGTCCTCACTGTGAAAAATTTTCCTCTGGTGTCCAATTGGAATCTCCCCAGGAGCAACTTGTGTCCATTCCTCCTTGTCCTCTCCATGGGACTCCGTGTAAAAAGGGAGTCTCCATCTTCTTTGTAGCTACCCCTTAAGTACTGGTACATGGTGATGAGATCCCCTCTGAGCCTCCCTCCTTTTCTCAAGGCTGAACAAACCCAGTTCTCCCAGCCTATCCTCATATGGCAGCTTCCCAGTCCTTTGATCATCTTGGTGGCCCTTCTCTGGACCCCTTCCAGCCTGTCCACATCCTTTTTGTGGAGCAGGGACCAGAACTGTACACAGTACTCCAGGTGTGGCCTGACAAGCACTGAGTAGAGCAGGATACTTACTTCTTTCTCTCTGCTGGCGATGTCCTTTTTGATGCAACCCAGCGTCCTGTTGGCCTTCTTGGCCGCAGCAGCACACTGTTCACTCATGTTGAGCTTTCTGTCCACCAGGACCCTGCGTCCCTCTCCACAGAGCTGCTCTCCAGCCAGGTGGATCCCAGTCTGTGCTGCACTCCCGGGTTATGTTTTCCCAGGTGCCTGATCTTACACTTGTCCTTGTTGAACTTCATAAGGTTCTTGTTGGTCCACTCTTCCAGCCTATCCAGATCTCCCTGCAGAGCAGCTCTCCCTTCTGGAGTGTTTACTTTGCCACTTGGTGTCATCAGCAAACTTCATCAGGCTACACTTGATGCTGGTATCCAGATCACTTAAAGATGTTGAATAACATTAGGCCCAATATCGATCCCTGGGGGACTCCACTAGTAACAGGTTGCCAGTTTGAGAAAGAGCTATTTACCACCACCCTTTGGGTGCGGCCTGTCAGCCAGTTCCCCACCCACTGCACAGACCACTTGTCTAGGCCATAACGCATTAGTTTCTCCAGGAGAAGGCTGTGGGGGACCGTATCAAAGGCCTTGGAGAAGTCCAGGTGACAATGTCCACCACCCGCCCCATGTCAACCAAGCAAGTCACTTTGTCATAGAAGGCCACCAGGTTAGTCAAGCACGGTCTGCCTTTAGTGAAGCCGTGTTGGCTTTTCCCAATCACGTGCTTCATTTGACGTGTACTCACTTCTTCATTTGTACTCATTTCCCAGGATTTTATTTCAGACACACACACACACATACGCTGTATATAACAATCTGTAAGTATGATATGTAGTGGAAAGATTTGGCAGCACATACTTGGCAGACGAGGAGGAGTAATAATGGAAGTAGAGCAGTATAATATGCGAATTTTAGGAACTTTAATGAGGTATGTTAAAGGTCCTGCTATTTCTAGGAGATGAGGAAAAAATGTGATAATTTGTAAAAGAGATCAAGCAAATACATTTCCCTTTATCACCATGCTCACTGATAAAAGAGTTGTTGCAGTCATTACTAATATTACATCTAGTTTATGCCTACTTGGTGAGAATGATTTGCTAGAATTTTATGCCATGCAAATACATGGCTGAGAAGTTCACTTCTCTGTCAAGAAAGGCAATAGCTTACTCCTTAATGTGGCAAAAAGGTAGAATTAATAATGGAATGCTGTTTTTAAATGTGAGAGATCTTACCTTAAAGCAAGTAGAAGTGGTTTATACATTGTAATAGATGAATGCAAATTCTAAGAACGTAGCCTCATAATTTCAGAGGGAAGGCCATGTATTAATTGAGTCAATTAATTCATCAGTTCTGTGCTTAATATTTTGTAGATCCCATTGAAGAGGAAGATGCAAATGCTCTTTATAGTTCAATACAGGAACTACTGAAAGCAGCTGTTATGGCAGATGCTGATATTCTCTCAGACACATTCCAGCTTTTGATAGATTCTGCCAAGGATCTTAGCAGAAAATTGTATGGTTTAGTTCCAGATGGGCTTTATCTTCCAGCACCACCATTATACTGTCCTCAGCCAGCTTCTCTCAATGAAGTAAGCATGCGTGATGGAAGTTTCTTGGATCTTTTGTTTGAATGTATTTATGAAATATGGTCTTTATTCTGGTTCCTTTTCAGCTCATTTTTCTGTCTATTTTTTACATACTCGTTTGTTTACTTAAGTAGCACCGTAGTGATAAGAATGTGTGTGCCTCTGTGTTTTTTCCGTAAAGGATGCTCTAAAAGGAAGGGAAATATTCTTAGGAGAAAAACAACATTTAGGTCAGATTCCTTATTTTTTATGTCCTTTCTAATTTTGAGGCTTGTTTTTGTCTTTGAATTTTCATTTTTCAGGAAGACTGCAATGACATTCTTTTAAAAATTGAGAGAGAAAGTCGTCAGAAAGTGTCAGGAGTCCTTCAGCGAATTATCTTGCTCTTCAGGGCTGCTTGTTGTTCTTGCCCTGCAGCACAGTGGTATATCGCAAAACTGAAGCAGGCAAGAAAAGTTATGCAAAAAGTAAGCATTTAACTTGTTTTTTTGTAGCTTGGTTATCAGTAGTAAATATTACTGAGAAGCTTGCAATTGCATTGCAGAAGCATTCAGTTTCATCTGGCCCTTGATGTTCAATTTTTTAATGTGTTGTCTTCTAGTTTTATATTCCATGTTATTTTAGTTCTTTTAGGAAACCAGAACTTAAAAATATAGGGTGTCCACTTAATAGAAGTGTCTCCTTCTACGTGTCTTTCTGTATCTACTTGGTAACATACAAACTCATTCTTTGGCCATTTGAAAGAAGCGATTTTAATTGGGAGTGAGTTAGAGCTGTCAACTGCAAGTGTGTTCCAGATCACTTAGGGTTGAATATGTAACAGAGAACATGATACTTGCGGCAAAGCGGACATCGTAGTGTACAGAGCACCGGACTTGTAAGATCTCATTCTTCTCATGCATTTTGTTTGCACAGAACCAAGCTCAGAATATACTAATAAAAATTTTGTGCGTAACCTTAGGCTTTTCTTCGGTCATTGTTACCCAGCCACTTACAGAAGGTTGACTTGCTACAGAAGGGGGCGAGTGTGACTGTCTGACTTCCCTCATCTCCCCACACCAGCATTTATGCAGTGATCCAGATCTGGAACTGGTCTGACTGACAGATATTTCCTTCTTTTGCCCATTACATGGTCTCACATAATGCTTAATGCCGACATGGGGAGGTGATCAGAAGTAGCAGCTGAAACAGGAGGGAGAACTAGTCTGCCGTGGTTGACAGCAGCCTGGACTATGCTGGATTAAGCTGGTTTCTTAATTGTGGTCTTAGTTCTTTTTATGACTACCACGAAATACAAGAGCAAAAAGTATGAGTATTATGAGTACCATGCAGACAAAGGCATTTTTTTGTGCCGTAGCTCATGCTAAATGTATTCCTTTAAATGAATTTTCGGAATACTGATTTGAGGAAAATGGAAAGCAAGCTTATGGGAACTTTACTTACCTGGTTAATATACTGCTATAACTGAGAGGCTGTACATTTAGTAGTGATACATACAAAACTTTAACTGATTTTTACTTCGACGTGCAAACAAAATTTGTTGATACATGTCAAAATTGGCAGGTTATATTTAAATAATCATTTATTTATTTTTACTGTGTATAGATTCGAATGAAAGGATCTCTTCCTTCACTGAGTCCATTCCCAGAGACTTTGCTTCACTACTCCAATTTCCAGACTGTTTTCTGTACATCTACATCTACATCTTCTGGAGACCATCAGTTTGATGACATTACCTGTAAAATTTTAGGTCTGTATGCAATAAAATAGAATAATTTAAGGCTGGAAGAAAGAACACAAGTGAGAATCCACAGGTGCAAAGAAACTTACTAGCACGAAATAGTACACTGCAGTGTGTGCAGAAACACATTCTCTTTCCAGCTTTTATGTTGGTTATAAAAGCTCTTCATCTGAAAGCTGCTGTTCTGGATTGTTGTGTGTGTTACAGATCTCACAGATGTGAAAAAAATGATGAACACTAAGTGGGACTAAAGTGCTCTAGCTGCAGTGCACTATTGAAGACTCAAGAATGAGTAATTTTTTCTTTCATTGTTGTTAAGATAATGTTAATTCCTTTCTTCTATCTAAAAATCTGAAGCTGTTTTATTTCATTTATTTAAATAGAATCTCACCAAATTGTATGCTTGTGTCATAGGTTGGTTCAGAGAGCTATGTGCATTGTGTTGGATGTTTCACGTTCGTGAAAGATTATCTGACAACTGTAGGCGATACCAAGCTGCAAGGGAAAATATTAACAATAAGAAGGTAATTATAGTACTAAAATAGTAAAGATAAATTTTAATTGCATAAAGCTGTAAGAAGAATTCTAAAGATATGCAGTATATTTCTGTGAGAACACTTAGCATAGTGCTAGTTTCTACACTTGTTGTCTAGATAAAGTATTTACTTTTTTTTTTCCATTAGATTAAGTTGTTTTGGTTGTTTCCCAACCAATGTATATTTAACGCACCAAAAAGTGTTATACATTGTTTTTCAGAAAGAGTAATGAAAAGTAGTAAAGTTTAATTATTTTTTCTTTACTTATACCCTCATTGACTGATGTCAGAGGTCAAGGAAGAAAAAGAGAGAAACTACTGGCATTATGATATTCGTGATATATGCTGTAACAGTACAGATACTGATTTTTTGTCCTTTGTAGTCTAGCAACTCAGCTGTCCTTATCAAAGGTTGCATCCTTTTTAAAAAAAATCCAAATTTCTCTTCACCAGAAAAATCAAGCTTCACATGAACAGGGTGGTTCTGTTTCAAAGAGCAGAATATTCTGATTTTGATGTGCTTTATGCGATAGTGACAGAAATAACTTACGATCACTTTAATACACTGTAAAACTATTTACTTGATCTGGTAATTCAGTATATTTAATCAGTTATGGCTAGTTTAATCAAACTCTTACATTTTGCTCTAAATGACTGCAAACAGACTCTTCAGCAGAGTGTTTATGGAATTCTTTTTTCCCTTTTTTTTTTTTTGATATAAGTTATGGTCCATTACAACCTTGATCTGTCTCCTAGCATTGTATACTTCTCTGCCTGACTGTTAAATTAGCTGGTTTTATTTTCTGTTGGCTAAGGAAGAGTCATTCCAATTTGCAATATATTAATAATTTAGCTGATATGTTTTTCATATCAATATTTCTATAGTGAGGTGGGTTTTTTTTAGGATCTGAAGAAGAATGAATATGATGCCTCCACAGCTGAGCATTGTCTGAATGCAGTGGAGTGGGCTTGTCGAATGCTTCCTTTCTGCAGGTTCATGAATGTTGAAGAATTAGTCCAAGACGTAATTTTAAGTCTGCTTGGAGAATTACCACCAGTGAAAAAGGTAGAAAACATTAAAGCTACAACAAAATCAATAGAGATTATCACAAATGTTTCTTCTCCTTTTAAGTGCTGCTGGGTAGACTTTGTGGTGGTGTAAGTTCTGTTGGAAGTTATACCTTATTATGTGTTAGCCACTTGAAAAGATCTTTTATTCTGTGCAGGTGGCAGAGATTTTCGTAAAAGCATTTCCTAATCCTGAGGATATAAGAGTTCCATTGAGAGACAAGTATCATGGTCTTCAGCAGCGACTCAGACACAGTGTTGTTAAAGGTAGTGTACATCCTTCTTCAGGAGATAGTAAATGAATTTTCTCCGTTACCCTACTTACTAATTAACTTCTGCCAATACCTTCTTTCATACCCCATGTGAAACAATTATTACAGTTTTCAGTTAGACAACTTTGAGTGAGTTTTGTGGCAAATTCTTTATTTTCTTTCTGATATGTCTGTACCAACAGAATGTAAGAACTTGTAAGTTGATGGTGTTCCTTCACTTTATCACAGTTTCTGTCTGTATTTCTAAATGGCTATAATTTATGATGATTCAAAGTTCATTTATGTCTCAGTTCAAGAGAATAAGTAGAAACTGAGAAGCCTGCATTTAAAATCTCATTGTTTTCTTTTTTGGGTAGGTCCTGAAAGTGAAGAAATTATGTCAGTTGTCATACAAGCTACTGAAAAAGGGAGGATGAAGGCCTTGAGACGTGTAATGAGGAACATAGGCCCCATAGAAATTAATATTTGGGAGCCAGCAGAAGAGGGAGCAGCAGATGATGAGGAACAATGTTATGACAGATTCTCATTAGGCACTAGTTTAAGCAGAAGCACACTTACTGATCTTGGGATTTCTCAGGTATATAGTGATGCAGACACTGCAGATACACTTTCTGATGGTTTGCTTACTGAAGGAATGAGTGCTCAAACACCTTCACTCCAAAGGTATGGAAAAAAATGCAGCAGAAAGCTTTCTATTTAAGGAAAAAAAAAATTAAAAAGAGCTGTCTCTTACTGTTCAAGTAGCCTTTTCACCAAACAGGATAATTGTCACTTTGGGTAATTTATCAAACAAAGAATTACAAATTTATCAAATCTTAGAACTGCCAATGTTATGTCAGTTAACTATGTGACTAATACGTTCTTGAGTGTAAATTATTATCAGCTATGACCAAGCTCATACATGATACTGCTGAGTTGCTGTCTATGTAAAAACTGGATTTTGCATTTGGTTAATTTGCCACCATAACATTGTATTAATGTAAATATGGTTTTGTTAGTTTCCTGCTCTTCCTCAACAGAGGAAGAACAGGAACTAATGTAGCATTTGCTTATCTTTTAATGTAATTCTTCGTGTTTGTTTGTTTGTCTTACAGGGATAATGAACGTCAGAGACAAGGAGAAATAGGTGACAAAAATGCCACATGCAAGATAAAAGCTCTTAACTGTAGAACGAAACCTGAAGGCGAAGTATATGGAAAAGACAAGCATAATCAATGTAATTTGCCTGTAGTTGGTGCATGGGAATTTGAACGCGATGATGATGAATATGTTATTTTTTTAGAACTCTTCCTGAGTTATGTTCTTGAGAGAGACCTGATAAAGTACAGTAACCATGGAATTCCATTTCTTACTAGCTTTTCTGAACTTCTTCGAGAGCATGAATTAAATTCTCTCTTTTTTGATGTTCATACAACACTGAAACGTCGACAAGGCAAAACTAGAAGCCAAAGTGTATTTAGAGCAGGGTCTTGCTATACTGTCACCCAGGCATCTTGCAGTCCTGAAACAGTATCTGTCTATAATGAAAACCATAACGTTTTGGAAAATCCGACCACTGTACAGCCCATTATACAGACAGCAGAACCTTCTATGCGTAACGTAATGAAAGGACTTAACAGAGGATTATTTGGTTTAAAACACAAGTCAATTTACAGAGCTCAGAGTGACAATCAAGGAGTCACTTTTGCACCAGCAAGCCAGATTTTTCCTAACCACGCTTTCTGTAGCCTGCAAACCCAGGCAAATTCTAAATACATTTACAAAACTATTGATACAGATGATATTGTACCACGAGAAGAACTGGCTGTAGAATTGACAGGTAAATTGAGCAGTATTGCAAAACTGCTTGAGTGGATGATCAGATGGTCTGATAAAAGACTACTCTGCGGTTCCAATAAACAAGATTCCTTAGAGGAGATTCTCCCAATGATACATGTGAAAACGTCAGCAGCTGCTGTCCTTACTTCTTTATGGCTGTTAGAACAGTTATACAGAGATGGATCACAAGCAAAGAGCATAAAATTTAAGGTAAGAAAAGGGATGGGATAAGTGTTGATAAAAAGTGTGAGTTATGCCAGTAAAGAAAATCACACACATCTTTTACAGATCTGTGAGATCTGCTCACAGATATCTTTTGTTTCCTTTGGGTAATTTGAAGGACCATTGCTTCACTTAATGAAAAAAAGGGACAAAACTCAGGTTCCACAGGTAACTGTAAATCCAGTATTTCTCAGATCGATAATAGAGAAAATGATATGAAGGTAAGCGTGAATGTACTCTGTGGTATCACTGGAATAATGAACACACATATGGAATCGTTGGGGTGTTTTCTAAAGTATCAGGTATATTTTTTTAACTAGTGAATTATTGTTGTTGTTGATATTATTAGAGTCTGGATAATCAATATCTGAAAGCATTTGCATCTCTATCGGAAGCCCAGACTAGGACAGAGAAAGTAAGCAGTGTGGATGAAGGCTCTTCTGTGGTGGCCAATCCTCTACTTGATGTCCAGAGTTTACCAGCCTATGATGATCTTTGTGAAACCAGTTTGGGGTAAAATATTTCTTTTTTTAACCTAAGAACTCTAGCTGGTCATAATTCCTCAGCTAAGCAGTATGTCAATGTGAAGAGTTCTGTTATTATAGCCATGTTTAATTTTGAGTGCAAAGTCAAACTCGTGCATGTTGTTTACAGCTGCATGAAGCAGATTAAATATTCTCCATCAGCGGACATACTTTTAGGTAGAAGACAATGTAGCTGTTGCATGTGAAGTGAATCATACATGGTTGTTTATAAATGTAATGATGTGGAAATGGAAATCTGGTTTTCTGATATAGCTGATATCATGGTTTTCTCAAAGAATTCAGATAACTTCGATTCTTTTTAGCGTAATTTTCCTTATGTTGAGGTGAGAGTTCGTAGCATTAGTATAGTTTTCCCTGGATCTGTAATCTAGCTATCTTAGTATGTGTGTATGACAGAAAGATAGATGGGAAAGGCAGTAAATATTTTGTTAGTATCTTACACAGTTCTGGAGATGGCGATTCCTTAACCTGAAGTCCTTTGTGACATTTCTCTTCATCTTCTGCTGCACTAAAGAAACAAAAGATCTTTGCTATTAGTATTCTGAGACATTATTGTTTGTCTTCTGTGACAAGATTTTTTTAAATAAAGGAAGTTTCTGTGAAGGAGAGCAATGTAACCTTAACCAAGTGAAGTCATGATGCAGTTCATGTCATATTTTCGGTAGTTCATATGTGTTGTTACATTTTTCTGGAAACGGTCTATCTGAAAGACTGCCATTAATGTCACTAAAAAAATCACAGCTATACTAAAAAATAAGATTAATCTTAGTTTAAGTGAAATTCAGTGATAAGAAAATTTACATGAGCATTGATTATATCATAGCAGTGTTTATTTTACAGTTATGCACTAGCCTGCAATCTGAGAGGAACAGCATTCTTAAACTGTCAGATACATTTTTTCTATTGTTAATTACCTTTTGTAATTCTAATTACCAGAATATCTACAAAGTCAAGATATTTTGATAAGAAGGACATTAATCATGGGAATTATTCTGTACCTCCTATGACTGGTGATCTTAATGAAGTGGAACCATTTGTTCAGGAGGAGTTAGATGTAACATCAGAAAGTGGAGGTTTGTTTTTATGGTATATTATTTTACAATGGTCTGACATATAAAACAGTAGGAGTCAGTCCCTCTGTTTGTTAAAGTAAAAAATGGGAATAAGTTTTCATTGTTCAATTGAAATTATTTTTGTATCCATTTTATATTATAACTAAATTTTATACAATTGCTTTCTCAAGACCTTCTTATCAGTTTTTCACTTACGTAACTTCTTTTTGCTGTAGAGATAGGACAACATATATTAACATAGTTAATTCAATCCTTTCATTCTGAAAATATTCATGTGACTGTGTAAAATATGTTTTGAAAATCGTAAGAGCTGAGTATGCTTAGAATAAGTTTCTCATATTCCTACCATGAAAATAACAAGAAAAATAAGTTGTGGTTAGTTGGCTTTTGGTGGTGTTTTGTTTTTTTTTTCTTTTGGTGCATGCATTACCACTAGTGATAACAGTTATTGAATTCACTGAGAGATCTCCCAACCCCTTTCTTCTTGCAGGGGAAGGGAAAAAGTGGACTAATGTGACCAGTTGACAGAAATCGTGTAACAGTGCTGTATGTCATGTAGTTTTCTGATTTAGAGTAATTGTTTTTATTTTGTAGAGTTCTTTGAAGAGCCATATGAAACTCCAAGGAGCTCCAATGGCTCTGTCAAGATCAAACCTGTAGAACATCAAAGAGGAAAGGCAAGTTACCATCTTGCATAGAAGCATGAAGTTATTATGAATACTCTTTTCAAAATATCCTGAATTCGTCAATGTACTTCACAAAATGAGGGCTTAAAGTATTTAGGATTAGTGATTTTTTTTCCCTGCTTGAATCAGTAATAAAAGTCATAAGTAATTTAACAGTAATAAAGTGAGATCTGCTGTAAGCACTTTTGAAAACTGATCAATTGTTTGGAAAACTAAATGTGTGTATGCCTCTATATATGTATAATTATATATAGTATATAAATTACATTAAATCTATATAATGTATAGCACTACATATAAATATATAAGTCTATGTATGCACATATGTATTTAAAAACATGAAAATTAAGACAAAACAAAACAGGTGGTGTTCTGGTTAATAGACCAGATTCTTACATGTGTTTTGTTATGCTAGAAAGCTCTATTAACAACTTTTATTTTTTTTGTCACAGGGTGATTAAGTAAAGATTCTACCATTTGTTTGCATGCATGCTTGCTTGCTTTTAAATTAAATATCTAAAGATGTTTATTTTTCTCATTGTTTGAAAACTCAGTCTGGATCTGTAAACAAGCCTTCTTTTTTCATGCATCATCTTTGGTTATAAGTCTCCTTTCTTTGAAATTGGCTAAGGACTATTATGCTGAAATGTGAATTGCAATACCATCAGTTTACTTGCCTGTAGTACTCTAGATTCAGTGATCTTAATGGAATTAGGAACAATAAATGTGGTGTTCAATTCTATAGTGCATTTTACGGTAGCAGGTGTGTGGCTTTGTGTAAAATCCTGCATTTGTATCAATTTCTTAGTTTGTAAGTTCTTTGTGTATAATAGGGTTGTTTCCACATTTTCATCCTTACCTTGGAGATGCGAGATTAGCAGAGTATATTTCCAGGGTACTATATGGATATGAATTTGTAAATAAAAACTCATAATAATGACTTAGAAAGGTGTTAGATGAATCTAATATCTATTTCTGATCGGTAACTGTCCTCTGATAAGTATGTAATTTTTATTATTTTTCAGTCATCTTTTTCAGGTGACTGATTAATCAAAAGTGTGTTTGCTTTATGCTAATAAAAAGCTTTATTGAAGCAGAAGGGGGATACAAAAATTTAGAAGTTGAAATGCATCTTTTTGTATTCCAGCACATCTCCATTTCAGATGTAGATAGTCCCCAGGAAGACCAAAAGGTGGAAAAAACAAAGGAAGGAAAGGATGAACAGAATGCGTGAGAGACTTTTCTGTTGTTGTTCTAATTTATCTTTTAATTTTGTTTAAAAATGTAAAGTAGTTTTGTTAATTACGGTATCCAGTGACATCTCAATGTGTTCTTGCTGGGTTTTGTAGCATCAAACTCATATTTTAAACAAAATTTCAGTCATCTCCTACTTCACGTATGCAAAGTGCTGGACGGATGAGTGGTTATTATAGTAGGATCAAATAACAGAGGCATAGTTTCCGGGAAGGTGTATTTTATGTCTGGGTAAAAGATACAGAATAAGTGGAAAAGCTTTCGGGTATACAGTTACTTCCCCAGACTTGAAATCAGAGCAGCAACTTCAGGTTAAATACAGGTGGAGAGCTGTAATTCTAGGAAACTTAACAGTTAATTTGTTACACAACATAGAAGAAGGAGAGGGTGGTTCTAGGAAGCGGGAAGTGAGATGAAAATGGATATGGGCTGTAAGCTTGTTAACTCCTATAGAGGCAGGGAGGTATTTTACACAACTTAAGAAATTTACTTAATTATGATCATTTTAAAATTTTGGGTTTTAAAATATCTCCACACTTTATTGTATGTAAAATTATAGAAACAGTCCATAAATCTGATTGTCACTTCATCTGTTTGAATAGATTAATGGTCAGTTTGATTTCTCTGAAGTTTTCCAAGGGAAGAATCTCTATATTCTTTAAACAGTGTTCATTATGGGTATCGTGAGGAATCTTGAACTTTTGAGGTTTTTTCATTTGTTTTAATGATAGAAAAGTATCAACCTATTTTTTTATTTAGGTTAGCTTTCTTCTTGAATCCATTGAATTTGTTTGTAGTAACAAAACCTTTTCATCTGGTACAGTGCCTGAATGTCTTAATATTTAGAAAGTCTTACTAATTGTGATGGCACATAAATAAATATTCCTGTGCATATATAAAGTTTGTGGAAAACTTTTAAATGGCTTAATTTTAGAAAGACTTAGAATTCTCTACTATTTTAAACTGATATATTTTTGTTTTGAAAGAAACAAAAATAACTGCACATAAAATGTGCCTCAATTCTTATGATACTGGCTTTTCTGTTTTAGGAATGGAGATTGTAATGATATTAACAGTATTGCTAAACTAGAATTTTCTCTTCTTTTGTCAACTCAGATCAACTTCTTTTTTGCCTGTTCTTTGTGTTGAATAGCCAGAACCTTTTCGGTCCTTTTGTTTGAATCAGTCTGATCGCTAGGGAGACAAAGCATGAATGTCAACATTTGCCAGCTTAGATTGCAGTGTAATGCCGTAACTGAAGTAATGCAAATCAGTGTAGCTCTGATCAGGTGCCTTTCAGGTATTTTGTCTCATACTAATTAAAATACTTTTTCAGGAGGTTATATATATGTGTGTGTGTATATATACAAACCCATATGTATATAAGTATATATAAAATGAAAATAAACAGCATAACAAATTATTGTGGTATTTACAATGCTAATTTTTTCTTCCTTTGTTTATAGCATGACCGAGGTTGTTACTAGCACCATTTCTCACTCATCCTCTTTAGAACAAGATGCAGAAGTTCCCAGGTAAGATAAACCTATAATATTTTTTATAATAAAAAATTGACTACCCCTATTAAATTTTCAGTTTGAAATAACATGATCTGTAGATTTGATTACAAAATATTTCCAGCCATAGTATGTTTTACCTGCAAACTGTAGTACTACGTAGCCTTTCCTGAAACCTTTTTGTACTCTAACCTTTGAGGATCATGTACTCTTGCGTGTTGTCCAGAGTATGACATGAATCAAACATGTTAATTCAGAGCTACCAGATTTCAAGAGAAGTGTTACTTTTGTTCATTGGTTCCAGGTAGGATCATTATAATTATATAATATTACTATAGAAGATATATTGTTACATAAATACCTAAACAACAATATTATAAACTTATATTCATATTTTTATAAAATTATTAAAATGCATATGTCCTACAGCAAATGCTATATTCCTGTAAACATTATACATAATATTTCTATAAATAGGGAGAAGGTTGGAATTGGGAAAAGGGGTCAGGAGTTAATCTCTGGCTTTCAATTCTAGAATAGTCCTCTGAGTTTTTTCAGTTTAGGAGAAGATCTGAAGTGTGCATCCCTTTGGATTCCATTTTTGTGTGTCTCATCTCATTTCATTCTTGAGTTTTTCATGCCAGCTTTTTTTAAAAGAAAAATTTCTCTGACTTCTAGGGTTTCGTGCCATGCTTACACATTCTAGTTGTCTTCCAAATGATTTCTTGTGCCACTTGACACCTATTCCATATCCAAAACCTTTTCAATATTACTTAGTAGCCATTGCATTATGCTTCTGTTTCTTAACATGCTTGGAGGCCATCCTGTTCAGTTGTCAAAAACCCTTTGAAGGTTGCCTGTACCCACAGCAAAGTCAGCATTTTTCTTAGAGAAATGTCTCTTGGGTCAATTCCTCTTGATGTAGGTGAAGTTCTTCAGTTTCTTTATAACTTAATGTAAACACTAACCCCCTCTTCTTCATCAGAGGACTTTGTCTACTTAATAGTCTTTACCTACTATAAGATCTAATAACATCTGTGAAAAAATTCAATATATTCTATTATCTGGTACATGTTATTTTAATTTTAATTGTTTTGTGATTTGAAATTTTGTTGTTGATTTTTTACTTCTAAATATATAAAGGCACATTTAATTATTTAAATGAAAGTGAATCTGCCATCTCTCTTATTTCAGCTAATAATGTCCTTCTCCCTTTTCCATCAGCTGTTTGGTTGTATGACTAACCAGGCCCTCTTTCTGTCAAATCATTGTTTTCTGCCACTATCTCTAGTGACGATAACATTTCAGGCACCCTTGTGACTAATAAATTAGATAGATCTTGTGTCTTTACTACTCTTTTTCATTCAGTATATTAGAAAGCATTAGGAGAAGATGTCATACATGCTATCCAATGAAGATTGTGCAAAATTAATTATTTAAATGTTCCTAAAAATGAATCATGCTTTAGAAAAATGAAGTTACTTTCAAATATTCTGGATTGATTTAAGACAACCTAGTATAGGTGTTCTGAACAATGAATGTTTTTAATAGTTTTGTTCTTTTCCTTCTCTTCTCAAGTAATGTAGAGATTTCTCTAAATGATGGTCAGCCTTCTCAGGATCTTGTGTCAACTATGTCAAGTGTTACCTCCAATACTCCCATTTCTGCAAAGAGGCAAAAAGTCAAGAAAGAAGTCCCTGCAGAAGAGAAACTAAACACATCAGAAAATGTCAGGCAGATGCTCCAAGATGAAATGTTTAAGTTAGTTCAGGTGAGAGCATCTCAGTATTGAAAAGTGTGTTCACAGTATAAACTGTGTTATTTAAAACAGTGAGGATAATTGCTATTTCAAAGGTATTCTGTGTTGTGGTTTTTTTTTGAAAGAGATTTCCAGTTCGCCATAAACTACTGTGAAAACTCATTTTAGACCTAACTCTTGATTTTGACTCAAGAAAATTATTAATATAGTAAGGTCTGATATCTTTTAGTTCACATAATGCAGTGTGTTCTAATAGTACAGATTAGGAAAAAATCTGAAACTGTAATAACTTTGCAGCTATACCAGGATTTAGTTTTTGTTAGTACATTGAGGGAATTCTATGTGACCTAACATTTACTCAAACTTCACAAAAAAAGTGAAGGAATTTGTATCGCTTTAGCATAATAAAAAATATAGCGTAATGTATCTTAAAAGAAAGTCTAGTACACTACACAATCATTCAAGTAAATAATTATTGAAACTTTGGGATGTTGTTTGTTATCACCTATATTAACAGGATAATGAACAGTTATAACATAGCCTA
The DNA here is from genome assembly GCF_963921805.1 of Phalacrocorax carbo. Classification (NCBI taxonomy): domain Eukaryota; kingdom Metazoa; phylum Chordata; class Aves; order Suliformes; family Phalacrocoracidae; genus Phalacrocorax; species Phalacrocorax carbo. The sequence continues at coordinate 15,748,319 of NC_087548.1, read as the reverse complement.
GACATAGAATTTTTGCTAAGGTTCCTGTTACAGTTGTTTACAGCGTTAACTTTGTGTGTGTGTGTATCCAGCTACAGCAAATCAACTTCATGAGTTTAATGCAAATACTGCAGTCATCCTTTGCCAACCTGCCAAATGTACAGCAGTGTCAATCCATTCATGTGGAAGGAAGCCAGTCCATACACACTGTGGAAGGCAATAGCACTCTGAAAACACAACTGCCCACTCAAGAACATAAAGGAAAGCCTGGTCAAAAGAGCTTTGGTTTTCAGCCAAGGAATAGTTTAAGAGATGAAACCAACAATGACCATAAAAAAGTAGGTATATCAAAGTGTTGTTTATGAAGACTGTTCGGTATATCTGGTGTGTTATCTGTCCTGTTAAGTTAGTAAATGTTTTTGTAGTGATTGCTGCAGACAAAAAATATTTATACCATTTTTGTGCATATTTAGTGCATGGTTCCTGTTTCAAGGTACTTGTAAATGCTGTTTGTTTGCTTTTCTGATTTAGAATCATCTGGATATGAATGTTCCTTTAAGCCCATTAGAAAGCCACAACAGAGAAGCAGGATTTATGCCACCATCTCAAGATTTGCATTCTTCAGCATCTGCTAAACCACTTCATCTCCTAGGTCCTTCCTCAGACATCCAGAAAACACCCAAGCTTATCCCTATTGAAAAAAACATTAATTACGCAAACGGATTTCCTTTGCTTAAGCTTGAATCAGGTTATAATTTCAAACCGACATTTTTACATCCAACAGAAATGTCATCAGCTTTTGCTAGACCACCCCCAGTACCACGAGTAGCTTGGAGTTCATCAGATTCCTTACGGAACCATCAGTCATCATACACGCCAAGAAAGAGCAAGTCAACGGCAGATTTGAAGATGAGTAGGTATGACCCTGAGATCCCAAGGCAAATGCATGAGGAAGAGAAAAGATGGGCAGAAACTGTGCATAAGGGACCTCCCAAACACCTGAATCCAGATCAGTATGAAGGTCAACAAGAAGTTTCACCTCTGCAGCAGTTCTCTGCAAATGTGAATATGGAAAAAGCAACAACCACTCAGAACCTGGCTGGTATTCCACTGTTGCACTTGCAGCTTGACCCAGTACCTAGACTTCCATCAGTTGTAAGACAACCAGTCATTACTACTTTAATACCTGTTACACGTGTAACAAAGGAGACTGACTGCAGAGAAATACTACAGCGCACAGGAATATCATTACTTCATGCTAATTTACATCAAAAAAAGAAGGTACTGGATTTTAATAATATAGTTTTTTAAGCTGTAGGGATTTTTCATTTTCATGGTTTCTTATTCATCAAAAATAAGTTAATGTTTCCAGAGTACAGAATTTGGAAGTGTTCAGCACAGCTACCAGAAGGGATCTGGAACTAAGGTACCTCCTTCTCGGTATGTCAATACAAGGCAAGCTGCAAGCTTGGAAATTTTTTAACAACCTTAGATTGATCCCACATTCCATAGTTCATCAACATTCATCCTATTAATAATGAATGTAAGGAATTTAGTATCTGAAATACTGGCTAATATTTATATGATTAAAAAAAAAGTTCTGTTTTTACAGAAATTTAAATCAAAATATTTACAGAAATACAAAGAATGCGGTAAGAAATGCTCTTTTGTAAGGGCAGAAATGGAATGCTAAAAGTCTTGTTAAGGAAACGTAATCTTCTGGATGTTGAGAACTTGATGTTCTGAAAAATGTTGTTCTGATAGACTCTTATATGCTTGCCCATTCCAGTTGAAAAGAATAGAAACATTTTTTTGTGAAAGCTGCTTCTTCAGTCCTTGTCTACATTGCATGGTTCTTATCTTCATGCTCAACTACATATATTAGAAATGCAAATATTAGTGAAATACGTTCTATGGATAAAATCATTATACCTTTTAGTTTACTTTCAGAAAACAGTTTAAGCATTTACATATTAGCTGAGATTCTGGTCTGATACTCCTAATACTACGTTTTCACTTTCTCCACCAATTGCTACAGGAGTTGTGCTTGTATAACTGAAATCCAAACTGGACCTGCTCTGTTCATCCAGTCTGACTGGGGTTCCCTCTCTGTTTCCTTTATCATTGTTTCATTTTTGCTTTTTTCTCTCTCTGAACACTTTCAGGCACCAAAACTCATTCCACTTCAAGATCTCATTGCATTTGAGCAACACCACCAGCATCATACTGTGTCCAGTACTTCCTTTGGACAAGACCAAACTGAACCTATCCAGTTACTAAAAACTGATGTTGAACCATTTGAACTAAGAGATGTGCAGAGTAATAGAAAAAGGCAAGCCAAACTTTTAAAGTGGGTCTTCATTTTGAAAGACTTACTGGTAACCTATACCTTCTAGCTCTGAAATCAGTGGGAGTTCTTACAACAGCTTCAAATAAAGTGGGATTGGATGTAGTTCTGCTGGAGGAGAATAAAATAGTAAACATTAGTAAAGGCACAGCAGGAGAATTTTAGCAATAGGGCATAAAGGGGTTGTTGCTGTTACCAGCCTGATAGGAAGAAGAATCAAGGGGAAGTGTTTTTCAAACTGTTATCTGTGGTTTAAAGTCTTGTCATCTGGCTTTTTGCTGTATACTGTTAATGAAATGCTTTGATGCTTACAGCGTGAATCTTTGTAGGCTACTGTCTACACTGTGCATCATCACTGTTAGCAGTAATCTTCAAGAAGGGTCCCTTCCCCTACCATTCTGTGATTCTGTGAAAGGGTTTTTGATCTTTAAATATAATTCAAGATACAGGCTCTGTTTCTGAATCCAGAGTGTCATTAACAAAATTCCTGCTGAAGGGTATTTTATTTTGTTTTGCTAGGTATGTTATTCATGACTTTGGAAAGTTGATTTATTCTTTGTTAATTGATTGCACAAGCATTTCAAACAGTTTGTTTAAGCTGCATGTGTATCTTTGTTCAGTTCTTATATAATGTCAGTAGATGCCTGACATTTCAGAAATCTGTGGTTTCCATGGAAGAGTTAATGGAATCATTGAATCTAGAATAGAACACTTGCTTCTGGTTGTGATGCTTTTAACTCTGGCTGTTGGAAACACAGACTCTAAGGGGAGCTGTTCGCTCTTAAGATGAAAAACAATTGATACAAAAGTAACTGCAGCTGGAGTTCAGAATATCAGTTTTGATATTATCAGCTGAAATGCTACAATTGTTGTCTTATAATCTACTTAGCAGATATTAAAGTTTTCAACTTTCTAGTAAAATAGTTCATTAGGAAGTTTCAACAATAACAGAAGCTTGTTTCTTGCTGGAGTATTTCTTAGAGATCCCTTACAGGCATTTTGTGTAGTAATGATTATATTATTATACACAAAATATGGATATAGAATGTTATGCAGTTTGTAATATTTGATATAAATTGCTTCTTAGACAATTAAGATATTTTGGTGTGATTCTGAAGTATTTTTCGGAGTTTCTGCAACAGTTTTATGTAGATTTCTGGTAGGTAAAATTAGTGCTTTGAAATGATCTGTATGCAACAGTTGTGTTTGTCTTTTCCACCTTTTTTTCAGTGTATACTTCTTAATAGATGCGGTTACAAAACGATAGGTATTGTATTTTTATAAATATATACATATATATAATATAAAATAATATGTTATGTTCTATATTTAATATATAATTTATAAATTGTATTTTATAATATATAAATAATAGAAATAAATATAGGTGTGGTTTTTTTAAGTGCAGTTCATATTTGTTATTCGTAATTAATATGTTGACAGACAGAAGAGGCGTGATGACAAACAAATGAAAGAGAAGGAGGAAAAAAAGAAACCAAGTGTGTCCTTCTGCCCAGATGACTCCATCATCAGTATTAGTGATACAGTGACGGTGATTGAATCAGGGAGTGGGGTATAGAAAAATGGGTTTTTTTCTTTTCCTTTTTCCATTCAGTTATTAACAGTAATATTAAAGAAAGAGCAGGAAATGGTAAACCAAAACAACCATGTAAATCTCTTCCAAGCTGTAGCCTAGAAACAGTACACATCTTTCATTCATGTACTTGTACTTGTATTTCCTGTAAACAAGAGATTTATTTTTATAAAGTATTACGAGGTTGCTTTTGTTTTTCCTGGGGCATGAGCTTGTCTATTTTGGTAGGATATTTGTATGTACTTTGAAAGCAAATATATACATAAATGCTAATTGCTTAGAAAAAATTATGTTTAGTCTAGCAGTAATGCTAGGAGAAAGAACCCAAGTATTACTTTTTTTCACATGAGGCTAGGTGATGAAAATATAAGAGTGAGGATGTGGAGCATGAGGTCTCAGTTCTGTCTTAGCCAAGAAACTGAGAAGAGAAAGTCTTTGTCAAGCTGGGTTTTGATTTATGCACTTCTAGTCTTTGTTTGCTTAGGTAGCTTTGGTGTCTTTTGACATACTTGCTCATTATTCTTGCAAGTACCAGATTTCAAGCTAGAACACTACCTAGAGCTTCAGGCTCTATTTGTGGTCAATTACATACCTTCTTTGAGACTTCCCTGTCCAGCACAGCAGCTGGAGAGCCTCACCAGACCTGGGAGTTGTTAATTATGGTAACAGCAGAGATAGCATATACTTGAAGAAGAATGAGGAATTTGTGTTACTGCAGATCATCCCAAGGTACATATGGGAAAGAATGTTATGTAGTCAGTAATTCCACTAAGCTGAAATGGATCAGAAGAATTCAAAAAGGGGGTAGGAAAAGTATGTTACAATTTTTTTTCCCCAAATCGTTACTCAAAGGAGGTATATTGGAAAGTTAACAGCATCAAGAAAGCCTTTAATTGGCATTGGGACTATTTTTTAAGATAATTCTTTTTCTCCCTATATTAGGATCAACAAGCAAAATCTACACCTTATCTTCAAGATGGTTTTTTCATTTCAGTGGGCAAGTACAAGTCTTTTAATGCTTTGAGTGCTTAAATTAAAAAAAAAACCCAAAGAACAGAAGTTTGTTAGATTTCAAAGGAAAATTCTGTAGTCATCAAGATGTTAAAAACTCAAATTGTGTAGTCTGTGGGCAATACAGCAAAATGGCTTGTGGGGTCTTTCCCCCCAAAAATTAGGAAAATCTTTTAGGATGTACAACAGATATATAGGGTTTTCTTGGGGTAGTCAGCTTTTAGGGGATTGGTGTGGAGAGAGATGCAGGCAAATTTAAGTTCTCGTATCAATTACCTGTAAACTCAGAATAATTCTCCTAAAAATTATAGAGGTATTTTAAGTTTTCTTAAAAATAAGTGATAGTCTTGTATTTATTTATAAACGATGGACTTCACGAAATACTAACAGTATGTTGAATGAACTTCAGTAACTAGGGTTCACAGTGATTTCTGTTCATGTGATTCATCAGAAGAATGCTGTAAACAATGCTTTTAAATTCTAAATCAGTTTATTTGTTTTTAAACGATATTTTTACAATTTTATTTGCCTGCATATTCTAATTACACAATAGTTAATTCTCTTTGAAAAGAAACTGTATATTTACAATATCTCTAGCTTGCAAAATGAAGACCATGCCTACACAAAGATTTGCTCCTTTCTAGTACATTAATTCAGCACAATATTTAATCCTATCAGACGACAAAATACAATCCGTTCTCTGAAATTTGGCCTTAGAGAATTAGTGGCTTGCAAAACTCTATATAATGTCAACAAAGAAATAAAGGTAATCATTCATAAATAATTCCCCCCTTTTAAACTATGAAACAAATTGTTATTGTACAGCATGCTGAAATATTTAATTTGAAAATTACACGTCTCAAATGAGTCTTGATTTTAATTCAGTGTAACATTGGATGTTCCAGTACAGTGCATATACACATAAGGCAGGTAGTACAAACTTTTCTTGAAATCATTCATGAGGCATGCTTAGAGAAAGGTTAAAATTATCTGTTTAAAATGCAAAGAAAAATCTGTTGGAGCCATCAGTTTTGAGTTAATGTCCTTGCTTTTATAGATTTCTAATTATTGCATTATTTGTAGACACCTATTGTGTATTATCACATTTTAGACACAATGGGGGAAGCAATTACTACTTCAGCAGATCTACATTACATGGCTTCTTCAGGAAAAAAACCAGCAGAAACTCAAGATGCAAGTACAAATACTCACCCAGGTAAGTGCTGCCTGTGTGACCTACAGCAACCAACTATTTCTGATACTGCTTCTTGTTAATTGTGGTATTTGATCAGTTTCCAAAAGTGGAGTAAGTTTTTAAAGGGAAAATCGTATTTTATGCTGTAACTTTTTGTTTCAAAAAGAAGATACTCCAGAAGATACTGGAGTATAAATTACAAAACATTAGTTAAAATAATTTTAAATAAAAATACAAAAATATTGCTGATGCAGTTATGTAAGAGTCTCCACATGCTTTATGTAAGTCAGTTCTGCTGTGACTTTTTCTGAAAGCTCCTTTTAACTAAGTTTGACTTTATCTAAATGCATTTTAGACAACATTTCACACATGACTGAAATTGTTTCCTTGCATCTTCCCCCCTAGACTTTGCTTTAATTTGGGGGCTGGGAACGCAGAAATGTACATTCAGATAATGCCATCTATGTCTTTACTTTCCTTAAATTCATGCATTTTGTTTTTTGTTGTTTTGCTATCAAGTGCTCCAGCCATATCAGGATGTTGGAAACAGTGCTGGAAATGAGGTTTCTGAAGGTCAGAATAAAAAGTCAGTCATTTCTGTTCCTGTGTCAGGTATGGCTTCAGTCTTTCTCTACTTTCTTTGTTGTCTGGGAAGTCTATAAAAATATTACAATTTTAACGTGGTTTTTGTACATGAGGTAGCTTAATGCAGGATATAGATAAAACGATGCTAATTTATCCGACTTCTTGAAACCAAATGTGAAGTAATTATAATACTGTTTATTAAAAGCTTGGCTGGAATTCCTCGTGGTGCAGTGCACCTATGCTTTGTTATTCCTGTATGAGGAGGTACGTTTGTGTATTTTAGCTTGGTTTTAGTCCTGCTTAAGCCTGGGGAGTTGGTGTTACATAGACGAAATGGATTGACCAGTGGGATGTTAAGACAGATCACAGCTCCACATGAAATCAAACTGTAGTAGCTCAGCTAATGAAAGAAGTTATTCCATGCACCTCCTAAGTTCTGTAATAGCTATCTTCCAAATAACAATGTTGTGGTCTCAAGTAGGAATTGTATTCCCAGTCAGTCATCTCTTTGGTCAATTTGTAGAACAAAAAGTAGAAGATAACTTTGATTTTGGGCTAAAGAAGATTTATTTTTATTTGGGTTTTCTCCGCCCATTTTATAAATCCCTGATACACAGTACTACAATAGAATTCAGTACCTAAGTATTTTCCCTATGGTATCAAGTGAGCATATTAATTTTTCCTTTCTTTTAAACTTTAACAGTGTTGTTCCATTTCAAAGATTATTTTACTGCATCACATGACTTATTTGCAGATAGTTTATTAGGAATCTTTCTAGCTGAGTAGTGTCATTTATTTGGATCAAGTGAAGATGCAGATTTTTATTTTTTTAATCTATGCAGGAGGGAATTGGAAATCAATAGCAATTTAGACTGCAGCATGTTGCTTTGATTTCAATATTTTGAGTATTTTTCTGCTAATTTATCACCAAAATGAACAAATACTTTAGTAATTTAGTTAGAAGCAAACGTTAAAGAAACCTGTTAAGCTACATTGTCTGTATGTTTAAAAGAAATGTTAATCAAGGCTTTTATTATAATTTAGAGAGCACAGACCTGTTTCCAAATAGTTTGTCTGAAGTTTCGTGGGTTCTACTGTAAATATAATACTACTATTATTTTCTCACAGCATCATCTAGTGCCCACGAGATACTACCATCAGACATGTATTTAAACCTGGGATTCCCCACTGAAGTGATTGAGACACCTTTACCATCCTTTCTGTCAGATGCACCTGATTTGGTTAGTGGTTTAATATATATATATATGGTTAAAATACATTTAAGTTTACTGTTTGTCTTACCTCATGAATTTGTTTTCTTTATCTCTGGATGTTTTACAGTACCATAGGGAATATTGTGGTTATTTTGTCTCCAAAACAAAAAGCCTTTCACGTCAAAGTGGTAAGAGGTAAACACAGGAAATAGTTAACAATGTACTGTAAACAATGTATGCAAAACATACTGTATAATTCTGCATAATCTTATTCTTGTTTAGAGTGAACATGAATATATCAGTGTGATTGACATTGAAGACAGTGACATCCTGAACGATTTGCCCGCAATACCTGAGTCTGCAGAAGAGATACCTACTACACAGGAAAACGAGAAGCTTGAAATTCCACCTACTGCAAAACTTCATCACATGGCAGCTTCTGTTACTAATGCAATTCCACCGGAGTTGCTTCAGAAGAAAGGTAAACCATTTCAAGTCAGGAAAAACAGCTATACACTTTTATTGTAATAGTATTACCTCCCACAGAAAGCTGGCAGCCTTCTCCCAACTTGCCTACTGCATTTTTAGTGTTATACATCAAAAGACTTATACATTTGACTTCTTTTGTGACAATTCCTGCCTCCTAAAACATACTATTAGGTATAGCACAGCTAAGCCTAATTTCTTGTAGTACTTAAATGTTTGCAGTTTGTTCAATGCTGTTGGTGCACTTTTTTTTTTTAAATTTCAAGACAGTCATCTGAAAAATATACTAAGCCAAATGCAACGGGAAGATGAGACGGCAGATTCTGCTAGAGATAGTGTAACTGGGAACATGGTACATGAAGGTGAAAGAACTTTCCCTCCCTCAGAGCTTCCATCCAAACTAATTGGCAAAGAATACTTTTCCACAAAGCAGCAGGAAATGGATATGCAATTACAGACACTACAGAACATAACAGAGAATATGGAGAAGGATTTTAGAAGTACCAGCCTGGTGAGTAGTGACTGCTAACTGTTGTGTCTGAAACTTTGTTTTTTAACTTCCTTCAGCTAAAGACAAATTTACATTTTGGAATGATGTATTTTCAAATATGCTTAGTATATATTGAGTGAGATTGAGAATAATATACAGTTCTTTCACATTTAGTGTTGCATCTGTTGGCTGACATGGTTACTTACAGTGGACCAAATGCTGGCCAGAATGGTGATGTTCATAGTGAATGGGCAGAATATATTTGATTTCTCTGTAACTGGGAAAATGGAATATCACAAAAGTTCAGGCTGAGCAGGAGACCTTTTTGGCAAAGACTTCTGTAGTTGTGCCTCTGCAGAATATTATGTGACTATTTCTGGAACCTGTTCATATTTATTTCATAAAATATTTGCATTTTTAACAACTTTATAAATCTAAATACACAAGTAAAATAAATGCATTTTGGACATAGTGTATTCAGATAATTCTATATATAATTCAGGAATTACTATTTTCTAGGGCCTGACAGAGCTAACAATAAAAAGTTAAAAAATTTTCAGCAGACTGACCTCTTAATGCTATACCTGATTTAATTTGTCTAAATCTTCATGTGTGGCTGACTTTAGGTGTATGTGAAATGGGGAATGCTGACAATCATTTCTTCACATGACTGTGACTTCTTCATTAAGTTTAAAGCAAGCTGGGAGTGACTAATCTAAGAATGAGCCAGTAGGTTCTGATTTTACCTAGCTGGTAAAAAAAAAATTAATTTTCTTTGCACATCAAGCATACTAAATCAATCTCCAGTTTGTGTAGACCTGGATTAATACAGAATGAATTCAGTAGCACTGTGTAAATTCTACAGTACCTACTTTTTGTATAATCATTCATAATAATAGTGTTCATTGCTTGTGCTTCCATATATTCACAGAAATATGAGGACCTTGTTGTGTCACCTACACACAGTTACTACACTAAGGTGGATTATTTAATAACTTATAACTATCATCAAGGTGATTATCTAGGCAGATTTTAAAAAACCTGTAGTGAAAAAAAATCTCCACATATACTTTCTTTGAGCATTTCACTGCATTTGTGTTTTAAAACTTCTGGATGTCTAGCCAAATCCTGAAGACAAACCCATTTTCTTTTTTGCCCTTATTTCAGTGCATACCAATTGGTCATGTCTTTTATAACAATCTGTTATGTATTAGACATCAGTTTTGAGGCCTGTTCGTTGTAAGAATAATATTCAGTAAAATTTCTCAATCTAGGTTAGTCAGTTTTAGTTTTCACTTTCTAGTTTTAAACTTCAGGAAACTCCTGTCTTACAAAGAATATGGCAATATTTTTATTTCTGTGGTTTTTAGATAAGATCTATTGGAAAACTTCAGCTATGTTAAAAATAAAAATAATGTGATCAATAGGAGTAAAACTGTTCACAAGGATAATACAGTTCCTATGTACTTTTCTCAGAGTAAGGGTCCAGAAGGCTGTACTCTTTAGGTCAAATGAATTTACTTGAGCTAATTTGTTTCCTGAACTGTTTTCTTTGTTTTGAATCAGGATACTCCATTAAAATGTTCACAGGATTCTGAGGGAAAAAAAGGCATTTAAAGCAAACTTTGCTAGAATTTTTGCAGTGTCAGTCTCAGAAATACCTTGAAGAATGTATCTTTACTTAGTTTTTGGGTTTCATTTACAGCTAGTGAAAATAATAGAAGATTTGGAAATGGCTGCCCATTCAGACCTGGGTGCTTGTCCTTCATTCTCTGAAGATGCTAGAACCACTGATGATGGTATGTGTTCAGTTAACAGGAGGATAGCAAACTTGCAAGTTAATATTAAACTTGACTAACTTTTAATCACCACTGAAGTTTAATGCAATCCCAAAAGATATTACTGAAATATGCACCAAAAATCAAAAATACGAGAAAGAGAAATAAAATCAAAGGTAGGAAATCTGAATATTATGGGTACTGCTTCAACAAAAATGCATTTGAGAATATCTGTATACTTAGACATTTTCCAAAACCCTAATGCAGGACTTGAGTATAGGGTCTTAAAGATTATAGTATATTTTTCTATTGTATTGTAAAAATAAAAACATGGTGCTATAAATGCTTTGATTGCTGATATGAAAGGGTGTGAAATTTGTCCTCAGTTTTTTCTATGTATATAAAGAAACTTCATTCATGCATCTTTGGTGGCTATTTAATTGTAATATCTGTTGGTTTGAATAAAAGCTTACATCAGCTTAACTGTTCGCTAGAGCTGATGTATTGAATAATTTATTGCTTTATAACAATTGACTATATAGTACTTATTTACTTATAGCTACTGTAGTGTGCCAAGGAGGAATATGCTAGCGGTACATATTTCAGGTTCCATTTTACAATCATACCAAAGCATAGTCTAATCTACTTACGAAGTTAATACAAAGCCAAGTGGTAGAGCCAAATCATGGCTATATCTGTATTTATACATAAGACAATATTTAAGATGTTCATTAGTCTCACACAGACCAGCTCATGGTTTGGTCTTCTTGTCCACATGTACAGGACTGGTACATACATCACAGATCTAGCAGTGCCCTTCCATAGGGAAGCACAACTGATCTAGATTCAGGTTGTTCTAGGTTTGACAGATAAACTAAATATGCCACTAACACATATATATGAGTGATAGTTTTTGCATTGTGGGGTTTTTACATTGGTCTACACTAATTAATGTATTTACTATTTTTTTTGCTGAATCAGAACATTATCTGAGGGGTGTGATTTTTGAGGATGTTACACATGATGAAAAGGAGGGCTTAAACTTGGAATATCCTGTACCCAGTTATACTACATTGGAAGTGCAATCTCCTGCCTCCGCAGCTTCTGCGTCTGACTTTCCCAGTGGCATGAAGTCATCTCCAGGTATAATTTTTAGTATTTATTTTTCCCTTTTTCTCCTTTTAAAAGTAAGTAAACCTTTTCTTTCTGGTGTAATAATATCTCACTGCTGTTAGACAGAATGTTATGGAATGCCAATGAGCTCATTAAAGTCAGTTGTCAGACTTTCTAGATTGCACTATTTAGAATGGCTTCATGGATGTGCATTGATAATAAGTTTATATGTTACATGATGAAACAGTATCACTGAGTTTTGAAAACAGTTCAGCAGTGAATTATACTTGCACTCAAATTCACGTTTATTGAAAGAAGACTAATAACTTTGGGTCCATTTCTGAAACCCATCACTGTACTGATTGGTAGTTGTTTAGTTAGGAGTATGTGAATATAAATAAGCACAGTGCCACAGAACAGTCATAGCTTCTTCCCAAAGCTGTCTTTATTATCTCTGTCACCCTCGCTTGTTCTAGAGAGGTGAGATTTCAATTAAGTCCAACCCACATCAGCAAAGTAGATTGTTCTGTATCATTACACATTAACTCCTGGCTGCGTCATAACACATTATTTTGTGAGGTCTCATTTAATTTTGCAAACTGAGAGTAAGTTGATCTTTGCAATTATGAAGACTGCAGTAACATTAAAAGGAAGAGGAAAATTCACTATGCAAGCAACTATTGCCTGTGTTTAAAAATGTAGAGTATCTTACTTTGTCTGCATATTGCCTGCATTGCTTGCATTCAAGCTTCTAAAAATGAAGCTTGAATGCTTCTTATTGAAGCTTCTTATCCCACAGTCTGTTTAATGTGTGTATTATTAGTTTGTGTACAAGTGCAAGGCTTTTTTGTTAATAAAGGCTGTTTCTGTTTCAGGCTTTCATGCAAGCAGAGATCTATGTGATAGGTATGTATTTTGACATAGGTTTTGTTGAAAATATGTTTACTTTGAACTCCTACAAATAAGGGGACTGTCAAGATGAAACTGTCACTTACATAAAAATATAGGCATTAATTTTCAAACGGAATGAAAGCCTTTTTATTAGTTAATTTCAGGCATTTACTCTGACTTCGGTAGTGCCTGCTAGATTTACTTTATGCAACAGCTGCAGAAGCATTCTGAGTTGCTTTCTCATTACAAGTAACAGGGCTGTTAATGTGGATGCTGCTGTTGTCTATGTGCATTTGTTATTTCTCCTGTTTGCAAAGCACTGTTCTGTGAACAAGTACATGTAACTGCTGCTAGTAGTCATTCACTGAGGCCATCTGTCACCAGAAAGTTTTTCAAGTGTTACCATATGAACAGTGTAAAGCAACAGACTGAAGATTTCCAGACTAGGATGATCCTATGCATTAAATAAAATGATCTGACATACATATTTTTTACTGTTAACTGCTGTTGGTCTCCTGGATCCAGTTGTGGAGCAGAAAACAGTAGCTGGCTTCCCTTTCCTCCTGGTCATTCTGCTCAGTTACCCACCTTTATTGTTTTGCTTGAAGGATAGCAGTAAACTTGAATGGTTTAGTTTATTTTTAATGTATTTTAAGAAAAACTGCTAGAGACTGAAGTAGATTAGGTAGTGACTACATAATCTGAGGGTGGGGATGAGGCAATAAGCTTCAGTAGATGGTGGTTTTTACCCAAAGGAGTAACTTGAAACAACTGTATCTTGTAATTGTAAACTACCTGAGATTTGTTTTTTATTGGGAGCAACTGTTTAAAAGAGAGGAAAGAAATGGACAGAATTCAGGTAAAACTACTGTCTTGCTTACACTGATTCTTGTTCAGAAGGTCATTGAAAGTTGGGGTTCCTGAAACTGGTGGCATCCCACAGCCTTATCTCAGCATGGGCAGCAGCACAAACCCAGTGGGTGCTCGTGACCGCCTGGGCTGCCACACTCAGCCTCTGCGCGAGTCATGTTCACGCAACCCAGTGGAGCTCTGGCAGTTCAGCTCTGGATGGGGCCATATTTCTGGATGGTTTATTCAAAGCCCTCTTTGCTGCCATACTCCTGATGTTAGTTAGGTCTTGCTCATTCTGTCCTACTCACACTGGGGGGCTATAAAGCCAGTTAAAGCATACATGGTGACAGCGAGGTGATGGCTGGTAAGTTTTTTAAAGACAGTGCATCTACACACATTATCCAGTATTGCTTGTGTACACTAACACTGAGATGCAGGGGAAAGAAAATTCAGTCCAAAGGCTTCTGGTAAAACAACCTGAATATCCTTGTTTTAAGCATAAAAGGAAGGATTTTAGCTTGTTCTTACAGGCATGTTCTACTTTAAATTAGTAACCTTTTTTTTCCCCTGCCTAACTTTAAGCCCTTTGGAAGATCCCCTGCAAATTACTGGCCTGAGCGGTGTTACTGACATCATTAGTGATCTTGTAGTACACGGTGACGTCTCTCCATCGGAGCTGGGCTTTACAAAAGTACAAGCTAAGAAAATCACTAGGTAATACCACGGCTGGTTTTTTTTTATGTGTTAGTTAAATCATTTTAACCCTGGTTATTCTCCTCATAGCTCACACCCTGTAAACAATGGAAGCAAGGGTGTGACTTGAGTTGATGTTAATGGGACTAGTATTAGAAGTGTTTAATAGCCACTGTTTTACTGGCCAGTACTGTCAAATGTGCTAATTATTCTTTTATTACTTTGGTTTTAAAATTCTTTACCTCCTCCTTGGTTGTTCCTTCTTCTACCAAGTATAGGCTGGAGCACATCTGCATATGTAGAGCAGATTCAGTTCAGCCCAGGAGACTGGAGCCTTCTAAAGCCGTTCTGAAAGACAGAATAGAAATTTCCCATCAGTGGCAAAGCAGCTTCAGAAGCTTCCACACCCAGACTCCAGCTTGTTGTGCTCTCTGCCCTGCTGGAGATCTCTATACCTTCCTGACTGTCAGTTATAAAATCAGCTGTGTTCCTTCCTGAGATAGATAGGTTGAAATTACAGCTTTTTTCCTGCTCCTGTTTGTGATATGGGTTGCTTTCAAGACAAAAATACAGCCACTGGGGATGCCAAACAACCTGTTGTGCTGGTGCAACCATTCACACAAGTTTAAGATGCCTGTTTCAGGATGTTCTAGTGACTCATTTAAGTAGAGTATAGTGCTCTGGTTTATTGCTTCTAACATTTATTTGAATTGTAAAAGGGGCTCAAGAGCTTCAAATCTAAATCTGTGCACAGATCATAACATCATTGAGATCCTTTGAGGATTCCAAACACATTAACAATGACTACATCAACATGTAAATATTGCTAGCAGGACTGTTTTGTGCAATTTTGTGAATATTTTCAAAATTATTGAAAATTTCGCTGATGTATTCAAGTAGTATTTAATCAAACTTGACCAAAGACCTAAAGACAGCTCAGTATCACATACTTCTTTTCACATACGACTGTGAATACTTCTGATAATGACACTTTCCTTTGCCTGAAGATAATAACAGATTGTCCACACTGTCCTATTATCTGAATCTAGTTGACAAATAGAAGAAAAAATTTTAGAAAACATCTCGGAAATTACTTGTGTGTCAGGACTTCATAAAGTAAAATTTTGCAGAAGCTAATTTCCCCATTGTTCATTACTTATCCTTTAGCTGAGTCAGAATTTAAAGGAATTGCAGTATTTTTATTTATCATGTGTAGCTGCCATTGTTTGCAATTTAAAGGATGGTGCTAGATTATTTGCCGTTTACATCTGCTCTCAGGGTTCATGATTCTGCTGCTGGACATTCTCAAAAAACAGAAAAGGAGAAGAGAGAGTTACAAGCATGGATGAAAAGAAAGCAAAAGGAAAGAATGAGAGAATATGTGAAGAAACTGGATGAACAAAGACAGAAAGAGCGTAATCCATTCAATCTAAGAAAGAATGTGGTAAGAATAATGGGTATCTTGAAGAATAACTGTTACGTATTGTACAAGTGTTGATTGATTGTTCAGGTAAGATAATATAAAGGCTCGTGGTGATTTTTTTTCCTATTTTGATGTTGGTTTTTTATATGTGTAATTTTATCATATTGGAGCTGACCGTAGTTGTGTCAGAAGTGATCAGTAAGCAATTATAGCAGTGTTCTTCACAGGCTGCAGTAATGACAACTGGCTGCAGGTGGCGATTACGACCTGTCCCCCAGCTCTGGATTCAGGAAGCTTAGTCCCCTCCTCTAAGGGATATAGCTGTAACACTCACTGATAAAAAGCTATATTTTGTCAGGGAGTGATAACTACAGGAGCTGTAAAGATGTGTTTATATCTTTTTTCATCGTCCCCCACACCTCCCCAAAACCCCTGATGAATTTGAAAAGCAGAGTTCAGATGCCAGTATTCTTTACGAACACATTAGGATACTGGGGGCAGCCATCCTTGTCACTCACACACAGAGCAGTGTATGCAATTACAGAGGGTCAGCGAAGGTGTTAGAATATGGCATATATCTCAAGTATCTGGTGAATTTTTTTGTTGAAGGCTGGTTTCAGTACAAGCTCAGCGAACAATCCCTTCCCTTGCAGAAATTTTTTAATTTTAAGTTTAATTAGTAAAACCACATTTTTGGCCTGATGCATCTCTTCTGATCTGCACTGTGCTGGAAATAACTGAGAGAAAAAAAGGGTACAAAAGGAGTTCAGAAATAATTTCCCAAAGAATATTAAGACTAAAAATATGCATTTGTCACCTGGATGCTTTCAGGACCTGAAAAGATGCTGCTGAGTCAGGGGTAGGTCCAGCATTACAGGAGATGAGACCTAGCGACAGCAAATACATCCCTATACTTCCTACTCATCAGTTGAATGCAGGGCATGTAGTAAATTCTTTCGTGCTGAAGCTGTGCTGGTTTTAACTCCCAAGCAGCAAACATGTAACACACAAAAGTTTCCTGTTACTATTTCAATTGTATTAACTTTTAGAAAGAATAACAGATCTTACCTAGGAAATACGGTATTTTCCCTGGTTTTAAACAGTCTTTCAGGGTTGAACCTGGCTGTTCTTTTGTACATGTGTAGAGAGAAGTGATTCAGGAAAAATGGGTCCTACTTCTCACCCTCTCCTGTTTTCCCAACTCATAAATATATCCTTGATGTATTGTTACAGGCTTTTCTCCTGAAACCCTTAGGTAGCGGTTTTTTGGGTTTGGTGGTGAGTTTTGGTTTTGGGTTTTGTTTTGGGTTTTTTTTTAAGAAAGCATTAAGAAATCAAATGGTACTCTAGCAAACACAGGTCAAAGTGCAACCCTGTTTTTTAAATTAATTATTAGGAATGTCACTGATTTTTAGGAAACTGAAAGTGAGGGCATTTGAAACTTTGAGCTTGACAGTGAAGATATCTCCTTAGGAATATTAATATTTTAAGCATAAGAGCTATGGAAGGTGTAACTGCAAGCTTTCTGTGTATTTTTAGAGACTGGAAGTTTGTAGACATGACCTTATCTGAATTTCTTGGTAGGGTCATATGCTTTCATATTGTTTTTTATTCAGGAGAATGTCTTAAACAGTAACTTTCAAGTCAAATAAGTCTACATTTTGAAAGTGAGAGATTGGAATTAGACCACAGTACAGAAAAGTTAACAATTATTACACTTTCTTGCGCAGCATTGTAGTCTTACTTCAAAGGATATTAAATTCTTCCAGAAGAAGAAAGAAGAAAAAGACAAGTAAGTTTCTGTAAATATAACTTGTGGTATTCTTATTTGTATATTAATCTTCCAGTCTTAAGGAAGAGGTAGTTTTAACTGTCTTTTCTGTGAAACCTAAAATATAAATTGCATTTCAACCAATGGCATAAATAATTCATGTTTGCTTTTTTAGGAAAACTCTGTAAAGTTAAGTTTTCTCCTTTACTGTTTTTTTCACTTTCCAAGTATCTTTTTTTCTTCTTTTTTTTTTTTTTTGTCTCCCAACATTGACACATTCATTCTATCAAACTCATTGTTAATAAATGTTTTAGCTTTTTGCTAGTGACCTCAAAAAGGCTAGTATATCTTCTCTGAAATTGCAAAAAATGTTCTTCTATTCTGGTTACTGTGTACCCTGACAAGACTCACAAGCCAGCTGTAATTAAATGAGTCATAGCATGAATTGACATGTAATATTATTTCCCCATAGAGCCCTATTATCTGAACATCACAGTATGAGAATATCACAAGCACTTTCTCTGATGAACGAGATGTTATCTGAAACAGTGGTGTTACCTGCCAGTGAACATAGACCATTGTCCAGGACAAGGTCACCTCAAGAGTACAGAAAAAGGCGTATGGCATCTACTAAAGGGTAATTACTTTAAGCATTCACTCTGCTCTGATGTATTGGTGTTTTTACCACACTTCAAATCAGTCTGCAATTTGTAGCTAGTTGGTACAGGAGGATTAATTTGAGAGAAGCTTTATATTCTGGCAGAATTAAAGATATGCTTTGTTGGATCAGAGGAGTCTTTAAGTTCCTGTACCAGTCTTCGTGACAACCACTGGTGCAAATCTTGGAGGGACCCTTAAAAATGCCTTTTGGAGCAGAGAGTAAGTCAGTGGTAGAGTCAGAGCTGTAATCAATGTCCTAACCCATCCCACTCAACAGCAATTCCACTGGACTATAGCCAGCAACATAGGTAATGATCTAGTAACAAGCAAGAAGCACATAAAAATACTACTGTGCATGCATATAGACTACTTAAAGCAGAGTTCAGCAAATTCTAGATTTACTTTTCTTCCTTTCTGATTTTTTTTCATTACCTAGGATTTTACTTGTTCTTTCTTTTGCACTTTTGTGCTTATTGC
The DNA here is from genome assembly GCF_963921805.1 of Phalacrocorax carbo. NCBI lineage: Eukaryota > Metazoa > Chordata > Aves > Suliformes > Phalacrocoracidae > Phalacrocorax > Phalacrocorax carbo. Next base: position 15,729,760 of record NC_087548.1, on the reverse strand, counting down.
CTTTTGAGAAGGTGATGGTGTTTTAGTATTATAAATTGGTAAATTTATTCTACTTGATGGCATTGATGTCACATATGTGTATACGTAATCCAGGCATATATTGCAGTATGCTTTTTCTTGTTCTACATGCAATTTTATGTTTTCCAGAATAATAAGAGGAACTGTGTACTTCAGATAATCCTGTAACTTCCACACTTAAATATTTCTGCATCTGTTTTAATAGGTAAAGTTCCAGGATAGAGCATTAAACTGAATGTAGTCAGTGCTCTACAGAGCCTGCTGGTGGTGTCCAAGGGCAGTTCAAGTACATCATCCCTGCCAGAACTGGCAGCGCTAAAGAATGTTGTGCAGGAAGCCACCATAGAAGTGGCAGTAATTTCTAAGTGATATGTTTTGTTGAACCTGAACTGGCTGTTTATAAAGCCAGTTTGATATGTCTTCACTGTGATTGCCAGCAGTTCTGATTCTGGTGAGGCTATTGGCCCCACAAGCAGTGTGATGCTGATCCTCAGCTAAGTGGGCTGAAGGTGATTTCTGTGGCCTTTTTGCCTTGTCTGAATAAGCCCTGTTACTTCGAAGTTGTGTGGAGGAATGGTATGTGGTAGCAGTTGGTAAGTATTTGGGCTTTGTTGATTGTTTTTTTTTTTCCTTTCTTATTGTAGAGGGCATCCAAACAGCCCCATTCTGTCAGAAAGGAGCAGAATTGCTGCCAAACCCAGCCTTGGTCAAAAAGTACACCGTTTCACCCCAACTCTTGGTTTAACACCATCCAGGGGTAAGAACAGAACTTTATTAATGAAGGTACATGCTGGAGATGATCTTCAAGTTATGGCCAGATTTTGGGAGGGAGGAGCTTTAATACCTATGTAGAAAGTCAGATTTGTAATCCTGGAGGTTTCCTGTTCTGAGGCTTTTGCAACCGCACTGTCATTGGCCTGTGAAATGATGAGGGTTACCTTTCCTTATCATCTCTTTCTAAATGCAGAGTAGCTTAATTTGCCATAACCAGAGTACTGTGTAATCCAGGAAGCAAATTCACAGATTAAAATTCTGAAGTACCTTTTGATGGTTTTGATCTACTGCACCTAACAGAGGAGGTGTGTTCTTTGTCTTCCCAGGAAATGCCTGTATGCTCCCACAGAAAAGTAATTCCAGAGGAAGAATGAGAAATGCCGCAAACTGTCCTGTTAATTCTAGACACTGTAAGTTATGAAGAGCAGCAACATATCGCTGTCCAGCTATGTAATACAAGAGAAAAGACACAGAGAACACATTTCAGAGTACATCCTGGGTAGAATTCACGCAACACAGATCTTAGATACAGCATTAGTTCAGAAGAATAAAAATCAGTTTTCCCCCACATAAAAATCCTTTTCATTAGGAACTTGTGAAATGTTTTAATTGATCACCTCTGTTTACCTCCTGAATGATTTTAGCCAGTTGGCAGTTCCAAGATTACTGAAGCAAATGTGCCAGATTTCAGTGATTTCCTGAAACAGGCGTTATGAAGTCATGAGGGACAGAGGACTTGAGTCTGTCTTTCAGCTGAAACCCACAGAAGGAGTGTTAGCAGTATAGTACACAAGTATTGTGCCTTTCCCTTACCTTTCTCTGCTGCTTACTTTCTGAGCTCTTTGAAGTAGGAATTGTGTGTGTTATCCCTCTGTACAGTATCTATTTAAGACATTATTTTGTCATAACGTTAGAGTGGAAAAATTTATGACTGAACTTTTTAAAAAAATTTGGATTTTATTGATCCTTTTGCCCTATGCCTATCTGTATAGGTCTGGATCCACAAAAGTTTCCTTGCATAAATGTTTCCTCCTCATTAAATTCTTTAACAGATGCAGGACTTGATTACAAGAGCAGAATTGCTGATCAGAGAGAAAAAGATTGAGGAGAGAAACAGTCTGAAACTTAGGAAGTACTGTGGGTTGATTCCATTCTCCCTTACACTAGAATTATACTGGTGGCATAGTAGAGATCCTATTTGGCTAGTCAAATGTCAATTTATTTGTGTTGGCAGTGCAGGAAAGGGAGAGAAGCAGTTGTAAGCAGATAGTCATTTTCCCTGAATCACTCACCTCTACACATGTGGAAAGTCATTCTCCTCCTCCTTTCCATACAGTCTCTTTTTAATCTCTATATACAGGTTGATCTTTCTGATTCACATCACCTTCTTGTATCTGTTTCTCCAGTATATCCCATCACTGCTAAGGGTTTCGCTAAAGTTTCATGTCTTTTAAGAGGCACAAAACCAGAATTTATGTAGTTTTATTCCTCTGACAAATAATGTAGCAGTGTCCCTTTTTGGGGACTGCACTACAGCCCCTGGATGCTGTAGGCACCATGCATAGTCCTGTTCACTTTTTGTTCTGCCCTGGAAAGACAGTTCAGAGCATGAGGCTGGAAGGGACCAGCAGCATTTTCTAATCCCACATTAGTTCAAGATAACAGGGCATGCTGTTTTTACCTGTGTTTACACGAAGCTTCAGTTCTTAGAACTTGGAGCTTCTGGTCTTGGAGAAGTCTCAAGACATTCAGAAGAAAAACAGCAAGAAATGTTACAGTGCTATGACTGGCTTGTTTTCTCCTCAGCTACTGAATGCAGAGTCAGCAGAACATCAAAACAAAAGCCTCCACGTGTTGCCACTGCAGTTCAGACGGAAGGTGTTGATCAGGACACAGATCGAGATGTTCTAAGTCCGTGGACTGTGCCTGATGATATCCAAAGAATACTTCAAAATACTGATGACTCCTTGTTTCAGGTAGGATGTCTACTTATTCTAGGAATGATTTGGTACCTGCTATTTAACACTTTGTTTACTTCTGCTTTATTTAAAACATCATTCTCTGTTCAGAACATGGGTGGGATAGGTGAAGAGGGACATAAATGACGGTGATTCAGCAGAATATATTTTGTCTTTACAAGCCATGTCATTCTTCTGAGCCTTGAAAATTATATTCTTTATAACAACTGTATAGGCATGTTGTCAATCCAGGCACAGGCGCTAGTGAGAGTGCATAAACAGGAAGATAAATTGCATTTGTTGCAGAATAATCAGATGCATAACTTGATTAGAACATGTTTGAAAAAGAGTGGGATCATTTCTACTGGCTGCACAGAAGTCTTGTCCACGAATGATATGCATTCAGCTCATATTCTTTTCCTCCAACAGGACTCTGCAGTGCAGCCTGTGAGTTTCTCTCCTCTCGGCATTATTGATACTGATGGTGTTTCTGAAAGCACAGGAAGTATCCTCAGCAAACTGGACTGGAATGCAATTGAAGCTATGGTAGCAGATGTAGAAGACAAGTGAACAACATTTCTCAGCTGCTGCGTGCTTCCCAACAGTTGCTGGTGTTTGGTTTCATTTTTTCAAATAATCATTGTTCTACTTAAAATAGTTTGAGGCTTGCACTGGTTTTCTTCTTAAGCGGCACAGAAACTCTCACTGCTTTCAGTCTTGCTCAGATGAAATTCAGTTCCTTAGCATGTAGTTTGCTTCCCATATGTCTTCAGGTCAACAAGAACTAAATATAGTTGGTAAATGAAGACTAACAGTCTTAAACAAGAACTTCTGGGTCAGCTACCTTGCCCCTCTCAATAAAAAGGTTTTATTCTATTGTAAGAGCACTGCACAACTGTTTTACCTTTGTATTTAATATTTAACATCATTATGGATGAAGTTATTTTTGTAACTTAACAATTGTGAAAAACTGATTTAAGAAAAGTGAGTGTATTAGTTTCTGCTGTAAAGTGGTTTACACAGAGAGTGCTGTTATTGCTGTATACCACTGTGGCAGTACACATGCATGTGCACATGCACTAGCCTGGTAATTTAAGCCCAGCTTCTTTGTAGAGTAGTCTAGAGAAATCTTAAAAGAGTTTGAATGCATGATAGTAAGAGGTACATATAGTCAGGTAGTGATAAATGAGATAGAAGCTTTTGTTAGGGAAGAACAGATACCAGTATGAGACACAAAGAACAAACACTGAGGTAAAAAAAATACTGCTGTTCATCCATCTACATAATGCTGTTGTGTTAGAGCAGGCCCCAGATGTTTGTAGAACAATTTCCCATATGTTCAGTGGCCATCAGCTAGCTGTGGTGACTCTTCCCAACAGCAGCAGTTCTTCTTTTTGTATTGAAGAAATGTGAACTTTTTATGAAGTCAAATCTCTGTTAAATTCCAGTGGTTAATTACTGTCAGCCAATACTGTAATAGAAAACAACAACAAAAAAACCACCACACAAACAAAAAACCCAGCATATTTCCAATTGAAGCTGCATCTTGACAAGCATCAAGAAATATGGTTCAAAGAAAGCCTGTTACAGGACTACCCACATATCAGGATAGAACTGACGATTTCAGTAGGCTCAGAGATCAAAACTGGCTATGTGTTTTTAGCTGTCCTCAGAATCTGCATCAGCTTGTGCCACGGGAGTGGCCAGAGTGCTGGGAGTGACCATCTCCAAATGAAAAGTACCTTCAGAGGCAGTCCAAAGCATGAAACTGACTTCACTCAAAGTCTCAAACTGTCGTTCTCCAGGGGGGCATCAAAGAGATCATCAAAAAGGACCTGTTCCTCGTGGGAAAAAATGTGAAAAATACTGTTCTGGCCAAGTATGAAAGTCTCCTTATGATCAATGCCAGCTGTGAGCAGGAAGAGAAAGCATTCAGGGACAGGACAGTGACTTGTAAACCTTGTCCTAAAAGGGTTGTGAAAACTGTCATACTCGGCCTTTATTTCAGATGATAGCTACAACATCACAGTCATTTAATGTTCATGGGTATGCTGTGATGCACAAACATTAATAATTTTAAAAAGCACTCCAGACAAGATCAGAGATAACAAATATGGTAGTTTGCTGGCAGTTGAGTTATACAGGTTATCAAGACAGTGTACCTGCTCCCCTAAAGGGGCTTTACTTGTTTGTAAAGAACTTGTAAAGAAACTTGTTTGTAAAGAATTCAGACCTTGGCAGTAGATGTCTGAAGGTATAAATGTTCAGATATGTCTGGGGAGGAGGAAATGTAAAAACAAGGCATAAGAATGCTGTTTATGAAAAGGATATTTGAAGGACCTTTACAGTCTTTCCTCACGGATCTTACTGCTTTGGGTGGTGCAGCACTCTTGGATCTAAATGAAAGTAAGGATCATGCCTTACTTGTGGGAATAAGGTGGGTCATCCGCTTTTCTTCAAGCGGCGTATCTCCTCGTGCTAAAGGAAGGAAAAAACTGCAAATGACCAGTTCATTTTAACAGTGGAGAAGGAAAGTCTTTAAAGAAATTTTAATTTTTTCTTCCTCTAATTTCCTAGTAAAGATTTCCGGTCAAAATGCAACTGTATATGTATTTACAAATCCTATGTTTTACAATTTAGTTGCCTTATTATTTTCTTAACTCTTCAGGATCAAAGTCTTTCCTGCAAAGGTGAAATAGAAGTTAATGCTCAAATTTGTTCAAATTTGAAGGCTTAAGATTCTCCACAACAGCCAAACTACAGAAGCTGAAACTTTGGAAAAGGAGGAAGTCAGTAAATACCATTTTCCTCCTTTATACAGCTCAATTTCTTTCTGCTAATTTTATTTTGAAATCTGCCCCATATATGCCAACCTTTTTTTTTCTTTTTTCTTTTTTTTTTTTTTTGTCATAGCTTCCCACCACTTCAGATCATAGAATAGAATCATAGAATAGTTTGGGTTGGAAGGGACTTTTAAGATGACCTTTAAAGACCATCCAGTTCCAACCCCCCTGCCATGGGCAGGGACACCTTCCACTAGACCAGGTTGCTCAAAGCCCCATCCAACCTGGCCTTGAATGTTTCGAGGGATGGGACATCCACAGCTTCTCTGGGCAACCTGTTCCAGTGCCTCCCCACCCTCATAGTGAAGAGTTTCTTCCTAATACCTAATCTGAATCCACCCTCTTCCAGTTTAAGCCATTACCCCTTGTCCTATCACTACATGCCCTTGTGAAAAGTCCCTCTCCAGCTTTCCTGCAGGACCCTTCAGGTACTGGAAGGCTTCAGTAAGGTCTCCCTGGAGCCCTTTCTTCTCCAGGCTGAACAACCCCATCTCCAGCCTGTCCTCACAGGAGAGGTGCTCCAAACCCATGATCATCTTTATGGCACTCTTTTGGGCTTGCTCCAACAGGCCCCTGTCCTTCCTGTGCTGAGGGCCCCAGAGCTGGACACAGCACCCCAGGTGGGGTCTCACCAGAGCGGAGCAGAGGGGCAGAATCATCTCCCTCAACCTGCTGGCCACGCTGCTTTTGATGCAGCCCAGGATACGGTTGGCCTTCTGGGCTGCAAGCGTACTTCGTTGGCTCGTGTGCAGCTTTTCATCCACCAGTGCCCCCAAGTCCTTCTCTGCAGGGCTGCTCTCAATCCCTTCATCCCCCAGCCTGTATTGATATTGGGGGTTGCCCTGACCCAGGTGCAGGACCTTGGACTTGGCCTTGTTGAACCTCATGAGGTTCATGTGGGCCCACTTCTTGAGCTTCTCCAGGTCCTTCTGGATGGCATCACATCCCTCAGGTGTGTCAACAACTCTCCTCAGCTTGGTGTTGTCTGCAAACTTGCTGAGGGTATGTTCAGCCCCACTGTCAGTGTCACTGATGAAGATAGTAAACAGCACTGGTCCCAGTATGGACCCCTGAGTGATACCACTCATCACTGATCTGCAGCCAGACATTGACCCATTGACCACTAGCCTCTGGATGTGACCATCCAGCCAATTCCTCATCCACTGAACAGTCCGTCACATCCATGTCTCTCCAAAGGTATTACAGAAGTCGATATAGATGACATCTGTAGCTCTTGTCCAGTGAGTACTCACGCCACCACAGAAGGCTGCTAGATTGGTAAGGCAGGACTTGCCCTTCGTGAAGCCATGCATAGCTTTTAGGAGGAGCTCTTCCATGATCTTCCCAGGCACAAAGGCATGGCTGACAGGTCAGTAGTTCCCAGGGTGATCCTTTCTACCCTTTTTAAAAGTGGGTGCAATGTTTCCCTTTTTCCTGTCTCTGGAGCCTTCACCTGACTGCCATGAATTTTCAAATATGGAGAGTGGCCTGGCAGCTACAGCAGCCAGTTCCCTCAGGGTGCTGGGATGCGTCTCGGCAGGTTACATAGACTTGTGTGTGTTCGGGTTCCTCAGGTGGTCACGAACCTGACCTCTCGTACAATGGGACTTTGCTCCCCCAGCCCCTGCCTTGTGGTCCATCCACTCGAGAGGTGTGGGAAGAGAGATTGCCAGTGAAGACTGAGGCAAAAAAGCTGTTGAGTGCCTCTGCCTTCTCCTCATCTCTTGTTAACAGTTTATGAGTTGTGTCATCAGGGGACTACAGTTTCTTTGACTTTCCTTTTCTGGCTGACATACCTGTAGGAGCTCTTATTATCCTTTGTATCTCTTGTGAAGTTCAGCTCCAGCTGTGCCTTGGCCCTCCTGACCCCATCCCTACACAATAGGGCAGTGTCACTATACTCTTCCCAGGACACCTGTCCCTGCTTCCACTGCCTGTGCAGTCCCTTCTTGCCCTTTAGTTTGACCAGCGGGTGTGTTCTCCCCTTCACCAGCCATCTGATATTCCTTTGACAAGCTTCTTCTAGCCTCAGTTTTCTCTATATTTCTCCCCTCTGCTGTCCTCCCATGAATTCCATCATTACCTATCCTGACTCACAAAAGACCTGTCCCTTCAGCTACCAGCCAAGGAAACAGCAATTTTCTGGCTTCATCTTATGCTAATGCAACTTCCACATGGTAGTTTTCCAAGCATGTAATGTTTCTTTGTGGCTGGTGATTTGCTGGACCCATAATGGTACCAGCAAGACTAAAAGTTCTGCAGGCAGGAAATTAAAAAGAGCAAAAGTAGATCAATAACCTGTAAAATGCAATTTAGCAGAGGGAAAAAGGGCAAATAACAAGCAACTCCAATAAACCATATATGGTATTTGTTCATGTAGCAGATTTCCCTCTGGTATCCCATGAGCAAAGGGAGGTCCAGAATTAGTAGGAATGTAGTGCCACGAGATGAATGGGAGCATGTCTTCCTCTTCTGACTTATAGCAGGGAAACTAGCAAGTAAGTTTTGGAAGAACTCAGAAAGGCGTGGCAGAGGTAGTGTACTGGCTCTGACTACAAGATGAAAGCAAAATAGGAACCCTTCTGGCAAAGCCACCAACAGCAACAGTTCGCTCCTCAGCCAGAGCAAGTGTCCCATTGTCCTACTGGAACACCTATCAGAGACAATGTCCACCTGTGAGAAGGCGAGCAGAGCGCGCTGCGTGGCAGCCTGGAGGTGGCTGAGCCTTGGGCTGAAGGGCAAACTCCACGTTCAGTTTTACTGTGCTCTGTGACGGTGGCATCCACCAATTTCCCAAGCGTCTGCTGGAGAGGGGTACAGAGGGAGGGAGGGAGGGAAAAATTAATACCAGCACACAATCCTGCTGTCATGAGAGAACTTCTGATTTACCTGTTTGCTTGCTAACCAAAAGGGTCTGCACAGAAGCCAAACAGTATGTCATGGAACACCTCAGCTGCAGAAAGATGGATGTAGGAATTTGTAAATACATATGGAAATACAGAGAAGGCATATATATATATATATAAAATATAATGCATACTTAGTTAGAATAACCTAATGGAAAAATCAGAAATGGGGGAAAATAATCTTAAAGTGATTGGTTGAATGTTTTTAACAGCTCAAGTGGGACAACCTACAGCAATTTTGATTTTCCTAAAGCATAGGTAACACTTTTTTTGAAGTCCCACCCAAAGAGCCTAACTAACTTTCCTGTAGCAGTCTAGCACTGAGATGTTTGTCTCCTGACTGAAGGATACTGAAGTTTCCCACCTTTAAGGATAAGATTATTTTATTGGGTTAAAGCATATATATAGACTTAGAAACTTGAATTTAGATATCCTTTTCATAAGAATGACTGGACTGTTTGAAATGTTTTTTTCTATGTTTTGTACTTCATTTTCACACATTTTTACATCATAATATATGTTTTTGTCCTTGGTTTCTTTGGTAGCTTCAGTCAGAAAGTTTTAAAAAAACCCCACAAAATTAACTTTGTGCATAAACCCCCCACCCTTTCTTCCAGGAAGTTTAAAAAAAACAAAACCAAAAGCAAAACAACCACCCCCCAAACCAAAACTCTAAAAGAGATGTTGACAACAACACCCACCACCAACCAAGAGTAACCAAGGAAATAGAAGAATTAGAACAGAAAGAGGAAAAAACCAAATCTAGGAAAGTAAGACAATGCTACTTTGACAGTCTTTATTCTTTAATATGGTATCTTGATTATTAAGGGACTTGGAGTTAATAGAGAAAATGGTACTTACTAGGCTGCCTCTAGATACATGTCTTCAGCAGAAGTCTGTCTCTGTCAGAGCTCTGGCTGAGATATTGAAACTAAGGGACTACTAAGGGATGTCAAATTATGTGAAAAGACAGCTTAAGATACACAGGGATGGTGCCTATGCTTTATTATTTTCAAAAGTACTGCCTCAGTAAAGAACAGAAACAGGTATATTTCATGGGAAACATGCAAGGAAAGGCAGTTGTGTTTTTGGCTTCCTAGCACCTCGAAGTCACTCTCACACCTTCTGAAGATGGACAAGAGTGTGCCAGCCACGGAACGAGCTACTTTAAAGATCTTACACAGGCTTCAAAACTGTGTGTTGCGTTGGAACATGTACATAAGCTAAGTCTGCACTATGACGTGTAAAACTTCTTAAGAAAAAGGCACAACTCTTCATTAATACCTACCACCCACGCAATAAATACAACCCTGACACTTGCTGTTGAAATTGTATTGCACAGCTTTACAGAGGGCAGAAGAGGTAAGGCATCAATAGACTACTCTGGTCCTCAACTGGAATATTATCAAATAGGCTAAAATAATGGAAGGGTTTTTCTCTCTCTGATAAATACACAACAAATAGAAGGAAGGCAACTTCAGAAAGTACTCAAGGTTGAAAAGGGCCTGCTGAAAGAAATATTCACCGTGCGATGACCAACTATGTGCACTCTCCTGAAAATATTTAACATGCCATTTAAGGAAGCGGCCTGTTTGAGTGCGTTTCTCAGGCATCATCTGAAAAGGAAGGTAGGAAAAAATCCCACTAACCATGGAGCATCCGGCACTGATCAGAGTTGCCCAAGGAGAAGCAGTAAGTGTGTAGAAGACTGTGCATGGTTGGTCTGGAAAGTTTTGTCTGGATGACTTGAAGGCTGAACACAGTCTTGGCGACAGCTTCTGCCCCAATTATTTCACATGGATCACAATACGAAGGGAAGGAAGGGAATCCTCTCTCTCTCTCTCTCTCTCTCTCTCTCTCTCTCTCAGGTAGAGCAATACCTTCAAAAGAAATTTGCTTTCTAGTTCAGAACATAATCCTCCCTCTCTGTTGTGGTGTTCTGGTTTTAAAATACCACTGATACTTTGAGACCATAGCAGGTAGACCTGCTGGAGGAATAAATTATTTAAGGAGTGAATTCCTGCCTTTCCAGAAATCTCTGGCAACTGGACACAAGTTTAATCATGACATCACAGATGCTGATTTTGACAAACTGAGTTCTAAAATAATTTTTTTTGTTAAAATTCTGAGTTTTCTGACCTGCTAATGAGCTGATCAGAGCTGAGACTTTTATACAACGTGTTAACAGCTGTTAGGTTTTTTTTAAAGAAAACTCCACTATGTGCATCATCATTTTTTTTTTCAAACCAGTACTTTTGGACAGCAAATAAGAAGAATGGATTAGGAGTGATCCAAATCACAGAGAACTTGGTATTACACAAATCTGACCTGCAGATTTGTATGTGGCGATGACGCATTCAGAACTGGAGGGATGCATCAGACAGGAGATGTTCAAGGGTGGCCTTTAATTTGGAAATCCTTTTCCACGTATGACTGTTCAGAATCAAAAAAGCTCTTGTGAACCTGAAACAAATGGATTTTCTCAAGGAATCATTACACTTCATTTCCCTATGCTTACGGAGCACATTTAGTCTAAACAGGAACACAATTTTAATTTCTCGTCAGCGCATGTATTTCTGGCTTCCAGGAATTTGAGTGCAGTTCAGGTTCTGTATTATTTCTGTACAAGCATAAACTGTAACGGAAGAACTAAACATGTAGAATAAGAGACAGAAAGAAGGCTGTTGCCCAAAGAAAGTGTAAGCCTTCAGTCTGTACTTGTGAAGTCAAAATGAGAGCAGATGATCCCCTGTAAGTTTTCTCAAAAATAAATTAACTGTAGTGACAGACTTGGGCTGTTTCCAACAAATTTTGTAGCCCTCTATGGCTGTGAAGAGAATTGCAAATCATGGATAGGTAAAACAAATTCAGAAGCTATTTTGGCAGAAGGGAAAGGAGGAAGTGCTTTGAAAATGAGCTGACTGACAAATGGTGTTGGGGGAGTGCTAGCCAAAGCTAGCAGATTAAGTGCCCTACGCAACACGGTTTTGTGCTCATAACTACAGCTTCCAAAAGAGAGAGGCTACGTTACAAACACAGAAGTGGTACGCTGATTAATAACCCCCCTGAAGAGGGGGGTGTGTGGGAGTCAGCTAAATCACCATTCTATCTTTGAGGAAGCAGGATACTTGTTTTAAAATATGAGCCTTTCAACACAACTGCACTAAGTATAGTGATGGAGAAAAGCTCTTTCCAAGTTAAAACAAGTTTCCTTGAACAGTCACTGAAATAATGAGAGAAACTTGCCACCCTGTGTCACAAACTGCAACTGGGACAGGCAGTTACTTGGTGACGTACTTTTGCTAACATTGGTGTTGTAGACTCCCTTGCCTGGACCACGACTGTCAAAATGCATGCCACGCACTTGTACAAGCACCACGTCGCTATTCAGCTGCCTGAGCTCGTGCTGTCCCGCGCAGGGTAAACTCTCCTCTCCCACCCCCTCGGTTCCCTCCAGACCAACCCTCAGGCTCAGGATTTCTTCAGAGGAGGACACTTGGAGTAAATATGTAAAAACTGGGGTAGTTGCAGGCAGCGTGTTCAGTTGCATGCATGCCAATGAAAAGTATTCCTTCCTAATACAGGGAACTCCAAAATTAGGTGGGAAACCACATCTGAATCATGTAGAAACTAGAAACGAGGTAGTTACCTCTGATGGCTTGAATATAAACTGGCAAGAATCCAAAAATGGATTCTCTGGATGCCTTCCTGGTGCCCCAGGCATAATTTGAGCACTGTGAGCACAATGAGCACGGGATCAATGAAGTGTATGTGCATTCTAGGATAAAAACTTGCAAGTTTCATTTTGGAAGGGTCCAAACTGAACTCTTAAAACATTTATTTTAAATAAATGAAATATGAAAATACTATGAATTTATTTGTATATAACAATAACACTTTAATATTTAGTCAAGGAACCATGAAATCTAAAAACTCACTACTTACATTAAGAACTCACCCATTACAACTCAGTACTTTAATGATAAGATGACAAATTCTCTGAGGGATATGGAAACGCTTGTATCATTATGGTGTGGCTCTTCTGTGAGTGGGAGCAAACTAGGATATAGGACTTGTGCCTTGGGCTCTCCCCGTTTCTAGGGTGTGAGGCTTCAGGTGTGTCGGGCACGTAACGGAAGCGTTAGGTGTTTGTTTGGGTTCAGCCCTGTTAGTACCTGTCTGGGGCTCAGAGTTGGACCGTGTCAGCTTCGCATCACCCTGGAACATCAGTAACGCCTGCATTCAGGCAGGCGGTCCTGCTGCTTGACTAGCACCAGATGAGTCAGAATTAATTTCAAACTTTTTCATCATGAGCCACAAACACATTTAAGAACTATTTCAGTGCTACAAATTATTTCATGTTAGAGCTAATATTTAGCACAACCTAATTATTCAGCAGTAACAACATTCCCACTGGCGACACCACAACAGCAAAAGTAAGGCTAAAGATTGGCTCAAATTTTAAAACTTTAAATACCTTTTTAAATGGCGACACCTCACTAAAATACATACACCGAATCTTGCCCGTGCCTACCTTTATACATGTCAAGAGTCGTTAATATACGCAATAAAGAACCTCAAAAAAATACAAAAGGGCATTACTGAATCATTTAAAAAAATACTTATTTATAATTAAAGTTTTGTCAAAAACTATTGTGATCTTTTATAGCTGCAGGTAATGAAAATACTCAAGAATTATTCTGCAATTTTACAGTACTGAAGTGGAAGATTAAAAATAATCATTTCACTCTTATTTACTTAGATTGTGGAAGTGTCTGTGTTTTCTTAAAAAGTACAATATGGCTAATGTTAATTCTAAAAGTCTGACACCATCCCTTTGTTAGGTAAGCTACCACAAGTTTCCAAGTACAGAACCTGTACTCAAAGGAAGAAAGCAGTAAGAATAAAAAAATTCAATAATCATTAGTTATGTATGTAAAAATCTATATCGATACAGTGAAAAAATACTACACAGCTATGTCAACACAAACAAGTAAAATTCTGCCACTGTATCCCTTACTGCACTGCAGCACTTTAAAAACTTTTTTTTTTTTTTTTTAACGTAGAAAACCCCTTATCTCGGTATGTGCTGTTGCCAATACGTGGTTCCCGTAGAACTGCACCTGCCGCTCAGACGCAGAGCAGGGCACCGAGCACAGCTGCAGCCTCGGGCTTTCTACTTCACACCCCTGAAAATCATCAGCCCACATTACACACAGCTGACAGGAATCTGCATCCCCAAAACAAACGCTGCTACCTTTTCCTTTCACAGCAAGTAATCGGAATGTTTGTGACAGGCAGAACAAAACCAGGTATTGCTCTGGGTGGCACAGAAGGGGAAAATTCAGCTCTTAACTAGTAAGAACCTTATTCAATAATCTATAATTAATTTTGTAAGTGTATATGATATTACAGCCAACACATCCTGTCAAGGAGCACGCGCGCCCTTTGGCACATCACACGATATAGTAATGGCCCAAATCCTCTCAGACAGCTTTAGACCTCAGGCTTCTATTGTTCAACTGCGATTTCTTTCTGACAATTTTATTCCAATAAACACCAAGCAAATTGAAATAAAAAACCTTCTTTGCTATTGGGAAAGCTACATAACCAGGAAACAATTTGTTTATGAACAAGGAAATATTTGTATTACCTGTTAAAAATAAGATGCTTAAATATAAATAGCATCAGAAATGGCTAACAGACGACTCTGTTTTATACTGCACCTGTATGAAGTTATTGGTTTTATAATTCGGGAGGTTTTTTTTGTGAAGTACTTTCAACTCTTTCTAGTAGTAACATGTGACATCAATAAAAGCTGCTCCTGGCCCTGAGAAATACAGTATTTCATAGTTTGCTACAAAAATGCCCTGCTTCCAGAGCTGCAGAGCAGTGACTTCTGCTTTTTCGACTTCTCCCTAATTTAAGAATACCTATCTCAGCCCGAGAGGTGGCTCTTTGTACAGTGAAAACAAAAAGGTGCTAAAATATTTCTCTGCAGAAGAATTCCAGTGGCGAAACAGCAAAAAGGCCTTTCCCACAGGAACAATTACTAACTAGATTCTGAGGAGTTATGAACCATTTCAGTTTAATGGTTTTTTTGGTACGTGAGAATATTTTGGAATACTGTTACTATTCCTCACAAATTGAACAAAGTATTAGAATTCTGCAAACCAGTTTTTAAAGGCAGCCTCGTACCATAAATTAAAATTGTAAAAGAAAAGAAACATAAAAGAAGGATTTACTTATTGTGGAACACCGGCTTTGGATAAATACATTTGAAAACACAGCAGGGTTTAACAGACCCCTAAAAAATTTAGCTGTTTTAGATTGATTCTGTTTGCAAACGTTCTGCTTTTCTTACCCTCTAGGAAGGTGAACTGCTTATGAAAGGCTGTGGCAACACAGTTGAAGCAAATGCTTCTGAAAGCTTTCAATAGCGTTTTTTCAATTTACAAAACGTGAAAACATCTTTCAATTAGTAAAAAAAATAGTCTAATATATAAACCTTTTTTAAAAAATTCATTTGTGAAGGAATGTCGCGTAATTACCCAGACTCATATCCATTCACTCCTCAGGTACTGGTAGCTATCTCCTCGTGACACAAACCCCTCTCTGTCAACCCACAGAAATGCATACATGGCCAGTGAGCCCAAGCAGAATAGTCATTCAGCTTTCCCCAGATTTTAACTATTATAAATTACCATTTGGACAGCATTAGAAAGAAATTGAAGCATACAAGGAATAAACTATATTTTCTTTTTATATCAAAATGTACTCTTGAAAATGTGTTTGGCACAGTGCTAATTCATATAGTTAATACTAAATATTGCAGGATACAATAAAACCCTGGAGTTAACTTGTGTTTACACCCTTTCAGGGATAAAAATAAGAAGATACCAGTTATTCAGAAGTCAGCCTATACAAACTGTATAAACAATACTTTATGTCTTGTTTTGAAAACCACTGATATAGTAAATTTTACATAAAAGACTGCAAAATAATATAAATGGATTTGAACAGATCTTTACAATAAGAAATTCAAATGGAAACAGACAAGTAACAAAGAGAAGTAAAAAAATTTATTGCAGTATTCGTTCCACCAGATTTGCTGGGGATCCCTTTTCTTGTATTACTTCAGGGTGACCTAATACATCAAAATCTACATTTACAAAAACTCCTCCTGCAGATAGGTCATAGATACTGCATGCTTTTTTTTTTTTTTTTTGCCTTTTTTTTTTCCCTTTTTTTTTCTTCAACAGAATAAATTATATATCCAGGAGATTCTGCCATTTTACAGCCTGGAAAAACAATGCTTCCCTGGAAACTGGGCTAAGCTAAAGAAAGCCATCCGCTGCTAGGTTAAACTCCAAGAACACTTTATTAAGAACATTAACAGACTAATTTCCAACATTCACTTGTTTATTTTTTTTTAAACAGAAAGTTTTTTTTTTCAAGATATAAACAATTTTTGTTAAACTATAATACAGTGGGAGTAAAAATGAACTGAGAAGTTTCTGCTGCACAACAGCGAAGGAAGCTCCCACAAAAATGTTTACCAAACATTTCCTTCTTTTTTCCCGCGTCCCAGGTTCCATTCTTACTCTTCATTTAACTGATTTTTTTTTTTTTTTTTTTTTTTTTTTGCCAGAAAGTTGGTATTTCAAGTTTTTCTGTTATTTCAATTGCTGTAAATTTGGCTGCATGTACAAATTCATTAGCTGGAAGTTCCATCCTTGGCGGCATACAGCGATCGTAAAGTCTGCACAACTTTATTAGTCAGCTTATTAGCACTCGTTAGAGCAATTTTTTTGTAAATAATGTCTGACTCTTTAATAGTGTCTACCCAAGGCACCAGTTTGCGGCCATCACGGCGCTTAGCCTCAGTCCAGGAGCCACTGTAGGAGCCTGCCATCCACTGAACACTGAAGCCATTGCTGGTTTTCTGTACTACTCTTGCAATTTGTGGTCGGTCTTTGTACTTTGGACAGCAAATAGCGATGACATCCATGACATCAACACTTTCATTCATCTGTGCTGCCAACTCCGTAGAGTCTGAATTTCGTTTTGACCTTCTCAATGACTAAAACATTGGGGGGAAAAAAGACCAAGTGTTACACAAAAGAACTTTAGTGAAATTATTGCTTTTATTGCTTTTAATCCCTTGACGCCGGGAGTTGGGATTTCCCGGCACACATTCCATTGCCGGCAATGAGACGCACCGCGACCGCCAGCGCCAAGGGGTTAACATATCCTTGTAAAACCACATACTCTTAATTTGTACCCGTGTCTTTATCTCTTATTGATATATAAAATTATATATACACATGAATCATAAAGCTACATAAAAACTTGGCAACAATAAAAAGGATAACACACAGTACATTCCAAAGGAAAATTAATAACTTTTTATACGGGATAAATCTCATTTTCTAGTTTGTTTTTTTTTTTTTATTGTCTTTTCTGTTAAACTTTCTACAAAAGTTGTATAAACGGTTAAGTAGAGAATCTCTATCTACAAAATGCTTTCTTTCATGTGGATTACATTACTTGGTGTACATTTAATATAATAGACTGACATTTATAAGCACATAAAAATCATTTTACGTAATACGCTGCGAAATACGTTGACTCCTCCTCCGCCTCACCCCTGAAGTGCCTCCTCCTCTATCCTCCCCATCACTTTCATCGTCCTCTGTCTCAGCTGCATTGTTTTTAGGGCTGCCTCCTCCAAGCAGCGAGGTAATTGCTTTGTTCCGAGCATTTGTGCTAGCTGACACCTCTCCATCTTCCTCCTCTTCATCAGGATCCAAATGTTCCATAAGGAGCTTGAACTATTAAAAAACCAGATTAGTCCACATTGTAACTTTCAAAATGGACATTTATATCACACTATATTAAATAAAAAGCAAATGGCAAGGTAAAGAAACAGGGCAGACAACGTCAGGCTTGAACAGCTTATGTTTGGTCTACAAACTCTTTACTTTCCTATCTTTTTCTAGTAGATTTGTAAAAACTTTCTTCCTGTGTTTCCAAAATAGCAAGTTTTCTCTAATTGCTATTTAAAGATTGTGTGTGTCAGGATGGGAAGTAAATACACTAGAATCTAGTCTCTGTTCCTGTGATGGAAACTGTCAGGGATAAAGTCAGCAAGTTATATGGGAGATGTATACAATATAGCTACCAGAAATTAGAAAATACTCCATAAAGATGAATATCCTTTAGTTGACATTAGTTTCCATTGTGTTTATGCTTATCAGAAGTCTTTGAAATATAGTCCTACTATATATCCTGAAAGGAAGTGGTGAGTTATCAGTCTATCGCATAAGATTCCTAGGAACTTAGCATTTCGAAATGTTCTTCCAATACATCTGCATCTATTTTCAAGTTTATACTGTGTTACCTAGTTTGAAAGGATTTCAGGTTTTCTGCAAAGCAACTTTACTTACATCTAAGTATTGTTTTACTATACTCCTCTTCACTTCTTCAGTGATCTTGGAATTAGCCATATCACTCCGCAGAAAATCCAGAGTTTGTTTCGGATGGAAATGCACTCCTGTCTTCCTGTTTATCGCTTTGTCATACACTTTTGCAGATTCAGATGGAGAGTATTTCTGAATTTTACTGTTTAAAGAAAATAAAAGGGAAAAGCTTTTAAGGAAAGTCAAAAGTAATTTCAAGGAAAAGCTTTTAAAATCTTTCTTCAGTATAAGTTATATTTTAATCATACCATACACAACAGACATCCTGGTAATAAACGAAATTATTGCTTTTTCTAAGCCAAAGTTCCATTACATTCAACTTCTCACATTCATGTTTTTAATCTTACACAAATCTATTGCTTAAACAATGAGTTACAATCAACTTTTTTAAAAAAAACCTTCCAAACTTAATCCTTACCAAAAACTCACTAGATAATAACATAGCCTATTATCTAAATATCCTTACCTATCAGAGAATCCACAGAGGTTCTTTAAATGCTGTTTCAGCATCAAAAGTAATAATATGCCTTGGGAGACATTTGCAAATTCAATTAAAGGAGCTGAATTTTCTGGTAAACATTTCATCACAGCATTTATATCATTTTCTTCATCAGAATCTGAATCAGAGTCTACTCGTTTCCGTAACCTCCGAGGCTTAGAAGCTTCCTCCTCACTTTCACTCTCACTACCACTGTTACTGTCACTCTCAGTCTCCTCATCTGATGAAGGTTTTCTTTCCTTTTTTTTGTCTTTCACCATAGACTGCAAGACAGAGAAGTTAACACACATTCCACAATTAGACTAAGTAGCATCATGTAAGTTTCTAAAAAATCTTTCCAAAATCATTACTGGCTTAACTGGCAAGAATTCCGTGAATAATGTTATTAATTTATAACTCAATATTAAGAATTAAAATTATTAATGGCAAAAAGATGCTGAAAATTGATCCAAAGCCCACATTTTTTGCAAGGTGGGTACAAAAGGAACCGAAGCAACAAGTACTCCACCGGCATTTTATTCTTAAAAGACTGCTCAGGTTCATTAGCAGTGACAGCAGAATGCAGTAGAAGGCCAAATACAATAAATCAGGAAGAAAAATCTGGTTTTCTTTCACCTGGATATAATTTCTGTGGGTCACATAGATTCCTATATGTACTTTGGTACAGACTAGTCCAAGATGGTTTTAATCCTTGTCTCTTAAAATTCTATGATGCTAATTACAGTGCTGACCTGAGAAACACTCAAGTCACCTCACAAAGTATTAATAAGAATCAGTTCTACTACTTGTAGAGCTACAGAATTTCACACGTGTGGTATTAATGCACACAGTATGATTCTTCATAAAACAGAACTTAAGATGCCTTAAGCAGGATCTCATCCTTTCTGTGCTGGGTGCACCACTGGTCCCCAGTCTGAAGAATGTACTGTTTCTTTCCAGCAGATTGAAAAGCGACTTTGGTAGGCTGAGAATTCAAAGCAGTGTACTTTCTAGGCATCAGCTCTTGACTTGTCCAGTCTGACTAGTAAGTACATTTTAGAAATGGGTTTGCTTCCTGACAGTTTGCACCTTCTACTGTTAGAGTTGTCCAAGAAACGAAGATGTTAAAGTGTTTAAGCAGCAGAGGCCTTTTTCTTACAGGGTTGTATATTGTGTAACAACAGGTACTATACCATGATTCAGGCTCTTATATGCTACCTTAAGAAAAGACATATTGTGCACTCTTTTCTTGCAATAAACAGTGTATTTAAAGTCTCTCAAGCAACACATATACAACAAATACAGCTATTTCACACCAAAATAAAATAGGCAACTGGATTTTATTATTAAAATTATACAATCAACCACAATAAACTAGTATTTCATGATGATTCTGGGTCATGTGCTTCCAGATGCATGGAATTAGTTATTATTCAGCCACATCAGGGAAAGATATAGATTTGATATTAAGATGTCAAAATTCATCATTCTTTTTTTAATAATATAAGCAGCAATGTAAGAAAATTTTTTAACTAGAGTCTACCAGATGCAGGCTAGAACAGAAAGGATTGCCCGTTTTTACCGACTGGTTACAAAGTAATGCACCTGGTCCATACCACAATAATGGTACTGTATCACTGAAAAATCAGCCAAATTACGGAGAAGCTTATGTTACCACCAAAATAAATATACTTAAATATAAATTTGCATACCTCTTTAAATGACTGCAGTAGGTTGCTACCAGAAACTGATAGTGTAATGTCTATATGATGCATTATAAACAGCGGCTCTTCCTGTGTCTGATAAGGAAAACAGGCTAGATTGTCTGCTATGTACAAGAGCATATTCACCTCTGTTTTCTGGAAGTTAGAAGAAAAACTACATGTAAATACACCTACAAACAGCTTAGATTTATACACTTATCCTGTGTTCCTAACAGTCTAGTGCAAAAAACATGATAATACATACCCCCCAAACCCACTATAAACAACATTTATATATGCAAAATTTAGTCATACCTGAAGATACATTATTTCTGATCAGTCCAAACTGGGTATAGAAAGGTACAGAACGATGCAAAAGTAACAAATGCATTCTGTTATACAGTAAGACTACGCAGGTAAATGCCTTACATTACAAAGCAAAAGAAAGTACATTAGGGAAATAAAGTTATCAATAATTATGCCATAAAACTACACTATAAAAGCAGAATTTAAGCTTGTAATGCTGTATTTTTATTTCTTTTTAAGTGAAGGAAATGTGATGCTTACTGCAGTATCATCAAAGAGGTTGAGTAAAGAAATTAGAAACGCTCGTCTGTGTTGACGGTTCCCTCGGATCATGGAGTACAGGTGTGAACACAATGCACTGGATGATTCATCATGTCTAAAACCTCTTACAGGATCCTTTGGGCAGGTATTAATTGCCTGTTGTACCTGGTAAGACATCTTCATACCAGCCACTGCTTTCATCTGTAATGAAAATGTATTTATTTTTATTTAAACCATTGCTTTCAAAGCAGTAAAACTTAGTCCTTTTAAGTGGATGCTCATCTGAAGTTTAACTTTAAAACATGCACTGATGCGATATTACCTTTTGAGTTGGCAAATGGATTAAAACCAATCATTTTTGATCAGATGGCAGAGATCAGAATGTCTTTTGAACTGCTTTCACTGTAAATTCTATTAGAAGCACATAGCTGATCTGTTTACCCACTACAGCCAGATATTCCAATTTAAACAATTTTCAAGAATACAGAACTGTTTTCATACATGAACAGATGTACATTTTATCAGATGCCTGTGCTTTATGTCATTTGTAATGAAACGAACAATTGAATCTGTATTAGTACAATAGGACTAACAAACAGAAAATGAGGGGGTTTTTGCATATATCCTGTAATTTCCAGCTGATTTTACGTACTCCAAGGCTCCTGCTCTAGTTTCAGAACAAACTAAATCTCTAGTTAGGCTGCATATCCAGCTCTCCTCATACCACCTCTGCTGCTGTTCAGCAAATTTGCCTATTCATCTATACATTGTCTTAAATCCCAGCTGCCTACATAGCAAATTTTACCTGCTGGACCTCACCTACTGGATTAGGTATCTGTTTGGATGCCACCAACACTGCAATGCTCCAACTGCAGTGGAATACAAGCAGATATGAGAAATCCCACAATGTAGTACAAACACTGAACCTAGACTGGGGCCTTCTGAAAGATGGAGAGGGTGGTGCAGCTCAATTTCAGATCTTAATCAGATCTCTTGGCACTATGTCACAACTACAGAAGTCCTCCCTTAGCCCTCAGATTTTCCTTTTGGCAAGGCCCCTCAGATCTACAGATTCCTATGTTCCTTCTGCTTAGATTACAATTCATAAAGCCTTGATGCCTTAACATTATAATACATACATAAACACTACGGAGTTCTACTTTTACAAGGTGTTCTCTTCCCTAGTCCACTGATATAGGAAATCATTGCTAAGCATTATGAAACAGCTGTCCTTACTTCTTATCAAAAAATGCTCTTAAGTACTATTCCACAAGGGAAATATTAATTAAATTAAAGGAAATTTTGGACTGGAAGAGACACTTCAAATTATTATAACCTTTCTATTTCTAAGAACTGACATCTCCAAACAGGGGAAAGAGTCAAGGTCATCTTTACAACTCCTTATAGTTATTGTTTATTTGTTACTTTATATTTTTTTTCTGCAGCTGAGGTATATTCAGGTGTTAAACCATTAGAGAACATAACAGCATTTTGTAAAACGTTAAATGAGAATTACTTACGTGAATGAACCCAGCATATTTTTTGTCTATTTCCACCAACTGCTGGTCAGCTTTATTTCGCATAGAGGGCTCTGGATCTGTGCCCATAGCAATTAAGTACGGCACACACTTGAAAAATAAATGAAATTATTATTCAGAGTCATTGTACCTCCTCTTTCTCAGTCTTTGTTCTTCTACTACAATATTGTTCTTATTATATTCTGACTACTACAGAACTTAGAATAGGAAGCTCTATGCAACTTAATACCTGACTACTTTCTGCAAGCAAATAGTACAAAATACACAAGAGACCAGCACTATAAATGATAGAAGTCGTGTGAGGTTTCAGGCAGTATTTAGTTTTCTCTCAAAGTCCAAAGTCAATTTACACTTCAAAAAATGCCATTTAAAAAAAAAGAAGCACCACCACTTATGACTGGATGTGCACAGTGGCTGCAGTATAGAAAATAATTACAAAACCATTATGTAAGCAAAGAATAATGGAGATGATAACTGAAGTTCTGACACTGACTGTGGAATTCTACAGTGTTTGGCAGAGATGGGGATTGAGGTGGAGGCAAGTGAACACATTTTCCAGGATAAAGAACCAAATTAAGAAAACAACTTGGCATACACCTAAAATCTGTTAAGAGAAATATGCTCCAGTACATGCTTTTTAGGCACTGGCTGGGCTTTTGTATATTGATCCCAAAATAGAAGATACAGCATTTGGAATCTCACTGGCTAAACAACATAAAAGAGATTTCAAAATATGCGTTCTGTAAAGGCTCCTTGCTACAACAATATAGAAATTACTGTAACGTAGCTAGAAAATAAAAATGGAAATATATGTAGCAAGTGTGAAAACCTCTGAAAACTTGAGTAACAAAAAGTCCCATCATAAAAGCCTACCATACCTGAACAGGATGGATGAGACCTTGGTTTAACGTGAGTGCAATGACATTTAGAGCAAAGTGGCGTACGCTGGACTGGGTATGAAAGAAAGCCTCAAGGACCTGTTTGAGATATAGCTGCATGATGGAACTACTCATCCCTGAGGAAATATCACCCATTTCTTTCAGGTCTTCCTGTTTTGCTACTTTTTTCCCTGTAAAAAGGACAAAAGCAATAGCACACTCACCACAGTATAATAATTTACTTTGCCATTACTTCATGCAAGCTATCTTTAAGCTTTACAGTACATACACATCTCAGCTGCCTTAAAATGGTTTATCATCTCATGAAATATAGAATAGTCTGATGGTAAATATACTCCAAAAAACTAAGAGACATGACTGTAATTAAAGCCTTGTTCCTTAATAAATGTTTCTCATTTTAAAAATTTCTTGGGTTGTATTTATTATTTTCTATCTGCAAATTAACCTTAGAGATTTGCTAAGAAGTACTACTGCCATCATTACAGCAGGTATGCATTCTGGATTGCTTCTGGGATTTATACATCTTAAAAGTAAATAATATACATAATATGAGTATATAATAGTAGAATCATAGAATCACTGAAGTTGGAAAAGACCTGTAAGATCAAGTCCAACCATCAACCCAACACCACCATGTCTCCTAAACCATGCCCTGAAGTGACACGACTACACGTTTATTGAACACCCCCAGGGATGGTTACTCAACTGCCTCTCTGCGCAGCCTGTTCCAGTGCCTGACCAGTCTGTCAGTGAAGAAATTTTTCCTGATACACTTTGGGTACAATATTACTGATCTGATAATCTTAAGTGAGTCAGTTCACATATATAATTGTGTGCAAGAAAGTTAGGTTTTGCATGCCTCATTAGCACAGAGGAAGAACTCAACACTTACAGTCTCTGTCTGCCTGCTGCATACGTGTATCTTCCTCCTGCAAGTAGGTCTGGAGGTTTTTTAAGACCTGGATTTTTAAGTTTACTGAACAGTTCTTATCTGAAAGAATGCTGTTGTACAGAGTCTTCACTTCCTGTTCGAACATTAAACTTGGGTGTTGTATAAATGCAAATCCTAAGAGTGGAAAAAAGAGGAAATATTCCATGTTATGATCATCTAGAAATTGTATTTCTGCTTTTTAAGTCTTTTTTCAAAATAAAGGTTTGAAATTTATCTCCTCCCAACAGCATAGCTTTTTCTAGTCCAAACAGTATTGCTTTTCCACATGGACCCCATTCATAGCTTATAAAGAGTTCTGTTAGCCATGGCAGTTCTATTAACGATGACTCTGTCTGATGGATAAAGATGGGGTGTCGACCCAGGGCAGCTGCACTGTGAAGAGTTATACAGGTCTGGAACATGTCCAGTGTATTGGCCTGCATCTGAATGACAAGGAGCTCTCACAAGAACAAAGGAGGAACACTACTAAGAATTACTCATTGTTTTTCTAATACATTTGGAGAAAAAACATTCTGCTGAAACTGTGAAGAATTATTCATATGGAGACAGAGCAAATGTAAAAAAATTGATAAATATCACAAGCAGTTAAAAATAAAATCTTAAAAGAAAAAAACAACAGTGAAAACAGTAAAATTTAAACCTCTTGCTGTCATTATTCATATACCTATTAAGGTCTTCTCTTGAAAATTATCTGAAGTGTTCCCAAGACTACATTCTGTTAGAAGACACACACTATAGAACTGTTTTTTAACTGAAGCCTTACCCTTGTTAAGGAACTGTTGTTCTTGGTCTGTATTTCATAAAAACTTTTTAAAATTAGTGACAGTATATACCATTTTAGATTATGTATGTACCTTTAGAAGTGCTGCTGACAAACCCTTACAGAGTATCATAAAAAAAATAGTAATGGGAACATAACATCCCAATTTAAATTATGTTTAACTACATGTTTGGGTTTTTTTAAAGACTGTTCAAGAAAAGCAGACATTAAATGTATTTTTAATGACCACAGGAAACTAAGATTCTGAATGAACACAGAGAAAGCATATGAAGAGAAAAGAAAAATGGGAAGAAAAAAATGAAAGCACATAAAATTATGCAAAAGCAACGTATAAAAATTGCTGTAACAAAAAGAAGACTTGAGTTAAAAACCTGAGTCAAGCTTTTAAAATTGGCTCCATACACACATAAAAGACAGTGTACGTAAAGGCTAAGTCCAGGGCAAGATCTCTGTGTGTCTGAGATCTCATTTCAGCCTCAAAACAAGAAACAGAGAGAAGCAGGTGAGGTGGAGGGGAAAGAGGAGAAAAAGAAAAAGGAATAATGATGGTCTTTGGAGTATGTGGTATAATT
Source organism: Phalacrocorax carbo (assembly GCF_963921805.1). Classification (NCBI taxonomy): domain Eukaryota; kingdom Metazoa; phylum Chordata; class Aves; order Suliformes; family Phalacrocoracidae; genus Phalacrocorax; species Phalacrocorax carbo. The sequence goes on along the minus strand of NC_087548.1, from coordinate 15,704,289 downwards.
GTGCACTCTGTACAGGTGTATATTGATGTTTATAACTTGACCACCTCTGAGCAAGTCCAACCCATTTCTTAAGGTTAATTTTAAAAATGAAAAGCGTGTGCATGTATGTGTAAGAACCCATAACACTTTTTTTCCTTCATGTACATAAAGGAGTCTAAAACACCAGTATTCTCAGGGAAATTCTTATTTTTCCATTCCCTTTAATCAGGGAGGAAATATTACTTGCCTTAAGAATTTGTCATAGGAGATGAAAAAGGCACTTGCTGTGTTCTTTTAAAGACTGACTTCACATCTTGGGGCTGCCCTCACACCACTTCTCTTCATACCTCTGTTTTCACTCTATTAAAGAGTCTTAAGAGTAAGCAATCAACTTGGCTGAGTAAGACACTACCTGTTAGGTTCTTACAGGTTAAGCTAAATTTACTAGGAAAATTTTATATCACCAACCTGTCTTGCAAGTACACATCTGGAAGAGAAGCATAACCATAATCATTAAGCTTACGGTTAAGCTTAATCCCTCAACAGCAGTGACACATCCCAAAGCAAAGGGAATTAAGCGTCCTTACTGAAATGACACACTAAGAATTGCTGACAGGAAAGTACACCACTTCACATGACATCTTCACCGTGTATAAATGTTGAATTAGCTTGCTAGTCCTTTTACTTCATTGCCACACACAAACATTAAATGGCTTGGAGAACTTTGCCCAATTACTAGCCTGTAAGGTGGAACTTTGCACTGTCTACAACATCTCCATACATCCAACAGCTACCCTCAAAATAGAACCGGTACTTAGATGAGGTGAATACATCACTGAAAACAGTTGTCCAAGGTTAAATTAAAATAAAGACTGATCTGCTTACAGGCAGAGGGAAAAAAAATCTGAAGAATGCCTACTGACAGCCACCCCCATTTTCCTCCCCTCCCCCAAAATGATCACAGTTCAGTCTATAATTTAGAAACATTTTTCACGAATGCAACATTCTCCACATCCATGAGCAAAGCAATCATGTCTGTACTTAGGAAGACAGCCCCTATCCCACATGCAATATTCTGTAGCGTACAATTAAATTGGACTGGGCTACAGCTAAGTGCACCTTGATGTAATGCCTAGAAAAACTCCAATTAGTCCAGAAAGCCGTAGCATCACTCCTGCAACAGAGTCAACTATAAAGCCATTAATCCTACCCAGCTGTCTGAAATGTCTTCTCATAGAATATGGAATCAGGATTCAGTCTTGGTGCTTATCATTGGAGCCCTCCCTAGCCTGAACTGAAGCAGGATATCTAAAAAACCACCTACATAGCAAAACAAAGAGGCAAATTCTTGTCCACAGTTAAACTATACAACACAAGCTCGCGTGCCTGGAAGACAACTTTCTTTAGGCTAAGCCATAATGATGAACTGAACTCTTCCCAGGCTTATCTGCCCAAACAAGATTCTCTCACAAGTACTGTTTTTGTCCTTAAGCAGAGGATGAACATGATATAAAACACTCAATGGTGGTTCATGTACTACTGCAAATCAGTGAAATAGCATACTAATCCCTTCAGATAAAGATCTATTTAAAAGTGGAATACAGCTGAAATCCCCAAACTGTAGTATCTAGACTATGACATCATCTCAATGCCTTATGAAATCTCACAGAGCACCCCCCAGCTGGTATAAACTACCAGAGTTCCCATGACTCCTGCAGAATACCTGTTCCTGCACTTAAAATGTTCAAAAATTTTCCAGGACTTTTTCTAGTTGTTCTTTAACCGTATCTTGTGGACTGAACAACAAGATTAGGAGTTACAACATACTTGCATGTGGAGAAAAAAATAACATCTCCATTACTTTGGAAATCCACTGCACTTTAAGACTTGGTCGCGCATCAAAAAGCATTCACTGTCAAAAGCATCCACTCTGCTACAGAAGTATGCAACTACCAACCCTTTGGCAACTTCTCTATAGCCAGTTCTCAAATAAAACACACAGTAAATTTTTAAACAAACTCCCTTGCAACTACACAAATACATAAATTCCTACGGATATGCATGGATTTTTACTGAGGCAGAATAATAAAAACTATTAATATTTCTTACCAAGGCCAATAATGGCTTTTGTCTGTACTTCTTCATCTGAATGCTTTGTAAAATACATCAGCAGTTCAAGTACTTTATCCTTAATGTTAACCTGAGCAAATCAAAACAAAAATAATAGCTGTTTGAGGGTGAAACAGATGTTTTTAATCTTTTCTAAAAAGAATAAATATCAAAAAGAAAAGGAGAAACACAATCTTACTGCATGGCCTTTACAAAACCACATATTTAAAAACCAAAAAGCTATATTTTATGCATTATGAAAAAAAAAACATAGCTTTGTGGGACTAGGGATAATGTGCTTTCAAATTAAAATGGAGCGTTCAATGTATCTGAGACACGGAGTAAATAGAAGTTATTTTACCTTACTGTTGCCCTTAAAATCTTCCTGATCAAAATCAAAATGCCGACACAGTGCTCCAACAGTGAAAAGTGATCTAAGGAGTGCTGGTTTATTGGCAGTAAGTATTGTACTGTTGGGATCTTCCTGGTGTTGACTTTTTAATTTTGAAAGTGCACCTATAGTAGGATAAAAGTTTTGATCACAGTGTTTATTCGTGGTGTATCCCTGAGATAAGGCTTGTAGCCAAAACCAAAAAGTGACAAGTGCATGTTGTGATTTTACTTACCATAGTATCTATTAAAACAGGCCCACACGAATTTATAGTTCTGGGTGACCTTGTTCACAACAGCCCCAAGACAGCTCACACAATGCTGAACAACCTACGAGCAAGAAAGAACAAACAAATTATATATTTAGATGTTAAAATTGAAATTTTTATGAAGTTATGTAGGAAAAAGCAATGCTGAACTAAAACTATAAATCTAATGGATGAAACGTGCTCAAACTCATTAAAATATAGCAACAACACACACAAACTCCAGTAAACCAAGTCCATTAATTTCTCAAGGCTCAAAATAATCTTGCTATTGAAGACAGACTTTGTTTAAATCAAAACCATGTATTTCACAATGTGGATGGAATCAACTGAATAGTAGCAATTAAAAGCTTACTGTCATGCCATATTTGATGATGAGTTTCATGAGGTCTTCCTCAATAGTGGCAAGAAAGGTCTCACTTGGGTGCTCCATTAGCGGCACTACAAGCTCTAAGATTTTTGCAACATTGCAGATCACCATGAAATCATTCTGGGTCTGAAACAACAGTATTTATACCATTTAACATTTCTGGCCATGTAACCTATAAGCTAAATATTATTAATAAGCACTGATAGCAAAAAGTCCCAACTCATGTAAGATACTTGGTAAAGATTTAAAAGAATATTTATAGAGTTTACCTCTGCTACTGAATTACACATTATTATGAAAGCTAGTTCTGTTTTCCACAGAACTTCTGGAAATAAAACCCCATCTGTACAAGCAGAACTTCACTGCTGTGACAGACCTGAAAACCCTTGGTCCTTGTAATGTTTTGGAGTCCTACAGTAAATCTGGGAACTCTTCCTGACGTGTGCACACTAGAGAACACACAACACTTGGAAATAGGTGTCAGCAACAAAATGAAGTTGTGTATGACTCAATGTGCCTTAAATAAAATAGGTAATAATGTGCACAAATGTAGAAATTACAATTAAAATTATTACTGGTTTGCATTATCATGACTGTATATATAATTTAAGTGAGGAATCTATGGAAAACATTTATCTATTAAAGATATACCCTGCTGGAAATCAACTTTTTCTGACAAATCAAGCTCACTAACCAGGATAGGGTAATTCCCAAATGCTACTATCAAGCTATTTAACATATTCAAGCTGACAGTGGCAATTCTACAATTCATCTCAACCTGTATTAAGTACAAAACCAATGTAACCCTCTAAATGGGTTGTAGCAAGTAAATAATCAGATAACCCTTTCCTATACTGTTTGATCAGAAGCAGCTCTAAAAGTCTGTTTTAAATGTGCCTAGAGAATGCTCCAGCACTGAACCTAGAAAATGCTAGGCTATACCTACAACCTAAGCCAATAAATAACAATTACTCTCAAGTCTGCCCAAGGCAGCTGACCTGATGTAATGGATAGCTGCCACCTTACCCATGTTCCTCCTTGAGCCATGGCTGCATGATCCTGCCCTGCTCCTTCTGCAAGATCAGGGGTTCATGACACCGTTCACTGAGTCAACTGTGCTGATCAAACTGACAGAAAGTGCCGTACTGTTTCAGAGGAGAGGGGCTGCTTAGGCAGATTTGGAAGATTCAGCATTATAGCTTTCTACCTTTTTTGTGAGCTAAACTGTCTTACAAAGGAAGAGAAAAACACTAGAGCTAGGGAAGTGAGAGGTGAAATACAGAACTGGATGGAGCAGTACATTTTTCTTCTGATGGATTCGCTGTATGTTAGAACACTCTATCTTATGGAGCCATACCTTTAGCCTTAAGATTCATATGTTAAATATTAACTACTTTTAAGACTGTGACTATAAAACAAAACAATTTTAAGATTATTTCATAGCAGTTGAAAAACTTGGTCTTAGTCCTCAAGGGAAAAAGGCAGGAGAGGTTTCAGTTTCATTTAGCTGTAAAACATGGAGGTAGAAGCTACAGAGGTTATCAACAGCACCTATTATCTTCAGAAGCTACAATGTCCATGAAATAAAAACACAATTTTAATTTTTCTTCTCCTACCTTCACTTTAATCACATATTCAAGACAGCCATCATTCCCATGCTTAATTATCTGGGGGCGAAAAAAGAGAAATTTTCTCTACTTACACTACATTTAGTGGTCAGGTATGGCTGCATGGTCATGGCATGTTTGACCATTAGCTGGGGCCTGATTTTGCTGAATAAGAACAAAGTGGTTATGCAAGCAACCAAGCGACCAGAATTCACACCTTTGTTGTCAGAATCTGCAAAAGATCAGAAAATACAGAAAGCATATTAAGTGCAAGTAATGTTTGAGCAATGAAAAACATACGGCTTAAGCATAATTTTATTCTCTCTTTCATTACATCTCTTTGAAGATCAATACAGAATATTCTTACTAGATTAAAGATGCAAACATAATAAATTAACATTTTTATGTGATCACAAAATATGTGAAAAAAACAAAGCTGCTTCAAAGACATCACTAGTTTTTAAAATACTTATTGTACGCAGAACTTTGGCTCAGCCAATGATCCCTATTACAACTGTAGAACATACTAATTCAAATAAAACTTGCCACGTTTGTTTTGGTGATCTGAAAGTTTGAACAAGTTATTTTAAAAGCAGTTCTGTTATTGTGGTTAGACAGTGAAAATTAGGGCAGCTTTATTATTATACAGTCCTAAAAAGTTCACAATGAACTTAAAGGCAATAACTCATTACCATCAGTTTTGTAAAACGAATTCTGTAACGGTAACTTTTTAAGATAGCAGTTTGAACAATGATTGTTATGGCGTCACATAAAATTCAAGGGAGTTTAGCTACTGGATCGTAAATAATATTACCTGATAAAGATTCCTCATATTTAAGAATGTGCTCAACCAAATTGTCAACAAGTTGAGTACAGGCTTTCTTCACAGGTTTATATGAGGCATCCTCTTCTGACTTCAACAGCTGTAGTGGTTGAAATGGAAAATGACTTAGTATTAAGGGTGTGTTCATTTACATTGGATACATGCCGGTTTTATAACAACTACTACAGATACACAAGGATTTTACACTACAAAAGTATTTATTTAACTTCTTCATAAAAGTTACACAGTGAATTTAAAATTAAGCGAAGTAGAAAATCAAACCAAAATGCAAGAGGAGTAAAGAAAAATTAGTCTCAATAAAAAAAAACAAAACCAAGAAGAGAAAGGTTCTACTGATTTTTGCATTGGGATGAAAGCTAACTTTGTGCTTAATGAAATAATGCAGAAAACAAAAATGCAGTTGTACTTGCCAGAAGTAACTAACGGTTAGAGGGCTTTTAAAATGCTTAGGAAATTCAAAAGGAATATTGGTTTTGACGCTAAGCAAAAATATCAAATGAAGATGAAACAGTTTTATGAACATTTTAACCAGTTAGCCTTCTTCTATATGACTTCAGGTACTGAAATTGTGTACATTAATATAATTTAATATCTAAGAAGGATTGAGACCATACTATAGCCTTTCTCCAGTGCAGGCATTAAGAGGCTCTAGTTTACTTGACTACCTATTTTCATGGCACTCCAGGCTAAAGTAAAATCAAAAGGGGCTTTTTTCACTTGAAAATTAACCAGTGCATACAAGATGTAGCGGACAACGATAACACAGATTAAGAGATATAATCAAGGCAAGCTCAATTCTTAGAAAAATCAGAGTAAAACATAATGTAGAAGTAAACTATACTCTGAAGATTCACTGCTTCTATAAACTGCATAACAAATATACTGGATGTGAAAATACACTTATCTACCATTTTAAAAAAATCTATAACACACTAGATATGTCTCATTTCAGAATTATCCTAGCTGTGGAATTCATGTTATGTCACTCATTAGTGAAGAGACCATGAAATTTAAAAACAAACAAACAAAACCTCTCCCAAAACCAAGTAGTAAAGTATTTTAAAAACAGATCATATGGAAAGACAGAAATCAATGTCAGACAAAGAAAACTGCACCAATGAAGACTAAAAAAAAGTCAGATGTCTAAAGTGCACTAACTGAATCTGTCTACTGTAAAGGACTGCTTTTATAGTCCCCCTTCTATGTGTTTTAGTACCAAAAGAAATGTTAAAATTCTAACAATGATTGTACCATGCATTCAAAATTAATTACTTACATTTTGAAGAAGCTGTTCAAACCAATCATAACCTGTATCTCTACAAGCTGCAACCTAGAAGTATTTTTGAGAATAAACTGGTTATAAAAAAGGCATCTGAGGAAAAATTACTTCATTACAGATGTCATCTTATAAGACCACTAAACATGCATAGATATATTTTCATATGCATTCAGTACAACAATTTTATATCTTTGGAGATTAGAAACTGTCCTCTGCATTTGAAAAGTAGTTCTCACCAATTAGCCTACTCCAGAATTTGTCTTCCATACAACACAAAGCCTGCACATTTTACTTGAGATTGCTGGCTGTACCATAAACCTGATTTTGGTTTTGTAGAACGTTTTGCAAAAATTAAAGTACAAATACAAGCCTGACGTACTACAAATAAACATGCGTGTGTGTATATATATCTCTCTATATTTTTATATAAATAAAGCAAGCCTTCACTGGTATCATATGTCAGGAACAGCTCAAAGGTGCTCCTAAGTAGGACTGGCAGGAGAACTGAGAGTTAAGCTGAAGTCAAATTGACTGACTTCTCAGTCTGGAAGAATGCACACTAGACTACCATTTTGTAAAAACATTGAAAAGCAGGATGAAGTTTAAACTCATAGTTGTAAGTAATGAAGCGAGTACTTTTATTTGATATTTCCATCCTGGTCTAATTGATATTAAAACACCTTCTCAGCACAGTGGCTTTACACAACACATTTTCACTACAAGTTAAAAGTATTTTACTTGACACAGATCTCGTTATTTTGGAGACATGCTATTTAATTTTCTGCTCCTAAAAACTAGATACAATTACGCGGATACTAGTTTACCGAGTGAGAACATGACCCTGTATCTGTTAAAACAGCTTATTAACCTTTCAAAATAAATGTTATCAACTGTTGGAGGAAAATTTGCTTTTAAGGACAACTTCTTTGCTAGGCTTAACAGTATGTTGCTACTAGCAATTCCTGGAAAATTTTAAATACAATACAAATTTGTTGTGTTTAACTGGACAAGTGTTTTATTCAACCTGAATATAATGTGGTTCCAGTTATCATTGCCAGCAGATTTGTGAGCATTTAAAAGTTTCCTACAGCCTGTTCCATCAGATGAATAACTCGAGCATATATCCAATGCTAGGATATATAAAAAGAAAACCATCTGACAATTAAATTACTGTATTCTAAAAAACTACAGACACTATTTCAAAGATACTAAAAACATCAAATTTTGCACATAACCTAACTAAAATTTCTTTAACATACCACATCAGTGATGTTTAGTATTTTCCTTGTCATTGCTTCTTTGTCATGGTGTGGGGTTGGAGTAAACCAGAGCTTCTGGAATGTCTCATTTACTAATTTCTGAAGGAAGAAAAATATTAGCAGAAATAAATAAAGCTTATCTTGGCACACATGCATTATCTCTAACACATCCATACAACAGATTTGTTGATGATGTGTACCATTTCATATGGAATTTTTCAACCTGAGACTGTTGTAGAAAATGTTATCATAGGCACACCCAGATGGACAATTACAAGACTTATACTGACCTCTAATAAAGTTTCATTAAAATGATTGCTGGGAACTGATGCTACAGAAAATGGAGTTACCACCTTCCTGCATTAGTTTATATTCCTCAGGAAAACACAGTACCCTCAGAAGCTGACAACTGAACACAAGGTTATGATTTCTACAGGAGAACTAGCAGCAATGGTAGGTTACTTTGGAGTTTTCAAAAGAGCTGTGACAAGGATGTGGACAGGGTGGAAGGGGTCCAGAGAAGTGCCACCAAGATGATCAAAGGACTGGGAAGCTGCCATATGAGGATAGGCTGGGAGAGCTGGGTTTGTTCAGCCTTGAGAAAAGGAGGGAGGCTCAGAGGGGATCTCATCACCATGTACCAGTACTTAAGGGGTAGCTACAAAGAAGATGGAGACTCCCTTTTTACAAGGAGTCCCATGGAGAGGACAAGGGGGAATGGACACAAGTTGCTCTTGGGGAGATTCCGATTGGACACCAGAGGGAAATTTTTCACAGTGAGGGCAGTCAACCATTGGAATAATCTCCCCAGGGAAGTGGTTGTCTCGGCCACGTTGGACAATTTTAAGATTCGGCTGGACAGGGTGGTGGGCCATCTTGTCTAGACTGTGCTCTTCCTAGAAAGGTTGGACTAGATGATCCCTGAGGTCCCTTCCAACCTAGGATTCTGTGATTCTGTGAAGGTGGGAAAGAGAGAGAAACGAAGTCTCTCTACCCAGACAAAGGAAGTAGGTTCCCTTTCAATGTTTTTGGATGGAGAAAAAAGAATGAAAGTGAACAAAATTATTCCCAAATTATAAGACATACGGTTGTAAAATTCCCTCCTCATTAATGGAAACATAAAAAATACATTGAAGATAATGCCTCATTTTTAATGATGTTGTTAGAAAGGCAAGGGGAAGGAGAATAGAGAACAAGGTCATCCTTCCCCAGCAGCACCTTGGAATCCAGCTGTTCATCTACTTCTTGATTAACAGTCTTCTCAGAAGGCCACTTGGCATTAATGTATTTCAAGTGGTAAAAAATATGTGATGCAGATTTAAAGCTGCAGATTTCAAAATCTACTGAAAGTGTGATATAAAATTATTACAGATGTGTTAATTACCCAATTAATTTAAAATTGTTTTGCCAAATCATACAAAAACATTATTGCCAGGTTTATGATTTAAGACATCATCTTAGTTTGTGCCCTTCTGCATACATACTGCACGAAGAGTAGAGTATGATCATATTAGTAACATTTATGGGGTAATAACTGATTCATTGAACATTCAGAATTAAGGCAAAATTAATTTCTATATGAGAATTTGCAAATTTGGCATATATTAATGTCAAGTACTTAATTTTCACAGAATCACAGAACCACAGAATGGATGGGGTTGTAAGGGACCTCTGGAGATCATCTCATCCAACCCCCCTGCTTGAGCAGGGACACAGGACTGTGTCCAGGTGGGTTTTGAATGTCTCCAGAGAAGGGGACTCCACAGCCTCTCTGGGCAGCCTGTTCCACTGCTCTGTCACTCTCACCTTAATTTTGGCTTAAAATTTATTTTGTTTGCAGAAATTAGCTGTATATGCCAATTTTACCTGTTAGAAAAGAGAAGTACAAGAGACAACACTTGCAAGAAGGAAAAAAAAAAAAACCTCTAGAAAAGAACTTTTAAAAATTTTCTGGTTGTCAGCCAGAACTTCAAGAAGACAGAAAAGAAAGGAAAACAAGTCAAAGAGCATTTTAGAAAGCTAAGGTATTTGCTCTCAAAAATTAGAAGTGTATAAGTCATAAATATTACAGAGGAGCAATGCAATACTTTGATTTTTTTTTTGTCAAAATATAAACACTGAAATGATGATAATTAAAATCCTGAAGGATATGTTTCATTCTACCTTAATGCCTTCTTCATCATTGACTCTTCGAATCATTTTCACACACATCTCTGTAATTTTGGGAAATGTTGGTTGTTCAATGCAGATATCCCTAAGTATCTTTATGACTCTTTTTCTGACACTGATACCAGTATCCTGTGAGGACAAAAGCATTACACTCTTAAAACAAATCAGAAATAAAAATTAATTTACATGTTATATGAATTAATATTTGAAGATCACTCAATCTGACTTGCAAAATTTATTTAGAAAGGGCAGCTAAAATATTCTGGAGCGCATTTACAGAGGAAGTAAGCATAACTTGTACCACTTTATTTGCAACAAATCTAAAGGTGCTGGCTGAATCCCCAGAATGCTGAAACGTTTCCTCCATTTATGTCCCCCCATCTAAGAGCTCATGATGTTGTATAATTCCATTTCTTAATTCAAGAGCTTACAAGCTAGATGTGATCATGCTTTAGCTACTTTTTTGGAAGACAAGATTCTCTGCAGATCTGAACTGTAATACTTCATGCCTTTAGATAAAGGTTATGCATAAGATATATTCAGCAATCTTTTCCATTTTCCCAGGCTTTGTCTAAGGAGATGGATGAGGAGGTTCCTATTACCTTATTCAAAACCTGTTGAATCTGCATGTGAGGATGAGCTGCTTTATGCACGCTCATACACACATGAAGCTCATTTCCAAAACCCTTCACAAACATGATTTATCGTGTAACTATAGCAAATGAATAGTATTTGACTAAAAACCTGACATGGATGCTAAGAGCTAGTGTTATCTCACAGTTACATTAACATTGCATTTTATCTGAACATGCAGAAAAAAACACTTTTTGTATGAATAATAAGAAGCTTTTTAAAACACGAAAAATAGCATAGAAAAGCAAAGTAGTGTTATCTTTTTTTTTCTTTTGGCTTACAAATGGCATCTTTAGATTACTATGTTGTAGATCCTTCTTCATCAACCGCACTACTGGGCTGCCCTCAAAGACCCATATCTCAGGTTTCAGAGATGTAGCAAAATTCCTCAGTTCATCTAATTTGTGCCTTAATAATGGAATCAAAAGGAATATAATCCTTGTTCTGATGTGGTACAACTTTATATATATGTTTACCTTTTGATGTAACGAAGACTTACTGGAAACAAGTGATGCCTTTTACAAGGCTGGTCTTAAATGCATGATGCTCCCCATTAAAACAATAACAAAATTTAGTCTTGGGATCATCATTCCATATTATTAAAAATACAAACTCAGTTAAAAACAATTTTTCCAGTGCCACTTATTTTATCATAAATATCACAAGTCTTCATACCAATATTCTTTCAATCAGCATGTCATAATACTGCTCAGCAAGCTGAGGACGACAGAGCACAAATCGGCCAAGCAGCTCCACAGCTGCTTCTCGTACACTAGTGGAGTTATCCATTAACCGTCCATGAACACCTCGTTGCATATCCAGCTAAAAAGAACAAACGAAACACAGATTCAAAATAAGAAATGAAGGTTTATTTTAAGCATGTCAGAAGAACATATGTGCATGACAGATATTTCTTTTTTACCCTGGCTAGAATACTGGGGTCTACAGCAACAACCTCAGATAAACACTTCATGGCTTTTGTTCGAACAGCAATTGCATTTTCACCAAGTACACGCAGAATCTAATAAGAGAACAAAAACAAAGATTCAATTGCTTTGGGAAGGTAGGAAACAATGTTTAACAGGCAAAAATGTTGCAGAGTAATATGCAGACAATTTAAGCAAATTAAGTATGCAAGTGATGTTCCATGGCCCTGAAAACCAAGCATGGATATTTACTAGGATTTGCTACATCTCCAAGACTGGTGCAAACAGGATTTACACATGGTCCGTATGTTCACTTTAAGTCCTTCTATTTTAAACTCTACATTTGTCATCCAGTTGTGGCTTCCACCATGGTTGTTGTAACAGGAAAGTTGGATTTGGGCATTATAATTTTAAGAAAGGCTCTGTGTGCAGATCAATATAAGTAACGCAACCTAAACTAGTGGTGGAGTTCAAGCATGTCACCATGCCAACATGTTAGTGCTCTTCTCCCAGAAAAAGCAAAGAAATTACACTGGTCAAACAGCAGCTTCCAAAGTGACAGTAACATGCACTGAAAGTAACTGACCAGCTGGCTTAAATTTTTAAATTTAACTAAGCTCAATTTCATGAGTGAATATTACCAAATGAGCATGCACCTTAGAGAAGCTGTGAAAACGATTTCAACATTTTGTAATTATCCTCTTTCTGTGTACACCTAATTAAAATGATTTTGTCATACACATGGACAAATGGACAAATAAAATAATGTATGTACAATATGACATATGAAATGCATGGAAGAAAAAGAAACATAATCACTTATGTCATCAATACAGAATATGAAATCACATGGTGTTATCATGGCCTGTTAAATACCTGTGCTCAGCAATGAACAGATAAGGCACACTACCGCAAAGTGTTCGGAATCAGAAACCAATTGTGTTTCACTGTACTAACTTCTGGCACAGTTTACCTGTGTCAAATAAATATCGAAGCTCTGGGCAAACGGCCTCATAGAGGCCAAGTAGCGAACAATCAAACATGCATCTTCGTAGTCCACAGTATCAGAATTCATCCTGAAACAAATTCCATGTATTAATTAGGACGTCTATCAAAAATTATTTAAAACATCAAATGCATGGCTAAAATAAATACATGGTACTGAAATATACCTTAATGTACTGAACTGAGACGGAGCAGTTCTAATGATGCTGCGAAGAAACTTTTTGCGACTTTCCGCTCTATGCATGATTTGTCCTGTGGTTTCAACATCCTTTGCATGATGAGTTCCTTCAGATGAATCCTCATCCTTCTGAGATTTAATTGCTTTCTCTGTCTCCATAGTTGTATCACGGAACCACTGAGCTATATAAAACTTCCGAGAAAACTGGAGAAATACACAGGATGCAGAGAAAACAAAAACAACAGACACAGAAAAGGAAAATTAACAGATTCGTAATGAGATTAAGTGAACTAATGTATCAACAATATTTTGGAAAACAGAAGAGTTTATGTTAGGGTGACAATTTAATTGAAGCACTAATATGCACAACTGAAAAGGATTTTATTCAGCACGTTACTGAAATTATTTTTATATACACTTGACACCAGAAAGTTGGAATTTACCACTAATGATGCATCAATTTCTGTGTTCTTATCCAGATAATCTAGCAAAGCCTTTTGCAGCTGTTGAATTTCGTCTTCTCCTCCTGAAACCTGTCAGAAGTAGAAACATAGTTATAAAAGAGAATATTGCACAGCGGTAATTATCATCTGAAAATCTGCATGTCCACATATAAAATACACTGAAGTCAGTTGCTTTGATAATTGCAGAATATTAATTTTTTAACCAATTATTTATAATCTGCACAGAGACTGAAACAAATTCAACTGTGGCTCTGAAGTCTGAAAAAAGATTAATACCTGATATAAGATATTTGTAAGAGAAATAACCAGCAGAATAAGACTTGTTTTAAAACAGACTGACTGATGTGATTGATTTTCATTCTATGATCTTGTGTGAAGACCCTCTGTCACAGAGGAAAAAAGAAGGGCTGAAATCAAACATAGCAGACTGACACAAAGTTTAACCTGTAAAAGCCACCATTAGCCATCTCAGCAATATTAAATATCATAACACTGACTTCTCAGGTGAAAGAGTGATAAAAGGCAATAAAGTAAAATAAAAATAAATATGGAACAGACAACAGTAAAAAGATAAAGGAAACATCAAAGAAATAAAAATAACTTGTCTCTTTGTAAAAATATTTGGTATAACTGTTTTCAGGGATAAAACATCCATACAGAGAAAGTGCAGCAAGTATGCTCAATCTAGGAAAGAACCTACAGAGGTCATTTACAAACACCACTGAGCTCCAGCACTGAAGAACCATGCTTTCTGAGATTCAACTAAGTTTCTATCAGTCAAAAATCTTGGGAAGAAACACACATATTGTAGAAAAATGTCCCCTATTGCTAAAGCCTATTTACAGAATAAATATTAATTTTCTGGAGAAGCACTTTTAAGATGCACAAAAAGCATTACATATGAAATACTAATCTGAAAACTAGTGCTGGAGACTATGTATCAGATTTGCAGTATCTAAACTGTATGAGGGACAGGATGCCATCCAAAGGGACATGGATAAGCTTGATAATTGGGCCTATGTCAACCTCATGAGGTTCAACAAGGCCAAGTCCAAGGTCCTGTACCTGGGTCAGGGCAACCCCCAATATCAATACAGGCTGGGTGATGAACGGATTGAGAGCAGCGCTGCGGAGGAGGAGCTGGGGGCACTGGTAGATGAAAAGCTGGACATGAGCCAACAAAGTGTGCTTGCAGCCCAGAAAGCCAACCATACCCTGGGCTGCATCTAAAGCAGCGTGGCCAGCAGGTTGAGGGAGGTGATTCTGCCCCTCTGCTCCACTCTGGTGAGACCCCACCTGCAGTGCTGCGTCCAGCTCTGGGGCCCTCAGCACAGGAAGGACATGGAGCTGTTGGAGCGGGTCCAGAGGAGGCCACAAAAATGATCTGAGGGCTGGAGCACCTCTCCTATAAGGACAGGCTGAGAGAGTTGGGTTATTCAGCCTGGAGAAGAGAAGGCTGCAGGGAGACCTTATTGCGGCCTTTCAGTACTTAAAAGGGTCCTTTAAGAAAGATGAGGACAGACATTTTAGCAGGGCCTGTAGCGACAGGACAAGGGGTAAAGGTTTTAAACTAAAGGAGCGTACATTTAGCCTAAATATAAGGAAGACATTTTTTACAATGAGGGTGGTGAAACACTGGAACAGGTTGCCCAGAGAGGTGGTCAATGCCCCATCCCTGGAAACATTCAGGGTCAGGTTGGACGGGGCTCTGAGCAACCTGATGTAGTTGAAGATGTTCCTGCTCACTGCAGGGGGGTTGGACCAGATGACCTCTAAAGCCTACTTCCAAACCAAACCATTCTATGATTCTATGTATATCCTGATCTCTCAAATAGTTCTAGCCTATCTAAATCAAACAATGATCTTGTATATGACCAGAAGACAATGTACTTTTCCCTATATACAGGTTACAGAAAATAAATCGGTACCAATGAACTTGTGCATGAGCCAGAAACTATCTTGCTCAACATCTACAAGACAGCACAAAACCAAACCCATAAACTTCAGCATTATACTGAAATATGCGGGTCCTTGCAGTTGCTAACATTACAGCAGACAAATGGATTTTTTTTTTCCCCCAAAATGAATGAGTTCAGGATTTCAAAACATGTCTACAATGCACATAATACTGGCACAGGTTTACATATACATTTGGCACCCTAATGTATGTGCAAATTGTGATTCGAAATTCAGGCCTTCAACCAATGTTAGATTCTGTGGATAACTCGCTGAATAAAAGGGCTGCTTGATGAGCCTTAACTGCCTAACTATCTTCAAACATGTAAACCCAGAACAAACAAAGAGAAACTGTGAAGCCCACAACAAATCATATTTGATATGGATAATAAAAGTAGAAGAATAATTTCTGGCTTAAAATTTTTCAGCTACAAACATTTTTCTTCAGCAATAAAACTCGTAACTCATGACCATCTTAACTTCTGTATGAACAGCACAAATTGAGAATCTTTTCACAAAGACAGCACATAATATAGCTTGCTGTCCTGCTTTCAGCTGGGATAGAGTTAAACTTCTTCGTAGCAGCTAGTATGGGGCTATGTTTTGGATTTGTGCTGGAAATGGTGGTGATAGCGTGGGGATGTTTTAGTTGTGGCTAAGTAGTGCTTACACTGGTCAAGGACTTTTTCAGCTCCCCATGCTCTGCCGGGTGCACAAGAAGCTGGGAGGGGGCACAGCTGGGACAGCTGACCCCAACGGACCAAAGGGATATTCCATACTGTATGACATCATGCTCAGTATATAAAGCTGGGGGAAGAAGAAGGAAGGGGCGGGATGTTCGGAGTGAATGTGTTTTGTCTTCCCAAGTAACTGTTACGCATGTGGTAGAGCCCTGCTTTTGTGGAGACGGCTGAACACCTGCCTGCCCATGGCAATGAGTGAACGAATTCCTCATTTTGCTTTGCTTGTGTGTGTGGCTTTTGCTTTACTTATTAAACTGTCTTTATCTCAACCCACGAGTTTCCTCGCTTTTACTCTTCTGATTTTCTCCCCCATCCCACCGGCGGGGAGTGAGCAAGCAGCTGTGTGGGGCTTGGTTGCTGACTGGGACTAAACCACAATGCTTGCAAACATCAGCAAGTGGAGAAAAGTGCAGTTAGAAGTCCACAACACAAGTGTATCAAGAGGTAAACTAATGAAAAGCATGCAAAAGTGTTCAAATCAACTTGATAATCTATGATAGATTTCTACAAAAAGAAAAAAAATCTACTGTTTAAAAAAGTCAAAACAGAATAGATTTTCTCCTAAATCTAATTCTATGGGTCATGAGTCCAAACCACATTTGAGAGAGTTATAAGCATTCATCAATCATTGGGGAATATCATGGTAATGATATCAGAGTGTAGAAGGAAATATCCAATAGAGTCTAAGTATTCAATTCAGCAAGAAAAAAAAAATCCCATTTCTGAATGGGAGTAATAATTTAAGTTTCTGATGACGACAGCTGAGTATGTCTACCAGTGGATCTTCTTATTTTCTTGCCATTTGAACAGCAAAGTGAAGTTTAGATGTCATGTACACATTTCAAAGTATTTATTTGTTCTTATGTTACAAGTCATAAACAACACACTGTCTCCTCTGACTGATGGTACTGTATAGCACACACCTTCTACAATTGGTATTGTCTAGCATCACTGATGTTAAGCTTTGTGAGTAACTGAAAAAATGCTTTTAGCACTCAGTTGTCCAGAGCAATTTTATTTTCTGCAGATGTCAATGCCTCGTAACTGCCTGATCCTGTAAAACCCCCAACAAATAGAAAAATTCAGGTCACCACTTAGATATACACCTTTTTAGAATATCTTTCAAAACTATTCAAACTTCTGGAGGTAAGGAAAGAGAAAAGGATCCTTCTAAAGTACTTCCCTATGAAATCTAATGCAGAATTTTCAGAGTCACTGCCAATAGAGGAGATTTATAACCCCTTAGCACATAGAAGTATAAATTATATTAAGCCACAGACATAACGATTTGACACTGTATGTTGTTGAGTATTCTTATCAACAAAAGTTATTGGAAGTATCAGCCTCATAAAGGAGTAGATGAATTTTCATTCTGTATTTGAATGCCTGTAAAGTGCAGAAGTTTTTCCATTAACATAAATCTGTAACAGTCATTATAAAGTACATGTAATAGATCTGTAGTCTTTTCAGGTAACTGAAAGGGAAATGAACTTGATAAAACTACTTAACTTTAGATCATTCTGAGAACAGTTAGAAGTTCAGAAAGAAATGTGTAGCATCCATAAGAAATGTGCAAGTCCACATTTTTAAAAGGACACAGGTGTGAAATTTTCTCATCATATTATGTACCGTATAGCACCCAAATGCATACACTGCTTTGATAATTGTTGCCACCCTTGCAGGTTTGGAGCAGCATTAGCAGAAATGCAAATATGCACTCTCTAATGAAAGATGTATGCAAGTTGTTTAAAAACCAAACCAAACCACCCCACCCCACTCCCCACCAAAAAAAAAAAAACCCAAACAACCAAACCAAAACAAAAAACCCCCAGGATGACCAGCTACATCACATAAAATCTAACCTAACAGGCCTAACAGTTTATATCTCTCAAGCCTATATAGGAGTGCCAGAAGCTCAGTAACCACTTTGCAATAGCAAATGCAGATGCATATGTATTTTTAAGGCCTCTTAAGATAGAATCCAACTGTTGCTCCATTATTTCCTCTGGCTTGTCACAAGAAAACTGACTTACATCTTTAAAATTTTCAAGTATTTCAATGGATACATCTCAACCCAGCTGGCACGGGATCTCTCACACACCTGTTTGAGGATTCTGGCTATAGATCCTTGATCCATTTTGCTAGTGACTGCATCTTTCCTCAGTCTTGCAGCTACAGTTCCAAGATAGTCAAGTGATGCAACTCTTAATGCCATTTCTGTAGATTTGTTACTGAACTGGTGAACCTAAGAAAACCAGAAAAAACTGTTAGAACCAAATATTTATTTATGCAACTGAGATTCTTCTCACAAGAGACTTCTCGACCTTATTAAAAATTCCACCTAACTTCCATGTCGCATAAAATTATGTAATTTTAAATTACATCACAGATACACTTGCTTTACTTAAATGTTTCTTCCTTTATTTGGTCTCTCTCTCTCCCCCTAAATATCCCTGTGAGAGTTTTTTAAAATACATATTTTCATAAAATAACCTGGACAACTAGTACAGCAGAATATCCTTTACAATAGCATAGATCTTATGCACCATAATGCAACCCTTCATTATTCACACAAGTATAAGGAACGCTACATTTTACCAGGAACAGCACCATAAAATACTCTTCCAAAAAACAGCTCAAATTACTGTGTTAATTACACTGTACTACTGAAGAACAACTCTCAAAAAGCAGGTCAACAAAAATATTCACATTCTGTAAAATACTGTAAGTAAATGCTCTTATTGGTAAAAAACCAAACCAGTTAATTGTTTTCAGGTTCTGTGCCAAAGGAATAGTCCAGAGAAAATGTTTAACATGAATAATTACACCTTTTAGTCTGACTTTACTCCAAATGAAAATCTATACTTATTAGATGCAATACAATAGCATTTTCTCATGGAAATTGTCATGGAACACTGGAAGTGGACTTCCATGAGAAACTATATGTATGATCTTTAACAAGTTCCATATGAATGACCCTCTAACCCAAATTTTATTATCTAGGTATTACACAGTAGTGATACATTTAATGCTTGCTTAGTTAATGCTTACTAAAAATAAAATAATGCCACCTTTAATGCTGTGTATGTGTCAACACTCAGGAAGCATTCTTGTATTAGTTTCAGCTGAAATAAACAAGTCTTCATTGTAATAAGAAATAAATTAATATAATAGTTAAAACCAAGAATCCCTTACCAATAGTCTTCCTAATAAGCTAAGCAGCAATTCTGCAGCTGGCCATTCTGGTTTATTGACTGTGGAAAGAAGATCTTGAATGAAGTTCTCAAACAGTGGCCTGTAATCTTCTTCCCCTTGTTTACTGCCACACCTGTTTAAAAGAAAATGCATTTTGTAAGCAAATTTAAGAGTCATTTAAGCTTTTCTTCTGACGTAAATAGAAATAATCCTATTTTTAATCAGAAAATAGTTTTATACAATTCTAAAAAAAATAGCTGAAATATTAGCAGAAAATTTTTAAGATCTTAAGATCTTAAGGATCTATAAAGAATATTGTTACAAATAACTTCAGGAGTAGGTATTTAGCATTTCAAAGTGGTTAGGTTTGTCTTAAGGTATGACAGACCTTACTTGGAGTTGGTTTCATCAACACACTAAAGAATGCAATGGTACTTACTTCTTAAGGAAAATAGAAAGGAAGTTTTGTGCTGTTCTCATGGCTGTTTCATAGGAGTTAGTAATAAGCACATCTTGATCCACCTAAAAACAAGATACATTTGTCTATTTTTTTTAGCATACACAGACATATGATTTCCAGATCAACATCATTCATGCATCAAATAATTACAGCAGACATAAAATGACAATGTTTGATTACACCATAATAAAATATTATACCTACAAACACACAAAGTCATTCCTGCACGCACACAAAAATTATGGCTTTTTAAAAACATCTTACTTTCTTGTTTGATTCCTCCTCTGAATTAGAATCTTTTTCTGCTGATGGTAAGTGCACCACACACTGAATAAGCTGCAGAACTAGGGCTGTTACCATCTGAATATACACAGGCTCTCCATCAGTGTCACTGCTGTTTAACCTGTTAATAAGAAAAGACAGCATCAACACTAAAACGAAACAAAGAAGACAAACTAAAAATGTTTGGCCCTAAATAATATCTTTCTATAATTATTAACACAGCTAGAAATCTGTGTTCTAGACATCTATCTATTTATTTGATTCTCTCTTATGCAGTGTAAGACGCGGTCTAACAAAAACTGTAATATTCTCAGGCAGCAGAGATGAACTGAAACAGACCAAAGATGGGCTATCAGAGTATCTGTGAAGTTCAGCAGCCCAAAAATCTACAGGAATATGTAATAAACACCTACAGGCTAAGGCACTTACTAATAGGCTTATTATATAACACCATATTAATTTCTAACACAACATAAAAAAAATATACCAATTACCTGGTCTGACTTCTACAAAAGTTATACCTATGGTAATCTGAGGTAGCATAACAGACTATGAAGTTCAGCATGCAAGTGTCTTAAGTGTGTCTTTACATTGGTAAGACCAGTATGAATACACTCCATGTTTCTCCCATGATAGAAGCTGAGAAATAGTATGGTGTTTTCTACCCATACACACATCAACACCACCTATTACTACCCTTACAATAGGAAAGGGTGATAATCCCTGACATCATCCTCCTCAAATTATCAAAATATTAACTGGGCACAAAACAGATTGTAGTTATTATCTTTTTGAAGTTATCTTTGACTATTTTAGAGAGGAAAGCTTTTAATACAAAATTTTGTGTAAGCTGTACCCTTCATGACTGTAGCCATGCTTAGAGAATGGACAGTTACAGAATCCTTTAACAGATCAGAATTAGGACTCTGCAGATTAACAGTGGCCTTGAGACCATGACTTCCTTCTGGTACAGGTCCTAATTCAAAGAATGTGTCTACAATTTATGCTCCTATTCATACCACCTTCCTATTTGCTAAATCTCTCTGATGTCTATAACCAAAACAGTAGGAAATACTAGGAACAAGCACTTATGTTAACATTAGTGTCACTGAATTCAACTTCAGAGTTCAGGTGTATTTCTTTTCCCGGATAGGTCCTGTTCATCCACCCTGGATTGGACAAAACATTTATTGGACAATTTGTCTGTCTCTGGGGACAAGATGTATGCAAGCAAGGAACAAAATCAACACCAACAACAAATGTTTTAGGATCATTTAAAGCATCCCAACCTCAAATTTAACTGAAATCCAGTTCAGGTCGCATTCCTTCTCAGATTGAACTTGACCCCATACTATTATTCTGAAGGTGCACTGAAATCCAGCTGAAGTGCTTAAAAGACAGTTGAAGTCAACAGAGCAGTTCCTAAATTAAACTCATTCAAAGGGATACTACATTGATTTCCTTACTGGTAAGAGTGCTCTGAGTGTGTCCTCAAAGAAATTCAGCCAGAATTAAGAAATTATGGAACTACATACAAACAGAACCAAAGAATTTTCCAACAAATCAACTCTGAATACACACTAACATTACACTCATTTACATCCTCAGTGAGACAAAAAAATATTTCAATTATTTTCATAAGCAGGCACAAATATGATGGCATAAGGAAGAGTGATTATTACAAGACATTTGTCAGGCAGTACTGTTCGCATTGTTTTGAAATATCAACCTCTAAAAAAGTGCAGCTTGTGGAGTCATAGATTTTTAAAGAAATAGTTAATATTGAAGCCTAAAACCCTACATCTACAAAACTGTAAATACTATTGTCTGCAAGTTAACAATCTATGCCAAAAATTACCTGAAGTTTCTCAAACTCCTCTTGCTAGTTGGTAGTCTTGCAAGAGATGTGAAAATTTCTTCTAGTATTAACTGCCTATGTTTTTCATACCTGGAGAACACCTATTTAACAGTTACAGGAATGATAGAAAATTATTTATTGTTACATAAAATACCGCTTGTTAAATATATTGTTAAAAATTATATATAGAAACATACACTTTACATGACAAATAAATTATAATTAATGCACATCTTGTTTTTAATACATTGTTTTTTCGAAGCAAGCATTTCTTTATAAAATACATAAAAACTTTTTCAAATATAGATTTTTAAAAATCTTCAAATAACATAAATGTGCAATGGCTCTTAAAAATACTTTATGCTTTAAAAATTCCTGTCAATGATAGAATATACTCTGTAGGGAAGTCAAACAGTGTAACACTAAGCTTTCTGACTCCAGTACAGAGCAAAACTCTGTGGTAACAAATTACACGAACACAGGTATGGCTGGAGAGCACATCTAAGAAACCAGTTTTACTTCATATCCTGAGCTTTAATGTTTGCCTGACATGACATACTCTTTCAATTTACAGGGTCAAGATTGTAGAGTTTGACTCTCCTTTTGTTTAGGCAGAATACTGGAGTATATCATCATTACAAAGATGGAAAACTCCCACTTGAACAGGCACATCTGTGTTGCACCGCGTTTTTCCTGAAATAATATTCTATCTGCCCCATAAATTTTTCACATAGCCACCTCTTCTGAGGAACATAATTTCTTCTATTACATAGAAGTTTCCTACTAGTTCTATACCTTATTTCATTGCATAAATTCAAATCTTAGAATAGGAAATAAGGAAAACCACATTGCTAAGATTTCTTAAGACAAGAAAGGACAGGTAAGAGGAAGGGGTTTGTGTTTACACTTTAAACAACATAACCAAAATTCCTTGCTTAAGTGGGATATTTTTTCTTATACAGTACTCTGCAAATAGGGGCAGCTTGGGCAGATTCAATACTACTTCTGGATTACGATACCAAAGCGTAAAAACATGCAAGAATAAAATCAGTTTTAAACTCCAGTTCTCTACCAGAGAGAAAATACAGCCTATGTAAATGTTCTAACAACTCTCAGAAGTACAGGAACATGAAACTGCAAATTAAGATGTACTTACTGCAGTCACTAATTTGATGGCACATAACTGTAGTTCACTGACATTTTCTACAAAGAAAGGTGTTATTCCCATAGACGATACCTATCGATGGAAAGAAATTATTGTAATTATGTTTGACAAACAAACTGCTATTTATGTAGTTTCACAGGTAGGTTATTCATTCAGGAGGTAAGATATTCAATAAGATTAATTACTTCATATTATTTGCAAATAAAGTTATTAAAGGATATTAGAGAACAAGACTTATGAGGAGTGGCTGAAGGAACTGGGGCTGTTTAGTCTGGAGAAAAGGAGGCTGAGGCGAGACCTTATTGCTCTCTACAACTACAAGAAAGGAGGTTGTAAGGAGGTAGGTGTCAGTCTCTTCTCCCAGGTAACAGGTAACAGGATGAGTAATAGGACAAGAGGAAACAGCCTCAAGTTGCACAAGGGGAGGTGTAGATTGGATGTCAGGAACAATTTCTTCACTGAAAGGGTTGTCAAGCATTGGAACAGGCTGCCCAGCAAAGTGGTTGAGTCACCATCCCTAAAGGTATTTAGAAGATGTGTAGATGCGGTGCTTAGGGACATGATGGATCTGGCAGTTTAATGGTTGGACTCAATGATCTTAAGGGTCTTTTCCAACCTGAATGATTCTACGACTCTATATTTGACTACAACCAGGTTAAACTCTTCTTAAGTGTACAAGAAAAGCCATTTAAGATTTGAACAGAAAATGCTCTTCTGCAGGTTACCTATTTTGATGTTAATAATTCAAAAGTTTGTACTGGTTTCGTACTTCATGTCACTGAGACAATCATCCTTGACATTCTCTCTGGGAAAAGAACAAACATTCTCAGACAGAAATTTTTGTAATAAAACTTACCTGAAGAATAGTTGTATCAGTAAGAAGCTGTATCTCTAGTAACTCTGACAAGCTGCTGACAATGTCACAAACTTTGTTATACAACATCACTATAACTCTTTGCTTGTGGGTGGAACACTTGGCACGTTTTGCTTTTGAACTTAAAACACCACCTAGAAAATAAAAAATATCTTCATTAATTGTTTCAATGTTTCACATCAAGTATTATAAAGATAATCTTCCTCAAAAAGTGTCCCCCAAACAAATGCATAACTACAGCTCTGTAAAAGCAATTGCTTACAGAAGAAAAGCTATTTAACAGCATCAGCTGGAAAGCAAGAATTTCACATTATACTGATTTTTCATAACTGCTCTAATTTCTAGACACTAGATTTTTAAAAATATTCTTGAGGTTGGACACCCGCATTTAAAGGTATGTACATGACAACAAAATGCTAAATGCTAAATAGTTTTCACTGAAATAAAAAAAATTACTTATTCCTATATACAACTACACACAGAAGCTGAACTTCAGATAAATACTAAATACTTTATTTACATTGACATTATTGCAGTAAACCAAGATGATGTATGACTAAGTTATTCAGAAGACGCATTTCATTCATTGTCTTTTTACTCTACATTTCATTATCCTCAAACTAACACAAAGCATTAATTCAGGTTGCTGTATGTAATATGGAAGAACTATCAATTTAACACTTGCACAGAAAAATCTTATTCCAGAAAGTCATATCATTTGCATCATCACACAGTAGATTATGTTCTGATATTTTTTAATGTGGAAAGATTTTTTTAAAAATTTCTTAGCATACTAACCACCATGAGGATCCAATCTATACACAGGATCATACTGAGGATAAAGAGTGTTCTGTAAATGAAATTTTGTGTATTGAATAACTCTTTCTATTACATCCTCAATATATACAGCTTTAGGCATATTTGGTGATGTCATAATATTGATGGCAGTAAGACAAGCATCAGCAGATTTTGTCACTCTTTCCATAATAAGATCTCTCCATAACCTCTCCTCATCTTCAGTGTCATTGTTCTGTAACAGGCAAGAAAAAAAAGGAGAGTTTGAGAACAAGAAGTAAAATTTTTATTATTTCCAAGTAAAAGATAGCAACCTTACCTTAATATACTTACATACACGTAAGTATAAAATGTTGCATTTCCTTTTTGATACAAAAATAGTTTGTTTTAGAAATCAACTGTTTGTTTTACTAGCAACATGTTTGCAATATGTCTCCCTAAGTTACAAGTCTTCAAAGTCTCACTGTATTCTTTTGCTAGAACACAAAGAATCTTTCTGAGTATCATTTGGAAGCACTATGAGGGAAGATTGCCACATACTCTACTTAAGACTGATGCACTTTAAGCAAAATCTACACTCATTCATCTACTGCTTTCTTCAGTGGCCTATGCACACCAGTTGCTGCTTTGATCAATCTAATTTTTGCCACTAGAGGGAATTCTTACACAAAAAGACTGTTACAAGTCACATGAAACTTAAGTACATGACTTTGCTTCATAGGCCAACCCATCTACTATCAATGGGTTTAAAACATGCCTTATCAAATATGTCTATTTAGATTTACTATAGGGTACAGAATCTCTGTATTTCTGTGTTTGTACAAGTTACAAAACCAAACCTACATGAGGTTAGTTATGATGACCCAGCACTCTTAAATATTGTAATAAAATTATCTCTGGTACAGCCATAACCTACAGAGAAAAAGAATCTTTCCTGCCTGTATGACATTGTAATTCAACACTTCCGTCTTTCCTTGTAAAAAATGAGCACATTGGTAAAATCATATTAACTTTCTCCCTTTTGGGTAAGAATCTAAAACAGTATCACAGTGCATTATATATATGATATATATATTTGTAAAATCAACAGAAATCTGCAAATCAGGAGATCCCTGTAAAGTTCTTGCACAGAATGGCTTTAAGTAATTTGTTCCTTACACAAATGAGTCTTTAAAAAATTCCAAGTAGTTTTAAGTATTTCCTTTTTTTTTCTCTCATTAACCTTGGAAATAAAAAGAATATGGAAGTGCACTCTGCCTCTGAAAAATATCCTGACACAGAGGTAGTATATCTTCATTGCACTGTAAAAGAAGTAAGCTCACTCCTTAGCAGAAGCTTTCTTTGCCATAATGATTTGAGTCAAGTTTAATCGGTTTTAAGAAAAAAACCCTAAAATTGTTTTGGCTAAAGGTTGCTTCTTTTTTAAATCAAAGCTTTGTCTCTGATTTGCAATCATTGGACAATTTCATTAACTGCTTAATAATCTTGAGTTTTATTACAAAAAGCTAAAAGAAAAATATAACTTTGAAAGCTTTAGCATAAAGACTTAATCACACTGAAGTAGAACAGGTAAACCAGCACCTTCTTTTCACTTATTTTTCATATTGCTGAAGACATTCAGAACCATACACTGAAACTTCGAAACCCCTACAAACTACCTAGATGAAAGCATTTAGGTACAAATAGTATGTCTCTGGTTTTCATTTGCAAGATCAAATTCTTCCTTTCCAATATAAATAATAACTCTCCACATCTGCAGATCAAGCGGGTTTTTCCCATAAAACTCAAGAACTCTATTCTTGCTAGAATATTGACTAGAAAGTGTAGAAGTATCATGTATCAGCCTTACAAAAGCTTCAAATCCCCATGTACTTTTAGGTATATCAGTAAAGAAACCCTAAAATCTTAAGCTTCCTAATAATTCTGTTTATGCTAACAACTTTTAACTTTGCAGCATAAGAACAGAACTAAACAAAGTGCTTCCTCCTTTCTTAATGCTTAGGAGAAGAATATGCTCTACATGAAAGCTGTAGTACTTCTTTCATGGTGTAAGGGATGTTTTATGGACACATAGCAAAGTAGCAAAGAAATGTCCAAGAGTGCAAATTCCACCAGTTACCATGAATATTTTATGAAGAAACTATAACATTGAAACAAAAGAAAACTCAGTTACTCCCAATACACCTGTTTGTTATTACTACTATAATTTTGTACCGAAAAAATATAATCAATTGAATTTTACTTCAAATCTTAAAATTTGGCAATCTCAATCACATTGTATCAGAAATTCCTTTCACACACATTCACAGTATTTGAAACGATCTCTAACTAGGACTCAAGTGAAGAAACTCTGTTCTACACAATGCTGTGAAATTACATAATTTGAAACTCACATGGTTAAGTAATGTAGAAAGCTTTGATCCATCTTGAATATTCTTCTCCAAAATATTCAGGACTTTTACTGTTTTATCTGTTGAGAGCTAAAACAAGAAGAGAAACACATCAAACAACTGCAGGAGCATAAAGGCTTCCAACACTGGAAAGAATGTCTATAGATGATGGATAGAGCTTGTTATATAATTTGAAACATTTAAATTGTAAGCAATTTGAGATAAGGATCGGATCTTGATTTCTGTGGTTTCTGACACAGCATGACTGACAATGGTGATAATATAACTAAACTAGGTGAAACATATTCTGAGATTGCAATCAAATGGCATTTTCAATCAACAAAATCCATAGAAATGGATTTAAAATTGCATATCTGTCACTAATGTTGTATAGTTATATACTTTTGCTTCTAGAAACAGCAATTTACCAAATCTGAGTACCAATCGAAAATTCTAACTGGCCATATAGAGCTTTATTAGTAGAAAATCCAAATTCCATGAACAAGCAGAAATAAAATAGCCTGATACTTGAGTGATAATAAAAAAGAAATGTATTGTTAATATTAGTGTTAACTTTGAAGAACTAGCATGTTGAAAAAAGTAACTTAAACTCACTTACTGATCTTCTACAGAATTATGATTACAAAATTTGTAGAATATGTGTAGAACTTGAGGAGAGTCAGTTTCACTCATCCAGAGACTACTGACACTAACCTTTAGAAGCAATAAAATTCTGATTTTATGTACCCATGTATGTATGAATGTGTGAAAAATAGGAAAAAGAGGTTAAGGGTGAGAACTATCAGGAAAGAGAAACACTCGGGCTGACAATATGCTTCAACAGACGGTAGGAAGATTGAAGAAAAGTCCAGGAAGAACATCTAAACTTTGGATTACAGAAAACCCTTCAGAATAACTTTTACAAGTGGTTTTACAGACACTACATAAACATTTTAAGTGGTCACGAACAGGCAGAGTAAGAGTTTAACATAAGACTGCCAAAAAGCCAAGACTTCCAAGAAGATAAGGAAAGCAAGAACATTGTTTCTAGAGGTATAACACCAATAGTCTGCACCAACAAAAAGTTCCTTTGAACTGAAGTCGGGAAGAATATAGCAAAGAAACCACAATATGCAGTCAACAGAAAATGAATCTTATTATCACCTGGGGTGTTAAATCTTCTAAGTTTGAAAGGCCTTTTTGGAGAGATGTAGGAAACAGGCAGTTCAGTGTGATACTGGCTGGACATCATACATTTACATTGCACTGATAGCATGTATTAGAAAGGGTGGATTTTTTTACTTTGCCAGAGGGTTCTGATTTACTGATTTACTGTGGCTGTAAGGAGCAATGCCTATACGTTAATGTGCTTTTGTGAAAGTAGATTATTTTACATTTACTGCTCAGGCATGGGTATTACAAATTGGAATATAGCCAGCACTGACCGTTCAACAAAAATGTCTCAGCTTCAGAGACAGTAACGGTTAAGATGTGGTAACTTTTTAACCACTTCAGCTAAGTCAGCAGAAGCATAACTGTTTACAGTATTTGTCACATGCACACCTGAAGAGAGTAGAATGTTATAACAGGGGACATAAGTTTTTGTACGTTTATCAAAATTATATGTTAAAAAAGAGTTAACTACTATAAAGATGTACCTTGTCCATAATGCCCATTGCCTTGATTTTTGCAGATTCGCTACCCAGCTCACTAAGCTGATGTTTTCCCAGTAGCAATTCCTGTGGAATCTCATCATCATCACCTTTAAAAAAAATTTAAAAATTAACAGTCATATTTCTAATTAGACTTCAAGAAAATCTATATTTTACAGCCAATATGAAAATGCTAACTGAAAAAAAGAACTGATTTTCCAAGGAGCTAGCATCTAGTAGTTCCATGTAATGAAAACTGATGCTGACAACTTTTGGTTCTATTAAAACAACAATTACTTTTTAAATATGACTGTTTCTGAAACACCATTTAAGAGCCTAACATGAGCAACCATTTCTGAAAGGCATAAACTAAAAATTTTTAATATAGCAAAACGCATTTATTGCAGCTTTTGTGCCACCACCCTCATTTCAGTAAAGCAAATCTTAAATTACTGTAGTTTTAATTCTAAAGTTCAAATCTGTGGGAGGGCAATAGATTAAAAACACATATTAAATTAAGTACCTTGGGACACACTGTCCCTTAATCTTATTTATCGTTACAAAAAACCCATGATGTTGCCACATACAGAAAGAACCAATGACTTCACATTTAAGTCCAAGGTTATATATATTATTGGTTTAAAAACTGTAATGTTTTGTTTACTGTGCTCCTCCCCTTGTTCTACTCTACAAAGATGGTAGGAAAACAATTAACAAATACTCTCTTATTCATTTCAATAGAAAGTCACCTTGGTCAACATGAACTACCTCCTCAGACACTTATGCTAAGCTGGCTGGTTTTCCACTGAAATGGATAAGGAGCAAATAGTGATTCAGTGCCTCAGCTATAAATGCATAAGGACTGTGCTGCTTGAATTGCTTGAATGGCTTGAATTGCTTGAATCAAGCTCTGTTGGGTCAAAGGCCACAATAGATGCAGATCTATGTGCCTCAGTCATGACTAGCAAGAGAATCATCTTATGTTAGTATTGTTTACAAACATATGTTTGACGGAAGACAACATCCTAACAACATGCCAGAGAGGTATCCTTTTCACTCCAGGGGACTACTATTTGTCTCATTATGATTTATGCCCCTTTTGGACTCTGCAGGAAGAAGGAAGGACAATCTTCTTCCTGCAGCAGCAAGTGAAATTGGAAAGATAAAGGCCACCGCTCGAGGTGGAAGCCATATAAATGCAGTATGCCCTAGCATATATCACAGGCAATTAAGTCATCAGGAAGGAAGTTTGAAAATACTGAGATACAAAGTTTTTTGTTTCTTGTGTTTCTAATTGGGGAAAGCATTTTGAAAATTTCTGAGATATTACCAAAAGCTGTAAAATCCATGTCTTCCAAGTTTTCCAAGATATTCTCTATAGAAGCAGTAAACCTTTTGAAACTTGAAGAATCCATCATTTCTGGTGAAAAAAGAAATTTATTAATTATTTTATATACAAAACAAAATACAAACTGTAAAAAATACCTTCTTCTAAAATGTTTCTAAATACTTCTAAAATTACCTTCAGGTGTTAGTTTAGGTTCATAAGCTTTCCTCTTCCTTTGTTTTTCTTTTTTCTTCATTTTTCTAGCCACTAATTAAGAGAATAAAGAATGAAACAAATACTTTCTCAAAAATGAAATAAAGGATTATTTCAATTTCTTATGCTTGTATTCAAATCTGCAGTTAAAGATGTTTATTTTAAAATGTTTAACATATCCATTAAAAATGCACTAGTATTATCAAGTAAAATAAAATTTAAAAAATTATCAGTTACCCTCACTGAGGCTAGGGGGAGGAGAATAATCATCCATATCAGAGTCATCGGGACTGCGATTGCGGTAACGGCCACTACCAGAAGTCCTCCTTCCTTCATGATAATGACCACTCCTCCTGTGGTCACTAGAACTTCTTCTGTCATGTTCTTCATACTCCCAAGCTTCATCTCTATCCTTTTTATGTCTTTTACGAGAGGCTGGAAGTGAAATGCATTTTCATTATATGTACAAAATTCTACTTTTAATAGCTCAAAATTAAAAATTTTTAAATACTTAAAAGACATGTAGATGTGGTGCTTAAGGACCTGGTTTAGTGGTGGACTTGGCAGTGTAGGTTTATAGTTGGACTTCATGATCTTAAAGGTCTTTTCCAACCTAAATGATTCTTTGATTCCTAAGCTAAGCACTGTTGTGTAGCTGTTCTGTAAAACATGTGAACACTCTAAAACTATTATATAAAATTCTGTTATGGCATTATTCTAACAATTTCTTTTGAATTACATGAAAACTATGCCTGAAACTGGCAAAGACACCAGCAAACGTGTAAAAATACAAATCTACAGGGCATTTGTCCTTTTAGGCAAAGTAAGGGAAGTGGAACAAATAAATGTCATCCTTTCAGAAGAGAATAGGGAGATAATTTCTTCAGTTACCTAAATCGTGACTATTACTGGGTGTCCATGTTCCAATTCAGTGATTCCTTTGCCCATCTAACAGAGCAAGTTCCAATGAGACTTGGAAATCTAGTTGCTGAAAGATATTCTGTTTTCCCAAGACAACTAAAATTTTGTCTTGGTATTTATTGCAGGAAATTCAGTGTAAAGGAGAAAGCTGGAATCAAAATTCTGGGCCAGACAGCAACTCAGTAGCACAGACAGTTATCATACCTAGTGTTCAGTCAGGACCAAAAATCTCAGCAGAAGTGTATGTTGAAGAAACTGGGATAAATGTTCTATATAGAAACAGATTTGGTGGAAATAAAGTGGGAGAGAGGAATGGAGAGTTCTCTGTTATTTTCAAAGAAAGTTTTGTGTGTCTTTAAGGGGTGCTAAGATGAAATAGAAAAAGGATATGGAGCAGGAGGTAGCTTTATCCATGAAACCAGCCAATTCTCCATTATCTAATGTAACAGGATAACTGGGCTAGCAAAGAGATGTCTGACAGAGACTGTGCTGTGAAGATCAAAACAGTGCCAACACATCACATTCTAGACTAGCAGAATTTATGCTTGTGAACCTGCATACAAAAGCCCTGACATCTGTGTGTCTCTACCAATGTCTCCTGAAGTTTAGAGAGGTATGACTGTATATAGGGTTGTTTCTGACCAAAACTGCTCCAAACATTTATACAGAACTTGAACTGAACTGACAAGTTCTTCCCACAACCCCAGTTCATTGAGAAGCATATGAAACATACCAGGATACAGTCACACCTCATATACCAATAATCAGCCTGAGCTCAGAATTAATAATAATAATAGTAGAAAAAAAAAAACCCAAAACATTAACCCTGAGGCAATACTAATGCTCTGCACTGTACCCTTGAGGGCTCCCACTTCTGAAAATGTAGTACAAAACTTCTGCAAAGAGGTGGTCCAAGTCTTTAAGGGACTAACTCAGTTCAGGCTTTCAGCTCCACTGCTTCTGGATCAGACTTGCTTCTGGAGGCAGTACAGTGATGTTCATGATGTCTGAGCTACTAATGCTGTCTAAATAGTTGAGAGTTAACTGCGACTGAAGAAATGGAGGGCCATCTTGGATACCTGGAGTGAGCTTATTGGTGAAGAAAGTGTTTTACGGGAAAGGACTTCACATATCTTAACTGTTTCTTTTCCCGCTATGAGACAGTATTTCTTGGAGGCAGATGACATCTGCCTCCACAGTTTACAAATTATCAGTATCAATTTAAGGTCTGTAGGATGAATTCTAACCCCAGCTACATCTCTGTGAGAAAAGTAACTTCCAATATTGCTTTCCAGCAGAATTTTAAATTGACCAGTTTATCAATGCTGCATGACAAAACAGAACATGCTACAGTTGTCCTGGCTCTGCAAAGCAAACAAGATGAACACGGGAACACCTATTCACAATTACTGCTATAAAAACTTTATTTTGAAGTAGACAAAATTGATAAAAAAATTAAGTATTAATACTATTTGAAGAGTTATTTTTCATTTTATACAGAAATAAAGACTATTTGGAATATAAATACCAGTTTTCTTCCTGAATTCTTCCAAACATTTATGCAATAACACATTTAGCACTTATTGTATGTATATGATTTAATAAATTTTTAATTTCTCATAATTTAGTTTAATGTAATGCCCCTTCTTAATGAGATACTTAAATTTCTATAACAATCACTCTTTCCTATTTTTAAAGTTCCATTTTAGGCAACCAAAAGAATTCTGAAATACATATTTGCAACAATACAAATCATACTTGTCACAAATCTTTCATTATCTTGATCCTCTATCTCATTTTAATTCAATTCAGTTCTACAGTATCCTTTGAGAAATATCTTATTTTTAAACCAGATGTCCTCACTGAACTGTTTAGAATGATGGCCAGATCTCAAGTGGAAATAATGAACCTTAGAATCCCTTAAAGCATACTGTGAAACCTTTCCTTAATTTACTTTACTTTGTATTTAAGAATTTCAACAGTCGCTGTGCCCAATAGGTAGATTAAGGTATGTGAAATTCTTGACAATCTCTCCATTCCCAACCAACTTAAATAATTTTGCTTCACTTATTTATTTATTTCACTGTTCCAGATTATTAACATCATAAACACGTGATATGAAATAGTAAGCAGAGAATAGAGAATCCTGAATGAAGCAAATCATCATTAATCCTTTGCTATAATCAAGAATGATTACAAATTACCTCATGATCTCATACTCACACTCAAAAGAGCATTCTTCAGTCATAATTAAAAGGAAACACAAACAAACAAAAGGACATTATTTTCTGTTTCTTTGATAAAGATCAGAGGTATCGCTATTATAATTTTTATGTGTACGTGTGCATAAGCACTGCGTGTCTGTTGGATGAGAACTTGAAACATACTAAAATGCAGAACAAATAAGTCTCTCTTTTGGACCCTAAGAAAGAGTACAATGCAAAACATTGTGTTTTACAGAAGTTCAATAAGATATTTATACAAGCAGAGGTGGAAAGAGTCTAAACTTGGGAAAAAATCATTATAAGCAAGTGCCTTCTCAGGTTAGCAGCAATAGACACTTCTCCTGTAGCCCTGCATGGTAACGCAGCTAAGATGTTAACTCAGACTGAACTGATTCACTCTGTTAATAGAGTTTCTTTCCGGTGTTGGCTAACTGAACTACCATAGAAACAAACTAACCATACTCTTATTAACAAGTAGGAAACCCCTTCGAACTTAGAGGCAAATAACAATTTTCTGACACTAAGGAACTTCATCCAGTTGCACAACAAAGTTCTAACTACAAGCTTCCTCTCTTCTTTTGAAAACAGTTAATTCAAGAACACCATCATCAGCAAATGGCATTTTGAGAAGCCGTCAAAAGCAACTCTAGTTTTTTGAGGCATATGCCAGAGAAATAATAGAAGAAAAAATATTCTAAGAAGCTTCTGGGCAGCACAATTCTCGGTTTATCATGTCAGAAAAATTCAAGAGGCAATCCTTCACTTTTCTTATCAATAAAACTAAGACTAACTTAAAATTTATTTACTGAAATTTTTCTCTGCATACCTTTGTATGCAAGTTTTCTGTGCTGCTTTAGAGGATATTTTCCTTAATCCAATTGACTAAAAATTGACCCAAATTAGGCAGCTGTTTCCTGTAAGGTAATTAGGAAAAGAAATTTAACAACAAGCTGCTTTTTCATCTGGAATGACAAATGGAAATCAAGTAATTTTAAGAGAAAAAACTGATTCTTGGCCAAGCAGTTGTGAGGACAGCAAACTTGTTTTTGTACGTTTTAGGGTAGCCAACTTAAAAAAAAAAAAAAAAAAAAAAAAAAGAGCATCTTTTGTAAAAGCAAAATATTAGCTTTCTTTAACAGTAGGAACAGAACAATGTACTACTTACATTCAAAAGCTTCTTCACTGTCATTGTCTTCGTCAGAACTGATTTCAGCATATTTTGGTTTCTCATTAACTGTGCTACGCTTGCGTTTGTTCATTTTCACACGTTCACAAAGTGGCATGGTGGATTCAATTTCTGCCAGGAGCTCAGGAGGCAACTCCTTTAACACTGACTGATCTATGCTACCTATTAACGGAGAGTAAGAAGAGCAAATGTGAACCTGAAGATAAAAATAAGGGCCCAACACTAGAGTCCTTTCTCAGGAACCGCTTACAGTATATCCACTAATGATACCACAGTTGATACCTGGATGTACTTGTCAGCCCTTTTAAAAGTTGCATTTATTGTTAACACTACAATTAGAAATCACCATAATAAACTGCATACACATCTCCTTCAATAAAATATTTTGTCAGGCATATAAATATAAACAAATTCAAACTGGTGAATATCCTTTGTGAAAACATATATCCCTTCTCTATTTCCACAAAATTTAGACTTATTTCAGTTCATCCTCTGAATTTAACAGGTTTAACAGTGTTGGTAAATTAAGGATTCTTTGTGCCTTATAACAGTTCTGTTTATTTTCATTCATATTATTTAGTGTACACATGAGAGTAATCTTGCCTCTTCAAGTAAGTAGGGGCAATCTGTGGCAGAACCTCTGGGGTCTTATCCCTAAAGACAGGCCAAATCATTGACAAACCAACCTCTGCCTCAGATTTTTTCTTACCTCCCACTAGTAATTTTGTAATGCAACCCAAATTTTTGCTTGATCTTGTTACACAGCAAAGTCGAAAGATTTTTATTTAACATCAGCAAACAGCTAGCTGGACCACATCAGGTTTCTTTTCCACAGAGGTAGATAGTAAGACACCATCACACCATTCTCATCATATTTTGAAACTATGATTAGACCCACATGCAGTCAGAATGAAGGAGATTTGCAGTGAAAAATTTTTATGACTGACACAAGGAAACCAAATTAATTCAAAAGTATTTCTTGGGATTTTGCTTATTTGATGTCTTAATTTATCAAAGAACCTATTGCACATATTTATCAGACTAAACTGTCAACCTTTTGCCAACAGCAGAACAAACATCTTTGTCATGCGCGCCTCCCTCTCTCCTTCCCAAGGCATACTATATCATTCAGAAAGGATACCACCTGTCAGTTGCTACAAACATACCCCCCTCCAAAAATCATCATCTGGATGATAATTCACTTTTTAACTGCATTCACTACATCACTAACACAACTTGCTAAAATTTATTTCCATTTTTACGCTAATATCCTATCCTCTAATCCAAAGCAGTCTTTCTCTTTTTTTTTCCTTTCCCTGGAATTAGAATTAGAAAAGAATTTCAAACAACAATTTTTTTAAGAAGTATCATGTATTACTGATTTCACATGTATCTACATCCATTAAAATTGCCTACAAGGAATGAAACTAATGATCAGAAAATTATTTTTCTATAATTCTCAAGTAAGGTCAGCAAGTAATCTCATTTAAGTGCATTTTTAAAAAAGATTTAACTTAAAATACTGGGGTTTTTGGACTGAGGTAGGGAAATGTCTGTAAAGTAAAACTCATAGCAAAAACTGTCCCTGCTTCCCCCTTGCTGTGGTCACTCTTACTTATTTCTGTTAAGTTGCCATCCTTAGTTAGTCACCAGAGTTACCTAAATTCTCAGTATTGTTTCAAAAATGCTAGAAAACATTTCACAGTGTGGTTGACCATGTTGCTGTGACATGATTATTCTTTGCAGGCTTGGCAGTTGCTTGAAGACAGGCAGAAGTTTGCCAGCACGGACAAATCAGTTCCTCTGTGTGTACCACCAGCTGACTGGATGACAGCCAGGTTCAATCTGGATGCTGCATAGCTGAGCACCTGAGCAGTCCTGTCCCCACACTCATACTTCATGTCTTTTTGTACACCTATACAGTGCCTGAAGAGACTTAGCTTACATCCAGTCCCAGACTACAGGAAAATTCACACACACAAGTTTTAAGACAATTTCCACAGATGAAATCACTAGAAGGCCTCAGATCCTGGTTCTCTAACATGTATTCTCAATTTTATGCACTGCTGATAATTTCATTGAAATCAGCAGGACTACACACATACAAAAAGCTTACAGTAAATCTGGCTAAACAAAGACATTGCAAAAGCCAGGTACAAGTAAAGGAACAAAAGTTGCATTAAATCCCCAAACAACAAACAAAAACCACAGGCTACTACTCTCCATCTAGGCAAGTATACCTTCTAGGAATACCTCCTCTTGCCTTTCTTATTGATTTTGTTCCCGGGGCAGAACACTACTCAATCTTTAAAAGTGATATCAAATACTATAGTATTAATTAAAAATCAATAAAAGATAAAAATACGAACAGTTTAAATATTTGGAAAAAAACCCTATTTCCTTCTCAAAAGTTCCAAGTTTTCTATGTTCTCCACTGCTAAATTCAACTAATTCTTGAATTGCACTCTCCCTATTACAGATATTACAGGTGACAGTATAAACCTAACCTTTTTTCTTTTGCTAGAAATATGTAAAGCTTTCTTTTTTCAAGAAGGGAACAGCAGAAAAGAGAACAAATAGAATTATTGTAAAGTCCTCTATAAGCTGTCTTTAAAGTCTCTGTTTCTGTCACAATGTTCCCTGGAACAAGTCTGCTGCATGGCCAGTTTCCCTAACTGCTAAGGATTATAGATAACCAAACCTAAAAAGAGTTTTAGTCACGCAATAAAAAGGACTTAAGCATGACTGCATATGTATCTACTCTTCTCGTATACATGGAAAAGGACTGCCCATACTTTCTGAAGAAATGCAAGGGTATTATATACTGTGGGTCTCCAGTCAAGTGTGTGTTAATACTTATTTTCTTCTATTATTTATGTTATTTTAAGTCAGGGGAACCCAATCTTCACTAGAAACTTTTACTAAACTCCTTCTTTTATACCTCCATATTTTATAACAAAGGTACTGTTTATTTGTTCAGGGTAGTAAAGATATACTTAAGAGAACCCAGTTCACCATAAGAATCCAGTCACAAGGGAACAAACATTAGCTTATAAAACCCATGCTAACGCTTTTTAAGTTTATGGGACACTTTTCAAAAACAATTACAAGAACATACAACATGAACCCCTTTGAAAGTATCTACAAAACATATACAAAGATTGCCTTCATTTTTACAATTTCTTTGATAAGTTTGCTAAGAGCTGGTACCTACTTTTGTATTTCACTTTAATCAGTTACTTTTGCCTCCAGTTTGCATGGCTTTTAAAATAGTTAAGGAGAAAGTAACTTTACTATAAAGTTACTCCACAAGTTAATAAGAATGCCCCAGTAAATTAGCTTTCTAAAGAACTGTCCTCATCAACAGAATAACTCAATTTTTTGCAATGTGTGCGATCAGTGCATACAATATGTCTGAAACAGGCTATGGGCAACAGTGTTCTTCAGACAGCACCTACATGTACTCTCAAAGCTGCTGCAAGTATTAAACAAAAAAAAAAGGAAGAAAAGTACCATAATATCAAAATTTTTGTTTTACTGTAAAGAACAGCAAGCTAACGAACTCCACGCTAATGAAACTAATGGGCAAGTCACAGAGTAGCTGTAAGAACAATTAATCTCAAAGAACTGCATGCATGAACAGCCACTTCTTCAGTGCTTCTCCAAACATATGCAAGGCTGTCCGTGACTTACATACTAGTTGCTTGTTCAAGGAAGAACAAATTCTTGGTTTCATTTGATTGCCATTACCAAAAGGTTTCTTAGAAGAGGTATTCAAGAATCTTCAGCTGTTTCTGAATATCCACTGATCAAGATAGTTGTTTTCTCACCAAGCAATTATTGACAAAATATAATAGTTGAAGATCAGCCAGAGAATCTTAGCTAAAAATTAATTAGTCTGTAAGCCTCTTCCCATATTCTATTTTAATCTGGGAAACTTTTTCAAAGGGTTTTGCAATGTATAGTAGAAAGATTTCTACAAACATCTAGTGGATGTGGTATTTACTTCTTTATGTATGGCTTAAGGAAAGAATGGAAAGGCACAGATCTGATTCAAAGTTCAGCATCACTTTTTCTTCTAACTTGATGGGTAGCTTCAAGTTCGTAGAACAGCCTTTAACTTTAGCTAGTATTTACACATATCTATCTTTAGAAGGATCCAAAATCACTTTGTCTTGAAATTGCAAGTCAAATAGATAACCCTGATCCAGGCAGATAAAAGCCTTCAAGAAAGGTTGAACATCAGGAAAAAAAGGTAACATCATTATGGACTTTTACTGGATCCATTCAATACGGACAGCATGATTATTTTTTGACACAACCAGTGTGTTCATATTTAGTTTCAACTGGCTTGATATAACAACTTCAATAGCTATGTTGAAGCTTTAAGCCAGGGGAGAAGGGGATCATGCTTGCTGATGCTTAGGTGAGTTTTCCAGGATCAGAGAGGCCGTTCCTGCCATAAAATCAAAACCAACATTAAAAAACTCTTCTTATCTTCTCAGTAATGATTTATCTTTGCTCTCCAAACTATGGAAAACAGATGTATAGCTTGCATTTTGGTGCAATCTCCTATGAACTAACAAGCCATCATGTTTCAAATACCACTAGAAACCTAAACTCCAAATTGCTACTTCCATAACTATAAAAGACAGTTAATACAGTGGAAGGAATCCATATCAGTTTGCTTATATGGTTACTTTTAAAATACTTCTGACACTGAAATGGCCTGTTTGCACATACATCTGTTGTAGCAGATGAAGAAGTGCTTAAAGAGAAGCTGTCCCTGAAGTTCATTTCAAAACTGAGGTTTACGTTAACAAAGTCTTTTGCATGAATTAGACTCCCCTAAATATTTTATTTTCCATTTATGTGTGCTAATAGCTTATAATACGCAAAACTGCACTTAATCCAATTTCATATTTGTAAACTCCCTATATATCTTGTATTTTAAAGTGCAACTTTCTCCAACTATCAAGACATTATATAAAAGAACACAGAACAGACTAAGAGGGAATGTTGCCAGTTGTTTCGGGTAAGGATATGAATCTCAGCATTCAGAAATTGAAGTTTAAGCACTTCCCACATTCTCAAAATTCAAAACTAATGAATTGCTAAGCACCCTCATTTTGACATTAAAAATAAAACCCTACAGATTGCAGTCCAATTTTGCCCTCCTCTTGATCCTTTTTTGCACCAGACGACATTACACCTGCTGCTGGACTCCTCTTATTGTGCTGATGACTAGCATACCCAGCCTTGCTGTTATTCGACAGAGACTAAGTTCACCTTCCTTACATGTCTACCCTGAGCATCTGATAGAGGATGTTCCTCCCTTATATATCACCAGCTTACTACCTAATTTTATCAAGTAATTTTGGGTCACTGCTATAACTACACTGGTAAAACCTCCTATGTCAGACATACATGCAGGAAGGAAAGCAATTTCTTTCTGCATTAGTTCAAAAAACCTTCAAACGCTGTGCTAAATCAAATAAAATGGACTGTTACTCCATAACAGGAGTGCTGCCTTCTCGATGGATAGCCATGTCATAGTAACTACAACAGCACAGACTCGCAGCTTAATTCTACTACAACTACTCATGCAGATAATGTTCTACTTTAGATAAAGAACTAAAAGAAAAATGAGACAATAAAGGTACTTCCCTACTTTATAAAGATGTTTGGAAAATAAACACCCTTTTAAAATTTTTAAGTACTGTTACACTACAGCATTTGGGCACTACAGTGCAAAGGGCCACATGACTACCTGTGACTGATGAACAGCTTACTGGTTAAAGCTGAAAATTTTTGTCTCTCTGTGTGTGCAAATTTAATGATATCCTTTCCATCAGGCTCTCCTTTAACATGCTCCAGTATATTCTTTATATGGCGGACTGAGTCTCTGGTGATCAGAGTCCCTTGCCCACCAACTTCCCACTCCTCCAAATAATTCTGTGCCCTGGCGAGTTTCAAGAACAGAGGGGAAACACAGGGAAATCACAATTCTTTTCTCAAAAAGGATTTTAAGGTATGAGAAAGGCACATCTGCTTATCAGACAGAAGTTCCACTTTTATCTCAACACCATATCATCAGCTGGAAAACACACCATCAAATGAATACTTGTGAAAAAAATCTGAGAAGTAGTG
This sequence comes from Phalacrocorax carbo, assembly GCF_963921805.1. Taxonomy (NCBI): domain Eukaryota; kingdom Metazoa; phylum Chordata; class Aves; order Suliformes; family Phalacrocoracidae; genus Phalacrocorax; species Phalacrocorax carbo. Next base: position 15,663,419 of record NC_087548.1, on the reverse strand, counting down.
CATTTACTCCCGTGGCTTTCCTGTCCCATTCTCTACCTTAAAGTTTATGGAAGGATATTCAACTATTACCTATAAAGAGCATACGACCCTCTATTGAGCCCCTTACTCTCACCTTTTGACTACATCCATGACAGGATAACTCCTGAGCTCAGCTCACACCCACACCCCACCCCCTCTCCCCAACAGAAGGAGGATAGAAGACTGAGATGCTCTCACCACAACCCAAGGGACTGCGCCCACAGGATTCCCTGCTGCATTGAATCTGGCAGGAAGAAAAGCAGTAGTGTTGGGAAGAAGTACATCCTGTATCATTCCACAGAACCTGCTTGAACACATCTTTTGAAATAATTTTTCCTCATCTGCCCCAATACTGGCACAAAGGGAAGGCTCCTGGCCTTGGGCTAAACAAAATAAGAGGTTCAGACTCCCTGCTTATACTCTAGTTCTTAGCTCTGGCCTTGAAAAATGGCACCCAGTCAGGTTGGTGGGTCAGAGAAGAATCTGCGAACACAATACTTCCATGATACAATAAAGGTCTTAATTGCCCACAGCTGAGCAGCATGGATTCAAAAATAATTTTACAATAGTACAAAATACTCCCAGAAGCAAGAATAATTTCTGGATGGAGTGAAGAGGTTTCCAAAGAGCACCCTGAAAGATCCCAGCAGAGAGCAGGGAATATACCCAACATGGACTCTCTGAAGATGCCAAGAGAACTCCCATTTACATTGGCCTCAATGACTTCCTCAAGCTAACCGATTGCTGCAGCAACTATAGCCACAAGTTACTGTATTTCTTATGGGTATTCACTGGTTTTTTGTCTTTATAAAAATTGGTAAAAGGAGGCTACAGCAGTCTACTTTTGCAAGATACTTCACAAAAATTCTAGCAGTACTCAGAGTGAAATGGAGCAAGATTGGCAACTGAAATAAATGCAGTGCTGCACAAAACCCCTTACATTTATGAATCAGTGTCAGGGGATTGCTTTTGGATTTTGCTGTCATCACTTTTGAACATACGCATTTTAATTTAAGCCAACTCAATTTATTGTATTAAAAGTTAAGGTGTTTTGTACAGTTGCAAAACACAGCATGTGATTTTCTGTTACTATTAATGTTTGGAATCTGAAGTTTATGACTGATGCATTTTCCCAGCCACGTGTTCTGATTAATTTAAAAACTGAGCCATGGGGCCTTATCTAAGAAAAAGACCTTAATTAAATAAAATTAATTTTTCTTCTCATAAAAGAAAAACTTCTATATAAGCAATATAATACAAGCAAGATCTTTGCAGAGAATAAGCAAAACAAATGCCATGATCTACATCTGATCTGTGACTACAGGCACATCTGCTTTTTCCTCACTCTATCATGGAAACATTCTCAGCCTTAATCATTGAAAATGACATGAAGCTACTTTTGTTTTGCTTCTTCAAAATAACTTAATTACATACGCAACAACAACAAAAGATTGCTGATGTTTTTGCGTTTATTTTAAAATACTACAGGAAAGCGGCTCAGAAGATAATTAAACAGTATATATATTTAAGAAACCTATATTCGATGCAAACAGTCCAGTAATTTAAAGAACAAAAAAAGGTCTCATCCTCTTCTGTTCATTAGTAATGTTCCCATGAAGCAAAAGTAAATTCCAAATTTCAAGTACACAGTTTAAATTTTCTTACACAAAAAGTCACCTGGAAATGCCAAGCAACAGAAAAATTAATTTAGCAGGAGCCAATGTGAGGTTTTCCCCTATTAGTATTTTGCCAAATTTACCCTTTGTTTAGAAAAAAATTAAAACAAAAAATTTTGAGCACATATTCCTACACATAAGCCAAGAAATAACATCCATTCTTAGACACATGAACAGGTCTGCATTACATATTGTAACTGATGTCAGACAAATTGCTAGCCCATATTTTTACATATTGCAATGCATTGTTGCAAAAATTATTTATGCAAAATATCTTTTAGTGATTCCCAAAAACTAGAGGAACCTGATCAAGATCCATGTCCACCAACCCAAGGCCGTTTCAGACTTTCACCAAATTGCTCCGACAAATTAGGTCATAAATTTCTATCACTTACATGAGCCAAAGTAATTTCTTAAAAATGAACTAATCAAACAATGCGCTCCTGAATCTGCAAACAGACAAGGCATCATATTTTGGATGAACCAAAGTACAATGAAACTAGTGGGTTTGGTCAATTTGGTCAAGTTTATTGTGGCTGCTAAGGACTAGGTGTGGAACACACACAGTTCACTTTTACTACCCTGAGAAAACTTAAGAACAACTATGAGAGCAAGAATTGAATATTTACCTAAGTGGCAACGACTAAAGTAGGAAATAACTACAGCAGCCTCCAGGCAAAGCACTGTGCTGAAAACGTCTCCTACTGTACTGGTAATAGATCAATACAAGAAAGGACTCCACTGTTTAACAGCTGAATTCCTGCTGCCTACCAATACCAGTATATCCAACATCTGCTTCTGAAAAACTAGCACCAAAAATGAGGGCCCCAGAGAGTATGTACAATGCCCATACAAATCCCAACATACCTTCTGGGATAGGATGGATACACCATATCTAAAAAATCCCTGCAGGTAGGAATGATCCATTCCAGTGCAAAGCATGCTAGAGAAATTAGATCTTCCTAGACTAGTGGATTTAACAGGTTATAAATGGTTTGGTTTTGGCTTTTGACTAAACACTGCTTGGAATATTTTTTGAACTGTAAAACTGTTCAATCCAGAAAGGAGGAAAAAATTAATCAGGGCTAAATTGGCAAGGTGTATATTAAAATGGATCCTCTGCAAGCCCAACATATTTTTAAATACTTCTAATGCCATGAGGGACAGCCAGCTCCTCTTCTAATCTAGTTAAGTTGAAAAAAGGTAGTCACTGGTATCTCAGAAAAGAGTAAAAACAGGAAGACTGTAGAATTATGAAAGTGATTTTTTTTTTCTAAAATTCCAGTTAAATTTAGAGTTTAAGAGAAGCTTGAAAGACTTCAGCTGAGAAGAACCATTATAAACTTCTTGCTGTAAACCATGAAATATATCCTTTTTTCTCTGAAATGTGGCATAATTTTCTGCAGAACTTCAGAGAAAGTTATGACATGCTTGACCCACTGGGCAGTGCATGCACATCCAAGATGCTTAGTGGGTTATGATTCTGGCCTTCCCACATGCAAATGCAGTTGCTACCAGGAACTTCAAGACAGTGATTTCAAATTTCGTATTTGTGACATTATGGACTTTCACAACAGCGATCTTTATAAAAGCACAATCTGCAGTAAGCAAGCTGAGTTGCAGCCTTTTCCTTTCCAAAGGGAGTATAGTTTTACTCCACTTATCTCTCTGCAGCACAGCTGCTTGCCCCACTGATTTCAGTGAGTAGAACAGTGTATCTGTTTCAGCATCAAGAGGTTGTTATTCTGGAAATAAATTTGAGTGAACTCTAAAATCTGCTTGACATGTTAATATCCATAACTTATTTTCCTTAAAGGTTTGCTAATTTTATCCTTACAGAAGTCCTGTCCATGAAGGATTTAAACAAATGCTTGAAATTGATACTCCCTTTTCGTCCAGTTTTCAGCTGTACCAGAATGTATTCATGAGTAGTTCTGCTGTGCTAACTAGAAGTCTGTGAGAGGCATCACAAGTTGGCTCACTGAGCCAACACAATCTGGATGCAGCTTTTCATCCTGGAATACTCCCTTTCTTGTCACTCCTACCCAGAAGATGAGCACCTCAGTGATCACTCTGCTTCACAAGTGAGGTTATTTCCAGCAGTGCTAGAACTCAAAAGATAGACCATCATGTTACACAAACGCCAAATTATAGTTACCATAGGCTCTGAAAAAGTCACATGGAATAAAACCAAAAGAAACAACACCCCACCCCCCCCAAAGAAACCCCAACACACAAGCACAGAACACAGAAAAATCTAGAAGCATTGTTGTAACTCTACAACATGAAGATGATTAAACAGTAAATTTTTTAGTTGATCCTGTAAGAAGACAATATTTAGGAAGACTTCTAGTGAGCAACAAACCCCTGTATTTAAAGTTCTGTGCTGTACAGATAATGAAATTCTGTAACAAACTACACAGTGAAGGAGTAGCAGGCAGATCAGGTTTTGGGTTGGGTGTTTTTTTTTGGTTTTTGGTTGGTTGGTTAGGTTTTTTTAAAACATCAAACTCTTTTTGTGTGACATTGGAAGACTCAAAAGGTGTTTCTGCTCAAGTCTTAAACATGTATTCATTTGTCCTAGAACTAAAACTTGCATTACCTATATGGCAATCCTTCAAACTTTATAAATCGACTCAGACATCTCTTTACACAGACGGAGTTTCTCTCATTACTTATATCTGTTTCATACTTTAACAAAAGAAAATTTGTCTTGTTAGGAATGCAGTAACTGTAAAACTGTTAACAGCTCCCATCCCAACACAGCTGATCAGCATAGCTCTAAGAAGCAGAAGAGAAGGTATTCGCAGAACCTCTGGAAATTAAGGATAGCAAAGATGGCCTCCTCATTGCAAGCACAAACTCAAAGGGAAAGGTTTTGTGGATCCCGCCAACAACATACATTTGCATTAAAACCAGGATAAAAGGCATTCACAGATGTTAAAACCGGAAGAAAAAAGTGTTACAACTCATTCTGAACTGGATGTAACAGGCCACAAAATTACACCATAAGACCCCTTAACAAAAATACTACGAAAAACATTGCTGTAACTTTCCTCTGAGCTAGAGTGAATCTTTCAGAAAAATGCTCAAAGATCAGGAGAGAGAGGAAAAAGTTGCATCTTCCTTGTAAATGCCAAAAGGGACTGTTGGGATGATTCAATATTAACAGTCGTGTACAACAGCTATCCTTCACATTCATATATTTCAAACCTGTCTATAAAATTTGATTAAAATGTTACTTTGTCTTTCTGCACTACAATGCAAGGCTTTATCCACATGCACAATAAACGTGTGGTTTTCAAATTTAAAATTTACTGAAACAATGTAAAAAGTTGTACAGACTTGCAGTTTGCAAAGCATTAATTTTAGCTTAAGTCAGTTTTACTGAGTTTTATAGGGATGGCATTAGTCCCTTAAGACAGAAGGACTATATAAATGGCGTTTTGAACTAGATGAACTAACCCTATTTTAAACTGGAGCTCAGATAAACCACAGCAATGATGTTGTACATGACAAAGCCAGCAGAAGATATTTTCTTGGGGAGGGATGGATGAGAAAGTAAAATCAAAGGACAAGAAATACAAGGAAGTAAAATCAAGAAAGATAAAGCAAAACATACTAAGCTACATGGAATAAGATGGGTGTGAGAAGTGGAATAATGATGCTACAAGGCAACACTAGAAAAGATTTGCTACAATCTGTTAAGAAATACAGGATGAACTACATAAAGAATGTTTATGAAAATTACACTTAGTGTATGAAAATGTCGATCTCTAAAAATGGCACAGAGTAAAACAGTGAACACTATTGCTCTCAACTGGAGTGAGGACATTGTGGCAATGGCATGAGTATTTTCTATATCAGTCCATTATTGACAAATATACTTTGGCTTATGAAGAGATACCTTAATAAATTATGAACCTTTTGAAACATTGGAGTTGACCTAGTTATTCAGCCTAATATATCCTAGGAAGTAAGTTACCAGGAAGCTGGGGGGGGGGGGGGGGGGGGGGGGGGGGGGGAGGTAAAACTAAACTACGTATGAAAAATCTGAAGTTCAGAGACACTTTTCCCAAAATCTGCCTGGCTGAATGCTCAAAACTAGATTTGTAGGAGATACATAGTTACAACATTATTCTTTCCACAAAACCTATTTCTGGAATTGTTCTAAGAACCTTATTCTGAATACAACAGCAAAAAGACAGATATCAGATTCAATCATTTTCTTTCCCTGGAAAATATGTCCCAAGTTATTTGAGAGTATGTAAGAAATATATGACTTCAGAAAACAAAAAACACAGAAACATTGCAGAAAAGTTACAAAGCTGACTTTAAAATTAATCTGTTGCTCATGTGTGACACAGCTTCTAGAGTCACGCCAATCAGACAGAAGTCATCAAAACATTTACACATTACTCAAACATTGTCTATAAATAACCACATACAATACAAACTACAAAAAAAGTACTTCAGAAACATTTTAGAAAGCATACATGCACTATATATGGCTCTGAAGGATCTAACAATAACATAGAATTGTGTGAACTCAAAATCTATCCTTCTGAGACTGCAGCTTAGTTCCATCAGAAAGTTTTCAGTATTCCCTACCAAGAACATAAAGGTTTAATCTGAAATCTTTAGATTAAACTGACAACAAAGATATCATAATGTCGAACTCCAATTTTGCCTGTTCCGAACCTCAAAAAGGTACAAAGGAAATATTCATTTTTCTAGGATAAAGAGAAAATACTTAACAAGGAAGCTATTATTTTCCAAATAAGTAATACACTTCCTGAATTATTAAGTCTTTAAGAATTAATGCAAACAGGTTAGTAGATAGAGAACAGATGTAGCATAATAAATTCATTACACAGATATCACCTCTGTACCCGTATACATAAACATAGTTATACATTCACAAAGATTATTTCTATACCATTTCTTATCAGATCAACTACAGAAGAAAATATTTTAATCTCGAATTCATGATATGCCAGGAACTACATTCATAAATTATTCCTGCACATGGCTGAAATCCTCTCCCCCGCCACTTGATTGGTCTATTTTGAGACATGACAACTCTATAAACATAACTATGTAAGATATTTAAATGCTTTAAATGCTAAACATTAAAAAAGAAAGGAACCCTGACCAGTTAGTGACATCAGTTTCACAATGTGAAATGATCTACTTCAGTCTGAAACCAAACAAGCCAAAATTAGAGCACCAAAAAGAAAAGCAATCATATAAAAAATTGTTATATCTGTAGAAGAGACGATCAACCAAATATGAAACCTACAAGCTGTTCTGAGTTATCTCCTGTGGGTATTACTAAGTTGAAATTGCCAGCCAATTGTTTACCAGTTCCTTTCCTCTTTCTGCATGCAATGGTCCCTACAAACAATGATGTCTGAATTCTCCCAAAGACAGAACCTTTTTGTAAGCTTACTGTCACACATCTTCAAGTGTGAAGCCTCCCCAGCAGACTTGTATTTATAGTGTAAAGGAGGCAGACAGGACTTTGTAACTGTGTTCTTATTGCATCATGTCAAAACATGCCTCAGAAAACCACATTTCAGTCCCAATTAAAAATGGAAAAGAATCTTAAGGCTTCTATACAAAGCACCACCACTCTGACTACACTGACTTAGTTACAGTAGTTCAAGCCCCTTATACAGACACACTTAAACCAGTTTAAATCATACATACAGCAGTTGCGTTTCACTGGATAAATTACCAGGTTAAACTAATGTAGCTGAAGTACAGCTTAAGACCATTTATGTGTTCTCACTTTATTTGCACTGGAGTAAACAAATCATTTCAGGTACATCACAGCAGGATTTCCAATAACAAGCAGTCCATGGACGAGTTTCACTTTGTTCCCCAAAATCACCATATAAGCAAGCATATAAGGTGACTATCAAATGTTTGCGTTTAATTTCTAACCACAAAAGTAGCAAATCTAAAAGAACAGGAGTGTAAAAGATATAATGCAATTATATTAAAACAAAAAAAAATCTTACCTTTATTAGATTTGGATGACTTGTTCTTGTTAGGTTTAAAACAAGAGCCCCTTGATTTATCTTCTCTATCTTTAATAAATTTCTGCACATCATCCAAAGAAAGCTTTTGAAGGACAACTACAGGCTTAGCTCCTTTATTTAGATCTTCAACTAGCCCAATCTTCTCTACTTTATCCTTCTGTTCACCTCTAAATTCACTTTTCCTTGACTCCTGAGTAACATTGCCATCCTTATCACGCTTGATTTTTGGAATGACAAAATGTTTCAGTGCACCAGATCTTGCCCCCAGCAAATAACTGGGAAACTCTGCTTTATTGTCAGCATGTGCTTTATTACTATCTACTTTACTCTTATTACCATCTGTCCTTCGTTCTTCCTTGCTGTTGGGTGATTTAAAACCAGTTTTATCAGGTCTTGATTTACTAGAATCTCCTTTACCTTCCTGTTTAATACGAGGGCTGTCAGGTCTTGATTTCTGATCTCCAGGAGAAAACCTTTCCCTTGATTCACCAGACTCATGCCTATGTTTCCTTTCAAACTTCTCAGGTTTTGAACCATCAGATTTAATACCATGCTTAGAATCATGTTCATTTTTGTTTGAGGATCTCAAATATTCAGGCCTTCTAATCTTGGATGGGTCTCCTCTGTATCTCTCTGACTCCCCCCTGTCCTCAGATCTTTGTTTAAGGCTATCATGGTCACGCCTCGGTGTATCAGAAACTGAGCGCCCATCAGGCCTTTGTTTTGTTGGATCAGATCTACTTTCAGGTTTTACCCTTGAAGGATCGGATTTCACATCTAGTTTATGCCTAGATATTTCAATTTTCTTATCTGACAATGGTTTACTGGAGTCCCTCCTATTATCGTGTCTATGTTTTGGCGTTTCGGGCCTGCCTTCACTCTTCTGTTTTGGCGTTTCGGGCCTGCCTTCACTCTTCTGCTTTGGTGTTTCAGGCCTGCCTTCACTCTTCTGCTTTGGTGTTTCAGGCCTCTGCCTTATGTCCTGTTTGCCATTATTTTGTTTTCCCTCATTTTGTTTCATCTCCATTTGCCTGCTCTCATTTTGTTTTGATTCTGTCTGTCTGTTCTCATTCTGTTTCACTTCCATTTGTCTGCTTTCATGCTTGCTTTCATGTTTAGCTTCTAACTGTTTGTTTTCATTGTGTTTACTTTCCAACCTTCTGCTCTCATTCTGCTGAAATTCCATTTGCCTGTTTTCATTTTGTTGGATATCCGTCTTTTGACCCTCAAAGTCTGACTTTTTCCTAAAAATCTCAGGATGGTTTTCGTGTTTAAATTTAAGAACTCCAGCAGTGTCTTCCTGGGGAACACACACAAACCCATCATTATACTGCTTAATTTCTTCAGGTTTTCTGATGGTGTCCAAATCCTGAGTTACTGTTGCCTGAGAGTCCGCTCTTCCTGCTTGCTGCAGATCAATACTAACCATCAATGCTGGTCTTGCCCCATTTCCTGCAGAACCTGTCTCCTGAGAAGCTGCTCTATTTCCTCCAGTAGCACCTCCAGCCTCCTGTGGTTTGTTTTCCTGTTTTCGCTTCTTTAGAGGCTTATCTGCAAGTTAAAAGAGAAAAATCAAATTATATACATAGACTGGTAAATGTCCAAGCAAGAATGTCCATTCCCCTCTGCTCCCGCCAATTAATCCTCCTCAGCATGTATGTGTACACACAAGAAAATCCATTTAATTTAAAAGCAAGAATAGAACTCCTCTAGCTAATACTTTTTAATGTATTCAGACTATCACTCATTGTCAGCCTACCACAGGTGTCAATCCTTAAAAAAAGCCACCCTCTAAACATATGAAACCAAAGTCCCTGTAAAATATCCATGAAAACCATCTAATAAAGCAGCTGCAATACATGAAGACCAACAAAACATTTAAAAAAAACCAACCCAAAACTAATCAATTATGCTTGAAGCAAAAGTCTACAAAGACAAAGTTAAGGTGCACCTCCACAACTACTCTTTGAGGAATACTACTCTGGTAGATTCTCTTCTGCAGATTCAGCCTGCTTCATTATACATGAACTAAGCAAGGATCTGCAGAGATTAAGACAGAGGTTCTCCCTAATTTGTTCAGCTGGACTTCACACATATTTTAGGTAGGGAACACACAAACAATGCACAAAAATTATTAAAACAGCTCCAACACTCCATGCTTCTCTTTGAAGCTAAGCAGTATAGCAAGAGTTGGAGTCTATACCATAGCACATTCATATTAGGTGGGGGGCCACTACACATTTAAAAGCTTAAGTATTTTCTCTTTGCAACCATAATGCTTTTTCTGGATGAAATAAAAAGTGCAGTGATAATTTTATGTAGTGTCAAGATCTTGCCTCTGCAATAAGCCTTTGAGTTTATACGAAAAAATCATTAAGAGTAGAATACAGAAAAATAAAGTGAGCCAACCACACACCCTGTCATTTGGCATAATTCATAGAAATGAAAAGCACATTAAAATATCCAAAACAGTATGTTCTATTAGTTTAAACTACAACCTATTTATATTACCAACATAGTACTCTAATCTAAAATTAATTTCTGCCAGGAAAACCAAATGCCTTACCTGCACTATGGCTTATATTCTCATTTCTCAACTATCATTTCATTGCATAATTTGTCAAAAAAACCCTATAACTTTCTCTGTAATCAGCGAATATTACTAAGTCTAAGAAATTACTAAACATAGATTGGCAATTCTGTTGTAGATCTATTGTCAAAATGTCTAGACCACAAATGCGACGTCAGACAAGTAACTTATTTTGTGCCTAGATTTGTGGTGCTTTATCACCAGATGCAATGAGCCAGCTCTCTTTCTGGGAACAAGAGAATGAATGGTAAGGAGGATGCAATCAAGGAATAGGGAAATAAACTCCAAGGGAAAAAAAACCCCACCACCCTCTCAAATTGTAAACCAGAACTATAACATATGACTTCTAATTTCTTCTATATTTGTAGAAGATTCTTATTTAGAAAAATAAAAACTTTGAAGGATCATCTCCAAAATTAGCCTTAGAACACAATAACAAGTATTAACATGGTCAATTCCAGTGATGTGAACAGGATTTTTTGCCCACCGTTTTCATTCTCAAAGCTATTTTTACATCTCTAACTTCCTAAAACTCCAAGATTATGTACAACATTTAATGGTGAAAGACAGTAAAGACAGAAACAATAAACTCCATGCAGAAACTGGTCAACTGCAAATAAGGAACTTTTCAAAGTTCAATAAAAGCCTGCCAACTTTATGATAGACATGTGAAGCAAAATAAATTTGCCAAATCAAAGGTGCAGCTTTTTAGCATGGAGATTTTTGCTTTTTCTGTACTACAGTAACTGTTGGATTGGAATGAGAACTTACATCGATTAATTTACCTACACTAATGATTAAAACAAGTGTTTTTTTAAACCTTTCTGCAGTGCCAAAAAAAATCTTTTTCTCCCGGTCTCTAAGAGGGCTTTGACATCACTGAGCTTCATGGCAGGTCTTAGGAATGGTCATGAGGTAGAAGCTTCTGGACTAATAAGTTTCAAAATGTCTTTTTTTTTTCTCTCTCTCTAATACATATACATTAATACACATACATCCACATACATCATTACCTTATTTCTCAATTAAAACTCTTTAAATTTTGAAACACGAATTAGGATATCTGTGTTTTTAAGAAAAAGTCAGTCAGCCTTTTCATTTTAACCTGGAAATGTCAGCCACACTGATAAAACACTGTAAAACTCTGATGGTGGATCTAACAGTAGCCTTTAAGACATTACTGTTATCAATTAGCTGCCCCATTCCTTTAACAGAGGTTATCGCCTGTAGCAGAAGGGAATTCGCATTCGTATTTCCACAAGTGCATTTCATTGTCCAGTGCATCACCTTAAGGCACTAGCGAAGATGGTTCGCATTAACCTACCAGGCTGAACAAGTCAGTTAAGAGCCAAGCAAATGTTTCCCTCTGCTTCCCCTCCTATAGGGCCAAGGCAGATGGCCAGGAGCTGTGATGCCTTAAACAGCTGTAGCTGGATCAACCAAAACTCACCTTTCAGAGCCCTCATGCTGAAAGCTCCAAGATTAAACAACCAAAACAATTCAAGTAGAACGTATTTTCTTGCTTGAACTTCTGTAACTGACTAGGCTCAAAGTGCTGCTGCTCTTCATCATCCAAAATGTCAAACTGTAAGTTGAGAACATATAAGCAGATGACCACATCACAGCTTGGCATACATATTCCCTCTAAAGACAGAGCTCTTCCGATGCACCATCTTCATTTCTCTTGGCAACTGAATACTGATGTTTTATTAAGTTATTATAACCACAACCTGTTGACATCTTATCTGAGAAGAAAGGGACACCTTCAAAATTTTCTTTTCCTAAATGACAAGCTGATTGCAGCTGCAGATTCCTCACAGATTTCTTCATATTTCCAGTGCATCTTGATGGCGATCCTCAGAACTAGACTTCATCATTACTGTTTTGCCTCTATGAGATTTCTGGATCTAGGACAAAAAAAGCTATCCCAAGTGTACAAATATATCACGTTGAACTAGGGCATAAAAGGTAGGATGAGTATGTAGTACCACTATCTTCACTGAGCATAATGAAAAAACCTCCACTGATCGAGCACTTAAACTTTTTAAGTTGCCACGACAGCTGCAGAAATCTGAAAGCTGAATTGCACCATTGGGGTTCAAGGGCTTTATGAAATCTTGAACTCACCTTGAACCATATGAGAATAATCAGTAGAGAATCAGAGAACTGAGGAGAGGGTAATTACCTTCTGAAAACAGGTATCTTCATATCTTCTCTTTTGCAATTAAATATATGCAAGTTTGCATATGCCTACCTTGTTAAGGCATGATTCCCAAGACCCCTTAGGGTTTTGACGAACAAATGAACTTGGTAACTTTTACAATATTCATTCAAATATACTTCATATCCTTCAAGGCATCAGTATCCAAGTTTCATCTGCTTCATTCCATAGACTGTAGAACTCCTTTTTATTATCAGGATCTAGGACTCTGCCAAAATATCAGACTAATGTTTTTCTTTCAAACCATGCAGACCTAGATTCAAAACTTGCCACAGTTCTGAACATGTAGGCTTACAAGCTCTTGAGACCAATAAAGCGTGACCAGGATCTTTTTGCTTCATTCTTTGCACAGTTTTCATAATAAAAAGGATATGTAGTAAGCCACAGAAGAGCTTTCTGACAAAATTAGAGATCAGGTATCCAAGTTTGTTGTTTTCAGATTCTTTTCTTTTTAGAAACATTATTTGCCCCTTCCCCCCCCAAGAATGAAGATACATCCAAAATATATCTACATTTTGTTCAGTCCCTTCAACAAATTGATGATGGTTCAGAGCACAGTCTCCCAGGTTTTCCTCTTATGTATACATCCTTTTGGCTTGGCAAATCTGCACGGATATTCTCTTTGCATTGCAACATACTCACCAAAGGCATTACCTTGGTATGCAAAGCAAGATGAAAAACTACCTTACTCTAAAAAATAGTAGAGATGTTCTGTCAAATTAAATAGGTCACTGTGGTACAAGAAACAAAACATTATAGGAACCACAAGTTTGAAATGGAAAAAAAGATGAGCTGAATTCCCAAGTGGTTATGTCTCACCTGTCCTCTTATGAACAGTGTTCCTGGAGACCGGTTGTGGCCTTCATCTTTGGAAATATCTGTTTGTCAAAACGATGTGTACTTTCAGATTTAGAAATTAATTAATTACTGTGGAAGCTTTGTGCAAAAAAAACCATTGCACTGGAATAACCACAGATACCTTCAAATACATTTCTGCTGACACTGCAAGTCAATCATGTTTTGAAGAATATCCATCCTGAAAACAGATATGCTTGGAAGCTGAGCAAGTGTTAGGGACAGCAGCTGGATGAGGGGAGCTGTATTAAAGAAGTATCTCCATTCTTCCATTTAACCTGAAATCTTTCCAAAACAGCAGCCAGAACACCATTAGTGCTGACGTCTCCGATGTTCCTGCTTTCTTGCAAACCTGATGATTGCCTTAAACCCCAGATCAAACTCTTTCAACAAATTAGTATAATAGGATGACAGCCTAAAAATTTCTAGAAGTGCTTGTCCTAGCAAGCTGAAATGGGCCTTTTCTAAACATCTAAGGTAAGAAGTCTAAATAATAACCATTTGCATGGTTGCTAAGCTTCATTTTAGCAGAATAGTAACAGCCTACTCTATTAATACTGTTTGGTAGACTCTAAAATCCAGAGATTTCTGAATGATCTTGGATGATCTAAAAGACACAACAGATAAATTATCACTTCCCCATTTACATCTTGTAAGGGATTCAGTGGACACTTCATATCCAAGATGGTTAAAAGTGAATGGACTCCATTTCAGAACCACAAAGATGATTGATCTTCTAATGCTGAATTCTGGATGAACCATTTCCATTACTCCAGTAGAAACTTTCTTTTTTTAAAGCACAATGGTAGAACTTTGTATTTTAAAGATCTTACACTCCTCAGAGATTACTGGGATATGCCTCCACTAATTTGAAATACCACTTATTTGAACTATTTAAATCAGCAATTAATAAATTTAAACCAAATATATCAGTCCTAAGCAGTTATTACTTATTGTCAAAATTTCAATTTTTTAACAACACAGAGACAAGTCAGCCAGAGGCCAATTACAAGCTTACCTTATTTAAGCTAACAGTCAAGATTAGGAATTTTCAACAGGTAACATATAAATATCCATCTAAATAACAAATCTATGTTTACTGACAACTGTTTTCTTAGTTATTTTTCACAGATGTCTTCAAAGCTGTCCAAGAGCCCTGTCCCCCAACCAACAGTGTTCTGTAGACCACAAGAATCTAAACCAATCAATCTATTCTGGGTACAAGGAATGTTTAGAATTACTTTAATGGTACTCATGGATGACCTGTCAGTGGAGTGAGGGCAAATATCCATTCTTATCTTTCCGCTCCTCCAGGAACATTCAGCATTACTGACCATGACAGTCTGCTCTCACCTGGCCTCCCACCAAAGCCAACAAAGAGTTGAATAATGAAGGCGAGCTATTCTCATCAGCAGAAGAGATTCCCACAGTACTGGCTCCTCCCCTTGAAGGAGAGACCCAGCATACACAGGTCAAAAATTCTATTCTCACTGCTTGCTTCCTTACAGAAGAAACTAAGGAAGTACAGTCATGATCCTGGTATAAGAAGCTTTACAGAACACAACATAATTCCAAAGGCTCCAAATTAGAGACCAAATGGCTTCTAGCTGCTGTAGTTCAGCGGAAGGGATTGCTGAGAAAGAGACACAGCTGCTAGTTCTTAGCAATCCATTAAAAGACCTTATCAAACTTGTGGTCACTGTGCAAAAAGGACAAAACACAAAAAGACTACAGGAGTCTTTGACATGCCTTAGCGTGTAGCAGACTTCAGATCTTTGTTTTGGTAAAATTTTTCTTGCTTTCTTAAATATAACTTCAAAATCAGTGTAACTGGAGAATGAAATATGATCTTATGAAGTTTTCTACTTAAGGATGTCTGGTAACTCATTATTCCCTGTCAGCTATAGTAATATTCCACTAGAAAATAACAAGAATTGAACTACAGAAAAGTATAATAGAGCATCTACACTTTTTTAGAGATTGGCTGCTGTAACTTAACCTCCCTGAATTTTATATTGCTTTTACGAACAATATGATTTAATTATGAGATAGATTTTTTTGACACAAATGCTGGGTTTTATCCATGTGATTGCTTTGTGAACACTTGTAATTTCGTAAACTCAGTTGTTAAGATATCTGAGCAAAACCTGAAGTGCAATTACTATGAAATACACAATGCAGCACCTCATTTCACACAAAAAATGCAACACACTAAGAGCAGACTTAATGAAAACTACTTATTTTATGTATCACTTACAGATTAACATATCCAATTAGTTTTTAATTCATTTATATAAACAGCAAACTTTAGAAATAAGCAATGAGTTTGAAATCTCCCTTCCAGATGTTGATTTTATTCTGAGATCATGCCTTGCACTCAAAAATATCTTCAATTAACTAGATCCAGTAACATCTGTACTGCATGATAATGAAAAGAAAGTCTCTGTCTTCTTAGGTTGATGTCAGAGTGAACTTACTGACTATGAACTGTAGAAATGCTGTGCTTAAACTCTTAATAAGGGTTATTAATGATGCATGCCATTTCTTTATCAAGACTTAAATGCATAATAGACAAGTGACTGTCTCGGAACAAAATAAACTCATTTTTGGGTAAGTAATGTTACAAATCCTCCCATCCATCTAACAGGTACAATCAAGGGCATGCACTACATGCAAGTAATATTTAATTTTCTAATCTTAGTTTACACTACGGATAAAAAAAGATAGACTTCTTACCAAACTGCTAGGTTTTAGTTATTTTCTACGCCTGCTTATAAGAGCAGGCTTCTGTGCTGCCCTACGTAAAGCACAACCTGGGATAAACAGGGGAGTTTAATTTCATGTTGCACACATGCACCAAAATAAATGCCATTAAAAAAATATGCCTTTATTCTTTTTTTTAAAAAATTAAGTGTTCTTCATTCAATCAGTATTTCATTCTTTATAAAAAACATAAGAGAAAGTAGTTTTTCCTAGATAGATGGAAACATTGCAACACTTCATTGCAATTTTCTCTAGACAGAAGAGGAATTTCTTCCCCTTACTTTTCTTAAAACACTTCTGAACACACACACACACACACACACACACACTATAAAAGTAATCTCTAGGAACTGGAGGTTGCAAAGCTGCTTTTTCTTGGGAAAGCTATATGAGATGCCAGTTTCATCCACTACGTCACACTATGAAATGCAGACCTAATAAAAGCTTGTATACACTAAGTACATGATACCTAACTCTCATGTTGTCCTACTACACAGAGACACAATCATTTATATTTTACACTCTCTCATTTCATCTCCTGGTATTAGTGACTGTCATCTTCTGCAAGATTACTATACAAATCACTACACTTGTAGCTCCATTTTTAAGGAAATAAACCCCCTATAACATATTTTTGGAAATGAATGCTAGTATACTGTTTATAATTACACATTCTGTCATTTAATTCATTCCCTAGATAAAATTAGATGTAAACAAACTATTCATTCTTAATAGCGTTCTTCTATTAGTTTCCTCTTTGGGGAATTTTTTGGGGGAGATGGGTAACAGGGAGAAAGGGAGAGGAGCTGGATAAGAACTTAAAATGTAAGAGAAAAAGGTTACTTACCTATAACTGTAGTTTTGAGAGTTTTGCTCCGGCAGATTCACACTCTTGGGATGTGTGTCTCTGCTGTTATGGGCTTGGAACGGACTAAAAAAAGAAGGGCCCACAGCAGGCATCCAAATGCCCCCTAACTGATCCCATTATTGGAAATAAAGTTATTACAGCTTCACTTCTTCCTAATTCAAAGAATCCACAGTAAGATTCCACAGAAGTGGGTAAATGGATCCTCAGAGGTAAAATATATAGGGAAGAAAAACCACAGGTATGAGTAGGTTTGTCTCGTTTGAAAAATGCTTCTAATGCTTTTAAGTTTAAAAAAAAAAATAGCCTCTCAATAAAATAGTTAGTGATTAATGATTTCATTACTCTTCTCACAAACTCCAGAGAACTATGCCTTTTACAAATAAAAGTAGAACTCCTTAACCTGTTAAGACAGCTACATTATATAAAAGTGTCTTTGAAGTACGCTAAAATCTAACAGTGAACACACAATACGGTACAGAAGAGCTCAAATTAAAATTTAGCAACTCTGAATGAATAACTAAAGCAATAGGAAAAAGAGTCTCTGAAAAAATATGGGTTACTTTCTGTTTTTTCAAGTAATTTCCAATATTATCTTCTCTTTTCCCTTTCCTAGAAGACTCAGAGCTCCTTTTAACATTAATATCGTAAATATTTTTGATCCACAGTATTTAGGGTTTTTATAAATACATGAGAGATCTTGAGGTATAACCTTGAATCTGAAAATTAATTCAGTAGCAGGTCTAAAACTTGAAGAACAAGAAGAACTTAATATAATATTCTCAGAAAGGTTTAGACTGAAAGTGACTAACTAGCTTTGAACGACTTGATTATACACAACAATAACCTACTTGTATTTCAACAGTGGCAAGGCATGAATTAATGCAAGCAACTGAGGTTACCAAAATGAAATTTCTTCCTCAATATCCCCCCGCCCCTGCGCAAGGAAAAAAAGATTCCTGAGAAGAACAGAAGTTCCTGGGACATAATTTTCTAAAACTCAACAGGATTTCCTTTACTTTCTTGGAGTAGTCAACTTCAGAACATGAACAAAGCACAACTCCAGTTAAGTTAACAAAATAGGTTCAGAATATGGACCTCGACTTGTTTCAGAAGTATTCAACAGCACCAAGTAGCACAGGAAATGTGACTACTGACAGTGATTAGAAGGTAAGAAAGTGTGTGTGAAACTTCATTACCTTTCTAAAGAAACTGTATCATCAAAAGATCACAGTGCACCTAAGCAGAGGATGGTTCATTTGCTGATTGTTGTGGAAAAAGATAACCCCTTTCTGCATTAGCCCCTCTGAATCACTTTTTTCCCCACTCAGATAATCTGAGTCTTGATAAATAATAGCTGGATCTATCTGTAATACTACACACCCTTTCAAAAGAGAAGATAGGATCTAGTAGTGATTGACAACTTGTATCTGATGAGGGTATGTATAGAGGCCATTGTGAGGGGGGCAATGGGAACTGAAGACCTGAGGTATGTCATGCTACATGGATTTATCTATTTGTTCTGAGGCTATTAACATAATCGATGTATTAGAATGTAACTTCTGGTGCCAAGTGCCTTAACCTCTGAAATCTCCAACTATTCCTTTCATTACCAGATACAGACAAATTACTTGCAAAATTAACCAATACAGAGAGACTTCCTTGATGGAAAAAGTAGGAAGAGGAGATGGACTCTTGTCCTTCCACATAAAGGACAAGGACGACACCAACTTTTTTCAAACTTTGCACCTCTCTGTCATGACGAAAAGACTATATAAAATACTTAATCCAAGATCCAAAGAGAGAGAAAGGATAAAATTATTAAAACAGAGCTCTGAAAAGCAGTCAGGTATGAGGCAAAAGGTCTATATTACAAAATCACTCCGTATGCATATCTGACATACGTTATGTCAAATCTGCCAGATTTTGCATTAGTGATTTCTGCACTAAGAATTCCTTTTTCAGAAAGCAAAAGCATGACAATCAGGTTCCAGAAAGATATGCTGCTTTTCTGCAAAACCCTATGTTAGTTCCACCTCTGAAACAGGGACTGTGTCCCATGGTTTGGTGGAAGCTGAATATTTTAAGCTTTGTTAGAATTAACAATTTATTACAGAAAGTACAATAATTACCAAAGGCTCCAATCTCCACTCCCCACCTGTACCAAACATTATAAAAGGACATCAGCATGTAAAAAAAAAAACCAAAAAACCTTAGCATTGTCTTAGGCAAGTGTAGCAGTTGTATCATTTTATCATTTTTAGCAAGAACATCCTACAAAAATTCTCTGCCTCTTCTCTGGATTAAATAGTTCCACCACACTACTGGTTCCAAGCTTAGAAAGAACATGTCATACCCAGCCAAAGCCTCACTGTTGAAAAGAAAGCATCTGCAAACCTTTGATGAAGCATAGCACTATGGAGATTTCACATCTGAAAAAAGGACAGAAGAGACCACTAATCTTCCATGAAAACTTACAAAGTAATTTATGGAAGACAACAATGTGTGCTACACAAGAAGTGTAGCGTGACTAATATATATTCCCATGGCTTGATTACAAAAACAGCAAAGATGCTTTCAAACAGATTTTAGCATGTGCTAGCATCTTGAGTAAGTTCTTTAGAGGGACACTTGCTATTGCAAAGCACCAGCTAGCACTATGCATTCCCATTCTAATTAGACTGAGTACTTGCTACAATCACACTGTTTTCTTGACATTATGTGATCTGAAGTTACAGTATGTGTACTAAAATGCACAAATGCCAGGTTTTTGCATAAATACAGTAAGCAGCTTTGCAGAAATGAATGACGTATTTAGGAATTATTGGATGTATTTCTAACAGACATATTTCCATAGGAACAATAGAAGAAGCTTCCTCCAGCAGTCACATGAAACCAAACAGCTGTAACTAGAACAATCCCGGAATGTATCAACTTGTAGACATAGTACAAACTTACAAGCAACGGCAAAAGCAGTACCAAAAAAATAAGAACCACCGCTAAAAATCCTTCTACTCCATACTATTCACTCATGGCTGAAACCTCAGCAGCCAAAGTGAAAATAGCTGCTGTCTAGCAGAGGGGCAACTTACCACCAGTGAATAAATGGTAATCATTTGTCCCAATATAAAGGCAGCAACTCTTGCACCTGACTGAGAGGAACTCAGGAAGAGCTGAGACATACCAGAGGATGCAGGTAGAAGGGAAGCAAAAGGTTGGAATCTTTATTTGGAATGATGGTTACTGAGCGGTGATGAAGGGGACAGATCACATTCTATAAAAATCACTCCTTTCCCCAAAAGAAACAAATCAGAGTCTGCCCATGGCTATGTAATTATGGTAAACAAACTTTACAACTAATGCTCAACATTTCCTGAAAGCCAGAACAAAAGAGGAAGCATGTTTTAGTCTTCTTCCAAGTGTTTGAAGGCTGCTGTGTACCCTCAAAAATCAGTGCATTTTTCCGGATGCTTCTCAAATAAAACATGCTTGAGATTCTACATAAAGTGTGTGGATATAAAAGTAGCTTTTGAAGTACTAGGACACAAACCACAAGTCCTTCAATATATTTGAAAGTAGTAGAAGAGATTTAAGAAAAGTAACAAACTCCTCATTTCATTAAAATTAAAGACAGTAGAGATTTCTTTGGAGGTGAGCACACATTTTCTCCATATATTCACAAACGTTTCCTGAAAAGACTTTGATTTAGTTACCAAATAAGAAATATCTAAGACGTTAAAATGTTTTAGTAATTGCAACAATCACATTTACAAACACACACACACACACACACACACACACTCTCCCCCCAGCCCAGCATCTTTAAAAACAGAAAAAAAGAAATCTTTGAATAGGGAGAAAATTTGTGCTCTCTCTGCTGGTTAAAGACCCAAACTGCATGTAAATTCAGTTTCATCAATGTAAGTAGGTCCAGAATTGACCATTTTCACCTATGAACTTCCAAAAGCAGAATTTACACTGTTTTCTACTCTGCAAGATTTTTTCTTGGGAGTATCTATATAAGTTAGCATTATACACTAGAAGATTTTTTCTCAGAAGTTAAACACAGCGCAGAGGAAGCTTCTGAAAAATATTTATGTTAACCTATCACTATCTAATTTATAAAATACAACTTATCTTCAAGATTTACATGTGGGCTTTGCATCCACTTTTGAGACTTCTGAAGCCTAAGGCCTTCAAACAAGTTAACAACAGAAAAAAAACCAAAACAAAACCAAACCAAAGAGAATAGATTCAGTGAAATCAGTTAAGACAACCAGTACAGTTACTGAAGTGAACAGAAAACATTTCAGAGGCTCTTCTGGTTCTGTGCTAGAGACTATATAGATATATGGTAGTTCCCTAAAGCTTGTAATGCCTACATAATAATGAATATCCAGTTGAACAAACATTGGAGACAACATAGTAGTATATATTACCCAATCATTACACTGCCTTTAAAAGAATAGATGTGATTTTAATCTAACACCTCCTTCACATTAGGTTCAAATGGGTATATGAATAGAAATGGGATAAAAGAGTTTTCCTGTATTTTCTTAAATCAGGCAACATGGGTAGTTAATTAATAATTCAACTACCAAAACTTATGACAAATTTTGACTTAAGGTGCTGCTGGGATTTTAGAAACTATAAACAATGTCAATTGTACCTCATTCAGTCTCATGGTTCAAAGTAAGAGTACTAGAAGTACCTTAAAAAATAATTTTGAAACACAAGAACTTCACTTTCCATCCATTAAGACCCCAAATAAAGAATACCAGATATTAAAAATATGCATATATGAGAGATTACAGTTCATTGTTGGAGGGGAATGGAGATGAATGTCGCAGAAAAACCTACACTGAGTAAACGGAATTGAACTATGTGACAATGACAGGAAGGGTTTTTTATATATATATATATGGGGTTTCTATGCGCATATATATATATTTATAAAATATATAGTGTATACACACACACAATCCTTTTACCTTTATCTTGCACTTCTTTTGAAAATCGCTCCCTTTCAATAGCTGATTCACGTTCTATCCGCTCAATTTCAGCCAATGCATCCAATTCTACTTCATCATATGACGTTATAGTTCCTTGTTGCGAAACCTGTTGCTGTGTCTGTACCACAGGAGTTTGAGGTTGTTTTGCAGCAACTGAAGTGTTCTGTTGTAAAACAGGCACTTGTTGTGCCTGAAGGAAAGCTGTCTGTTCGTGCTGCGGCAAACACTGAGCAGCGTTTAGTGGGCGGTTAACATCCTGTGGAGTAACGGGCGTTTTAGAAGTCTGTCCTGGGTACTGCACATTAAAAGGAATATCACCCTCTGACACACTGCTGTTTTCCAAACCAGAAAGCATATCATCCTGCTGGTCCATATCCGAAGATCTTACACGAGAGAGTCTTAATGTAAGCTTAGTGGAGTCCTTGGAAGGAGAACTAATGATATCATACATTGCAGCTTTTTCAGTCTGGTCTTTTTCATCCTTGCCTAACTTCATTTTCTTTTGTTTCTTTTGCTTTCTTTCTGGAGAATCTAACAATATGTCTGGGGGAACATCTCTAGGTGATGAATAAGGTGGAGGCTGAGATTGTTGGATTAAAGGTTGTCTTGATCCTAGAATAATAATTCAGAAAAACTGAACAGTTATGTTGTTTCATGTTTATATAAATACACACTAAATATAACCTATATAATTTTCACGTGTATTTCTACATATATCTGTGTTCACAAAAGGTCTAAATAAGATTGGTAGGAAGTACATAATTCCTAGATCAAGATGTAATCCAGATAGTTGCAGTGCATTTCCTAGGAATTTTAGCACACCACTGCAGGTAGAGAAGGGATCATTTCAGAGAAGATGGAACAAAAAAAAACCCACCACCAAAAAAGAATAAATAAAAATTGTACCTGCAAGTTCAGAATATCAACTATTAGAAAATGGTCAGTGAAAGCAAATTGACTACAGAAAAAGGAAAGATCAAAAGATTCTTAATAAGGTCCAGTGATGAAGACTTAATGATCAGTGTATAGGCATTAGCTATTTCAGCCACACATTTTTAATTAAAAAAAATTAAAATTAAATAAAATCAGAACATACACAACCTCCTTAACTTTTATTCTGAAAATTAATTTTCAATTTTTTTATTATTGTTTTATTTTTGGTAAACTCATTCCAACCTCCCCAGTTATTACTGTCTGGAAAACACTAATTGTCTTAAGGCATTTTCCTACCATTCCCTGCCTTATCTCTCCCCCCTCCCCACTTTTCCTTTTTTTTTAAATGTATGAACTGTTACTTTTACATGCACTTATTCCGGGCTTTGAGTGTATCTAGAGAAATTTTTAAAAGAGGACATTTTTAGTTAAAAACATTCTCCAATTAATCACATTTAAATTTTTTGTTCATCAAATTAAACCAGCTCCCCATGACTGTTATCCCAGAAAAAAAAAAGCTTTGAAAATCAGAGGAGATTCTCAACCTGTCCCAATTATAATTTTGAGCTCAATTTTTTGCTTAAAAAGGAATACTGGTGTGGCAGGGGTGGGGGAAGAAAAACCTATGGGATGGTCGAGTAGGGCCAGCCTCCTCTTGTTAAAGCAGATATTTATCAGATTCTATTCATCCACTGGGACATCCTGATCTTCATAAAACAGTGACTGAGATTACTATTAGTCATTCTGGCTCAGGTCATCACAGGTCAGTACTTCTAACAACAATCAAAACTGAATTGGAATACAGGTCCCTACGTGCTTCGTTCAATAAACACCACTAAACAAGAAAGCAGCTTTTTTCCACAACTTAAATTTCTACCAGATATTTTAAGAAACATTAAAAATTATTAAGCAATGTACTGACCTGTAGATGGAAAAAAAAATTGGATACCTCTAGCAAAGCTTCAATTCACACAAAAGAAGTACACAGACTGCTATACTGATTTTCTCTCCCTAGGACATTCTGTGAGAAGCTCTGTAACTTCTGTATATAGAGAGCAGGGTATGAAATGGGTTTATCTTAACCCTCCTTGACCATAACTAACAACTCTATATTCTGCCAATATCATCTACAATGTTGGGAAGCCCTATTCTCAAGACCTTTCCACTACTTCACCTCCCCTCCTCAAATTAGACACCACACTCAAACACCAGTACTGAATTCCTGGCTACACCCTATGAAGATCTCTCGCTTGCCTTTCACCACAGATTCCTACTCTTGTGATGTTCCTGCCCTGCAATTACTGTCTCTTTTAGTAATTTACAAGATTGTCTTACTGTAATGTATAGCAGAAATCATTAGCTACCCATTTCATTTATGGTAATGACTACCACTGAGGAAATAGAAAATGCATTTTTATTTCTACAAATATTAGAGGCAGCTCAGAACTTTTCAGAGAGATCTTACTGACATATTAGTCTTCGATTATGTCCTAAATGAACACTTCTGAAGTTGCAACAATGAAACATTTACTGTTTTTCACAGTTACACTTCAAATAGAGGCCACAGATTTGGTTCTTCCTTATCCTAAACTTTTAGGTAAACATGACAAGATTGTCTGATCTGATATTTGTCATGATGAAAAATAACACTGCAGCAACAGATAACATGGTTCTTTTTATCTTTGGGTAGACTTGAGGAGGTCAGAAGGATTTCATTGCATTCCATTGAACATACTTAGAATCCAGTAAATGAAGAAACAAAAGTAAAGTTTTGCCTCTCCTAGGCAGCACTACGAATAGTTATTTGAAAGTATCTTCCTCCTGAAGGAAATCCCTGAAAGGTGTTGATAGTAAGGCCTGTCTGCTACACTTTAAGAGTACATGTTCTGGCAAGAACTTCACATTTTTCTGAGATACGTAATGATGGAAACAAGGAGGCTTTGAAGCTACAATGCCTATGTATTGAGGTGAAAAGAAATTGAAAAAGATGAAGCTTTCTGGAACAGTTTCATTCTGCCACAGACATTAGCAGTTTTGAACAGGCATCACACACTGAACATGTACCACATTCTGTTGGATGCTGAGACTTCAGACAAAACATTATACAGAGAGAGTTGTGCCTATTACTGTTGAAGTCAGTCTGGAATATTTCCTGTGGGAGAAGGCTTGAGCTTTATATGTCTGAGAACAAAGCTCTTACAAGACTTGCTGATACCAGAAGAGATGTTTTTGTGGAAAGAGTACATAGACAGGCAGGTATGATCTATCTGCTGAACTAGTCAAGATTCCAAGGGTGAGAAGGCTTGTTCTACAAAATGCTGTCATTGCTGTAAATCATACAATGGTTTTTGGAAATCTTTGGAAATCTTTTTGGAAATCTTTGGGAATGAACTGAATTTCAGAATATTCTTTTAGAACAGAAAAATATGTAGGCAGCTTTTGAGTCTAAACTGAAGTCTGTGTAGTAATTCAGGAGAAAAAAAATTCTGATTTTCTGTAGTTCATTTTCTATAGTATCAATAAAAGAATTTTGTGCAATCTGCTTTTATATGGCAGGAATAATGTAAAATTTATGAGGTAAAAATTGACTGTCTACTGATTTGGGAAGATCATTATATTATTGCTGAACAGCAAATACTGATGGTCAAGGAGATAACACCAAGTGTAGCTGAGAAGCAGTTAACATCGATAGGAAATGAGGCTCCTAGAGAAAACAAATACACCCATCAACAATACCTCTATAGTCTTTCAGTAACAGTCATCTTGACCACCCATGGTAATCCTGGGAGTGGTTCTCTAAATTAATTAGTTTTCCTACTGATTCCTAGTGGTAGATGGCACTGGTATGGGAAAAGTTTCATCAACCGCTGTAATTTGTAAACACCTTTTTTTCTGTGACTTTTAACTGATAATTATCAAATTCTTCACAATGCAAGCAACTATAAAATTCATTGCATTGACAGTGACTTAGCCTTCTTAAAAATGTGAAGTTTCAAAACCACTTCTTGTTTGTTTACTCCTGGAATGGCTTTGCTTGCTCACTGTGCATCAGTAACTTGGGTAGCAAACAAATAACCGTCTGTCCAGAAGACTCTGCACATCACTGACATCTCCATTTTAAGGTTTTTGTCTGCACACTTTCTAATCACACCACAGTACTTGCATCTTATTTAAGCATTCATTATATTTTCTCTGATCATCTCTGAGCCTCTTCATAGAAAGACCACTTGCCTTTCAAAACTGATGCACCAAAGTCACACCACTGATCAGTCTTTGTTGTGAACCACATGGTTAAAAAGCAACTATTAAGGTTACCAGGAACTAGGATTCATATATTCTATAGAATTTTAAAGAATTATTAGCTTTTCAACTGCACACCTTCCAAAGGGTTATTCAAAACAGTATCTGCATACTCCTTTAACGCTTTTGCAGGTAAAGCTTCCCATATGTTGACAGAAAGTCTTTCAGTCATCCAACAACCTCTTTAGCCAAAAGTATCATTCTCTATGCATGAAAACTGGAAAAAAACTGCTACCGAACAAATGAAGACTAATGTCTAATACTTAGTTCATAGCACATAGGAGAGAAACTTCAGGAACATTCAAGTGCTACGCCTTTTTAAATCCATAGCAAAGTGATCCTCAAGACTCCAGGAACATTGTTTAAGTGGATACCAAATTGTTGTACAAACCTGGACACGGCATTCCAGACTTTTTACTGGAAAAGTGTTTGGAAAGAGAGGCTTTAAGGAATGCATATGTGCTACATGTGGATTATTAGACTTTACATATAAGTAATTATACAGTAAATAAATTCCTAAAGGCAGAAGCTGGAGAGGAGAAAAGAACCAGGGTGTCCATATTGCATTCATACTGATGTTTGTTGGAGGAGCTAAGAAACTGTTGATGACGGAACCTGAGGAACACACTACCACCAGAAGATTTTAAGAGACTGCAGTTACAACACGTAAATGGAAGCATCTCATTTTTTTAATTTAATATGTTCCTATTTACCCCCTTGACATAAATGGAATGTTTTCATGAAAATGGAATCAGACAAATTCACCCTGGAACTATGGCTAAACCAATCTCAGAATGGGTAATAATCATCTTGAGAATCTGTGCCTCCAGCAGACTCAAAAAGGCTAAAACAGTCCCTTCAAAAGGTTGGTAAAGGACTGCCCAGAGTATTATACATTGTCTGTATGAATTAAGTACATATTAGAAGAACAATTTTTCTGTAAGGATTGAGATGATAATAAAGAGGTAGTATTTGAAAGTAGATTTCATAAGTATCATCAAATCAAAATAATTTTATTCTGTAAAGCAGTAGATCGTGTGGATTAAAGAGAACTGAGTGCCATATTTGGACTTCAGCACGGCTTTGCTTCTCATAAAAATTTCACTAACAAACTGAGGAAGTATGATCTAGACAAAAACACTGTAAGATTGCAGTGTACCCTATTGCAAAACTGTGTCCATAGACTATCAGTTGTTCTTGGTAAAAATGGATGAAGGGAGTATAGGTGAACAAGTCCAGCATTCCAGAGCACTGTCTTAAGAACACTAGTTTAAAATATTTGTCATTAATAACTTCTCATGTAACAGAATTAGACAGTATTTGATTAACCTGAAGATTATAACAGCTTTTGATATTGAGTGTTTGAGAAGCCCACAATTGCCCCTAAAAACAGAATGAAAAATTACAGCTTTCTTGACTAATTTGAATAACCTTTTCAAACAAAAGAAATTCAGTGAGAAGAATCACAAATTTCTAATTCATCCATCAAAGAGAAATTGTAACAACATGAGAGGAAGAGAGATAAGCTCTACAGAAAGACAGCAATATGTTTAAAACAACTTGCAATACGAATGTAAGTTATCAGTAAAGAGCAGCTGTACTGTCATATACAACAGTAGTATCATCCAAAGTTGTCTACAGTACTTTTCTAACTACTCATCCTTCTAAGTCTTCAAATAAGAGTTGTACCTATGACTTAGGACAGTGCAACATCACCAAAAATGCAGACCGATTAGAATTCAGATAAAAACACCAAAGACTATTAGAAGCTCAGAAATTATGACTTAAGTAAAGATGACAGAAACCATGTTGTTCAGTCTGTAGAAGATTAGATTAGTACGAGACATTATAATATTTTTTGATATGTAAATGACGTTTAAAAAAAGGATGTGAATTGGTTTTCCTTGCCCGTTGGAAAGAAGTTGAGAAGCCATGCCTAGCTGCAACAAAAATGATTCAGGCTAAGCACTAGGACAAAAGCTTTCTAGCACTAAGAATCTGAACACGATGCATGGCAAGAGTAAGGGAACTCCATTACTGATATTTTTTTAAATAATAATAATAACAAAAAAAAAAAAAAGGAAGTTAGTGGGAGTGATACTGGTACAGCTCATCCAACATGAGGGTGAGAAAATGAGAAGCCCCCAAGTCCTTTCCTGCTGTATTTTCTAAAATCACTTCATTTTCCTCCAGAAAGCTTCCCAAGTTTTGTACTAGATATAAATAAATTATTACTTATTTTGATTAACAGACAATGTTGACATTCATTTTCAAAGAGCACAAATTAATTTAAAATTCAAACTTAAAGGGACAGCATATGAGACAAAGAAGAACATTAAGGACATTGTATTCACTTTCTACATACTCTTTCAATAGTTTTCATGGAAGGGTCCCACCACTTTCTGAAAAGCTTCAAATGCCTCATGAAAAACTCAGCTTTGGCTGTTCTAGCTTAGAACTGCTGTATTCAGAAGCATTCTTGCATAAAAAGTTAAGACTTCAGGACAGAAGCAAGAATGAATGCTTATTTTGGCCCTGTCAGAAAAAATCTAAGCATATTTAGTATATTTCTTCCACCTTTCTCTTGAAGTAGAGAGGGTGAGATGATAATTTTTCTTAACAAGTACCTTTGAGAACAGTGAAGTCTATACTACAGATTTGAGAAGATTCCTAATTCTTCTTGGCACCCACTATATATCCAGAGACCAAGTGCAGAGGAATCTCTCCGGAGAAGTCCTACAAATCCCTAAGAAAATAAAAGTAATCTTTCCAAATTATTTAAAAAGTAATACGATACCCACTAACAGTTTCTGGAGGTATACAACTTATTTCTGGAAAAGAGGGAAAATTTATATAGTTTCGTAATGGTTGTTGCTAGTTCTTACAGACGTTTTCCCAGGAATTTAGGAAACTGTATAGAAACAGGACTGTAAATTATATGAACTTTTCTCTTTGGAAAGCAATGGACTAAAAACATTGTGGGAGGTTTTCCTTTATACAGAACTTTAGGAGTTGTCTTTAAAAAAACAAAATCTTTCCTGAGGTTCTAGAGAAGTGGGAAAGTAGAACAAATGGATAAAGGATTTTGATAAGTAATTGATATGGTGTAATGGAACCCACAGCATATTTTATGAGATCAACGAAAGGAAAATATTCCATGTTAATTCTTCATAGATGAATTCTTGGGAATGAATTTTTTAAGAAAGTAGATGTGGTAACAGATGATAGTATGAAAGCAGAACCATTATTCTGTTTGCATAGCCAACAATTAAAAATTTACATAAAAAAGAAACTATAAAGACCAGCCTAGAACTTCTAGATAGAACTTCAGCTGCCCTGGTACCTCTACTGGAGCAGAAGTGAAGCAAAAATTTCTGTAACAGAGAAATTTTACTCCACTGAGTAAGGGACTCACCAATCAAAATAACAAATATAAACTTCTGCCATCTCTCAAACATTTGCCTGAGTTGCAAACAAAACTCCTTCCTCATTCAGATCTGTCAGACAGCTATATTCAGTCTTAAAGTAATTCAAGACTGTGCAACACATTCTCCAAGTCTCCAGAAGACCTTGTACTTTTGTGCCAAAACTACAGAAATGCAGTCTGTACCTGTACGTTCAGTAATTGCCTTAAGTTTCTATGTTACATAAGAAAGCTTAGATATTATAACATCCTTCATGAGATCTCTCTCTAGACTTACGATGATTAGTGCCATTCTTTTTGTCCTCCCAAACAAACAATTAAGTATTTTGTTAATTTTCTTTATCAAAGTCTGAGACCTATCAACCAAACCTTCAAGGGCTAATCAGAGTAGCAACAAAAAGCTCAGGACAGACACTTGTGGTTTATCCACCACTGGGAAATTCAACAGCACAACTTTCACTCCAAATCACAGGCCAAAAACTCACTGTCAGGGATCCCATGTTCTAAACAGCACTGTAATTATCCACACCTCTTCCATACATTTCCAAAATACGAGATTAGAGGAAGAAAATGTCCAGCAAGATCCTTGCAACACCAACAACTGGTTCTCTCAATTCATTAATCATTAATCTTTCATTAATCTTTTTAAGAAGGTAAAACAGTAGCACCATTAGTAACAGTTATTTCAGTTGTGTGCTTTATCAATGGGAATAGTAAAGCTAACATACAGATAAATAAATCAAAAAGCCCCTCTTGCACTTTTTCAGCCCCTGTAATGCTGAAACATTACAATCTGAACTGTACAATCAGATTGTTGTCAGAAATAATCTGAAACAGTACCCCTTCAAAGAGGGGTTCTGAGACAACCAACTGAAACAGCAGTAACTTAAACCAAAAAATAATTAAAATATTCTTATGGCTAAGAGGTAATCATGTGTTTGAGAGGACGTAGCTTAGATTCACAACATTGTTAAACTGATAAGCTCAACAGAGAAAAGAGCCACATTTAGTCTTCGCCATTTACACAAGTCTTACAACAAGTCCTTTAGCACAAGACCTCCTGAAATACTGATGCTGCTGGCATGCTATTCATGTACTTCTCACTTGCCACTTGAGCCACTTTTCTTCTGTCACTGTTTAACAGAGTATATGCCTACAGAAAATGAACCACAGAGATCATTTAGCAGTCACAGGATCATAAGATAATTCAGCTAAGAAGGGACCTCGGGAGGTCTTTAGTCTATCCTTATGCTCAAAGCAGCATGAGCAAGGCCACGTTATGCAGGACTTTACCCAGCCTGATCTTGAAAACCTTCAAGGACAGAAAAAGCACAGATTCTCTGGGCAAACTTTTGCAATGCTTGACTGCGTTGCAGAATGACTGACTGAAAAAGTTTTTCCTTAGACCTAGTTACAACCTCCCATTTCAATTTAAGTCCATTTTATCTCATCCTTGTTCCACAACACTCAAAAGCTCAACTCAAGGCTTCCTGACAATCTCAGCAGGAAGGCTGCTCTAAGGTCCACCCCTGCCAAAGGCATCTCTTGTCCAGTCTGCACAAGGCCAATACCTTCACCTTCTCTGTAATCTCCCCCATCTCCTCTTCTTCCTCTCCATTTAACCTGACCATCCAGAAACACTTACTTTTGCTTTGGGACTAAAAGAACGAACTGTTGCATCTTTTTTTGCTACTGCTGTGTAAATATATAAGCACTGAAAAAGTAAATTAGCAAGAATATGCCCAAACCCCTACCTTGCTAAGTCTCGTGCATCTCAGTCATTGCTTCTTAGGGATAATATTAAAAACAGCAGTATGCATTCCAGATTTTAGCATAAAGAATTATTTTGAGCCTATTTTTTTCTGTTCCCTCTCAACTGGCTGACAGTTCACACTATTCCCTTTCCATAGCTGAGGTTTTCAGGCTTCATTTACACTACATGTATTGAGTTCATTGAACTACGTTTAATTTCATGTTCTTAAAATTTCATAATTGCAATTAAGACGAGTGTTGCATGTTAAAACACTTTTGAGCTGGTTAAGAGGTCAATACTCGTAATGCTGCCTTTAAACCATTTCTTATGTAGAGCAACTGAAACCATTCTTATAAAGAATTTAATCCTCATATTGGAAGGTATTTTAAATCCTTCTGTCCTCCATGAACTTGAGCTTTGTTTTGAAGGATGATTAGTCAATTTTCAGACCTTCAGAAATTCCTTCTGGATCAGGACTCAAAATAATTTTGTATCCAAAACATAGTGACATACTCGCTAGCACTATTTGAATACAGAATTCAGGAAGAATAACGAAATACCTCTTTAAACTCTCTTTTTTAAAATTGAGAAAAAATACATTGATAGATATGACTGCTAGACTACCTTTAAGAGTTCCATCACTTCCAGCTGGAGAGCAGACTGACTGTGGTGACCTCAAGGAAAAAGATGCAGCATTCCGTATTGATGGATCGCCATCCTAAAGCCACAATGATAAAAAATTAACATTATGAACACGAACACTTGATAAAATAAAGACTGAAATTAGTACATATGTTGATAAAAGGGACTGGACAAAAAGTATACAAGAAATACTAGAAAAATATTTATTTACATAAAAATCTTTGGAATTTAGACTATTAGACTACTATACAGGCAATATTCCAAAGCAAAATCAGCCTTAAGAAGAATCTATAACCAGAACGTGCACACATAAATAAATCTATGTACATGTCTTCTAGCTAGATAAGCACTTCAGCATTTAGAACTTTCTGTTACAAGTGGTCATAGTAAAGAGCTGAAAAGCAGATACATGACATCTACACAATAACAGCGGAAAGAAACTGAGCATAAAATGTAGATTTTAAAAACAAACTCACCATTTTTTCACTTAAGCTACCCTTACAGCTTATCTAGAATGCCATCTTACTTTCACAGCTAAACGCATTAACACTATGTATCTATATCCTCCAGCATACACACATCAGGGCTGAACAAAATCTCTAGCACCCCCATTGCAGCAGCCGAGATAGTCTCATGTAAAACACAACTGGAGTGACTTTAGCTTGTTATTTGCCTGTCTCGACAGTTAGATAGGAAACAACAGCAATATGAAGCATTCTCCCAACATGGCAAGCAAGTTCTACTGTCTCCTCAGTTTTGCACAGAACCACCTGCTTCAATGGAATTAATGATTTCTGACAAACTTCTTCATAATATAGTACTAATTACAATGTAATTATGTCCATGCTCTATCTTGAAGAACGTAAATGTGTCTTTTTTACCCCCACACTATCTTAAAACTATATATGAAACCCACTATTCAAATTCCCGTTTTATGTTCTACATGGATTTTTTAATGCTTTCATGGAGCCCTCTGCTGGTCACGAGTATGCTCATTCACCCAGTGCCCTAACTGGATCTAAACTTCTATAGAACAGTATTTCCCATTTTTAGCACTGGTTTTTATACAATATCTAGGGAATGTTTTGGGAAAGAACAAACTAACAACCTCTATACCTAGGAAAACACAATTTCTGTAATTATAAACAAATTGCAAAAAGTCCATTTTTTCAAAGAGTAAAGTCGTACAACGGAAGTATCCAAAGAAGTTCTAAGATTATTTAATCTGTTTCCTAATTAAATTGGTTATTTCAGTAGCTAATATTCTATCGTGGCTCCTATTGATGTATCTGAATACACACAGTTCTTTCATATAACTTTTTTTCAAACCTGAATATCTGTCTGATAAATATCTTTTGTCCTTTGGACCAATTTCAACCCAATTGATAGAATGTTAGATGGCTTAACTGTAATTATGTTTTTACATGTCTGTATGAAAAATATCAGCAGCTGGTAGTAAGTTAGAAAACTAAATTGGAATTTCAAGGAGTAAGAAGCCCGCACAGATGGGCAAGTACACACTCCCTCTGACAACAGCCAAACAGCCAATTTCGACATGCATAGTTGTACGCTACACAGAGTACATGTTACGCTTTGCGAAGCTATGCCTAGTGTGCTTGGGGAAAAGGAAAGAGTTTGAAATTCATGGCTGAAGGTGCTTACAAGTCAAAGAATACAAATCTTTAAGAAACCATATCTCATCAGTTTCACCATCCATGGGCACTTACAAAACAATTGTTACTTTTTTTTTTCCCCCTCCGACAGTATAATGAATCTAAAACTGATGCCATGGTATTAATTACACTTATTTTTGCAACAGTGCTTGCAAGAAGACTTCTTGCCTCATGTGAGGAAAGCCTCATGTGCAAAGAAATCTAATATTCAATAGAAAGAATTGTATCTTAAACTTACATGTTGTTATTTTAAGTCAAAGTGAATTAATTTTCTGATTAGTTACTGATTTATCTACTACACTGAAATTACGGAGCTGATTTTTTTCAAGCCTGACTTATCTTTGGCTTGTAATAAATCTGAAAAAAACCCCAAAATATTGGGAGAAAAAACAAAGCTTAGTAACTTTTATCATATATGTTTCATTAGGACAGGAGAAGCCCTCTACCCATGATTGCCAAGACACAGGCAAAGGCAGTTTTTATTAAATGAACTTAACAGACTGACTAGGTAGATGACCTTTTAGGTACACGTCACTCCTACCATAGCTGACAAAATCTCAGAAGGGCTCACTAACACCTTCCTAGTTCACAGCTTCAACAAACGGTGACATGTAAGCACAAACTTATATTCTAGGAATGCTATCAAGTTAATAAAAAAATCATCCACTGATACACAGAACAAGTGTGTGTGTAGTGAGCCTTCAAGGGTGTATTTGCTGATTTTGTAGAATCTTATATCATGAATACACACTACCCTGTAACTATTCACATTTTAATGCAATAAAATGCAAAAACTAAGGAAAAGAATAAAAAATAATTGAAGTTTTTAAGCTTAATGATTTAATAATCCTCATTCATAACTATCTTTGACAAAGGTTACACTGGTTCTGAAAAGGCTGCAACATTATGATTAAGCTTATCATTCATACATAGATGTAGAAGTTTCATTAATCCAAATTCTTCAAACTGTTTTCTGCGAGATACCTACTAAAATCAGCTTTTAAAGGTATAATTACAAATAAAATAAATGTAACACATATGCTCCATTAAAGAAAATGCACAAAGGGATAAAAGTGCAAGTTTATAATGTTTACTGCTATTTACTTTTAGTAAGTCTCCAATTAAACCAATCAATGAGGGTATGCTTTATGTTTTCATAGTCTGTTTTGAAAGAGTTTAATTTCTAAGCTTTCATGAACTAGGATGAGACTGCAGTGCTTGGATCACAAAATTAGAGATGAATATTTTTAAATACTTCCTTTTTAAAAATTATTAAATAAATTATCCTAATACTAAAGTTTTTTTAAAAAACTGTCTTAGCAAAACCAAGATCCTCTCCATAGTGTACCTCTAATATAGCTGGAGTATACAGGTACACTGATGCCAAGAACAGCTTCCTGTTTTGAAGAATATGCGTTACTGACCAGCCAGAGACTGAGAAAAAAATCTAATGATTGTGTATTATGATAGATTCTTTCATTACAACACTATCTTGTTTGAGATACTATTTCCTAGCTAATATTTTTAATCAGCATCTTTTCTGCATTTAAAAAAAAAAAGACTAATAAAACTAATAGCTCTCTTGGAGTTCTACTGTATTAATCCTTGCAAGGGATTTAGGAAGCCAGGTGTTAATAGCACACTTGTTGAATACAACACTTTTTTGCTCCCACAAGATAGTTTAGGAAGACAAAAGTTGCCTACAGTTTTTGTAAGCTAAATAAAATATGCACACAGTAAAAAATAAAAAAAAAAATTAAAAATGAGGCCTGCTTGCCACCAGGTTTTCATGAAAAAATAAAATTGAAACTTTCATCCACAGGATGAGATGCTCATTAAGAAGAAAACCAATCAGTAGTTCAAAAAAATGTGGGAGAAAGTTTGGCTTTTTCCTTTAGATTCAAGATTTCAGAAGGAATTTCTCCCACATGAAATAAAGTCACTAAGGGAAAACTTCTTAAAAAGAAACCAGGCCGTAAAAGCACATAATAGACCGGTAACAAAAAATGTCCATAGGAATTCTTGCCTTTGGCACTACTACTATATTACCCAATAGGTTATTCAAATATGTCAAGTCTAATTGACAGTTGCGGGGACCTTTGGAGAAACAAGTTAACTATACACCTATTTAGAATGCAGTATTGTTTGCATCAACGTATTACTAGAGTAATTGTAGAGACACTCTGCCATTTCTTTAAAGTCATATATGAGATTATGTGAAGATTTTTTACTTTTCCTAATTTAATCAGAATGAATCTGTGACTCAGTGATTCTCTGAATCTTACAAATGCATCCAAAGGAAAGAGATCTAGAAAAAATTAGATCTCACAAATAAAAGTTGCATGGTTGAATGTATGCATCTGAAGTGGAAATATATTTTCAGTGGTTTTATAGATCAATTACAACAGAGTAAAATATCTGACTTCTAAGACAGCTAAACATGTGCTTGCTTTTTCATAGTAAATATTTGCTTTACCATAATAAACTGATTTAGGTAACGTACATCACTACTTAGTCTGTGCACCATCTGTAGGTAGTCTTCATTTGAGCCATGTCTAGAATTATCTGCATGATGATTAGCTGAATTTCCAGACAACTGACTTGAAACTTTATTTTCATGGAGATTCCTCACCCCAGCTGTGACTATGGGACTGGATACTGAAGCTGAAATACAAAAAATATATGCAACTGTACTAATATATTCACACACTCATTGACTCTTAAAAAGTTTCGGAGAAAACACCATAATAGTGGATATTAATGAGTTGGGTGCAAGAGGTCTAGAACCTGAACAAGAATCCAACTTTTTGATTGAATCCTTTAGCCACAAATACCTTGAATAAAATTAGATATCTAAGATTTTAATTTTCAAGAGGTTTTAAAACCTCAACTCCATGCAGAGATTAGCCAAGTTTCATTCCAGATCTATCCTGATTACAGTCAGTATCATATTCTTACTGGTTACAGAAAACTTAGTTTTCCTTTATATAATTTGTCTGCACTATGTTTAATAACTTCCAAGGTATTCATGAAACATACAACATTACATAGAGAACAGCTATCTATATTTTAAGCACAATTCTAAGCACTTTAAGAACAAATGATTTAAAAGAATCCAACAAGAATTCTGCTTACCAACAAAAAAATGCCTAGATACTTTAACAGTTTTCACGTTGTTCAAGATTGTTTTTAGAAAAGGGAAGAACAAAGAAATCCATTTATTCTGCAGGTCATCTTTGCCAGTTACTGCATACCTTGAGCGTAATTCTAGCCAATTTAAAATTAAGCTAGTTGACACTACAAAGGTTTAGTAAGGCTCAATAAACTGGCAGCAAAACTTATATTACATTGGCAAAAATGAGGTTTTCACTAGTGCAGATAAATGATGGCTATAGCTAACAAATGAAAGTTTTTTGTTTGTTTTGATTTTTTCTATTGTCATATTTACATGACACCTATGCAAAATGGGTGTACATAGGGGAGCAATGCAACAGAAACATGTGTTCTACCTATTCTTCTTCCCTTTTATTTTTTTTTTAAATAAAGTATATACTACCACTCTGTACAATCAGGAAAGAAAAGCTTAAACACACCTGCCAACTCAAAGATTTTGCATTAAGCATGTGACTCCTTCAAAGGAATTAGAAAGTCGTGAAACATGCTCGTGAAGGTAAAGCTGACATGAGATAGGAGAAGAAAAACAAAGATCACAGACTTACCTTGCTGCATCTGAGGATGTGGTGTATAACTTGGAGGATGTGAATATGGCATGTATCCTGCAGGGCTTTGAGGAGCATATGGACTAGGCACTGGACTGTTCTGTTGTGCCAAAAATCTGTTACCAGAGCTTGTCTGTGGTGGCACAAACCGGCTGAAAATAAAATTAAACAAGTTTTTAGAAGTTGAAAAGCAAATCTAGACAAATATATTCTTTCTTTTGGAATATTATACATTCAGAACATTATAACTTCTTTAAAATACAAAATTCCAACACAGTCAAGAGTCTCTCTCAAAAGCAGTATTCTAAGCTATCGATACCTTCCCAATTTCAATTATTACTTAAGAGTCACAGTTTTGGTACTGCATTAGTAAAAGTAAAGAACGGAATAAAAAGCATTCATAAGACCTCCACCTAGGAAAAGGAAACAATGGCACAAACACGTACTAAAATAAGATCTGCGATTTCCAAAAGTTAGTCCTCAAAGTTTGAATCAAAGTCACAGCTGAGCTTTCATTAACAACTAGGTCACTAGGATTAACAAGGAGCCATCTACTCTAAATATGATTTTTCCAGTAAGATTTCAAAGAACTTCATCCAACAGAACTATACTGCCAAGATATGGGAATGTGATAGGCAGTTAAGGGGGACCTGACCCAAGGTCCACTGAAT
The DNA here is from genome assembly GCF_963921805.1 of Phalacrocorax carbo. Lineage (NCBI taxonomy): Eukaryota > Metazoa > Chordata > Aves > Suliformes > Phalacrocoracidae > Phalacrocorax > Phalacrocorax carbo. The sequence continues at coordinate 15,625,257 of NC_087548.1, read as the reverse complement.
ACAACTTACTCTTTCACTGGCTTTATCTGAGACTGATCCTACAGATTGGAAGCCATAAAAATAACATAGGCTTGTGACAATAACACATGGACATTATAACTTACATTTTTACATAAGACTTTCAAAATAAAAATAAAACAAATACTTCAGAAAGTACATGACACATTTTTAAAACCCTCAGTTCTAGATAGCAATTCTATGAAAGAAATAGCTAAGTATTTGATACAGGATTTTTGCTAGGATTCCAAGACTTTGTAATATCTATAATTCAAAAAACTTCCTTAATATCGCTTTTAGATATAAAAGTAAAAAGGCGTACTGTTTTTTGTGCAGACACAGAGCATTTCATTTGCCAAAACAATTACAGGAACTTGAAGTGAAATGTGAAATAAGTTCATTTTAATAATGATATCTAATAACTAAAGATGAAATCTGTTAGAGCCCAGTAACCGGGTTGAAACTCCATGCAGAAGTCTTTCCTCTAGTCCAGAGTACTTTTTTATATTAATAAAGGCCTCAACTACAGGTACATGCTACTTGCCAACACTCAAAAGTTTAAAAAAGAACCAGAAAGTTGACAAGGATGCTGCTGGAAGGCTGGCCAAACTACCAGGCCTATCCTCCTCTGAGTGGCCTTTTGTGTAACTGTTACAGCAGTACTCCCATGATTTTACAAGCCTTCTTTCCCACCGTCCTGTCACACTGGTACTCTTACACATGCTGGAACACATTAGCCTCTTCTCTCCTATACTCCTGCCACCCGTCTCAGCCTCTGCCACAGGCAGAAAACAGCTGAAGTGGTGGCAGGAGGCAGGGGGACTCCTTAAGCAGCAAAGTTAGTTTGCCAAAATTATGGGAGGGAGAAAGAGCAGAGAATCATGACTAATCCTTAGAATAGAAGGATTAATTCACTGACAGAAAGATGTTTGCCAGCTGAAGAAACTCACCCTGCTGTCATGCAAATGCAAAATTTGTCTTGACCCTGATCACCCTCCACTCACATACTTGCAACAAGAATTGACTGTCACTGTAGGAAGAATTTGCAGTTCGGTGCCACTCCCACCCCATTTAAAAGAAAGCATTACCTGGAAGGGCTATGTGAGATAGTGGTTTGTTGATAATTGGAAGATGCAGGACTACCACGCATGGAATTCTGAGAAATACTAAACTGCGACATCATCATCCCTATTAAAAAGAAGATAGCATTACTTTACACACATTTCCTTTTTAATCAATGAAGTCTCTTATTTCAGAATTATATACAAAGAGATTATAAATTTTACAGATGTTAACATCATCTACCCACAACTGTTAGAAAACATTAGAAATTACTGAATCCATGTAAGAAGTCCATTTTACATCACAACATTACAAAGTGTTCCTTAAAGCTGTGTTAATTCAGTTATAAATATTAACAGTAGTTATTTCCTCTGTTCCTTATTGCTTCCCAAGCCAAAACCTACTAGTAAATAGAAACATTTGATAACAGGATATATATTCCACACCCCAGAACACAGAAAACTTATCTCTCATTTTTAGAGTAAGTACAGCAATCATCTTGGGCTAAGCGCTGCAAGATATTCTCACCACTCCCATATTGCCTTAGTGGTTCCTTTCTATCCAGGGACAAAAGCTTTCCATTCTACCTTCACTACACTTATAAGGGGTGTTATCAAAGAAGGTACTGAAGTATTTAAATTGCAAAGCAGAACCCAGCTGAGGCTCCCATAGCCTGTAGATCCCCACAGCCGTGCTTTGGAAATTCAGGAGTTGTACTAGCTGGCAAGCCCCAAGTACCAATGTGCTTGAAACTAACTAATTTAAGAGACATTTGGACAATGCCCTTAATAATTTGCCTGAACTTTCGGTCAGCCCTGCAGTGGTCAGGCAGTTGGACTAGATGATCATTGTAGGTCCCTTCCAGCTGAACGATTCTATTCTATTCTAACTTGAATCATTATTAGGGAAAATTTAAAGGAATTTTTTTTTCCTCACTTCGATACAGTTACAAAGGTTGCCCGAACAACAGCATGGCACTGGACATTGAAGTGATGCAGAAATACAAAAACTTAAATGAATTTTAAGTTATTTTAATGACAGAATTGCAGCTAAAATGGTGTCAGAATTCATATGCACACTACAGCTTGGGAAGCCACTGCAAGTGATCCACAGCAAGTCCCCAATTCAGAGTGTTTAGGAGCTGTCAATCCTTCAATTGCTATCACTGATTTCAATTACTGCAAGATTCACACAAGCAAAACTAGTTTCAGAAATCCTTCCTGTCACCCTCTTTTCCCTCTCCCCAGCAGAGAAGAGATGTGATAATCCCCCAGGAATGCAGCCGTTACTACCTCCTGGTAGGTGTGAAGTGCTGCATTCCAGGTACCTTAGCACACAAAAACTAGCCCAGAGCAGGAGTGAAAGTGGCATGTTGTGCTGAAAAAAAAATTCAGAGACCTTCATACTTCAATACAGAGGACGTTTCATTGCCCCTAGTAACAGAAGAGGAATCCTCAGCTCCTGCAAAATTCGTTTAAATGGACTCAGATTGCCTTGCATAGAGGAAAGTGAGGAGGAAACTCCGGGGGGTTTGTGTTGGAGGCAGCGCCTGGCGTGCCCCCTGCCCACTCACCTCTCACTGCCACTCTCAACGCAGCTAGGTACAATACTTTAGCCAAACTACTAACCCTTAACATTCAAGTGCTGAAAGTTGACAGAATATGCCTGTATGAGTATGAACTACACATACTAAGTTTAATTTTATGCTTAAAGCACAGACTGCACTTTTAAAATACTTTAGAATTATATCTATTTAGTTTCTCCTCCCTGAACTTAAAAACACGTTTTGAACCACAGATATGGTGGGTTTTGCTTTAAAAGAATGACAGAAAATATGTACATTAATCCATTGTTAATGGGACATCGGAGACACAGTCTAGGTAACCTACAAGAAAAAAAGAAAAAAAACCCAAAACAACAAAACCAAAACAAAAAAACCAACCAACAACAACAAAAGCAATGCCTCCAAAGTTTCCAGACAAATAACAAATATGCCCAATAATCATGTAATGAGAAAGAAGTAAAAATAAGCCCCAAACACTTAGTCTAAAAAGGAGCTGAAATTGGTCTGTAGCCATTAGCACTAGAATATCTTCTTGTACATTTTTTACATTGTTGTCATATCACTAAGCAGCAGATTTATGGCTCCACTGTGCATTTCCATACCTTAAATATTTATGGTTTTCTTTCAAATGTAATCTTAATTTTGAACTTTTGTAATGTTTAGGTTTGAGAAAACATCATCCTCATAGTAATATTATTAGAATGAGTTTCCTTAATTTATACTCTTTCTTGACTGTAATTTTTTTGCTTGGAAAAAAGTGATATGCATAAATCTATTTTAGCATTCCTACTAAATTCTGAAGAATGCACTACACAAAAATGCAGCTCAAGGACACAGAATCTTGTATGATTAAACTGTATTAAAGCATCATTCATGCTTAAGCTAGGACTGCTTACCAACAGATGATTTTTCAGTTAAATATACGCTCTTATTGAAAGTGTATGTTTGCAAAGTTTTTCCCTTTTACAGGCACATGGGCACTTGAATTTTTGTATAAATGAAAAAAATTATCCAAGTAATTAATGTTCAGGGAAAGATGCATACGATTTTAACCCCAAAAATTCACAAGTTCTGATAAAGTAGCTTGAAGTAAATATTAAGTCCTTTCTGAACCCTCAGTGATGCTATGAATACTAACCTATTGCAATATACTATTTTAGGTGATCTTCCAACACATAACTGCTGAAAGACAAAGCCAAAGTGATGAGAGAAAACGATAAAAAATTATTATCAAAACTGAAACTAAATAATACCTTAACTTTAAATAGAGAAATCCACTTCACTCATACACTATAAGATGCAAGACAGATGTAGTTGCAAGATGGCACCCAGAACTTTCTATGCCATCTGATGAAAAAGGTCTAAAATAAAATTAACATTTTGCCCTTGTGCCCTTGTACAAAGGCCTGATGCTGCATGGTGATGTGACTCGGTCTGTTCAGACAACCTGGTAACAGAAAAGAGTCTAAAAATCTAGTCTAAAAATCTTTGCTGCATAAAGACTGTTCTGACAATGGGACTGTTACCAAAAGACAGGGAATAAGAGTTTGAATATTGCTGCTACATTACTAGAAATTAAATAGGCCAGCAATGGGGGTTGGGAGAAGATGGGGGGTGCCCACTTAGGACATAAAGGAAAAGAAGTGTCCACATAATACATATTTCTTGCACTATTTGTTCATCATAACTAAACACAATTCTTGGTCTAAACTTCTGTGTTAAACTACAGATCAATATGAACTTGGGAAAAAAACAATAGCACAGAATTCTGCCTGTGCTTTAACTTATATTCACAAGAATTGAAAACACAGTATTTAGCTTTGTGAAGATGCCTTTATTTCCTGACTGTACTGAACCAAGAATTTTATTCCATGTTTAATGTAATTAATGGAATTCTTTAGCCAGGTGATCCTCCTGTTCTTGCATTAGAAATGAAGGCTAGCAGAAATTAATTTGAGTTCACTGTGTCCATACTAATGCTGGAACCGACACTCAAGGGATCATGGTGCACAGATCCACCCCAGGCTGAGTAAATAGACAGGGGGTCCCGCTGCCTTTGCTCCTTCTCAACTGTATTACAAATACTGGGTCACAGTATCCAGAGCTGACTTCACCGCATGCTGGACTCAACAGAAGGCAGAAGGACAACATTCAGAAGACAGACAGTAATGAAACCAGAAGAAATGAAGTTGAAACACTAGAAAAGAGCCTAAATGTCATTCTTCTAGCTGGCAAAATGCATTACATGAGATCTCTACCAAACCCCCAACTGTTCGACAAATCATGACTCTACGGAGATTACAGTATGTGTTCAGAAAGTAGAACAACAGCCAACCTTTGCAGCCCCAACACACCAGCATAGCCTCCTTTGATCTTGGAGATCTGAACAGGACCTAGTAATAGCTAACAAGGCTACTACAATTTGCTAGCATCTAGCTTAAACATGCACCTATTTCCAGGTAAGAGTATGGCTTTTTCCATTGAAAATAAAGTCACACTTCACGTTTTTTTCCAAACATTCATTCCAGGGCCTTCTTCCTCTCAAAATACTTTGTTCACAGCTATGCTTTTCCCCTCTTCCCCTTTTCTTTCCAGTTTTCAGATTTCACACTCATATTGCAATGCTTGCACTCGTACAAGTATTCAGAATCATGTAAAATAAAATTAAATATTCAGGAGAGTTTTAAAGTCTGATCTCTTCTGGTTCTCTGAAATGGCTTTGTTAACTTTACCAAAATAACATCAGCTATTCTTTTAAGTTTCATGTTGAATTATTTTTTTATTCTGTACTAATACTTTCCTTCAAGCATAGGCCAAAGCACATTAACTAAAGATAGAGGTACTTTTATTTCATTACAGATTATTCTTAACCTATTGAATCAAGCTGCAAAAGTGTTTCTTCCTGGGAAGCACAGAATTAGCAAAAATTAGAAAGAAATGAACTAGCTTTGTCTTCTTTCTTTCAAAAGCCTCTGCTAGAACAGATAATTTCAAAAATAAGGTCTCCATTTTGCACAGGCAAAAAATTATTTTACTCTACAAAACTGGTGGAAAACTCTAATTCAAGAGCGTGTTCTTTGTGGGACCTCTCTGCAAACCGGCAGGACAGTCACAACTTCTCCCACAGCTGGGAAAATACTCTGCCACAGCTACCATAAAACACAGGATCTGGAGACTTCCAGAGCTTAAGTTTCAAGATAAATGTGTCAATGACCTTACAAATATTTAGCACTGCCTTTCACATTTTGATTCCAGGAAATTTCTGCCTTCTTTCAAGGAACACTCGTGTGCTGTCCTTAGCAAGTTCTTTTCAAATATTGAATGGCTTTTTACTCACCAGCCTAGGTGAAAAAACCTCATAATCTCATTTTATTATTTTTCCCCTCCAAAAACACCCTACACTTCCTAGCCCCTGTAACACTTCCACCTATATCTCTACAGTGCTAGCAAAGCTTTATTCTCACACTGCAGAAATGCTGAAAATTCTCCTACTCATTTCATAGTTTGGTATTTAAAGAACATACTTCAGGTGCAAGTATCTAGATCTACAACTAGAATCTGCCCAATTAACCCTTTGCTTGGTCTCTCTCCTTCACCTTTCCTCTCCAGCAGTATATCTCACTATACCTCAGAAGGGAATTAGCTGTCAAAACAGTAAAATCTCAGGGCATTACAAATTGCTGAGACAAGGAATGGCAGGGAGGAGCTGTTAAGTATGGTTCATTCAATAGTTCTGGGTAGGGAATAAGTTTAAGAACTACCACTTGAATGATACATTATAATCATACAGATTTTCAGTGAGATCATGGCATGTTTTTCCAAATTCAATTATTTACTTTGACAAATATATGAACCTACCCACAAAGATATTCAAGTAAGAAGATTTTAGAATAAATCCAATCACTCATCCTAGAGATTAAAATTTGTAGTGAAATTAAAAAACTTTTTACAAAAATACCTGGTAGAGTTTATTTCCATGCTTATTCTAATACAATCGCTCTTAGAAGATGTCAAGGTACCTTTATATCACTATCAAATACAAGGTAAGGCATAAATATCACAGTTGTGCTCCATATATATTTATGGTTAGTATCAGTCCCCTAAACTTGCAGAACAACATAAAAGGTAATCAATAAATAATCAAAAATCCTTACCGCTTTGTACCCCGTATCTGTTTTGCATGCTTTTCTCCCTGAAAACATTAGGATTCCTTGCCAGGATAGCCTGCAGCAAGACTGGTATATCTCCCTCTGGATCATCACTGCCAAGGTTATCTTTCAACTCTCTGGAATTGTGGAAGTAAGCAAATAAAGAGGCAAATGCATTTTCAAATTATAAGAAACTATGAGTCAAGTAAAAAACAAAACAAAACAAAACAAAAAAGACCAAAACCAAATGAAAGAAGACAATTTACTTTTAAAATATAGAAAAAAAACCAAGTTTGCAAAGCACTGTTCCCTCCCTCTATTTCTTTTCCCTCTCTTCTTTAAGGAAAGGCAGAAGAGGTGTTCCTACTAGCCTTCAAAATTATTTTCTGTTACTAAGCACTTATATATTGGCTGTCAGTTTCATGCTATTACAAAAAGTTTTTTCATGCCCACTTTTATATTGTGATCTTCTCCATAAAAGAACACTTTGGCATAACATCAGGCAAGTATTATTGTAGGAGTGAAAATAACATGCATGAATATATAACATTCAGGTTGCAGCCCAATACTTTGAGAATCTTTTATTTAAAAAAGGGATATTGGCATATCTTTGACATCACAGGATTCCCTCTGAACCATAAAAAATGTAATGGATTTTCTATAAATGCACCCGTGCTTTCACTTATTGTTTGCTTTGAGGACTTTTAAAAGCTACCTCCATTTGATCAAAACAATTGATTGGAACATGTAAGAAAAACACAGTGCTGTCAACCAAAGACAATTCCAAGAACACATGGGAAAAATTAAAAAAAAATTAACAAAAAGAGAATACATGAGCATACTTGCTGGTTTAATTATTACAATATTTAAGTTCAATACCTAATCAGAATTGACATGGGTTTTACCTGGGTGTCTCAAATAATTTTCTTTTTTTGTAATATTGAGTATATAATTTGTCTGTGCACGTTATTAACCAATGTAGAACACAACTGAGTACTGCGCAATCTACACCATGAAATGTGCACTCCTAACTCACAAAATGGAATAAGCAGCAGATCTATAAAATAATATCCACAGTTATGCATAAGGGCTGCCGGACAATTATTTATGTTCTGATTGACTGAAATATTTGACTCTTAGCAGTCATCTGCTAAGCAAGCCTAATAAAAACCCTGCATGTTCTAATTTTCAGATTCTCATGAACATCCTTCTCAATCCAGTTAATTTTGATTTCAAGGATTAAGGATGGTGATCTGATACAGTTGAAGTTCAAAATACATACATGTGATCTGTTGACACCTGATTGAGACTGTGGACAAGCTGTGAAACCAGATTTTCATCCCTGCAAGCCAGAAGGCAGTTCACCTCTTCAGCTATCCGTCCATTGAAAAGCAGGCTTTTTGTTGTTGTAGCAGGTAAAGGTGATGGAAGAGGCAGCTGGTTCAAAACTGTTATCAGAAAACAGAAAGGAGTTCAGAATCATTTAATGAAACACAAGCATACAAATATGGATACCTTCTTACTCCCTCATGAGATTAAGAAAGAAAACTTGACAACTACCTTTAAAATATAGGGAAGATTTCTGTTGTTTTTTTTCACTCATGAACACATACAGCCAAAGGCTGGGCGCCGTTTTAAACTAAGTGATGCAGTCAAGTCCACCAATTATATTACTACACTACTGTAAATATTTAACTGTGCTAAGGCAAGTATTTTGAATAAAATAATACTTTCAATCATTCCAGAATATTAAGTTATTTAGTATGTTATGGCAGCTTTCTCTTGGAGCCAAAAGCATTGATAAAGGAAGGAAATGCAAAATCCTTGTAGTTGCATGCAGTAGTGTAAGTGCATTGAGCATGTAATTTAAGTTTTTTACTCTGATCTTCATATTTAATTAGTGTTCCCACTTTGTATGTTCAGGGTCAGGGTAGATTAAAACAAGCAAACAAACAAATGGAAAAAAAACCCCAACATAAAAACACTCAACCCACCAAAAAACCAAAACAACCCAACCCAACAACCATAAATTCTCAGTTTATTCTCCTGTATTTATTTCCATGTAAATCAACTTCTCAAGAAAAGGCTATTATCATTGGTTGGTATGATCACTAAAATGTCAATACAGTCAATATACCTATTCACAAATTTTGGTAAGAAGATTTAATTATAACACCAATCACAATGTTTCAATCAGATTATAAATGAGCACACTACACTTTCAGAAGGCATGCTTAGGTCTATAGACATAATAAGGAAGTGTACCATGTAAGAAGCCTTGACCAGATTGGCAGAGCTAACACAGACAAGAGGAGAGTAAGCTAGAAGAGGCCAAAAAGCAAGCTGTGTAGAAAAGTCACTTTCATGGGTCCACGAAAACAAGCTGACTCAGCCAGTTCCCAGGCTGAAAACATCTCTGAGGTAAAGGTTTTAACTGAAGCACTACAAATGCCTTCAGGAAAAACTGCTTAAGCGAAATATACTCTTGTGGCTCTTTAATATTTTGAAACCCTTGGTTAAAAATAAAAGGGGGGAGGGATTCCATTATTTCCATCCCCCCATATAAGGTATATCATTACTGTATTCAGAAATAAATAAATTACAATTCAAATAGAATTGTTTAACACATTAAAATAACTAGGTTTCATTGCTTGCATCAGATTACCTTGCATCCGCCAGAAACTTGCAAAAATTAGCAAGATCAGCAAAACAGTATAAATTCAGCTAGTTAACTAGCCTAGTCTATTGCCTCTAGTCATCATGTCCTCCATGTTTTTAGGGCAACAGGTCTAGCCCATTCCAGCTCCTTCTTTTCGCACAGGAAAAAATAAGGTGAAGCAGTTAAAAGCCTTTTTCTTTCAGCTTCTCCTGAGTTTCTAAACGTCAGATAAATATAACAGATGAAGCAAATGCACCTAACACAAGGGCTAATCTCACCAATGGTAGTTCAGTGTTACAAGAAACTCTTGCATCAGGAATCTGGCCAGTGACTTCTACAAGTTAAGTATTTTGACTCTTTTTTAGAACCTTACCTGCAAATATTTAATACTGGGAAACTGCCCATAACCTGGAAACTTATTATTTGCATCCTGAAGGTCATTATTAGACATACATAATGATACATATATACACATTTAAATACATAAGCAGTATCTTCCAATTGGATATTTCAGAATATCAGAAGGACATGAAGAAGTGTATTTTTTCCTCTGATACATCTGCTTTTTTTACTGCAGGCAATTAAATTCAATTGCTGGTTATATACTTTCAGTGTCTCTTGGAAAGTCTCCAAATTTCAACAGTATAATAATAAAAACAAAAGCTCAGAAGAAGCACCTGGGTCACTGAGCCCAATTATCCTGAGACAGACAACTGAGCTATAAACTCCTTCTTACACTTTATAAACAAGATGCATCTTTGTCCCAACTGCTTATTGCAACGGTTGTTCTAGGACCTCGTTATAGTAATAATAAATCTCCTCTTAGTTTTCACTAGAAATTTATTTTTGGTCACTGTCGTGGTTCAGCCTCAGCTGGCAACTGAACACCACGCAGCCGCTCGTTCACCCCCCCCCCCCCCCCCCCCGTGGGATGGGGGAGAGAATCAGAAGAGCAAAAGAACTTGTGGGTTGAGATAAGCACAGTTTAATAATTACAATAAAATAATAATAATAATGATTATGATAATAATGACAATAACATTAATATAATAAAATGGAAAAGGAAGGGAACGGAAAAAAAAAGGAAAAAAACCCCACAGAAATACGAACAATACAACCACTCACCACCCGCCGACCGACGCTGCCGGTCTCCGAGCCCCAATTGCTTCCTCCCTCCCCCAGCCAGCCCCTCCCAGGTAACATACTGGGTGGGATGTTACATGCTATGGAATATCCCTTTGGTCAGTTTGAAGCCGCTCTCTCAGTTGTGCCCCCTCCCCTCCCGGCTTCTTGTGCGCCCGCCAGAGCATGGGAAGCTGGAAATGTCCTTGACTAGTACAAGCGCTACCCAGCAACAGCCAAAACACCTGTGTGTTATCTCAACATTTTTTTTCCATGCTAAGTTCAAAGCACAGCACTACACCAGCTAGAGTGAAGCAAATTAACTCTATCCCAGCTAAAACCATGACAGTTACATTATAATAATTTGGGTCTGTGCCAGTATCAGGTTTTAATGCAAATAGTTCTTTTCCTTTCCTTGCATTTTGTTGTCCTGATGTATTTAAAGACAGTGTACACCTCATCTGCTCCTTTTGTAGGCTGAACAGCTAAGACAGATGATTCATAGGTTCAGCTGCTTATTTCTACTCTAAGAGCCATTCTTTGTACCTATTAGAGCAACTTTTCTGAACCTTGCCCAAAACTAAGGAACTAGGTTTCAGGTATATTCAGCATATTCCACAACTCACTCTAGTTAGTTGATCATCAGTCTAATCCTCTCTCTCTCTCTCTCTCTCTCTCTTTTTTCAGTGAAGACGATGAGATGTATGCTTTAGAGAAGTATTTTACAATATATATGGTTTTACTTGTGGGGTTTCCAGTTATGCTACTGAATGATATTCCAAACAAACAACGAATCCCTATATTTTGTTTCAGGTTTCCTTAAGTCTTTTTTTAACCTACATTTCATTTAATGTTTAAATTAGCATGTTTTATTTGAACAGAATTTTAAAATTCAAGCAATGACAAAATTAACATTTTTAATGCCAAATCTGATTTTGAACAGATTTACCTTTAAGAACTTTTAAAATAAAGGTAGTTTTAGTATGTTGAAAATGCAGGTATTTACCGAAGAGGTAGAAAACAGCATAACAAAGACAAGGAAAAGAACAGTACTTACGGTCTGTAAGACTAGCAATCCCTGCAAGAGTAGTGATGGGAACATGAGGCATATCCCCATTCATCCTGAAGTTCTGGGATAGTAGTGCCTACACAGATATTTTAGTTCAGGTGCCAGCTATCATTACTTCCCATCTCCCAAGCACTAAAAAAAAAAGAAAAGAAAAAAGTTAAAGAACAAAACCAAATGAAAATTCTCAGTTTACTTTTTTAGAACTTAAATTCAGTAACATAAATTAAACACAGACCATACACTCAGCTACATACTAAGTAAATTTTGTCCACAGCGGGTAGAACAATATAGATTTTAAATATCAAATGGTATTAAGCAATCAAAAGGCAAGCTTCTGGTCTCAGAAGTAGAGTCCTTCACCAAAAATGATGCAAGATAAGGCAATCAAAAGAAAATTTGCTCAGGTTATATAGTACCAGCACAAAAACTGGTTAACAAAACTTCTGTTAGTTCATACTACAATGGATAGCACTTAATGCATAACCAGTTTAAGTAATGAGCTGCTATGTTTGCTTCCCAGTTTTATAGGAGACTTTTTTTTTAATATAAGAAGAGTAATTTACAAAAATCGAGGAGTAAAAGTGACAAATACAAGATCTTATTATATTTTTTAAATAGTAGCTATTTCAAAATTGATCTAAAAGTAACTCTCTAATATTAAACATTGTCTGGTCAAACTACTACCAGAAAGCGTATCACCTTCTCTGCAAAAATAACAGGTTTAGCCACCACTGAACTAGCTGTTTATTTCCTGTAAAACAGCGCACAGTTTATATTCAACTACTGAAAAAGAAATTTGTTCAGTTGGTTTTCACTAACTATAAAGATTCCAACTGTAACGAAGTCCATATTACTTAAAAAAAAAAAAACCTAAAGGTCATTGCAATAATTTCAACTGCAGTTCCAAAACAACAAAAATTTACAAAGATCACACATTACACTACTATACTAATGAAATGACTGTTACACGGTTATACTAATGAAATGACAAAAATTGAACATGATATTCTCTGAAGACAAACAAAATAAATGAAAGGAAAGGAATTTGATATATATGCAGTAACCTGTTATAGACAGGCACCTGTGTTAACAGTTTGGAAAACAGTAAGAAGAGTTCTTCCATCAGCATTTATGTTATGTACTGAAGATGCTGAAATCATGATTTGCTTCTGCTTACTTCACAGTCCAACGTTTTTGAGAATTACGTATACAATACATACAAACCAAAAGACCACTAATTTCCTTAGTAATTGTTATCTCATTCTTTCTTAGGCCACACCAATGGCAATATATGACACCATTGCTAATAAATATGTATAGATTCCAAGCAAGACAAGGAAACCAGATGTTACAAGTCTTTTTCCTGCTCAAAGTTTTCATGAGCCACTGAAGTTAACTTTTCAAAGTTTCCCTATATACACGCAACTGAATTCTTCGGAAAAAAGATACCGACACTGAGGTTAAACAGAACTGACAATGAGTTGACTTGCTTTGCTGCACCTGCCACAGTCTCATTCTCACCACTAAATTACATTTGTTTATTAAAAATATAGTACATTACAGGTACAGAAATATAGTTAAAGAAACTGCCATGATGGATATTCTGTATGGGTTTTTGCGTTTGGGGTTTTTTAATCCAGGAGAAAACACCTGGAGCAGTTTCAAACACCACTCAATAGTCAAGTTTTTTTTACCCAAAACAAATACTAATATACACAGAATTTCAGGTTTCTTAGTTCCATAAATAAACAATTGTTTAAAAAAAAAGCAAATAAGAGGACCTAACTTTTGCCACAATGAGTCTGCAACAGGAAACCCACAATGAGCTAACACTTTTAGAATTTAAGTTTTAATTGAAAGGTTAGTAATGAAAGAAATTGAAGAACACCTTTCACACATGAATTATATGTACAATAAAAAGGTCATGTCTGATGATCTCTTATCTCCTGACTGAAACTGCATCAAAGTGGACTACGTCACTAGTCAGTATTATTGGGAATCCTATATGTAACACAGAAACAACAACAACAACAAATCTGTTCACTTTCCCTTCCTGATCACCTGGGAAAGCTGTAAACATCAGAGGCTGTCACTACTACTTCAAATTCTTTCCTGCTATTACTGCCACAATAATTAAATTATACAGATATTCAATGTGAAAAATTCCTCCAAAACCAGACACTTAAATTAGAAACCTTCACCACAGATACATGATAAAAAACCTGAACTGGCAAGATCCAGGCCTGAGAGTGGAGCACGTACAGTGAGCTAGGACGGTCAGGGGAAGAGTAAACTTTCTTTGTAAGAGAAGAGTAGAAGGGATTGGTTTGTTTAGCTAACAAAACAAAGGTCAAGAGGGGATGCGGTTGCTCTCTCTAAGGCAGTCAAAGATGGTTACAAAGGAAGAACGGTACAGGGCAATGCTAATACAACAATAAACGGGGGCATGAATGCAAGCAAGAAGAAAATCAGAACACAGCTTCTCACCATCGGAGCTCCCACTTTCTGGAACAGCCTTCCATTAGGAGTAGTAGAGATAAGCACCACCATTACTTTAAAGATGGATCGTACAGATGTTACAGAGGGACAGGATGTGGTTGCCTGTACCAGCTGGGAACTAAGCACTGCGATTCAACAAGCCTGTCTCTTACATCAGGAAGTTTCTGTAAGTATGATGATGTGAGTAAACATATGCGAGTAAACAAAAGACAAAGAGAGACTGATGGGACTAAGTGATGGGATTAGTTTATACAACAAACACAATATGAAGAAACCACATAGGAATATCTGTGTCCAAATATTACATCTTTAGTGCTGAGAGCAAAATTGCATCTGTTATACAACTGGCAAACAAGGTTGGGTTCAATTCCAGAACTAGAGACTGAGATCCAGTGAAACTACAACTCAAATTTGATGTCACTGAGAACATTAGTAAACCCACTCATTCAAGGAATTTAAAATATCAAACAGTTAGGGGAAAAAAAAGACAGCTCAAGATGAGATAGGTTCTTTCATGCAAAGCGTCAGAAGAACATGCAACAATCAATGGCTTGACTGACAGATAAGTTTTGTTGTGGTTTTTTTTCCATTCCTCAACTGTTACAAGAGCTAAAACTACTACATTGTAGCAGCTCACAGTTACTCAAGAAGAATCAACATTTTTCAATATTTAGAAAATTTTACATTATCAGCTTTGTACAGTAGCTATTAACAGTATTACATCATTTCTACCTCTTGACTGAAAAAATGAAACTGTTAGCTATATTAGCTGAATTAAGGAAATCAAAGAAATGCTGCACATGAAAGCTTTTAAACAATGCATCAAAGTGTAGTGTAGCGGTTCAAACAGAGAAGTAGATATCAAATTTACATATATGCAAATTAAGTTTTGCATAGTCAGTATATATATGTAGGCTCTTGCTTCTTTATAAGAAACAACAGATATCATAACAGACGTTTCAGGGAGGAAGAAAACAGTGCACAAAGGAAGTGATACAAAGAACCCCTCAGTGAAAGGAAAACCATTAAATGGCAGCATATATGTAAAATAATGCATGATAAAACTATCACCATAACACACAATAATGAAGCGTAGCCAAGCTGTCTGCCATCAGTGGCACAATATTTGGGCAGTATCATGTGGATCCTCGCTAAAACCCACCTCTGCATGTATTCTGCATTTCTCACCATAGTACCTGATTAATGGCAGAGTGGAAAACTAACAGAAGAAAAAAAAAATAACCTCTTCAGAGCGAACGGGCAGGCATGGGTAAAATTAAGGGAGGAAGAAAGGATAAAAGTAAGTTGTAAACTACTTAGGTAAAGAGACAGTGGTCATCCAGAGAAAAGAAGAGAGACTACAACCAGGGAAGGGGTAAAAAAAAACAATCCAAGCAAGCAGACAAACAAAAAAAAATTATCCCACAAAAAATTCAAGTAAAAAGAAACAAACTGCAATTGTATTTTTTTCAGACATTGCAGTCTATCTGCTGACCATCAATGAAACGATGAGAGGACTCCGACCACTGGTAACCATATGAACGTTCAAGCTCTGCATTTACGAAATGTTCCTCTTGGTTGAAAAATATTCTTGTCTCCTTAATGAAAATACCAGTTCTTCCTCAGCTTACCTATGTGCATGCATGAGAATGGTGGAAAACAAAATAAAGGGAAAAATCTGTTTATGTGCATGTGCTGGTTGTGGCTGGGATAGTGTTAATTTTCTTCATAGTACCTGGTATGGGGCAATGTTCTGGATCTGTGCTAAAACCAATGTTGATAGTACAGTGATGTTTTAGTTACTGCTGAGTAACTTAGCTAACTACTAGTGAGCTGAGCTCACCCCAACTGACCAAAGGGACATTCCATACCGTATGACATCATGCTCAGTATATAAAGCTGGGGGAAGAAGAAGGAAGGGGGGATGTTTGGAGTGATGGTGTTTGTCTTCCCAAGTAACCGTTATGTGTGATGGAGCCCTGCTGTCCTGGAGATGGCTGAGCACCTGCCTGCCTGCACATGGGAAGGAGTGAATGGATTCCTTGTTTTGCGTTGCCTGTGTGCGCAGTTTTGCTTTACTTGTTAAACTGTCTTTATCTCAACCCATGAGTTTCCCCACTTCTAGTCTTCTGATTCTCTCCCCATCCCACAGGGGGGAGCGAGCGAGCAGCTGGGTAGGGCTCAGTTGCCAGCTGGGGTTAAACCATGACAGTGCAGTAATACACCAGCTCAGTAGTAATGCAAAGATAAGTAACCAGCCTCAGGATTCAGAAATTTCCTATGTACATTTAAATGTTTCATTCCGCATACTCGAGGGTATTCTTTAACTTATTATATATTTGGATTTTAAAAATAACTTACACGACTGACCTAATATATTTCTGAGAAGAATATTAGAGACAAAATTAGATGGATTAAAGTTAAGTTTTAAAGAAGGGCTATGGTATTAGGTGTCTATATTTTTCTTTTTTAAAGCATTCCATTAAATAGGATACTTTAAATATAGTTATTTTTAATCTAGTTTAAATTATGAAATCTTTATTTAGAATGAAGATACTTTTAAAAGTAGTTTTCATTTCTTATATATTCAGTAGTATCATATTGATGTAACCGCAGTGCTATGATCAAAGCTGATTTCTGCAGCTGCACATTCAGAGTAAACCAGTACAACTCATGTATTAGCTATTTTATAATTCAGGTGAGCAGTGGACTTCTTTTCTTTTAAATCAGCAGAGCTGATATTAGAAGTTTAAGAAGCCTTGCCTCATAGCCAGTTTTAAACTTCCACAATATGCAATTAACTACTTTTTTTTTGTTAATTACATGAAACTCTGCTGGTTAGTTATCAGTCCATAAACTGTCCTTAAAAAAAGTCACTTCAAGAATGAGGGAGAGAAGCAGAAAGAGAATGAATGAATATCCTCTACTCCTTATTCAAGATCCCATGACTAAGGTACATCATACAGATTTACCCACAAGAGGGCAGATTTCTGATTTCCATACCAGAGTTACAGTTTTATACAATGACAGTAAGTTTCCAGAACTAAATGCTTTCAAAAATGCTTCAAAAAATACAAAGGAAGGAGATACAGTTGCCAAAACAGAGTCTAACACTTAAGAACCTGAAGGGTGGGGGTGGGGGGATGGGGAGAAGCATACACATTTCACATCTTAACAATAATTCAGTCTCAGAAAAAAGTCACTTTGGAAATGAACAGTAATTAATCACTGATGCAGCTGTCTAAGGTTAAAATAGTAATGCAAGAAGCCACCTGGCATGCGTCTGACTTGAACA
This sequence comes from Phalacrocorax carbo, assembly GCF_963921805.1. NCBI lineage: Eukaryota > Metazoa > Chordata > Aves > Suliformes > Phalacrocoracidae > Phalacrocorax > Phalacrocorax carbo. The sequence continues at coordinate 15,607,842 of NC_087548.1, read as the reverse complement.
ACCAAAAGGGGAGAGGGGGTAGTGGTTGCAGCACATTGAGGGAGGTAAAGAGAAACAGGGGGGTGGGGGGTGAGTGTGGTGTCAAAAATCCAGAAGACTCATTATTAACAATAAAAGCCCATGAAAACTCATCAGCATTTATAAAAACAGGAAGTTCAAAGCACATACAGAATAGTTTCACCTTCTACAATACTGGATACAAAAAGTTGTTTGAAAATAGATACAGAAATCCCAGAAGCACAAAACCAGATGAAATTCAGTGTGCTAGTGAAATCCATATGCTTGATTCATAAAGTGATCAGCCAGCAGAATCAGGGATGCTGACAAAGCAAGTAACAAATTAAAGAGTTTGAGATAAAAACTACTCAATACAATTCCTAAGCCAATATAAGCATAATGTGTTTTTCTAAAACTATTCCATAGTAGGTACTCAAATCACTACAAACTACAACCACTGAAAGAAGAGAAGATAAAGCCCAGTGAAGATGGTGGAAGCATACATAATATAAGGTGTCTGTGGATTCAAGGAAAGATGCCCTGTAATGCAGAAGTGCAAACATTTCTACCAGGGTAAACTAACATAAAGCATGACTTGTGCTTTGCACCTGTAATAACTCTTCGTGGGAGAGGAGAGGAGGGGAACTGACACAACTGGACCACCACATACACACACACACACCAAAAAAACCAACAACAGCCTGAGGCACGTGCAGAGAGCAGATACCTGTGGGTAGTATGCAGTTTCCCTGATTTACACTACATAAACACCTAGCGGGAGACACTGACTTTTCTCGCTACTTTGCAATTACAAAGGATGAAAAGTCATTAGAACACAGTTTCCCGAAAAGAAGCTCTAGGTCTCCAGCAGCATTAGGACCTTTTTCTGTTAAAGACATTTCCTTCTTTTAAGCACAGGAAACTTTTCATTTTTAATCATTTTATTTTATATAAAAATTAAAAAGCATTTATAAACAGTGTTCTACACTTAAAAATAACATCTCAGATATTTAACCCAGGTGCCTTAGCATGAAGAACTCTTTTAAATGACCCCATACCAAGTCCTTCATATACAAATTAGTCATCTAAGCACCAAGTAAACGCCTATTCTTTCAGGCAACATAACCTGACCCAAAAATCTGCAGAAAATTAAATTATATTTACAAAGTGTTGTGATGATCAACAAGTGTAGTTTATTTCAGCAAAAAGAGAAAAATATAAGTCTCAGAATGACTGATTTTCATTAAAAACACCAATGCATCAATAGGGCTCTGCAAATAACTAACAATATGGTTCTACAGGAAAGTATATTTCCTGCTATTTCATTAGTGAACTAATGCAAACCAGAATCTGTTTAAAGAGCATTACTGTTAGGCAGCTCAGTTGTCTTAAAATATGGGGACTAAATTTAAGTGAATGGAACACAAATCTTGCACCTCATTCCAAAACAAGATACTACTGGCTCCTTCTCATTAGAAAAGTGATACAAATCAAGTCCTACTGATAAGGTAGCAAAACCTAAACCAAGGAACTGGTATGTTTTAAAAAGTTAACCTGTATAAAATACACATTATTTTTGCAGGTACAATTACATTGATAACTATTAGACATGAAATACCTTGGTAGGGTAGTTATGTTCACCAGTTCTGCAAAATAAAGCAGCTAAAACTTCTGTTAGGGAGAATTCAGTTATTCAGGAAGTTTATTACAGCTCCTTTTCCATCTTTCTAAGCAACAAATACCCTCTTTATGAGATTCTCCTTTCATGTTGAAGATCCTGACACTACTGAGAGCTATTGAATTCTTTTTGTCCTGCAGAAGCAAATGTAGAATTGAATTGTAGAAGCCTAACTTTGCTTGGCAGCAGCCACGATATTAAGCATAGCTGAGAAATTAAAACATAAAGGGAAAACCCCAAGCTACTTCCATAGTCATGCATTTATTTCCCACCTGCACTACATATTCCACATGCAACTTTCATTCCTACAAAGCAAGCACATCTGTAATTATGCTCTTTTTTTATGAGCACAGCCCTTTTGCTTGCTCAGGCACACACACAGCAGCTGATATTAAATACAGTTCATTTTACTGACAGAAAATAGCTAAGAGATGTGTAGAAGAGCAAGAGTAATTAAAAGGGTTTGTTAGGTCAGCTCTGTCAATGGAGAACACTTTATGTTGCAACACACATCTTTAACAAAATAGTTGTAACAGGTATGAGAGAGGAAGTAGCAGCTTGTTTTCTTTCAGCTTTTTCTTGAATATCTCATTTATGTTAGCTGGTGGTAGTGCTGCCCTTTTCTAAAAACAGTTGTGAAGCAACATTTACTTGTATTTTAAAAACTTTTTGTACTTTAATTAGGTTGGATCTTAACCAGGCTAAAAACGTAGTGACTAAACACTGAACCAAAACTATTTAATTCAGGAGTCTTTCCCCATTTTTGATCTTGCATTTCTGTCCTTGAACCCTCTCAGATGATTCATAGCCTTTATAAAACAAAACTGGGAAGAAATAAACCTGTTGAGGCAGCAGCTGATTTTTGCACAAGTCTTCTAGTCATACAATTTTTGCCTCTTTTTTGACTTTGACGATTAAAATCCCTCCAAGCTTTAGGTCACACTAAGAACGCAGAGCTACAGGTGTAAGATTTCTTCAGAGATTCACAGTTAATGCCAATGTAAAATTCCATATAAACAGATTTAGTGTGTTCATCTTAAAAGCGCCTCACTGGCTTCTTATATGGGAATTAATATTGACCTGTGATATATTATTTATTCCCTTTGTCCTAATACTCATCTTGTTGCCTGCTTTTCAGCTTGAGCTCCATGCACATTTAAGAGAGACGCTGTATAGCACTGCAGGTGGCTAAGGTGTTTTTCTTCTGGACTGGTGTATGATTTCCCCTCATCCCCCCACCACAATGCTGCAATTCGTCTATCAAAAGGCTCTACCACAGCCCTCTGTAACACACCCAGTTTCCTGCCCTCACATCAGATCCCACTCCCACACCTCTGAGCTGCTAGATGGAAGACAGCACACGCTGCAAACTCTTCCTCACTGGAGGCATGGGTATCTCCTCTATCCAACAACAAATTTTCATAAACTACATTCTCTTGAGAGTTCCACCCCCTGTAAAATGTAATTGAAATTAGCTGATGCTTTCCAGAATTATTAGAATGAGGGACTTACAGATAACAAGTGCCACAATCATCAGGCAGAAAATAATTAAACAAAACAATGTTTTTACCAGCTATGTGCAGGAAAACTAAAGATCTTTGGCTGTACTGTCCTGTACACATTTGTACAACTATTAATGCTTGTGCACGTGGCTTTTGCTTTACCTATTGAACTGTCTTTATCTCAACCGACGAGTTTTCTCACTGATTCTCCCCTCCCATCCCACTGCAGTGGAGTGAGCAAGCAGCTGTGTGGGGCTTAGTTGCTGGCTGGGTCTAAACCATGACAAGACAAAAAAGCCAAATAAACCATGCGATTTAGTATTTTAATTAAGATTACTACCATCTTGCAAAAACATGTTGCTTGTAAATACTGAACACAAGAGCAAAGAAACTTAAAAAAATGCAGTTAGTGTCTAATAAATAAAATAATTGTGTAAGAGACTTAAAACATGAAAATTTTCATCTCTTGATAACTGATTTTAGTTAGTGTTTATATTCCAAAACTGAGGTTTACATAAACTTTTTGGCATACCCCATCCAACCTAGCAATCCTAAAAATGTAGAGCTCCATGATTTTATCACTACAAAACTATGATTAGTGTCAGCAGCTCCTGCCTCTTTTCTTTAAGGCATTTTTTTAAAATTGTCTTCCTGTCCTTCTTAATTACCACTCCCATTAACACTATAAACAAAGAGATTATCAACAAGCATGTAAAATAATATCAACAGTCAGCCAAGATACTCCTTTTTCCCAATTGCACACACAGTCTGGTGACTAAAGGCTTTCCTTCAGATGAACATTATAGTCAGCTGAACTTCTGGAGCACAATGAACTCAGCAACGCAGCACAGGAAACAAATGGAGACTACAGCTGGAAAAATCACATATATTCAAAGTTAGTAATAAGCCCTGGAAGCATACGGCATACAACATCTAGAGGTATTGTGTTGGAATTACTGATAATCAACTCAGCTCAAATGACCATGAGCAACTGGGGCTAGATGGTAACAATCAGGTATCTCTCAATATCTAGGAAAAATTATATTGGGGTACGGTCTTCGTAGGTCTGGGAATGGATTCATACGCTTACGTAGGAAAGCGCCCTATGCCATCCTTCTCTTCCAGACTACTTTGAAAAACACAAAACACTGCCCTTTTGTAATGGCTACCTCCTCCTTCCACAGCAATGACAGAAGGCACAAGGCTAGAGGAGACAAGGAAGGCCAAAGAGCTTACAGAACAGTCAATGAAACTAATGTGATTACCAATCAAAGAAGTTGTCCTTTGCTGACCTTTTTCCCACATCCAAGATTAATTTTTTTAAAAGTTCATGTCTTGGTATTCTAGTGTGGTTTTGTTCTGCTGCTTTAGGTTTATGTTTCACCAGTTGTCTTTCACAATTCCCAGGGATGAGGCTCAGTCACAGAGTTAGAAAGCTGCAGCTCAGCTCCTCAGACAGGTGGGCATGCATACATGCATGTGCACATATAGAGACTGGGGAAGAAGATGGAAGAATGAATGTAGATACAAGTAATCACCGTCTACAACTGGGACTGCCATCCTCTCACTGAATACGGTTTCTGCTGACTTGGAGGACAGCACAAAGACAAATGAGTAAAAAGGAACACGTGTACACTTCCCAAAACTTTTATGAACACACCTTTGAGCTGACTGAAGGCACAACACACAAACTTAGTGTTTCCTGACTTGCTTTTCTCCTGCCCCAACTGCTTATCATTTTCCTTGTGTCCATGACTTATGTATTAATCTCATTCCTCCGTAAAACATTGTCTGCCCATGCAGATATTTCTGTAGAACTCTTCAATATGCAACACAAAGAACAACAGCAAACAAGTCACTTCAAATTTGACAGGACTAAAAATTACCATCAAGCTAACAGTGCAACGACCCTACACTGCATTAAACAATGCATTTTAGTACCAATGCAGTAGATAGTCCATGACAACAAATACCAATAACATTGCATATACTCATTTTCCCTTCCCTCTTCTCTCCCACCTGCCACCCTTTGAGCCGGACAGAAGGAATAGAGGACCACTACTATGCTTATGCAGCCATGTTTTTGCATATCTCACTATTTTCTCCTCCCCAAAATCACAGAATGGTTGAGCTGGGAAGTGACCTCTGGAGGTTTTACCTTGTCCAACATCCTGCTCAAGCAAAGACACCAAGATCAGGTTGCCCAGAAACTAGGGGAGAGGCAGAATTAAAAAAAAAAAAAAAAAAAAAAAGCTATGTACTCAACCTGACTATATACTTTATTTTCTTTAGCAGTAATCTTTATTATACCTGGCATATAACTACCTGACTTTCTCTACAACCAAATAAATCCAAAGACAATTCAACCATTTAGACAACATATCTTATTAAACTAAGGAAGAAAGTATTTCCCACAACCTGAAGCTCCCTATTCCAAAAATAAAAAGTGTAAAGAATCCATTGAGCAACACTATATTAGTAAAATTTATATTTTCAACAACTGCAGAATACTCTATTTTTTCAACTCCTCCTTTAAAAGCAGGCATTTTCTCCATTTTTATTTTAAAGAACAGTAGTGAGACTTTTAGATTACAAAAGCCCTAAGGAAAGTTGCATCTAACATTTCTAACCTTGACATTGACAGTAACAGAGCAAAAACTTTCCCTGAAGTTCACCACATTAACCTCTTCAGACCAAGTAAGTTACAATTAACACATAACCACACACCGAGAGTACATACAGCTAAAAAAGTAATCACAAGATAAAAGAGCACCAGTAATCCAGAAATTGCACTCAATTCTGCAAGGAATAAAGTCTACACTTAAGTTTGCTTGTTTCCCAAAGCTATTCCATGTTGTACTTTTTATTTTGCCTTTTAACCTACTCGTGTATTACTTTGATGGAAGGCAGAAACTAAGCACTTGCTTGAAGAGAGTTGACATGTACACTGAATAGTCTTTTTTAAAAAAAATAAATCCCTTTTACTGTAAGAATAATAATAAACAAAAGACAAAACCCAACACAAACCACCAGAGGCTTTTTAAATGCATCTTGCAAAAAGAAACAGGTATCTCAACATCTCCAACTAGAAAGGTCTTTTTAAACAAAATTAGAAATATCCATTATGACAGAGGCATTTTTTTCCTGTGTGATTAGTGGATGCAACAAAGTCTTTCCTATTCTATTCACAGATTCATGGAACTGGAAAAGATTCAGCTTCCAGCTTTAAGTGCCAGTACTCGATATGAGACACAGGCTTCCTATTCTTGCTTTGACAAATATGATGACCTTTGGTTAAATAAGGCCTCTGCAACCTGATCAAGCAGATGAACTGGAAACACTGGATCCAAAGACCTAACTTTTCTACTTCCCCAATTAGACTGTAACTATAGTTTAGTACAACCACTACAGTTATTGAACCAGGATGAAAAATAGGTATGTTCACCCTTGAAGAATACACCTTCAACCAACAAAGCCATGCCATTTTGAATTGGAGGAAAAAAAAAAGGTAGTAAAATATTTGTGGACTATCCTAATCTGCCAGTCTGCATTACAATAGTTTAGATATAAACCTTCTATTCTATTTTGTTGAACTTTCCTTTAATACACCTGCGAGGTGTTACTGATGATAAACTACCCTGAATGCACTACAAAGCTGCCTTAAACATAACATGACATTACCATTACAAGATGTTATCAATCACTATCTAATCAAAGCTAACTCCTTCATCCAGCACTTCTGTTGTACTTGTCTCCCATGTTCTTTTGGAGAACATGCAATACAGTTTGCAAATATGAAATTATAATAAGGGTAGAATCTTACCTACAATGCCTGCAACTTTGCTACAATGGATAAGAGAAATTAAGCACTCCTATAAGATCAAATAATTTCCAATAAGGTGCACTGCTGGATAAAGATGAAAACCTACCTGTTCCTAAGATTTCTCCTTTTCCAGTAACCCTTCTCTTAGATCACTGAATACAATGCTTTTGATTTGCTGAAGTAACCATCATTAACACTCATCATACAGATTCCCAAGCAAAGGGTTTGCTTCCCAAGCCTTGAAGGAACAAAACATTTTGGCTAATTTCTCAATTCTTCCGAAGAAACTTTTACTGCATGTGATACACCTGAAACTTTTTTTGCCAATTTCAAAGCAATTGTCACAGCCTTTACAACTGTTGTAGAAATGTATATGGCTGCTTGTAATGACCACCTGACTTCCCTCAATTCAATTCAGTCTTCCAGCAGGACTTTGCAAGTACCTCCACCCAAGGGAGATTATTGTTCTCTGTCACACAAAAGTTGACACTACATCATCCAAAGCTTGAATGATGCTGAAAATTTCATTTCAGGTTAAAAAACAAACAATAAACAAAAAAATCCCCAAACCCCCCAAAACCACAGCAACCTCTACCTCCCCACCACCCGACAAAAAAAAACCAAAACAAAACCAACCAACAACCCACAAAAAACAACATCATCTTATGAATGCATTTACTGGACCTCGACACCTCTTGGAAAAATTAAAGGCATTCAGAATTACTCCTCACCACAAATTTTAAAACTAGGTGGAAAAAGGACTGGAATTGCCACAGGTCTTCAGCCAATTCCAAGTTCTCAGTTCAGAAGGCAATTTGGGTATCCAGCCTTCACAAACCATGCAAAACCTCTAACACAAGTGCTATTTCAATGTCCAGGATATTACGTGAGACAGGCAACCCTGGAAAGCTGTAAGCAGTCAATCACTCCCATAAAATTTCCATTGTGTTTGTCTACCTCTTTTGAGGTAAATTTCGTAAGGAAGACCTCACTGCTTATTAACACATAATGGACAAAATGGGTTTCTAATATTAAAGGAAACCTGAATTCCACTGCATTATCATACAAGAATAAATTCTAGCTGGACATGAATCTGAGATAATAGTTTGAAGAAACTGGAAACGTTCACACTACCAGTCTCTGAAGTGACAATTCCCTCTGTAGTCACTTAGGGCATAGTTCTACTTCGAAAAGCATTTACGAGACCTAGCTTATCTTTTTTTCCCAGATCAAGAATGACTATGCTTACTATATCAATAAGTGCAAAAGTTAGAGAGTACAGCCACTTATAAAGCAGATTTTTTAACAAATGTTAAGCTCCAATGAAATATAACAAAACACAAGATAAGTTTAAACAGTTCAACAGCAATGTTTTTTTCAGCGTCGTACATGAGAAACACTTAGCAACTTTCCTCAGTTTTCATGCGTTATCAGTACCATCTTTTACAACTATGTGAAACTGGGCATAAATCTAAATCCAATTTCTTGTTATCATATTTATTCCTTAGAATGAAGTATCAATGCAGACTGCATATGTAAGGGTGGTAAGACATGGCCTTTAAGCATAAAGCACTGTTATTCCTCTGTGGCAGAAAGCTGTCATCACAATTTCCACTAACACAGCTAAGAACTTTAAAGCTGCCCCCAGTAACTTATTGAATACTTAGTGGATTTCTAAGGAAAAATAAGAGGATAGGAAAAGGTATTTTTAATTAGTAAAATTAGCACACGTGAAAGGGCATATTTTTTTAAAATCACATCCCATAAAGCTTCCTATATATGCTAATGCAAGAGCCTTAAAAGTAAAAAGGTGATAAAGTATCTAGGCAATAAAAGGCCACATCTGAAATTCATATGGGCCAAGAAACAGATTTTGCATTTCATGGCAGTTAAATATATGTGAAAGGTAAGTTACTGAAGTCAGGAAGTAATGTTATAAAAGAATTTTGTGATAGCTAGCTAGCACCTATCAGCTGTGATGATTTACACAATGCGAGTATGTTTTTTCTGTCTTGAGGGAAATTATTTATGGAACAAAATCACAGAATCCCGTCATGTTTAAGGTTGGAAGGGACCTCTGGAGGCCACCTAGTCCAAAGCCCCTGCTCGGAGCAGGGTCAGCTACAGCAGGCTGCTCAGGGATGTGTCCTGTCAGGTTTTGAGTAATTCCAAGGATAAAGGCTCCAAAAATGCCGGTATTTCAATGTTTGATCATCCTTAAGTCAAACAGATTCTCTTCTAAATTGATTTTCTTGTATTTCCGTTTGTGCCCATTGTCTCTCATTTGCCACTGGACACCACTGAGAAGAGTCTGGTTCCATCACATATCTTGGTAGCATATTGACAACATCCCTTGAACCTTCTTTGCCTCAGGCTGAACAGTCCCAGCTCTCTCAGATTCTCCTCAAATACCACATGTTCCAATCCCTTAACTATATTCTTGGCCCTTCACTTAGACTAACTTCATTATGCCCATGTCTGTCTTGTGCTGGGGAGCCCAGAACTGAACCCAGCACTCCAGATGTGTCTCACCACTGATGAGTAAAGAATCACCTCCCTTGACCTTCTGGCAACCCTCTTAATGAAGCACGTGATGCCATTTGCCCTTATTTGCCACAGGGAACATCACTAACTCATGTTCACCTCTATCCATCAGGACCCTCAGGCCCTTTTCTGCCAACCTGCTTGTCAGCTGGTTGGCCCTCAGCCTGCACTGTTGCACAGAGTTATTCACTCCCAGGTGCAAAACTTGGCACTTCCCTTTGTTGAAATCATTGATGTTTTTGTCTGCCCAGTTCTCCAGCATGTTGAGGTCCACTGAATAGCAGCACACTGATTACAACCAGATTCTCTACCCAGGCAGCAATACCTTGCCACAATGTGACGGCCCAGATGGGTTTGCCTCTGCGCTGCCAGTTGCTCTGCTTCCACTGCTGTAACCACCCCCACAGGGCATTTGCCACCATCCAGGAGTCCGTATAGAGACAGAGCACTGGCCACTTTTCCCGTTCAGCGATGTCTAAGGCCAGCTGGATGGCCTTCACCTCTGCAAACTGGCTCAATTCACCTTCTCCTTCAGCAGTTTCTGCTACTTGTTGTGCAGGAGTCCATACAGCAGCCTTCCATCTCTGGTGCTTTCCCACAAGGCGACAGGACCCATCAGAGAACAGGGCATATTGCTTCTCATCTTCTGGCAGTTTGTTATACAGTGGGGCTTCTTCAGCATATGTCACCTCCTCCTCTGGTGATAATCCAAAATCTTTGCCTTCTGGCCAATCCATGATCACTTCCATGATTCCTGGGCGACTGGGGTTTCCTACTCGAGCCCGCTGGGTGATCAGTGCAACCCATTTACTCCATGTAACATCAGTTGCATGGTGCGTAGAGGGGATGTTTCCTTTGAACATCCATCCCAGCACTGGCAATTGGGGTGCCAGGAGGAGCTGTGCTTCAGTACCAACCACTTCCGAAGCAGCTCGAACCCCTTCATATGCTGCCAATATCTTGTTTTCAGTTGGCTTCAGACCCTCTGTATCCCCGACTCCAAAACCCCAGGGTTCGACCTCGGGTCTCCCCTGGTACTTTCTGCCAGAGGCTCCAGGCAGGGCCATTCTCCCCGGCTGCGGTGTAGAGCACATTCTTTACATCTCGTCCTGCCCAGACTGGCCCAAGGGCTACTGCATGGTCTATCTCCTGTTTAATTTGTTTGAAGGCTTGTTGTTGCTCAGGGCCCCATTTGAAATCATTCTTCTTCCGGGTCACTTGATAGAGAGGGCTTACAATCAGACTATAATCTGGAATATGCATTCTCCAAAACCCCACAACTCCTAAAAAAATTGTGTTTCCTTTTTGCTAGTTGGTGGAGACATGGCTGCTATTTTGTTGATCACATCCATTGGAATCTGACGACGTCCATCTTGCCATTTGATTCCTAAGAACTGGATCTCTTGTGCGGGTCCCTTGTCCTTACTTTGTTTTATGGCAAAGCCAGCTTTCAGAAGGATTTGGACTATTTTCTTACCTTTCTCAAAAACTTCTTCCACTGTGTTGCCCAACACCATGATGTCATCAATGTACTGAAGGTGTTCCGGAGCTTCTCCCTGTTCCAGTGCATTATGGATCGGTCCATGGCAAATGGTAGGACTGTGTTTCCACCCCTGGGACAGTCGATTCCAGGTGTACTGGACGCCCCTCCAAGTGAAAGCAAACTGTGGCCTGCACTCTGCTGCCAGAGAGACTGAGAAGAATGCATTAGCAATGTCAATGGTGGCATACCACTTGGCTGCCTTGGACTCCAGTTCGTATTGAAGTTCTAGCATGTCTGGCACGGCAGCACTCAACAGTGGAGTGACTTCATTCAGGCCACGATAGTCTACTGTTAGCCTCCACTCTCCGTTAGATCTCCGCACTGGCCATATGGGACTGTTAAAGGGTGAGTGGGTCTTACTGATCACTCCTTGGCTCCTCAGTTGGTGAATGAGCTCATGGATGGGAATCAGGGAGTCTCGGTTGATGAGATATTGCCGCTGGTGCACTGTTGTGGTGGTGATCGGCACCCGTTGTTCTTCGTCCTTCAGCAACCCCACAACAGAAGGGTCCTTCGAGAGACCGGGCAAGGTAGACAGCTGTTTAATTTCCTCCATCTCCAAGGCAGCTACACCAAAAGCCCACCTGTACCCTTTTGGGTCCTTGAAATACCCATGAGGTATTCTACCAATGAGGTAGTCTGTGCCAAGGATGTACACAGCCTCTGGGTCAGTCACAATGGGGTGCTTTTGCCACTCATTCCCAGTTAGGCTCACTTCGGCCTCCAATACAGTTAGCTCTTGGGATCCCCCTGTCACTCCAGCAATGCTGATGGGTTCTGCCCCTGTATAGTTTGATGGCATTAGGGTGCATTGTGTACTGGTGTCCACTAAAGCTTTATACTCCTGTGGGTCAGACGTGCCAGGCAATGGGATCCACATGGTCCAGTAAACCTGGTTATCCTTTTCCTCCACCCGGCTGGAGGCAGGGTCCCTCTAGTCCTGATCATAGTATTCCTCACTCAACTTCTTGTAAACATGAATCACAAGTGTCCCTATTAGGATCAAAAATAATATCAGTGCTTCTACTCCTCTGTCTGGGGAAGTGCTTATTGGAAACTGGAGCAGCAGCTTTCCTGGAAGAACCCCTCTGAGTGATTGTTTTTCCTTGCAGTTCATGTACCCATGCATCTAGGGCTGAGGTAGGTTTTCCATCCTACTTCCTCATGTCCTCTCCGTGGTCATGCAGGTAAAACCATAGGGTGCCCCGTGGTGTGTATCATCTCTCTTGAGCAAAGGGACACTTACTCCTAACGGCTGAGATACTGGTCCATACAGGTGGGGAATAGGACATATCCTCTTTGAGCTGCTGAACCTTCTAGGACAGTTTCCCCACAGCCAAGAAGAGGGAGGAAGAGAGATTTGAATCTTATTCCTGGAGTCCATCAGTCATCCCCGCCACAGCTGCTGCCTCGTCATCTTTCCAGGATATCACTGCCAATGAGTTCCCATGCGTCGATGGTGCGCTCCGTACAAACTTCCGCCACAGGGGTTGTGTGCACTGGGCTTCATCTGGATCTCTGGATGACTGTTGATCATCTAGGTCATTATAAATCAAGCACAGCTAGTTCCCTCAGGTACTGGATACCTTTCTCCATGGTCATCCATCTTCCTAGGCAACACACAATATCTTCCTTGAAAGGATACCTTTCTCTCACACCAGACAGGAGTTGCCTCCAGAGGCTGAGGGCTTGTGTTCCTTTTCCAATCACTTTGTCAATGCCCCCTTCCCCAGAGAGGGATCCCAGTTGTTTGGCTTCCTTACCCTCTAATTCCAGACTGCTGGCCCCATTATCCCAGCATCGGAGCAGCCAGGTGACAATGTGCTCACCTGAATGACAGCTGAAATCTTTTCACATATCCCGCAACTCACTCAAGGACAGGGATCGGGTACTTTCGATTTCTTGTATGAGTTCTTCCTCTTCCCCCTCCTCTCCTCGTGATGGCCTTGCTTTTCCATCACGTCTTTCTAAACGAGTTGACTTTCTGTTCCAGGATTTCTTCTTGTGTATAGGGGTGACTGATACTGGCACGGCTTGATCCTCTGATTCAGCTGCAACACTTGCCACCGAGGTTGGAGTAGCCACAGCGTCTATTGAGGTGGTTTGAGTGGCCACAGGGCTTGTCGCTTTCTTTGTCTTTATCTTTTTAGATCCAGGGGCCTTCTCTTCCCTTTGGGGGTACTGAATAGTGTTAAACAGGGCTCAGTAGGCATGGGCCAGGCCCCAGCACATTGCAGTGATTTGTATCTCTCTAGAATTGCCTGGGTGACAACATACTTCCTCCAAATATTCTACTAATTTTTCAGGATTCTGCAATTGTTCAGGGGTGAACTCCCAATACACTGGGGGTGCCCATCGTCTTGGGCATTTGCCCATACTATCCCACATACCCTGCCGCGCATAGCTATTGAGCCTTGGGGCAGATCTTTGGATGATATTCTTAAATTGCTTATTAACCTTAGACAGAACTGAAATGGTCTGCCAAAGCAATATCAACAGATATATCTTAACTACCCAAGGATGTTCAAGATACTGAAAAGTTGATGTAACGAAGGAGGAGGCATTATAGAAGATGGTAGCTAAGGTGCCATTCTGTATTTCCTCCATAAAAAACCTCTGAGAGGAGGAGCTATAATTGCTAACTCTATCCATGAGGTGGTACCCAACGTACAGTAACGGCTTCAATATAAACTTCAAATACCAAATAAAACTCAAGGCCAATGTTTTAAAGAGAAGTCTCCCAGTCAAAACATCACTAATCACTGCAGAGCACAGCAGACCACAAAAACAACACCGATGTTTAACAGACACAGCAAATACAAGAGCATGGTGCAGATCGGATGAACTAATATTGAGAACAGAGTCTAGGCTGTGACCGGCAACTGTTATTATCTCAACCCTTCAAGCCCCACGTTGGGAGCCAAAAGAACTGTTGTGGTTCAGCCCCAGTTGGCAACTAAACACCACGCAGCTGCTCGCTCACTCCCACCACCCCGTGGGATGGGGGAGAAAATCGGAAGAGCAAAAGCAAAAGAAGAAAAAATTGTGGGTTGAGCAAGAACATTTTAATAATTAAAATAAAAATAATTTTTATAAAAATTATAATAATAACAATAATAACAATAATTATAATATAATAAAAAGGAAAAGGGAAAAAGGGAAAAAAGCCAAAGCACAAATGATATAACCGCTCACCACCCGCTGACCAACACTGCTGGTCCCCGAGCCGTGATTGCTGCCTCCCTCCCCCAGCCAGCTCCCCCCAGTTAACATACTGGGTGGGATGTTACATGCTATGGAATATCCCTTTGGCCAGTTTGGATCTGCTCTCTTAGCTGCATCCCGTCCCCTCCCAGCTTCTTGTGCACCTTGCAGAGCATGGGAAGCTAGAAAAGTCCTTCTATAAGCACTATCCAGCAATAACCAAAACATCCGTGTGTTATCAACATTGTTGTCATACTAAGTCCACAGCACAGCACTGTGCCAGCTGCAGTGAAAAAAATTAACTCTATCCCAGCTAAAAGCATGACAAAAGTAAAGGAAGAAAAAGGCCAAAATAAACAAATTTATAACGAGGAGGAGAAATGTAGTATATACAGAGAGGGTGTCTGTAGATAAGCCTTTGCAGTGGTAACCACTTAGTTGAAAAGCAAAATGCAGATGGGAGTTGCAATATGCTTATTCCACAACAAGTAAGATGACCAGTTAAAAGGGTTAAAAGCTAATAGTGCTGCTTTAATTCATTATTAAGCTAGAAAAGCAAAAGTTACACATTACTGAAGTAAAGAGTTAAGAACAAAAAGGTCATATAGTTGCACTTCAATCTGCAGTTTTTTAGTGTTCCATCACATACTTCCATCATAAAGAATTATCATATCAAAATTAATGATTAAATTAATGTTAGGGTACAGCAATGTACTACAATAGATTTTTAAAACATGAAGGATAAATACATACTGAAATGTTTCGGCCCAAAATGGAAACTTACACACACCACCTGAAAATTAGTAATGAAAAGTCTCTCTCAAACAATCACCTGCAATAGGACCAGTTTTGACTTTCAGCTGACCAGCAGCATATACATGAGCACCAAAATGGCAGTGCAGACCTACTGGTCCACAGAACAGTTTTGGAATAGCCACTGGAACTACGAATCACCAAATACAGGACCTTTCATAGCTGTCTAGCACAATTCAGCAGCAAAGTAGTAGAAAAGACAGTGCTTTTACAGAGAAGAGCTGGAAAGTAAGTTTTAAAACTGCCAAAAAAACCCCAAAGGATACACTGCCATCCATCATCACCTCTCTAGCCACTGTTTTATACTTTCATCCCCAATTGTTTAAAATCTTGCTCTACTAATAATTTTCTGTTTTGCAGCTGAAATGGCTAAGTTTGACAGACAGCATGGAATTTTTCCTGTAAAAGTTAATAGGAGGAGGAAGTGGTAGGGAGAAATGTGCAGGAACTTCAGAAACAAGCACAGTTTAAGTAGAGAGGGAGATATGTATGACATGGAGATGCAGGAGCAGGATCAGCAGGACCATCACATTTCTCAGAGAAGTTTGCTTTTCAGAATGTACCACTGTTCCAGAAGATCACAGCTGCTTCATCTTTGAAACTGAATGCTTGGTATATCTTTACCCTTAGCATTCTTGTTGTCTCCTTCTGAATAGGTATGTTAATGTTGTCATCATCAATGGCACAAGATATATATCACATGATCTGATAGATAAGTAAGATAAATCACATCAGTAAGAGATGAAGACTAAAAAAAAATCGGTAAGGGTCAGTCATTCTGCAGTTCACAAGTCTACATATCTCTTCTCTCTTACACTAATTCTTACTGGAAAAAATATTACACTCTCTGTTATACAACTAATTTTTCCACTTTTCCAAAACAGCCTCAACAGATAGTAGAGTATGTCTGCAACGGAGAAAATACAGCATAGCCACCACATAAAAAACAGTCCTTAGTTCAATTAATAATGCATATTACTAGCCTTACAGTCAAAAGTTTAGCAAGAGAAAGAAGACAAAGAGGTCAATTTGTTTCCTCTTCAATTTCTGTTGAAATGACAGAAAGGCATTACAATGCCTCCTGCTTAACACTACAATACACAACCATGCAATTTCTTTAAAGAATGCATATTTCAAAAATGCAAACTTTGTATGGCTGTGCTTTCTAGAAAGCATCAAGGTACTTTAAAAACTGTTTTACAAAAACAGCTCTCGCTAATTCACCATCTGTGTTTTACAAGTTGTCTCCAAAAGGCATAAAAGCATGAACACACACTGCATACCTCCAATCAATTAAAACAATATATTTCTAATAAAGTACCTTGCTTTAAAAGCATTAATTAATAAGAGCCTTCTCTTTTCCCCACCAAAACAAGGTAGGTTTTTGTTGGGGTTTGGGGGGGTCATTTTTTGAGGGTTTTTTTTGCTATTATTATTATTTTTGAAGTAAGCTCTCTTCCTCCCAAGCCAGTGATTTATGTGCTCTGCTAAGATCGTTTAATTTAAAACTTCACACTCGAGTATCACTTGTTTGAGAAATTTACTGCTCATTTTGCAAGAAAAATGTCATCATCAGTTCCCGTCACCAGAAATTCTGTGTACCCAGTGCCACTGAAATTATCATATGGTACATATATTGCACAAGGTGTTATTTCACATGGGAAAGCAAGAAGAAAGAAAAAGACAGAAAGGACAAACTGATTAGAAGAAGGTAAAGAGGCATCAAATCCTACAAGTCTCAGACTCCTTCAGAAACAGAAACTAATACTCTCTGTTCTCCCATCTATTCCTCTCTTACGAGTGTCAGACCTCTCCCTGATGAATTCCTACCACTGATACCCTCCTCAACCCTGGAGAGAATAAAAGAAGAAAAAAAAGGTGAAAAAAACCCCACTGTCTGTATGCTAATGCTGTCAAAATGAAGTTATGAGACAAACTGAAATGGTACATGGAGTGAGTTTTACATGGCTTCTTCTGAGGTAGACATCCATTGTGTCATTATAACTACTGCAGGAGCTAAACCTTATGATCTGTTTGGCCCCCACCAATCCAAGTGACAGATACTTTTCCGTGACGATCAAACCAAAATACAGTGATTAGATAAATGAACATTTTAAAGGTAACTTTAAGAATGTCTCTCTGCCCTCTACCTCTGCTGAGGCACCTTAAACTTCAAGCATGAAATTTACTTGTCCACTGTATAACAAGGATTTCCCAAACACCCTTGAGGGATAGGGAAAGGATTGTGAATGATGACAGCAGTCTAGCAGGACTATGTAATGCAAATAGCTATGGAAAACACTGTTGCACAAGGGATTACAGCACGTTCAGAAAAACACAGGATACTGTGGTGCACATTACAGGACAGCAATAACAAATTTGACATTTCTATGTTGTGTGTTAAAATGCATGAAAATCATACTTATACCTCCCCCCACAAAATAACAGGTTTTCAACCTCACATGTAAATGATCTGAATTACAAAACTAAACAAACACAGATGGAATAAATTAAATTACTAACATGTATTTTCAGGTGTAGATTTTGAGAGTTCTAGATGTTCTCTCCTTTCCAGCACAGGATGATTTCTGATGGAAAGGGGAATGCCTTTACCCGTACAGTAAAATTCTAGAGCAGCATTTAAAGTGGAATATGTGGCCCACTGTACCTGTGTACTGACTGTTGGAGAATACAAGCTTATATCACCCCCTTGAGGTTTTATTTACACATATTTTCCATAACTGAAAGGGTTTAACTTTGCAGGAAATTAAAAATAAAATTAAAAGAAGACTCATTTCCTTCCCAGCGACCTGAAAGTGCTATGACTCGTCACACTAAGCAATTCACCCAGTATCCCCTGAATAGAGGTTTACGTGCCTAACCTCCAACCAAAGCATTAGGTATGTCAATTAAATTGCAAAAGAAGTTTTGTTTCTTCTGTGGATTTAAGGGGAAAAAAATCTAAACTAAAAATCTAAACCGTTAGAATATGTAATATTTTAAACAGTCAAAACAAATCCATAGCAGAAAATGAGTGTGAGCAGCATCTCAAATGAAGAACCTCTCTTCAACTAAATGACTGTTTGTTAGGAAATCCTTGAAAGACACAGTTCCAAATACAGTTATGACAGGAGCTCATGTCTTTTAAACCAGCATCTAATAAAGAGCCTCAAATTGCCTCTTCTTCACGGCCAAAGATGGGTTTGGGGGCTTCCAGCACTGATTTCAGAAATGGTAAAGGGTATAAGGAGGTAGTGATGGAAGACATGCATCCACTATGGATGCACATTTTAACTATTTCTTATTTAGCTTCTGAAGTTAATAGGAAGGAAGTAGCACTATTTCAATGTTCTCTCAAAGGTGTTGAAACACTTTGTTAGATAAAACTGCATGAGAATACTCTGTAAGTGTAGGCCATGACAAAATCTGCATTACCTAAACTGTATTGAAGTTTTTTTCTGGCCAACAAGCATAGAGGAAAAACAAGGAGCTCCTTTCCAGAAGCCCCTACTATGTTGCCACAAACACATTTGCATAGGTCCATGTGAGCCCTTTATATGTCTCTCCACATGTGTGGTATAACACCCTCCAGCAGCTATCTTTCCTACCTTGTGCCTGTACTGCACAGCTCTTCAAAACATCAGCATAAGACTGAGTGAAAATATTCACGTGTAACTTCTACAGTGTTGATTCAGAAAGCTTGCTGACTGCAAACGGTATTTTAAGGTAAGACTTTATGCAAAGAGACAAGCAAAAAATTTGCAGTATCTATTACGCAGGAAAGAAACTGCTCTCCTAAATAGAGTCCAAGGTGTCTTCAAATGCTCATGGCAACTTTCACAATTTACTGTTTTGTTGAAGAATAACATCACAGTTACTGGCCATAATGCAGATGCACCCAGGCTCAGTATGCTTCTTTTGCTCTACATAGGGAAGCAACAATACAAACTTCATCAAGACAATGAAGCTGCATATAAAAAGAGCATACAGCAAGCAGAAAAACTCTGTATACAAAGGGGAGAGGGGGAAGAATGTGTAAAGCAAAAAAGAAATAAAATCCACTATTTTCAATTTTAATGTCCCTACTTCAGCTAAAACGGGGCTTTGGCTTAATCAGAGTAGATATTTGCTTGGTGACCCCTGGGGAATACTGCTATTTACGGGCCTCCATCCAGACTCTGCCCTGTTGATCACAACCCTCTGAGCTCTGTTGTTCAGCCAGTTCTGCATCCACCTGCCTGTCCACTCATCTAACCCACAATTCCTAAGCTTACCTATGAGGATGTTATGGGACACAGTGTCAAAAGCCTTGCTGACATCAAGGTAAAAAACATCCACTGCTCCCCCTTCATCTACGCAACCAGTCACACCATCATGAACGGCTAACAGGTTGGTCAAGTATGACCTCCCCTTGGTGAATCCATGTTGACTACTTCTGATAACTTTCTTTTTCTCTACATGCCTGGAGATGATCTCCAGGATGAACTGTTCCGTCACCTTTTTGGGGATGGAGGTGAGGTGGACTGGCCTATAGTTTCCTGGGTACTCCTTCTTGCATTTTTTGAAGACTGGAGTGACACTGGCTACCCTCCAGTCCTTGGGCACCTCTCCTGTCATCCATGACCTCTCATAGACAATGGAGAGTGGCTAACAGACAGCATCTGCAGCACTCATGGGTGCATCCCATCGGGGCCCATGGATTTGTGAGGATCCAGTTTGTCTAAATGATCTTTGAGTGGTTCAGCTGACACACCAGAGAGACCTGGACAAGCTGGAGACGTGGGCCTGTTAGAACCTCATGAGGTTTAATAAGGCCAAGTGCAATGTCCTGCACATGGGTTGGGGCAACCCCCACTAACAATACAGCCTAGGGGATTGAAGGATTGAGAGCAGCCCTGCTGAGAGTGATTTGGGGGTACTGGTAGATGAAAAGCTGGACATGAGCCAACAACGTACACTTGCAGCTCAGACAACCAACCATACCCTGGGCTGCGTCAAAGGAAGCATCGCCAACAGGTCAAGGGAGGTGATTCTGCCCCTCTGCTCCGCTCTGCTGAGACCCCACCTGCAGTGCTGCGTCCAGCTCTGGAGCCCTCAGCACAGGAAGGACATGGAGCTGTTGGAGCGGGTCCAGAGGAGGCCACAAAAATGATCCAAGGGCTGGAGTACCTCTGCTGTGAGGACAGGCTGAGAGAGTTGGGTTATTCAGCCTGGAGAAGAAAAGGCTGTGGGGAGACCTTATTGCGGCCTTTCAGTACTTGAAGAATGGGGGCAATCTCTTTAGCAAGGCTTGTTGTGACAGGGCAAGGGGTAATGGTTTTAAACTAAAGGAGGGTAGATTTGGACTGGATATAAGGAAAAAATTTTTTACTATAAGGGTAGTGAAACACTGGAACAGGTTGCTCAGAGAAGCTGTGGAGACCCCATCCCTGGAAACATTCATGGTTAGGTTGGACGGGGCTCTGAGCAACCTGATCTAGTTGAAGATGTCCTTGTTCCCTGGAGAGGGGTTGGACTAGATGACCTCTAAAGGTCCCTTCCAACCTAAACCATTCTATGATTCTATGATCTCTAACCCACTCCTCCCCAACTAAGGGGAAGTCCTCCTTTCTCCAGATTTTCTCTCTCTGCTGGGGGCTGGGATGCCTGAGGGCCAGCCTTAGCAGTAAAGACAGAAGCAAAGAAGGCATTCAGTAACTCTGCCTTCTCTGCATCCTGTGTCACCCACCTCGTTCAGCAGCAGGCCCACATTTTCCTCTTTCTTTTACTACTCACATATTTGAAGAAGCCCTTTGTGTTATCCTTGACATCCCTTGCCAGATTTAGTTCCAAGTGGGCCTTGTGGCCTTCCTTGTTGCATCTCTGCATACCCTGCCTATGTTCCTATATTCCTCCCAAGTGGCCAGTCCCTTTTTCCACATACTGTGAACCTCCTTCTTCCACCTTTGAGTTTTTCTAGAAGCTCTCTGCTCATCCATGCAGGTGTCCTGGCTCCTTTGCTTGACTTCTTGCTGACTGGAATGCACTGGTCTGGAGGTCTGCTAAGGTCTGGAATACTGACCAGCTCACTTGGGCCCCCCCTACTTTCTAGAGCCCTAACCTACGGGATTCCTCTAAGCAGGTCTTTGAGGAGGCCAAAGTTAGCTCTTCTGAAGTCCAGGGTTGTAATCCTACTTGTTGCCCTGCTTCTATCATGCAGGATCCTGAACTCCACCATCTCCTGGTCACCGCAGCCAAGGTTACACCCAACTCTCACATCCTCAACCAGACCTTCTTTGTTAGTATAAAGTCTAGCAGCACATCTCACCTCCTTGGCTCCTCTACCACCTATGTCAGAAAGTTATCCTCGACAATCTGCAGGAACCTCCTGGATTGCACATGCCTCACTCACTGTGTTGCTTTTTCAACCAATATCACGGTGGTTGAAGTCCCCCATGAGGACCAGGGCCTGCAATTGTGAGGCTACTTCCAGCTGTCTGTAGAAGGCCTCATGGACTTCCTCTTCCTGTTCAGGTGGCCTGTAGCAAACGCCCACAACGGTGTCACCTGTATTTGCCTTCCCCTTTAATTTTCACCCACAAGATCTTGACTCATTCTTCCACCCCTAGGCAGAACTCGATACATTCCAGTTGCTCCCTCACATAAAGAGCAACTCCCCCACCTCACCTTGCTGCCCTGTCTTTCCTATAAACTATGTAGCCAACTATGACAGCATTCCAGTCATGGAAGCTATCCCACCATGTCTCTCTAATCCCAATCAGGTCATGGCCCTGCGACCACGCAGAGATCTCTAGTTCCTCCTGTTTATTCCGCATGCTGCATACATTGGTGTAGAGGCGTTTCAGAGAGGTAATTGAGCACGCAGGCTTCCCTGGAGTGGTGCACGAGGATCCACTGTAGCCATGCACACCCTTGAGGTGGTTGGTCTTCTGACTGTCACCTCATGAGGCAGCTAAGGCATCTTTGTCGCTGCTCTGGCTGGCCTGGCTCACTCCCCCGTTGTACATGATGGCATTAGCATTGCCACTTTGGACCCCACTCCCCACATTTTTCATTTTAAAGCCCACCAAGTTGGCCAGCTTCCTGCCAAGGATTCCCTTGCCCCTTCTAGACAGGTGGATTACATCCCTCCCTAACAGGCCATGCTTGCTGGGGAAAGTCCCATTGTCATAAAAGCCAAAACTCTCACAACAGCACCAGCCATGTAGCCAAGAGCTGATTTGCATTATTTGCCTATTACTGGCTGCCCATTTTTCTCCAAATGGTAAATGGAGGAGATTACTTGGTCACCAGTATTTTTCACCTGCTCCCCCAGGGCTTTATAGTCATCTTTGGTTCTGCCCAGGCTCTGCTTATAGAATCACAGCCAGCAATGTGCCCTTGTGGCCAAGAAGGCCAACAGTATCCTGGGCTGCATTAAAAGGAGTGTGGCCAGAAGGCTGAGAAAGGTTATCCTCCCCCTCTACTCCACCCTAGTGAAGCCACATCTGGAGTACTGTGTCCAGTTCTGGGCCCCCCAGTTTAAAAGGGAGAGGAAACTGCTGGAACAAGTCCAGCTGAGAGCTACTAAGACGATCAGAGGACCAGAGCATATCTTTTACAAAGAAAGGCTGAGAGACCTGGGTTTGTTCAGCCTGGAGAAGAGAAGATTGAGGGGGGATCTCATCAATACTTATAAATATCTGAAGGGTGGGTATCAAGAGGATGGGGCCAGGCTCTTCTCAGTGGTGCCCAATGAGAGGACAAGAGGTAATGGGCACAAGTTGGAACATAGGAAGTTCCACCTCAATATGAGGAAAAACTTCTTTCCTGTGCGGGTGCCAGAGCAGTGGCACAGGCTGCCCAGGGAGGTTGTGGAGTCCCTTCCCTGGAGACATTCAAAACCCGCCTGGACGTGGTCCTGTGCCCCCTGCTCTAGGTGTACCTGCTCAAGCAGGGGGGTTGGACAAGATGATTTCCAGAGGTCCAACCCCTACCATTCTGTGAAATTCTGAACCTTCTCTGCCAGTATCAACTGTATCTGGAAGAGGAGTGCAAGTCTTCAGACAACTTGTTATTACAGGCTTCATGAAGACTGTCTTGGCTGAACGTGGTATAAGCTCTAGTTAGTCTTCTCCTGCCATGATACCTCAGAATAAAATCGGTCATAACCTCACTTTATAGCATTGACCAGCATCCATGTAGCACTGAATATGGAGTAGGATGTTGTGTATCTATATACAATATATCTATAACCTGATAGATAAGGGTTAAAGGGCAAAGTTCAACTTAGTATGAATATAGAATACAAAGCTGCATGAAACAAGTTCTACTTAGTTCCATCTGCACGCAGAACAGCTTGGTTTGCTCTTTCTACCTCCCTGTATAGAGTTAGTCAGAGAAACAGAGGAAGCATTTATGGGTCATATCTATAGCTTCTGATAATACCTTACTCCTTTGCATCCCTGGCGAAGTATTTGGACTCTGTGGTGTGCCAGAAGTCTGATTATGTGTTTAAAGGTTAGTTGTTTAAACTGTTCTGGCAATACTGAGACACCACTTTGAGAGGACAAACCTTGCAATTTTAGGCTACTTTGTTACCAGGAGGTACAGTTAAAAATCAAAAGAATTAAAGAATTCTCTGTCCCCCTACCCGGAAAGCAGTTTTGCAGAGCTGAAATACAGTTTTTAAATTCTCACATGCTTCACTTCTAAAAACTAAAAAAATCCTTTCCAAGATGTAATAAAATCAAGTTTATAATGGAGACAGATTTCTGACTCAAATTATGAAGACGTTGATTTCCATTATTCTGGTTACTTTTTTACATACACAGTTCTGCTGAACTTGATATGGTTTTTTTGTTTGACTGGTTGGAGTTTTTTGCATTAAATTCTTCAATGGGTGTTAGAATGACAGAAGTTCCATTCTCCTTTATATCTGTGGAAGTGACTACTATCAGTTTTCATAGGTAGCAAAGTGTAGTTTATAAGGTAAACTGCCTTAACTTGCCTGCCTTTCTGTCCTATGCTTTGTCTAGTGTTTGTTGTAAAAATAAATGTTTCAGGTTCTCATAATATTGAAAATACTTCCCAGCATGCAGCTTGAGCAAGAATGAATTTTGTGGCATTTGTAAGGAGATTGAGGGATGTATTAACTGTGCAATGGAGAAGTACAATAGCTGACCTTGAGGAGGAGCAGATGACTTAAACTGTAGGTTTTCCAACAGTGGCTCCCCTCACATCCAAAATCTTCAAGAATCATTGGTAGATACTCATCACTGTCATTATCTGCACCATTCGTTGTTTAAATGTGATTTAGCTGTCACGTAAGGTAGAATTGGAAATGCAGGATTGTGCTTCCATTCCAGCATGATTATGCTACTATATTCTTGAAACCATCTTTTAGTTGTCTTAGAATACCTAAATGGCAATCATTTTATATTTATTTTAAAAAATAGACTTCTGGATCATAATATTTTGTGTAGGCTGTATGTTTTACTGATATTCTGAACTGGTTTTGCCATACATATAATTTTCATTAGTTTTTAATCTGTCTGGAATATCCACTGAGGATTTTTTTTGCCAATGACTTTCAATTTTATGGTTGAAGTATGCAAGTCTGGTCTCTATGTTTTTTCTACCATAGATTCCTCCCAGCTTCTAAAATCTTGAGCTGCATTAGTTTCCTTGAATTCGACTTGTGATCAGGCAGCTAGAACTGTGTGAGCTAGCATTAGTGTAAACTTCCTGATGTGTAAAATATTTAGCCTATGCATTATGGCTTCAAAATAGTAAGCAAATAAATGGAAAGTTTTATTTTTAAATTTATCAAAACAAAAAATAGACTGTCATCACCCACAATGGTATACACTTTTTTTCATGTAGTACATACAAGTTTAGATAGTGAGAAGATTCCATCTAGTTTACTTGAATTATTGTTTTTAAATGTTACCTTAGACAGTCTTTTTAAATGGAATGTTACAGGTTTACTTAAAGTTCATTTCAAGTTACGAAGCTTTAACATTACTGTAGACACTCGTGAGCAAGATCTGCAAGGTGCAACTGTACCAGCAGCACAGGGTAGATACTGTAAAAAGAAGAGACGAGTGCTCATAGTGGGTGTTAAAAGGAACTGACGTGCCCATCTGCTGACCTGATGGAGTCACAAGAGGTTTACTCCCTTCTGGGAGCTATGATCTGAGACATCGCTGAGAGGGTGCCACAACTAGTCAAGAGCACAAAATACTATCCTCTGTTACTATTCCATGCTGGCAGAAATCACAGAACTACAGAATGGTAGGGGTTGGACAGGACCTCAGGAAATCATCTTGTGCAACCCCCCTGCTTGAGCAGGCACACCTAGAGCAGGGCACACAGAACTGTGTCCAGGTGGGTTTTGAATGTCTCCAGGGAAGGAAGCTCCACAACCTCTCTGGGCAGCCTGTTCCAACTTGTGCCCATTGCCCCTTGCCCTCTCACTGAGCACCACTGAGAAGAGTCTGGCCCCATCCTCTTGACACCCACCCTTCAGATATTTGTAAATATTGATAATATCCTCCTCAGTCTTCCCCAGGCTGAAAAAATCCAGGTCTCTCAGCCTTTCCTCATAAGGAAGATGCTCCAGTCCCCTGATCATCAGCCTCCTTCTCCAGGCTAAATAACGCCAGTTCCCTCAACCGGTCCTCTTAATATCTGCTCTCAAGACCCTTCACCAGCTTTGCTGCCCTTCTCTGGACATGTTCCAGTGCCTCAATGTACTTCTTGTACTGAGGGGCCCAAAACTGAACACAGCATTCATGGTGCGGCCTCACCAGTGGTGAGTACAGGGGCACGATCACTTCCTTACCCCTGGTGGCCACACTATTCCTGATACAAGCCAGGACGCTGTTGGCTGCCTTGGCCACCTGAGCACACTGCTGGCTCATACTGGCTGGCAACCAACATCCCAGGTCTTTCTCCACCAGGCAGCTCTCCAGCCACTCTTCCCCAAGCCTGTAACGTTGCATGGGGTTGTTGTGACCCAAATGCAGGACCCAGCACTGAGCCT
Organism: Phalacrocorax carbo; assembly: GCF_963921805.1. Classification (NCBI taxonomy): domain Eukaryota; kingdom Metazoa; phylum Chordata; class Aves; order Suliformes; family Phalacrocoracidae; genus Phalacrocorax; species Phalacrocorax carbo. The sequence goes on along the minus strand of NC_087548.1, from coordinate 15,581,712 downwards.
TGTTAAACGTCATACAACTGGCCGCAGCCCATCGATCCAGCCTGTCCAGGTCTCTCTGTAGGGCCTTCCTACCCTCGAGCAGATCAACACTCCGACCCATTTTGGTGTCATCTGCAGACTTACTGAGGGTGCACTCAATCCTCTCATCCAGATCATTGATAAAGATATGGAACAAGACTGGCCCCAAAACTGAGCCCTGGGGAACCCCACTCGTGACTGGACGCCAACTGGATTTAGCTCCGTTCACCACAACTCTCTGGGCTCGGCCATCCAGCCAGTTTTTTTACCCAGCAAGAAGTGTCTTACACTCTTTAGAGCTGAAGAGTTCTGACCTTGCTGGGGAAAGAAGGGAAGATTCATCACCAAGTCCTTTGCTGCCCTTATAGGGCTGCAGTCCAAGGTGGTGATAAAACCCTTGTGTTCTCCAATTTTCACATAATATAGGTTTCTCTATCCTAACCAACCCATTCTTTAGCTCCCAGCATTCAGACTGAAATCATAGCAAAAAAAAAAAAAAAAGGGACTCCAAATTGGGCTAGAAAGACCATGGTTCCTTTTTTTGGCTAATAATTTATTTGCTATATGATTTAGATCTAGCCAAATTCACCTCTCAGTGCTGCAGTTGTTCTTCAAATTTGAACAGAAATGGAATGGTACACCTGATCAAGGTTCTAGGTACTTCTACCCTAAGATATACAGGAAACAGAACACAGAACTCCTCATCCTTTCCACACACATTTCTAAAACCTATCAAATATTCACTAACAAATGTCCTGTCTGAAAAGTCATGAAGCGAGACTAAAACTATTTTGGACTAGAAACAAACAGTCATACCCATTCCTTTGAAACAAACAAATGCACCTTAGCAACAGAAATACATTTGGTAAAGAGAATTTTGGTAAGTCATACCATACGCATTTAGAAAGTAAGCCTTCCGAAACAGGGTCTTGAATCCATTTCTGTGCATCATATAGCAAAATGCCATTCTCATACCTTGACCAAATATCTCCTATAGCAGTATGACTACAATCAACACGACCATTTATCCCATTCATTTCAAAGAAAAAGCAACATGCAAAGCAAGTTGGTTTGTTTTTTCAAGCATCCACTTATAACTGCAGCATCAAATCAGGTTCTTCCTTTCAAACACACCATTTCTTTAGATTCTGCATTGTACTTGCACAAATCCTTCAATGAAACCAGTTCAATACTATTAATGTTTGATTCATTTCCACCTTAAGATACCCAGAAACCTTAATCCTATTAGCACCAACGGATTTACATATGAATAGTAAATTCCAGCTGCGCAAAGTGAGGGGGAAGAACTAATCTCACCTTCTAGTGAGATACTAGTAGCAATGACTCTACATTCCCAACAGAAAAAACAGAACAGAAACTTTAGCTATCAATGTAAAAATATAACATTCAAAACACACTTTAGAAAGCCATCTGAATAGATACACAGTTCCTTTTCAAAGAGGAGTACAGTCTAAAATTACCAGGAACTGAAGTTGTAACAGTAATTCCATGACACTGAATATGGCTAAATATAGTAGTCCTGTACTGTAATTTTTGTGTTCTTGTAACTTTTGTTAGTTACAGATTTTATCCTTTCACATTAAATACATCATAAATTATTTTTAAATTATCACACTCACTGCTTGCTTAAGAAACATCGCTTTCTCTGATCATGAAGCCCAGATTCTTATCATTTATATCACAAAATATATTTGGGGCATTTAGTAATTTAATCAACTTTTCTTCCTTAACCAGTTAAACATTTTGCATTCATCATTCTTATTAGAAGGTAATTCCAGTAACTCATTCTTTTGCATTTCAGAGCTTTATACCAGTTTCCAGACAGGAATTATTCAGAGTCACCTTATTTTCTCTTTCTTGCACTGTTTTTGCCTGTAGCTCTTCACCTTTCCAGATTTGACCAGATTTAGAGAGCTCATTTGTACCATAAAAATCATAAAATGGTTTGGGCTGGAGGGGACCTTAAAGGCCATCTAGTTCCAACCCCCCTGCCATGGGCAGGGACACCTTCTACTAGACCAGGCTGCTCAAAGCCCCGTCCAACCTGGCCTTGAACCATCCCTCAGCAACCCCTGAAGATGGAGCTGTAGAACACAAGCAGTTTACAGATTTGACAAATTTTATATCAGGACCATCACTTCAAAACAAAACAAAACAAAACATGGTCACAAGCTCAGAAATGGAACAAGAGGGGAAAAAAGCCTAGGAATTATTGCATGAATAGGTGAAATATTAAGAGTACCACTCAGCAAACACTCTGAGGTAGTCAGACGTGAGCCAGCTGTAGCCCAGAAGCCATGTAAACAAATTAGTTCAGATTGGTGCACTGTAGGTTATGCTTAGGGTCTCCTCTTACAAAACAAGTTTTCACATAAAATAAATTTTCCCAGTTTTCTTACTAACCTCTACATTTGATACCATCTGATTTTTTTTTTTTCCTGAGCACAAAGGAACCACGCACCAATGCAGTCTCAGTGCATATACACTGATAATTTAACATCTCTGCACAGACATACCCCTCCTGATAGATTAAAAAACTGCATATGGTTTTTAATAGTCTCATTTTACTGATGACTGACTATGTATTTTGTAATAATATTAATATACACGGATCTTATGCTTCCTCTGTCATACTCAGCTGAAAAACCGTCTGCTTACAACAGAAATTCTAACAATGAATCTCTAAATGTGTCAACAGTTGGTACTTATATTTCATTGTACTTCTATTTCTCCAGCTCTCAAAGTCAAATTTTTCCTGACAGGTACTCCCATCCTTCCTTCTACTGACAATAGCTAGCAACTTTAAATCCACACGTGATAAAATTAACTTGGTTTTTTATTCATGGCTTTTTAACAAATCTGCTATTTTAAATAGCTTGTAGGTCCGTCTTCAGAACTTGTGTTTACTATTAACAATATTTTCATGTCTAACACTGCCTTACAATAAAGTGTCGTCCCTCTTGCACTTACCTACAAAATGAGATCCTGTACCAGCATATAACTTTTCAGTAGCTAAAAGAATATGTTCTTTAGAAAAGTTATATTCTTTAAATACCACTACTGTGAAAGAACACGGACTTAAACACAACACCCTCTATCTACAAAAGATGTCTATCCATAGGAGCAGGAGACAAAGAATAAAAATATTAGGAAGAAACTGACCTTGTAATATGATTGCTTTGAGTAACACCCTGTAGGAAACATCTCTAGGCAAGATAGTTTAGAACAACTATTCCCACTCTTCTTTTATCATTTCAACATAGACTTTCAAAAACTGCATATGCAAATGCAGTAAATTAGATATAGAAATTTTAAAATCTATTTTAAAAGCTACCATTTACAAGAACATTTTAATTTAGCTGAAATATTTAATTTCATTAAATCCACGAGAGGTACCGTATAACTCACCTTAGACAGGAGAAAAACTTCCAAGTATTGTGCCTATGTGCCTAAATGAAACTTTACATTCATGATGGATTATACTGAATACGTAATCCAAGTAAGATTCAACTGGTCCACTATTTTAACAGTGCTTTCCTTCAATAATTCCTGTTGCTACAAGTACAGATATTGATTCTAAACAGAAGTTGACACAAAATCAGTTCTATTTAGGCTTAGAGGGACCTCTGGACCAACTCTCTGCTCAAAGTGGGAGCAACCTCAAGGTTACGTCAATGGACCTTCCCAAGTTCTGAATACTTCCAAGGATGGAGACTCACTGTGAATTTTTTCCCTATTAAATCCAGTCAGTATTTCCCTTATTCCAACAGTGGCTGTTGCATCTTTTGTCGTGCACCTCAGAGGAGCTTGTCTTGTCTTCTGTGTAAACGCTCATTAGCTAGTTAATGACAGCATTTCAATCCTGCTTAGCTTTCTCTTCACCAGGATAAACAAACCTAGCTACCTCAGATTCTCCTATATTTCATGCTCCAGCCCCCTCACCATCTCAGTGTCCCTCTGCCATACTCACTCCAGTTTGTCAGCACCTCTTTTTTTTTTCCAACTGATTGTGTTGCTGACATTCTGGTTTCAGACTGATTTTGTCTTCATGGCCCACGGCGTAATTTCTTGTTACAACTGTCTTCAGGGCATTTTGAGTCCACCTTAACATCTCGTATCTTCAACCAGCTTCCACCTCTACCCCACAATGTTACAGGTGCAAGACTGCATAGTTTTTCCCACTTGATGTTGCATACCACTTACACACTTGTCTCACATCACACTTCATTTCACCTCCTCCACACTGCCAACAAGGCCAGTTCCCTCTACCATTTGCCCCTTTCGCACAACAGCCAAATGCTTTGTTCTGTCTTCTGTATACAAAATGTATTTCCTAGATTCACCACAACTCTCTTTTGAATAATATTCTCCTTGAAAAGCATGGAACACTTTCTGAATGTTGTACACAAGACACAACTTGCATAACCTATTTATATAAACTTGTAAATATATCTGTATTTACCTATTTTATGTACCCACAAAGTATCCCATCTTTCCCAAGACTGAAATATTACTGCAACTTTTGGTTTAGAAGGCAGTCACACAGCTGAAGTAATGAGCTACTCTTTCACCACTTTTGAAAACTTTTTATTTCAGGAATGGATTTTATTATTTTCCAGATGAAACACTGAATGACTTTTAATTTAGTGCAGTACAAGAACTGTGGTCATCAAGATTTCCTTTATCCATACATTGTCAATATTCTGGCTTAGGACTCTTTTCAAAGTCGCTGTGCATCAGCTGAGCTGTGGTAACGGCATCTGACTTCCTGCAGCTTTTCAACTGATACATATTAAAAGTGCAAATACTCCTCTGTCAATATACAAAAACATTATGCTATCATACTTTGACAATGGAAGTTTAGCTCTAGAAAACATAAGTTTTGTATATCTGGAAGCATTCTGTTTCTTTTACTTTTCCATTAGCACGGTAATTTTATCAAAATATGTGTTTCATATTGTAAGTTTGGGCTAAAGACACAGAAGCAGGATTCTGAATCACCCCACTGTTATTCATATATTTTTAATTTAGACCATTCACGATATAAATTAAACTGCTTAATGCTTATGTGTACATAAACAGAAAAACTGGAGCAAGAAGTAGCATCATCAGTTGACAGGTTAGACCCACAACTTTCTCCAGATTAAAACATCAGGAAACAGGAATAGTAAATAGAAAGTAACATACAGAACAATAAATGCAGGACAACCTGAGAATCAGAGATGCTGACTGAAAGTAGTAACACTAAAGGTGCTGACATAAAGCACCGGATAAAGTTCCATATAAGAGCCGAACTGTTTCAGTGGCTTACCGCCACTGAAAGTTACTGCTCCCACAGCACTGTTTTGGATTCATTATTCATTTCAACAAGAAAGGACAATATAATACACAAATAAGAGGGTAAGAATGAGATGACCTAATATCATCCCAAAATGGGGTACTCAAAAAGAAAACTATATTTTCAATTTCTAATGCAATTAAAAGCTGGATTGAGAAACAGAAGAAAGATACTAATTGTTTATTTCCCTTTGCCTCCTTCTGTGTATCTTCAACCACTAAATCAAAACCAAATATGCCTCCTTTCCTAGTACTGTTGCCACAAGCAAATCTTCAAAAATACTATTTTGCAAAAGTCTTTCCTCAAATTCAGTTATTCTTTATCTTACTGCTTTTCATTTCTCTCAGTTCTATTCAGTAGCCCGGTTTCCCTCCATGCTGTCCCCACTGCTTCACACGAAGATCAAGAGAAACTATTACTAAAGGAACACCAAGAAGAACTAGGATTAATCCTGATCCTCTAACTCCCTCAGGAGAGGAGACCAACATTGTATATCAATATAAGTATTAGTAGAAACAGCGGCAAGAAAGTGGTGTAAACTCTGAAAGCATAGATGTGCTGAATTCTTCTGTCCAGTCTACCAATACTTCCAAATCCTTAAATGTTATATGGTAACAACTTAAACCTGAGATGTGTACCTGACCTCATATATACATAGGCAAAAAGCTACAAAACAAACAAACAAAAAAACCCCCCACAAAACTCAAACAACCCCACACAAAAACCCAACCAAAGAAAAAACCCCAAAACCAAACCCCAACAACAAAAAGAAACCTCAAACTCAAACAAAACTGAAAAACCAAAACAGGGAAAGGTCATGAAAACTTGATCATCAGTGATGAAATGGACTCTAATGAAAGGCCTCTCATCTCCAAGTACTACAGAGACTATCTGGTGAATGAAAGCAGGTAAACTTTTGTTTCACCTGTTGCTACCATCTTGCCAAGAGTTAGTGGAAACTGGTCACTTCAGACACTCGAATCTCAATTTCAGTCCACTGTCAAACACCCTACTTGGTCCCACACATATGACAAAAGCCTTCAGCTATTCCAGTACAATACTAACATTATCTGTACCTCTGGCAGGATAACTATTAAATAAGCATCAGTATATTAAAAATGTTAAAATAAGCTGGATTTAAAATAACACCACATACTACACCCACATCAAAATGAAGACACACTATATGTATAACATCCACTATTCAAAAAGATTTAGGTCACCAAAGAATTTCTATCATGCTCATCTACAGAATCCACGAAACTCCACCTTACACTGTTCTGCAGCACAGCAGCATAACAACAATGGCAAGCGCTGGCCATTTTCACTGGTGCTGCTGTACAGAAAAAAATCTCAGACTTAAGGAAGTTACTACTAGTGCAGACTGGGAAGTCAGCAAAATTATCACAATTTGTATTTTTATACTGCACAAGAATTTGGAGAACCAAATTCAAACTCCACCTGATGTTTCACTTGCCAGCAAAGCTCTAGCAGTTCTGGAAGGAAGTTTAGCTCTGCTGAACAGACTGACTGGAAACGCCCCACAGCTGAGGTCTGAAACATCTGTATACATGTAGCTAGTTACCCCATTACGTAACATTGTGTAGATGGCTGTCATGGTTTTAGCTGGGATATTTTTTTTCACTGCAGCTGGCACAGTGCTGTGCTGTGGACTTAGTATGACAACAATGTTGATAACACACGGATGTTTTGGTTATTGCTGGATAGCGCTTATAGAAGGACGTTTCCAGCTTCCCATGCTCTGCAAGGTGCACAAGAAGCCGGGAGGGGACAGGACACAGCTAAGAGAGCAGATTCAAACTGGCCAAAGGGTTATTCCATAGCATGTAACATCCCGCCCAATTTGTTAACTGGGGGGAGCTGGCTGGGGGAGGGAGGCAGCAATCACGGCTTGGGGACCAGCAGTATTGGTCAGCGGGTGGTGAGCAGTTATATAATTTGTGGGTTTTGGGTTTTTTTTTCCTCTTTCCCTTTTCACTATATTATCATTATCATAATTATTTTTAATAATTAAACTCTTCTTACCTCAACCCACAAGTTTTTATTCTTTTGCTCTTCCAATTCTCTCCTCCATCCCACAGGGGTGGGGGGAGTGAGCGAGCAGCTGCGTGGTGTTTAGTTGCCAACTGGGGCTGAACCACAACAGTGACACCATGAATATACAGCATACTTTGAATTTAGTCCTCACTGTCCATTGAAAATGGCTCATTTTGCACAAGTTCTTATTTCAGATATTCAGAGCAAATTTGTCTCTAACTTGAATTCTGTTCAGCAGACAGCCTGACCTCCCACTCCAAATTATGCATACATGCCTTCAAAGCAGTAACAGCTTTGGGGTTAAACTTCAGGAACATTTTGGCAATGCCTCCAACACTGTCAGGCTACCCTCTTCAAAAAGCTTAATGACCCAAGATGATTTATGATTCACAAATAAGAGCACTACTAAATACTAGAAAACGAGTAGTACTTTTATGAAGAGGCAAGCAAAGCCTGGGCTTGAGTAGCAATATTTCTCAGAAATATTGAATATTTCTCAGAAATAACTGCAGACTTGTTCACTGGCCTGTCAAGGAGCAGAAAGTTGTCTGAGTTTTAGAAGGTGGTAGGCAAAGATGCAAGATCAATATAACATGTGGTAGACATGGAGAGACACTTGCCCACTAAAACGCAAGTAGCTATTTCCAGCCTTTAGCAAAAATGTCTTATGCTTCAATTCTGTGAACAAGGAATCAGGCCTGTACAATGACATCATCCTTATTTCTCTCTCCTTTCCATCTTTTTGGAAATTAACATCACAAAATTATACATATGATCAAATTTAGTGAGAACAAGCACTTTCAAAGTCTGTAATTTCCTGTATGGTTTGGTTTTGTTGCTTTTCTTCCCCTTGATTACAAAGGCATAATTTTTAACACAGCATGTGCAATCTGAAACTTGTAATACCAAAATACAAAAAAAATTTGGAGTTGGAGGTCAGATTGTCCACTGAATAGGGACTAAAGCTAAAAATGTAGTTGCCCTCAGTTTGATACGCTTACTATACTTTGTGCTAATGTAGGTATTCATGGAATTTCTGTTGCACTGTTAAGAAGACATACCATAGGGAAAAGAGAGGTCATTTAAAAAAAGGTGTGCACCAGTGTACCACTGGTATTTCATCACTCTTGCATGATGGGGGAAGCATACTTCAGCCTTCCGTACGGGATGGAAGCTGCTGAGGCATTAATGACCCGTAGAAACTCGCTTAGGTGGCTAGAAGTTTTGCAATACCTGTGCAAGAGAACGGTTTCTGCAATTTCTTGGTCACATGGAGATCTTTACAGAAGTAAACCCGAAAAGGATTTAAAAACCCAGGCATAGTAGAAATCGGACAAGGAAAAAAAAAAGGCTCAGGAGAGCATTGCTTTAAGAATTATTTCCAGTATTTTGCTGTTACTGAAAGTACTTTGAATTTTTAACACTATGACATTTTCAAGTACAATATTTTTCTCTAGTATTTTTGTCATCCTGAACGGTAAGAATCATAGGCCATAGCAGTTTTTCTTCTACTGACAATCAGATACAGCTGCACTAGCAACAGAGTCCAATTAACAATAGATCCCATGTTTGGTAATGCCTAACACAAAGGAAAACACCCTTCTATATCCAAAAGCTTTTCTTTTTTTTTTTTTTTTCAGTTAGTTCTTAAACTTGTAATGCTTATGGTTTTAATCCCTCTGAAAAGTAATTTCATTGCCTACCTCAGCTAAGAAAGATTTCCCTCTCTTTTACCATTTCCAGCCTGCATGTTCCAGCACCTGGTGCTTCTCAGAAATTATGAGCAAACATTATAAGTCGGTCTTTGGCTGAAGAAACTGAGAGGATCTTTGAGACTGCCTCAATCAACTACCACCAAGTGTTTGGAAATCAAGGTAAAATTTGTCTAAGGTATAACCTTACACAGGAATTCAGTGAGACCTACTAAGCAAATGGCAAATCCAAAGTTAAATTCAATATGTAGGGTTAAGGCAAAGCTTAACCAACTGACTCTAATAAAGCATTCTTTAAAAATATCAGTTTGTATGCCATTTCCCAAAAACAGTGTTTTACAATTCTAGTGGTAAACTTGAAAAAAATTGCTATTTAATTGTCCAGATTTCCATCACAATGTGACCAAGATCTTCCAAGCAGTACGTGGAAAAAGGCATTTCTTAACAATTTAATACTGGTCATCCAATTTCATTAGTCGTAGGGCACAAGCTGTGTAAGCTCTGTACGATACCTGACTAGAGAAAGGGTGCAGAAATGCTCTCTGCTGGTAAGGTGCTGGAAACTCTAAAAGTTGCAAAGCTTTGGGGTTTTTCCTTTTATAATACCACATTCTACATCATCTCACCACGCTTTACTCACTTGCTCCTCAGGCTAGGAACTTGAAACGCTAAGAAATTACACTACACAGGTAACATGAAGTACAGAGAAGAGTGACGTGATCACTGTTAATATTACAGTCTGGTCTCACACTATCTGTCTCAGTAGTTTAATACATTCAGTTAGATAGAGAAATCCTTATGAGAAAAAAAAAAGTCATTTCTAACACACTGAGACATGTCCTCCACAGTTTCAGAAAATAGACTGAAAGGCAACTGACATCATATTGAAATAATTAAATATTCTGAAATTTTCTAACTATTTTTTAGGAATCGGGAAGGACATTTTTTGTTAAGAGTCACAGCTCGACTGCCTGCCAGTTGGGGTTTTTTCTGCCTGGTACTCAAATTGTTTTTTGGATTATACATTTGTCAGTTCTGTTTGTATTATATATACAGACACACACTCAGATAACACAAGCAGGGTTAATGCTATCAAGTCCATCATAAAAACTTCTAGCCAGTAACACTCCCAGAAATTAACAATTCTTTTAGTTCAGGCAAATTAAAGCTGTAGTTACAGATGTAGCTGAACAAGGTCTAAGAGAAGAAACATCGTCAAACTAGACAATTATTAGAGAATTTCAGATTCCATTACTGTTTTTCTCAAACTCTTGCATACAATATATTTGGTAACATGACATTAAACAAACACAAGCCTCTACATTTCCCACCTCAAATACAAAACAAGAGAAGAGGGAAATATATAATCCAGAATGGACTTTTCACTCAATATGTAACAACTGCATGCAACAGCACTATCACAGATTTTTAATCTATTTTTTAGAGACTGTTCTTTTCACAGACGTAAACTAAACCACAGTGTTAACGAGGGTTCTTACCACAAAAAGTACATAAACCTGTCAGAGAGGTTTCATTCATCAATTTTGAATAAAAATATTTTCCCTTATTTTTCCAGTTCTAGAGGTCAGAAGATCATGGCCCTGTATATGCACTATTTCTCATTACAACTCAACACTTTTGAATAAACTAGTTTAATAAACTAGTTTATTTTTAATAACTTTCAAAACTCCTGCTCTACCCATTGTGGAGAAAGTACTACTGTTCAGGCAAACAAACTGATTAAACAAAGTAACTATTCAATAATTTAGGATAGGGTGTGAACTGACTAAGCATGATCACTCCTAATAAGCTCTGATACTCTGAAGAGAGATACTAACTTAATTAATGCAAATAACATCCACAAAAGCTTGTATTAATGGTCTTTATGCTCCCCAAGTATTATACTGTCAGACTTGTATAACTAAACTGCCAATTTTATAGTACAAGAAGTCAGAAAAATCAGCTATGAAAGTTATACTTCATTGACTACCATATTTCCCTAGCTGGCATTGATATAATCACTGCACATACAGTGGCTTTTTAAACTTAAGGTGATTTACATGTAGCAGTCTTGAAGATGGGAAGCTGTAAAACCATGTGACCACTGTCCAGTCATATGAACCTGACAAAAAAAGCACAGTAGATATAGTTATGGATGAGAAGTGACAAACTGAACTATAGAAACCTTCACCCTCTGCATCTTGCATTTTCTAAATTCCCATCTGGTAAACAGAGAATTTTTGTTTGCAGAAGGTATATAAATAAGATCACATTAGCACCAAGATAACTGAACCTCCTCCGAAGTCCGAGCCACCTCGTGTAACCTCTTAGTAAACCTGCCTACTGAGCAAAATTTAAAATAATCCATGAGATCAAAGCTGTCTAAGGCTCTCTGAAGTAGACTGTGATAGGATCTAGAAAATAACAGGAACAGCAAGAAGCGCATGCAAGATCTGGAAGATATCTCATAGCTACTATCTTATACATGAACAAAAAGAGAAATCATTTGATAGCCAGAGGTTTAAGAACATTACTCAGATTACATAGCATATAAAACCCCTAAAAATAAAGTTCAGGGAAGAGACGCTGGTGAAAATCCCACTTCCCCCATCATTAATGGCTAGAGAGAAAGGATTTATGCAGATCCTCTCTCCCAGACAGCTGTCCATTAAACCGAGAATTTTTAAAATTAGAAAGTTTCACTGAAAACTATCAATTGTCAAAGTGACTTAGAAAATGCTTCCATTTAAATCAACTTTACTTTAAATCAACAGAACTAAGGTGTTTCAGCTTTATATCATCACACTATTTCTAAAATAAAACATTTCAATTACATTCTAATTGCAGGTCTAGTACACTTTGATTTTTTTTCCCCACAAACAGCACTATGTTGTTTTCAAAATGTCAATATAAGTATTTTTACTGGCATAACTTTTCCAGAAATTTGATCAGAGACACCATACATTGTTTTCATTTTGCTTTGGAGTGTCAATGAAAACTGTACCGCATACCATACAGGGAGAAAGTTCACACTAGTTCACATTATTGCCAAAACTAAATACAAGCAAGCAAAAAAGACAACATATTCATAGATGCTAATTCATATTTCCCCATAAGCCAAGGAAATAAGAAGTGTTTAAAAAAAAAAAATCCATGCAGAGTTATCTGTTCTAGTATACTAAAATCTGTAAGTTGTTAACATCTTGCAATGGACCGTAACATTTCTCAGGACCTATTTCAGTAGTGAACTTTAAAAGTCTGTATTCCTAAACCATTTGTAATTACTTTTAATCAAACACTGCAATACTGTAAAACAAATGATAAATTTATTGCAAATCAACACACATGTCCCCTCAGAAATCAAGTTGGCTCCCACAAACCTACCCAACTCACCCAAGCCAAAATCTGTCTGTTCATATTTGGCAAGGTAAGAAAGGGACCAAAGCCTTTCCATCTTGTTCACATCACACGCTTGCAAAGCTCTCATTTGTTAATTCGTTATATCATACAAACCGCAGAAAGACAGCCTCATTCATGCTCCACCCAACCAACCTCCTCAGTGTCAGTGTTCCAAAGTCAAACAGGACGAGAAATATTTGTATGTCCCCCAGCCCCAAAGTGGTCTTTCATTATGTGACTTCTTCACTGGCTTAAGAGAGTTAGTGATTCAACAGCCAATTTCAATATTGGGGGGAGGGTGGGAAGGAGGAGAGATGAGCAAACCTTTACTAATGGAAAAGGATTACACTTTTTTTAAAAGTTGGATGTTTAAACTAACATCAAAGAAATGCAGAAATCTAAGTCTCAGTATGGGAGCGGCTTGTTTTGGATTAGTTAAGCCTGTTTCTGAAGTACTCATGTGGCCTTTCCAGAAAGTATATGTGATGTAGTTAGAATATACAAGCTCTCAATTACAAAAGCAAGGAGATAATGAGGATGACACATAATAAACACAGCAAAAAGAACTACATAGTAAAAGAAAAATGTGCTCTTAAAACTACTTCTTGAAAGAAGTGACTGGTAAAATCTCAGCATAAGTGTACTATTACTACTTCTGTATTCATTAATATTTGACAAATATTTTTTCTTTATTTATATAAGTAAGTCACACCTTGTATTTGTGTGTATGAGGAAGCTGGTTATCAATTAATGACTGAGACAGCAAAAATTTCCTCTTCCCATTTGTGAACTTTATTTCTGTGAGTTGCAGATATCATTTTATTGATTAAATAGAAATCCACGTGTATCTTATAAATACATCCCTGAATTCTAAGCTGACATGCTAAAATAACGTCTCAGGCCAGGGACACAGTTCAAGTTACTGACTGAACTGCCAAGCTGACTATGTTATGGCATATGGAGAAGGCCCAAGAACTCCTCCATGAAGCCTTCACAGGATCATGCCAAGGCAATCCACACTAAATCCTTCCATCCCTGCCTGCCTGTTCTGCGTATTTTCTATGTACTTTATTCTCCAGACACTTACTCCAAATGACAACCATCTTCTTTTCTTAAGGATCTAAAACTTACAACTGCGGAAGAAAGGGCTAGTTATAGCCCTCAGTTTCTCTGAGGCTTTAATACAAAGCTTTCTACTACAGAATTCAGAGAGCGCTATTGTCCTGGCTGTTGCTAAGGCAGAGGTAAACTGTAGCCCATATGCTACAGATACATGAACAATCACAACTGACCATGCAGATAAATTAATAAATAAACTGAAGACTGGATTACTCATCAATGCTTAATTTTTAATAGAATTTACACAATTGCATGCCGAGCACTTTATTTTCGTAACTTGTTGAACAATTTGCAGTTTTAAAATGTGGGTAATCATATTTGAAGGGCCAGAAAGTACCAATGTTGAAAAAACAAAAACACCAATGAAATCGGATTATCACAACGGCATCTTTTAATTACTTAAAAACTAAACATTTAAAAACATTTCTAAAATAAGCGTGCTATGCATTTAAGGTCACCCTGTTATCAGAAAAATACTGTTACAGCCATTTGCCTACCATAATTCACTGATAAATGAAAATAAGTATGTACAGAGTAAGACGTAAACCACAGCACTGCTATAAATATAGATTTGTAGCACAGTACCTTTGAGGGAAAACTAAAACTGATCTTTGCAGTATTCCCTGAGATACAGGTGATAACACCCACCTTTTAGAGAGGTAGCTTGATCTTTCTCATGTGAAATAGTAACATTATTTCACAAGTTACAGGCTCGTTTTGGAGAAGATGCTCAGTTCTCTGCAGTTTTCCTACTGTAGAAGGAATAGAATTGGTTTGCCTTTTTTCCAAACTAGAAATTACTTTAGCACAAAGGAGACCCAGAGGCTACACATCTTTATGGGAATATTCTGGCAATACAGAAGCATTAGAAATGAAGCATGATACCCTTCTAGTTCTAGTCACACTCCATTTGAACAGAAACCAGAAGCAGCTGAAATGGATCAAGACCTCAACTACCTTAAATTTGCATCATTTGATATATATACTGAAGTAGCAATAAGGAGTAGATAGTTCTCCGTCTTCCCTTTTTACATCAGATGCCGAGGCACCTATGCAGGTAGGGACACTGACCTTTGCTAGCTTTCGTCCAGGCCGTCAAACAACTGAGCTTCTGCTCTGCTGTCCAGGAGGGTAAATGCTAACTTACCATCAACCTCTGTGATAAAGCATGCATCTGAGAGGAGAGCAACTAAGTAGCAGCAACAAGGAAAAGATCTGTTCCTGTAGCAACAGGCTGTTTACCTCTGCAAAAAAATAACTTGAACTCTTCACATTGAACTCACAGGACATGATCCAGTGGCACATCTCAATTCATAATCCGTTTTTCTCTTTAACAGTTGCCATGGGAGACCATAAATTAGAGCTTGCAGAACCACAAGTGGCCTTCCCAGGCCACATGTTTGACATTATTGTCTGCATGCTTTGGCACACATGATAATATTTGTATCTGAGACATGAATTTATACTGACAGTAGTATTCTATACAGTACTGAACTGCTATCTCACATAATTCAATATTCATTTACATTTGTGTTTTCCAGTTTCATATTACAAGGAACTTGAGCTCCCTCCACTGCTAATTATTCCCACTGTTTTCTCACAACATCCTATTCTAGATTTTCTAAGACACTGGCTGTCAAGTAGGTATTTCTTATTTCTGTAAGATATTAAGGCAAATTTTCAAACATGACTGTGTGCTTTTCAGTGGACAAATGTCCAAGTTATCACCCAATCACAAATATAAGCCTTTTACACAGGTGATTACAAAAGAATCTTTCAAGTTATCTGAAGATAATTAATCTACATTATAACATACCCCAATGAGTATGTTAGTAAGCTCCGTGAGCGATGAACTTATTAAACTATGTTCAGAGTTCAGAGAGTGATTGCAAAGAAATCCCAACAAGTGGGACCCCACCACTACATTTTAGCGATCAGCACTCCAGGCCACAACCCACACCCACCCCATCTCCCCAAAATACAAACACCTTTAACTTACAAAGATTCATCAAATGCTTAACAATGATTATGACAAAACCCAAATTAACCACAGAACAATACTAAGTAACTAAGACAGAACCATTAAAGCTACTGCTGGTTTTAATGGGGTAAATCTAATCTACAAAATGATTACAAATTATTTAAAGAAAAACAAAAATGCTTCTTAAATAGTCTTCTGTGCAGCAAGACTATTTACTACTGTAGCCATTGAGTTCAGTGAATAAATATTCTATTGTATTTGAATACACTAATGTTTAGGGACTAAGCTATCTAAAGCCCAACTGAAATTCTATCTTATTTCAGGAAGGAAATATGTTGGTATCTATCAATTTAAAGTAATTATACCTGTATAAACGCACTGAAGGCAACCAATTTGGAGAAGTCTAATTTTAAAGCATTACTTGACACATGAGCCCATTAATGAACCTGTGTGTAACTTGATTTGCAGGATATTTATTCATCGTAATAATCCATGTTAAACTAAACTGAATTATTTCTATCAAGGTGAATGTCATTTTACTAATAAAACCTCTAAATTCTCTACAGCAATTTAATGTCTTTGGTAACTGATGCTATTTCTATAGGGTCACCTTAAAACTAGAGTAGGTCTATCTTCTAATTTTTATTTGTTTTTCATTACAAAATAGCATAAGCATGTAAGCCTCATCATCATAAAACTGACAAGGTTTTTCTGTTCTTCTTTAAAATAGTTATCTGCTTATACCTATAACAAGCTTTAAGGCATCTTCTAACAGGATTTCAAAATGAGTGTATTATACAATGAGATATTTCACTCAATTTTAATGTCCTTCCCAAAACATTTGTTCAAATTTACACCTGTATCAGTAATTACATGCAAGTAGATGTTCAACAGTTTTAAATACTGTTTTCTCCCAGAAAACACAGGGTTGCATGGAGTGTCAGCCACATTTGGGCAAGTTGCTTAGCCCAGGCTCTCAAGTTACTGTGTACTGACTTTCAATAATTGTGCATATACACTTAGCCCATGAAAAATGCAAACTAATTCAACCTTAGCCAGCAGTGAAACAGGGTTAAAATAAATCAAGTCACGTGCAATTGCCACAGGCTACATGTACACAACTGAACATTCACTGTAGCTGAGCACGCAATAACTTCAAATTATCAGGACTTAAGTTATGTTGAATCCTCAATAGTCCTTCTAGAGAGTTTTTTATAAGACTACGCTGGCTAATTATTTATCAAGATGTGATTAAGAATTCACTTAATCCCATGACATCATAGGTCTACTTTGAACCTGGAAAAAGAATTTGCCAGGAATAAACATAAACAGTTACAGAAAAAGAGAGAAATCCTATTCTGAAGTCTACGAATTCAATACAATCATTTAACATGGCACTAAATTAAATAAGTAGCTTTTATTATTCTTTCTCCAGGTTGCAGGCTAGGATTACTGTGTCATGTGAAAACTGAGAATGTTTACCTTCCTTTACTTTATGAGGGCTTGTTCATGTCATGATATTTAGAGAATTATGGACAAAACACTTTTAAACCATACCATTTTCTATTGCAACTCCTCAAATATTTTAATGATATTTCTATGGTAAAAATAAATTATTTCTGTAAATAACATGACTAAACTTTACATCATGCTAGACAGAACCAGAGGGAGTTTCTCCAGTGAGTAAATATGCAGACCTGTAACTCTAAATAATCTTTTATAATAGTGACCCTAGAGTGCACAGTGTGTTCCTACAACTCTCTCAGCCATTAGACACCTAAATTATCAGCAGAGAAGTTCACCCACAGCTTTGCTTCAGTACATGTCAGAACTGCCACTATTTTTGCAGAACTAAGCAGCTCAACACCTGTTTTACACCTAAGCCTGGACAAGATCTTCAGAGTAGGAGAGTCCAGTCATACACACGCTTTGAACATGCCCAACACACAAAACAGATTGCTTCACACCGCATACTAGCCACCACCTCCACCCCTTCGCTCAAAATCTCAACAGGACAGAGGAAGAGCAGTTGCTCAGGATATCAGACACACAGATTCTAAAACCCTCCTCAGCAGCAGGAGGTTCAGACATGCATTTGTCAGTATCCTTTAGAGTCTTTGACTGGCTCTAAGATTTTATGGGGTAGCGACCATTCCCTCCTCCGTTTGTCGAATGAGTACTACCTCACAGTGCAAAGAAAATTAGTTAGAATGGAAAAAGCCCGAAAGAGAGAATTTGATTATCCAATAAATTTATTTAAACTCTCAGGAGATAAAAATCTCTCCACTGTTTTCTATTGACTAACCAATATGGATCCCTTACTCAGCACCACAGGAGTTATGAGTTCCATTCTGCATGCTCATACATCTCAAACTTTTGACTGACACTCAAGGGCTGACCTGTTCAGCAGCAGTATCACAACAACAAAGTCCCTTTTTGATCTCACTCCAATTCCTTTTTATCATGAAGAACTCAACATTAAAAATTTTACTTACTGCACTGTGACAGCTGGTTTACAAGACAATGCTTAAAAAGATACAGTAATTGCATTTCCGTATGTTAAAATCCGTACCATTAAAAATGTTGAAGACTGACTTCAAAAAAACATCTAAAACAGAACACTCAATACAGAAAAGCTGACATCAATAAATACTCAAACATTACTTTTTCTGTGTATCAACTCAAAGCTTTCTAGACTTCTACCAGGAAATCCCACACCCCCAGGCTGAAAGATCACATTTGCAAAGTCAACCAGAAGTTAATAAATGCCCCTTGCGCTCAAGAATTCTGACACAGTCCTTGGATTATGTAATTGTGTAGCATTCCCCTCCCATCCCTGGGCCCAATCTTCATTCAGTTTACAGGAGGGATCTGCTCTGGAAATGAATCATAGGCTATTCATAAGGCTGTACAGTCTGTTGTATACATGAGTCTCCGATTGCAAGTAAAAATGAAAGAGAAGTATGAAGGGAAAAAGGCTGCAGATCAGACAGCAGGAAACAGAAAAATGCCTCTTGGGAATCTCATTCTATTACTAACGATAAATATTTCTGTGTTCCTTTTTTCTTGTATGCTCTAAAACCTAATCTCAAGCACTGATTAGTCATATTTGTAACCCAAATTAACAAAATCTGTTCTGATATTATCACACATGTCACAAAAATCAAGTTAACTTAAAAGTCAGGTTCTACAGTTGCTCCAGTTAGACTTCCAATGTTATAGAGACCAACTTTTGCACCTCAGCTCCCAACTAGCATGATTGCATACTCTCCTCAAAAACATTTTAAAAAAGAACTATTTGTGAAGCATTCCAATATTACAATACATGTCACAGAAAAGCCTGTGAGGAAATTGAGAATTCTATCTCTGCAGCAGGGCTTAATGATGTGAAGTGATTAAGGACTATGCATTGAACACCACAGAAAAATCAAAATACTTAGTTTCCAGTTCCTGTTTTTTATGATTATCTCAAGAGTCTATTCCTTTTTCTTAAGGCAGAATCAACAATATCTAAGGCCAATCATAGAAGATGTTAATATAACATGTTCTGTTTTAAAAACAAAACAAAACAACCAACCAATCAACCCACTCCATTAAGGAGGCTATATTCATTCCACATAGTCAGTGAAATAAGCATCCTGTTGTAAGAAAAAATGCAGACTTAAGGACTACCAAATGCATTCACAAAGATGCCAAATGCAGACTACACAGGTAATCTGAACTACAGCATTCCCTATCATTTGCTCTTAAAAGAAGTACTCCGTATTTCTGAGCTTTTTTTTTTAGTATGTGATTTCCTCAGCTTAAAAAAAAAAAAAGACAATTCAAACAATGAATTCCTGTGTGTGAAATAATGCTTCTTTGCCCAGCCAATCCTTGTTTTGTACTTCTGGCTTCTCAGGCAATTTGTTCTTCCCCTCTCTGGCCTCTCTCAGTACATATTACCACCCATTCCCATCCCTGAACTGCTTCCCTTAACCGTACACCCAATTCCAAAGCACCCTTCTATCTTGGATTCTTGCTATGGCTGTTTCACAGCTCTTCCTGTATCTTTACTAAGGACATTTGTATCTGTCCCTCCAGCTCCTTTATCCAGCCCTCACAGTTCAGTCATGACTTCCTTAGGACCACCAAGGTCCTACCCTCCTCCCAACTCCTGCCCTTCAAACTCCCATTCCTTCCCCATCCTGTATAAATCTGGTTCCAGTCCAGCACTTCTCCTCCATGTGTTCACCCTTCCAGTCACCTGCAACCTCAGTTCATGTCTTTTCCACATTCAAATGAATCAGCACTGTGGATAAGCAGGGAATGGACACCAGAAAACTAAGAGTCTGTACTGCATCTCACTGCTTAGAACTGTACTTATCAGGAAAGTCCTGTTGTTTATACAAAGTTTTTCAACATTAATGCCTACAATCAGAGAAGTCAGTCAGTCCAGTTTTTGGAAACACTTTCAAATGGCAACAAAATGCACACCCCTAATGCAAAAAGTCACCTAACTCTCAAATTTTAAATTCCTTTCCCAAAGAACTGGGGTGTTCCAATTACTTGGAGAAAAGGTCAGAAACAATTTTTAAACATTTTTTTTTCTATCATGACCCTTAGGAGCCAGTGAACTACTTTGGCTTTAAGCTTTATTAAAAGAATCAGTTAATAACGAGCAGTCACTCAGCATGGAAGATTTCAGCCCAGATTACTGAAGTTTAGCAAACTCAGAGGTAAAATCAGCACCTTTAAACACTATCAGGAAACTGAGAGGAGTAACTACCTATAACAAGACAAGCAGGGATTAACACGCATTCTTAAAGTCAACTGGTAACTCTGTTAAACAATGTTTCAATTTGTTGTAAGTGCCAAATTTTAATAGGATACACTGAAGTTTTTCTATGTTACAGACTATGCCTCAACCTGTGTTTAAGGGAACTGCCAGTGTGGTATTCACTCTCAATGTAGTGTGAAACTAGCATGCTAGTAGGATAACGTTGATTTCCCATTATTTAAAAAAGGAAAAAAAAAAAAAAAAGAAAAGAAAAAAGGAAAACCTAGCATCCACATAGTAAAAAGCAATTGTATCTCCTTAGCTTGAACTAGAACTTTAACAAACAAACCAGGCAGATTTTTAATTTTCTTGGGGGGGGGGAGGGGGGAGAGAAATCGAAGTTGAACTGATCTTGGATCTCCACAAAGCACTCCCCATGAGTTCTCACTGCAGTCTTACTCGAGTCTTACCAAAGTTTTCCCAGCTTTTAGACTACAAAAAGTAGGTTCCAGGTTTTTTTTCTATAGGCACTAAAGTAGCTGCTGTGCGTAGCATTTGATAAGGACTCTGTAAATTTTATTTCCCATCCTTAATATCCAGCAAGCATATCTGAAGAAAAAAGGGAAGAAACATATCTGAATAGAAAACAGCATGCAAGAAAGGGGGACAGTCTGTATGAAAACCTAACGATTAAAAATAATATTTCAGAGACAACGTATTTGTAACCTCATCCTTTCTGAGTCAACACAGAGGAGAGACTGTTAGCTCAAACATGAGATAGGGGTTGCACTATCACAGACACATATTTACATTCAAGGAGCTTGATAAATTACATTTTATTAAAAAGAAAAAAAGAGGGAAAAGGTTAATACTATAAAACCAAGCATTAAAGTATTAAGAAATGTCAGAATTATGGTTGCTTACAACTTCAGTTTAGTCCTTTGTGCATTATGATAGTCATTCATGAAATTATCATATACCGCTTTTTGTTATTCACAGGATCTCTGCCTCATATATGGCACATCTCACAGAACAAATCAGAGTTACAGAGTAAAAGGACGTTCCTGCTGTGGGACATTACACTTTTTTACTATGGAATTTGAATAAACCATAGTTAATAAAGCTGATTGATTAAAAACAGTTTCCCATCTAAGAGATCTTTTGCTGGAAGCTGCCATTTATAAAAATAAACTCCTCTTTAAAAAAAAAAAAAACAAACACAGAAAAACCACACACACCCCAAAACAAAAACAAAACCCCCCCCAACACTTCAAAAAACACACCAAACTTATTTTCACAGAAAACTTTCATCATAAGTAAAGACAGAAAGAAAAAAAAAGGAAAAAAGAAAAGACCGAGCACTACTTATTCTACCTGTTCCATAATATCCTCACGGCCTCTGGGCCTGGCCTAGAGCATATGATGTAAAAAGCCATATCAGGAGAAAAAAGTTCAAGAACTTGTCTGCCGAAAGAGATTAGGCATTTGGACCTGGACTTCCTACATCCCAAAAGCAACGTTCTGGCTAGGAATGCACTTGCTACACCTTGGAACGGTCTTGCTTTCGTAACAATAACATATAGCAGCTAAAAGACAGATGGACATCACAATGAAATGGTCTGACCACCAGGCTGCAGAGGTTTCTCTATTCAGCCCGTTTACATCAACTACAACAATTTTTGGTTTAAGAGACAGAGCTTTACCCTAACAGCCAATAACCAGTGATTAGGATATGCTTCAGTCCTACTTCCTGCTGGAAGTTTTAACAAGAGTAACACTTTGAATCTCTGTCTCCAATATTGCAGGCAAGCCACTTAATATGTTGAAAGGCAGTGCACTCACAACCACAAATAAAGTCAAAGAAAACAACATTATGAACTTACTACAAGCTGTAAAGTAACTCCAAAAATCTGAAGAATAAAGCATGTCACACTACGCAAGATTTATAAGCACTTTCAAACTCACTATTTTGACTCTGTTTCAGTCTTCCATCTGTAAAATGGACATAATATTTTATGGATGTACAAAAAAAAGTTCTCTAATGTTTGTGAAATGCAGATTTTTACTTTGAGATAATTCCTACAAATTAACAGATTAAAACACTTCAGCATTCATGAAAGTTTTGGGTGTATACAGCAGGTAATAAGGCAGCAGCCTGCACACTGATGAAGAAAAACAAATACATAAACTACATTATAAAAGTATACCAGTCAGCTGGTATTTCCCATGCACCGTATAAGGCATTGAACTGGGGATGCAAGGTAGGTTAACTACAACAATGTAGTTAAAGGCCCAGTGTATGGAGAAGGGAGCTGGATTGTTTGTTTCTGTAACCTTGGTCTGCTATTTCCTTATCCGGGTCCCTTACTTTGCAGCTAGCATTTTTTTACACTGTTCCTCTAGAAGGTACTGCATGCTTACATATACCCACTGCTACAAAAACCAAAGTGCTTCAAACCACAGCAGTAGTCTGAAAAATTAAAATATTGACCCATGTAAAGAATTCTGAGATTTCTGAATGGAAAACACACTTAAAACCAACTGATACAAATACTGAAGGCCATAAAAATTATATTTCCTAGATTTTTTTTCTGAATTTAGCATGGAAAATGTTCTTCAATGTTTATGGTTTTTTTAAAGTTCTTTGTGTAAAACAAGTAGTCACCTTCAAGTACAGTATCAACAATCACATTCAATTTGACTGGAATTCCTTTTATGTTCTACACACAACTGGGCCAAAACCCCTTTTCCCCTCCCTTTTGCTAGTGAGATTTTCCACGGTGAACAGTAGGGACAGGAAGTGAGACACAAATCATAGGTCCTGCACAATCTCCTCAAACACAATTTCCTCACTCCTGGGGTGCTGCAGATGTCAATAAAAAGCACTTCTCTCACACCTACTTTGGGGTCAGGACCAGCTACTAAGAAAGTATGCTTGTAGCACTGAGAAAACAAAGCCACAAATAGAGATGAATTATATCAAAGGTTTTTAGAATACAAGCCTTTAACAACTGTCATTTCAGAAGGACTTCCGGGTTATTAGCAATAATAGACAGGTATCATCATTTTCAAGCATTTCCTTGTAGGTATCTCTGTGCAACTGAGTGTTTGTTACTGCCAATGATTCATATATCAGAAGCTAACCTAACATGTACTACCTCTAGTAAAGGTGTATGAAAAGCAAAACTGAAAATAAGCAGTATCATTTGAAATGACTGGTTTTTTAAATGTTAAATATTTCTAGTAATGTATTTTGTGACACTAAATAGCTACCCAAACACCAGATGACCCACCTCATACCTACCACACATCAAAGCTATCACTACTCATGTTTTTCCAATTAAGTATGACCACAGTTGTTGTCAAAGTGTCTGCATATTCATGAACATTATACACTCCCCTAGAAAAATTTCTAGGAAGAAAAAATTTCTGAATTTGAAGACTTAATTTCTTTCCTAGGTCTAGATATTCAGAATAGAAAGACATAATATGCTTCTAGTTACAGCAGTTATCCACTAACTTTTTTTTGTGTGCAATATTTATGAAATATTAATATAAATTCAATATCATTACTTTAAAACTTTGTAATATAACATACACATAAAGTATCATGCTTGCCACTGAACAGACAGAAATTTACAATAGCAAACTTGTTATACCAATCCCTGGCTCAAAACTTCAAGTATTTTGCATCTAATATCCTTCAAAATGCAGTTTATTTATATGATAGAGAAATATATACATGAAACATTTAGAATTAAGGCCGCATTGCCTTAATCATCATTAAAAAAAAAGAAAGAAGGAAAAAAGGGAAAAAAAGTGGTTCTAACCCAAGGAAATTACTATCTATTGCCTTGGTTCTGCAAGAAGACTCACATGAACATTAATATACATGGAGCCTCAAACATGCAAAAAGGTTGTACAGGAGTACCTGTACTCTTACATAGAATAGGGATCTGCAAAGGGTTTTAGGGATATAATTTTGCTTCTCTGATCCTGTTTTCTCTTAAATCAAAATATAAACATTTTGAGTGTAAAAAAATAAATTCTTTTACTGATACGCCTGCTCCTATGTCTTTATTTTTAAAAAGTATAGAAACAGCTTTAAAAGAGAGCAAAAGGCTTCAGGGAAAGATTTTTTTGTTGGAATAACTTCAGGTAAAATATTTAAGAAGTTAAGATGAAAAAAAAGAAATAAAACCTGTACACAGGAGACAAATTCTGTGCACAGGACGCACATGGTAGTCAAAAATACAAAATAAAAAATAACAAAAAGTATTTTTCTCTTTCAGTTAATTGTTAAAATGAACATCTTGAGAATAATTAATTTTGTATTTCTATAACATGAATAAAAGAACTACATCCTCTTTAAGCAGTCAGCTGTTGTGATAATTAGTAGGCCAGGATAAACTCTTAACGTTAGGGAAAAGTAGTATGAAAGTGACATAGTCCTGCTTCACACCCCACCCCACCCCAAAATATTCTGAAAAATACAATCTAAACCAAAAATAAGTCATCTTATATACATTTCAACATTAAATATTTCTGTATGCTAAATATATTTTTCTGAGATAAAAAAATTTACAACTAAGTAAACTGTGATAAAGCAACTAATTCAGGATTAATTACATATGGCTTAGAAGAACAAAACCAAAACATTCAATACAAATCACAAACAGACAGCATCTTAAATTTCCCTTTTCAAATACGCCTATTTTTCATACTAGAAAAGTGCATGCTTTCTGATTAAAAAAAAAAAAGGTGCTGTAAACACAACCCTGGCAAGATAAACTTGACAGGAACCACACAACTACAGTAGCTCATTTCCTGCTCGTATCTGGCATATTTAAAGCAAACCTCCTTAAATGAAAAATAAGTCGGAGAAGTTAGCTGCTGTTAGCTCAACAAACCAATTTTTGTTAAAACGAGAGCTGTTTGAAACAGACAACGAAAAGAAACGCTACAGCTAATGTCGCTTCCTCAGCACGAAAACTACCCAAGAACTACAACTACTTCTGCACAGTCCTTTCTTTCCTGTAAAGCAGAGTTACGCTCGGCCTCTACGCATGCTACGACCAAAAGAAAACAGCAATCCTGCAGCTATGCAGAGAGACAGGGACAGTCAGAGACAACTAGTGGCTCCCCCTCCAATTCGCAAAGTTTAAAAATAAAAAGCTGCTTTTTCGAAGTGTAAATGGTTCGTCTGCACGCACGTAGGCCTGAGGCCCTGTTGCAAACAGTGTCTAACAGGACCAGGCAGCACAAAGACAGGAATGGGAGATTAGTGGGAGGGAGGGAGGCCGGGATTGGGGCTCAGCAGGATCTTCAGGCTTTTTAAAATTCAAACTGCTCCCTGACCAATACAAATCACGGACACGCTACTGACTACTACACGGATTTACAGCATTAAAAACACGCCTTCTACGTGACAGCTATATTAACTTCACCCTTTTACACATGTATCAGGGCACTCAGAGGGTCGATAGCACAGTTTTATTGTAAGACTCTAAACACAATACATCAGAAAGTTACTCTATCAGACACATTAACCCCTTATTATTACAACAGATCTGCCAGAACAACTAAAAAACCTGCTGAAAAACAAATTATGTAATGTTGATACTTGCTTGCCATTTACAAATTTCCTTTTCATATGAAAGATTAAACTTTGTATCTTAAAATTTCCCTCAATTATGTAATTTCTGTATAAGTGTGTTTACTAGTTCGCAAGGTGTCTGCTTTAGATCTACCCCAATTTTTAGTAACACTTTCAACTCTACCACACATAAAGCTGAGATTTACTTTACTGTAAATTAGCTATCACTCATTTATAAAGACCTGACACTTAATCAACAGTCATTTACAAAACACATTTGACCTGTTAAAATGACACCTAATTACATATTCAAACATCATGGGCACAAACAGCCAATAACAGCCTCAGGATCCCAAAGTGATATGGCCTGACCAGAAAGGACGACACTTTTTAAGCATTCCTCACTTTTCACTTTACCAAATTTACGTTTGGCTCTCAAGTACTTTGTGGTAGGATCTCATCTTCACCTTTGTCCCTTAAATGTCACAAATGCAGCACTTCCCATATGATCCCTCTCCCTTTTTCTGTTCTTTAGAAGCATAAAATAGTATTTCTTCTGAATTTAGTATACATTCCTGTAATGTATACGGCCCACGGACACTGAGATTGTGTGGATTACCTGATACAATATGCTTGCCTATCTGTATTTCCTGGGTCTGCAGGTGTCCGTGTTGTGTCAATCATCCCACGAGCGCTAGTTTAATGCTATAAATATACTATGTGATTAACACGCTGATCAATCGCTATACTATTTAGAGATCAAACCTCTGGACGTTATAAATCCGTATGCATTCGAACTTTTGAACGTTCTGGAGGCAGCTGCTTGGAAGGAGAAGGCGATCGCGAAGAGAGGTGGTAATTTTGTTCCTGGGTATTTACATTGTCTCTCTTCCCCTATTCCTACACTTACTCCTTCCTCACTTCAGAGGGCTGTCTGCGCCGGGACCTTCCTTCCTCGCCTGCTGAAGTTGTAAATATGGCAAAGGATGAGCGCACATTTGCGGCTAATTGCATTGTTTCCTCCTCCTCCTGCTCCTCTCCGGGTTGAGGCCTGTCACCGAGAAGCCGCTTCGCCTTTCTAATCCCCGAGCTGGAGTAAAGGCGCTGGCCGGCGGGCCTGCGCTCTCCACCGGGCCTGGGCCTCCCGGCAGCCCGGGAGGAACGAATCTCCTCCGCCAAACCCGAGCGAGCAGGAAGGGGGGCTGCGAAATAAACACCTCCGGTTGCCACTGACTCCCCTCTACCCCGGATAACAGCTAATCCCCTCCGCTCCCGGCAGCGCCGGGCCGCCGGGGCTGGGAGGCCCGGCCCGCTGCTGGAGAGGGCAGGGAGGGGAAGGGGAGACGAGGAGGGGGATTACCTGAGCAAATCGGCGTCTGAATCCAACGAGAATCCGAGAGAGAGGGAGAGAAATCCGCCCCCCTCCCTCCTCAGAGGAGCCGCCGCCGCCGCTGGGCCGCCGCCGCCGCGGAGCAGGAGGAGGAGGGGAGATAATATAACAACAATAATCCGGGCCGGGAGGGGGGCTGGCTCCTCTTCCGTCTCCTCCTCAGTGCAGCGAACATGTAGAGCCGGGGGGTGAGCGGCCGAGACAAATCCCTTCCCCCTGAGCCTGCTTCACAACATCAGCGCGGGCCGCGCCGGGCCGGGCCGCGCCGAACCGGTTCCGAGAGACACTCCGAGCGGCGGGGGGGCAGCCGGGGGAGGGGGAAGCGCTGCCCGGGGGCCGCCGCCGCTCCCTTCCTCCGTGCGTGCGGGTGCGGGAGGGCGGGGGAGGGGGCAGCCGGGGCACGGTGAGTCGGTACCGAGCGGGGGGGGGGGTGGGGGAGGAGGAGGGGGAAGGATCCTGTGTGTGTCTCTCTCGCTCCCTCTCAGAACAAAATGCCGACCGGAAGTGCAGCTGCAGGAATGACTCCCTCCACCGGCGCCAAACACCAACAGCCTCCCCCTTCCCTCCGCCACTGCCGCCGCCTCCTCCGCGCCCGATCGCTCCCTCGCTCCGCCAGCGCCGCTTCCGCCGCCGCCGCTCCCCGCCCAGCGCCGCCGCAGCTGGAGCGGCTCCCTCCGCCTGGCCTGGCCTGGGCTGGGCCGGGCCGGGCCGGGCTGGTGGCGGGCACGGCCGAGCCGTCGCTGCCCGGCTGTCTCTCCCCTTCCCCACCCCTCCGCCTGCTGCCGGAGTTTCTCTTTCTGTTTTTCCCCCCTCCTGGTGTGCGGAACGGGACCGAAGTTAACGCTCAGGCCTGCGTTGAGAGGACGGCAGCCAGCAATTTCTGAAGAACCGGCCGTTGAAAAAAAAAAAAAAAGAAAAAAAAAAAACCCCACACCTTTTGGGTTTTATTTTTTGTCTTCCTCCGGGATGGCGGGGCGGACCGCAAAGCGCCGCCTGGCAGGGGTAGAGCTGAAAGGGCGCCTTTAAGCCGAGCGCAGGCGGGAGGCGCCGGTGCCGCTCACGCAGTCCCGGGGTGCAGCGAGGCCGCGCCGCAGGAACCGAAAGGCCCGATGCGGGAAGCGTTGCCGGGGCGAGGGAGCGCCAGGTGGACGTGCCGGACTGGAGCGGCTCTTAAAAACAGCCTTTCTGGACGAGGACGGGGGAGGATGCTGAGGGTGAGGTGAAGGGTACCCCGCTGGGGCCTGACGCCCCCCGCCGCCACCAGATTTACTGGAAATATTTTAATTGTGGGTTGTAAAGGAGTGTTTGGAGACAGAGAATGTATGTCCTAGTCCGGCAGATTTTCCGGTGTTCTTCCGCACAGGTAACACTGAATAACGACGGCACAGGACAGTCGTGAAGAAGCATTTATATCTGACGAATTAACTGTGCTTTTTTGTAGTCGCTTAATTCGTTTTGCTCCTCAGCAATTGGACAAAAATCCTGTGCTTCCTAGAGGAAACCCTGCTTGCCTGTCGAATTCAGGATACAGTTGGACACAGGTGTAAATACCCTGTGACGTACACACCCATTCGGCTCTGGATGGACACTGCACAAAGGGGTCATACCTTACACGAATGCACTTGCATCTTTCCAAGTCTTAGGATTTCTTGAATAACGCTCTGTCTTTAGTACAGATTTAAAATGCCTCTCTCGAGCTTAAACAACTATTAATAATGTGGGATGAATCAAAGTTTGTTTTACAAAATAGTATGTGTTGTGTGACGGTACAGAAATGAAGACGGCACTGGAGAGGACAGTAATTCAGTACTGGAAACACAAATATCTAATGAGTACGCAATCGTGAGTTTGGTGGAGACAGAGTAAACAGGGCTCTGATAAAAACGTGTCGCATACCTTTGTTCCAAGTTAATTGAGAAGATCCCAATCCTAAATTTATGCATTTATACCTTAAGGTTATCCATTTGAAATAAAGGGAAATAACTGGAGTAGTAAATGGAGTGTTCCTAAGTCTTTGCACTTAATTTAGTATAGTGTGAATCTGTAACTCAAGGGGGGAAATATTTATCTTCTCTTGGTAATAAAGTTTAATGGACTACCTGTTTGGAGGTCACACACCCATACGTATGTGAGCACATACACCTACAGATTCACAGGAAAATGTGATTCTAAATGGCAAAGTTGGCCCAGCAACACTACCTCATTCGACTTTTTGTTACCAATTCATCCTGATCGAGTCCTTCTGTGAATTTAGGGTTTTTTCCTTACTTGGTGACTTAGTGTATAAATAAAATGCAAACACTGAAATTTTCCTGTTCCAGTGCCAGATATGATTTAGCCAGTGCAAGCACCATGGTAAGACACAACACCTATTTGACTACTGTTTCAGTCACAACTTCCCTGTGACAAAGTCATTGGACCATTTTATGCTTTTAATATCCCATTCAACTAAAAGAATATGTAGAAATTACTGTTTGGCCTGAGTACTACAATGTTATTACCTGCACAAGAGAACAACTAATTTACATCGTTTGTTTTAGAAGGTGGCATTTTAACATGGGTGAGCAAATCAGGATTTTTTTTCCCTTACGTGAAATTAAGTATTTTTTATTCCTTTAGATATTACTGTAATCCACTTTTTAAGAGGAAAGATCAAATTCTTCAGTGGCATTTGGACAAGCAGTTCCTCATATTCCTGTTGTCTTCAAAGATCCACTGACAGCAATTTATTGCAGAAAGGAGGCTCTGTTCCTAAAAATTACTTTACTGTGCATGGGGTTCAAATGGCCAGAAAAAGGGATAAATCAAGTATTTCAGAATATTACCTGAAAACACGTCACGATACTTTAAACCCTATTTCTGTTCCACGCCTTAGTCACGGGGTGGAGATAGTCCTGATCTGTATGGGAGGAGCTACGCAGTCACACAACCATGACTGGTACACTAAGGAGAATACGGGGCACCGAACACGGCCGGTGGCAGCACAGACGAGGGCAAAGCCCTTTGAATTCCCCTGATAAATCCACACCTATGTAGTCCTGAAAATGGACTGCAGGTTTCAGGGTGAAGCTTTAGAAACTAATCCTACTCCCTCTGATGTCAAGGGAGAATGTGTCTTTTGCCCTAAACAAACGAATGGGGTCCCACACATCTAAGCTGTCTATGCAGTCGGCTATTCTGAAACTCGTTTCTTGTTCTTCAAAGAGAAAGGCAGGAATTAAAGATCTTCACACAGACACTACTGGTTTTAGAATTCGTTTCTCAAGCAACTTTCACAGAACAGACATTAAGTTGTAAGTATACCTCTCTTACCGCTCTTTACAAGTGCGTACTGAGATAAGCTTTCTAGATGCAACGGCAGTGTATGTGTGTGTGTACACGAAAATAGCGAACAGACCTCTTTGCCCTCTTCATTCTGATGTTAACTTCCCTGACAGCTACAAGTTGTTATTCAGCTTCATAAATTATGGACAGCATGTAATATTTCAGTGAAAATACACCTGGCACCAGTGTTCTCTTACAGGTTGCATGTTGTCATGGTTTTTTTTCTGTAGAATGCATGAAGAATGTATAGTGCTTTTCCATTTTTGTCTCTTTAATGGCTAGTACAACATACAGGTACCCATCATTTTAAGTTGTTAATGTGATGCACAAACACTGTCATATTTTACCTTTCAGTAATTTATAAGTAGTGTGTATTTCTGAGCAGATTTTTAAAATAAATGTGATGTGTCAGTAAAATAAAAAATAACCTTATTATTGTCTCTTTTCTATATTTTTTCAATAATTGAAAAGAAGTTTCCCATAAAATTTTGGGAACTCATTATCTGAATGTAATTTAGTAATGCAATCATTAGCTATCATCCTAAATTTAAGTATTCAAATTATTTAGAATCTGGTGTTAAGCCTGGACCACAACAGCAAGTAGGAAGAATGTAATAATGAATGCTGTATGACAAGTAATATAAAGTTATGTTCTTTGCATTGATGTTAGCTCACAGGAGCAAATAATAGCACTGTGTAATTAATTCACTGGGGAATATTCATTGTGAGAAGTAAGCAACCAAAGGATCAGTGGCCTTCAGTGGTACAGGTAAAATAAAGCCTGCAGATTGAGGAGTAAAATATTTGTATAGTTCCTTGCTCCAAGCTTACAACTTGACCATGACTACTGATTTTTTTTCCCTGGTAAGCCAGTTGGAGGTAATATTTTTTTCCTCCTTCTAATTATTTAGCATGATTTCCCAAAAAGAATTTACTATAAAATTAAATAATACATTTTCATTTTTTCTAAGTGACAAACTGGCACTATCTCTACCATGTTAAGAATGTGCTTCTGTTTGTATGAAGACACAATATGAATTCTATGGCAGGTACATCTTCTTGAATGTATACTTGTAAAAAACAGTTCTCTGTGGAGGAAAAAGGATGGAAGACAAAGCTCTAGTACTTTCATTTGAATGTTATAGTCAGAGATTCATAATAAAGTTAGAAGATAGATAATGTAAAACATGTAATTTAGACTATAAGACATGTAATAATAAAATCCATTATATAATAGAAAAAGAGGCCAGTGTACTGTTGGACAAGCAGACTGTCCCAGTATTGTCACATTAGGGCTGTAAGACCAGACCTAATAACAATTGTTTTTGTAGGGAAAATGAATGATCAGTTATGCATTGTCACTGAAAGAAATCTGAAATCTGGCCAAAGATGCTCTTTAGGTTCTTTTCTGTGGATTCACCATTGCTGAACTTCAGAAAGGAAGCAGGTACTATTCCTGCTATAACTTCCTGAACTTCCCACAAATTTTTCTTTTTTTTTTTTTTTTTTTGAATTTGAGACATATAACTTTATCCTCTCAAATGTCTTGTTTTGAATAGGCCTGGAAAACAAGTTATTGTCATGTGTTATAACAGAGATACAGAATTGCATGCCGGTTACATAAGAAATCCTGTGCAATTTCATATAAGCCGTGAGGGACACTATGGATTATTTTGAGAGATAAAGATAAAAACATTCAGGCAATTATTTTTTGTTTTCACTTTTTTAAGATGTAAAGGTAAATCAGTACAGCTTCATGGGACAGAGTCAATGTGGACGTCCATCTTCTGGCAAAGGACAGTCCTTAAGTACTGCTGGATGCAGTGCAAGCTGAAAGCCATACCTGTATGAATTAAAGAAATCTGAGCACATTGTGTCATGCTTAGAATGCCTTGTCACTCCATTTTTAATGAACTTGCTGGCAAAAAGAAGATTTAAGACAGAGATATGATTATCCAAATCATGTAACGTAAATAATTTTCCATTCTTCAGATACTGAAGCGTTAACTGCCTCAGCCAAAAGATTCAATGACTACATATAAAGGAACAGGTAAAAAACCATACCTGGGACTGTTCTCTGGCACTGAGGCTGGTAGCCACATAACCTTTCACGCCTATATTATTAAACCCTTTTATTCTTCAAAACAGGATAGTCACACGCATCTACTGCCCATTGGGAATGGTTCCTGACTCACACTAACTCCCAGGCTGTGCCCAGGGATTGTTTGGGAAAGTGCTAGCTGGCATGCTTTTAGCCTATGCCAAGGTCTGTTAAAACACTTTCACACACTATTTTTGGACAAATGATTTCCAATGTCTGTGAATGTTTTGTGGTGGTTTCATTTACATTGCATGTAAAAAACTGTTTTTTACAAGTGCTTGCATCACTGCAAGCAGTCTCCTTGCAGTGATTAGCTAAAAGGAAGGTAAGAGGGAATTGTGATTCCCCACCTAGAGATATATCATGTTCATATTTCCAGTTAATTCTTTATTGAAGCAATTCATCACCTAATTTTTTATCCAAAAATCTGACAAAAGAAAGTTGATTGAAATTTGGCTATCAAGTTAGCTATTTGTTCATGAGAAGACACTTCAAAAGTCCTATACATTGGCTAAAACAGCCTTCTAACCTGCAGCAAATGTTGCTTTTTCTTTTAGGCATCCTGTGGCCCTTATGAAAGGATGTTACAGTGAGAACAGGAACAGAAAACAGACATTGCACAGTAAAATGAAATAAACATATGTAACTTTTGCACTCCTTTAAATTATGGCTGTTAACATCAATTTGTAATAAAAATAACTTTCTGAAAAGTAACTGATTGATTTTAAGCTAAGAATGGAAAAGGAGTAAGGATAAATAAACCATAATTAGGTATCTTCTGATTGCTGAGTGTTCCTCTTAGAACTTTTTTTAAAAAAAAAGCACTCAGTTTTGTAACTGGACGCGTGTTGGCAATCTGCTTCTCAGTGTGGCCATAGGGACAAACTGCATCTACTTTGTCAGCACTTCAGAAGTTTTGTGGGTGCTTCATTAGTGAGCCAGAAAGCAGTATTAGCTTGTCTCAGACTTGATTTCTCACAGACTTGAGATGCCACGTGCTCTGAAGCACAAAGCCTTTTTTAATCTTTTTTTAACTTTTGACAGGGATAATAAGTGGTCCAGAAAATGGAACTGTTGACCTGGAGAAGTTGCCTGGGCCTTTACAATGCAATTAAATACAAATAAATGTCTCTGTCCAGGTGGTACAACTCGGTTGCAATAGAAAAAAAAAAGACTGAAAGAATATACATTTTAGGAAGGGTTAGCAAGGAACTCTCAAATAGCCATAACTTCAAAATCTAGTCAAAATTATCTATTTATGAAAAATGTCCTTTTCTGTATCATGATACATTTAAATTCTAGTTTTTGATGTTTACATTTCTGTATTTGTCTTCTCACTGTTTTATAATACCTATGCAACTTCCCTCAGGTTCCCTAAACATAATCCATCTTTGAAGAGGAGAACAGCATAGAAAATCTTGGCCTAGAGGTATATATTTGGAGAAATAACAGGGTAAACATGAGCAGTTTTCTTAAAGTTCACAGGTAAATGGAAATTATTTTAAAATCTTGACTATAACAAAAGAACACTAGTGTGTACAGCATTGTTAATTTATAGTTTTGAGTTACTGTTTAATATTTTGTAGACTCGACAACTTTCTCTACCATATTCCCAAAGAAGACTGCAATCCAGTATAGGTACTCATAGGAAAGATGATACAGTGACTCTCCTGAAGAGGCTGCAATATTTATACCTGTGCTTTTGCCAGTATGTTTTCTACGCAGAGTTCAATTCATTAAAGTTGCCTGTTATCCATAATACTGCTGTTAGATAAAATATATTACAGCTAGTTGTCATAGACAGTGGTCTTTAAAACCACTGTAAGAAGTAGTTAAACTTCCTGGAAAAAGAACAGCCTCCAAGAGAACAAGGGTACATGTCACCACCCAAAACAAACACACATGTGGGCGGCACATCTTTTGTTGGGTATTTGAGGACAGGCTTGTGTGAGAAAAAAAAAGATGTAAACAGCTATAGAAAAGATGCAGAGAAGACACAGAAAACCATGCACAGGCCTGAGCAATCACTGGGAATGTAGCTCCAAGAAAAACAGGCAAGAGATATTCACTATGACTATCAACCAAAAAGGACTTGAGACTTTGAGGTCATTTTCCTGTGGCTTCAGAGGAAAAGAATGTATGAACAACCTTTATAAATTGAGTGCATTAAACCTCTGATGCCATCTTTTTTTTTTTTTCTGACATAGACAATGCACTAGCCATTCAAGTCAAAGCAGGTGAGAATACATTTCCAATTTTAAAAGACAGTTCCCTTCTAAATAGATCCACAGATTACAATAACCTGGCAGCATTCAAAATCTGAATTTTCCTGACAGGAAAATATATACATACGCATCATAAAATATTTTTTATAGTTTCATTCAACAGACCTTTTCCTGAACTTAAGCCAGTCCTGACTCCTTTCTGGTCAAGGTGCTCATTCTCCTGCCTTTTCTTGGGCAAATTTATCTTTTCTCTGCCATTAGACTGTGTTTTCCCTAATATTTTGGATTCTTTCATTCTTACTTGCTCCCAAAGATAGAGGTAGCATGTAAAAGCCCTTACTTCCCTTTTTTTCTTATTGTGACTCTGCTTCATTACCAAAAATAATCTAATATATGAATCTCTACCTGTTGCTCTTAAAGAATCCACTGGCTTAAAAGACAATCTCTCTATAACGTTACTGGTTTTATTTTTTTTGGTAATCATGTTTACACACTAGACAAATTCTCACAGAGGCAAAGATGAACATGCTATGCCTTTCGAGTAAATGGTGAATGTAAAACTTGCTTTGGTGGGTATGCCATTTTAATGCTATTTGTGTTTGAATAACGTTTGATTAAAAAAAAAAGTCAGTTAAATATTTAAGGGATAATCTGTTGGTGAAGTGATTCATTGTAAAACCCATGCCATAAAATTTTAAGTATAGTCTAGCATAAAAAGTACTTACATGAAAATACTATTTCACAAAGTGTCATATATGTGAAGACTTGAAAATACAATCTGTTTTCAACTTTTTCACACCTAGTTTCAGAAACTTCATTTACACTATCGAGTGCAAATGTTTAATTTCTTAAAATGTAAATGTTGTGCTGTTTATGGTTGTCTGTGAATAACAGCAGATTGTTTATACTACGAAAACTTGGATGTTGCCTTGTCTCTTCAGAACTGCTGAAGCTGACTGTCCAGCCTAGGGGCGTGCGAAGTAAGAGATGTACAGGCTATGTATTTTGATGTTACCCTTATCTGAGTTTTCCTTAAGAACGCAGTTTCATGAAAAATATGTAATCTAAGCAAGTACTAAGAGAAATTTGAGGTGTTTTGTTTTTTAAAAACTAGATAAAGGTAAATGCAGCTTTTTCTAGTCCATTTGAATTTTGAATGGCAAGCATCAGGTTTTATTTTAGCAGCTACTTACACCATTTTTTCTCCTCTCACTCCTTTAATCATCTTGCCTCCCAACAATAAAAACAAATGTTCATATTTAAATGAAAACATTTTCTTCCCAGGCCTCCACCAGTTTTGCCCTCTTGTAAAAGCAGTTCAGAGATGCCTATGTGAGACTTTTTTATGGCTGGTGTTATTCACATGTAATAGATATAATTTGTCCAGTTCCCCAAAATTTCATTCAAAGTGCTATATACTGATGCCAAAGTGCCTGAAATAAAAATTTTCACATGTAATTTCAGGGAAGTTATTGAGTGGTAACAGTCTGCCTGTAGGAATACAACTACATGTTAAGGTAGCTGTAGAATAATAGCTAATTATTGCTCTTAGGAATTTCATGTGCAGAAATTTAAAGGACAAGTTCTTAGTACTGTGTATGTGCCAAGCAAAAAGTTACAGTACTATTAATCTAAGAGGTTTCCTCCAGCATTCACAATTCCCTTTGACTGCAAAAACATACTGTAACTTTTTCCTTAATTATTGTTAATGTAGAGCTCAAGAAAGGTTCTGGATTACCAGCTTAGTGCACTGAAGTCCTTATTTATCCACAAAAACAAACAGCGCAGGAACAATGATTAAAGCAAACTTCCTGGTGCTGTTTCACTGCTGTGCCCAAGAGAGACCACCATTAAGTTAAAATGTAGTTCAATCTCTTAATGTTTTACTTGAGTATGGGGACTGTCCATATATACTGTGTTACCACAGTACTACTGCTTATACTACTCAGCTGGTACTTAGGTGTAATTGGGCAGACAAAAACTGTTATTAATCATATAAAATAAAACACCATGTTAAAAAAATTAATTTGGCTTCCCAAAGACAATACCCCTCCTATTCACCTCATTTTATGCTCCTGATTTGTTTATTCTGTGTGGTTTTGGTTTGCTTTAAGTTTCAGAGTTTCTCAGAGGAAGTGGGCTTGCTATTTTATAGTTGCCTGGGAAGCACTGCACATGCTTATGATTCTACATAAATATTTTTTTATGATGGAAAGCCGTCTTTTGTTTATTACTACTAGCTGCTCTTAAACCAGGTACTTCATGAACATTTTAAGTGTCCTCAGTTTACTTCTGTCTAGGTGCAGATCAAAGAACCCAGTTCCTCACTTTCTTGAGAAATTCTTACTATGGGTGTCTAAATCGAAGATGCCACAGCATAATCTGTTAATAGCAAAAAAAAATCTTTGTTGTATACACTGACGTTTTAAATCTATCCTAAAGAACACAATCAGTATACCCAAGGTACTCTAAAAAGTTGGTGTAATCAGATGCCCGGAGAAGCCCTCAGTGCCCGGGAACCGCCCGCGGTGGGTCTCGGCCACTCAGCCCCCGATCCTCAAACGGTTCGCATGGAGTCTGGTCGAGTTACAGGCATTTGTGCTCAGGACTCCCGGCAGCCACAACTGTTTGTCACACCTCTTCTACTGGACAGTTTTTGGCTCAGCACGTCAGATTATATTATTATTTGCACTGAAGAAAGCCACTGGACTCCGGACTGAGCGGCACGCCAGGCTGCCCGCGGCGGCCGCTTCCCGCGCCCTTGTCACTCTAAACCGCTTCTCCCATCACCGCTCCCCTGCCCTCCCTTTCTTTTCTCCCAGTCCCGTTCAGGTAACGAGGCCTGTCGTGAGCAGCCAGAGAGGAGGAAACCTCTGGTGATGCTGGAAGGAGAAATCAAAGTGGATCCAAGAACACCTAAACCGCCCAGCCAGCCCCAAGCACCCTACCGCGGTGCCGCGTCGCCTCCTCCCTCAAACTGGGCTGAGTAGAACTGGCCCACGTAGGAGAAAGGACAGAGGTGCCCTCAGGATTTTATTTCAGGTTCACCTCTTTTAATTGATAGATCTGCTCCTCGTACTTTATAATGACTGCTTGTAGCTCTCCTTTTGAAATGGTATCATTAATTTTATAGCGAATAATTAGCAATGTGTATGTAGATTCCCCCCTCTCCGGGTAATGGAACAATCCACTGGATGCCTTCGCTCCTACGTTCAACTCTTAACCCCTTCCGCGCCAATTACCAACCCCGCCCCGTAGAAGGCTGTTTCGTTCAGAGAGTCGGATCCTTCCGCATGCTCTGCCACGCTTAAACACCCCGTGCAGGCCAGGGTTCTGACAACTGATTTCATAGAGACAGTGTGGAATGGGGGAAACGACTCTCAAGATGGACTTTAATGCCATCATAGAAAGTCATCCCACGTGTTTTCTTCTTCATAAGTGTTGTGGAAGTACGTGACAATGCTTAAATACTGATTGGGTAAACGGATTTTTTCTTTTTTTGAGTTTTCTAGTGGAGAGCTTTGTAGACCCTGCATGGCGCCTGCCTGCCACCCGAGGTCAGCAGCCTCCTCACCCCGAAATCAGGCGTTGCCCGCTCTCAGGGGAGAGCAGTTGCTCCTCTCAGGTGAGCTAAGTCACCTTTCAGAAACAACTTTTTTTTTTCTCTCTTGAGCAATAACTGGAGACATGGAGGTGTCCTGACCTGAGACCTGGGGTCCTAACCTGCTTTTTTTCAGTCTAAACACTTAAGTATCTATGGTAAAATGGTATGGATTTTGA
Organism: Phalacrocorax carbo; assembly: GCF_963921805.1. NCBI lineage: Eukaryota > Metazoa > Chordata > Aves > Suliformes > Phalacrocoracidae > Phalacrocorax > Phalacrocorax carbo. Next base: position 15,542,891 of record NC_087548.1, on the reverse strand, counting down.
TACACAGTCTTTCCCAATTCCAGTTCCTGGGGATTGAAGAAAATTGTAGTAAATATACTTATATCTTAATGTAACGTGAGGTGTCATGTACATCAAATTTCTGTTTCTTCAAGTATTCCTCTGTTTCTCTATTACTGCTTCTCCTTAACTTCAAGTGGCAATTCAATCCCTCAAAAAGCTTCAGTAATCCTGAATGAAAGTGTGTAAAAAAACCTATCAACTTCTTCTCAGTTCATAGTCTCTTCAGTCTCTTGGCTGTATTGAACACTTGAAACCCCATTTCCCTTCCTCAGATTGTCTCCTGGGTTCACAGCACTGGATCTCTTTGGAGTTTTCTCGACCTTAATGGCTGTAATTAAATGTTTTTCTTTCTATATTTTCCATCTTTGACATCTTTTCCAGATCAGTGCTCTTTCTTTGGACCACTCTTTTTCTTTCCATACTCTTTTATTCTCTAATTCCTGCAGGATAATGTTCTGAAGCATACTGAACTCTACAGTAGGAGCCATTTACATTTTTTAGGAAGAAAGGGAGATGTATAGCTTAAAGTAAATGCTGAGGAGAATTGTTACTTTTACTCCAAGTTATTAAGGTTATTAGGTGTGTTTTGGTAGCAGGGAACATGTGGAAGGAGTTCTGATGGAAATGCTTCTGCAAGAAGTTTGTGTCCCCTGCGCTAGTGCAGGAGAGCTTTTTCCAGAAGCCTCCTAAGTTGTATGAACAGATGTATCAATTGCAGCTCCTAGGCAGCTTAAGGCCAAGGAAAGTGAGTTTCTCATGCTGGTGTCTGACAATTCATGAACAGTGGTATCATATTTCCTATAACAAACTAGGCATTAGCATATTTAAATTTATTACAGCTGTATACCTTCTTGTCTGAAAAGTTTTTTTGCACATTTGGTTTATATTTCAGCATTAGGCCTAGTTTTCTAATCTGGAAGGCACACATGGTGTACAACTGCAGCCACAACCCTGAAAAGTAAAAAGAGAGTGAAACCATTTTGCAAAATAACAACAATAAATTGTAAGATTTTGTTTAATACAATGCATATGAGAAAAGTCTGCTTTTGCTTAGAGAACTTGGGCAAGTTAAAAAAAAAAGGGTAAACTAGGGTACTGTATTCATTCGGTGAATTTTGTTGTTTGTTTCTCTTCAGTCAAATGTAGAGCTTTCCTTTTCATATGAGGAACCGTTGGAAGCACTGGGAACTTCTGAAGTGGTGGCTGGTTCTGCTGACCTCCTCACCCCCTCTCCAGTTAGACTCTAGAAAGGACCTCTATACTCTCACACTACAGGCTCACAGATAGCTATGATTCTTTGGGTGGTTTTGTTCTGGTAAAATCCACAGCTTGTTTTTCTTCCTTCGGAAGTAAACCAGGAGATAATACAAAACTTCTCTGGGTTCAGTCTTTCATAACAGCCATAAACCTTTCCTTGTAGAAGGCATCTTGGCAGCTGTTAGTTTATATTTAAGGTTGTCCATACCAATGCTTTTTTGCAGTGCTTTAAACAGAATGCCCCTCATGGCATCTGTCAGCTTCTGGCTACTTCTCATGTCAAGAAATTCAGTGTTAACATTATATTTACAAGAAATGTATTTAGGTATGGAAATAAATAGCTAGGTCAGAAAAAGAACTCTACATTGACATGTGAAGAGAGAAATTACACCCTTTAATAGCTGAAATCTAGTTTGAAGGCACGTATACCAAAATACCCCAGCCCCAGTAAAATTTTCTGAATAATTACCTTGTCCCTCTATTGTGCCTGGAAATATCAATATAGCTTTTACATTTTAGCCCTATTGGATATAAAATTTGGATATAAAATTTGTAAAAAAACTGGAACCCAGTTTTTTCTTTACCACTCTGTTAAGAGTTATAGCTTTGAAGTTGCAAAAAGGAAAGGAAGTGTTAGAAGTCTTCCTCTATTCTTTGAATTTTTACCCCAAAGACATGTTTTCCTAAGAGTGTCCTTTTTTCCCTTTGTTTCAGCAAAGAGGGTTGAGCAAATTATGTCCAGTTGTTTTATTTCTCTAAAATAATCTCAACAGATTTGTGGCTCGTTAATTGACAAGAATCCCATTGTTTGTAGTGAAGGTTTACTCTGAATAGCAGATAGGGAACAGTTTCTTGTTTCTAACCTCCAAGCATGGGATTTATGGTATTCAAAAATACACTGATTGTTTCGATCCAAAACATGGAGCCCATGGAGGTTAGTGGTGGAGCAGATATCCACCTGCAGCCCGCGGAGGACCCCCCACCACAGCAGGTGGGTGCCCAAAGGAGGCTGTGACCCTGTAGGAAGCCCGTGAAGAAGCAGGCTCCTGGCAGGACCTGTGGACCCGTGGGGAGAGGAGCCCACGCTGGAGCAGGTTTGCTGGCAGGACTTGTGACCTTGCGGGGGACCCACGCTGGAGCAGTGAGGAGTCCCCCCCTGAGGAGGAAGGAGCAGCAGAGTCAGCATGTGATGAACTGACCGATGAACTGACCACAGCCCCCATTCCCCGTCCCCCTACGCCGCTCGGGGGGAGGAGGTAGAGAAAATTGTGAGTGAAGTTGAGCCCGAGAAGAAGGGAGGGGCGGCGGGAAGGTGTTTTAAGACTTGGTTTTATTTCTCATTACCCTACTCCGATTTGATTGTTGATAAATTAGTTAATTTCCCCAAGTCGAGTGTCTTTTGCCCATGACAGTATTGAGCGATCTCTCCCTCGACCCACGAGCCTTTCGTGGTATTTTCTCTCCCGTCCCGCTGAGGAGGGGAGCCATAGCGCGGCTTTAGCGGGCACCTGGTGTCCAGCCAGGGCCACCCACCACAGAGTTAATTGTTCTCGGGACATAAAGATTCAGATAATGCAGATAATATGAAATCCGTCAGTTAGGGCATGCAGCCAGGAGCCCGCTTCCCTGCCCACCCGTGCGTGCCAGTGGGAAGTGGCGGGCAGTGGGCGTCGTGCGGGCCCGGCAGGCGCCCCCGCGCGCTCCGCGCGCCCCTTCCCCGCTAGGTGGTGATAAAGGAACGGCTCCGCTTCCCTCTGTGACGGGCAGCCGGCAAAAAGTGACGTCTTCACGCTCATCTGTAGTCTCTTAGATGTAAGCAGACAATTAAAAGTACTCTCAAGCAAACTTTCCCGTTTTGTAGAAAGCGTAGTCTGTGCTAGGATCATAGAGAAGGATGAACATCAGGAGAGAGGAGGTACTTGAGTTTGAATAATTAATATGTAAATATGTGTGTTGATAATACTAATCTGCAAAACTTATTAGGACACTTTGAAGGAAGATATATTTTAGAAATTTGACATTATAAATGGCGTCAGTCAATCTTTTGCCCAACTCAAAAAGAACGGCTTAATTCAGGACATGGCAATCTATCAATCCATACGGCATAAATGATTCTGTGGAAGTCCTTAATTACATCAGAGCGAGCTGTGTGTGGAACTGCTTTTTGTACAGGGACTTGTGTATGCAAAGGCAGCAGCAGAAGTTGGAGCTATGAATGTATTTAGTACAGCACATGCTTGTATCAAAAAATACATGATACAAATATTAGGCAACTGGATGTTACAGAGCTGTGGGAAAGTAATTGTAAATATGGAAGGTAACTGGTAACAATTCAAAGTCTCATGCTTCTTTCTCACATGTGGAACTTCAGTTTCTTTAAAATAAACAGGCAAAAATCCTCTCCACTTGAGCAGTTTTGTAAGTGTGGGCTGCTTACACAGGATTTACACCACAGCAGTTTTCCTGTAGCTTCTTCTCCTCTCTAAGTGCTTATTCTCAAGACCTGGTACTTCTAAAAGGGTGCGGGTTATCTGAGATGCAGGCTACACCCATGAAAAAATAACATATGGTATATAGGTACATTGAATAATAAAGATTCCAGGTATACTGGGCAAATTGATAATAACAATTTCATTTGATGATGATTAAGTTGTGATATGGGAATTATGGGAATTTTACAATGTGAAAAAAGCAAAATTATTTAGAATTGTATCTTGAAATAAAGCAGGTAACAATTTCAATTACAGTGACGGAAATAACAGCTTTGCACAAAATTTTACAGAAATGCACTGAGAACTGAGCCTTAGTCAATGGCATTTAAAGGCAAATTTACTAATCTACATGATATTTGAAATGAGGATATTTATAATAACAGATAGGAATACTGCCACTCAGGACTAAAACCAAGTTTATGCTCTTCTGCAATGTGATTTAAGTCCAGATTTTTAAGACTGGCAAATGTGAATTGTACTTTCTTAATGTATTCTTACAAATTCAATAAATACAACTATGAACTAATTATTCTCATACAGTGTCTATTCTGTTTGACATCTAGCTCTCTATTTGCATGAATGAACAACCTCCCTATTGTGCTTCTGTTAAGTAGACTCACTAGATGTAATTGTGCACAAAATCAATTTTAGACCCATTCATGGGATCTGATAATCTATTTATTATGCAGTATCTTCAGTGATAAACACACACATATTCTTTATTTCCATTTTGAACCAAATCACTTATTTACTAGTACTTTGGGTAGCCTTCACATATTAGATTTTTCCATTTAAAAAGAAGAAATGGATTACGCTGCATACAGAGGAGTCTGTAAAATGACTGTGTCATTGGCTCTCTGTGATATTGCTGGACTGGACACTGGAGAAAGAACACCTCTTGTTTCAGACCCAGTCACTGTTGTCAGTTTTACAGTGTTACTGTAAAGCTTGGAATTTTCTTCCCAACAGCATTTTGGCTTGGGTAATTTCAAGTATCTGGGAGCTATATAATGTATTTTTTTTAGTCAGAAGCAATCAGCTTTGTGAATGAGAGCTGTATTCATGCTGCAGTGGTTCACTCGTGTCTGATTTTCAATGCTTTATGTGCCTTCCAGTCCTTTAACATGAGCTTCCTCTCTGTCCTTTCAATGCTCCTTGCCACTGTTGGCACTATCAACATCTCTTCCTTAACTCCTGGGATCTGGCTCATTCATCCACTTAGTCTCAGCTAATTTCTAGTTTTCTAGGTTGAAGTATGGAATCAGTTTTCTAATCCTCATTCTTGATTTCTAAGAAATCTAGTGAATTTGTATGAAAGAGAATATACTTGTTGTTGTTTATAATAGTTACTTGTTAGTGCAGAATTAGTTAGCCAGCAATGTTTACTGACATATGTGAGACTCACAAAACACCCCCTCACCCAAAATAGTTTACAGTTTAGATAAACAGCCAAGGGAAGAAGGGCTGAATGATAAAGAACAGGAAAGTAGAACAACAGAGCACTTCAGTTCAATCCTTATCACATTATGCTGTTTGTTCCTGTGCTGGTTTTGGCTGAGAAGGGGTTAATTCTCTTCACTGCAGTGCCTGTGGTGGTCAGGAACCTTTCCAGCTTTCCATGCTCTGCAGCGAGGGCAGGAGGCTGGGAGGGGCGGGGCCACGGCTGGGGCAGCTGACCCCGACTGGCCAATGGCAGGTTCCTTCCATGCCATGTGACGCCATGTCATGGTTTAGCCCTAGTCAGCAACCAAGCCCCACGCAGCCGCTCGCTCACTCCCCCCTGGTGGGACGGGGGAGAGAATCGGAAGAGCAAAAGTGAGGCAACTCATGGGTTGAGATAAAGACAGTTTAACAGGTAAAGCAAAAGCTGCGCGGGGAAGCAAAGCAAAACAAGGAATCCATTCACTCGTTCCCATGGGCAGGCAGGCGTTCAGCCATCTCCAGGACAGCAGGGCTCCATCACACATAATGGTTACTTGGGAAGACAAACGCCATTGCTCCAAACATCCCCCCTTCCTTCTTATTCCCCAGCTTTATATACTGAGCATGACGTCATACGGTATGGAATGTCCCTTTGGTCTGTTGGGGTCAGCTGTCCTGGCTGTGCCCCCTCCCAGCTCCTTGTGCACCCGGCGGAGCACGGGGAGCAGAAAAAGTCCTTAACCAGTGTAAGCGCTACTTAGCAACAGCCCAAACATCTCCTCATTATCACCACTGTTTCCAGCACAAATCCAAAACATAGCCCCATAGTAGCTACTACAAAGAAATTTAACTCTATCCCAGCTGAAACCAGCACACACCGTGACCAGTATGTTGATGGGGGAGTTGCAGCTTGGGGACTGGTGGTGTCGGGTTGGCGGGCAGTAAGCGGTAAGTGGCTGCGTCATGTGCATGTTGTTTTGGTGGTTCATTCCCCTCCCGCACCCCTCCCCCCCGTTTCATGCCTCTCATTGTTTTCCTTTCCATTGCATTTTTATTTTTTATTTATTTATTTTAATTATTAAACTGTTCTTATCCCAACCCACGAGCGTTACCCTTCTGATTCTCTCCCCCATCCCACTCGTGGGGGAGTGAGCGAGCAGCTGTGAGGGGCTGAGTTGCAGGCTAAACCACAACAGTTCCCTATTTTTTTCCTCAGAGGTTTAAAAATGCAGCATATTTTGTTTTCTCTTACTAGTTTGTGAACATTTCATTGTGGGGGGATCTGATATCTGTTGACCTTGAAGGCCCGCATAAGGATATTAAGGAGAAAACCCAGATTTATTTAGCAGGTTATTGTTTTGATTTTGGAGGACTAATCTGTAGATGTTAGTATGCCAGACAAATCTTACTTCTACAGACTATTATAGTATTGAAACCTGGGAGTGGAGCAACAGTTACTTTTGTGTTCAGTATGAGATTTCCATTTTTGCAAAGAAACATACTCTTTCAAATAAACTTTTTTAGGATTTGTGTACAGTCTTAAATTGTGTCAGTTTCTGCTAATATAATTCATAGCAGATGCATTTTCATAATAGAAGGTGTCACAGGAAAGGGTAAAAACTGTTTACAGTTGTCTTAAAGCATCATTTAAAGTCTGTGCTATGCCCCAAATGGATAAGACTGCAGACACTAGGTCCATGGCCAGGACATATCCAAAGGTGTTGCCATTTAGGGTGGTTTCCATACCATGACTCTTATCTAATCACATCAAAAGAATGAAGAAAGCTTCCCCCCAGTAAAATCTCAGTGGAGGTTAATGGTGCAAATACTGCCTGCTCTCCTGCAAAGATGTATCTTGTGTGCTCAGTGGGAGTAGTACAGCCTCATCTGGAGCAAAGTTTCATCTGCACATTGCGTACCTGCAGTGATGAACAGCCCTCAGAATCTGGAAGAACAACATGCTGTGTCTTCTACCCAGGAAAAGCTTATTTGGAAATTGTATTGTTACATTTTGGTAGCTCCTATGGACAATGTGATTCCTTTCTGGTCTGGTCAACAAAACAGCCTGTTAAATGCTAATATACTGCTTTACTTTCTGTTTCACTGGCTAACTGCATATACTGCTAGGGAATCTGATGGAATGAAGTGTGGATTTTCAGAGAAATTTCCTGCTTACAATTCTGCAACCATTTAATTATCCTAAGTTTCCCTAGGACTCTAAGTAGCTATTGCTTCAGACCTAACAGATGTACTATGCTATTATTACCAAATCATATTATTTACTTCCTAGAATGTTCATAAATGATTCATTGAACAAGACATACAAATAAATATATTGAAATGAACAATATATTAAAATCATATTCAAATTAAGGTGCACTTCCCACAAAATATACATTCTAAATTATATTATTAAATATCTTACTAAAACAGCAATTAAAGGAACCCTCAAAAAGAAACAATAAGCTTAAAAGGTTTTCTTATTTGGCTGTAAATTATCTTAGGGGAAACTAAATGAAAATATAAGGAGACTTTTGAAATTGTACCAGCCAGTCCATCCATTGTTCCTGATATATTTTAGTATTACAGGTCTATGAAATAAATTCAAAATAATTTTTTTCCCTAAGTAGCAATGTCATAATAATATAAATATATTTTGATGCTTGGATAGGTATTTGGTAATAGGCTAATAACATTACCGTAGCTTGACATCTTCCTGGCATTATTTAGCTGTTGAAAAACTGTGGATCTAAGACTTGCATCAGACATTTTCTCATTTTAAAGAAGTTCTGTTACCCGTAATATTAATATATTTGTTAATGTGGATAATTTGATTTAGTGTTATGAGTTTGCCAGGTTTAAAAAGCATGCTAACATTTTCCTGTTTGAAAACCTAGGCAGTAAAGCACCCATTTGCTCAATGAGAACAAAAACAAATTAATCAGATAAAAACTAACTGTCCAAGATTAATTAAATTCAATTTAATACAAATAGGACTGAGTTTATATTTTATTTACAAACCACCACATTAAGTCATTTCTTCTAGTAAGGTATACTTACACAAGAAATATCAAAATAAAGAGCTGGAAATCTTATTACCTTATCAAGATTGTGATCTGTTTGGCATAACAGTAACTTCATAGGTTGTCTCATGATTGAAGTATAAATATAGAATGTTAAACCTTATTAGGAAGGACAGACAGAAGAAGAGAAGTATGATACTGCTCTGTATATTGAGGCACACATGATTGCTCTGAGAAGCAGAATCTGTCAGGAGATAAACCTGTTTAAAGTCCACAGTGCAATAAAAGAGAAAAATAATAAAGGTGCTTTCGTGGTTAGTAAAATATAAAATATCAATCCAAGGTGATGACGTGGATTAAATCATTTCAAATAGGCTGAACTTTGGTAGAAGTACAGCATGTAGCAGGGTGCAAAGTATGAAGGAGTTCTTGGAACACATTGGCCAAAATTTTTATTGCCACAGTAAGAAGGAAAACAGGGTGAAGTGCATCTGACATTGAAATCGTGGGTATAGAGTTATTTGAGAATTTGAAGGTGAAAAGCAGCATTGATGACTGTGGTAGCAAAATTATAGAATTCATGATTCCTAGGAAGGGAATAAAAATAACTTCAATAAACAAAATCCCATAGGAAAGGATTCTAATGGGAAAAAGAGCTCAAGAATGCCATCAGAGACTTAGAAAAAAGATATTAAGGGCATAAATGAGAACTATTTCAAAGTGAAGGGGGTTGGAATGATAAAATGAAAAATGCAGGGTGGACAATGACAAATTTGTAAGGTAAAATTAGGGAGTAGTAGTAGCTATCCTGAATATCTATCAGCACTGGCATGCTCCTGTCCAATAATCAAGCACAATATTTAGATGCTTAAGTAAGAATATAATCAGTAAGATAAATGAATATGTGCACTGTATTTGAAACTGATAAACCCTAAAGTGAAGTGTTTTGTTCAGTTTTGATCCCTATATTTCAAGAAAGTTTTGGATGACTGGAGAAAATCTACAAAGGATCATTGAGAATAACCTGCTGGAAAACATGACCCACCTGATAACTCTGAATGAGTTCAGGTTGTTCAGCTAAAGGAAGGAAGGCTTAAGGAAGGTCTCAGATCTGTGTTCAAATATGCAAAGTGTATCTGAAAATGGCAAGGGAACACCAGTGTTTGCTCTGGACGGGACAAGAAGTAACAGCTCAGTTTGCAGGAAGGAAGACTTATGTTAAGCATAAAAAAAAAAAGACATCAGTATTTTCACACTCAGGTAAATACAAGTAGATGAAGTAGATGGCCTGGATAGGTGCTGTGAATAGAGTAGATCTTGTCATTGGGCAAGAGAATGGGCTAAATGAGTTTGCTTTCAGTTCTTTATGGTTCTTAGATTTTATATCTACTTTACAGAATGAAGTCAGCTGTCACAGAGTAGTGACAAGGTAAATAAACAGGGTTTTTGTCTGGCTGATTATCCTCTATTAATGCAGGTAGAGATTTGCATAGTGGTTTTAAAAACAAGAGACCTGCATTTTCAGGTTCTGGCTGAAATGTAAATTTGCAAGAAAGAATGTAAAATTTCATCTCTCTACTGAGACATTGATGATGAACATGTATTTTGTAATAAGTCATTGTATTCTGGAGCTAATGGGATTTGTATTGAAGGTATTTCCTGTAGATCCACACTAATATAAGAGAGGTAAAGCCAAAATTCTTTCTCAAGGAGGTCTGATTTGATTTAAAACCCTTCAGATTATATTTATTGTGGAATTATTTATTTCTAATGAATCTGCATTAGGCAATAGCTGCAGAGCATCACTTGTAGGTCTGATCCCTAGCCATCACAGTGGCTCTCTTGAGGCTGGTCTTGACTGTGGTACTACATTTAAGATATTAAACAATATTAAAGAAATTTAAAGTATGGAACTGCAGTCAAGAAGCTCTTTGGCCATTAACACTATGCACATTAGTGAATAGAAATTCTATTCTTTTAACTTTTTATTGTTTGTTTGGGTTTTTTTCCACAGACTACAGCAACTCATAGATGATACAAATCTTTCTCAAGTTGAAAACAGTAAGGAGTTTGCTATCAAAAATTGCTTTTGATTAATTGATTTGCTTTTGATAATTTCTGCTTTGTTATTATATTTACTTTAGTATTCATGAGCTATAATTCAGATATTATAAGAGTGGTGTGATAGCTATGATGGTTTAACGATGTAAGCAAAGCTGAAATTGTCCAAGGTTATCAGGGATTGTAGATTTTATATCCAGTGGTGGTGATGATGACTTCCCTGCATAAACATTGAAAGTAGCTCCCACAGGATAGTCTGCTTTCTTCTCGTGTGTATGTTGGGGGACTCCATTTCAAATAACACATTTCAGTGTCTTCTGTGTTTTAGTTAAGGTATGTATTACGGTTGTGGTTTAGTTTTGCTCTGTCTATTTGATGCATTTGGTTGGTGAATTATTCAGGGATGATAAGGGGCCTGACCTAAAATCCAATTCTCTCAGTAAGAATTTCGTATGCACTTAAAAGGAAATAGAGGTATGCTCTAAAGAAGTCAGCATGGCTTTAATAAGCAGCTTTTATTCCAACAAGCTATTTCAATTTTGCTCTTAGTTTGTATAACACAGCCTTTGTACGTTTGTAATATTAGGAAAGACAAAGAGTACAGGGGTCATCTCCAGAATGGAAATTCACTTTTTGCAAGTGCATGATTTTTTTTCTGCTGTTTAACATTTTCCAAGGAAGGGTGATCATCAAGGGAAACCCAGACTGATCTGATTTTATTTCTTTGTATATTTGTTGCAGGGGGGTTGTGCCTACAGTGACCAGTTGAAGCAAATGACTAAGTAGCTATATTTAAATTATTTTGTATTTTACTTTTCAGAAATGTAGAGGATGCATCTTGAAGAAGCACAGGAAGAAACATTTGCTAGAGGATTACAGAACTACACAGTTCTATTGCATTTTCCAGAGTGAAATAAATGGTCACTGTTCTCATGTCATGTACATTCAGTTTTTAATTATTACAGTAAAATCAACCACTGCCTGTCCTCTAGAGGTTTTATTACTAGCACCTGTCCAGCTCCACTGTGTTACAAATGTATAGGAAGGCTAATTTCAGTCTTCACCCCAGCAACATTCACATCTCTTCTGCCCAACAAACGTCTACTCCAGACAGCATCCATTTTGCATTCCCTCCTCTTGTCCTTGTGATTGGGAAAAACTCTTGTGACAAAAACAATGAAGTAATTTGTTTCACAATTCTTTTCCAAATCTTTTCCCATGATGCTTACAGTGACTACATTGTGCTCATTTTTAGCAACAGTTATATATATAATTTTACATAACTTTCTTGTTTAGCTGCTACTTTGTTGTCCCTTTCCGTGCATGCACCTTATCTATTTAATTTCCTTGTATTTGAAGGTGGTACTCTATTCTTCTTGAAACAGGTAATGGCTTTATTTTTGCTCATTATTTAGGACCATGATCAAGTCTGTTGGGTGGTAGATAACCCAGATAATAACAGTAAACAAGAAAAGAGATAACTTGTTGGTTTCAGTAGGACTTCAATTCATGCCTTATATGATTTGAATTTCTGGTCTGAGAACTTACTTACCTAATCATGTTCCTTTTGGGGTGTCTTCAGTGTTTTTCCAGGGATAAGGTTAGCAAGTTGGGTGCACTAGCACTTAATTAAATTTGATTCAAATTAATATGTAAGTCCTAAACTTGCATACAAAAAGAATTAGTTTCCCTGTAGAAAAGTGACACACATTTAAAAGTAAATCTTGGTAAATCTTATCAGGTTTTATTTCTCCTCCTCATCTCCTGATTTTCTGAATATCCACCATACCTTTCCTTTAAGGTGGTGTTTTTCTAAAAAACTGCTTTCTGCAACACTATTCTATCATTAGGCAATGCTGTTCATTCAATATTCACTTAACATCATCAAATTAATTAAAGGTGCGCCTTCATTAGTTTTTTAGTTTTGAAGCAACTATCTCACTCAGCTTTGGTCTGCATTGCAAAAGAGTCTCAGAAAACGCTGAAGCAGCACGTGCATGCCAGTGCACCCAGTGCAGTCTCACCACTGATGGTCATTCAGTTCACGGGACCAAGGCCCGCAATACAGGCAGGCAGGACATTGGTCCTCAGCACTGATTTCACTGCACAAATTGACTCCTATTGCCCTCTGCTACTTGCTAACACAGACAGCACTTGTTTAATTCTTTGAAGTGTTTGTATCTGAAGGAACTATTACTGTTGGATATAAGCAACTGACATAGTAGTTTACGAAAAATTGTGGTCTCCTGTAATGAGAGACAAAAGGAAGGCTGTATTTTAGAAAATCCCTGAATGAGGAGTTGGGTATTTAATCTTTTTTCCCCTAATGCTGTAAAAATTAATTTAGTGATGCTTAGCTGATGTTAAACTTTGAAAGTACTACTCCAACGTTTTCCTCTTCATCTTTGCAATAATTCTGGCTGCTTTGAGAAAAAAGGTGTGACAGGCTGTCACTGGGAAAGAGGAGACTAGAAGGCTGTGAACTGAGAGGAGGAAATTACTTCAGCTCCCAAATTCCTTGTGTTCCACAGGTGTGTACTCACAAGCTTGTAGCTCATGCAAGATCAATTAATTTTCACCATCATCACTTTTTTCACTTCATCACATTTAAAAGATTAATTCCACTAACACATACGAAGCCAAAGGACAACCGCCTTAAATACTGGTTTTTTTATGTATGAAACAGATTTCTGGGTTTGATGACTGTATTTTTAAAGTATGTTGAAGTGATTTTGGCATAAAAAGTACTATGGAAATGAAGATGGCGTGTTTTCCTTCTGTTACTGTAGTGTCATCCCAGTACGTGACATCATTGGGATTGTGGGATGGGAAACTAAATCCCTTGAAGATAAATGATGGAAGCAATGTCATGACAAATGAGGTTACAGAAAGTAATTACTCTCTACGCCCAATAATGGTTTTCCAAATGTACAAATACTATCATTTTTAATATAGTGAAATGGCTCCGTCTGTTAGCTACTTGAAAATGTTACTTCTTCAATGTAAGTTCAAAACAAGGGAAGATTATTTTCAACTCAGCAGGAAGAAGCAGAAATCTATACACTTTTTAGAAAAGAAAAAAAGAAATATTCCATCTTTACCAATAGTATACTATTCACAAAGCTCCAGGCTATTTTAGTGTGTTGGAATATTACAGGCTGTAGAGTGGGCTTTAAAATAGAAAGTCAACCCAGCCTTAATTGCAGGAGCGTTCCATGCATTATTATAACAACAATTTGTCCTGTGATTCTTTTTCCATTCATTAAATCTGGCAGTCTTTGGCAGTTGAGGTGTGCATTTATAATCATATATAGCTTTCATTTAACACCATTAAACCAGAAAATACTTTTCTTGTTACGAATAGACAAGATATAAGTTCAGTGGCCATGAATACTGTCACCTTTAGGGTGAAATGTGGCAATGTAACTAAATGAAGTAATGCTCCTTAGGTATCTTTAATATGAGAATAAAGATGATTGTATCATGCATCAAAAACTGCAGGAAGAATTTTGGTAGAAGTCATTTTACTACTCAGGATACAATTTGATGAAATCACAAAAAGAAGGTGTCAGTCAGTTCTTAATGATAGGATTTGCTGTAAGTGCAAATGAAACAGAGATGTCACAGAAAACATAAACCCTATCTGCAGCAAATATATTCCTGACAGTTCTCCAATTCAAAGGCTGGCCAGCTTGACCTAATGTAACTTCTCATGTAATCTTGAGATAAATGTAAAAGTGTGAGAGTGAAAACATCTCTTTATCTCTTTCATTCCCACTAATTTATAAAAAACATAATTTTTTGCTGCAGTGATTCACTTTGTATCTCCATATTTCATAAGAGAGATCTAAATATGTGCTCTTTGTACATAACCATTCCAGTTGAGTACAGCTTATCATTATTTAATCCCTGTTGCTTTCTCTGATTGCTATATTATGAAGGTTTCTGCTAAAAAGTCCTTCAGAAATTAATGTTCTGGTCTCTCATATCCCTACTCTCACTCATCTGTGACCATATATTAACGATACTTTTGAGACATCGATTCCCCAAAAGTTCTATCATTCAGTATCTCCATTGTTTATATTTGTTTATTTGTCCTCTGAACTACAGCTTAAATCTGTGGATTCATATAGCCTCTGCTTCTGCTGACGTCCTTATTCATTCCATAATTATCTCTTATTTTCAACCTTACAGTTCTTCCTTTAAAACAATCCTTTAAAAAAGCCCTTCCTAAATTTTGAGAAACAAACTAGTTGTGGAGACTGACCATATCAGTTTATTTAATTCTCTTATATGTTTGTAGAGTACTAATTTTTTGGAATCTATATAACGATCCCCTCCCCTGGCCCAAATGTTGTATCCATCATTTGTTTTTATTCCCTTGGCTGCTCTGATCTTATTCTCTTTGCAGTAATTCTTGCATGTTTGAGAGAGGAGATGTCAGTGGTGACAGTGCATTGTCCCACAGAAACTAGATCTCACTTTAAAGCCTTCTGTTTGTCCTTGGCCTTTCCTTATTGTTTCATAACATTACACATACTATGAATATTACAAAGCAGCAGGGAGTGAATGAAAGCTATATTGTTCTACAAAGCAAAATTCAATGCTTGGACACATAGAAAGATTATATTATCTGTTCAGAAATTCAGATATTTTTTTATTGGACAACCACTGCCAGCACCGATAATGTCTGATGCAAATGCCTTGGCTAATAAAGCTCTCATACTTCCTTTGTCTCCTGTGTTTTTCTTTATCAATAATGTAATTTTACTGTAGTTATTTTATTATATTTTATAAGGAGTTTACTGCAAATTAAATTGAATTTGTATTGTTTGAAAGGATTAACTTTTTCTACCACCTTTTTCTGAGAAATTGATTTCTTCAGGACCACCTTCTGAAAAGAGAAATGACCTTTTTATTTTTAAAGACAATAGCATCTTATTCAAGAAAGTATGATTTTTCAAATATAAGCTAAAACCAGAATCCCTTTCTTTTGGGGAAAGACCCAAAAGTAAGGGTATAGCAACACTTCACCTCTACATAACAGTTTGAAGTTTCCCGCAGTTACTGCTTACTGGTTTTGTCGCAGGTCAGTCCCTTTCCTTCCTACCCTCCCATATTGGGAAATGCTGTATACAACCATAACAAAACAATGTTCCCCATTCTTACAGCAGTTACTGCAGGGTAACTAGGGAGACTGAGGTAATTAAGAATAACACACATGAGAAGCACTTTCAGTTACAGGCTGGGAAAAGCAAATATTGTCCCTGAATAAGAAAAATAATAAACATGTTTATCTTCATATAAATTCGGGTTAGCCTCACTAAAATTACTAAGTCTATTTTCAGCCTGGAAGTTTAGGTATATTCCCTGATTACCCAACTTTTCACTGGTAACATACTAATGTCAAAAATTTCAAAACATTTAATGAACTTCAGGTAAATATAATGACAGACCATTGTCTTCGAGCTAAAACTCTGTGACAGCTTCTGATCCTGCTCCTGCAAACCAGAATGACTAAAACTCCATGAACTTCAGTGAGACAAGTTAGGGCCCTAAGAACACGTTTAGGATACCAAGGTACTAGTTGGTTATGAATATGGCTTTGTGTTGAATGCCACTGAAGACTTGCATACTCTTCCTAACAGGATATTTAGTCAAGTAGAATGTTATAGATTGTCACATTTTTTGAGTGACAGCTGTTCTGATGAAGTAGGATGTTTCTCATAGAAGTTCTTCTAAAACAAGTAGGATAGAAAGTTTTAACTTTGTATAATTTCAATATAAATCTTACTACATATTGCATTGTGTTACTATCTTTATTCTGTAAGCTAAGAAAGTGACATTAAAAAATATTTACTGGCAATATTAATATCTTCTAAATACCTT
The DNA here is from genome assembly GCF_963921805.1 of Phalacrocorax carbo. NCBI lineage: Eukaryota > Metazoa > Chordata > Aves > Suliformes > Phalacrocoracidae > Phalacrocorax > Phalacrocorax carbo. The sequence continues at coordinate 15,526,726 of NC_087548.1, read as the reverse complement.
AGTCCTTTGAAATACTGTTGAGAAATCAATGATATTTACAATTATGAGAATCTCTTATACAAATTAGCAAATAATGGTGTTTCTGAAGATCCTGTAGCTGGGCCTGTAATTCAGCGGAGGAAATCGTTATCAAGAAGAAAATAATTCTATTCATCAGCTGCATGAAAATTTAGAAGGCAGTTAGTAAGTGTTTCTTCTTGTATTTGATGATGCAGGCAGTAAAAAGATCTTCACCTTAAGAATTGAAAGGAGAAATTATCATTAGACACTCACGTGATGAAAGCTTGAACACAATAAATCCTATCACCAGAACAGAGCATTGGCTTTCTAATCAGACAAGATTAGGCAGAGTTCAGCATTGAAGCTGCTGATTATGGCTGAGAAAGTCATGTAATATGGCTGAAATGGAAACTGCTGAAGAGATTTAAGGAGGAGGCACAATATCTATGTAATTGCACAGAATGTAATTATATATATTCTTAAATCAATGGCAAAATAATTGCTGATACCAATAGAAACAGAACAGAGTCAATTATTTTTGAGCAGCAAAATTTGTTCATAGGTTTTTTTATATGTAGCCAGCACATGCGTTTACAAAGAAACGAAACCTATGGGAAGTATGATGGACCAGTAAAAAGTTATCTTTGATATAGGGTCAAAGAAGTGTGAAACAAAATAAAACCATTTTAGTAATTTTCTGTTGTTCTGCATTAAAAAAGTATGACAGCTCTCTGTCAAAGTTCAAAGGAAGATCCTACTTTATATTCAGTGTACATCTTGTAATTTCTAGGCAGAGGGAAAATACCGGTGCAGGTTACAATACTACTAAACCAAAGTGGTAGAAGAGTAACCTGGTTATCAGTCTTAGCTATGAAAAGAATGCTGTGACTTCTCAATATCAGTTATTCTTTTGGAAAAGAATTGGGGTGATAAAGTACTGCCATTTTGGGAAGGAACACTGTTCTTTGGTGGATTGGCTGAAATGCTATGCATTTATACTTTTTGCTGTACAGGAGAAACACCAGTGATTTAATCTGAGAAGTTTTACAAATTAGTAGGGAACCTGTATGAGAAAACTTAAACATACACTTTATGATTGGCTGCTGAAGAATAATACGTTTACATTACTAGGTTTTGTATTTCATAAGTAAGTTGATTCACCATTGCTGTGGTTTAGCCCCAGTCAGCAACCAAGCCCCACGCAGCTGCTCGCTCACTCCCCCCTGGTGGGACGGGGGAGTGAATCGGAAGAGTAAAAGTGAGGCAACTCATGGGTTGAGATAAAGACAGTTCAATAGGTAAAGCAAAAGCTGCGCGGGGAAGCAAAGCAAAACAAGGAATTAATTCACTCGTTCTCATGGGCAGGCAGGTGCTCAGCCGTCTCCAGGAAAGCAGGGCTCCATCACGTGTAACGGTTACTTGGGAAGACAAACACCATCACTCTGAATGTCCCCCCTTCCTTCTTATTCCCCAGCTTTATATACTGAGCATGACGTCATATGGTATAGAATATCCCTTGGGTCAGTTGGGGTCAGCTGTCCCAGCTGTGCCCCCTCCCAGCTCCTTGTGCACCCGGCAGAGCACGGGGAGCAGAAAAAGTCCTTAACCAGTGTAAGCACTACTTAGCAACAGCCCAAACATCTCCTCATTATCACCACTGTTTCCAGCACAAATCCAAAACATAGCCCCATAGTAGCTACTACAAAGAAATTTAACTCTATCCCAGCTGAAACCAGGATAAACATGTAGCAGGAGATAAAACATAAAATCTGGTTAAGTGCCATGTTTTAAACTAAAGCAGTGGAAAGATAGGGGACTTCTGGGTGTGTTTACATCACTAATATTACAGATAAGATATGCAGTCAAGCAAAAGCAGACCCAAAATTAATCAGCTACCCTTTTCTGTTACTGCTACCCAACATGCTTTCATACGCAAGCATATTTGCAAAATTAGTATCAATTATTATTTCTTTTCTTTTTTATTTATTCTGGCCACAGAACAACACCCTTTCAGTATTCTTCCCTTCGTTATAATTGCATCATTACCAATTATAATCCAAGCTAAATCCTGCTAATATGAACAATGGCAAACTGCTTTTTAAGTGCTGTTCTGTGGGTGCAGAATATCTATTCTCCATTCCACTCCTCCTCAGACATCGGCTCAGTGATGTCTCTTTCATCTTCATTCATAAAGAGGCAAGTATCGGACATTTCATGAACCTACACCAGCAGTGAGAAATAGGTTGCAAAAATTAGATGTGATGCAAATTATGCTGATCTCCTTCTCCCTGATTCTGAAAAAAAGTCCACCTTGAGCTTTACTGCATAATTTTGATGGTCCACAGTTGGATTGATAAACAACTTCTGTGATAACAACATTCTGTGCTTTGCTTCTTTACAGTTGTTTGCTTGCTTAGATTTGTTTCTTTAGGATCTGCGAGGGTATAAGGTAGGTATAGTTAGGAGTGGGACCATTTGACACATTGAAGAGAGGCAGACTGTTAAAGCTCAAGAGCCTTTGAGAGGTTCAGTTTGCTTATTTTAATCACATTAGGCTAACTCTGCTGTGTGTTCTAAATTGTGATATTTATATGGAATAATGTTACTTATTTATACCACATAAGGGAATGTCAGTTTACATTTGTGTTCGATATCTATATGTGATAAGGAGGCGTTAATTACAAGGAATACAGCAATAAACTGTGAGAATAAGATTGCTTTTTGCCTTTGATCCACCTGAGAATTACATCAAATATCTGACTGTTGCACACCTTGAGATGGCTTATAGCTATCATAGTGAATCATCATTTCATTTGGGAGAAAGAAAATGAAAATGGTAAGTCTATAAGTAATGGTCACCTCCCATTTTAAAAATATTTACCATTTGTGTTTGCTGTTTGCCAAATACAGCACTTTGGAGCAGCAGCTGCTGCACAGAAATCAATACAGGCCTTTGATTTCATAGCTACTGAGAAGTTCGAGCTAACTTGTTTCCTCCAAAACAGCAAAGCAAAATGTTTGAGGGGACCACAAACAGCTGCTGAAGAACCTTATCTGGATGTGGAGTATTTTGAAACTGTCATTTTGGTTTTCTGTCAGTAATTCTTCTCATCCCCAGTTCTTATGTGGGGTTATATTAGCTTTTTCTTTCCTCTGTCCTGTCTTTCCCATTTCCTGCAGCTGGTGTTTGCACGTGTCATTAATTGGTGTGTGATTTGTTACTATGTCCCAGCTGAGCAGGGTTGAGAATTAATTCGTGGGTGTCCCAGTCAGGAATCAGGATGTGGCTTTGTAAAGCCAGTGTGTGTAACTGTGTTTTCAGAGTGGTTAATCACACCTTGTGGTTTGCACTGAAACTGTGATAGATGTATTCCAGTATGATAAAGTAGGGTTACATATGAGAACAGTGCTTGTCAAGCTTCTAGCACCTGGATCTTCGCCATTTACTTTGAAGATTCTAGATATATTTATCTCGTAAATTGTAATTCATTGCAGTTCTGTCTATATGCACATACATACATAAAGCATCCAACATATATGTACACGTGCATTCAGTCTTGTTAGAACTAATGGTAGGGTTTTGCCAGAACTCTTTTAACATCTGCAGAATATTGTGGGTGATATCTTTAAGCCAGTTTGTAAGAAAATGCCTGACTTGCACAAGGAGGAATGAATCTTTTGTAGGAGCCTCATTTTATTGTGATTGAAAAGAAATATTTCGTGTGTTCTAAGAGAAAAAAAAAACTTATTAACATTTTCAAACTATGGGTGTAATCATTAACGTCTGAAAATAATATTTAACAATATTTGTAGGACATTCTCAATTCCAAAGTTCAAGGGAAATTGCATCTAAATATGCTTATGATATTTGGGATGATGTGGGACATCCTGGACTACCCATTTGAAAAGCAGAGGGCCTGTGCAATAAAATCTGTGGGAGACTCTGAGTAGAGGATCTAAATTGAAGATGTTTGTAGATTCTTCAGCTACTAATTTCTAAATCAGTTCCCTCTCAGATTTCTCACAGCACTTATTTAGTTCTTCTAAAGATGTTTCCAGGAAAAAATACCTAGTATGTACCATTAAGCAAGAAACCTGTAATAAGCTTTAACTACTATAAAATTGATGTGTAGGTGATAAAGTTGTGAGGCAGGTCCACCTGCCTGTAACCTGAAAAGAACTTTCAATTAATTAAAAGTACTTTATCTTTCACCATTCTAAAACATGACTAGTATTTCCTTCTTATGTTTCTGTGCATGGTGTTTCTAAATGCAGTCAGTCAGTCTGATTTGACTCTGTGGTGTAACTGCACATTTTTGCTTAATGCTCTGTAGTACTCCCATATTTCAGACTTAAGAAATTTGTTCGACATCACTTCTGATTTTGTAAATTCTTTTGATGATCCTTGTAGATTTCTTGTCATTGGACAAAAAGACACATCTTGTCATCAGAGGCAGCAAAGACTTTAAACTCAATAGATAGCTTACATTGTTTTAAGACATTAAAAAAATTATGGCAAATATTTCCAGATTTTATTGCCTAAACAAAGGGACATTTTTTCCCCCCAGAGAAGATAGACAAATAAAATGGGATAGATTTAGTAAGTGAAGATGACTTGCTGAAGTATGGCTTTAGGAACAGTGAAAAATGTTTCACTTTTTACATACTTTTGTTTGTTTTTTTTTCAAATACCTGCTCAATTAATCTGAAACTTTCCCAAAAAGCTCATCTTCAGCATATCATGTTGTTCAGGAATGGGCATATGTCAGCAGTGAATTTGAACTACAATATAAAGTTAACACTAGAATAACTACACTGCCACCATGGTATGTAGGGACTGAAGAATATTGTTTGGGACAAATAAGACAATTAAAGGATAAAGTTCTAAAATGATGAGTGTTCTTGCTTTTTTTGTTTCCTTGGATTTTTCTTGTTTAATATTTCCATGCCTGCTAGTGTTACAAAAAGTCAGAGAGTGCTGATAGAAGAACTTACTTACAAAATTTGACAGCAAAAATGATTGACAAACTTTTAAGATTCACTGATTTGAGATTATAAAAAAGAGGGATGTAAAAGTTGGTTATGACTATGTATTACACCCCTGAAAAAGACAATAGTTAGCCTGCCTTGGATCAGATAAAGCATCCCTTACAACAATCAGGAATAATTACTATACAAATAAAAGACACTTACAAGCCATAATCTAGGCCACTCTAAGCAAGACTGGCCTCCCATATTTAAGTAAAATGAACTAAATAGGGGAAAATTCAGAGGTTTATAACCATTAAGGAAATGAAGTTTCATGGCAGCTTTCTAATAGTTGAAGCAGTAGTGAGTAACCTGTCTCTTTTGAAAGTGGAGCTTGATAAATGTATGAGAAGATATATATTAATACTGAATTTGAAATTATACTTTTAAAAGAGCACCACCATCTCTTTAATGCCTGGACTGTGGTTGTGGTCTCTGTGAAGCTGTCATTTTTCTGTAGATGTCCCTGAGATGTACCCAGCAATTTTCAGTGCTGAAGCTTTATTCATCTTAAGCAGTTATTGCTGTAAATTGGTAGAACTGAACAGGGATCCATGCATTTCTGCATCTCTGAGACTTGTAGAAGTACAAAAGAAATCTCTTTCAAAAAATACATCTGAACTGGGGACAAAGGCAGTTTCAAAGTTGTTATATGACAAAATTAAATAACTAACCAAATCATCTTTGAATTTCCCTGTAATGACTTTGAAAGATTCTGCCTTTGTCGTGCATTCCAATGGGAGAAGCATTCCATGAGTCCCCTGTACTCCATTAGTCTGTCAAAATGGCACTATCCTATTTTATTGCTAATTACTCTTTTTTGTTCCATGGGTAAAGACGCTTTGCATGTGGTTTTTAAGTGATTTACTCTTCCTTTTAATTAGATGGTGTGATTAAAATATACTTTATATTATGTCACTGTTTCTTTTAAAGAATGTTGGGGGGAGAAGAAGCTTATAAAATAATGACAACCTGCTTTGATAGGATTGTCCCTTTAGTGAATTCCTATGGTATCAAAAGGCCAGTAATTTTTCTTTGTTCACAAGTCATACTGTAAAAAGGCAATCTACATTTAAATAGTATACTGTAAGTTATTTGAGAGCTTATAAAAATGCTTACAAGATACAGGCTTCATTATCATTCTCTTAGAAAACACAGCTTACTAATGGAACACGGGAAACTTCTTGGCATTCTCAGCCAGTTTACACGGATAGCTGTTTTCCCATGAATGACTCATTTTTCTGTATTTGGAACTAGTTCACCAATATTAGAAATTAATGAAGGTATCTGTTAGGTAGTCGTACTCTTTGTCATTTATTGTTACATTTATACATTTTTCATCATTCTTCATGTGCTATATCCAAGATATTTCATATCTCCCTCCCCCTTTCCCTTTTGCAGTCAGGCACTATGCTCAATTTCAGACAAAATATTACTAAAAATATTAATTTTATCATGCTCCTACAGAAATCCTATTAAAGATATCTGGACTTGGCTCTTCGACTAATATTTACAGACATCGATAACCTCTGATTCAGTTACACTGTAGTGCATACAATCTACAAAGTTTTAATTGGTATGACATTTGTTGACATTTGCACTATCAGAGCAGGAGCTGGCAGTGCAGTGGAAGGAAGTTTGTCACAGTTTCCTCACCCACCAAGTGACTAGAGGGCATTCTGCTGGTTAAGTAGGCCACAAAGAAAAGATGAATGGTTATCTAGAGAAAGAACTGATCCTGGTTCGAAGGACTATTCCTGTATCTGCTAACAATTTCTTATGAGGCCTTGAGCATGTGTTGTGGTTTAACCTCACTCAGCAACTCAGCACCACGCAGCCGCACGCTCACTCCCCCAACCCTGTGGGATGGGGGAGAGAATCAGGAGGGCCAGAAGAAAACTCGTGGGTTGAGATAAGAACAATTTAATAGTATTATATTAATTATATACTATTATAAGATATTATAATGATAATTTTAATAATAATAATAATAATGATTATTATTATTATTATTATGATAATAATAATAATGTAATGGAAAGGAAAACAATGAGAGAGAGGAGCAAATTCCAGGGGAAAAACCAAGTGATGCAACCACTCACCACCCACCAACCAATGCTGTCAGCCCCTGAGCTGTGATTGCTGTCCCCCTGGCCAGCTCCTCCCAGTTAGTATACTGAGCATGATGTCACATGGTATGGAATATCCCTTTGGCCAGTTTGGATCAGCTGTCTGGGCTGTGCCCCCTCCCCTCTCAGATTCTTGTGCACCTGGCAGAGCATGAGAGGCTGGAAAAGTCCTTGACTAGTGTAAGCACTGCCCAGCCACAACTAAAACATTGGTGTGTTGTCAACATTATTCTCATCCTAACTCCAAAACACAGCACTGTACCAGCTACTAGGAAGAAAATTAACTCTATCCTAGCTGAAACCAGGACAGCATGTCTCTCAGGGTGACATCTGTAATACTTGTGAGAGTTTCTTTTTTAAGGTCCCAAGTACACTATTCTGAGGGGAATTAAATGGGTCCCTGGCTGCAGAAACCTAGATGGGGACAAGAAGGTAGCACGTGCTTGTTTTCTATTGCTCTGCTTATTATTCACACGGTCCTCAGCAAATTTGACTCTGCAGGCCTTGTGGGCTGCTAGATGTCCAAGTCCCCATGTTCTTACCACTTCTCCACATCTGCAGGCCACATCTTCCAGACGGGTGTGTAAAAGACTGTGCCTAGCAGTCCTCAAAGCAGTTATTTATAACCTGCATCTGTGAGGAGCTATAGTGCTGGCACAAAGTCGTACAACTTATGAGACCTGACGTGTGATTAATGTTTGCCTGGACTGTGCCTAGATACAGGTGTCTACTGCTGGGAAAGCTCCAAGGCAATAATATGAAGATACTGGGTTGAAGTTAAGCATCTTCACATAAACTGGCAAATATCAAGTTCAGGAAACTTGTTGTTTCATACACTGATATGATACACAGTCATACACTCTCATGTATTGTGTCTACAAAGAAGACAAGAACTCAGCTTACCTGCCAATTGTATGGTAAGTTGTATGAGATATTCAGCAAGGAGCTGAACTTGAACTTCTGACAGTCCAAAGTCCAAAGGGTGTCATAGGTAGCTGACACCAAGGAAATCAAGGGTATAAGGGAAGGACCCTTGTTGCCAAACCACAGAAGTCCACATTGTCATCTTTTCACTGTCAGAGGGATTGGCTAGTCTAGAGCCAGCCTCTGGTCTGCCAGGAGCCTAGATTTAATGCGTTTTCTTAAACATCACTTATAGCATCCCAAATGCAATCCTATTCAAGAGACACGATCCTGGCAACCCTCCTATGCAGCAGGTTGCTGTCGGCCAGTCAGGACAGTCCAAGGAGATTAGAGCACACCAGTTTAAGTTCAGTCTAACTAGGGATTTTATGTTAGATCACCTGCCACAATCCACTGGTCTCAACTATCAAATCTATTTTCCAGAGGAGCATCTGAAGTAGCAGAAAGTTCTCAATCTGTTCAACATTCATAGCTAAGCTGTAAAGATGCAGCAAGGACCAGCAAGTGTGGTATCTCACAGAGGAGGTCTCACACAGAAAGTTAAAAGCTATTTGTTTTCAGCTAAATATATAGATGAACTGAAATAACTTCAATTAAGAGATGTAGGAAGAAGAGACAAGTTTTCCAACAGTATATTGAGAATCAGCTCTAGTTGGTGAAACACAGGGAGCCTCATGCCTGTTCCCAGAAATCTTAGAGCTAAATGCATGTAGCTGAAGCACCAGTGTAGAAAGAATATAGTGGCTGTTGGAATCAACAATATCCAAAATATCCAAATTCCAAAGATGGAATCAAACCTGGACATGTCTAAGGTACCCTCATACATATATGCTACGGCAGAGACAAGCTTCCATGTACTCAAGGGTGCTAGCTGCTCATGATTCCCACCCAAACGGTATATGGAAACGTGAGTAGCAGTAGCCTCAGAAAGAAAGTAGATGTTGACCCCTCCTGCCCTGATCTCTTACAATTTAATTATTTGATATTTAAAACCCCTTAAGATTTTTGAAAGAAAATGGTTTCTCAAAATGGAAATGCATACAGACAGAATGAATTGAAAACTGCATTTCTGAAATGCTGAAGGGGATGAAATCTTACTAATTGTTTTGAGTGAAGTTTCCTGTGAGACTTAGGTATTATGTAGAAGTATAATATATAGGAAAGATGGACATGAATTTGGAAATAACAAATACTTGCAAGGATAGTAAAAATTCTGTAAGCTATAAAAAATGAGGGGTTCATCTAATTAAAATAGGATATGAAAGAAAGAGGATTGGATACAAGGACAAACATTTTTCATTAAGAGACAAAGAGATCACAACACAAATCGGTGGCATCAGGCAAAAGGCTGGTTGTGTCCTCCTTTTAGTAAAAGGACCAAATGCATAAACTACCTGCTTTTCTCCATGGTTTTCCAAGATTTGCAGAACCATTGTTACTGAGCAATAGGACAAAGCTCGGATAAGCCTGCAGCAATGATATCTTGGTTGGATTTCTTGACAGGTGTAGAAAGTTTACCTGAAGAGTGGTTTGTGACTCCAGAAAAACACTAACTGAAACTGAGGTAGGTGGTTTAAGTTGGTGTACGCCAGCATTGCCAAAACAAAGTTGTCCTGCTCTCCTAAGTCACTGCTGCTATCAGCCCCCTGTCCGTTCTAGCGCAGGTGTTCATGCAGCCAGTGAACCCTATCAGACTTTTTGCCTGTGCTGGTTTTGGCAGGTGTTTCACTTGTGGCTGGGAAAACACTTGTGCCAGGACAAAGAAAATGTTGCAGAGGTGGGAACAATGAGAAGTTAAGACTGCTTGTTTGGCAGCATTGCTGACTTATTTGGCTCAAGACATACATAAAATTATAGCCTGCATTTCCTGACAGGCACCCAGCCACAAAAAATAAGCAGAGATGAGAAGATTACAGTTCCGCAGGAAGAAATGGGTTGTTTTATACAGTAACACAAAGGCACCTGCATCTCAAAGGGATTTGACCTGACTTCAATGGAGAAATCCCACACTTTTGAGTGGAAAGGCTGGGGCGTTAGGTTGAAGCGTACAGTATTATCCTGGTATTATCCAACAGACCTAGAACTTGCCTAGTTGCCCTATACAGGATGCAAAAAATAATCTTTAAGGACTGGGTGACTTTAGTAAACTAGCATACATTATAGATGGTATCTCCTATTGACAAGGATCCCAATAGGATGTAAAAAGAATTATGAATTAAATGACTTTTAAATAGCACCAAGAAATGAATTACATGATTTTCATGTGGCAGCAAGAAATGAAAACACCTTTGTGTTTGCCAAATAATGAGATTGCTATTAAACAAATATGCTGCTAGGTTACTGGACAATCATTATGATAAAACCAGATAAGCTAAGAATTATTATAGACCAGAGTAATGTCCTTAAATATCAGCATTACATCATGAAAATTGCTCATGGAGAGATTTTCAGCTGTGTATGCAAGCAAAGAGTTTTGGCAGCATCAGTTACATAAAAAAAACACAGATTGGAATTTTCTTCACTCTGTTTCTATTTATGTGACTTTCCTTCAGTATGGCCTGAGTAGCAAGGCACACTGATCTGAGACCTTCAGGGTGAAAATAAGTATCAGTGAGTTCTTGATATTTGATGAGCTTGATGACAACGCTGGGCTGTGTAATGCTCTGCTAAGTATGAAAGAAAAGAACTTGTCAATGAAGAGAAGCAAATGCCAGACAGGACTGAATGAGATTAATTTGAGACATGCTTAGTAACAAAGGCACAGGAGAAAGGTGAATTGTATTGTACACGTGGAAAATGAGAGATTATAAAAGCTTCATGATACTAATTAACTTATTTTGGTTAATTAATCCAATATTCAGTAAAACTAAATGTTTTGCTCAAAATTCCTTGGACTGAGTGTACAGAGTGAGGTGAATGAGGTGAGGAAGAGAAACACTGGAAGAACTATAATTTTAAAAATTAACAACAGCAGTGTATTCTGAATATTTTTTGAAATTAATCATATAATCTTAATTAGTGTAAGCACATGCAGCATGGAAGTCCTTTTTGTAAGATCATCAAATTGTTTGTGTTTGCCGAGCACTGAGTAAAATGGAAAAAAATGGCTGAAACAGGAAAACTGGCAATTGTTACGTTTTCAAGTGGCTTCTTGGATCTGTGGTCATTGGGAGTTCCATTACATTTGTGTAAGGCATTATCTACATTTCAGAAAATTATACTGCCATTACATAATTGATTGTTAAATGTGAAAAGCAAGCATGGACAGGAACTTCTGAGTCATATATTCAACTAACTACAAATAGTGAAAGCAAGGAACTGCTTGAACAGGATTCTGAAGGGGGTGTAGTGCAAGACCTCCAAGTTTTTAGAGCAAAATTTGAAAATCTTAAAGGAAAAACACATAATGATCCAATCTGAAGATCTTAAGAAAGAAACTGTACATAGTTGCTCAACAGAAAAATTTCCAAGCATCTGGAAGCAGAGAAGTGTTCTGGGCTATTGAGGTGAAATTGCTCCCTGTGACGGCATTGTGTACAAAGCAGTATTAATATTTCACAGTTTCCAGGAAATTGATGTAAGGCTATGTTACACTCACAAACAACTTAATTTCTGTCAGATTTAGATAGACAAGTTAGAAATTTTCTGTAACAGTGAATGGTTTGGGTCTTTGGTCTGGTTTTTCTAATGGATTCTTATCCCTTCTGACAAGATTTGGAAAACTACTGTATCACTGAAAGGAGGATTTTCTGTTCTCAAGGTGTGCTGCTAATTATTTATTACAATATAAGTTCACGCTCTTCTGAACAGACACACCCAGTCTCTTGTGAAGGATTCAGGAAATCAGTCTGACTTGCACATTTCTGTGTTAGAAACGTGCTTTTAGAATTACCACTACAATACTTTTACAGCAGTGAGCCATTCCTCACAAACAGGAGGGTCATTTTCATTGTCAGTGTCTTGTTCAGAGGATTTAATGAACATCAAAGTCATCCTTTTAGTACCCAATTTTGCCTTTATATACCGTAAGTGGTTTATCTACAGATATAGCTGATCCTGCTGAGATACATGGTAGCCAGCAAGATCTACTGTCATTAGTAATGCCTCTTGTTTGTTCTGTATTTTTTAAAGGTGAAAATGCAATTTTGCATTTATTTAAATGGGATCTACACTGTAGTGAAGAAAATTCAGTGAAAGAACATAGACACTATTCTGGGCTATAAGGTACTTACTGCAAATACTCTAACTCACTTTTTGCTTGCAATGGTAGTGGTTGAATATGGCACCTCTCCCTTTTGTCATGTTTGCACTTCAGAGTGTCAACTTAATTTTCCATCTTATTTTTTAACTGTTCATTAGAAATTGCTAATGTTCTTGAAGAAGGTTATTCTTTGCCTGATGCCTTCCCTCTGGATACCAGGACACTATGACAGCAGGGTGGGGAAGCGTTTCTGCGTTTTGAATATATTAAGAGCATCCCGCAAATTTTCTTGGTTAAGGTGTTTACAAAAATAGCATAGTGCACAGGAGCAGTTACAGAAATGACATATTGTTTCTACAAATAGAGCGTTGACTGCTGTTTTTTATTTTTCACAACCATGGTTTATTATAGTACCAGTGTGTACGAATCACACACTCCCATAATTCTGAACTCAATTTATGATTTATTTAACAACTTGGAGTATGTCAACATTTATTTAAATGGTAAGTGGTCTACCACATCCACATCAGCCCTCCACAAAGGCAACACTTTAATACACTATTCTCGGGAGAGTTAGCAGTGAAATTTCTTCCTCCAGACACTGCTACCATCTGCACACAATGAAATGACATACTGTTGATCACCACTGACCAGGCCGGATATTTGCAGGTCATTTGTGATAGGAAAGGAAGGCAGTTTCATCACCAGAGTGAATAATGAAAGAGATAAAATGTAATCTTGATAGATAATCCTGTTAAGAGGGAAATTGGAAAGTATTTAAACATCCTGCTTGATACTAATAGGCTATTCTATAGGATTAGATCTAAGATTAATACTCAGCGTTCATAGACAAAGCTTCCTCTGCACAATTACAAGCTTCTCGTAAGTCTTAGGTGATTTGGTTTTTTAGAGATATTCTTTTCCTCTGAGTATCAGAGCAAAACCATATATGCTTTTAGAAAAAAATAGGATTTTTTAAAGGAATATCTATCAACATTTTATTCTATTTATTATTATTATTTTATTTCAAAGACACAATTTATTTTCTTTTAAAAGTTGACCTATTTAATAATTTTCTTGTGAGTTGAAAAACGACTGGAAGGCGTTTCTTTCTACCAGCTGTAATGGAAGCTAAAGTACCTTTCCTAGGAAACCAAATCTTCAGGTGCTTTCTTGAAGCTAGGTTCTGTTTTACACAAGAGGGGAGGAAAGAATGGCTCAGGACTGCTCCCTGCTTTGGGCGGCTCATGAAAATGCCAAGTAAAGTTGCAGCCTTTTTGTAGATGGGGATGGAAAGGGCACTTCGCATTCCTGCTCTTTCCAGTAGAGTAATACAGATCTCCACTGCACTGTAAACTATGTTTAACAGATTAACTCTCATTGTTATCTTGGGACTATCTCAACATTTGCTCTGTGCTAATGTAGAATTAGTAAATATGTGAAACTGATGTGTTTTTAGGTACAATTCATCATTCCTTACTAGCATAATAAAGATTTCATGATTTAGTTGAAGTCTGAACAGGAGAATATGGACTTTAGATAGTTGAATGCATCTGTTGGACATATCATTAGACTATATAGTTAAAATATTTTAGGAGCAACAGGAAAAATCTGTGAGTTGTTTCAATCTGCTAGTTTTTATGAGTCCTAATAATAAAAGTAATTTTCACATTTTAACTTATCTTTTTTATACACCTGAGTGAAAAATTGAGAACTAGAGATTCATGAGAATAAAAATACCTGCAGAATTACACCACCTCTTCTGTACCACTTCTGTTATGTAAATATGATAAATTGAACTTTGAAATATACAATTGTAGTAGGGTCAGATTTTCAGAAGAACAGTCATGTGCAATTTCTACATTTGAATTTTGGAGAAGAATGCGAATATCTATGCAATAATGTCTTGAATATTGACACCATATGGCAAGGTCTGAATCAGTGGAAACCAATGTACATAGTTAACTCCATGTACTTTAACTTATTCATCACAGACTGTATTTATTTTTACTTTGCTGGATTAAGGCCTGTGTTACAAACAGTGCAGTCAGAAGGGAGAGTCTTTGGAGAGTCTTAGGGGGCTAGAAGAGTAAGAGATTCCTGCAGCAAGAACGTGAAGAATGAAGTAGGAGCTCTGGAAGAAAAGAGGGAGGTTGTTTTGAGTTAAAACAGGTGTAACTGATGTTATGTCAGTATCCAGCATAGATAGCTATAAGCATTATGAATGGAAAATATTGAGATAATGAAAATTGGAAAAAAGCCTGGAAGAAGAGATCACAACACAAAGTGAAACTACTTTGTATGACAAAACATTGTATAGATGACAAATTAATGGTATAATAATTTGATTATAGATGTTATTGCTTTTGTCTTGCATTCATAACTGAAGCATTTTCTCCTCTTCTTCCCCTTATTTTCTTCTACTCTATGCTCCTTCCTGCTTTGCTGCTTCTTTTTCTTCCCATTGAACATAAAAATTCTTTTCTAATCTGTGATTACTATGATTTTATGGTATAATGTGCTCCACATACCATCTTGTTAATATATTTAGAGGAGCTTTATGTGCATTTTCACTGTAAACAGAAAGAAGTAAAAAATATATATTGAGTTATGGATAGGCATATTGGAAATGAATGTGGGATTCAGATATTACTACACTCTGAAGGTTCCACATGGAAAGAATGCTGTCAGCCTGCCTCAGGGAAGCTAGCTGTGGGACCTGTAACTGAAGGGCCACTATAGCCTTCCACTTCGAAACAGGAGATGCAGTACAGAATCCTTTCACGAGGCTAAGTGTTGTTTCCTGCAGACTTGAAAAAAAGAGGTATACCTGGATGAAAAGAAGAACATTAACAGAGGCGCCCCAGTGTGTGTGTTTGTTACTGTGATTGCAGCTACCCTGCACTTTCACAGGCTATGCAGAGAATGTCTTACACATTACTGAGAAATATATAGGGCAGCAAAGAAATATTTTCGCTAATTCTAATATCCTTACTATGACTCCTTCCAATTCCAGGCTGTGAAAGGTGTGAAACAAAGAACAATACTTTTCTGCTGAAGAGTCAGGTTTGGGAGGAAACGGCAGTCTCTTCTCTCCTAAAAGCTAGTTGGCTTTTGCAAACCAGAATAGAAATGGCTCTTTTCCTATCACTCTGGGGAAAAGAGAGGTAAGATTTAAGATGTATATTGAAAGAGAGGGGGAGAATTCTTCCACATGGGAAGTAAGATTTTTCCAAGCACTTGAGGCAATATGAGAGAAGTCACTGAATTTCAAAGAGACAAAAAAAGCTCTGAAAAGAGGAGTGAGCAAAGCTTCAGTAATACTGAGGAAGGAATGTAAATAAATTACCTTGACCTGTAGTACAAAATAAAGTGATTCAGCTGCATCTACCATATATGCTTAATATCTGAGTGGAGGTCTGAAGAGAGTGTCTTTTTAGTGGTTTTTACTTCTATAGCATAGAGCTGCAAGGACCAAAACAAGTACCAGGTGTAATGTATGAAAACAATATGGTTAAAGAAATACGTAAACATTTTATTTCAGTGTGAAATGACTCATTCCCAACACTTGACTTAGGATAACAATCTTGTCAGCATTAAAGCTGCCACACCTGCTAGCTTTACAAACTTGTTTCAGTACTAAGAGTGGAGACGTTTGGTGCATAAGAGATCTGACATCCTTAGGGAAAAAGGACACAGATGCAAAGGGTAGGAGTTAGCTCAGGTTCTGGTGATTGTTTACTGAAAATAACACTCTGAATCGTTGGTACTGAAGATCTCACACTAAACTAAGACAATGCTGTGATCAGGAAGACCCACCAGACATCACAGGTGGGAATACAGACCATATGAGCAATTTCTAATACTACACACCCTTGGCACACTGAGCTGCAGCGCAAACTAACCCTCTCAATCTTGACTGGAGACAACAGTTTATTGGTAGGTTTTCCTACCAGTGTTGTCTCTTTCATCGTAGCTAGAGTGAGGTGGTTTTACCAGAATGCAAGGACTGTGGCATTGTCATCTTCTGCAACAGGCTGACAATGCAGTTACAAAGACAGCATGGAAAGAAGTGTATATTTCTTTCTTCCATAGTGTTCAGGGAAGATAATCTGGAACTGGCTGCTGAAAACTTTTCATTTTTTCTTTGCTAGCTTTATAAAAGCCGTATCAGACCAAATCCTCAGTGTAAATTAGCTTAGTTCCTTGCCTCCTGAATATAGATAATGCCGAAGAGTGTGGTTGTTTGAAGTTGTTTGCTTTTGATGAGTGATATACAACATGTCCTACCGGCTCCCCACCCCGCCTCAGGCACACACACCCCGCCCCCCCGCTCCCTGCCCCGCGGTGGTAAACAGTGAACCTACACATCCCATCCAGCCCCTGAAGGCACAGGCACTGAGACATCAGGACCCGGAGTCAGGACCTGACTAAGTGACTGAATCATTTACGAAGTGTTCCACAGTGTTTATTGCTTGATTTCAGTGTTTACTGATTGAGCTGCTTTTTGGAATTTTTCAGACCCCTTTCATCAGTCTGAACTTGAGATAATTAAGCTCTGAGGAGGGGTTTAAGTTTATCAGCTTTTACTTACATATTTCAATAGCTTGGGTTTTTTTGTTTCTATTTCATAAGTTACATTAATATTACATAGTCTATAATAAATGTTCATTGATTACTTAGTAGGGTTAATTTTTAGGTGCTATTGTATTCTATCTGAGTTTGCTAAATCATTCTGTAGCTTGACTAGATAAAAAATGACTAATTTTAAATAGCACAAAGGAAATTTATCACTTATGATAGAGTACTAAGAGGTCCTCATAAAATATTACAAGCTGATACTGATGCTTTAAATCTTATCAAACTGTAAGTTTGCTTATTACCTCTGAAGTATTAAAAATAGGGAGGTCCAAGGCATGCATAACTTTGAATTCAGTATTTTCTTCTTCTCTTTCCTTCTCCCCTCTCTTGCAGAAAAAAATGTTGAAAGAAGTTGCTATAGAAATGCAGGCATCTCACTTAAAAACTGCTGAAGTTACAGTAAAAGCTGAAAAAACTTTAAATGAACTTCCTGTTCATCTAGTTAGCTCCCAACTAAACATTGTTTTATTATTATATATGACTCCAATGGCACTCATGAGGAAGGGTGGAAGAATCTGGATCTTAGTTAATTTCAAACCAAAGATTTAATAAAATTAATTATTCTTAAAGATATTATGGAGATTCTAAACCACCTATTACAGCATGACTATTCCATCAACATTTTTCAAGAGAGATAAGAGAAAATAAGTAGGAATTAATTCACTAGCATTATAGCTATATGGAACATTTATTGTTGTAAAATGAATCACACATGAGAAAGTTTCGGAAGCAGAGCTTAGAAATGGGCCTGTCTTCATACATTGGGTTATGTGACTGGATGTCAGATGGACCTCTAGACCTTCTAGAAGAAAATGGGGACCATTTTTTCTTTAAAGAGATGAGAATAAGAAACCATGAAAATAAGCATTCTGTTGTTTACTAACACTAGATTAACAGTAAAATCAATATTTGCAAAAAATTATTCAAAAATTTTAAAGGATCTGATAGAACAGGATGAGAATATCTGAAAATTACTATCTGCTATTCAGTTTGTAATAATTCAAATTATTATAAATGTAGTTCTTTAATATTTGCTTTACTGTGTTGGCCATAGACCTCATCAAGGGCTTTCAGTTTAATTCTACCTTTCTTGATTTAATAGAATTTTTCTGTAATTACAGTAGCTCTTATATAGCATTTTTCAGCCATAGATCTTAGAGCATGATGAATAAAATGATATAATTAATTATGTGGAAGATATGCTTAGTCAAACACACACCACTGGGATTAATGTAACACTCCCTTTGGCCTTAAAAATCTTGGGATGTTTGCACTTAGTTTACAAATGAAAGTAGAGAGGATGGAAATGAGTCAGCAGAGTGAGATGCAGTAAAGCAGAGCAGAGATGACACGTCTCCTGTTTCTACATTGAACACCCTCTCAAGCCCTTGCCGAATTTAAACAGAAACCAACTACTCTAACAAAAGTTAACGGCACTATTCAGGCCTCTGAGTGACACAGGCAAAATCAGAATATCTCTTTCTACTTAGCAAACTAATAACTGAAGCTGATAAGCAGCACTTGCTGCAGTCAATTGTGTCAAAGTCCACTTTGACAACATTTGGTTTGCAGATCAATAACTTGGAAGACAGTAACTACTCAGAGTCTACTGCAGTTAGTGGATCAATAGAAGTGTTGTTTACCGACAAGCTATAATAGTTAGGCAGGAGATGTTTTTATATCTTGTGCCAAAGATGATTGCATCACTGACTTTATAAAGTCCTCTGAACTGTAACAAGCTATCTGGTCAATGACATACAGCTGAATCATAATTTTGCTATTGTCTGTGTGTACATGCATATTATACAGACTAAATAGTGTGCATTTGTAAAGATAAATCCTGGTGTTACCCTGTGCTCCAGACAGTCATTTTCATGCAGGTGCTCCCCATTAGGCCCCTCCTTCCTTTACTTTGCTCATTTTGACTAAGGAGATCAATGCTGCTCTGTGCGACAGCTAGCAAGCATCACTCAAAACCAATTCAAGATGCTTGATCACTAAAGGGGACAGTTCAGGTTTCCCAGGTGCTGCTGGTATGAAGATGGAGGTACCAAACTTCAGATTGTCAGATATGGTCAGGGTAACAGGTGGTTTTATGTGTGCAAATGTCTCTGTTTTCCAATTTGTCTTTCTGCTCAGTACTGAAAATGCACATAAGTCTTTTTTTAGTTAATTATTATTATGATTTGAATTAAACACTAGATACCTAGAACAGATAATAGCAGTCTGGAAAAAAAAAACCCAAATGTCATGCAGAGTAATAAAAACAACATAAAATCTGCGGAACACTGCACACTGCAACTTAGTTGTTCCAAGAGATCCTAAAGGATATGTAATTAAAGGAGTTTCCACTACATTAAAAAAAATGTTATCAGCCTATAATCTGAAAATATTTTTGTTTAATTATTTTATAAAATGTATTTTTATTCCTTTGTTTCAGGAAAGGGTACAGAAATTTAAGTAAATCACCCGTACATTTGCCCTTTTCTAAAGTCAAAAGAAAAGATCAGTCTTCTCCAAATCAGTTCCTGCCCCTGCATCTGCAAAAGATGATCTCCTGAGGAACAAAGGAAAAGTCTTTCACTGAGTTTATCAACACTGAGTTATCAACAAAAGCTGTTAGTCGATTTAGAAGGAGCTTATATTGTAAGTGGAAGTCTTTTACTTTGCAGAGGATAAATAAATAACAGCACCCTTCTTTATCTGAATAGCAAATTATCGTAAGGTTCTATCTGACCTTAATTATCATGCAGATCAGTGACAGGTGATCTCTTTCGACTGTGTCTAGGACTTTATAAACCAGAACTTCAATGTGGAAGCAAAGAGGAAATCATTGTAGCAAGGCATAACCAGTCAAAAAGCTGGTGTAACTTCTGCTCCTTATAAACCCTCATGTAGTAAACACTCAGTCATGTCCTTTGTGGATTTATGTCTTTAGTGTCCTAAAATGCATTCAGTGCAGATCACCTGAAGTGATTCAGTCCAGATGTCAGAGGCATGGGGGAGCTGAGGGAACTCTGTAATGACAGGAGAAGCCTACAAGAGATGCCAAGAGATGTGGAAAGAATTAGTGCTACTTGTGATTTGAGGAATTACTTACATTGAAGAGCATATTGCAGCTTGAACAATCATTAATGGGAGCAGAAAGCTGTGCCTATCAAATGTAGGATATTTTTCTGCAAACCAATGGCGTGACTATAAACTTGTTTGGCCTGTACTTCATCCCTGTTGTGCCTTTTTGTTCAGTCACGCTTAGCAAAGAAAGTTTCCGCTGGCTAATTGCAACCAGTGTCTATGCGTTCTGAGCAGAGCAAAGGGTCTGTATTTTACTTGGAATGCAGCATGACTGCTACACTTTGGTCTGTTGCAGACTGTTCACAGGCAGAGATGATCCACAAGCTGCTCTAGAGTGAATTGACTCTTTGGAGGTACTTGACTGATTAAATAGCCATCCTGCTGACTCAGTGTAGAAGTCAGACTTCCTCAGAAGCATAATGGATAGACCGTCCCTGAGGTGTAGACAGAAAGGTCAGAAATGAAGCTGTCCTGTCAAACCTGAGGTATAGTGAAGTTCAGACTGAGATTTATGATTTTTATTATTCAACTTAGCAAAGAAAGCAAATGAGGACAGGGAGGACATATACACCATATCCACTGAAAGAACATTAGAAACAATGGAAAGTGGGCTGGCTGGCTAGGCAGCGTCTGGGAAATGGATCCTTATCCTTTATGCGAAGTCATTTGTGTTGTCACCATCTGTATTTGCACCTGCAAGTACCACAGCTGTTTATACAGCTGCATCTGCATGTGCTGTGAAGAATATTTTTATAGCTACTGTATTTATGTATGTAAAAGGTCATAAAAGCAGCAAGGACAATTTGTGATAAGAACAGAAATGAACAATATGTTCATAAGAGAACTAAAACTACTGATTTCTCTCTAGGGCTGGTCAAAAAATATACTAAGCCATCAGTTTCTGGAGGTTCTTCTGCAGGAAAAGGAAATGTGGGGCATTTGGATTTTTTTCCTGAGCTTTATTTTCCATTAATTCTAATCTCCTTTTGACAGCCTTGCTCTACAATGCTTCAGTGTTGCTAAATAACTTGATAATTAGTTTAAAATACTAGTCCAGCCAACTGAATTCACATCTGTGTCTTGGATATAATCTACATTTTACATTCCTCTAAATAAAATTTCGTCTGTTGACTTTGATATTTTTTATTCACTTTGATAGTGTGTTTTTATAATAAGCTCTAATTTCTCCTGCCTCTGCCTTTTCTTAGTTGGCTTCTACTTGATGACACAGAGCAACATTCGTCTAGTAGCTGTGCTGGGTCACCAGCATAGATCAGTATCATTGCAGTCTTATCATCTAAGGATTTGGGAGGGAACAAAAGCAGGACTGCATGTCAACCACAGAGAAGGTGGGGAAGCTAGTAGACCTGCCAGGCTCAAAGTGGATTAGGGAATCTGGGTAACCAGGGTCTTTTTAGTCAGAGAAGGAAAAATTTCTCTGTGAAAGAAGGTCCTTCACTAAGGAAGAGGTGACATTTAAACAGTGAAAGCTGAATAGTTCTGACCACATTTCATAGCCAAATCCTGTGCCTGGGTAGGAAAAGGGTAGAACTTGGTTAGTACCTAGAGGATCTATACATTGCAGCTTGTGGAGTGCTTTTGTGCTTTTCTGCCAGAACTTTTGGAAGTAGTGTATTACCCTGGTCCCTTCACTGTGCTGAAATACAGGCTTGATGTATTTCCAACTGTAGAGAAGTTTTTGCTTTGGTCACGCAACCCCAGTGCCAGGAGAGTGAATCTAATGCATCATTCATTGTGCTGTTTATAAGTTCAGTATGTGGACTTCTGTAAGACTTGCCTTGTATCTTAAAACATACTAAGATGAATGTGGACTCATAGTATCTAAACCGACCTGTTTACACACTCATAGTGTCTAAAAAAACCCTATTTAAATGTGCACAAGACCTTACTTTCCAGAGTACTAGAAAAGCCTTCCTTTGCCTAGTAAGAGTCTTTCCCTAATACACATTCACAGTATGGCTACACTTTGAACTTTTAATGCAAATTCATGCTGTTTAGTATTTAAGCTGCTTCTCAGCTCTGTTAACTTGTGGAGTCCAGTGTATACTTTGTTTGTGCAGTGGATGTTGTCAAGACATAAGAGTGCTACCTGTAAGCTACGTCTAATTGTCACTCTTCGTTACTTAGCATATCTAGAAGAAATATTTCCATTCTCTCTATCCTTTTCTCTTCACTGTGGGATTTAAACAAGCACAGGTGAAAATTAAGGCTGTAATTTACAACTATAAAAAGGCTCTTGTTGGCACTGTAGAAAAATAGTAATGAAAATGTTCTTAAGTGTACAATATGAAAAGTGGGAAAATACATGCAGGTTGGGCAGGTGAAGGATTTGCAACATCTTTGTAGTAGTTTCAAAATCCTATTATTCTGAATGAGAAACTATCTGTATGAAATCCAAGTGTTTACATTAGCATGTGCTGTAAGCAGGCTTGGCCATGTGGCTGAACCTGACTAAAGCTTAGCATCTCTTTCTTCTGGGTTCTAAATAAAAAAATCTATTAATAAACAGGCATTGGCTACCACACATCACATGAGTCTTCAGAAAGGATTAACCTTAGAAATTCTGAGACCTCAGGGAAACCTTTTCTGTACTTTCTGCCTCTCCCTCACTCTCATACAGACTATATATCCCTTTCTGCTACACTTTACAGAATTATTTTTTCTAGTCAGAGCTAAATATTTCCTTTATGCTATGAAGAGGAAATCTCTTGCAACTACAGAAAAATACCATCCTGTTGCATAGTGACAGCTCACTATTCAGTGTTCCTGCACATTACCACAGTGGCAGGATGTGTTGCTAGGAAGTTTTTCCAGTGTTTCTTAGGATGCTGACTCGAATGTTTAAACCTTAAAAAGACTGCTAGAATGTGCATTTTCAATGATAAGCAAAAGAAATTAAATAGTTCCTTGATACTAACAGGTTGTTCTAAAATGCTCAGCAATAAAAGCACTTTTGTAGCAAGACCCCAGCAATTCTCGAAGGTAGTGGTCTAGTTTTCTGCTCCGGTGGCCTAGAAGCTCATATAGCTTCTGGGCAGAATTCAGCTATTCAGAATTCAGTTTTCAAATCACAAATCTTTGCTGTGGCACCAAAGATTTTCTATTACCTGCCATGAGAGGAAGCTGGACAGCCTTGTTCCCCCTGCAAAGAGGTTGTCCAAAAAGCTCATTACTGTGTTTATGTCTGTGTTGCAGCCTGAGGCTCATATTCAGGATGAGTTTGTCTAAGGACTAATTAAGGGCTAAGCTGAGAAAACACTAAGATAACAGAAGGAGAATGAAGCAAGAATGCTAAATAGGAGCCCCACATTTCTTTTCCACCTTATTCTAGATAAGCAAAAGGATCTGTTATGTTGGTCACATCTACTTTCCTACTTTTCAAGTTATTGCCACTGATTGACTCTTGAGAGTTATTTTAGGCACAGATGAAATTTTAAAACTGGAAGGTGCAAAACATTCCTTTAACTATGTTACTTAGAAGATCAGAACTGAAAGAAGTTTTTGTATCTTGCTTGTTCTGTTTTGGATATCGCTTAATTCCTCAGAAACCATGTATTTAAAAAAATCCATTGCATGGATTGCAAACCCTGCAGGGACTGTTTGTCTTCTTTAACATACTGTTATTCCATTTGGAATAAAAAATACCTTGAAACACTCTGCTAGAGTTTGTAATATTAAGTTTTATAAAACCCATAATCTGGGATTCCATTTAGGTCAGCAATTTCTCATTAAAAAAATTAAATAATGAAAAGTTTGCAAAACTGATTTGGGGAAGGGGAATCCGATTGTTTGTACTTTACTGCAGCAGTGTAAATGTGCTGGAAACATTTATAAGAGAAGCTTCTGAGCTTGCAGGCATGTATAGAGCAATACTACCTGAAATATCAAATGCTGGGGCTTGCTGCTGTTGTATGCTAATGAAAAGTAACAAAGAGATATGCTATTACACTGCAGAGCTCAAAGCTATTACATCAGAGAGGTTCTGCTAGAAAATGTGTCGTTTTAGAAGGAACAGTGATCTGGATAATTTTTTCATTCCTCCTCTCTTCTCTTTACGTAATGTTCTGAACAGAGAGGTCTATAGACCAGGCCTATGTGACAGATTCTACATAAAGATGTCTTTGCCTGGAGGTCATTGAGTGTCATCACTTTCCAATTCCCGTTTCTTTCGTATCATTCATGATTACAACAATGCAACTCTGCATCATGAAGTTCTAAGGCTAGGACTGGGAGAGAGGTTTGAGAACGAATAGGTACAGTCAGGTTGTCCAAGTGTAATTAAGCTAAATTAACAGCATTGGAGAACCTTAAAAGTGTAGTTCTTAAACTCGCACTCAAGTAGCCTTTAGGGTCAGTCCCATGGCAGATGTGGCTATTCTGCCAAGATTACAAGAAGAGATTGGGAGGAGTAAGCAATACTAAGGGACTTACACACCAACTGGTACCTCAAGCAAAGGAGTTAAAATCTGAGTTAACTCATCCTTAGGGCTGCAGGTAGAGTATCTTTGTAGATTTATAATAATAGTTTTGAGGAGAAGAATCTGGGAAAGGCTCCTAGTTTAGGATTTATTATTTATAAAAATAGGATTTCAAAATTAGACATAAATCTTATTAAGAATTGGACTCCAAAGTGAAAAAGCAGCTGAAGACTTGTGTATTCCTGGTCCTGCTATTTGTACTTCTGGTTCAGTTATTATAATTTTTCTGAGTTGTTCTCTGATTTGAAGTGCAGTCCAGAGAGGTACATAAACTCAAGTTTGAGCTACCTCTGCAGTCATATTAACTGCTGGGTGTCATGCATAGCTCACCTCAGGTCAGCACCATTTAGGTGACAGTTGAGTCAGTGCCTGGGAAATTTCTAAACTCGGAGCCATAAATATGCAATGTTTGTATATGGCTCTAAGTGTTGGCTAATTTTCCTTTCCTGCTGTCCTGACAGTTTTTCTGTTACCAACACGTAATCCGTCTTGGTGGGACTCTCCTCTATTCATGCTGGTGATATGACTGGAACTCTTTACTGCCAGGCTGACTTTTGGGAAGAACTGTTCTTATATGTGACAGAACTGTGCCTGTATTTATAGCTAGTAAATCCTGTACTTTTGTGACTAACTTTTCCATCCAGGTGAGGGACTGTTTATATGGAAAAAACACACAATGATGTAAGGTCCAGACCGCATTTATGTATTAACTGTCTACTGTCTGTATCTTTACTTATGCCTAGGTGTCCAGGCTATAGGAAACCTAACACATACTTCAGGAGAATTGAGTGCTTCAGGTTGAGAAACTGTAAATAGTTTTACAGTTTTATCCTCCAAACAGACTTAAAAAATAATAAAAAGCAGTGCCTGTCAAACTTGACTAATGCAAAATCAACAACACTTAGAAGGAGCATCTGTTCTGCTCTATTGTGTTATGAGGATTCCAGTCTACTTTAACTGTCCAATACTGCACCCCAGAGGTAAGAGAGCATTGCCAACTTTCTAACATGAAAGAAACGAAAGCATAATGCTTCAGTACCATTTTGGCCTTCAATGCTCATTTTAAGCACCATCTAGCACAATTCTGATCTTTCATAACTGCTCTGTGTCTTGCCATAGAATGACTTGGTTTTGCATTTGAGAATTAATGTAAGTAGTGTATTTTGTCCAGGACAAAGGGCTTAGTTGCTGCCAGTGCCACTACATTGCTAGTGAAACCATCACTAGTGGTGCCTGATGGTTAAGTGAGAAAGCAGTTGGATGTGTCAGCAGTTTCTCATTGCAGTGTGTCCCAAAGATGTATCTTGGCTCTATTTTGCCTATATATTTCCTTTCTTGAACATGGTATTAGTGCGTGCAAGTTTTGTGCAAATCTGCTGAAGCCTAGGCAGATTCTGAGTATCGATGACCCCTTTAGAAGCCGAATGCACCTGTGCTGCTCCCACAAAAGACTGGAATATGCAGTGGGCATGTATTACAACTAATGGCTAAGGAGAACCTCCTGATGGATGTGAATTCAGCTTGTGCAAAAGGCAGTTTCAGATTACAAAGCACAACACACTAAATGTAACATAGCAGCATTGAAAACACTCACCTCTCAGTGTAATTAAGAGCCCAGTAGGCTCTGCTTTGAGTAGAATTAGCCTGTCTCAGTAACAGGAAAGTAAGAGTCTCACGTGAAAACAGTGCTTTTAACAAGATAAGTAGTAAATATTGCCTGGGGAGCAAATCAAGTTGTTGCAGATGTGGATTTCTGTTCCTAAGTCTTTAATTCATGGTGTGGCCAGGCTAAATCAGATCCTACCCCTTCATTTTCTCAGATATTTTCCCAACTTTTTTTAGATAAAATCTAAAAGCAAAGTATTAGCACTGCTGCAGTTCTGTTGCCTTCTGAGCTATTTCTCTTCTGATTCTCTCTGGTGAGCATACTTCCACTGCACAAAGCTTGCAGTCATTTTAATTACCTATCTTTCTTTTGATTGACAAGCCATTTTCTAGAAACTCCTGTCTGTCTGTACAAAATAAGCACTTACTATATGTGATGTTTATAAAATGTAGCTGATTTCCCAGGTTTTGGGAACCCTGCAAACCCATGAATGGAATGTGCCTTCCATCATCACTGATAACATACTATTTCTGTATCTTGCTTTGTTCATTTTATACTGCATACCTGCAAGTTACAGTTCCTTAAGTTTCAGTGTGGTCTTTGGGCCTTCTTAATTACATTAGTATAAATGTTACCATACTGAAACCAGGGAGAGTTTAATTTCTGTAACAGTTTTCATATCTGGGAAAGCAGTCAGTTCCTTTTGGAACTAAACAATCTCAAACTTTGAAGAACTCTTAAGTGGGGCTTTTGTTCCTAGGCTGTTACCCCTGTGGTTTCAATGTAAGAAGCCTAGAACTTCCTAGTGTCATGGGTCTTGAGGTAAATGTCTTCCTGTCCTCATTGATCTGGGTGATCCTAAATAGACATCAAGACTGTCTAGATACTGGTTCCGCATAACATCCTGTTTTCTGGATTATAGTAATTTTGTCTTTCTTAGAAGCACCTTCTATGCTCTAAATGGCCTTTCTTTGTTACTCAAGTCTGAGTTTTATTTAAAACCTAAAGTGGAAAGCCAAATACTCTGCAGGCAAATGACATGAAATGAAGAGTCCACTCTCAATTTTGTAAGAAGAAATATAACCTCTGAAATCATCTACTCTTTTTTAGCTATCAGTTTCGCTGTAGTTCTCCCTGCCCTCCTCCCCTCTGCCCCTTGCCCCCCACCCCCTTTGATCAGTAATTTAATCATCAGCTTCCTTAGATTTAACTGAATAGTCAGCTCTACCATAAACACAGTTCTGGGGTTCTTCTACAAGGCAGTATTTGCATATACATGATTGGAAGAGATTCTGTATATAGATTTCATGCCAGCAGTAGTAAAGGCATCATGCGCTGACTGTTGCACATCAGCAGATGTTCAAAATTAACTGAAGTTTACCCAGTTAGTTAAACACCTTTCTCTGCCTGAAAATGTATTGAAGAGATCATAGTTCTGTCTTGTTCTAGACCCCCAGCATCCCACACCACCTCAGAGTACAAATTCAGAGCGTCAGAACAAAACGAATTGATGCATTGTTCTGTTTTTGTCATTTTCTTCAGAATGCCTTCTTTCACATATTCTCATTGCTCCTTGGTATTTTTTCTTTGGTATATGAAAGTAAAAATCCCATTTCTGGTTTTCTATGAAAATTAGAATGATGAAAATGTTGAAGAAATGAGATAATGTATTTTGAGTTTTGTAAAAATGGTTTTTAATATTTATATTTACAAAATTTGAATGCTTTAAATGCAAGATGGTTTCGTTTAGAGCCCACTTTCTAGTACCTTGTAAAATCAACCTTATTACATTGCCCTCTGGTGGTATGAATTGGTAGTTTAAAATACTTTTTACATCGTGAGGAAAACATTGCCTTGAGGAATTAATTGGAGAAAACCCAGTTAAGGCAGCAATGATATTACAGTTCAATATCAATGTGAAACTAATCAGCATTTTCTGCTCTGGTTGAATACACAATCATTCAAATTATAGAAATTAGTTTGGTTGGAACAATTGCAAAAATAAGTTTGAAATAGCCTGTAATAATTTTACTGTCCTAAAAACTTCCAGTACAATAATTTGTCCTAGAGGTTTTCCAATATGATGCTTTAGAAGAGGGAATTTAATTTTAAAGACCAAGATAACAAGAATAGTCATCCTTTCTGATAAGCACAAACAACATGCTTGCTTGCAATTAAACATGGATAGATATAATGAGAAGGCTTTGTGCCATTTTTATAAAGGGCTAGAAATTTCAGTAATCTATCTGCTGCAGATAGATTTCCACTCTCATGGAGAACTCACTACAGATCATATGAATAAAAGGTCAGTATTCTAAGTTGTTTTATTTTACCTAGAACCTTTTGCCCACCTGTACCTTACTAGAATGTATAAACAGAAATAAATAATTAACAATCAACAATAATGTGCCACATTCCTCACCAAATGGCAGTTCCTTATTATGGCATGAAGCTCCTCAAATACACTAGGTTCTACACAAATGTCTAGGAGCATGCATCCCTGCCTTTAAGCAGATTACCTGCTTTACTTTCTGTGAGAAAACAAAGTGGAATTTTCTGCTAATTATTCAATCTGTAAAATTTTGTCTTGTAGTTGGATTTAAATTACTTGGCATGAGTTTACTCTCAGTGTTACTGGTTCTGTATCTGCATCAGTACACTGCTTTCAGTTGGTTGCCTACTTCATAAAAATGAGAGAAAATAATTTTGTGCCATTTTGTTCTCTAGCATAGCATTCCCACAACCTGTAGCTGAAGTAAAACCCTCTGCTTCTCTCTCCCTTCCCCCCAAAAGAAGAGATTTCATGTTGTACAGGCAAAGTGTCCAGTGTAAGCCATGCTTTCTCATCATGTCTTAGGGTAACTAACAGCCTCCATATGCAGACCATAATTATGTGTAAGTGGGGTAGTCTTGGTCTTCAGTGCGTACAGACACTTAGCAGTAATAGGCCATATTTTGACACGTTGTTTCTTTCTTGCTTGTGCTATGAAAGGAGAAAGTGTCATTGTCCGCTGTGCAGAGATTCTCCCCGAAGTAGATGAGCCTGTCAAACTCCTGCTTTGGATGTAGAGGTGCAGTTCAGTGGCTCCCACCTCTTCTCCTCTTGATGTGTTATCTGCCTTTCATGCAGTGCCGAACTGCTCTTCCCTCCCCTCCTGCTTCCAGCAGGGCTGTGAGCTGTGACCTGCTGTGCCTGACTCAGGGCTCCTTCACAGGGGACAGGCAGTGTGCAGGTAGTATTGCTTGCTTCCTCCTTTTCTACGACACCCCTGCAGCTTGACTCAGAGCAGGCAATGCTGCATCTATCACATAATATCCTGTGACCTGGTTTGTGATCTTGGGATGCCAGCTTTTTGTTCTTTAAGATCTTCATGTTCTTGCTGCAAGCAATATCTGACGAGTAGAGAAGAAATGTAACTTGACCACTGGCTATTCCAGCTAGGTAAAAGTGGACAAGACAAGTCATAGACAGGAATAACTAAAACCAGCCTTAAGATTGTTCTTGGCATGGAGTCTTAGGTCACAGGGAACTGCAGATTTGCATATATGCCAATTAAGTCACATCCTCAACTGATTTTTTTTTAATAAATGTTTTCTATTAAAGCATCAAGCAGTATGTTGCCAGTCTGTCTTATTGCTCTTAGCATTTCTTGAGCATTTTCAGATAACTGATTTGCTCCAGGAAGTGGCTTATTCTTTTTCTCTGGAAAGAAGAACCACAAGTGGTGGGGTTTAAACATATTGGAGCATGGAAGAGTTTCAAAACATCTGGCTCCTAGAATCATCCCCCAAAAGTCCACCTGGGAATGAAAGTTAAACCATCAAGGCAGCCAAACAAGGCTGACATCGATCTTAGCACTGATCGAAAAGATGCCACCACTGTTTTGTACAAATTTCAGGTATTATGTACCGAACACAGCAAGCTAGTTTGTTTTTCCTAAATATAAATGAAAATTAATGTGTCATTTAGCAGAAATTTCGCTGGATTATTTATAATTTCTCTTAAAACTGGTAAAGTGTGCTATATCACAAAGCATTATTTTTGAGGATTTTTTTAGTGATATTTCTCTTTCACTAGCATTTATGAAAAGATTTCCATTTTGACTTATAAATTAGAGAAAACGGTGAAGGTCACAGGATGCTTGTGCCTGCGGTCAAATCGGGAGGATGCAGAACAGTAGACTTAAGTGATATTTAGGGGTTTTACCCTTCTTTTGGGTCTCTCTAGCCACCAGTTCAGTCACCACATATCTTTCCAGTGGAGATACTGTCTGCAGAGCCTCGTTGGGGGTAGAGGAACAAAATGCTTCCATGCACTGATGGAGGACATGAGCACCAGTCCAGGGCTTCTGGTGGGCTCATGGCTTCCCTTTGCAATGAGCAGCCACAGGGACTGCAACATTGCAAAGTCAACAGAGATCATTGTGCTTTCCAGAGTACTTTCAGTGATGTCCTTAAAGGTTGAAACTCTGAAGATAATGGAAATAGCCATAAAGTTGCCGTACATTTCTGGGAGAGACAAAGGCAAGTCTGTTCCCATTTCTTGTAATTGCTTCAGTCTTGCAAAGTCATTTCTTTCTACCTGTTTCTGTTACACTGATAGATGTGTTTCCAGAGTATATCCGAGATGGGCAGAGGAACCCAGCAATGTTGCATCAGATGTAATTGGAAAAAAAAAATTATCCTAGTATTTGCCCTCATGCTGAGCTTCTGGAAGACTGTCTTGAGATTGTTGGATTCATTTGGACCAAATCTGTCAATCTGCCTTTGACCCTCCAACACCTTAGAAGCAGGAAGCTTTTAAACTCTTATTGGAAAGAGCCCATAACATCATTACACAAAAAAAACTCAGATAAAGATGATTTAGTTGATGTAATTAGTGCAACAAGTAGACCAAAATAAACATTTCTCTCAGTGGCAACCATTCCTTTTTCTTAACATTTGTCTCCTGCTACCTCTGTCCACTGTATCCTCTCTTGAACACTAGGACCATGGCTACCATTGGGGCTAAAGCCAGCAGGAAATTTCCTTTGCACCAGAATTGACTATGTTCTTCTCACTTGTCCTCTCATCTCTCTGCTCTCCCCCAACTCTTCCTTACTTTTAATCTGCTTTGCTTGGCCTGTTGAATGCTCAGAGCTTCACTAACTGCAGAGCAGCAGAGCCTGACCCAGCTCTAGCCTGAGAGACAGCAGTTCCTAAGAAGCTGATAATGCCAGCTGACCTTCTGATCCCTGTAGAATGAATATACTACCCTGTATCTTGTTTCAGCCCAAATGTCCCTGGATTTACCACAGCATGAGATTAGTCTTCTCTGTGTGCACAGGGGCTGTAGTTATAGTGATCTGCGGTTAGTCGCAGGACCCTTTGACTAGAAAGACCGATAAAACAAGTAGATCCGCATTGCTGATTTTCCTGTACTTTTGGTTATTTGTGTGGTGCTTGCATTGGATTTGGGTAAGGAGAGCTTTGTCTACCAACATTCAGTCCAACTACCACATTTTGACACCAAGGAATTGCATTTATTTTCTTTAGCAGATGCACAAGGAAAGAAGCATGTGAGCTTTTCCACAAAAGGCACCATTAATGCAGTGAGTTGCATGCACTGGGAGTGATGCTTGCCCATTTCTCCTCCTTACACTGTATGAACCATGCATGCTCAGTGCCCTGAGCTTCCTCCTGGAAGCAGAGGACCCCGACCTTAGTGGAAAATCTCCTATGCAATGCAAGCAGATTTTACTCTGTGGGACTAAAATTCCCAGAGTTGAGTTAGAACAAAATGATACAGCAGCAGAAGGGATGAGACATGGCATATATGAATCCCTTCGTCTGATCTAAAGCAGACATGTAGGCTCAATATTACTGAGTAGTATGAATGGTTATAGGCAAAAGCCTGGCTTTTTGATTATACTGTAACTTGTACACACATCTTTTCTCTGGGTATACTGCATGGCTATTATTTATCCCTAGTGGAGAAGCTAAAACTTACAGTTATGAACCTGCAACACATTGTGTTGGACAACATTATGCTCAAACGTTTCACAAATATCTGTCCCTGCCCATTGGAAACTAGCCTCTCTGTAGCATTTCTCCTAATTCTGTGGACTTGTGTTTGGTGATTTTTCCTGGGACGGATTTGAGGAAAGAAATCTGGAGAAAGCACATTGTACACCAAAGGGATTTTACATACTTTTTTTAGACTGACAAGCAACAGTGTTTTTTGTTTTGTCTGTTGTGAAATCAGTGATGTAGAATAGGAATAGAATAGAATAGAATAGAATAGAATAGAATAGAATAGAATAGAATAGAATAGAATAGAATAGGAGTAATTCAGTTGAAAGGGACTTAAAATTATCATCTAGTCCAACTGCCTGACCACTTTAGGGCTGACCAAAAGTTAAAGCCTGTTATTAAGGGCACTGTCCAAATGGCCTTAAACACTGACAGGCTTGGGGCATCAACAACCCTTCTTGGTAAAGAAATGCTTCCTAATGTCCAGTCCAAACCTCCCCTGCTTTGAACAATTCCCAATGTAATTCTTGATCCACTAAAAAGGCTTTTGTTTTGGAAGAAACAGTGTACAGTGATCCATACAAAGAAGCTGGAGTTATTCTGGAGTTTGCCAATTTGTGTAAAATAAATTTCACCTTTGCATTTCTAGCTGCTACCAAACACCTTGTTCTCTGCTGTGCTGAACCAGGATTGCAAGAGGCAACATCTTCTATTACTCACTTCAAGGAGCGATTACTCTGTTTTGTAATGTGATGAGAGACTAATTTTTAAATCCTGCTCTTTGGCTTTATGGGTATATCTTCGCAGTAGCAGAGGTTTAGTAGTCCTCTTTTACGCTAGTTCAGGTTGTATTACTTGTGAACCTCATAACCTTGCTTTTCCAATATACGAACTTTATAATATCTATATAAGCTCAGCCTACAGTGAAAGAAAATTAGGCTAAGTCCCATTGCTTTGCAATTGCTGAGGACTTAGAGATTAGTTTCCTGCAGCTCACCCAGTGTTCAAAAACCTGTTTGCCTTTGCCCACAGGGATGATGTTACAGTAACATTGATCTAGATGCGAAGTATGAATTCTGTTTTTCTGTATAAAGCCTGGGCCAAGGATCTTTCTGGGATGTCAGACATGTGACTGAAAAGCCAGGCATAAAGCTGCACAGCAATAACTACAGAGCCATTCTGGGTCCAGCATGGATTTTAGTTTTGTTGTTCATGTTTTCTAATAAGAAATCCAGATCCCCAAGATGATAGTCCATCTAGTTTGCATCCCCAAGATTCTCTCCCAGGTGAAGCAGCTTACAGGATTAATCCTGTACAGAGGTTGATGAGTAGGGACAGCATAGTGCTTAAATCATTTGAACAAAAGAGCTGATTAAACATCTCTCAGGACAGAATATATACTGTAATCTCATGAACATCAGTAAAGGCTGGAAATGAGCTAGGCTCTAGATTAACTTGGTGTTTTATGTTTGCAGTATTCTAATCTCTTAATTAACAAGATCTTAGCTCCGTCACTTTACTTTTTGGTGATCTCAGCTGATGCTACATCTTCAGATTCTATCTTTGTATTGACAGATCACAAACCAACCTGAGTCCTTCGGATCCACCCTCCTTTCATCCACTCATTTCTGTCTTTGCTCTCTTATGAGATCAGTTGTTCACATTCCCACCCCAACCCAAGCCGTTGCTGCTCCCCACATTTCCAGGCATTAACATTGCTACCTCCCTGCTGTTTAACCTTCCACTCAGCCACATAGCTGGGGACTTTTACTCTGCTTCCAGGACTTGTTGTTTCTGTGCCTAAATGAGGGACGGCTCCACCCAGCTGATAATGATCCTAAGAGATAGTTTGGATATCACCAACTGTTACAGCATTTTTGTCCTAGGGCCATCCCTACACTTTGCCACAGCAACTACTCTGTTGGTTTCAGATAGAGGTGTTTGTGTTAACCCACCACTTGCCCTAAAAAAACCCTTTTGCTCTGCACCTTGGTGAGCTTAGAGGTACAAGCACAGTTTTATCAGGCTTTGTGCATGATTTTGACTATAGGTGATCAGTAGGATCTTCCAGTTTGAGACTTGTGGGATGCAAAACAGTTGAATGCTTGGGGTGAGGCTGATTCCCATGGATGCATTGTTTATAGTTTCTTAGCATTTAATTTTGAAAGCAGTGATAGGTTTCCTGTTCCCCTTGGGTGAAAGGAAGTGCTGCTGGAACCACAGACCTCCCCAGGGCTACAGGGAAGTATGGCAAATTTATCTGTCTGCTCCCTTTGCTCATAAGGCTTCCATATATCCTGCTGGCCCTGAATGCACCAATGTAATGCCAGAGGCAAGTTTGTGGTGGCAAGGAGGGTTACACTGCAGTAACTCCCTGTCTCTGCCTTGTGCTTTGGTTTTGTTGCCCTGTTTGTATTTTGCTTCACACATTTTCAGAGTTCACAGAGGAATGGAACAGAAAGGCTGGAATTAGTCCTCAGTGTTCAGAAAGCATTTCAAAGATGCCAACACATGACTGCTATTGCCATTGTAAAATGCATCTTCCACCTCTACCATGCATGACATAATCAACACATGCTTGTTCTGAGGGCAATCCTACCAGCACTTGGCTCTCTCAGGTGACAGTGCAGAGTACTGCTGCCCTGCTGGGCCTGCTTACTAAGCCATCCCTTTTTACATCTGACTCATGCATTTTATGGTGGCTGAATAATTAGCCTCTGAAGTTAAAATGGTTCCAACCTATGTACGGCAGAGATTCCTTACTTTAAATTAACATTAAATGTTGCGTGCATGAATCCTGCATAGATTGGAAAAGGAAGGGTGGGGTTGTTTTGTGGCATCCAGTTCCCACATCAGATGATAGGAAATGAATAAACAAGTAAGTGCCAGGAGCTGGGTTTTCACAGGCTGGCTAGAAGTGCAGTGGAAGATCTTCAATATAGGAGAACTGTGGCTGCAAACATGACTTGGGCTCAATAATGAAGACAGTGGGATATTTACTTGAGTGAGCTTGAAAGGCTCAGACTGAGATAGATTTGCTGTTTCTGGCAGAAATAGATTCCCCAGGAGAATTTAGTCATTTGAAGATATCTGCCAGCAGATTCAGACAGGTGCTATCTTAGCTTATAGAACTCTTTGTCACCTGATCTCTCCTGTTACAAATGTCACTTACTTCAAGTAGGAAAACAGAAGATCTGCGAAATGAGCAAACAGCCAGTTCAAATAACTAGTTACCTACTGCTCAAGATGACAGTAAATACTTCATTGAAAATCTTAGGATCCATGCAGAAAACTGAGCTCACTGTGCTGGCTTAAGAAAAGATGCTGGTGCATCTGGCACAGGGGCTGTATCTGGCCACATTCCTTCCCAATTTGCTGATGTGCTTAGGTAAATACCTAACAGTGAGCAGTTGGGTAGTTCCTGTGGCTTTTGGAGACTTACAGGTAGATCCTGCAGGAACATCTAAAGTCCTGCATAGGTCAGAGCACAATATCCCATTGTCCATGCCGAACTTTACAGAAGTTACTCTGTTGCTGAATCAAGATGATTTATTTCCCTTATAAAGTTACTCAAATATGAACTGAGAAGGTCCGTGATCATCTGAGGGGAATTCAACACAGTCCACTGCTGGCACTGACTCTGACAGAAGATAAACAAATATAATTTCATACCTTGTTCTTTCCCATGCTGGAAAATGTGCTGAAAAATTTTATTGCATTTCCTTTCTCACT
Source organism: Phalacrocorax carbo (assembly GCF_963921805.1). Lineage (NCBI taxonomy): Eukaryota > Metazoa > Chordata > Aves > Suliformes > Phalacrocoracidae > Phalacrocorax > Phalacrocorax carbo. Next base: position 15,490,879 of record NC_087548.1, on the reverse strand, counting down.
TTCCCAGCCCCGCTCCCTTTTCTTCCTCTCCCTTGCCTGATACTAAACCCAGTTTTAATGAAGATGCTTCTGCCAGTAAAATGGTGGCTATATTTGTTTAATGAGCCTGTTCCAATGTGTTGTTTAATTGCTCCATTATTTCCTTTGTCAGCACTCTGGATAACAAACTTATTGGTATTTGACTGATTTTTCATGCTTGAATTAAAATATATCGGTAAATACAATGTCAGCTGCGAAAAGGAACTACCAGCACACTATAGGGATTTAAGTACATCCTTTTTTTTTCTGTCTCCCTAAACAGTAATTACTGAGGTAAATGAAACTTCTGGGAACTGTTATTTCAAATTGAATTTTAACTGCTTGCTTCCTGGAAGGGAAGACATCAAGCTTACTGTCTGAGTGAAGCATTACCAAGAATAAGTATGGAGATACTTGGTGAAGGACTTACAGGGAAGGCAGACAGTGGGATGTTTATGCTCAGTGTTATGCCCTTCATATTTAGGTAACAAAAAATGAAGTAACTCAAGTGACTGCTACCAATGTAATGTTTTTATCTGGGACAGGTTCGTCTCCTTCCCTGATGAGATATACTCAAGAGGCGTTTCAGGTCCATTTTCTTATTTTCCTTTCCAAAGAGGGAGGGGCTTATAGCATGATCACTTGGAAATCAGAGCACAAGGCTCCAAGAGTAAAATACGCTGCAGTCCCTATGGTGGCTGCTGTAAGGGCAGGACTAGACCTGGCTCCTATAGTACGGCTTCCTCTGCAGCCTGTGTCCACCTCTCCTGTTCCTCAGGGAAAGGAAGGGAAAGGAACAGAGAGAGGAGAGAGGAGAGGGGAATGGAGGGGAGAGGAGATGAGAAAAGAGACGGAAAAAGAAAGTCCGATTAAATTCCACACTGGGCTTTTCACTATGCCTGAAATGAGTGGTTGGGTAAGCAGGTAAGGGTAGAGTGTGACCCATAGTGATATAAAACCCAGCAACTGTACTCAGAGAATGAGCGGGTAAAAGCAGGTGAAAGCTCTGTTGTCTTTTTGCAAGAAGATACTTTCAAGGAGAACTTTCAAGGCAACAAAGACAGTTTCCATATCCTTTTAAGCTACAGAAGACAGAATGCGTTGCTGTGCAAGCCCAGGCTTCTATAACCCCTTGAGACATCCTGTCACTAATTACCATAGAGCATCAGAAAGCCATTGGAAAGCTACCTGGGACTGTAACTCAATCTCATTATAAAACCTGTGATTGCTGCAGGACAACATCCTTTCTAGCTCACTGCATTTAAGCACAGGGCAGCACAAGGTGAGATGAGAGCAAGTCACTGAAAGTCCTACTGCCACAATAAGCATAGTGAGGAACAGAGGAGAGGTGGGGATCTCAGGACTCTCTGAGACACATAAACAGAGGGGTTTAAGTTAAGATGTGGTTAATAAGGTACAGCTGCCACTTGGGGACTGTGCTCTTGCATCAGATATTCAGGTGCTTTCATCATGGTTGTTTGGACAAGACGACTGGAATTCAAACCTCTAAACTGATGCAACAGTGCTTATGGAGCTGGCAGCAAGGGATTAGTTACCTCTGTGATGGAAAGGAGTGAAAGGAAAAACTAAACATACAGTTTATGCTCTGAATTAGAATACAAAGGAGACCTTCAAAATAAACGGTGCTGCAGAAAAAAAAAGTGTGAGATAGATGAAATTTTATCCTCTGTCAAAATAATAAACAGATCTTTAAAAAAAAGGATAAAATCTGGAAAGGGCTAGTACTTTACTAAGGCATCTACATGGGGAAAGGCTCCATGGAAAAAGCCTTAGGAATGCCTTGCAGCAAAGGATAGGAGATTTTGGAGCATGGCAAGACTCAGCTTTCCAAGATAAGTCTCCAAGAGTCTATATGATTTTGTATGTCTATGTTCAGACGTTCTATCTGCTGAACATCTCTTTTGATTATTGCATATGGAAACATGGGATCAAAATACCTACCTTCTTTTAAATGTAATATGATGGATTTCTGGGCAGGCAATGTTACATCACTGTTCACATACCTAAGAGAGAAAATCTCTAGATCTCAGTTCCTGCTTCAAGCCACGGTTACATGTTTGTAATTAATGGATTGTTTAATATAATTATTTAAGTGTGCATTGGGTAAATGCCAGAACATAGCTGTGTATTCAAATCACCAAACAACAGAATGATGCTATTTCTAGCTCAGCATCTTAAATTCTTTTCCATGTAGTGGTACAACAGACTACACTGTTCCCATCTGCCCCCATCCTGAGAGTTTTTTATAGGGCTAGTTCTTACCTTTTGGGCAGGTGCAACCACTGCAGCTGTGTAATGAAAGGTATTTTCCTTCTGCTTTATCCAAGAATCAGTCAAGGGGAGAACTGCAGCCTTTTGCTGGCAAAACAAACATGGCAGAGCAGCAGCCATTTACAAAGATCTGTCTCTTCCAGAGAGAGCAGGGTACTTTGCAAGTACAAGCAGGCAGGCACTGCTGGATTACTCTGTGATGAGTTCTTGCAGGAAGACTGGAAGTGGAAAGTTACCCATTGACTGAAATTTTGTTTGGATATTCTTTGAATAGTTTGAATATTGTAGAAACTGGTAAAAATTTTGTGCTGTTCATAGATGTAATGAGTCTGTTAGCTGTCTTAGGAACTATTTACAAAATGTAGACTTTTATGTGTTAATAATAATTCTTTTAAAGTAGTAATCAAGAACAATAGGCATGAACTCTGTAGAGTGATTGAAGTGACTTAACTTTTCAAGTCTGTAGGATCAGGGCTTCAGGCACGTAGAGAGGAAAAAAATGAATACTTCAAATGGGCAGCAGGTGCATCTATTTGACTGATACACGGTGAAAACATTTGCTTCACTAGTTACCAGGCTTAGGTGGATCTTGGGTGTATTTGTTTGTGCAGGCACCAGTGTCCCTGTGTATGTGTTGCACAACAAATACTCACTGTACTGGTTACCAAGTTTCATTCATGCTTGAAACAGGAATTACAGGATTGCAGGGAAATTATACACTAAATTATAATGAATAGGTTAGAGTATATAGTCGTTTAAATATTATTAAATAAACTGAATAAAGTCCTAGAGAGAATGTGAACAAATACAACTAATTTTCCTGAGAAAAACAATTTACTAGATCTCGTTTATTTGGTATTCAACATAGTGTTTGTATGATGCCTTGAAGAAAATTATTAACTGAACTGAAGAAGATTGATTTGTGTAGAACTGCTCAGGAGTTTGAGACACTGGTTGAAAGAGAAAGAGAGAAACATTGAAGGGGGGGGTTACTAGTGAAGTTCCCCACTTGAGACAAGTCTTAGTAATTCTGTTAACAGCTTTGATATAAAAAGAAGTCAAGTACTGATTGAATGCAATGATATTAATTTTGCAAAGTGCAAAGTCATTGCACTTAGGGACTAATAAAAACAATTTTTGCTCTAAACTGGGAGATAATTAGTTGAAAATGTTTAAAGGATGACTGCATGTGGAGAGAAAGAGATGGTAGGAAATCAGTAAATGAGATCTTGGAATGTGCCAGTGAAGTATTTGGTAGCTGTTAGGAAGAATTAATGTTTTTGTCATCTCTAACTTCAGTTGAAATGCCATCAGCAATTCTGGTCACATATATGCAAGAAGGGTAAGGGCACAAGTGTAGAAGGGGACTGCTACCACAATCAGGGGAGCAGAAAGACGTAGGAGTAGACTTGAAAAAAGTTTACTCAGTCCAGCCAAAAGAAGGCTGAAAAGGAATTCTGTAACTCAACGTGGGGAGTGAAAGAGCTACTTATATGCTAGAATACCTAGAATAAGAACAAATGGATATAAAATAATTTTATTAAATAGGAAATTAAAAGGGAATTCCTAACCATTGGATAGGTTAACAAGCAGCTTCCCAATTATAATGACAGAGGTAAAAAGCCAAATCCTAATTGCTTTTAAAATGGAGCTTGGTAAATTCATGCCTGAAGATGTATGATTTGGTATCAATGATAAAGAGGGCACCTGCCTTGCAAGCTCGTGCTTCCTTGCCTCCCCGTCCTCCAGCAAAAAAAACATACAGGTCTTTTGTTTTCACATGCTGCTGTGGTAGCTGGGGACATGAGAACTGCCATCCTGGATCAGACCTCCAGTTCATTTCATTTGATAATTTGATTTTGGCAACACAGCAAGCCAAAGCTTCAGAGAAAGTGCAAAACTGCTAAAGAAGGCATGTGATCTAGCATGCCCCTGGGGGATTTTCCTCCTCCTCAGCACACAGAGACTGGTGGGTGTCCTGAAGCATGAGAATTTCTACCCTTTTAGAATTTTATATATGAATTTATCTGATGTGTGTATGGATGTTCTCATTGTCCTGACAAACATGGAAACTATTCTGGATTCTGCTGAAATCTTCACCTCAATATAATCTGAATTGACTAAGTGTAATGGGTGAATTTTCAGCTTCTCATTTCGTGGACTGCCACTTTGCTTCATTAGAAGGGAGCATATATAGCACATCTTCTTTCCACTTAATGCAGATCATGGCCACTTAATGTCTTTTTAGTAGAACTCCAACTAGTTCTACTACTTCTATGCTTCTTTCATCTAGAAGGTTTACCATTCATTCAATATAATCTCTCTTGCCTTTCTTGGAATGCCCTTTTGCTGTTCTGTAGTTTTTGAAGTGATACAGCCAAAGATGAACACTGAGGAGTTGCTATTCAGCCCATTGGAACACCCCCCACCCCACCCTCCAACTATTTTCTGCTTTGATATATCCTTTCTGTGTATAGACTTTTTTGATACTGTGTTTGATACTAGTAGTTCTTTGGTATTTTTTTGTAAACTGTAATTGAAAGCGATATTAAATCCTAAATGAGAATAATGAAGAGTGACAAGTAAGGTATATAAAATCCAAGAAGAATTTCCACATATCACTTATACGGAGTGCTAAATGTCTAAAGTGAACATGTTTATTCCATAAAATCTTTATTTTGGCTATTTTTAAAAAAGAGGATGATTGTGTAGCATAGTACAGTTTTTTTACTGGTCATCTATCAGAGCTCTTCTTCTGCACAACATGCTTGTGCACATGGCAAAGACCCAGGGCAAGTGATTCTCTTTAATATTGATTGACATCTCTATACTTTTATTTAAGTTTTTACTTCACTTGAAAGGTAAACAGAATACTGATAAAAATGCTGATTTAAGTACTTTTCAGGGAAAAAATGCTAGAAAAGGCCACAGGTCCACCACCTGAAACAGTAAAGCTTCACATGATGCTCAGGCTGAGTCTGTACTACCCAAAAGGGGAACTTGAGGAAAAAGCCATTCAGAGTTGTTGAAAGTATTTCTGTTTAGGACCACTAGATGTCAGACAGAACAAAGAATTCACACTGCCTGATTTGTGGTGAATTTCATCCTGGTGTAAGGCATGAATCCCCTTGAGGAAGGGAGGAGGAAACAAGCTCACAGTCCTTGGACTGGCTTTCTCTGCAGGGCTGTATGGCACATCTACTGCTCAAGCTTTCTCTGAACTTCTCCGTTTGGTGAGCCTCTGCCCTTATGAAGATTGAAATTAGATATTGTATGGACAGTGCATCTTCTGGACAAAAGCAGTCTGCTGAAAAAGCTTTAAACCTCACCAACTTAGTGCAGCTTTTAGATCCAAAATTTCTAGCACGTTGGAGCTAACAAATTCCGTGCTGCTCCTTGAGTCAGCTGATTTCATGTCTTGAGCATAGATGACCACTGCCCATTCTCCGAGAGGGACTTCAGAGAGCCCTCTTGCTTAACAATGACTGTACAAAAAATGCCAGTCCTAGCTCCAGAGAGCACGAGGCAGGAGGGAAAACTGAGTAAAGAAGGAAACAGATTAAAAGAGTTAAAAATCAAATGAACAGAGGTGCTATCCTTTACAGTTTGCTATAAATGTGTGCTTCGTTCAGTGATGTCAGCTGAAGGAATGTTTAATCTTGGCAAAACTAGCTAATCAGGCAAATGAATGATGACCCCATGGTTGGGTTATTACTGTTCACAGTCCTGACCTGTTAAGGGGAGGAAATAATGAGTCTTATATTCCCTCACACTTGGCATGCTAGTTAAAATAGAGACATCACATTATATCTGGAGCCCTCAGGATTTTACTAGTAATGATATTTGTGTCAGTCATGAATTCTCCCAGATAAATGCATTAGAGGGATTCTAAATCAACTTGTAAGTCTGATTTGCTATATGGTACAAACCTTCTGCATACTTTTTTCCAGAACTGCTTTTCAACACAATAAAAACTTACAATACTCAGTACCTTGTGGGAGAGAGAAAATTAGCAACTTCATAGTACACTGTTTCTGAATATCCTTATGCTGGGTTTCCTAAGTGACTTTCTTTTAGTAACGTGATTTCATAGATTTGCTAACCAAAGATGAAAATCCATTAAAAAATTGTACAAAAACATTTTAAATAATATTTTATTAACAAATTAATAATTTAATTTATTCAGATTAAAATAATAATTTGTATTAACAAATTAAAAGTAATTCATTTGTTTTGTCTTAAATTTTAAACTGAGCTCTTCAGTGATTGAATCTGACAGCACTTTCATTAACAGACACTGAATTACTGTAGCAAATTGCTGTCTTTATCTCCAGTCAAAGGAGTGGGATGAATCTGGAAAAAAGTCTGTTTCTGGAGTCTTTTTTTTCACAGTCCCAATAATTCCCTAAGTTCTTTGAAAGGATATTGCATAAAGTGGCAGAAACACCTGAATAACAAAAGCAGTATTTCAGGAAAATACATGTAGATGACCTGAAGTCTCTGTGCTTCAGACTTTGAGTTTTCTCTACATGAGTGGATTGGCTGGAAAGAAACGGAGCGCAGCTCTACAGCTTTGTATCGACACTTACCAGGCCACTCCAAAAGGAGGTTGGATGTGTTGAAATTAATTAAGGAACAGAAAAACAAGAGATGAGAAGATATGACATTTTGTTCACTATTTCTCTTGGCCTTCCTTGCATTGCCCAAACTACAAAATGGTACTTACTGGAAGATCTAGGAAGCAGGTCTTTCTGCTCCAAGTCTAGAAGAGAGGTCTGTGCCTAAGGAGGTCATGACACTTTTGTAAAAGGAAACAAGGGAACTTTGTAACATGCTGCAAAGGAAGATTATACACATAAGCACACACAGTGTGAAAGTAGAAAATTGTTCTTCCTGAGAGATATTAACAATCAATTTGCAGCTCCAGGGTAACAACTATATTCAAGATGCAGAATTTCAAGGCATGAGTCAGTAAAGTGGGAAGCTGCAGAAGGAATTACTGGTGCCATAGGTTACCTACCAGCAGATTGCAGAATGGGCAATGTTGTGTTGCCCAAATGCCTGCTGTTGTGGGACAGGTGGAAAAAGTAAACACATTAGAAATGTCCTGCTAGGTCAGACCAATGCTCTGTTAAACTCAGTATTTTCTCACTGCCCTGCAGTGGAGACACTATTTAGTGAAAGCATGTGAGCTGGCCACTTCTGTGACTTCCTTAACTTCCAAAGCTGTTGTAGTAATGATGCTGGAGGATTTGTCCTTCCTTATTCCTTTTGCTGTCTGCTTTTAGGCCTGTTCATGAATGTATTTAATCACATTTTAAACCTGTTAATACTGTTGCCTCCACTGTGATACTGTCTGCCTGCACATCCTGTGATAGCCAAGTTCCAAAGTTCACTATCCACTTTGTAAAGATGTACTCTCTTCTAGCTAGTTTAAACAGTATATTTTAAAATGCTTTTCCAGGAGTGTCATCAAGTTCTCCCTGTGTCTAGTGGTGTTGGACATGGTGAATAGCAGTTCTACATTTACCTCATGCGTTGCCTTGTTGATTTTGTTATTATTCATCATAAAGCTGCTTCAAGTAAGGAATCTCAGCCTTTTTGTATCACCTCATCAGGCAGCTGTTTTATTTCCATTCTCATTTCTCTGTACCTCTCTTAACTCCATACATCCTCCTTGAAATGCAAAGACCTGGACTGTCTATAGGTCTTGAGATGTGGTTACACCAAGGCCTTTACATAGCAGCAAAATTATGTCCACTGTTATTCTTGTTCTGACTATTTTTGCTGATGACACCCAGGATCTCGTTGCCTTTTTTTGGCCAGTGCATTGATCCAATGATTTCAGGAAACTATCAGTGACAACCCTAATATCATTTTTCTTGGCTCATAACTGCCGGTGTTGAGTTTAGCATCATGCAGACATGGTTTAGATTTTTTTTCCATAGGAGCACTCCATTATATTTGTCTAAAGGGAAGCTTACCTGGCAGCCATTTACCCAGTCAATTTTGTGAGCTCATTCTGGAATTTGGCATCATTGGCAAGGAATTTAACTACTTGAAAGAGCATAATGTCATCTGCACACTTAAAGAGATTTCACTGCAAACTTCCTTCTCCAGGCATTGATACCAGTGTTCAATAAAACTAGTCCCAGCACCAATTTCTGTGAGGACTCACTTTGGACACTTCTTAATCCTGAGAAATATTAGTTAAGCCCTACCAATTTTTTCTTATCTTTTAACAAGCTATAAGTCAATAAAGGACCTAACACTTATTTTCTGTATTAACCTTTTGTGTAGGACATTTTGAAAATTCAAATATATTGCATCCACTAGTTTCCCTACTAGAGCACTTACAGAAATCCAGCAGGTCCATGAGGCAGGTTTTCCCTTTACAGAAACTACGTCAGCTCCTTCCTGATACCCTGTTTGTCATGTGCTGAGTGGGTTTATGTTATTATCTTACCACAGCAGGACAGGAAGCCAGAATTTCTGCTCTGTAGTTCCCAGTATCTCCCCCAGCACCCCTTTACCATTCCAATACTGTCTTTCTTGTGTTCACAGCTGAGCTTATATCTGGAGAGTGCTTTACTCACCAGACTAAGGTATGCTGTGAAAAGTCATGAACTGAAAGGAACGAAAGAACAGACAAAGCCTGACTCTGTAGTTCATTGATTGTGGCTCTGAAATAGAATAGACATGATTTTAAAACTCTTTATATTTTTAGCATATATGATGCGTTTTTTGATAGTGGTGGAGTTTCACGGTGGTTGGTTGTTGCTAAACTGTGAAAGTCCTAGTGCAGTTTGACACAGATATTAATCAACATGAATTTTCTCAAACCAGTATTTGCTGGACTAGCTTTTGAGGGATGTTATTTTAGTAGGATTTGGTATTACAGACATAGGATTCAGTATTACAGACATCAAATGTTCAAAATCATGAGTTCAGCCCTTTTAAGCCTGACTTAAATATAAGAATTTGGAACTCTTTTTCTTTGCTTTCTGGTCCTTTATATCACATCATATTTTCAGACAGCAGTGAGGGCTGGAAATGTATTTTAAGACAGTGTAAACAAAATTCTCCTAATTCTGATTCTAGGAGTTTGCAATACAATATTCAGTATTACAAGGCTTGGCAGCACTGCTGCTATGCAGAGGAAAAGCTCAGGCGCTGGCCAGATGCCACACAGCATTTGCTTCATGCAAACAGAGAGCACCTGGTGGATGTGGCCCTGGAAGATCTCACCTGAGTCACCTGAATTCTGAAGTAGTTCAGAGATTTTTGAGGCAAATCATGAGCCCCCCAGGAGGAAACACAAAGAAGAAAAGTTCAGGACTCATGCTTGCTTTGTACTCTGAGGTGCTCTGTAGCTTGTCAGCCAGTTACAACAGCTGAGTTGGGAAAGTGGCCTGGGCCAGACTCTGTCTTAGCAGAAAGAAAACTCTTTTGTTCTGTATGTTCTTCTCTTCATCAAATATATCAAATGCTCTTTGGCCACAGCTGACAGCCTGGATGATATTTTTTCAGGTTAGGTGTTAATCAAGGGTTCCTGTAGAAAGACTATCATTTGGCCTGACTCTCAAGTCCCCTCAAAATATGTTACATCAAGGTACTGTCTGTATACTTCAGTAGGGACGTTTGGCAGGTATAGATTCCAACTGTGAAATCTAGCATTTTCATAGCACCTTGGGGGGACATAATATTACCAGGAAAAAGCTCCTTCAAAGAGAAAGGATTGAGAAGAGAACTAAATAGCTGTGTGGAACTCCACTGTATTAGCAATTAGTGTTAGCAAATTAGCCCATACAACACCATTCCCCCAATATCTAAAAGAATGTTTCAGAAACTGTGGCACACATTTTCCCTTGCCTGAGAGATGCTCAGATAAAGTACACAAAAATGAACACATGCATAAAAGAATCAATATGAGAATGAAGGTGTTCATAGGTGAACCTCTTTAAGCTGTGCTAAACAGAGGACAAGATGAATATTGTTTATGTGAATAAACTAGATTATAATGATTATAATAACAACAACAACAATATCATTCTGCAGCGGAGGCAAACGTTAAGTGCTCGAGTTAAGGTTAAGTTGTGCTCAACTGTCACAGGATTTAACTTAATTTTTTCAATTGGGGGGAAAATGTTACTTGTAAAAAACATTTGCCACGCGATGGCAGCATAATCCAATGAGACAAGAATTTCAACTGTCATTGCTGGGAAACATTTGCAGTTTTTAGGAGGCTGATTGTTTCGGAGGCACAGTACATCTGAAAATGAAGTGTTGGCAGCATCTGAATAGCTCTTTCGCACTGCGGAGGCTAAGTGGCACAGTGGATTAGTACCGTAGTCTTTTTCTTCTGCAGACTCAGCCTTACATCCTGGCTTAGCCTGTAAATGAATGCAAGCTGGGTGGTCTCATTCCAGTCCCCATTTGTGCATATCACAAAACCACCAGGCAATTTGGCACGACCAGGAGTTGCTGCCTGGGAGAGGAGCAGGATTCAAATAGGAGAGGAACTGCGGGTCACGAAGCAGGTGAACCAGCAGATCTGTGAAGGGAGGTTTGTGCAGTACCTGCCTAGACCAAATGGCAGTCACCATCTGTCACCAGTACTAATTTTATTCTGAATAGATTTGCACTGTAGTTTATTCCCTGTTCATGAAATCCAAGCCAGGTCTTTATTTTATCCTTCTCCCTATTGCTAATCATGGTAGTTTTGGCCAGTGAAAGGAGCCAGCAAACACAACAGGATTTGGCTTGGTTTTATCTACACTTACGATGAACAAAATCACTTAAGTTTTGTTTTGAAGAGAAGGTAGTATAAATTCTTAAATACACCCTAATTATCTACAGCACAGGAGGTGATAGTGTAAAGGCATGATGCACTTGGGGCAAATCCTCAGGGTTTGGATGGTGCATGAGACATGACCCAGGTGTGTGTGTGTCAGCTTAATTGTAGGGGCTCTTCACAATCTTGATTTCTCCGGAAACAACCCTGGTTCTAGGGCAATGCTATTGTCCCTGTTATATTGGTCAGGTACCAAAACTGAGAAAGGCAGAGTCATGTCTACATTTATGAAGAAGACCAGGAATAATACTGAGACCTGAATCTGGGTTTGTGAAGACCTGCTGCAGTAGAGTTCTTGGAGGAGTAGCTATATAAATGAAGGGTAGAACCAGGAGAGAAAGTAGGGTAGGTGGAGAAAGGAATATGGTACTCCAGAAAACGGGAAACTGTCTAAGGCATTGAAAAAAACCCTATGATACAGAAAATGAACACAAGTTTAGGAACAAGAGTAAGAGTAACAATATTGGAAATACATCAGGAAAAACTCTTAAAAGCCAATAGTGCAATGAAGAAAAAATGTAAGCAATCAGGAGAAGCAAAAACTGTGCAATGTCTGGAGAAAAGAAGTTGTAAAGAGCAAAGAAAAAGCATTTGTATAAAAATATACTGCTGAAAAATGCAGTTTTGAGGGAAGTAGTGGTGAAGATGTGCCAAGTTCTGTAAATACAATTGGCTTAACAGTGAGCAGCTATTATAGAAAAGCTGAAATACTTAATTTTGTTATTTTCCCAGGAAAATTGTCAGATGTTTTGTTTCCAAGTTACAGTTCATTTAATAGCTGAATTAGTTTTAATTTAAAATAGAGTAAAATTGATCCAGAAGTGAGATAGGATGTTTCAAAAAGTGGAGAATGCAACATTTCATTATACCTGAAAGAGACTGTTCTTTTTTTAAGAAAAAAAATATGTTTCATGATGCCCTGGAAGAATTATTCTCCCCAGTTTTTCAGTTCTTTCACTGAAGTGAAAAATCAATTATTAGTGCAGCCCTAGTTGTGTAATGAGGCATGTTGAAGCAAAGCTTTGGGTAGAGATGCAAATGCTCCTGCTCTAAAATTCTAAAATTTTGGAATTTTAGGTACTTCTGGGGATCATAGAGACATCTGAGAAGCCAGGTGGGGGAAGAGGTGAATGGGAAGGGCTCACCATGCAGGATTATATCATCTGTCTACAGCTTTCTGTTATCAGCAGAAATCTTGCTGCCACACAGACGTTGCAAGTCTGTTTTTTTGGTTTGGCATGGAGTCGTACAAGCCTTTTTCCATCTTGCAAAAGTCTTTCTCCATTTTACTTCATGCTTCCAGGGTAAGCTGATCTCTTTAAAAAGATGTCTCAGAAATCCAGACAGGGAGTGATCTAACAGTTCATCTCAGATTTTTTATCCTATTCTGGGAAACAGTTGATTCACTGGAAACAAGTTGATCATATACTGTTGATCACACTAGAAGCACACTACACTCTTCTGTACCATTTCCATTGTAACTTTATTAAACAATGGGTGTGTTACAAGGTTAGTTGAAAAAAAAATGCCCTAAATTTCTTAGGCATGTGCCTGCATTGGAACACAAATGTCACTTGTACAAATTCAGTACTTCAGAAAGGAAGACAGAAATACTTTCCTGTGCCAGTAGTTCATTTTCCACATGCATGATCACTTTGCTTTATCCTGGCCACACACTGTTACAGAGACATAAATTCTTGCCTAAGAATGGCATGGCTGTTTCATATCCCAACTTCCAAATGAAAACATTGCTGAAAAATTATGGAATACGGATCTTTGTTCTGCATGGGGGCCCAGAAGAGTAAGCAAGGCCACTGTGCCAGTAGTATCTGCAAGTGATACACTAACCCTCTTTCTTTAGCTCTTCCCATCATGACAGTAGGTCTAGAAACACAAAGATACTTACCTGAATTGAGTGAAAAATGTGTAGGTAACTAGAAAAAAAATTGAGAAAAGTTATGCTCATGCACTTCAGAACACCATGTCTTCTCTGAATTATTTTTTTTTTTTACCAAACTGGTTGCATTATATATTGTTTTCACTTAAAAGTCCACAGACAAATTTATAGAGGTCATTGTCCAGTGATTTTTTGGTGTATGTTCAAGAAGGCAGGATTTCTCCCTGCTGCCTCCATCTACTCCAACCAGCACAACTTTCCAGATGCAAGTGGTTCAGGTCATGCCTTTTATACCTCCCCGGTCCTTCTGACAAGACCTTCAGTTCCATGTCCACAAAGGAACATGGCAGGTGCCTTCACAGATCCAATAATTCCAGACAGTTCTGAGTCTCCTGGAAGAAAGTGGTATATATCAGGAGGCACATGCTGCAGTAAGAGCCAAAGGGAAATGCCTGTTAGGTTTCCAGAGAGGCAACACACCTTGCCCTTTGTAAAGGGCCTTATGATTTACAGCAACCACACCTCCAGCCAGTGCAAGTCCTCCTTATCCTTCACACCTAATCTCAAACGTTCTCATTGCTGACTCATTCTAGACCTGTTAATAGCCTGCTACCTGAAGTTGTTGCTGAATCAACCCTGACACCATCACAAACCACTTTTGTGAGAAAAACAGTAGATTGTCTAAGACGGCTGTAATGTTAAATGCTGTAATACCCCAGTCAATGGGGGTTTTGGACCATCTAATTATACATCCAAAATGAACTGGCAGCTTTCCAGTAACTCAATCAAAGAAAATGTGAAAATTTTTTTTAGTATTTTTCAGATACCAATATAAATTTATATACTTGAATTTGAATGAGCTTAAGTAAGATGAACAGTGGTTCCTTTAATTTTTAATGTTCCTCCCTCCTCCCCCCTTTAACTTATTCTTGATCATGAAACTGTAAGCAGGTATTTGAAGTGAGGAAGCCATGCTATATCAAAGCCCTGGTGTGAAAAATGGCCTGGTATTCCTGATATCCTATATTATGAGTTTGCTGGCTCTGAGTTTGTGCGAGGTTTCTATTAGAGAGCATTTGAAAGAAATTCTGAATCACAAAAAAGCAGTAATGTAAAACTATTTTTATTGAAAATACATCTACAAAGTAATGTTTCTCAATCCGCTCTGGGTGCATACCAATGCAGAACCATTGAGGGATGGGGAAGGGAATCTTTCTATAATACCTGATTTCCATAACAAACAAAGTTAGTATAAAAAAAGATCACATTCTTTGTGACACAATTCATTTTTCTCAGCTGATGTCATAGAAAGACAGCCATTTACATTGTCTTTGCAATGTATTTCCAACCAAAACCTTAACAAAAAATTAAATTGTTATGCCATAAATTCTAAAGTTAATGTTTATACACACATTCTGAATACAGTATCTATATAAAAATATCTCTAATTACATATCAGAAAATGCCTGTCTATATCCTAGATTTGCATTCTCTTAGCAAAAAAAATCCATCCCCATGCTTGTGTTTTGTTTTGTTTTTTTTTTTTTTTTTTTTTTTTTTGTTTTTTTTTTTTTTTTTTAGTCAGAGATTCATTTAGAGCTTTGTTGGTTTGACTGCTCAATGCTCTGTATTAAACCGTGCTCACTTCATTCACTAGAGAGTTCCTGCTTGTATTGTCTGGGTTACTCAGCTGGAGAAGATGGGCAGGAGTTTTTCAGACCTAAAAAAACAGGTCTTGCCTGGCAAAAGATCTGTATTCAACCAGCATGTTGATGTTTTCACTACAGTTATTTGTGCACCTTATTTATGTTCTTTTAGTGGCAGAAGCAACATATTAAATTATTTTTGATTGGCAACTGTGACATGGCAAGGGAATCCTTCATTTACATTATCAGAAAATCAGATTTTTTTGGTAGGGGGAGGGAGAAAGAAGACAAAAGAACATTTTTCATGAAAAAGATCACTCAGCACTGCTGTGCATTTTGATTAATATTTTTTTGTTCCGTCAACTGTAACGGCATTATAAAACTTTTCAGTTTAACCTCGATAATAATACAAGGCAAAAAGGAAAAAATACATAATTTATATTTTTAGAAAAAGGCTTAATCAGGGAATAATCTTGAATTGAACAAAAAAAAAAAAATGCACAAGATTACAAGTGCATTGTCTCCTTTTTTTCATTCTTTCCTTATCTATTCCCTGAAAGAAACCTACAATATTGCTCTTTAAAATCCTTTCAAATTAAAATGTCAACATTTATTATAGTATTTACTATTTTGCAGTTTATATATATTTCCTAGCAAAAAAGCACCCATTAGTTTTATGTTCTACTGGGTTATTTTTTCTTTTTGATATGCTACTCATAAACACACAAGGATTTTGAAATTTCGCATTGAGATAGGGAGTCACTCTTTCCAGACGGAAAAATGTAAATCCAGCTAGTAGCTCTATAACATATCAGTGGGATGACCAAGCATTTGGGAGGGAGACCAATCCGAAAACCTCCTGTTGGTCTCAGGGATTCAGATTTAGAATCCAGTCCTTTTAGGATCTGAGCTTCTCTCCCTTCTGCACCTCCTGCAGAAGGCTGGCAATGCCTTCTATTCCTGTTATTGCATGTTACAATTTTTTTTTTCCAAACAGACATGAAGGCATATTTTCTGTCCCAGCTGGGGGCCTTGCTCCTACAAACACTTGCACACATAGATTGTTCAGCTAGGTTGTGATGTTGAAATTAAGGGGGAAAATCCAGACTGGAGGTACATACGTACATACGTAAATGTTTGCAAATCAATGGGAGCTGACTAGGATAAGTGTTCATCAAGATCAGCTGAGGCTAATGCAAAAAGCTGTGTCTAAATAAAATAACTTTTTCAGGAAGAGTTCAACTCAGCTGATAAAAGTGATGATTTGGGATTTTTTTCTTTATTTATGTATCTTTCCCCTTTTTAGCCTTTCAGTTAATGTCCTTCTTTTTATTGTCCTGCTAGTATTTGAACAAAGGTATAACACTAGAAAAAAAATCAGATAAAAAAAGCAAAAATCCTGTTAATTTACTTAGCTGGATGCAGTTATCAAGTTAGAAGCATTGATTGTGTGTTTATAGATGTTAAGAAATTTGCAACAGGTATTTAAAAATTTTTCAGGCTCTGTTATCTGCTTTTACTTTCCAGTGCGTTAAAGAAAAAGAAAATGTTCACAGGACTGAGTAACATATACACTGATTTTTGTTTTCATTTAATTGACAATCTCTCTTCTTTTATCCTCATTTAGCACATGTCTAGCAGGACCAGTGTTGTTGCCTGTTATTTTTTTTTAAAGTAGGAAGCCATGATCACTGCTAATTTGGAATATATTTTCATTAATTCTTTCCAGTGCTAGCATAAAGGGAGAAAACAAGGAACTTGTTGAATTGGTGAACTTGGTGAATTCAAGATATAAATGGCTGTAGTGTTGGACTCATGCTCTTTTTGCCCTACATCTTGGTTTCACTGTCTAATGGTTTCTCGCTCTCATTTTCTTGTGAGATCAGTTGGTATGGTTTCTTCATTTCATTCTCCTCTATCACAGAATTACCCATTTCAGCATCCCTGTTCTTCAGCTCGTGCCGTGATAAATGTTCAACAATTCCTGCTCCGATGGAGTCTCCCAAGACGTTGGTAGTGGTACGGAGACGATCCCTAAGGAGAAATAGTAACTTAGCCTTGATTTCACCACTTGTTCAGGGAAGCATGCAGACTAGCTCTTAAAATGGCCTTTAAATATCTACTAGACGATTTGGCTGTTTTATTTGAACTATTAACACCATGATTTCTTCTACAGAAATTAACAAATATACTAGGATTTGGAGTCACTATGTTAATACTCCTGGTAACTTCACAGCAAGAAACAGCTGTGTGATGAGGGTGACAAAGGGAGCATATGGCAGATGCTTCTCAGAGGCATTTCTGTACTCTGGTGGTTTGGGATTATATCCTCTGAACATGTTAAGCCAACAAGAATCTACCTTGTTAGGGTCATTTCCCTCCTGACCATAAAATACTGTCAGTAATTTAGGGTGTAATTCTGCAGAAATAATTCAAATTAAACGACAATTCAGCTCTCTTAGAGGGCTCTGCCCAGATGTCAGAAGCAGCTTGATGAAGAGCGACTGGCACTGTTACTCGGTAAGTATCCATCTACATAAGGTATGGGCATGTGGTTAGATAATAATTTGGAGGCACTGTGTTCTAATAGCAACATGGGCAACTTCTTGCGGGGATCACTTGAGACGACTGAAGAGTGAAAGCCTCTGGAAACCATAACTAATAGAGGTTAGACAAAATAGAGGTCAGAGGAAACCTTCTGCCTTTGATTTAGTTCCTGGACCTGAATTTCCCAATATATCTGCAGGTGTCAGTTAGTCTTCTATAGAGAGAAGAGTGGAAAAAAGGAGGGGCTGGATAAGAGAGTTACACAACTGTTTTTCTTTCCTGTGTCCCTGGGGTAGACAACTGAACTTTTCCTAGATTAGATACTCAGCAGGGTTGCAATGAACTCGGTCAGATCTGAACCAGCTCTAAGCCTGATTGATGGAAAAGTTTTCATTGTCACCCTACATAAAATAGAAGACTAAAGCAATTCTTTGCTAATTTAATTACAGTGTGTCTGAAAATTTTCTAAGTACCCTACGGATCTAGGTTTCTAAGTAACCCTTTTGCAGGCAAGAAGACCCATCATTAAGTAACACCCCTCACCATCTCCTTTAAGAAAATGGATTAATAGCAAGAATTTGTGATCCTTTTTAACACTTTTTTTCCAACTGCCTTCCACAGCAAAAGAAGTACACCACTGATTGCAGCATTGCCAGAATGTCCCTGGCTACTGCATTTCTAAATATGGTCTAAGCCATTAGTGACTCCATAAAAATACTTACAAGAACCAGTCCACTGCAATGATAAGAGTGATATCATCTGTAGGTAAACCTACTGATGTAAGCACAATGACCATGGTGACCAGCCCAGCTTGAGGAATGCCTGCAGCCCCAATACTGGCAGCTGTAGCGGTGATACTGTGCAAAGAGATGGCAAGAGCAATTAAATTACTTCCGTAATAAACTCTCCTTATGATCTGGCAAACATTAAAAACAGATAGGAAGCAAGAGGGCATTTGCTTGGTAGTAAATAAAAAGATGAGCCCATTCCCTTATCTGAACACTGCATAGCTGCAGGGAAGTGTGGATCTTAATCCAAAATGTTTATACCAAACTTTTACCCAGAATCCTTGAAACACGATTTTGTTAGGTGGTGAATTCCTTGCTAGATGCTAAGGACCAGACAAAAACATGCTAGCTACATGCCCCCACCCATTGAGCAAACTCACTCCACAAGTTCAAACATGTTAAAAGAAAAGCCAAGAGGTAATTTTGTCCCACCAGATATAATGCAAGAACTTTTATTCTCTGTCCCTCTCACTATAACTTCACGCCAGGTGAAGTATCTCTTCTCCAGCAGTTGGCATTCGGCCATCAGAAAACAGAAAGCTGCCAGAAACCCTGAATCATAGAGTCTAGTAACTTGATAGAAATATGCCTGTTTACACCTGCTTTAGGACGAATTCTTTGTCAGGTGATTTGGCAAGCAGCAGCTCTTGCACTAATGAATGAGGAACTATTGCTTTGGTGTGCAAAAGCAGAGTTTTGCCTTCTGTTGATGAATATTGAATTAAGCCAATGGTTTTTATGGAGAGAAACACTTCTGCTTGGAAATATTCTACCTTTCCTGTTCACCATTTCTGAACTTTCAGTGTTCCTGAGTGATAAACATGTGTCTCGCTGTCCTACAGTGTGCCTCTCTCCCCTTGCTGACATTTGTTTCTTCTCTACCCATCAACCTTTTCTATTAAGCTGAGTAACATAATGAAATTAATGCAGATCAGTTATCTTTGAGTGCTACTTAGTGGGTTGTTTGCTGTTCTATTTCAAACATGAAGGCTTGTGTGCTTGAAAACATACCTACCTTTTCCACCTCTACCAGCTGGTATTATAAAAGGTATCACTGCTCCTTACACAGCTTGCACTATTTGTATCCTGAGACCATCAGGTCTAGGAAAACACTACCTCCTCTAGCATTAGCACTGTGACACTTCTATGCTACTGCTTTGTACGTACATTATGGACAACCTGGTACTGGTTGTAAGCCTATAGCTCCCAACACCTGCACGAGTTCTTAAGAAAGAAAATATAAAAGTCATTAAAAACTGTTCTTGTTGACTGCTAAGTGCAGTGATAGGTGTGTCATGTTACAGTTTTTTAAAGGTTTCCCTAATGGAGAATATGTGCTGGGGGTGCCTCTTCTGTGCAGAAGATGTAAATCATTATGGATAGTCGGCTACTGTATCTGTTCTTGGTTTTAGCTCTAGATGCTTTTGTTTAATCCCACATATAACAGCAAGAAGGAGTCATCACAAAGGTGCTTTTGTTAGAGGTAGGTAATAATGGCTTCTGTACCTGATTGTGATAATCTGCCCAAAGTTCAGATCAAAGTTGTTAACCTGTGCAATGAAAATTGCAGCCAAAGCCTCGTATAAAGCAGTTCCATCCATATTAATTGTAGCACCAACTGGGAGTACAAATCTTGTAACTCGTTTGTCCACTCCATTTATTTCTTCTAGACACTTAAATGTAACAGGTAGTGTTGCAGAACTGAAACAAAAAAAAGGTAATACATGATATAAATTCTACAAAGAGGGAGCAAAAAGAGTGTCATGCATTGTGATGACAAGAAAGATTGTTCTAACTCTCTTAATTTTTATGTGATCTGCCAAAATACATTTTTAGAAAGGAGAAGGGTGAATTTATACACTGCTAATGATGGAGGTTCTTCTAATGCTCTTGAAAAGTTTTTCCAGTGGTTAATTACTATCACTGTCTATGTAGTCCCTAGTATGAATGTGTCTAACTTCAGTATTTTGTCATGAGTCCTGCTTGTCATCTTTTATGTCATGGAATTATGATTGAATCATTCCTAAGGATTTTTTTTTCCTGAAGTTATACAAATTGAGCTACTCAAGCCTTCAGTAAACAGCATTTTTTCTCTTATTTATTTGCTGGCTCCTCTGGAAAGGGCATTTTGGTGGACAATTACACTACTTTACCACTTGTGGGTTAACACCAGTAGGCAGCTAAGCACTGCACAGTCACTTGCTTACTCGCTCCCACATGCTCAGTGGGACAGGCAAAGAGGAAAGGAACAGTAAAGCAAGAAAATGTAGGGGCTGAGATTAATTTAAAAAGTTTAAAAAATTAATTATATGTGGAAGAAGAGAAAAAGAAAAGAAAGGAAAAGAAAATATCTGAGGCAAAGGCCATCACTCACCACCTCCCAGAAGTAGACCAAAGCCTAGGCAGTTCCCCAGTAAAAGATGGCTAGCTTCCTTAAAATCCTCTTTTTTCCCTTTTTATTGCTGAGCATGATGTTATATGGCATAGAATATCTCTTTGGTTAGTTCAGGTCATCTGCCTGGTTATGTGCCCTCCCAACTTATTCTGCACCCCTCAATCTACTCACTGCGGTGGCAGAGTGAGAAACAGAGAAGGCCTTGATACTGGGCAAATACTGTTCAGCAACAACTAGAACATCACTGTTGTTTTGGACACAAATCTAAAATAAGGCACCATATGAGCTTCTATGGAGAAAGTTAACTCTGTCCCAGCCAGGCCCCATGCACCACTTAATCTTGTTCCCCTACTGCTATGTCTAAATATGATATAAATGATAATTTCATTTAAAGACTAACCCAACTGAACATTATGGCTTCATAAGCTACAGAAGTGCCCATTCAGCCCACATTATGCATAGTTCATTTTCAGAGACACTGCCGCAGAAGGAGGGATAAGGTATTTATTTTGTCAGAGCTGCCTGGGCTCTTTGTTCTTCAAGATGTATCTCTACATGTGATCACACCAAAGTAAAGAGTCTTTCAAGACCCAGCAATTCAGATTATTCTGTCTCAGTGACCTCTTAATTGCCAACTGCTTAACAGACTTTCATGTGTTTGAAAACTTTGTCAATATTAATGAAATAAAATACTGATAAAATGTAAAGTAAAGAGGGGCTGTGGAAGATTGTGCTAGAAAATCTCTTTGATGACAGTCAACATACAGCTGAATTTTAAAGAGCTTTTAAATCCACCAGCAGTGTAGTATGCTCTCTTGCATCAATCTAGGTTCTTAGAATCTTGAGCAGTGCCAGGTGGAATGTCTTACAGAAGCTGGAACATATCCTCTTAACACTATTACTGTTACCCACCAAAGCTGTAGTTTCATTTTAATTTCTCTTAAATGATGTTGAGTGGCATTTGTTTTATTATCTTCTTATAAAAATTACTATTAATCAAATTACCTTTTAGGCATTCCACAAATTTGCAAGCATTGACATCAAAATGTCAAATGTGAGATTAGTATATGCTGTCATAATTTTAAGTCCTCAAGAGCTTTTTCAGCTATACAAAACTTAAATCATATTCTACATTAAAGTTTACAATAGCTTCTCATCCAGATCTTCAAAATGATCCCAAACACCAGGGACTTGAATTTGGTAATACAGAGTTTGGACTTACAACATTCTTTAGTGTCTTTAGGAGACACTTTTAAAATCTATAAAAATGAAAGGTGTTTTATGAAAGGTCATATGGTATAGAAATGTACATTTGATTACAATAAAGTTTCCTTCCATCATAGATGCAAACAGGTTTTTTATCATGTGACGTACCTATGACTTCATCAACAAAGAGCAACAGTGGCATTTCTGTTGCAGGTTGTATATCCATCACTGGCTATCAGGATTTTGAGCACAAAACATCACCTGTCAATAAGGGCTCTCAAGGTCTCTCAGAATCCCCTCTGAACTTTCCTGTTTGCTGCTTCATTTTGCCATGCATATCATCTGTAATTGCATCCTTTACCAGGAAGCCATTTCAAACAACTTAAAAATCTCAAACACCAAGGCTAATCAAAGTTCATCCATAGAGTCTGCATCACCAAACAGACTCATTACATCTCTCTGTTCAGGGATTCTTATAGATAATAGAATTCAAGTCACTATAATGATAACAATTATCTCTGTTGGAGAATAGCAGAACTGAAATAAAGTTTCCAAGTGAATACTTGAATACACAGTCAACTAATTACATTAGACAAAATTGTTTCTCAAGCCAGTGATATTACAAAAAATAGGGCCTTAAAATATTGTATTATACCTGGAAGATGTTCCCAAAGCTGTGACTAATGCCTGGATTAAGCCTCCAATAAATACCCAAGGGTTCTTACGAGTGATCAGGAAGTAGAGAAGAGGTAGGACAATGACAGCATGAATTAGCAAACCGATGATAACTGTTACAGTGTACATGGCAAGCTGACCACCAATCACACCCATATCTTCCATCTCAACAATTTTTCCAGCAATCAAGAAGAGGATTCCAAGTGGAGCATACCTGCAAATAAGAAGTCAAATCAATATTGTACTGAATAAAGTAGAAATTCACTCTCCCATCCATACCATTGGTGTTTCCATGAATGCATAAATGTAGGATTTCACTGTCAGGAGGACTGCAATTATTCAGAAGCAGTAGAAGAGTTTAACTCTTTAACTCTTTAACTCTTAACAGTTCAACTTGGATTAAACCACAGCAGTGAAGGTTTCTGATAGGCTCCATTTGATTTAGGATCTGGTAAGGATTTTGAGATCAATGGCAGGCCTTTCAGAGACGTAAGAGATGAGCTCATATACAGAGATGAGCTCACTTTGTAATTCAAATGTCATTTAAAAGCTGTTTAGCCAATTCTGTTAAAATTCTGTCTGTATGAATGAAGGCTTAACTGACATATTTGTCGACTATGCTAAGTGCCCAGTTCTGTTATCTTGCCAGTGCTGTTTCCCATGTTGCTGGGGAAGGAACCCACATAGAAGGCTAACTTCCGATGATTTCAAGCTGCTTCTGGCCATGCCCCATTTTATTCAGTGCGGCAGTAGATAAGTCCTTTAGCATGAAGCCTTCTGTATGCCAGAGGTTAGCTGTATCATGGGGCAGCAACAAAAGTGGTATGATCTGCTTTTTCCTATTGGTAAGCACAGCTACAGATGAAGAAAGAGTTAGTGCTGAGCATAAAACTCTAACATAATTCTGCTGCAGCTGGACTTTTACTATAGCCTTATTTCTATAAATGTCTACTTGTCTTTTCACACCAAGTTAACACAGAACAAAATTTATCCAGCATATCTTAATTGCACTTTAAGCCATCAAATACATGTAGAAATTTCTCAGAGGTAACAATTCTTATCCACTTCTTTATCATCTTAAGCATGCTTGTAAAGAAGAAGGAAAGATTTTTGCTTTGTATTGATGTTTCCTGGCAGAATAAAATTTTGGTTACTGGACAATATATACTAATTTTTAGTTTTGTATCTAGTACTGCAACGTATATGCGTGCTTTGGGGTAGGCTTTTGGAATTTATTCATGTGTTTGTTTTCTGTAGTAAAGAAAGTACAAGGCATAATTTCTTTTCATAATTAACCTTCTACCTGACAAAAAATGAATCTTCATTGTTGAAAAGACTTTATACCTAATGTTTGAGGGAAAAGGTATTTGGTTTATTTACCTATTGAACACAGCAAAGAAAGTAGGAAAATCATGTGTACGTGTAAGCAGTGCAGCTACAATGCAAGGATGTACATATACACTACACAACTGCAGGTACCAGTTGTGATGGAAGCTAATGATAACAAGGTGTTGCTGTGTAGAAATAAGATTATGTGAGACGTTTGTTGGTTTCCTTTAGTGAAGTCAGATTAGGATATAAGGAAACTGATAGCATACTGTTGTGATCACTATCTTTATGAAGATGTAGAATGGCTCTGTATAAGCTTAGTAAGTTCTGCCATTGACCCTGTTTTATCATGTCAAAAGGTAAACACACTGAAAGAGTAGGTATGTTTGGGCCAATTATTGACATACAGAATTACCATTCTTGGATTCAAGACCTGGGGAACTACAGGCCAGGCGGTCTCACCTTTGTGCCTAGCAAGATCAAGGAGGACATCCTCCTGGAAAGTATGCTAAGGAACATGGGAGATAAGGAGGTCATTGGTGACAGCCAACATGGCTTCACTAAGGGCAAATCATACCTGACAAATCTGGTGGCTTTTTATGACAGGCTTACAGTGTTGGTGGATAGGGAAGAGGAAGTGATGTCATCTTCCTGGACTTGTGCAAGGCATTTGACTCTGTCCTGTACAGCATCCTTGTCTCTAAATTGGAGAGACATGGATTTGACAGATGGGCCATTCACTGGATAAGGAACTGGCTGGATGGTTGCCCTCAAAGAGTTGTGGTCAACAGCTCAATGTCCAGGTGGAGACCAGTGGCATTCATCAGTGGTTGGTATTGGGACCAGTGCTGTTTAACACCTTTGTCAGCAACATGGACAGGGGGACTGAGTGCACCCTCAGCAAGTTTGCTGACTACAGCAAACTGTGTTGTATGGTCAACATGCTGGAGAGAAGGGATGCCATCCAGGGGGACCTTGATAGGCTTGAGAGGTGGGCCCCAGTGACCCTCATGAAGTTCAGCAAGGCCAAGTGCAAGGTCCTGTGCATGGGTTGAGGCAATCCCAAGCACACATACAGGATGAGCAGAGAATGGATTGAGAGCAGCCCTGCCAAAAAGGACTTGGGGCTTTTGGTTGATGAGAAGCTCAACATGACCTGGCAATGGATGATTGCAACCCAGAAAGCCAGCTGTGTCCTGGGCTGCATCAAAGCAAGTGTGACCAGCAGGTCAAGGGAAGTGATTCTACCCCTCTGCTCTGCTCTGGTGAGACCCCACCTGGAGTACTTCATCCAGCTCTGGAGTCCTCAGCACAGGAAAGACATAGACTTGTTGAACCAAGTCCAGAGGAGGGCCACAAAATAATCAGAGGGCTGGAGCACCTCTCCTGTGAAACCAGGCTGAGGGTTGTTCAGCCTGGAGAATAGAAGGCTCTGGACAGATGTTATTGCAGCCTTCCAGTACCTGAAGGGGCCTGCAAGAAAGCTGGAGAGGGACTTTTTACAAGGGCATGTAGTGATAGGACAAGGGGTAATGGCTTAAACTGAAAGATTCGGATTAGAGATAAGGAAGAAATTTTTTACTGTGAGGGTGGGGAGGTACTGGAACAGGTTGCCCAGAGAAGCTGTGGATGCCCCACCCCTGGCAGAGTTCAAGGCCAGGTTGGAAGGGGCTTTGAGCAACCTGGTCTAGTGGAAGGTGTCCCTGCCCACGGCGGGGGGGTTGGAACTAGATGGTCTTTACAGTCCCTTCCAACCCAAACCATACTAAGTTCTATGATTCTATGTTTCATTTATGAAAAAAAGCTACAAGGTAGTTAAGATCTAATTGTCTGACTTCCTGCCAAACAATCCAGTGCATGACTGTGATACAAAAATATTGTAACTTAAAACGGAATTTATCAAAAAGGCACTTACCACATGATTAGAGCTACCAATCTCATGATAGCCTCATTAAGGCTATCAAAGAAGTCTTTTAATGCCTGACCTTGCTCCTTCATGCTTCCAATCACCAGGCCAAAGCTTATTGAGAAAACCACCAAGCCAAGGGCATTCACTCCATTTACAGAACCTGGAACAGGAACTATTTCCTCTTTCATTCGGCTGAGGGTTTCCATTGCTTCTGACACATTGCTTATTATGGAAGCCACTGTGGATGTGTCATTGGATGGAATATCTGCTTTAAACATTCTCTTTTCATAGTTAGTTTTGAACTGTTAAAACAAAAATAAAATACAGGAATTCCATGAATTATAGGAAACAAAGGTAAAAATCACATATTAAGTTATTAATTACTGTTGTAGGATATTTGAATTCTTTGTGTAATATTTGTTAGTAAAATGTATTGTGATGAAAACCTGGATTTCCTGAAGGCAACAAAAATCCACGTTAACCTCAAGAGCTAAATCTTCACCTTTACCTTCCTCAACTGATTTTCTTATAAATGTCAAAATTAAAGATGAAACTTTGTCATGCTCAAGAGTTTTGTGGCAAAACTCTTGATTCATAGTTTGCATTTTTATAAATTGCTATATTTTTCAACAACTTATTGCTATATTTCCCCAAAACATGTCTCCAACTGTTAAATAAATAGGTCTTTTTTGGCTAGTGAAAATATTTTCATGTGCTCTGGAGTTTACTTATTTTTTCATCTTTTTAAATTAGAAAAAATTAGACTGATAGGAACTTAAATATAACATACCTCTTTTTTCCTTTGCTATGGCAATGACATTAGTTTGCCATGCTTTGCAGTAACAAATCACCAATTTTCTTAATTAAGAAAAGGGTTCTACCTTGAGTGGTTCCATTAGGGAATGGGCAAATGAATGTCTGCTTTGAAACCTAGTCTTTCATCACCTAATGCTTTTGCAAAATGTTAATTCTGAATATTTCTGTCTGGACTCAAAAAGCCCTGCATCCTTGTCCTGTTTAAATTCTGGTGAACACAAAGAATACTAAGTATCACTAGTAAAATGTTTCTAATGTATCTCAGGATGCTAAATACCCTACTAAAGCAGTGGGATGCTGGTATCAAGGTTATTCAGCGACTTTGGACTTTTATTCCTTTGGGCCTGCCAACAAAACGCAAATATTAAATCCAGGAGCTGTAGTGTTATTAGTAGTATCTGGAGACTGTTGCACACTCCAAAAGTAATTGAGTGAAATAGACTAAGATGGGAAACCTGAATATCAGCATCTATCAAACCTGACCTAATATGCTGTTATTTTCTACACCTGAATAGTATTATGCGCTCCTTCCACATTTTTGGTGTATCCCCCTGAAGGCTTGAAATCTTTCAGAATTTCAATGCTTAGAGGAGATTTATGGAAAGTTTCTGACTAAGATGTAGCAGAAAAAATCTCCATGGAGGTCAGATACTCTCAACTTGGAAATGAAACATGCTAAAATATTTTAAGATTTGGACTGTGGTTAGAGGAGACAGCTGAGCTTTTCGAACAGCAGGATGACACAGAAAGGCCCAATTCCACTCCCTTGCCTACTCACATCCAACCTGTGATAATTTCTCCTTTGTGTCAGTTCTAGTCTGATCTCTCAGTAAGCCAATTCTACTTTTTAATTGACAGAAAACTTATCAAGCAAAAAAAGTGGCCATTTATGGGTAAAGGCTACAGACATGAATCAGGTCACTGACTGATGAATGCCAGAGAGGGCAAAACACTGAGACTGGAACCACACAGCTGCAGAAGGAGGGATGGGATTGCCTTTTTAAGTGACAGAGAGGTGTTAAAGTGGAAATAGAAATTTTCTAGAAGTTCTCACAAAAGGGTTTTTAATTCAGTCCTGACAACAATGTTAAAATCCTGACTAACACTGTACATCAAACACTTCTAATTATTTTTTTTAATGTGTACAGTTATATGTTTATTTTTATTATAGTCTTTCAGTAGAAAAAAACCCTTATGTAAAAATTCCTTAATGCAAATGTCTGAAGGGTGCAATTATGCTGGACTTGAGTTCATACAGATTAGACAAACATAAACAAGCAAGCTGCCTAATGAGGACTGAAATGAAAACCTGATTTTCTACCAGATTTCCTATTAATTTCCTACATTCCCTAGACACATCATAACTAACTTTGTCCTGACTCTCCTCCATTACTGTCAGGTCCTTTTCTCATTCCCACCTATATGACTATGTCAAAAGCAACATGTGATATAGCTGTTAGCCAGTGTTAGATGTGTGCTGCCTGGCGGGTTGGCTGCTGCCTGTTGGAACAGGCCACGAGCCAAGTCATAAACCGCTTTTCTTTCAGCAGCACCACAGACTTGATTTGCCTGAGAATCACCCCCCTCATGTCAAATTAGGTTGGAGCTGGCCTTTGGGCTCCAAAATTATGACAAGTGACTGAGAAGATGTTAGGCAGCTACAGGGAGAAAGCGCAATCACATGAAGTTTCTTACCTTTAAAAATCCCAGTTAGAAATTAGGTCCTAACAAGCATATTCCTTCTTTTTTTTGTCTTAATTCTGGAATTCTGTCCCAGCAGGAAGATGCCTTTAATTCTTTATTATATAGGTCTCTTTAGGGGTATAATATGGGTTTTAGGACCTCACTTAGTGAAGTCCATTTCCATCTCGGCTACCAGACTGATATACAGAGATGCAGATTTTATCTGTTGACTCATCTGTTGACTTAAGTATTCAGAAATGTTACTAGGGCGAAGAGGCTTTTCAGAACCCTCTCTAGAGCAGTGGAAAAATGGTTTATTTACAGTAAGAATCAAAATGGATATCTGAGCAACAGGAATCAGAGCAAC